>NC_090437.1:924432703-925921453 GCF_031143425.1 Pleurodeles waltl
GACAGTTACCATCTGAAAAACTTTTCTGTGATGGGAGCTTCCTGTTGAGGTGTCTCCGGAGATTGGAGATGTGAAGGGAGACCAGATGTGCCTCTGCCAATGAACAAATGTTCCCAGATACCTGAGTCAGAGATGAGTACCTTGTGCCCCCTCCTTATTCACACAAGCTTTGGTTACCTGATTGCCTGCCTGATTAGAACTGTTTCATCTCACTGTTAAGGGCAAAACCCCTGGAGAATGGCTGAAAGTTGATCAACTAGCAATGCTGATTTAGAGGAAACTATTCCTCCTGTTACTCCTGATCTGCATAGTAGCCTCATACCATGCTGCCTTGTATCTGTTGTGAGAACAGTTAGGAAATGAGGGGCCAGTGGCAGTTGTTTCTGACAATCAGGGAAGGGTACAGAATGTTGCCACAGGCACAGGGAGGAAGTCTTCATAATCCTGGAATTCTGGTGACAATGGAAAAGTAGATGTGTCCTCAAAGGTCTGATGTGGATTCAACCCCAAGGAACTACCTCAGTAAAGTCTGCTACAAACCCTTCAATTATCAGAAAATCTCTGATTGGTACTGATAGGACATCCAACGGAGTTCTCAGATGAGGCTGACGAGACATCCACCTGTCCTGTGATAGAAACACTGAGACGAGTTTGGCTACCTGAGTTGAATGCCTGTACCGCTCCTAACTGTAAAGAAGCATTTCAGGAGCCAGTCACTTGGTGAAACACACAATGCTGAAAAAGGCAGCAGTGGAGAACTCTGAATTGCTAGTGATGAGGTCACACTTCACACCTCAGGAAACACAGAAAAACAGGATGAACTGGTACATAGAAATAAGCATCTGTTGCAAACCTGCCCTTTCTGCAGGGTCACCCCAGATAGATTTTTGCCTTCTGTTGCTGAACAGCTTTTGCTGACTACAGGACTCTGCACACTTTACTCCAGTGAACCAGTGGTGAAGTGCTCTCCTCTCTAAACCTGTTGGAATTATCTTGCCCCCCAACTGGCACATTTAGTTTATGTAGCAGTGCCTAGTAATGGGTACCACAAGTGCCCACAGCCTGTAAATTAAATGCTTCTAATGGGCTGCAACACCATTTTGCTACCTATTAATGTAGAACTTTAAAACATGTCTCTGCGCCTGTCATTGCATACCAAGTGTGCAGTGTTACGGTGTGAGAAGTCTGGGCTGATTGCAGAAGCCTCCTAACTTTTTGCCCCTATTTTTCACTTTTTGCTGTTGTCTTCCTGACTCTGATGGTGCCCTGGGTACTGCTAACCAGTCCCAGGGCATGTGCTCTGATTAAAATGAGCATGCAAATTAGGCTAACTGTAATTGGCAGTATCAAACTACCTACAAGTCCCTAGTATATGGGAGGGCATGTAGGTTTAGGGACCCCAGCATAGGTAGTGCCCCATAGGTGCACTGCGGAGGTGTCCAGTGTCATTTTAAAGGCAGGCCTGCCATGCTAGCTGCTTTTAAACTAAAGTTATATGCAAATTTGACTTTGGAATTAAAAGTGCTTCCAAGGTCTTAAACTACCTTATTTTGTACATATAACTCACCCCTAAGGTGTGCCCTAGGTGCCCCCAGGGTTGAGTGCAGTGTAACTATAAGCAGGGACCTTATAAAATAAGTTTTATAAGCCGTGGTGAGGAAAAATAGCTTAATTAGTTTTCCCTCATTGTAGTGAATAGGCTCCATAGGCTAAAATGGGGAGACTTTTTTTACTTAATAAAGTCCCCCAAGGAGCTATATATGGCAAGTGTGGTCTCAAACTGAGTGTTATAATAAATGCAACAACTTGCCGTTGTTGGATTTAATATAAATAGTTCAGGGAAAGAGTTTTAGAGCTCTTCCTAAAAGTTACCAGTTTCAGCTCTGTAGTGCCCTTCTCTGGTTTGCCAGCCTCTGGCAGCCTGGCCAGGCTGATTAATGAGGTGTGAAGTGGCCTGTGATGAACATAAAGGAGGTGCCTGGGGGAGGAGAGCTGCCTCAGCAGATGGTGAAACAGGATGGGGGGAGTACAGCCAAACTGGTCTTCAAAGCAGGGAAGGACATTTGGAGCAGCTCAGGACCTCCCCCATTTCCTGCAAACCCAGACAACCAGATGCCCCCTTGATTAGATTAGGAGAGGACAGGCAAGGGGGTTGTTAAGGATTTTTAGTCACACCAGTGGGTGGGCTCAGCCAGACCTAACCTCCAAAATTCAGTTTCTGCCATTTTGGATTTTTAAGGAATGTTGCTTCCTGGAATTCTTTTTTGCCACACTTCCCAGGAAGTGGTCATGCAAGAGGGTAGTGGCCTGCCTGTGATTGGACAGCTGCCCCCCCTGCTTTCCACCCCAGGAGCAAGTATAAACATGGCACAGCTGCACCCACACGTCAGATCCCTACAAGGAACAGCATCAGAAGAAGAAGGACTGCCCTGCTGGACCCCTGACCTGTACCTGGAGACTGCACTCGGAAGGACTGCACCAGCTGCACACCTGGGCTTCACCACAGAAAGGACTTTCTATGGTTCAACTTGATCAAAAAGGGACTCCCTGCTCGCTACAGGTGAAAACTAGCTAACCAAAGTCCCCTGCATCAAATCCTGAGGAAACTGATTAGCTGACCACTGTCCAATGGTAATTTGGGAGTTTGAGCCAGGTGCATTCTGGAAGTTGGAGTCCTAGCCCTCAAGGAGTAACTCAGAGCTCCAGGAACCTTGGGGTGAGCTGTGGACTCCTAAAGGACCTTCAAAGGCCTTCTGGAAGAAGATCCAGAAGTTTGGAGAAGTTAGGAGAACTTTTGGATAAAAGCTCCATAAAGGGACCGACCCTCAGTGGTGAGTCAAGCCAGTCTGACTTGCAGGTTCATCCTGCTAAAAGGCTGCAGAGCCCCAGACTTCCAGGATTTCACTGGGTGCTCCTGGAAAGGTGATCAGATGACCTCGCGTCAAAATCGGCTTGCTGTGGAGGGTCGACCCTGTCAGAAGAAAAAAGTGACAAAGTCCGAATGTCAAAAGTTGACCGGGACTTCCCAGGCAGAGTGTCGGAGGAGGGCTCCAGGGACGTTGGATCAAGATTCAGCTAAATTTGAAGGTAGACTTCTTCACTGAGGTCCCCTGCGACGTGCATCCGAAGAAGGCTCAAGGAGGTCTGATTGGTGACTTTGTACCGCTGGAGAAAAACTACAAGAAAAGACTAAGTCCAAAGGTAAACATTTTCCCGAGGCCTCCCACTTGCTGTAGCCGAGCAGAGCTCCATCGTGGTTGGCCTCAAACTTTGACTGTGTCCTGGTTGAGTGCGACCAGATGACCGGATTGACGCTTTTAGTTTCAATGCACAAGAAAACATTAATTCTTCAAAGATTAATATCTCTAGTCCCCCTATCCGATTTTACCTGTTTTGAGTCATTTTAAAGATAAAAATATACTCTATGTTTATAAATTGGTGTTGGATTTTTACTGTGCTTTCTGTTTAACTTAATTACTGTTTTGGGATTTTTAAATGCTTTACACACCTGTCTCCTACGTTAAACCTAACTGCTCGTTTGCAAGCCACCAAGGGCTGAGCTGGAGTTAATTTATTGAGATCTAACTGTACCTAGTGGTGGTTGTGACCTATTGCTAAGTGTAGGTCCTTACCTGCCCTTACCAATAATCCACTTTCCAACATACAATGCAATTTCTACCTGGCAAAATAACCCTTTTGTCAGCCACACATTTGTTTTTTAATATGTATAGGCCCCTCCTAAGGCAGACCCTTAATGCCCATAGGGCAGGGTGCATGGCATTTATAAAGTAGGACATGTCCTTTTAATGTTTTACATGTCTTGACAGTGAAATACCTCCAGAGTCTTTTTTTCACTGTAGCAAGGCTGGCTATCCCATAGGCTAACACTGGTTTACATTATGACTTTTAATACATGTTAAATTCAATTTGGGAGTAGGAAAATGGTTACAAGTAATTTAAAATCCACCTTAATGGTCAGGTGGGATTTTATATTACTATTTTTGGAAATTACACTTTTAGAAAACTATAATTTTCCCTGCCTAAAACCAAAAGGCTATCCTACCAGTGTCCAGCTCTCAACTGCCTCTGGTGGCTCTCGTGTCTATTGCTCCTAGATAAAGGACAAACGGATCTGAGGTGGGGGTCTCCTCCCTTGAAAAGATAGCTTGGGAGCTGTGTACATCTTCTTCCTGAAGATCCTTACCTTGTCAATGACAGATCAAGCTCACACTTAGGCCTTTTGTTTCTCTAATCAGGCTGGCACAAAACCCATAAGTGATACAGGAACTGATCAGAACTGGTTTAGGGGGTAGACAAAGGCTTGCACTACGCCCACAGGCTCGCACTGGGCATAAAAGTGGACCAGAGGATTAAGCACAGGTTCATTTGGTGACTTTCGTGGTTCACCCCGACAAGGATTGTGATTAATAATTGATGCGTGTTCTCACTGCTCTCAACTAATATTCCAATTTCTTCCATTATCCTTGAGCTCTAGAGTGACCAGATAATCCCCTAGAATCTCTAATGAAATTACCTACTGTAGAATCACCATTGAAATAGGCTAGACAATTCCTGTTTTCCTTCATTTAGAGTGACCACAATAATGGCATGTTTAGACAGGAGTGAAGAAATCCATATTAATAAATCTTGCTGCTGGGCCAGGAGATAAGGAAATCATAAGAGAAGTCATCTTGAAGTGGCGCACAAGAAGAGGACAACAGAACACAATAATATAACCATGTTTGATAATATGCAGAAGCCAGACATCTTGTGCCAACAGAATATGGTTTTTGGAGACTGCTGTTGTTGTAGATGTGTCTTTATAAATGGGGATTTAAAAGAAAGCATAGCGCCCAGCCAGGGCTTGGTGGTGAATGGGATGGTTATGTACTTGATCCCTAGCAGGGTTTTACGAGACACAAAGGAGAAGGAGCACACAGGAAGGAATTTAATGATGTGAAGAATTGTGCATTGCTTAGCTGAAATAGTTGTTTAAGATGTGGGCCAAAAAATAAATGCTCAGGGAATGGCAAAAGAATCAATGCCTTTTGTCTCGCTACCAATCTCTAGAGTTTTAGCCACAGGTGACATTGGGATGATTTTGAGAATTGGGCTGCCATAGCCTAGGATCACAGAAGATCAAATATAATGTCAGAAAAGACACATGCTAAAATAGCTGTGGTACTTAATAGTGGAGATAGATTGTCACCCTTCTATATGCAGTCAAAGAGAACGTGGAAGTTCATTAACATGGTCTTGCAGTATAGGCGTTATAAGTACCATTCCAGAAGGAAAAGTAGACGTTGTTAAAAAGCCCTTAAATGGCCCTTCTAACCTGTTATCCAGTGAATTTGGCAATTCTCTAAGAATTCAAGGCTAATGAAGAAGCCATGCTGATAAGAATGGAATTAATTTATTGCCCTTGAGGAAACTCTATACATTCCACATGTCTGTAGAACCTATGTATTAAATGGGTAATGCCTGTCCTGTCAATGCCCTTTCACTTTTCACACCATTCCACTGATGATCCCATGCACAGAAAGAGAAACTGCTGCAGGGATCTTATATTGAGTGCAGAAACCATTGGTAATCTCTAGTTCAGCTTCCTGAATGTAAAACCATTTACAAATATAGAAAATCCCTACCACTAATTCATATCCTTGCTCAACCTTCTCCTCTGGTTAAGGATCAAATGTATCTGCCCGTCTTCAGTGGAAGACTCCAGAGCTAGGCACACTGATGGAGAGCGACTAGGAGGAGCAAAGCTGCAGCTACTGGGACTGTGGTCATGTCCTATAATTGGGAGTAGAAAGAAGAAATAACCAATTCCTCCTCATTAGCAAATGCTGACTGCATATAATGTCAGTTTGGTGCACTTCCTTCCTTTTCTGCTAACATTAAGGGACGGAAGTAGAAAGCATGCCAGGCCTCTTTAAATAATACGTTACTGAGACCCTAATCACACTTTATTCAAGGACAAGAAGGAAACAGAGGAATACAAGAGACACAGCTGTCTGCCATTTCCTTGCAAATTTAAAGAAGTAGCCAGGGTCCAGGACTCTGTTATAAACAATGTAGGGAAATGATTTAAACTTTATACTTTTCACCTTGATTTTGATATAGATGGTGAGCGGGGTAGACACTTGTAAAGAGATTTGCACAGTGATTTCAAAATGTCACCAAATAAGTGCAGAAGGTAATCGTCCGTCAGACTTAACTTGATGAGATATTATTCTTGGTTGCCCAAGAATTATTCATAAATAATCCTGTGGTGGCACAATTCACCATAGCAGTAGTCAGGATACTAAGAGTCAAAAGACCTGGTCAGATTTACTTGAAATACTAAAGGCGATATGAATATGGAAGTAGAGCAGTATAGCTCACCAACAAAGAGAGAAAAGACAGAACACCCCACCCTCTTTGCCATATAGAGGCCAGTGCTGTCATTTCCCTAAGGCTTTGCTGGGCAACATTGAACAAAGTCTTATCACGTGTCACTTCTTCCTACAATACAGAACCCGTGTTCTCTGCTTCTCCTGTTTTTTTCCTTCTTCGCTAAAGGGACTATCAATTTCATGGGTACCTCCATGTTTCCAGAGAAGACTTCAGGTGGTTTCAAAATGAGAGACCCTATGCAAACATATGAAAAAACTGACCTTGTCTTCTTTCTCCCCTTTTTTCTAAGGATGATCAAGTTGATGTGCTAAGTCAATTGGTTGCGATAGATTCAGGTCCAATGATAATAACCAGCACATCTTTTATTTCTTCCTTCAGACTGCAATGGAATAGGGAAATTGTGCCTCTTTAGGACAACCAACCTCCAAAGGCCCTCAGTTTAACATGCTTTGTGTAGGAGAGTATATTTATAGAATATTTTTGTAAATCTGTTCAATAAACAGTAACTGAGTGGTCAAACATTGGCTTAAACACAGCAAAAAGGATGAAGAGTCATCCAGTATCACAACCTGAGAAGATTAAAGGGAGATATGGCCCATGTTAAGGCATCCCCACTAAGGTTACCAATTAAGTCCTCTGCTTTAGATCCCCCAGTAAGTAGCTGATGAAGTTGGAATGCAAACTGAATAGTCCAGACGTTTAGAAAATCGTTCTAATGCCTGGACCAGCAGCCATTTTTAGGCCCGCCTAACCTTCGTAATGGAAGCACTAAGGTTAATTTGCTTTTGCTGCTACAGTTTGCCATATAGCAGCGTTGTCGCCGGTTAGTGCTTGGACACATTGAAACAGTGTCTGAACTGCTGCCATAAATCCTTGTATTCCAGCCGTCTTATTTTTAAATAGTTATTGATTTTTAGGGTCAAGCCTGCGTTGCATGCTCTCGCGCATGCGTATCGCAGCGAGCCGCTTTTGTATTTAGAAAAGGGCTCGGAGCCCTGTCAACTTCACGTCAGTGTTTTTTATTGGTTCGTGGGCTTGCCTAATAAAATCTGGTTGCTTTCATTAGTCGTAGCCGGTGGCTAGCCCTCCTCGAGCGCAGCGACCAAGTACAGAAAACATGCGAGGCTCGCTGTTTTCCATCGGGCTCGTGGACTTCTTTTTCTCTAATTTACAAGCACGATCTCGCTTGGCAGAAGTTGAGCGCTTTACATAGTTAATTTCATTTTTTCGGATTATGTACATTAATGCACTTTTGCCCGATAGGTACAATTTATTTTATTTATGATTTGGAACTCGACTGAGGTCCACATAAAAGAAGAAAGCAGAAAATCACATTTACTATTTACATCTAGCTGAGAACCACATAAAATTTACAATATTGGTGAACAGAAGGTCGTATCTGCAATTTACACTTTACATCCAATCGAGTACCAAAAGGTGAAATAAATTAAAAATATAGTGAGATGTTGCATCAAAATCCTATGCCACCTGACATACCTTACAATGAAAGTTTCTTAAAATGAGCTTAAAAAACAATTAAAAAAATTAAATATTTTAAAACAAAAACTTTCATTCGGAGGATCATACAGGGCTTGGAGAAACTCGGGCACTGACAATAGAGAAAACTGAAGACAAATTGGATCTAGCCATTTACGCCGAAATGAGGCAAGAGAAGGGCAGACAAATAATAGATGGTGTAAATCTTGGGAATCCGCCAGACAGAAGTTACACTCTTTTGCAGTACCGTACCATTTTGCCAATAGTGTATTCAAAGGGAGCAATTCCTGTCGAAGCAGTGTCCAAAAGCGCCTAACACTATGAGGGATGTTCCAAGTGAAGTACAGTTGTGTTTTTTTTATTACTAGAGTGTTAACTATATTTGCAAAAAAACTTTTTTTACAGCACTCCAAGTCTTGGCGGAAGCTCAAGGCCCACGTTGCACTCTTCAAAGTCACCCTCAAGATCAATGGGGAGAGTTCTAGAACTTGGCTGCGATCCAGCTCCAGCATCACCAGGGCAGTAGAGAAATTCTTACAAAAGGCAAATTTGGGCTTGCTATTATCTAAAAAAAGTTCTTTCTTCAGAAATGATCTTAAAGTGTTTTCCTCACTCTTTAAAATTGAGGTAGCCAATTGTATAACCCCCGCTAATCCTTGAGCATACGCGCTTCGAAGCCCCATTTCCAGTGTCAGAGGCGCCACTGAGGCTGCCGTATTAACAGCTAGTAATTTTGGGAGAATTTTACCTTCTGCCTAATTTAAGAACCCCCATTTGGAGGTATCAATGAGTTCCACCCCATATAGCAGGGATGCAGGAATTTTAACTTGATAAGCAGATAGAAGGTAAGAGAAGTGCCTGTAGCTGTATAAAGGGCCCCCAGACCTCTTGCCTGACATTCAGCCTTTGCTTTATTATAGGCGATGTGGGCAACATCGCTAAGGTTCCCGCTCACTATTTTCCCTAAAAAGGGATAAGATTTGACAATTTCAAGGATTTGGTTGCCCAATGTCCACTGATAATTGGGGAAGGTCATCTTTTTTCCCCCCAAGAAACAAAGGACCTTACTTTTAGATACGTTAACCTTCAAATAATGTAAGTCAGAATATTTTGATAAGCGCTGCAAGCGGTTCTGTATGCCTTTGGGGGCTAAATCAAGGATTAAGATGTCGTCCGCCTACAACAGGCAACAAATTGGACGCCCACCCACCAGTGGGGGAAAACCCTTGCCCTTGGATAAAAAGGAGGGGAGATCTGAAATATAGAGGGAAAAGAGCAGGGGAGCCAATAGGCATCCCTGTTTTAACCCATTAGATGTAAAAATCTTATGGGATAAACCTCTATCACCCCCCCAAGAGGATTCTGCACCAGGTGTTGGAGTGGAAGGCAATTATTAACTCCAGAAGTGGTAAAGGTATCCCCAGGCTGCATAGCTTAGTCCATAAAAGATCTCTGTCTACTTTATCAAAAGCCGTGGAGAAGTCTATGAAAGCCGCAAAAACAACCCCCCTCTCAGTTTTACATATTGTTCAGTAATGGTTTGCAGCACCATGATGTTATCTAGAGTGCTATGTTTGCGCCTGAATCTGGATTGTTCCAAAGGGATGATGTTATTCTCCTCCGCCCAAGACATTGGTCTAGAGAGTAGACATTTGGTAAAAACTTTTTCCACCACATCAAGGAGGGCAATCTGACGATAATTACCAGGACAAGATCGATCACCCTTTTTAAATAAGGGTACAATTATACTGCCGACCCACGAGGGAGGAATACATCTGGAATAGAAGCATCTATTAAAGACCACATGTAAAATCTTAGTCCAAGAGCTCCTATCCTGTTTTATAACTGATAAAGGCAGTTCATCTGGCCCCACTGCAGCGGAGGGGCGTATTTCACCGATAGCACAGTCAATATCTTTTATTGACTTTATTGACGGGGGAGGGAAAGTGAGAATACCTGGAGACTCTGGAAACCGGAAAGGTACGACCCCATTTGAAGCATACAGGGAGGAGATGAAATCTGACCATCGAGCTTCAGAGATTGGAGTAGGGGGACGACGAATTCTAGACCCACAACCTTGACCCACTAATGCCCAGAAACGCCTAGCCTGGCCCTTTGTAGCGGCTTCCCGGAGCTTAATCCAGAGCCTGTCCCCTGCTTCTTTTGCAAGGCGGATCTTCAGCCGCCTCTTTCTCCTTTTTAATAGCGCAACCCTGATTTTCCTTTCCTCACAGAAAACTAAAAACTGGGCCCTAACCATGTTATTTATTTCTCTGTTTAGGTCAAGCAATGCACGGGGAATAGCTTTCCGGGCTACTTTATGCCCACCAGATAAGTTGTTAGACACCAATTGCATCAGGAGATCAGAGAAGTATTGCAACTCCATTCCCTCCCAACTAGTCAAGTTAGCAACTACAGCTGCTAAAATCGCAGTGACACGAGCTATCCTCTTAAAATTCCACTGGGTCCTCCCAGTCTTATTAGAAAAACTCTGGGTAAACCCACCAGATTTCCATGAGTCTAGTGACAATATGGAGGTTTCTATAGTGATAGAAAGCAGGTTATGATCGCTATAGGGGGAGCATAATATCTTAAGATCTTCCAATAGACAATAAGAGGAATAACCAAGTACTAAGTAGTCCAGAATGGACCTTCCCCGTGAAGAAATATGTGTGAAGGAGGCAGGGGAGTCCGAAGTGGACCTACCATTAACGATAATACAGTCATTTTTTTTTTAGAAGACTGAGGAGAAGTTTACCTCTTTTGTTTGTTTTAATTAAAGGGGGGAAAACACAATCTGGAATACGCAGCGCTGTTTCTCTCTCTACATCGCGTACTTGACATAAGGCCAAATTGGAGACTTTGCAATTTAAATCTCCCATTAGTGCTATCAGTGGAGGGAACTCAGTATCTAAGGAATCCTCAATAGAGGCAAAGACCCTTTCTAACAGAGAATCATATACGGCCTCTGGGGGCACATAAGCATTAATTAGAAGCAATGAAGTAGGACCTAGCGTAGTATTATGCAGATGAATCGTAAGTGCCATAAAGAGGTTGCTGGGATCTTTATAGCAGGAATAGTCCCAATTGAGAGAGTTGGAGAGTAGACAAGCTACCCACCCCCCTTAGCATGACCTCTTCGAGACGAAGAGGCCTTACAATCGACTACAAAATAGTCGTCCCACAATAGAGCCGTGTCTGCCCAAGTCTCCTGGAGACAGATTAAATCTGGTTTAAGTGTACTGAGGTAAGATAGTTTTTCCCTGCTAAATTTTACCCCGGCAGCATTCCAAGAAATTATTTTTAAACCTCTATTAGGAAGAAGGTTGGAGTAAGTCCCTGGATCCCAGTTCTTGAACAAGAGCTCCCGAGAGCCAACCCCAATCATCGAGGGCATAGGTGGTTTGAAGATTCAGAGTGTGTCGTGTCTCCCGCAATAGCACCTGTCTATCCTTCCCTATTAAGGAAACTCTAAGGGCCTGTAGGTCTGATCTAGATCTACATAAGGAAGAGTCAGTGCCTTTAAAGTGGACCGGGGATCGGGGTCTCACAGGGCTCTCAGTCACAAATTTTTCCCCTCTGAAAGCGAGGTAGGGAAAGAGTGGGATTACATCGATCCCCCTACACTGCAGAAAGTCAGTGTGAGAGAGGGCCAGGTTCGCCACATGCAAAGAGCGAAAGGCGACCCTCGCCCTGAGAACTCCACTAACCATCCTTAGGGAAACAAGGTCAATATCATAACTGGTGATGTGTTTCAGAAAGGTAGATTCAGAAAAGCATCTTAACAAGGTGGCCCTATTTAGAATTAAATCGGCATCAAAAATGGGAACAAAGTCAACAATCTGAGAGTTCGTGTTATAGCTCGCAAAGGGAGCTCCTTCCCCAGGCAACAAAATAGAGGGTTCAATAGGGATGGTCTCCCGTCTGAAGGGCAAAAATGGGAAAATAGTTGGATTCAAGGCTGGAATGGAAGAAAGGTCAGTTGAATGCATGCTTACAGGACCCCTTTTAGTGGAGTTGGGCCTACGTAGTGAGGGCGGACTAGGCTGCTTCACGAGTGGCTCTATGTGGGTTCGAGGGGAGGTTGTCCCATCAGTTATCACTTCAGGGAACAGTACTTTCCTTCTCTTTTTCCTGCTAATCCGTCGATTTATTTTCTTCGATCTCTTATGTTTTTTCCCACCTTTGGCGATGGTTCCCCTCTCAAGGACTTCTACTGGGGATGGCAAGTAGGGGGAGATTGTTGGCCCATTTTTTTGGGTGACTGCTCTTTTGAAGATGGGGAACACCTTCACAGGGGGCTGATGGCAATGTGCCAGCTGATTGCCTTTCAATGTGGGAGAGTCAAAGATAAATTGAACGAAATCCACAGGGCTAACCGGCAGTGGCTTTATATCACTAGGGCGAATGCCTTGAAAACTCCCCGCTTGGGTGCCTGCATCCATGAACGTGCGCATTTTTTGTGGCACCCTGGGAAGAGCCCGGGAAGCCCTCTGGTTGACTAAAGACTGTCTAGGAACAACATTAGGTGAAAAGTCGGGTTAGGAGTTTACAACGCGATCAGCTCTAACATGAGCAAATGTGAGACCCGTTGCATAGTAAATGCTTGTTTGGCTTTGGCGCCTAACAATTGTGGGTCATTCTTCGTTCGTTCTGGTGGACTGGCGGCAACTGTAACCCGCTCCAGATGCCACACTACTGCTGTCCGGAATTTCATGATAAACAGGAAAGAGACAGAGGATGGCGCACGAGAAATAAAACAGCACATTGGAAAAAGAGAATGGGGAAGTTCACAGCTAGGTGGTACCTTAAGAGGGGAAAATAAGAATTTGTAAAAAACCTTTTGAAAATGTTCAAATGCTCAAGCACAAACATGTGACAAAAACAAACAGCACCACAATTACAATAAATTCCCAAAACAAATGGATAAATGTCGTACATTACGAGGGACTGAAGTACAAGGCAGAGTAGAAAGTGACAATGATGGAACAACGAAAGGGCTATAGGTGTTGCCCTTTGTTAGAAACAGAAATATGATTTTTCGGAACACCAACTCTTTTTTTATTCTCTCCTTAGATTAATTATTCTGCTCTTGAAAATAAACTACTCACAGTAAAAGAAGTCTGCTCCGAATGTCGAAATTCGGTACTAGGGCTGAGTGTCCTTTTGAGATACACACTGCCCACCATAATTTTCAAGTCTTACAAAATATGCAAAGTTGCAACAGCAGACAATGTTAGTGGGCTTGTTTTGTTCTCAATTTGATCTGCACATTGCATACATTCTAGGCGCTCAAAATATTCTGAGCTGTGCTGTATACCGACTTTACACCGTCATAGATGTTCAAGAAGAGTTGAATCTATAAATTTTTCTCCTTATCTTTACTTTTTACAAAATCATTTTGAAGAGGTATCTGTTTACAAAAGTTTGTGGGTACTTATTCCTGAATTACGACTACATGTGCTGATCTTCCTGTTTCCGCACACGGAGGTGTCAAAACTATAATTTAATAGGATTCAAGATATTTTTGGTGGCCTACATTACCTAGGGATGGTAGTCATTTTGTCACGTTTTGTGCAATCTGTGCATCAACCTCTTGCTAGTCTTCTAAGACCATTAGAAATTAATTTAAAACCTTGGTCTACATTTCTCATAGATTGTAGATTTTCTAGTTTTGTAAACTTCACCCGAATTAAGGAACAAGGTGGACCATTACACGAAGATGGCATACTTTAGTATTTCGAAAATATACAAAAAGAGATGGGTGGAATGCTTGCATTCATTTCAGCCACTGGTAATCATGCAGAGCTGCATCCCAGTCCATCATTTATTTGCACATCATACCACCTCAGTTTGGACCCAGGTATATGCACATCAGGCTTGACCAGGCTCCAACGGTAACAGTCCAGCCCAAATTGCCAAGCCAGATCCTCTCTGAACTGGAACACAGGCAACCCAGACTGGTTTCACCCTTGTTATGAGCTCATCAACCAGGTTTAACTTGGTTCCAGTGACAGCGTGTGTATGGGACCAACAATAGAAATTATTGCTATTTTTTCGCAATGTGGAATCGTACTGTGCATACAATTCCACATTGGGAAAATGCCTTTGACCAAAAGGGCACATGACATCTTGAATCCAACAATAGGTGCCCTTTCCAAGGTACATTCCTGGAAAGGTTTGTGAGCTGACTAAAATGATGGAAGTACGATCAGGCAGAGATGTACATTTCTGCATTTAAATTTTCATGAATTGGGCCTAAAAAGTTTAATAAGTTAATTTTCTGATGGTCTGATTACAAGGCTGAGCCAAACTTGTCTACAAAATGTAACTTACCTGTAAGCTTTAATAAAACTTAATAATGTGCGAGAAATTAAAGAAATAGCTTGCAAACAGGAAAACAACTGCTGGAAAATTTAAAAATATTCCATTTGGGGAGAAATAGCACCTCACCAGATGCTCTGAAAGTATACACAAAAAACAGAGAGACGAGGATCTGTTGAACATGTGTAAAATACAAGTAAACGTTTAAAGATGATAAAACATAATAAAATAAAACATAATCTACAAATATATTGATCAGAAAAAATATTAAGCA
Source organism: Pleurodeles waltl (assembly GCF_031143425.1). Taxonomy (NCBI): domain Eukaryota; kingdom Metazoa; phylum Chordata; class Amphibia; order Caudata; family Salamandridae; genus Pleurodeles; species Pleurodeles waltl. Next base: position 924,447,195 of record NC_090437.1, read on the forward strand.
TGAATAAACGTATACTAATCATTAAAACAATCACTTACATCACAAAAAATGTATATATATATATATATATGACTACAAAAATACTCGAAGTATGATCTCAATCAGCCCAAAGGGGTGGTGCGAGAACCGGCACGAGCAAGCCGGTAATTAGTTAAGCAAAGAAAGGATAAATATAATACTCGCACACTCTGATTTCAGGAACAAAAAAAGATCAGTTTAATCTACACAACGCGTTTCGACTGACACAGCAGCCTTGGTCAAGTGACCATGTAGTTTATATTTTAAAATGTAGTTGCCCCAAGCTATATGTAGGTAGCACAAAACTTCAAGTGCACAAAAGAATTTTACAACATTTAAGGGCCATAGTTAATAGAGATGAGTCTTACCCGGTTGCCCGACACATCCATGAATTTCATGGAGGTCGCATGGAAGAAGTTAAATACAGTGTAATAGATGGAATCAGGAAGGATATCCGTGGAGGAGATAGGGAAAAACAGCTGAGGAGATTAGAGTCTAGATATATATTGGCATTCGATTCAAGAGAACCAGTGGGGCTTAACTCGAGTGAAGAGTTATATATACATTTAGGTTAACATTGTTAATTTAATTATGGATTACTCTTTATTAATGATATGAATAAGTTTATTATTAAGTGTTAACTATTCTTTGAGATGGTGAATGATTATATGGGAATCTTTTTTATTTTAATAATTGTCCCTACAAACAATGCCCTACTTAATATTTATATCAATGTGATTGGACCTGGTGGATTTCTCATACATATTTTCTCCAGATGAACACACACAGCAGTTTCCCAGAGACAAATATCTTATTTCATTCATTAAGATTTACTAAGATGTGTAAAGATTCATCATTGTTTCTTTAATATTTTTATGTGTGTTCTTGTTCATTTTGTCATGTTTATTATCACATTTGGGCACTAGTTTTATTTTGCATATAATTCATAATTTTTTTTCTCAAATGGAGTATAATGTAGTGGTTATTTCATTTTTAAAGGGAGTGTATTGCTTTAAATCAATGTTACTACAAAGGATATTTAAAGGGGGCCAAAATGGCGGCCCGCAGGTTGAAGAAGGCGGTCACGCCGAAACGCGTTCCTGCTTTGTTACAATAAACCTTTCAAACCTTCGTGGAGTGCTGGAGCCTTAATGTTTACTTAAGGAAGTGTATTTCAAGTAAAAGACGAGGTGGCGTGCGTCTAAGTCCAAGCACCATCGGCGATTAGGTGCAGAGAGAGAAGCGCCAAACGAAGTGTTTATATATATATATATATTCACCTCAAGAAACAAAGGTTACAGGCACGTTGATGTAGTAACTATAACTCGTGCCCTCGCCATGCACAGTTTTTTCATCAAACATTTTACTGCAAATATTACATTGATATTATCAATGATGTTATCAAAGATGTCATGAGTGCCGTAATTTATAGGGTGATTAGCAGTGCATGGTGAGGGTGTGAGTTATAATTACCTTAAGGGACAAGTTATAGTTCCTTAAGATAACTCTAGCTATAGCAGGTGAAATTCTGTGCTCTTGTACTTTTAAAATGTGAGGCTAACTATAACGTCCCTGTAACCTTTGTTTTTTTAAAGTGAATTTCTATGTTGTTTTAATTCCATTTCATGACTATAATGTCCCTGCAATCTTTGTTTTTTTGTGAATTTCTATGGGTTTTTTAACTTAAGGTTATTTCTATTACTGTATGTTATTCCAAACACTGGTACACATGGTTGGCTGAAAGGCCTGGCCTGTAGGTCAACTACCTATAACCACCCAACCCCACGTTGTGCTGTGGGTGATGTCTGAAGCCTGGCTCTCTGGGTGTGAGAATAGGTGTGAGAGGGTGTATCTGGCTGTGAGAGTGCCTTTCTGGGTATGAGAGTGGGTGCATCAGTGTCTTAGTGGGTCTGTGAGTGGGTGCATCAGTGTCTGTGTGGGTGTATGAGTGGGTGTGTGAGGGTTTCAGTGGGTCTGTGAGTGAGTGTGTGAGAATCTGAGTGGGTCTGTGAGGGGGTGTGTGAGTGTCTGAGTGGGTCTGTAAGTGGGAACATGAGGGTCTGAATCCATCTGTGAGTGGGTGCATAGGGCCTGACTGAGTCTGAGTCTGTGACTGGGTGTGTCAGACTCTCAGTGGGTGCATGAGTGTCTGACTGGGTCTATGAGTGGGAGCTTAGTTAATGACTGGGTCTGTGAGTGGGTGAGTGAGTTTGAGTGCATCTGTAAGTGTGTGCATGATAGTCTGACTAGCTCTGGGACTGGGTGCATAACTGTCTCAGTGGGCATGTGAGTGGGGGTATGAATGTCTGAATGGGTCTATAAGTGGGTGCATGAGTCTCTCAATGATTATTTGACTAGGTGTATGTGTATCAGTGGTCTGTTAATGGGGGTATAACTGTCAGTGTGTCTGTGAGTGGGTGCATGACTGTCTGTGTGTGTCTGTGAATGAGTGTATGAGAATGCGAGTGGGTCTGTGAGTGGATGTGTGAGTGCCTGACACTGAGGGCCTCATTACGAGTTTGGCAGTCTTTTGGGAAGACCGACATGATGGCGGCCGACAAAAGACCGTTATGTTGGCGGTAATCCGACCGCAATATTGAGAGTCACACTGTAAAGACCACCGCCAAAATTAAACCGCCAGGAAACTGGAAGGTGGGAAAGAGGCGGTCCCACCACCAGCACCACCAGCCTGACAAAAGTCCACCCACCATATTACAAGCCACAAATCACCACAGAGGTTCTTCCATTGTGGAAAACCATTGGCGGTGCGACCCACCGCAGTCAGAACTCACATCAGTCAGAACACCACAACACATTGGATAATTTGAATACCCCACACCTGACACACATCCACACACCCAATACACTTATTCACTGCACTATATAAAACACCCCTACACAACCTACAATCCTTTGCAACAAAAACATAATTCAGATACCCAGAGAGTAGGCAATATTATAGACATAGCACCTTTGCACATTAGGCACACATACACATAACACTCAGCACACACCTCACATCAGCACAACTAACACAATACACACATCACTATCAAACACAATCCATGACAACTGTCTCACCCTCACAACGCAGCACCCACACCTCACCAATTACCCAACACTGCACCCTTACAGTCACAACACCCCTGCACACCATCTACACAACCACTACCATGTCCCCACAAAAACACCCACGTTTCACTGACGACGACATGAGGGTCATGGTGGATGAAATTGTCAGGGTAGAGCCGCAACTGTTTGGAGCACAGGTCCAACAAACACTGATTGTCAGGAAAATGGAGTTGTGGCAAAGGATAGTCGACAGGGTCAATTCAGTAGGCAGGACATCAGGAAGAGGTGGATCGACCTCAGGGGGAAGGTGTGTTTCACGGCATCACTCCACCAGATAGCCCTGTAGAAGACTGGCGGTGGGCCCCCATCTCCTCCCCCACAGTTCACGTCATGGAAGGAGAAGGTCATGGACATACTGCATCCTGGGGGCCTGGATGGAATACCTTGGGGACTAGAGTCTGGTAAGTACCCACAACAGGCATGTCACACATTTGTCTTGTCCTGTATGCTTCCTCACCATCCAATGACTCCCTAATTAACTAAATGCCCCACTACACCTCCCACCTAATCACCTAATGCCCCTCTCTTGTATACCACCACTCTACTTAGCCAAACTGCCCTCACTGCCCTTGGCAATGGCACGTTAAATACTGGCTAATGATATCACTACAACCCCTAGAATGCATTAACTCATCATTGTGAAAACCTGGACTGTACACAACACATCACATGTAATGCATGTACAACTAAAGTACTAGCTACATCATCTAGCTTGTTCTAGTGAGGACCAGTACATGGCAATAACAGCAACACAATGACACACACACAAGAGCAAACGAGTTCATGCACATCTAGATACAGGACTTTTACCCTTGCATACTTACACTAGGACACTATTGTCCATTGTGCAGCTTCAATGTGTGACATCTAGCAAGCCTGACTAATCACTAGGTAACAGAGGTGAACAGTCATGTCAATTATTCAACAAAACCAGAACCCATCCCCAGTGCAATCTGTACAAAACTTGTATGACAGCTCCCAACATGGAGTATGAAAATGAAGTCAAAAAGTAGTATGTACAACAAAGGTATTCTTTGCATCATCTGTCAATGTCATTGCAGGGAAGCATGTAAAGCCGTTGTCTGCATTTCACAAAGAGGCAATCAAACCAAAATTCTAACCTGAACTCTGTGTCTCACTCCGTCCACAGGTAACCCTGCCATTGCCGCCATGGAGAGAATACCTGAGACTGCCAGTCCCCCTTAGGATGAAATCCCCACTGAGGACAACATGCCTGGATGTCTGGACAATGAGGAACAACCTGGACCATCTGGGACACCTGGTCAGCCAATGACTCCCTGTCTCCATCAACCTCCTCCATCCCTGGTGCATTCACATCACAGGTAACCATTCACCCCCAAAACTGTGTCACAAGGATTGTTCAATCAATTGTGTGCCCCACAGTACAGGGACCTGAGTCGAAACTTAACAGCCTTGACAATGAAGGACCTGGTACCACTGGGAGTGGGCACATGGGCTGGATGCTGTGGGCCAGAGGATGGGGCCTCAAAGGGACTCCACTAACCAGGAAACTATTTCCCACGTCCTGGGAGGATACCAAAATTCCCAGGACAGGATAGGCTAAATATTCATCATGTTGGGGGAAACCAAAGGCTGCAGAGGGAATACCACCAGGAAGTCATGCAGCAGTAACAGGCACATAATGCCACCATAGCTACCATTGCAGGGGTGCTGAGGGACATCAATATCACCCTGATTGGTTTCTCAACACATCATCAGGCCCCTTCCACTAGCAATGTAACATCTGCCCCATCTACATCTGCGATAGTTAGTGTAATGGAGGCCCTGCCAGGAGAACCACATGCCTCAGACACCCCTCCCTCTGTAGCTGAAGAACTCCCCTGCAAACATGGACATCCACCCAGACATCTGGCTGGAGCAGATGCCAATACCAAACCCACTGCCAGGAAGTGAACCTCTCCTGATTTGTCACCCTTGTGTGTCACTGAGGCACCCTGTAGACTGTTCTGAGATATAACTCAATTTTCCCCTGGTACAAGGACACTGGACCTGTGTAACCAAGTGGTGTAGCAGCTACTCTGATGAATCCATCTCCCATGAACTCACTCATCACCTTAATTTTCATGTATGTGCTTTTATCTTTACTTTTAGTATTCTGATATGCACAGTAAATCACAATTGAACACAGCTACTGTATATGTGTCTTTTTTAATACATCAAAAATTGTCATGCTTGCCAACTGTGGTCCGGTCATGCCCCCTAAATCCAACAGCCAGTGCAATAGTCACCAGATGGAGGCTCCCCTAGCAGGAGACACATACCAATAGAAATGTCACAGGACAGATGTCAGAGAGGTTGAAATCCAGGGCAAGACAATAGTATAGTCAGTATACTAATCTGCAAATAGAGCCCGGCAGAGAGTACCATCAGGATAGATGGCATGGTGGCATACAGTGCACATATATATGTAATAGAAGTCATGCCCATGGTCAGCTACCTACAAAGCAGGAGCACCCAGATTGGACCTATATATCACCAGGTACAGGCTCTTCCCATACCCATACCATAGCTACATGATCACATATCCCATGGAACATACAAAGAACATCACTGAGGAACCCGGTACTTTAAACATACACTAACAAAGACCCCATACCTGAAGGATTGTCACTCTACTTTTTCAGTATACAGTCAACTGCACCTTGGACAGCAACGTCAGAATACAAACACAGCTAGGTCTCATTGTCATTACAAAGTACCCCACCCATTGTGAAGCTACAGGCTTCACAATGGGTGGGGTACTTTGTGATGACAATCATCACACAAACTTCAACTGTCACTTAATTCCCTCAGCCCAACTGGTAATAGGAAACGACTAAGCAGTTAAAACCCCATTTGTATGAACAAAGTACTAACAATGTACTATCCCACTGTAACTATATCCATTTTACCAGTTATCTGTCAGGTACAACTCTCATGTCTGTCAACAATTACCATTGGCTACTGACTGAATATGTCACGATTCACCATGGCCTTACCGTCGATGTTGGAGAGAGGTGGTGAGCGTCCCCGGTTCCTGCAAGTCCTGCTCTGCCCGAGGTAGGGGCGACCCCTACCGGTAGCCACGGTGCTGTTTGACAATAGTAAGCCACTACATTCTGTGCCCTCCAGAAGGAGTCCCAGAGGAAAAACCGCAAAAGGGTAAAAAACCTCCAACAGGAACTCCCTGAAACAGAAGGAGGACACAAGGACGTTAGGACTTAAGATTCTGGAATTCAGGAATTCTGGAGACGGAAGACAGATCAAGAACAACTGGCGCCACAAGAGAAAACCAGCCGGAGAGTGACTACCACCACAGGAGTGTTGCAACGGAATGAGAAGAAAGATAGATTCCCCTTATATACCACTAGACAGGAAGTGGAAAACAGGAAGTAGTAAAACCACCATCTTGGTTTGGGGAAAAGATCATAACTAGAATAGAAAAAATGCTCCAAAGAAAAGGGAACCAATGCATGCAGGGAAGAGAGGAAGTGAACAGCATGCTGGCAGGGGGAAAAGCATGCATAAAAATGAGTCATGTGCAGGCATACGGCTTTTGGCCGTGTAAAAGGTAAGTGGTGGTAAGGAGGAATTCCCAGGAATCCCTGATGTGTTTTAATTAAGTAAATAGAGCTGTGCGCGCTGAGTGCAGCAGGGATTGACCCGTCTCGGGGTCTCCTATCCTGCCGCGCCTTCCCTGGAACTGGCGGCCAGAGAAATGGGCCGTGGCGTGTGCCGCAACCCTGAAGCCGAGCCGCGGCTTTCCCCACGGTCTGCCCGCGGGCTGCCCCGTTCCCAGCATATTGCGCCGCAGCGGCCCTTGCACGCTGCTGCGGCGCAACAGTAGGTCCCCCCCGAGGCCCCAGGCTTGTGAGGAAAAAGCCGGAAAAGACGACGGACCAAAAGAGGGGCATGAACCGAAAGGGCATCTTCCCAGGAACACTCACTCATAGGGTAGCCCTTCCAATGTACAAGAAATTGGAGGCGCCCATGGAAAAACCGAGAGTCACAGATTTCCTGGACCTCGTATTCGGGCACATTATCAATCAACAGAGGGGGAGGACAGGAGAATTGTCTGTGAAAAGGATCAGGAAGGTAAGGTTTGAGTTGTGAGACATGGAACACAGGATGTATCTTCCAAGTCTGGGGCAGACGAAGACGCACAGACACTGGATTGATCTTCTGAAGAATCAGGAGTGGACCATAATAACGAGGTTTAAATTTGTTCTGGGTAAGTCGGAGAGATAAAAATCTAGAAGAAAGCCAAACTTTATCGTCGACCTGATACTGTGGACCCTCACAACGCTTTTTATCAGCCATCCTTTTCATGCGTGTCTTAGTGGCTACAAGGTTAGAATGGATAACACGTTGGACACCCCGTAATTGCCGAACATAAGAGGAAATGGCAGGAAGATTGGATGTATCTTTCAGAGGAGGTGGAAAAGTCTTAGGATGGAAACCATAAGAACCATAGAAAGGGGAGACTTTCGAGGCACTGTGTACTGAGTTGTTGTAGGAGAATTCTGCAAGTGGTAAATAGGTAGACCAATTACTCTGCGTAGCATTGCAGAAGCTGTGTAAATATTGCTCAGGGCCTTGATTTAGTTGTTCCGTCTGTCCATTAGTTTGAGGATGGAACCCCGAAGATAAGGCCACTTCTATTCCCAAGGTTTTACAGAATTGTTTCCAGAACCAGGAGATATATTGAGTACCCCGATCTGAGATAATGACCTGAGGTAGACCATGAAGCCGGAAGATCTCCTGCGTAAAGATTTGGCTTAGTTCCTTAGCCGTTGGTAGTTTTTCTTAATGCTGTGAAATGTGCCATCATAGTGAAGGAATCAACGGTCACCATTATCACTCGATTTCCAACTGAAGAGGGTAAAGAGCACATAAAATTAGTGGAGATAGTGTGCCATGGACCTGGGGGAACAGATAATGGGCGAAGTAATCCTACTGGTTTAGTACGGGGTGTCTTGGCTTGTGCACCTATGGGACAGGATGACACTTGGGGGGTCATTACAACATTGGCGGTATAAGGCGCATACGGCCGTGCAGAAGACCACCAATACACCGCCGCCGCGGCGGGAGACCGCCACAGCTATTATGACACACATCACAGAATCCGCCGAAATTCAAACACCCACACAATACCGCCACACCAAAGGTCAGCGATAAACATGCGGAAACAAATCCTCCACCTCCACTCCAACAGAAACACGCCCATGCTATTACGACCCACGAATCCACGCGGCGGTCTTTCAACCGCGGTATTCCATTGGCGGTACACACCACCGCGCTCAAAATACACACACATCTCCAAAACACTGCCACATTGGACAAATCCAAATACACACACCTGATACACATACAAACAACACTCCCACACACCCAACACAATATAAAACACACACCCACATCACCCACAAACCCCTACGACCAAAAAATAGAGAGAAGGCCATAGAGAGACAGCACAGAATAGAGAACCGCATCACACAGAGGCACACAACACCATCACCCACACAACATCCACGCACAAAACACCACATACCACTACACTCACCACACTCATCAACACATACACCACCCCACACCTCACACACACCACCCCATGTCATGCCAAAGACACCCCCGCTTCTCCGAGGAGGAGCTCAGGGTCATGGTGGAGGAAATCCTACGGGTAGAGCCACAGCTATTTGGATCACAGGTACAGCACACATCCATAGCCAGGAAGATGGAGCTATGGCAAAGAATAGTTGACAGGGTCAACACTGTGGGACAGCACCCAAGAAATAGGGAGGACATCAGGAAGAAGTGGAACGACCTACGGGGGAAGGTGCGTTCCACGGTATCCAGGCACCACATCGCGGTACAGCGGACTGGCAGCGGACCCCCACCTCCTCCCCCACAACTAACAACATGGGAGGAGCAAGTCTTGTCCATCTTGCATCCTGAGGGCCTTGGAGGAGTCGTTGGAGGAACGGACACTGGTATGTCAAATTTTAACTATCATATCCCCCACCCTACCTGCATGCTATCACACACCCCCACCCTGACACCCTCCCCTAACACCCTAACTCCTCACTAATCTACCCATAACACCAACCACCCATTCCTAACACCAAGACCTGCATGACACAACTAAGCATGGATACCCCTCACTAAAGCATGCCCACTGCACAGACCCAGAACACCCCCCAACCATCAGCACACAAGTCCCCACACAGGAATGCTAGCACTGGTGTACACGCACACCCAACCATTGCACACCATGAAACACACACATGCAATAATCATGTACTTATACCCCTGCAGGAACACGAAGGACTGTCACCACACCAGAGGGTCCAGACAACACCACTCCACCCCCAGAAAAGGCCCACAGTGACGACAGCAGCCCTGCCCTACTGGATCTTGATGACCAGCCCGGACCATCGTGGGCCTCAGGACAGTCGGTTCCCCTTGTCCAGCCACAGCCCAACACCGAGCTGCCACTCTCTGGTAACACCAGCACAGCACCCACCCAGCGGGCCCATACCTCCCTACCCAGGACAGGTCAATCAGCGGTGTGTCCACCACTACAGGGAACCCAGGCTAACCCACCACCTCAACAACAACAGGGACCTGGGGGCAGTGGTAGTGGACACACAGTCCAGGGGACAGAGGCACAGGAACACCGGGGAACTGGGAGGGCTGCTGTGCGACAGAGGGAGGACAGGCCAAGGGAACCCACTCTCCACGAGGCCCTATCCTCCATCATGGGAGCATACCACCACTCCCAGGAGACGATGGCGACGGTCCTGGACAAGTTGCAGGAGACCCTGCGTCTGCAGGACGAACTGTATTTGGGGTTCAGGGAGGAGCTCCGGACCATCAGCTCCGCCCTGGGCACCATCGTAGGGGTGCTGACAGACATTCAAAAGACCTTGAGGGACACCACTCCACCCCCAGAAGAGGCCCACAGTGACGACAGCAGCCCTGCCCTACTGGATCTTGATGACCAGCCCGGACCATCGTGGGCCTCAAGACAGTCGGTTCCCCTTGTCCAGCCACAGCCCAACACCGAGCTGCCACCCTCTGGTAACACCAGCACAGCACCCACCCAGCGGGCACATACCTCCCTACCCAGGACAGGTCAATCAGCGGTGTGTCCACCACTACAGGGAACCCAGGCTAACCCACCACCTCAACAACAACAGGGACCTGGGGGCAGTGGTAGTGGGCACACGGTCCAGGGGACAGAGGCACAGGAACACCGGGGAACTGGGAGGGCTGCTGTGCGACAGAGGGAGGACAGGCCAAGGGAACCCACTCTCCACGAGGCCCTATCCTCCATCATGGGAGCATACCACAACTCCCAGGAGACGATGGCGACGGTCCTGGACAAGTTGCAGGAGACCCTGCGTCTGCAGGACGAACTGTATTTGGGGTTCAGGGAGGAGCTCTGGACCATCAGCTCCGCCCTGGGCACCATCGTAGGGGTGCTGACGGACATTCAAAAGACCTTGAGGGACACCTTGGCACTCCAAGGGGCCCCTGACACTAGCCACGACGATGAAATGCCCACCACCTCCGCCGGCGCTAGTGGACAGTACACCCCGCCACAGGACCAACACACCAGCACCCCACCCCCTGCAGACGGACAACCACCACGCAAGCGGTCCCTGAGATCCAGGAACAGGACAGAGCAAGATGGCAAGACCCCCGCCAGGAAATAAGACTACCCTGATTGTCCCCCCAATGTCCCACTTTGTTACCCTGTCCAATTCAGAACTGCCCCAGCTCCACTTCCAATGGGCAGATATGCAATTTACCTGTGAGACTAATAGACTGGACTCTGCCATGGACATTCTTCCACCATAACCCATCACCATTTCACAACCCCCCTTCATGTTTATGCACTTAAATAAACACCCTTGAAACACTAATAAAACTGGAGTCAGTCTATGATTTTGAACTTTGTATTGTCAATTACAGTGTCAAAAAGGGTTACCCATTGGGAGGCCAACATACCAATGTCACACATCAGAAGCCCTTCAAGGGTGCAAGCTGTTGACACGTAGGTTACCACATTTGTGAAACTGAAATGGAAGGGGACAACTCAGTTAACAAATAGTGAGTGAAATGTAGGTACAGGATAGAGGTAGACGTGTGAAAGTTAATGTAATGTTAAACCAGAAAATGTACTCACCTGTGTTTCACTGGAAATATTGCTGTATGACTGACTCCCTGTTGTCGTTTTCTTCATCCTCAGCTTTTTCCTCATCACTGTCCACAGGCTCCACAGGCTCCACCGCTGCTACAACACCGTCATCTGGATCATCCTCCTGCAGAAAAGGCACCTGGCGTCGCAATGCCAAATTATGGAGCATGGAGCAGGCGATGATGGTGTCGCACACCTTCTTCGGTGAGTAGAATAGGGATCCACCAGTCATATGGAGGCACCGGAACCTGGCCTTAAGGAGGCCGAAGGTCCGCTCGATTACCCTCCTAGTCCGCCCAAGGGCCTCATTGTACCGTTCCTCTGCCCTGGTCCTGGGATTCCTCACTGGGGTCAATAGCCACGAAAGGTTGGGGTAACCAGAGTCCCCCAATAGCCATACACGGTGCCTCTGGAGTTCACCCATCATATCAGGGATGCTGCTATTCCGCAGGATGTAGGCGTCATGCACTGAGCCAGGGAACATAGCATTTACCTGCGAGATGTACTGGTCTGCCAAACAGACCATCTGGACATTCATGGAATGATAACTCTTCCTGTTCCTGTACACCTGTTCACTCCTGCGGGGGGGACCAGAGCTACATGGGTCCCATCAATGGCACCTATGATGTTGGGGATATGTCCAAGGGCATAGAAGTCACCTTTCACTGTAGGCAAATCCTCCACCTCAGGGAAAATGATGTATCTCCTTACGTGTTTCAGCAGGGCAGACAACACTCTGGACAAAACGTTGGAAAACATGGGCTGGGACATCCCTGATGCCATGGCCACAGTAGTCTGAAAAGACCCACATGCAAGGAAATGGAGCACTGACAGCACCTGCACGTCAGGGGGGATTCCAGTTGGATGGCGGATTGGTGACATCAGGTCTGGCTCCAACTGGGTACATAGTTGCTGGATTGTGGCACGGTCAAACCGGTAGGTCACGATCAAATGTCTCTCTTCCATTGTCAACAGGTCCACCAGCGGTCGGTACACCGGCGGATTCCGCCATCTTCCCATATGTCCCAATTGACGGTGCCTAAGAAGGACAACAGCAAAGAAACAGTCACCATTCCTCCAGGTATGTACCCACAGTCACACACAAGACTACAACAGACAATTAACCCTTCCTGGATATGTTTTGAGTGTAGGCCTCGGTATGTGTGACGCAGTAGTAAATGAAACCATGTGGGCCCCTGAAATGGCGGCTGCCTGACCTCTAAACTGGGACAATGGGAATGTGGGGTAACTGGGCTGGCGTTGGACACCGTCGCTGTAGGCGGTCGTAGACCGCGGCGCAATGCTGCATTGGTTAACATTGGACCCTATGGGTCCCAGGAGCAAATGAACAGGTGCGCCGCCGGTGATGATGCGCACCGCCGCAGACGTCACCGCCGCGGACGTCACCTCCATTTTCTATCTGTTCAATCACTAGATAACTGACCTTCGACAGGAGAGGACCTATACTGCCAGTGCTGCTGTGACCTCGGTCTGGAAGGGACGATGGCTGCTGCGTCTGGGGAAAGGGCCCCTGCCTTCACTGCTCAGGAGTTGGAGAAACTTGTGGATGGGGTCCTCCCCCAGTACATGCTACTCTACGGTCCTCCAGACCAACAGGTCAGTACACAGGGAGCACGTTGGATGGGCTAGGCCTGGGTGGACAGGGCTAGGTGGGAGAGGGATGGGGGCAGAGTTCTAAGAACAGAAATGCATGGGGAAGGATGGGCCACATGGCCAGAGTTGGGAGGGGGCCACTCACATTGACGATCCAATAGCTAATGACTCTTCCTCTTTCCTTGTGCATGTCATGTAGGTCAGCGCCCACCAGAAGAAGGACATTTGGCGTGCCATTGCCAAGGAGGTCCGGACCCTGGGGGCCCACCAGAGACGGGTCATCCACTGCCGGAAGAGATGGGAGGACATTCGCCGCTGCAGCAAGAAGACGGCGTAGGCTCAGCTGGGGATGGCCTCCCAACGTGGGAGGGGTGCCCGTCGCACCATGACCCCCCTGATGTTCCGGATCTTGGCGGTAGCCTACCCGGAGTTGGATCGGCGCTTAAGGACATCACAGCAGACACAAGGGGGTGAGTACAACCTCATTCTGTGGACTTTGCATGCAGTGGAGGTGTCTGGGTGGGGGAGGTGGGCTGTGTGTGTCCCTAGGCCAGGCCGAGTTAGGTAGGCAAGGCCCCTCCGTAATGTAGGCCATGTGGGACTCTACCCCAGCTCAGAAGAGTAGCAAGTTGAGGTATAGTTGCCCCTTTGCCATCCATGTGCGCAGATTTCTAACATTGCCATGTAGGCCATATCCCAGAAATTGCATGTGCAGAGGCCAGGAGCACGGCGTAATGCATGGGGCTGCTGCGTCTGCCTTGTCCGCCAATGGTAGCGGTATGCCATGCACTAAAACTCTCTTTCTTCTGTCACCCCCCCTTTTTCTGCTCTCCCTGTCCTTTTGTACATCAGCATCATCAGGCGGAGGTACAGTGGCACCGGAGCACGAGGGAGCTGCATCCCACATGGCCATGGAGGGCCACACCACAGATTCTGAATGCACCAGTGGGACGGAGGGGGCGGGGAGCTTCACGTCGGCCACCGGATCACCAACCAGCGACACAGACTCGTCCGCCGATGGGAGCTCCCCTGTGGTGGCGGCACCATCTGTGCGCCCCACTTCCAAAGGTACAGCCGCCACCTCCCCTACCAGCACCGCCCTCCCAGCAGCCCCTCAGCGTACGCCCCGTGCCCGCTCACCCAGGAGGGTGGGCATCACCTTCGCCCCAGGCACCTCAGGCCCTGCCCCAGTCACCCCTGCTGCCCTCAGTGAGGAGGCCATTGACCTCCTCAGGTCACTCACTGTTGGGCAGTCTACCATTGTGAATGCCATCCAGGGTGTAGAACGAGAGTTGAAACACGGTAATGCATTCCTGGAAGGCACTCATTCTGGTCAGGCTGTCCTTCAGCGAACCCTGCAATCTCTGGCCTCAGCACTGATGGCAGCCATTGTCCCTGTGTCCAGCCTCCCCCCTCCAACTTCCTCCACCCAGACCCAATCCCCTGTACCCCAGCCCATCCCAAGCACACCTACAGACCAGCATGCACACAAGTCAACACCCAAAAGTAGCTCAAGCAAACATAGGCACCACACACACCACAGGTACTCACACAAGCATCACACCCATACAGACACAGCAACATCCACTGTCTCCACTGTGTCCCCCTCCTCCTCTTCTCCCTCCTCCCTCCCAGTGTCGTCTACACACACACCTGCATGCACCACATCTACAGGCACTAGGACTCGCACCAGGACACCCAGCCCCCCAAGCCGCCCACCTGCACTCACCACCTCCACTGCCATTAACACATCCTCTGTGTCCTCTCCCAGTGTGTCTGTGACGCCCCCTCCCAAAGTACACAAACGCCGGCAATCACTCACCCAACATACATCCACCTCACGACAGCCTCCAGTACCTGCACCTGCACCCAAAACACCTAAAGTGACACCTCCTACAACCACCTCCTCTTCCTCCACTCCCAGACCCCCTCCAGCTACCCATCCCAGTGTCCGTCAGAAACTGTCCCTCTGTCAAATTGACCTTTTTGCCCCCACCCCACCTCCAATTCATCAGTCCCGTCGTAGCGCCTCAGCCAAAAAGCCTCAAGTACCAGTGGTGCGTGTTCCAGGTTTTTGGAGTGCCCCGTCCACCAGGGCAGGCAGTAGGACCCGGAGCCAAGGCACTGTCAGCCCACCCCCTGTAAAGGCTCTGAAATTGGAGAGTGGACGACGGGACTGTGTCAAGACTCCTGGTGGGACAACAACTGAAATGGGATCCAAGGCGATTGGTGAGTCAGCTGTAACTCCAAAGAAGGTGGGGAAGGTCCCGAGGAAGTCTCCCCAACCTGTTGTGAGTGTCACGGCGGAGAAGTGCGCCATCATTTCCGGTGGTCCAGACACAACTGCCAGCACCGTCGTTACTGGTCCAGAGACCACCGCCAGAGTCACGGCCCAGGAGGGCTCAAGTATCGTTACTGGTCAGGAGACCACCGCCAGAGTCACGGCCCAGGAGGGCTCAAGTATCGTTACTGGTCAGGAGACCACCGCCGGAGTCACAGCCCAGGAGGGCTCAAGTATCGTTACTGGTCAGGAGACCACCGCCGGAGTCACGGCCCAGGAGGGCTCAAGTATCGCTACTGGTCAGGAGACCACCGCCAGAGTCACGGCCCAGGAGGGCTCAAGTATTGTTACTGGTCAGGAGACCACCGCCAGAGTCACGGCCCAGGAGGGCTCAAGTATCGTTACTGGTCAGGAGACCACCGCCACCGCCGGAGTCACAGCCCAGGAGGGCTCAAGTATCGTTACTGGTCAGGAGACCACCGCCAGAGTCACGGCCCAGGAGGGCTCAAATGTCGTTACTGGTCAGGAGACCACCGCCAGAGTCACAGCCCAGGAGGGCTCAAGTATCGTTACTGGTCAGGACACCACCCCAGAGTCACAGCCCAGGAGGGCTCAAGTATCGTTACTGGTCAAGAGACCACCGCCACCGCCGGAGTCACAGCCCAGGAGGGCTCAAGTATCGTTACTGGTCAGGAGACCACCGCCACCGCCGGAGTCACAGCCCAGGAGGGTCAAGGATCCCACAGCCTGCTGGGAAATGATGGAACGTCATGCCACACACCAATGTCCAGTGTGGAGTTCGTCATGCCACACACCAATGTCCAGTGTGGAGTTCGTCATGCCACACACCAATGTCCAGTGTGGAGTTCGTCATGCCACACACCAATGTCAGGATCCGAACCGCCATGTCAGAGCACCGCTGAACAGTCCATAGACCGCCATGGCAAAGCACCGCTGAACAGGGCAAAGCACCGCTGAACAGTGCAAAGACCGCCATGGTGAAGACCGCTGAACAGAGCAAAGCACCGCTGAACAGGGCAAAGACCGCCATGGTGAAGACCGCTGAACAGGGCAAAGCACCGCTGAACATGGCAAAGACCGCCATGGTGAAGACCGCTGAACAGGTCAAAGACCGCCATGGTGAAGACCGCTGAACAGGGCAAAGACCGCCATGGTGAAGACCGCTGAACAGGGCAGACACCATGTGGGCATGAATAGGCCGCCACATCAGGCATCCTTATCCCATGTGCAGCTGGGACAGTGACAGGACATGAACTTTCACGGGGAGACGCATCCAGTCTGGGCACCAGGCCCACCCAGTACCAGTAGAGAACTGCATCTACTTGCCAAAATGTGGCTTTGCACTCCCCAGGATAAAGCAGTGGGCAACCCACCCACTGTAGAGACTTGAGAGACTGTGGCTTTGCACTCCCCAGGATCTAACAGTGGGCAAGCCACCCACTGTAGAGACTTGAGAGACTGTGGCTTTGCACTTCCCAGGATGGTACAGTGGGCAACCCACCCACTGTATAGACTTGAGAGACTGTGGCTTTGCACTCCCCAGGATGGCACAGTGGGCAAGCCACCCACTGTAGACACTTGAGAGACCATGGCTTTGCACTCTCCAGGATACATCAATGGGCATGGAGCCCCGTCGTGGATCTGGCTTCGCATTCATCCGGCTGAGGTGCCCCCCCTTCCCTTCCCCCTGAGGTGCCTGTAGTGTTTCTATCTGATGCCCCGGCAGTGTTCTCTCGGATTTTGGTCAGGTATCTATTGTGGGCCTCGCCCATGCATTTTTGGACTGTTGGTGCACGGACATTGTTGTATACATATCTGCACTACTTCTTGTATTGTATATTTAGTTATGACAGATTTCGTGATATATATCAGTATATTTTTTTATGACATGTATATTGGCACAATACAATGTTTGCCCGCAATTTGCATTGTCTTTGCATTCTTCCGGGGGGATTGTGGGTTGTTACTGTGATTTTTGTGACTGCATTGATGTGTATGTTGTGATATGCGAGGGTGGGGGTGTTTGGTGGGTGTCCCCCTAACTTTTGCCTCCCCCGTGTCGTAGGTGCAGTACTCACCGGTATCTTCTGCGCCTACGTAGCTGTTGGTCGTAGAGGAGCAGGAAGACAAGGGCAGGTAGGATTTGTAGTTCCGGCTCCATGGAGTCGTCGTTCCTCGTGGAGTGTGTAGAGGTGAGCGTTTTCCCATAGCAAAAGCTGTTTCTGCCATTTTTTTATCCACGGTGAATCCGCCCCGGAAAAGGTGGCGGATTGGTGTGTTGTGACAGTGTGGGCGGTACATTGTCTCCCACCTGTCTGTTGGCGGTGACCACCACGCTGTTTGTCTGTACCGCCGTGGCGGGCGGTGTGTTAAAGTGGCTGTCTTTGTTGGCGGTTTCCGCCAGGGTCGTAATTCCCTTTTTTTGCCCGCCAGCCTGTTTGCCGTATTTCCGCACCTTTAACACCGTCCGCCAGGGTTGTAATGACCCCCATAGTCTTCAGTATCCGTCTTGAGAGTGGGCCACCAGAAGGAGCGAAGCAGAAGCTCTTGGGTAGCTTTCACTCCGCGATGACCTGCGATGGGGGAATCGTGGCACATACGTAGGGCTTCTGTCCGGACTGACTTAGTGGGTAAGAACAGGGCTTTCTTGTGGTAATAGTATTCTTGATCTATATAAAGTTGCGGGCGCAACTTGTTCATTTCTGTAGTTTCCAGATGGGAATATTCAGACTTGACCTGGTCTCGAAATGTCTGTACTAAACCAATGATCTTGTTACTTTCGAATAGGTTCTGTACAGGAGAATCGCTACACTCAGGGTAACTCTGAGACAAGGCATCGGCCAAGAAATTCTGAGAACCAGGGATGTATGTGATGTAAAAATCATATTGACTGAAAAAGAAAGACCATCAAGCTTGTCGGCTATTCTGACACTGAAAGTTTCTCAAACATTGTAAGTTTCGGTGATCTGTCCGGGCTTCAAAAGGTTCTTTCGAGCCCATCAGGAAGTGTCTCCATTCCGTGCAAGCGGGCTTCAAGGCGAGTAACTCTCGCTCTAACACTGAATAATTCCGCTTTGAATCGGATAATATGTGTGAAAGGTAGAATACAGGATGCTCTAACTCATCATCATCTTGTTTCTGTAGTAATGCAGCCCCTATGGCTCTTTCTGAGGCGTCTGCGACAACGATGAACTGTTTGTTGGTGTCTAGGTGCCGTAAAATGGGAGCTTGAATGAAGGCTTTCTTTAATTCTTGAAAAGCCAACTCTGCGTCTTGTGTCCAACAAAAACCCTTCCTTAGATTGTCTTTCTTAAGGGTTTGAGTAATATAACTGGTTCTCTGGGCAAAGTCCGCTATAAATTGTCGATAGAAATTGGCCAATCCCAAAAAACACTGAGTTTCTTTGATGGAAGAGGGGGACGGCCAATCCCGTATAGCTTGAACCTTATCTGAATCCATGGCAACACCTGTTTGGTTAATGCAATATCCCAGGTATTTTACCTCTGTTCGATCAAACTCACATTTTTCTGGTTTGCAGAATAAACGGTGTTGTCTGAGCCTCTCTAGGACTTGGAGAACATGTTTAGTGTGTTGTTCTGGGTGGACAGAAAATATTAAAATGTCGTCTAGATAAACAACCACTGTTTGATGTAGAAGATCGGAAAAAATAGAGTCCATGAATCTTTGAAAAATGGAGGGGGCATTGGTGAGCCCAAATGGCATTACTCGGTATCCATGGTGACCGAAAGGTGTTCTGAAGGCGGTCTTCCACTCATCCCCTTCCTTTATCCTTAAAAGATGATATGCTCCTCTAAGACACAACTTGGTGAATCTCTTTGCCCCTCTGACAGCTTCTAAGATGTCCTTAATAAGAGGTAGCGGGTACCGATCCTTCGTAGTGATCTTGTTTAATCCTCTAAAATCAATACAGGGACGCAAATCTTTCGTCTTCTTAGGCACAAAGAAGAGAGGAGCCCCTGCAGGTGAAGAGGAAGGAGAAATCAATCCACTCTGTATGTTCTCCTCTAGGTATTCCTTGAGGATCTGATTCTCAGGTTCTATTAGAGAGTGCATTCGCCCAAAAGGAACCATGGCATCTGGTTCCAAAGGAATGGCGCAATCATATTCTCTATGGGGTGGCAGTTCAGGTCTTTCTGGTTTCTGGAATACATCGGCATATTCTTGATAATGTCTGGGTACTCCCTGTAAGACGTTGATAGAACATCCCACCTTAGGGGGTGTCGTTAAGAGACTCTTTGGGGACCAATAGTCTCCTGCTAAGTAGCAGTAGTGTTGGCAGAAGTGAGAGGATAAAGAAATGGGTTTTGTTTCCCAGTTAATGTAAGGGTTATGCCGAGTGAGCCATGGAATTCCCAGGATCATAACGTGATGTGGTGAAGAAATTAAATCAAAAGAAAGGTTTTCTTGATGTTTCCCGAACTGGAGACATAGGGTAGGGGTGGTATACTGTACTGGTCCTGAGCCCAAGAGTAATCCATCCACCGTGTGGACTTGTTCTGGTACTTCCTTAGGTATTTGCAAAATCTGTCTTTCCCTGGCCCATGCTTCGTCTAGGTAGATACCACTGGCTCCACAGTCCAGCAAGGCCAGAGCCCTTTCTTCCCGGCCATCTGTTAAGTGGAGGATAACGGGTAAAAGGAAAAGAGCAGTTCCTTCCTCCTTTGAGGAACAAATGGGAGGTATTTCGCAATATCCCGTCCTTACCCTTCTCACTGAGGACAGGAATTGGCATTTCCCAAAGGCTTGGCTGGACGGACGGGACATGTGCGAATTAGATGACCAGCAGCACCACAATACAGACAAAGTCCTTTCCTTCGTCTGTTTTCCCACTCACTAGATGATAACGGCCCTTGAGCCAAATCGATTTGCATAGGTTCTTCATCGGTAGCACCCTTAGTTTCAGAACTAACCTCCTCGGAACGATGAGGAAGGGTGCAGGACGTCACCGAGTGTGATGGTAAGCGACTCTTCTTTCTCTCCATTCTTCGCTCATTTAACCGATATTCTATTGTCAGGGTCTGATCCATTAACCCCTTAAGATTCTCTATTCTGGCAGAGTGCACCAGTTCGTCCTTAATGTCCTCTCTGAGACCCCTGCGAAACAGGGTCACCAAAGTACGCTCCACCCAGGAAGTCTCTGCTGCTAATTGTCTGAAACGAGTGATGTATTGTAATACGTCCTGATTTCCTTGTTGAATATCGCAGAGAGCTTCTTCTGCTGAAGACTCAAGTCCAGGGCGCTCAAACATCTGCTTAAAGGCAGTGACAAAGCTGGAATAATTAGACAAGCTAGGGTCGTTGCTTGTCACTAAAGGAGTTGCCCATGCTAAAGCTGGGCCAGATAGGACGCTAATCAAATACCCCACCTTGGTCTTGTCTT
Organism: Pleurodeles waltl; assembly: GCF_031143425.1. Lineage (NCBI taxonomy): Eukaryota > Metazoa > Chordata > Amphibia > Caudata > Salamandridae > Pleurodeles > Pleurodeles waltl. Next base: position 924,467,886 of record NC_090437.1, read on the forward strand.
GCATAAACTGTGAGGGGCGGAATGCGAAATAGACCGTCAAGGCATCCAGGAACTCTCTTAATTTGTTAGGATCCCTGGAGAAGCGAGGCGTAGTGGCGGAGACCGTAGGAACATCAGTGGTTCTAGAGGCGAAGGCTTGTCGGTAGACAGTGTTTTCGGTACGTAGCTGTTGGAGTTCTTGGGCCTGTTGTTGTATAGTCAAGAGCAGGGTTTGGCTTGTTGGTTCTGTACTCATCACGGGACTCTCCATGATTCCGGACAGCAACTGGAGTTTTGGGCGTTGCAATCTGTCACGATTCACCTGGGGCTTACCGTCGAGGTTGGAGAGAGGTGGCGAGTGGCCCCGGTTCCTGCAAGTCCTGCTCTGAACGAGGTAGGGGCGACCCCTTCTGGTAGCCACGGTGCTGTTTGACAATAGTAAGCCACTACAGTCCGTGCCCTCCAGAAGGAGTCCCAGAGGAAAAACCCCAAAATGGTAAAAAACCTCCAACAGGAACTCCCTGAAACAGAAGGAGGACATAAGGACGTTAGGACTTAAGATTCTGGAATTCAGGAATTCTGGAGACGGAAGACAGATCAAGAACAACTGGCGCCACAAGAGGAAACCAGCCGGAGCGTGACTACCACCACAGGAGTGTTGCAACGCAATGAGAAGAAAGATAGATTCCCCTTATATACCCCTAGACAGGAAGTGGAAAACAGGAAGTAGTAAAACCACCATCTTGGTTTGGGGAAAAGATCATAACTAGAATAGAAAACATGCTCCAAAGAAAAGGGAAACAATGCATGCAGGGAAGAGAGGAAGTGAACAGCATGCTGGGAACGGGAAAAGCATGCATAAAAATAAGTCATGTGCAGGCATACAGCTTTTGGCTGTGTAAAAGGTAAATGGTGGCAAGGAGGATTTCCCGTGAATCCCTGATGTGTTTTTAATTAAGTAAAAAGCGCTGCGCGCGCTGCGCGCGCTGAGCGCGCTGAGCACAGCAAGGATCAAGATCCGACTCGGGGTCTCATATCCTGCCGCGCCTTCCCTGGAACTGGCGGACAGAGAAATGGCCTGCAGCGTGTGCCGGGACCCTGAAGCCGAGCTGGGCTGCCGCGTTCCCAGCATATTGCGCCGCAGCGCAACAGAATACCTCAAGCCTAGGTTGCAGAGCCAAACACAAAATAGTAATTTCAGTGTGTGGAAGGAAAAGCGGAAAAGAGAATGCAAGAAACATACCTCAATAGTCCATTACAGAAGTGTATGTTAGGATGAGATGTAACAATACATGATATAGCAGACCATATTGTACTGTACACTTTACAATCTCTCAGTCTGCATCCACAACTCACACATAGGCACTGGAGCTCATGACACTCCCACTGATGATTAAAGTCAGGAGGTTTAATGGCAGCTTTCTAATTCAAGTTGTGCACATTCAAACATCCAAAAGGTCTACTTCACATACCTGTATGTCAGTGGAATTGCTGATTGATGAGATCTGCCCTAGAATCACCTGCCTCTTTTTCCTTTGGCTCTTCATCACTTGCCATATCAAAGTTTCTAGCCACTGGTCCAGCTACCTTCCCATCATCTGCTATCAATGGTATCTGACGTCTCAGGGCTAGATTGTGGAGCATGCAGCAGGCAACAATTATTTGGCATACCTTATGGGGGCGAGTAGAGGAGGGCAATTCAAGATAGGTCCAGGCACCTAAATCTTGTCTTCAGGAGCCCAAATCTTCACTCGATTACACGCCTTGTCCTCCTGTGAGCTTCATTGTAATGGAGTTCCCCTGGTGTGCCTGGGTACCTCACTGGTGTCAAGAGCCAAGGGCGGTTTGCATATCCTGAGTCACCTGTGAACACAGGGATAGAACAACTCACAAATAGTTCCTGCAACTGGCTATATTGTGATGACAGGAGACACAACACACACTACAAAGCAAACTTACCAAGCAGCCAAGCCAAGCCCTCTCTGTTTGTAGTCGTGCCATCAGATGTGGGACATTGCTGTTCTGCATGATGTAAGAATCATGCACAGATCCTGGAAACGTGGCTGTGACTTGTGAGCTCTACTGGTCTGCCAGACACACCACCTATACATTGATTAAATTAGTAGTTCTTCCTGTTCCTATACACTTGTTTGTTGGCAGTGGGAGGGACCAGGGCTACATGGGTGCCATCATTGGCCCCTACCACATGAGGAATGTGTCCCATCTCTTAAAAGTATGCCTTCACATAGGCCAAATCAGTTTGTTGGGGAAACCTGATGTAGCTGTCCAGGTGTTTCAACAATGCACCCAGTACATCCCTCAACAGCAGACCTAAAATGGGCTGAGGCATACCTGCTGTTAAGGCGACAGTATTCTGAAAAGACCCTGTGGCCAGGTAATGAAGCACTGACAAGACTTGAACCCTGGGAGGTATGCCATGGAGATTGCGAATGTCAGAAACCAGATCTGGCTCCACCTAAGTACAAAGATCCATGATGATATGATGATTCAGACAATAAGTTTGGATGACATGCCTTTCCTCCATGGTTTCCAGGTCTGTTAGTGGACACTGTGGTAGTCCCACTCTCCTCATGGTAGGATAACTGGGTTGAGAGAAGAGAATATACTACAAGTTATGCAGTATGCACACATCATTAACACATTGTATATTACTTGACACCTAACATCTGTAGAGGACAAATACAGTACAGGCCATAGATATGCACCTAATTCACCCTCATTGCGGCACATTGGCTAACATGTAAATGGGATTGTACATTTCAAATAAATGTTAGTGTACATGTGTGTAAGACTTAACTGCCCTGCAGTAATCACACATATGTTTTGGAATCTACCAATTTCTACCCGTGGCCTATGTACCTCAGAGTAGCTTTACATAGTTAAACTGTAAACTTCGTACTTGTATAGCGCACTACTCACCCATTAGGGTCACAAGGCACTGTACGCATACCGCTGTGGAACCCCTCCTGGCTTTTCCCTGTGAGGTGCCCACTCCTGGGCAACCTCCAAGGTAAAGCCAGGCATCCCAGCACTGTTGGGGCCATTGTGGAGATTAATCAAGCTATTGCCCAGAGTTACAGAGTGGGACCCATGAATTAGATTAGGGACTGATGCAAGAATTATCAGGTCTGAAGAAATTGAGCTCGAGACCCGCTGAGGCGGGAATTGAACCCTGGTCCTGTGCCAGATTTCTGCATTAGGGTCTGCTGCTCTAACCACTGAGCCACACTTCTCCACTGCATAGTTCACACCATATATACTCCATCAACATGTACTTTTGTTAAATTTGGCACAATATGTTGCACAACCATGATGGCTGTACATACGGATACACAGCATTTTGGGTGAGTAAGTGATTGACTCAGATAAGTAAGCACATTCTTCGATGACGTATCCCCAAAATGGCAGATGCCTGATCTACTGTAATGAACAGTTGGAAGTGACTTACGTTCGCTGGCAGAAGTCTATATGGCAGTAGGCGGTCTCAACCACTGTGCAACTTGCCAGTGGTTAACATTGCTGCCTTTGGTGGACTTAGGCCAATGGCCATGACTGCCGGCGGTGATGGTCCTGTACATGGTGGCCGTAACTGCCATTTTCTGCTGTATTATTCACTTGACTCCTGACACTGTTGCCAGCAAGACCTCCACAACATGAGCTGTTGTGTATTGTCTTTGGGGGTCATTGTGCCACATCCTGCAGGTGATAGGGCCCCTGCCTTCACCCCAGAAGAGATTGAGAGGCTAGTGGAGGATTTCCAACCCCTGTATGGACAGCTATATGGGACACCAGAGGAGCAGGTGAGTCCAATGCCCTAGCCATGAGCGATAGGTGTTGTGTGTGATGTGCATCGTGCATGTGAACTTGTGAGGGTGTAGATGCATGCAGATGGCATAATGTGACGGTGTGTGAGAAGAGAGGATGGGTATGTGTGCCTAGTTGCTGTGACTGATGTGTACTGACCACTCCTTTTGGTATGGTGCATGTGTACATAACTTTCTCCTTTTGTCTGTGTCATCCATGCAGGTCAACGCCCATCAGAAGAAGGAGATTTGGCGTGCTATTGCCAAGCAAGTGCAGACCCTGGGGGTCCACAGCCAGCGGAGCACCCATTGTAGAAAGCGGTGGGTGGACCTGAGATGCTGGGCCCGGAAGATTGCTGGTGATGTCCTCCCAACGAGGGCGGGGTGCCCGTCGGACCCTGACCCCCCCGATGGCCCGGCGGTGGCCTACCCTGAGGTGGATGGGCATTTGAAGACAGTACTGTAGCCACAAGGGGGTAAGAACTGACTGCATCCTTGTACTTGGCTCTGGTAGTATGGTATTTGCTGTCACACTTTAGCAGCTGTGACAATGTAGTAGGTGCTACATGTATGTAGGCTAGTGGGAATACATAGTACTCACATTGCCTGCCTAATAGATGGAGATCTGGTCTTAGGGTTAGCCATGTGTACGTTTAGACCACCTGTGTATATCTATGACTGCATGTGGAGATGCACAATTGACAATGCCACATGTGTGACTCCACCCAGCCATATATATGCATGTAAGCTGCTGTATCATCCTACCATCTAGTATTTCCAGGTCCATACATCTGATTATGTGAATACCTAGCTCTAAGATGTCAGACCACTCCCATCTGTATAGATCACCTGTATTTGTTACTGAGTGCCTGACATATTTTGTACAGGGCCTAGTTACCTTTTATCCTGGTACAGGTATTGACTCCATGTGAGGCTGCCATCTTAATCAGTCAACAGAGATGGCCAGTATAGGACTGAACATATGGGTTTTTGGAGGTGTCCCCGTTGTCCCTTTATAGTCACACAATGGGGTATGTGAAGGTTGTAACAGAAGGACATCCAACTATGGCTGTCTGATTGTTATTATTTGTACTTACTATGCATTTCAAGGCCATTGAACTGTAGGTGATTCACTATTATACCAATGTCCTTGGTTTAGAGGATGTAAGTGATTAGGCTGCCCTACCCTCTGACAATGTGCAATGACCATGATATAAGTGCCAATAGCCTACCCGATACTAGTGCAACAAATGGTCTTAGCCACGCACATCATGTCACATTGGTTACTTGGGGCAGATGTTGTTGAGTGGGACCCCCTTTTCTACCCTTAGCCTAGCTGATGTGGACAGGTTGGACAGGAAATGGTTTTGGGTCACTTCTTACTTTGAGATGTTATGGTTTGGTTGAACTACTTTCTGTCATACAGGTGTTGTTGTTGTTGGATATGTTTTAAGTGCAATGGCAGTCATGTAGGACCATGTGTACATCCTGTGTCCATGTCTTTTCAGTGGGATATGTGTTTTGTCTGGACTTAGGTACAGGTCAGGAATGGTGTTAGTGATGTTGGTTTACTCATGTCATCATGTCGTGGAACTGTATCTGCATGTCAGGTGGAATGTCATGTGCCCTATTAGGATTTAGTTGGCTGGCCTTGGTTTAGTTGTTCTTACACTGCTCTCTCTGATTGTCAGTGGATGTCTCATGTGTGCTATGTAGGCCACTGTAGCTGTACATGCATGAATGATGTGATGTGGTGCATCTGTGCATAGCAAATGCAGATATTTCTCTGGGATTTGGTACATGTTGTGACATGGCTGTTCTCCAGACATTGATTCTAAACATTAGATGGCACCTGTATGGGACTGCCTCATGTTGTTTCCTCATCAGAGATTGTATCCATTATGGCATATATGTACAGAGGGTTCAGCTAGGCCTGTGATTGGAATGGAAGGTGCTGTGTTGTCTGTGAATAGAGTTGTCTTTATTTGCATGGGACATGACTTATGGACAAGGACTGGTCAGGTGTTGAATTAGAACATGCATGATATGGTTTGATCAGTCAACTGCTTTTCCTAAAGATGATAGGAGTATGGAGACTTATGACCAGGATTAGGACAGAATTTCAGCTTTAGCCAGGGCATGATGAGCATGCTGACCTTGCTTTACAGGTGATATTTCGGAATGCTCCAGTTGTGCTACCTTACATGGATTATGATGTCGGTAAGAGAGATGACATGAAGGGGTGGAAAGAAGTAACATGTTGTGACATGATGTAGGATATGTGGTTTTCTATATGGGATTGCCTAGCCAGGAAATGTATACCTACAGTTGTGCATGTTGTAATGTGTGTATGTGAAGAATGTAATGACCTCCTCTCTCCCTCTCTATCTCTCCCTCCCTCTCTCTCTATTTGTGTGCATCAGCATCGGCAGGTGAAGAAGACAGGACACATTGGAGTGGGGATGCTGCTGACCACAGGATCCGGAGTGCTGATACTACTGACAGCGAGGAATCCAGTGGCCGGGAGGGCGAGGGAGTGCCACGGGGGATACTTCTTGGCGGTTACGGAGCCATCTGGGACAACCCCAGCACCATCTTTGTCCACCACACCCCTTTCTACCACCTCCCTCCCTGTAGCTCCCCCACCAGTTGTCTTTACCCACTCACCCAGAAGGGTGGCATCTCCTTCTCTGTAGGCACCTCTGCCACTGTCAGCCCTGCTGCCCTCAGTGAGGAGGCTATTGACCTCCTGAGGCCGATCTCTGTGGGTCAGTCGCACCATCGCGAATGCACCAGGGACTGACAACTCAAGTCCAGCAGAGTAATGTGTTCCTGGAGGGCATTCACGGTGCACTGGCTGGCCTACAGAGATCCTTTCAGGCTCTGACCTCAACACTGACAACAGCCAGTCACCCTTTGTCTTCCGTCCCCCCTCCCCCTTCCTCTTCCCAATCCCAAACCCCTCTTTCCTGACCCAGCCAAAGCACACAAACAGACAAGCATATACCCTCCTCTACATCCAAGGGTACCTGACAAACACAAGCACCACAAGACCCACCACTGGTATGCACACAAACAACACCAATCTGCAGACACACCAACAGTCACTACCTGCATTGACCCCCCACCACCTCCAGCATCACAGACACAACACTAGACACACATGCAGACACAACACCAACATTCACTGATCCAGCCACAACTCCTATCCTACCCACAGTCCGCACAATAGCAAACCCTCAGACATCCACCCCAGTCACCACATCTGCACACGTCACAGGCACGCCTACATGCAGCACATCCACCATGCCTGCAGACACCACCTCAAGAATCACCCATCCACCATGGCATCTCCCGCACTTCCACCCCCTCTCCTCTCAAGGCACTTAAACGCTCACACTCACCCACCCAACAGACACCTCGCACACACATCCATCCAAGACACACACCAACACTCCCTCTCCCTCCACTCCCAAACCCTTTTGCCATGACCGTCCTCGTGTGTTAAAGAAGGCTTTCCTCTTGGAGTTTTCCCTTTTCCCTACTCCTCTCCGACCCCATGATACCCCAAAACACTCAGGCCCTCATTACGACTCTGGCGGGCGGCAGAGGCCGCCCGCCAGAATTCCGCCCTCCGTAATACCGCTCCGCGGTCAGAAGACCGCGGAGGGTATTATGAGTTTTTCCCTGGGCTGGCGGGCGGTCTCCAAAAGACCGCCCGCCAGCCCAGGGAAAAACTCCCTTCCCACGAGGATGCCGGCTCGTAATAGAGCCGGCGGAGTGGGAAGGTGCGACGGGTGCATTTGCACCCGTCGCGTATTTCACTGTCTGCCAAGCAGACAGTGAAATACTTGTAGGGGCCCTCTTACGGGGGCCCCTGCAGTGCCCATGCCATTGGCATGGGCACTGCAGGGGCCCCCAGGGGCCCCGCGACTCCCCCTCCCGCCATCCGGTTCCCGGCGGGAGAACCGCCAGGAACTGGATGGCGGGAGGGGGAGTCGGAATCCCCAAGCCGGCGCAGCTGAGGATTCCTGGGGGCAGCGGGAAACCGGCGGGAGACCGCCGGTTTCCCTTTACTGACCGCGGCTAAGCCGCCGCGGTCAGAATGCCCCGCGGGGCACCGCCGGCCTGTCGGCGGTGCTCCCGCGTGCCGCGGCCCTGGCGGTTCTATACCGCCAGGGTCGTAATGAGGGCCTCAGTGTCCTTCCGCAAGTCCAGCCCTTCTACCTCCAAGAGCTTTCCTGCCCTGTCTGGGTTTGGGAGGTGTCCCTAGATGGCTGCTGAGGCCAGCACCACAAGTGAGGTACCATTTTCATCAGGAGACCTGGGGGAATGCTGGATAGAAGGAAGTATGTGGCTTCCCTCAGATATCAGAACTTTGCAGCACCGAAATGTGAGGAAAAAAGTGTTTTTTTGCCAAATTTTGAAGTTTGCTTAGGATTCTGGGTAACAGAACCTGGCGAGAGCGCCACAAGTTATCCCATACTGGGTTCCCCTAGGTGTCTAGTTTTCAGAAATGTCCAGGTTTGGTAGATTTTTCTAGGTGTCGGATGAGCTAGAGGCCATAATCCACAGCTAGGAACACTGCAAAAAACAGGTCAGTTTTCTTTGGGAAAATTTTATGTGTCCATGGTGTGTTTTGGGGCATTTTCTGTCGCAGGCAATAGGCCTACCCACACAAGTGAGATACCATTTCTATCGGGAGACTTGGGGGAACGCTGAGTGGAATGAAATTCGTGGCTTCTCTCAGATTCCAGAACTTTCTATCACCAAAATATGGGAAAAAGTGTTTTGTTGCCAAATTTTGAGGTTTGCAAAGGATTCTGGGTAACAGACCCCGGTGAGAGCCCCACAAATCACCCCATCCTGGATTCCCCTAGGTGTCTAGTTTTAGAAAATGCACAGGTTTGGTAGGTTTCCCTAGGTGCCAGCTGAGCTAGAGGCCAAAATCCAAAGCTGGGCACTTTGCAAAAAACAGGTCAGTTTCCTTTGAGAAAATGTGATGTGTTTCCATGTTGTGTTTTGGGGCATTTCCTGTCGTGGGCACTAGGCCTATCCACACAAGTGAGGTTCCATTTTTATCGAGAGACTTGGTGGAATGCTGGGTGGAAGTTAATTTGTGTCTCCTTTCAGATTCCAGAACTTTTTATCACCGAAATGTGAGGAAACAGTATTTTTTTGACAAATGTTGATGTTTGCAAAGGATTCTTGGTAACAGAACCTGGTGAGAGCCCCACAAGTCACCCCATACTGGATTCCCCTAGGTGGTTAGTTCTCACAAATGGACAGGTTTGGTAGTTTTGCCCACGTGCCGGCTGAGCTAAAGGCCAAAATCCACAGCTAGGCATTTTCCAAAAAACATGTCAAATTTGAATGTAAAAATGTGATGTGTCCATGTTGCTTTTCCTGTCGTGGGCATTAGGCCTACCCACGCAAGTGAGGTACCATTTTTTATCGGGAGACTTGGGGGAACACAGAATAGAAGAACAAGTGTTATTGCCCTGTAGTGGCTGGCCTGGATTGTAGTGGGTACCAAATGTACTTACACCTTATACCAGGTCCAGTTATCCCTTATTAGTGAAATGTAGTCAGTGTCTAGCAGCCAGGCTGTCTAAGGGTAGCTGTAGCTGAGCAGCCAAGGCTGATCTAGGACACATGCAATGCTCTTGCAATACCACTGTAGTTACACAGTACTTACACATATAAAATAAAATTCTCAGTGTTACAAAAATAAAGGTACTTTTTTTTTAGTGACACAGTGCCAAAAATACCTTAGAGACTATACTCCCTTAGGAGGTAAGTCTTCCACCTAGGCAAGTGTAGTGTATAGAGGGGTGCTTGGAGTGTATGAAAACACCAAAGGTAAGTATTAGAACCCACCCCAAAGCCCAGGAAAACAGAAGTAAATCACAGTTAGATTCCTGAAACACACAAGAAGTTGTGATAGAAGATCATGCAAGAACCAGAAGAGACTGCAAGACACCAACAATGGATTCCTGGACCTGAGGACCTGTGGAAGAAGGGGACCAAGCCCAAGAAGCACTGAAGAGCCCAGGAAGGACAGGAGCCCCTGCCCGGATGAAGGTGCAAAAGAAGAACCACCGGTGAGAAGACAAAGTCAGTTATGCACCCAAGAAGACAGATACGGATTCCTGGTTGGTGCAGAAGATGTCCCAGGCCAGATGGATGATTGCAGTCTGGTTTGCGTCGCTGGATTCTGCCAACAAGCCTTGGTACACGCAAAGCTCGGGGTTAGCGAAAAATGGCGCTGCCTGGGACAAGGAGGGCCCTGGTGGCCTCTACCCAGGAGGGGGAGGCATAGGGGGCTCTCAACAACTCAAAGAGCCCTCAGAAGACCAGGCAGCGCGCACAGGAGTCCCACAGCACGGGGACAAAGATGGTGCAAATGGAAGCCCACACAGCACAACACAAAGGGATCCCAAGCCGCTGAGAACCACTTAGGAAGCTGTGCGTCGCAGGATGGAGTGCTGGGGGCCTAAGCTGTGCTGTGCACAAAGAACTTCTTAGAAGGTCGCACACAAGCCTTGGCAACTGCATGTCATGCAGTGCATGGGGGTACTGTCTTGCGTGGGGAGGCAAGCCCTTACCTCCTCCAAAGTTGGACAGCTGGACGTTGGGACTGTTGGGGTCACTTTAGTCCACCACCCGTGTTGCTGGATCCATGCTCGTTGTCAGGAGCGGGGACCCATGCCACCGGTCGTCGCTGAACAGAAGTGCCTCCTGGAGCAGTGAAGTGACTCCGTCACTCCACAGGAGATTCCTTTGGTTCTTCTGGTGCAGGCTGAAGACAGGCAGTTCTCAGAGGATGCATGATCTGGAAACAGTTGCAGTTGCTGGCAGTAGCTGAAGATACAATGTTGCAGAAGTCATCTTTGCTTCTTTGTTGCAGTTTGTAGAGTTCCTGGACGGTTCAGCTGCGGTTCCATCAGTAGAAGATGAAGTAAAGGATGCAGAGGATTCCTGCTCAGAGTCTTGCAATCCGAATCTGAGGAAACACCCAGGAGAGAGACCCTAAATAGCCCTGAAAGGGGGATTGGCTAGCTACACATGTAAGCACCTATCAGGGGAGGGCTCTAATGTAACCTGCTGGCACTGGACACTCAGATACTCCCAGAGTCCCCCACCACCTTGGAATACAAGATGGCAATACCCAGGGACACTCTGGAGCTCTGGGCACCAGCCCTGGGGTGGTGATGGACATGGGAGTGGCCACTCTCCTTTCTATGTCCAGTTTTGCACCAGAGCAGGGTCCCTGAACTGGTGTAGACTGAATTATGCAAAGAGGGCACCATCTGTGTCCTTTAAAGCTTTTCCAGAGGCTCTGGGAGAATACCTCCACTCCCCCCATGCCCTGTAACACCTATTTCCAAAGAGGGTGTAACACCACTCTGCCAAAGGAAATCCTTTGTTCTGCCTTCCTGGGCTTAAGCTGCCCAAGCAACAGGAGGGCAGAAACCTGTCTGTGAGGTGGCAGCAGCTGGGGCTGCCTGGAAAACCTCAGAAGACTGGTATGGCAGTACTGGGGGTCCACTGTGGAGCCCCCAGAGTGAATGGGATTGAACAACCAATACTAGAATCAGTATTGAGGCACAATTCTCAGTTGGTAGACACCTTACATGGCCATATTCAGAGTTACCATTGTGAAGCTGGACATAGGTATTGATCTATGTCCAGTGCACGTGTAAAATGGCACCCCGCACTCACGAAGTCTGGGAAAATGGTCCTGGACGATGACGGGGCACCTCTGCTAGTGCAGGTGTGCCCTCACACACAGGTGCTTTGCACCCAACCTTGAGGGTTGGAAGGCCTGTCATACAGGTGACTTATACGTGACCTGATGCAATGTAAATGGCTGTGAAATGGTGCATGCACCATTTCAAACAGGCTGCAATGGCAGTCCTGTAGAGGCCTTTGAATGGGCTCCCAATGGGTGGCAAAAGTAATGCTGCAGCCCATAGGGATCCCCTGGAACCCCAATGCCCTGGGTACCTAAGTACCATAACCTAGGGACTTATAAGGGGGTACCAGTATGCCAGTTTGGGATGCAATACTGGGATACCACTATGTAGTGACAAATTTGAGAGGAGAGAGAGCATAAGCACTGGGGTCCTGGTTAGTAGGACTCCAGTGGCACAGTCAAACATACTGACATCAGGCAGAAATCGGGGGTAACATGCCAAAAAGAGGGTACTTTCCTACACAACCCCCCAAATGAGAGACACTAAGGTTAACCTTGCCCAGATGAGTCTTCATTGTCTAAGTGGAAACATCTGGAGAGTCCATCTGCATTGGAGTGTTTACTCCCAGCTCCACGTTATACTGTAAAGTCCATCCCCTGTAGGGAAATGGACCACCTCAACAACTTAGGGTTTTCACCTTTCATTTGTTTTAACCATAAGAGAGGTTTGTTGTATGTCTGAACTTTGAAGTGAGTCCCAAATAAGTAGGGTCTTAGCTTCTTCAGGGCTCAGACCACAGCAAAGGCCTCCCTCTCTATGGCTAACCAATGCTTTTCTCTAGGGGTCAACCTTCTACTGATAAAAGCAACAGGTTGATCCTGGCCCTCTAAATGCAGTTGTGATAGCACTGCCCCAACCCCTACTTCTGAAAACATCTGTCTGGACAATAATCTTCTTAGAATAGTTTGGGCTCCTGAGGACAGGTGCAGTGCACATAGTCTGCTTAAGCTCCTGAAAAGATTTCTGACAGATGGCTGTCCATATTACCTTCTAGGGCATTTTATTGGAAGTGGGGTCAGTAAGAGGGGCAACAATGGAGCCATAATTCTTAATGAACGTCCTGTAATACCCAGTGAAACCCAGAAAGGCTCTGAACTGGGTTTGAGTAATAGGGGGATACCAATCTAAAATAGTCTGGATCTTCCCCTGTAGTGGTTCAATCTGTTCCCCACCAACTAGGTGTCTCAGATAAACCACCTCCCCCTGCCCTATCTGGCATTTTTAAGCCTTGATAGTGAGGCCTGCCTTTTGCAGGGCCTCCAAAACTTTCCATAGGTGGACCAGGTGGTTATTCCAGGTGGAGCTGAATACAGCAATATCATCTAGATATGCTGCACTGAAAGCTTCCAGACCTTGGAGGACTGTATTCACCAGCCTCTGGAAAATGACAGGTGGATTCTTCAAACCAAAGGGCATAAATGTAAATTGATAATGCCCTCCAATGGTAGAGAATGCAGTTTTAGGTTTTGAATATTCTGATAGCTTGATCTGCCAATACCCTGAAGTGAAATCAAACGTGCTTAGATACTTGCCAGATGCTAGTGTATCTATCAGCGCATTTGCTCTGGGTATGGGTTGACCATCAGTCTTAGTGACTGTATTGAGCCCTCTGTAATATATACAGAACCTAATCTCCCTTTTACCATTCTGAGAATGAGGTTTGGCTAATAGCCCCACTGGGCTGTCCCAGGGGATATCTGAGTGCTCAAACACTCCTAAGTCCAATATTTTCTGAACTTCTGATTTAATGCAGTCCCTGACATGGTCAGTGTTAGAAATGGGGCCTTTGGTTGGCAGTCAGGTTACCCCCTGTCCAAGCAAGGACCCTCACTCTAGTCTGGGTAAAAGAGAATCACCCTCAGCTAACCCCTGCTCACCCCCTTGGTAGCTTGGAACGAGCAGTAGGCTTAACTTCAGAGTGCTAGGTGTAAAGTATTTGTACCAACACACACAGTAACTTAATGAAAACACTACAAAATGATACAACACAGGTTTAGAAAAATAGGAAATATTTATCTGAACAAAACAAGACCAAAACGACAAACATCCACAATATACAAGTCAAGTTATCAATTAAAAAGCAAAAAGAGTCTTCATGTAGTTTTAAACACACCCTAACACTGCTAGCGTGAAAATATACCGTGGGTACGTCAAAAATAACCCTGCACAGGCAAGTGTGTGTTAGAAAGGGCTTGCGATGCATCGATTTCACTCACGAGCGAGACCTTGCGCCGTTTCTCCTTTCTTCGGGTCGGGCGTGTCGTTTCCTCTCTGCAGGAGAGCGATGCGTCGATTGGGTCAGCACTCTCAGGTCCAGGCAGGCCTTGCGTTGTTTTTATACACCCAGCGGTACTTGCGTCGGAAATCCAGCCACACGATGATCCAAAAACCACGCAGCGCAGGTTGCGATCTCACCAGCCTTCGTCAGCGATGCTGCACGTCGTTTCTCCAGCTCCACGCGTCGATTCTTTAGTCATGTTGCAGGCAAGCATCGATTTTCAGCTGCGAAGCCGACGGTGCGTCAATTTTTCAGCCACAGATCAGAGCTGCGTCAATCTTTTCCCCACACAGCATTCTGTGCGTGAATTTCCCCCTCCTAGGCTGTCAGCTTCTCCTTTCAGGGTCCCAGGATCTAGATGGGCACCAATTGGCAGAGTAAGAGTCTCTCCAGAGACTCCAGGTGCTGGCAGAGAGAAGTCTTTGCTGTCCCTGAGACTTCAAACGACAGGAGGCAAGCTCTAAATCAAGCCCTTGAAATCTTTACAAGATGGAAGGCACACAAAGTCCAGTCTTTGCCCTCTTACTCTGGCAGAAGCAGCAACTGCAGGATAGTTCCACAAAGCACAGTCACAGGCAGGGCAGCTCTTCTTCCTCAGCTCTTCAACTCTTCTCCAGGCAGAGGTTACTCTTGGTTTTCAGAAGTATTTTAAAGTCTGTGGCTTTGGGTGCCCTTCTTATACCCATTTCTCCTTTGAAGTAGGCCTACTTCAAAGCAAAGTGTCTCTTGAATGTGAAATCCTGCCTTGTCCAGGCCAGGCCCCAGACATTCAGCAGGGGGTTGGAGACTGCATTGTGCGAGGGCAGGCACAGGCCTTTCAGGTGTGAGTGACCACTCCTCTCCTCCCTCCTAGCACAGATGGCTCATCAGGAAATGCAGACTACACCCCAGCTCCCTTTGTGTCACTGTCTAGTGTGAGGTGCAACCAGCCCAACTGTCAAACTGACCCAGACAGGGAATCCACAAACAGGCAGAGTCACAGAAATGGTATAAGTGTTGAGATGGGCCACTCACCTGAAAAGCAGGATGTCTGCAGGGACGATGGTATGCCCTCCAGCCTCCTGGAACACCTCTCTGCACTTCCTGGTGGACACAGAAACCCCGGCAGGTGTCCCAAAAGGAAAGGGGGAGTGGAAGGTAAAGAGACAAAAGACTGTCACGTCTTGCCGGTCCAGCCAGGCAACCTGTATCTTCGGGGGCAGCTCGTTGTTGACAGAGTGATAGTAGAGTTAGTGCACTCAACTTCCTTGAAACTGAATCTCTCTTTCTGATATGGGCACAGGAGCGGTAGAAGAACACCGGGATGCTCCAGCACTTTTCTTGGATAATAATAACTTTTGGCACAATTACTAACACTGCATTGCCAAAAACCCAAACTGAGTATCATAACAACAAGTACTGCGACACTAGGGCTGGCTTCACAGAGATTCACTGTTGCACACTACAATTAGAACTGTGGTTGCACTTATCATGCACAAGAAAGACAAACAAGGGTATTAATTATATCAAGTATAACTTTCCTGCATGTATGGGGTTAAACTAAAAGGAACAAAAAACAATCCAAGAAATACAAATGTCCACTCTAGGTTTAAATAGTTAGGGTGGCACAGTTTGGTTTGGTTTCACTGTTTGTGTGAAAAACCCTGCAAAAGCAAATTCCTCAATCCTGAAACACAGGCATGAATGACACAATTTAAATCCAAGAGTTATGCTATTAGAGAAAGAAAATGCTCTTTTAAAATTGCACTGTCACTTTTTGTAGTTCTTGAGCTCAAGCAGATTTCCTGAAGCACATTTAGGCAAGTATCTACAATAATAATGTAGAATGTTCAGAAATGCATTTGACTCTTCAAGATAAGCACTCTGCAAAATACGAGGTCTGAAATACACCAACTGTTCTAGGAAAGCGCAGCGCTCAAAGAACAAACTCCCTGCAGAATACTTGTCACTTAGCTGCAGTCATTTCCGGAGTGCTGGAGGAATGCCTGGTGTCAGCTGGTACAGGAATGAAGAAAAGAATTGCCTCAAAAGTCCTGAATACAAGGACGACAGCAGTGGCTGGACTGCCAAATCAGATGCTGAATCAGGAAGCAAAACAAAGCCAAGCAGGGAGGCATGCTTCACTCTGCTATTTATAGCCAATCAGGAAAGCAGTTGAGTTTCCACATGTGGATAAGTCACCACACCCAATTAGAAGCACATGTCTACACCACACCCAATTAGAAGCACATGTCTACACCTGCTCACATTAGCAAACAAGCATTGGTAAAACAAGCATTGATAAAACCAATTGTGTAACACAGAACATTATGTTTACTTAGAAACATGAAGGTTTAACCAAGAACAGAGATATGATTTAACCCTAATCCCTGGGGATGCTGCCAGATAATGCAGGAGGCATCTTAGGGATTCCTGACAGTGCTCCCCACCAAGGACCCTCTCAAAGGGCGGGGCTTGGAAGGGTGCAGGAGATGGAATTGTTTAGTAAGACGTGGAGCATGAACTGGGGACACTTCCCAGGAATTGTCCTCAAGCCCATAGCCTTTCCAAGCCAATAAATAGTGTAGAACACCACGGGCGCGCCTGGAGTCAAGAATTTTGGCCAATTCAAATTCCCATTGCCCATGTACTTTTACCGGGGGAGGTAGTGGGACATCGTGGGTATCAGGGGAATAGGGACGGAGTAACGACACACGAAACACAGGGTGTACCTTGAAATCATCTGGCAATGTCAGTTCTACTACCACAAGATTGATGATTTTGGCAATAGGAAAGGGGCCTAGAAATCAGGGGTTTCATTTTCTGGATCCTGCAAGATGTAGATATTTTGATGAGAGCCACATCTGATCTCCTATCTGATAAGAGGGAGCAGGTCTTCTTCTTTTGTCTGCTTGTTTTTTTACTTGAGCTTGGTGGAGTTTTAAATGGTGTTGTACTTGTTTTTAAATCTCCTGTAAATCTTTATGGTGTTTCTGTACTGATGGGACTCTTGTGGATGTTTGGGACCCAGTTATAGGTAGAATTCTTGGGTGCAGACCAAATAAACAGTAAAATGGGGATACTCCTGTAGCCATGTGGACACTGTTCTTATATAGAAATTCAACAAGAGGTAAAGCCTTATCCCACTCAGTAGACCATGGGCAATGTAACACCTCAGGATTTGCTCCAGCAATTGGTTGGCACGTTCCGTCTGCCCATCCGTTTGTGGCTGATATGCAAAGGACAAGCGGACATTCCTTCCGGCAGGGGAACAGAAGCTATGCCAAAACCGTGATATAAATTTGGGGCCACGATCGGAAACAATTGTGGTGGGCAACCCATGAAGTGATACAATGTGTTGGACAAACAAATCAGAGAGCATGGAAGCCGCACCCATGGAACAAAATGAGCCATTTTAGTTAGGTAATTTACAAGCACCCATAGGACAGTGTGTCCATTGGAAGCTGGGAGATCAGAAATAAAATCTATACTTATGGTATGCCATGGGGCCACCGGAATTGCCATGGGAAGTAACAATCCTGTGGCTGGAGTATGTGGGGTTTTAGCCCAAACACAGTTGGAACAAGTCTGGACGTAGCTTCTGACATCCTGCACAAGTGTGGGCCACCAAAACCATCTTTGACAGAGATCTAACATATTTTGCTCACCCAGGTGACCTGCGAGGATAGACTCATATCCCCAAGGTAACACTGTATCCCATAATTCTTTGGTAGGGACGTACACCTGATCAGCATGGTATAGTAAACCCTCTTTTACATACACATCAGTTGAACAGGGAACCATGTGTTGGGCTACCCGTGTTTTCTCAAGGAACTCTTGGAAAGTGCACACAGCCATGATTTAAATCCAAGAGTTATGCTATTAGAGAAAGAAAAGTCACGTAAATGCTCTTTTAAAATTGCACTGTCACTTTTTGTAGTACTTGAGCTCAAGCAGATTTCCTGAAGCACATGTAGGCAAGTAACTACAATAATAATGTGGAATGTTCAGAAATGCATTTGTCTCTTTAAGTTAAGCACTCTGCCAAAAATACGAGGTCTGAAATACACCAGCTGCGTTAGGAAAGCGCAGCGCTCAAAGAACAAACTCCCTGCAGAATACTAGTCACTTAGCTGCAGTCTTTTCCGGAGTGCTGGAGGAATGCCTGGTGTCAGCTGGTACAGGAATGAAGAAAAGAATTGCCTCAAAAATCCTGAATACGAGGATGACAGCAGTGGCTGGACTGCCAAATCAGATGCTGAAATCAGGAAGCAAAACAAAGCCAAGCAGGGAAGCATGCTTCACTCTGCTATTTATAGCCAATTAGGAAAGCAGTTGAGTTTCCACATGTGGATGAGTCACCACACCCAATTAGAAGCACATGTCTACAGCTGCTCACATTATCAAACAAGCATTGGTAAAACAAGCATTGATAAAACCAATTGTGTAACACAGCACATTATGTTTACTTAGAAACATGAAGGTTTAACCAAGAACAGAGATATGATTTAACCCTAATCCCTGGGGATGCTGACAGATAACGCAGGGGGCACGTTGGGGATTCCTGACAATAAGTAAGAAAATGCTCACTTTCTAAAAGTGGCATTTTCAAACACACAATCTTAAAATCAACTTTACTAAAAGATGTATTTTCAAAATTCTGCGCTCAGAGTCCCCAAACTCCACATGTCCATCTGCTCCCAAAGGGAATCTACACTTTAATCAGAATGAAAGGTAGCCCCAATGTTAAGCTATGAGAGGGACAGGCCTTGCAACAGTGAAAAATTAATTTAGCAATATTTCACTGTCAAGACATATAAAACACATTACTATATGCCCTACCTTAACCATACACTGCACCCTGCCCTTGAGGCTACCTAGGGCCTACCTTAGGGGTGTCTCACATGTAAGAAAAGGGAAGGTTTAGGCCTGGCAAGTGGGTACATTTGCCAAGTCGAATTTACAGTTACAACTGCACACACAGACACTGCAGTGGCAGGTCTGAGACATAATTACAGGGCTACTCATGTGGGTGGCACAACCAGTGCTGCAGGCCCACAAGCAGCATTTGGTTTACAGGCCCTGGGCACCTCTAGTGCACTGTACTAGGGACTTACTAATAAATCAAATATGCCAATCATGGATAAGCCAATAACATACAAGTTTTGTAAAGGAGCACTTTAGCACTGGTTAGCAGTGGTAAAGTGCCCAGAGTAACAAAAACAGCAAAAACAGAGTCCATCACACATCAACAACCTGGGAAACAGAGGCAAAAGGTTAAGGGAGATCACGCCAAGGATGAAAAGTCTAACAGTCAGGCTGTCTGTAAATCTTACTTTTGACAGATAAACTGTCTCCAGTAGCTATGGTGTGTTCATACCAAGTACTCTGACCAGGTGTCAGATAAAACAGCTCAAAAAACTGGCCGAGGAGGTTCCTTCAGTCTGCTTTTTGCTCTTCTGTAAGGCAGTCTGCTAGGACAACTCCTTCCACTGAGCCATCAGCTGCAGTGTTGGAGAAGAGGTCAGGGAGAGGGTCACTCTCTTCCTCCTGCCCCTCATCAGTGGCCATGAGTAGGGTTAAGTCTGCCCTATCATAGTAGGGTTTCAGGCAGTTCACATGAAGTATTCATAGAGGACTTCTGGGAGTGCCTAGGTCCACTAAATAAGTGACCTCACCCTTTTTCTCCACTATCACATGTGGGCTATTCCATTTGTCCTGGAGTGCTCTTGGTGCCACAGGCTCCAGTACCCACACCTTCTGTCCTGGGAGGTACTCAGTCAGCACAGCCTTTTGGTCATGACTTGAATGAGCTGCCCACAGAGCAGTGCGAGTTTGCCGCTATCCTGGGTGCAGCTCACTCATTCTAATATGGCGCACTTTCCTTGTTTGTGCAAGGTGCACCATTTGAAAGGTGCACCTGACAAAACAAGGATAATAAGCTGTGTTTTGTATAACAAAAAGAACAGATGATGGACAGTATGCTGAACAAATCAAACATTCACCCCCAGTCACAGATCTGGGTTGAATTAATTTGTTTTCTGCTCACCATGCCATTCTATTTTGGACCCAGCCATATCTGTAATTTGGCCCCTAGGGTGAGACTAAAATCTTCATGAGCAGAGGACTGTACCTTTATATAATCAATCCTCACTTTATGCCTAGTGTAGGCTAGACGTTTTCCATGTTCGTTCCCATATAAAAACCTGTAGTGTCCACTCAACCTATTCTGGACTATGGGTCTGACTAAGACAAACGCAGTTGTGGGACAACAGTAAAAAGCAAGCATTAGCAAAGCCAACTGGTCTGGCCATGGCCGAGAGGTGTGATGGTAATTTGTATTTATATCGATTTTTTTGAAATATCATTTTTTATTGGGTTTTTAGAACAAGAGTGAAGTAGATTCATTGGAAATGAGCAGACGGTGGGGTCTTAGTTATCAATGCAAAGGTACATTTTTCATATCAAATAGACTGTTGCGGATATATTCATTCCATATAAACTGGTAGTTCAATTGTAGGTGCCAACTGTCTGCATTGAGTAAGTTAGAGAATAATATTACTGTCAATAAAATGGGTGAACATATAAACTGGGATGGGGACCGGTGGGGGGGGGAAATGGTGTCTGGGTGGCGGGGCACAGCAAGGCGCGATACATTTTGTATGTCTAGGTGGGGGCATGGCAGTTGTGTAGGAAGGTCGGCCATGATGCAGGTGAACAGGAAGGAATGAATTGGAGAGTTAGGTTGCGGTTCATGGGAAACAGGTGTGCTAGCTATTGGGGGGTGGTTGATAGAAAGTTGTAAGAATTGTATCAAAAGGGTGGCTCATTGTGGGGAGATGGGTTGTTTATATAGTCCTCGTACCTCCTTGAAACGGAGGGCATCTTCTGCTGCTGTCCCCCATTTCCAGACTGCCCTGTGCCAGGCCGTTAGAGAGGGAGGTGCCGGGGAGCGACAATGTACTTTAAGTGTGCGTTTACTAAGGAGCAGCATTAGTGAGGCGAATCAGGCACATATCTTGCATTGTTGATGCTGTTTGAAAATGCTGAGCATGCATACCTCCCATGTGCTGATGTCAGTGAGGTCTATAGTATGTCGTAACGCTTCATGGACAGATCGCTTATAGTGGTGCAGAGCAGGACAGGACCATAGCATCTGTTATATATTTGCATCTGGGAACTGACAGTGCAGGCTTTGCACCCCGGTAAGAGGGCAGATGCGATTGATCCTTGCTGGGGTGAGGTATGCACAGTGCAGCATGAATAATTGAATGTTTTTGAAGCAGGAGTTGTGAGATACCTGCTGTAGAAATGCTAGGGCAATGTCCCACTCTTAGTTGTGTAGTGCACTTCCCAATTCCTCCTCCCACATGTCTCAAAGCTGAGCTAGGGACGGTAGCATTAGTGTACAGATGGCTTTGTACAGAAAGGTGATGAGGTGACGGCCATAGCCCATTGATAGCATTGTTTGTAGTACAGGGTGTGGCGTGGGTTCCGTTTCCGTGACATTCCAGAGAGTGTAGTATGTGCGTAGAAGTCATGGGTGAGTGAGTGAACTGTCCAGGGGGTATATCATAATCTGATTGCAGTTGGTCAATTATGGAATTGTCCATTAAGAAAAAGATCACCAGCTGTGATAATTAATCATTCCATCCAGGGAGCTAGTTCTCATCGTGTGCAGTATCCGAGCAATCTGGGGAGGCCCACCAGTGTTAGTGCATGTGTGTGTTTGAAGGTGTGTTTGGGGCCCAGCGGTGTATTTTAGACATGCACATGCAGGCCATTGCTACATGTATGAATGATGGGGGGAAGGGTCTTAGGAAGGAGAAAACAATGAATTGCTGGTGAGGACAGAATGCCGCCCGCGCTGTTGGTCTCCTCAGTATGCTTGTGAGCCATCCAGCAGGAGAGCCATTGTATTTGTGCCGCCAAGTGGTCAGTTTCAAATGACAGGGCGCCTAGTCCTCCCCGATCTATCGGGAGTTGGAGTCTATGAAGGGACACCTGGCGCAGTCCTTTGCCCCAAATCAGATCTCCCAACAATGAGTCTAGCTCCTTGAAGAAAGAGTGGGGAGGGAGTATGGGGAGGTTAGTGAAGTAATAAAGTAGGTGTGGTAATATGATCATTTTTGCTAGCTCTATCTTGCTCAAAGGGGCTAGAGCTAATGAGCGCCAGAAGTGCACTTTTGTATTAATACTCAACAGTGTCCTCCGTAGATTTTCTTTGTATATATCTGATGAGGTGCGGTACAAATGGACTCCCAGGTAGCGAGTGGCTGGTCCCTGCCAGAGCACAAGGGTGGCAATTAAGTAAAAAGATTGTGTTGGCTGATTAGGGTGCTAGAGGATAGACCGTGGATTTATCGCAGTTAACCTGGAGGCTGGTGGCTGTCGCAAATTTGTCTAGGGTAGAATGAATTGGGGAGAGTTCTTGGTCACATCCTTAATGTAAATAAGGAGGTCGTCAGTGTACAATGACACTGCGTGCCTTCTGTTCTTTAGGGATATCCACCAAAGTCTACCCTCCAATCACAGGTGCACTGCAAGAGGCTCCAGAGCAAGAGCGAAGAGTAACTGGGCGAGGGAGCAGCCCTGACAGGGCCCTCTACTCACCAGGAATGGGGCTGAGATGCAACGGCCCAGGCAGACTCTGGAGGTCGGGGTCAAATCCTGATCCGAGACAGGACCTGGAAAAGGTAGTGCCAAGATAATGAACTGAATGCTTTCTCCAGGTCCAGTATCAGACATTCTGTGTGTGGATGCTGTTCCTTAACACGTTCTTGAATATGGAATAACTATTGAATATTCTGAGAGGTACTTCATCCCGGTACAAATCCATTATCATCAGTGTGGATGAAGTCTGAAAGGATACGTGTATAGTCATCCACAAGGATTCTGCCTAAGATCTTATAATCAGATCCTAGGATAGCAATTGGCTGATATGACAACAGTTGGGTCAGATGTCTGCCCGGTTTCATGATGAGGACCAAGAGCAATTCCCAAGGTGATCGAGGCAATATACTATATCTAATGCCTCCGCGTACATTGCATGCAATCTAGGTTCTAATGTGGAGTGGAATGTGGTGTAAAAACTCAAGTGGTATGCCATTAAGGGGTCATTATGACCCTGGCGGAGAAGCGGCGGTAAGACCGCCAACAGGCTGGCGGTCTTACTTTGTGGAATTATGACCATGGCGGTTACCGCCATGGTCATCCGCCGGTTCTCTGTTCCGCCCGCCAGGGAGGAGACAACCGCCGGGCTGGAGACCTGGGTCTCCAGCCCGGCGGCCGTCACTATACCACCGGCAGAATTTGGACCCAGCTGACCACTCTGGATTTCACGCCGTTTGAAACCGCCATGAAATCCATGGCGGTAAGCACTATCAGTGCCAGGGAATTCCTTCCCTGGCACTGATAGGGGTCTGCCCCACCCCCCACCCGACTCCTTCCCCCCACCACCCCTGCCACCCCACAAAGGTCACAGGGCCCCCCTCCCCAACCCGACCCCCAACATCACATAACTCACACACACACGCACACACACCAACATACATGCCAACATACACACACACAGTCATACACACACACCCACATACAAACATACATGCACACATCCATACAGACATGCCCACAGACATACACGCACTCATTCCCAAAACACGCAACACCCCGGAAGCATACATGCACTCACACACCCCCTGTACATACACAGACACACACCCCCATGCACCCACACAACACACAACCCCCCACCCCCCTCCCCTAACAGACGATCGACTTACCTGTTCCGTCGATCCTCCGGGAGGGGACGGGAGCCATGGGGGCTGCTCCGCCGACACCACACCTCCACCAGAACTCCGCCACGCCGAATCACAGGATGCGATTTGGTGGGCGGTGTTCTGTTGGCGTGGCGGTGGAGGTGGAGCAACCTCCGCTTCCCCACCACCCGCCAGTATGGCTGTTGGCGGCTCTCCGTCGGAAAAAGGACGGAGAGCAGCCAACAGTCATAATACGCCGAGCGGCAAACCGCCACTACTGGCGGTCTTCCGCACAGTGGTCCCTCGGCGGTCATGTAAAAAGATCGCTGAGGTTGTAATGACCACCTTATTCCTGTTGTTTGTTATGGGCCAGGTCTTTTTCATGTATCATTTCTTTGGTAGGTATTGCAGCATCTAGAGCTTGTTGTGTCACGGTGGGTATTTGAGGTATTAGGAGGTGTGCCAGAAAGGCACAGGAATAGTCTACAGAGAGGTTTGGGTGGTGCCTTGTAGAATGTTGAATAATATGTATAGAAGAGGTGTAGCATGGTTTCCTGGGTGTCGATAGCAGTACCGTATGGTGTAATCAACTCATTAATTGGGTTCGGGTTGGAGTCGTGTGAGATTAAACAGGCTAGGAATCGGCTTACTTTATCCCCTTCTGTATGTACTCTAGTGGGGCGGAGGCATTCCAAGAGTTGTGTATGTTTGTTTTGTGCAGCTGTTAGCTGTGGAAGCTTCTCTGGGTCTTGGTCCGTCACCTTAGTCAGCCACCATCAGTTCCCTGTCTAGGGTTCTGCACACTCTAACACCTGCTGTATGCAATGAATGCACATCACTACTTTAAAAGCTTCCCATTCCACTGATCTCGAAAAGGCGGTGTCTTGCTTCTCCGCAAAGAAGGCGGTGGATGTGAGTACCTTGCTCTGTCCAGAAAGCTGGGTCCATGAGGTAGTCACGTTGTAGGCGCCAAGTGGGGGCCCGCAGTCTGGTATATGTCCATTTTATGTCTTTGTAGTGAGCTTTATGATCAGAGATCACACAGGCTAGATAGTCTGGGCAGAGTAGGAGAGGAGTCAACGAGGTTGTGTATAGAAAATGATCAAGGCGTACAAGTAAACTATGTGGTATGGAGTAGAATGAGTAGAGTTCAGCAGCGCGATTATGTACTCACCAAGTGTCCACAAGGGACCACTGTTGTGCCCAATTCAAGAAATGTGCTGTCTGTGCATATGAGGGAGGAGCGAGGAAGGTGCAGTGGAAATCCAGGATGCAGTTATAGTCCCTGCCTAATATTCAGGGGAATGTTGTTTTGTGGGCGAGAACAGTGGAGAGGGTGTCCCAGTAGTCCCCTTGGTTAGTACTGGGGGCATAGATACTGCCAAGTAATAGGGGGCAGCCATCTAGGCATCCCTCTAGCAGTATGTAGTGACCCTCTGTGTCGATGGTGGTGTTAAGGACTTGATAGGGGACTAGGTAGAATAGGTGGTTGCATAGATGTGGCCTCCCCAGCGTTTGTGCAATGGATTCACCTCACCCGTTCCAATATGTGGCTCCTGTAGGAGAGCTATATCTTTTTTGGGCTGTATGCATGCCTCGTACATTGAATGTGAAGATGCATAGCGTGTCATGGGAGGTCTGCATGGATAATGGGTGATGGTGTGAGTGTGGGGAGTGGGAAAGTTGTTGGTTTATATAGTAATCACCAAATCATGGCCAGCGCACAAAGATACGGTAGGTGTCACAAACTTGCCGCAGGGGTGGCAAAATAGTGGGACAAGGCTAGGGGTACGAGTTAAAAAATAACTGGGTGGATGGAATGGAGGGGCCTACCGTAACTATGGTATGCCCAAACAGAGTCATTGTTGAGAAAACTTTAAGGAACCATGGGTTCTGGCACTAACTCAGGTGTGGTGTCTAGCAGCAGGGCCCCTGGTAGTAATAGTGTGTGGTCCAAGGAGGTCCCCAAGGACCGGAGAGAAATCAAAGTCAGGTGGTAAAATGAGCGTTGTGTGGGGAATAACTGTAACAACAGGTCCTGAAATATAATGAACATCAAGACATGCTTGAAGGTAGGTTGCTCCCCGCTCCGTCTTCCGCACCACCACCTTTTTTCTGTTCCCTCTAGCTTCTTTCCCCGCCGCTGCGTCCCCTGCGGCCCCTCCAGCCTCCCCCCTCGTTCTCTCACCGTTTTCTCTTCCCTTTTCCCGCTGCTGCGTCCCTGCGGCCCCTCCCGCCTCCCCACTCGTTCTCTCACCGTTTTCTCTTCCCTTTTTCCCGCCACTGCGTCCCTGCTGCCCCTCCCACCTCCCCCTCGTTCTCTCACCGTCCTCTCTTCCCTTTTTCCTGCCGCTGCATTCCTGCGGCCCCTCCCGCCTCCCCCCTCATTCTCTCACCGTTTTCTCTTCCCTCTTTCCCGCCGCTTCGTCCCTCCCATAGGACAAGCCCTCCCGCCTCCCAGCTGCCACTCCCCACCCTCCCCTTCTCTTATGGCAGCCGTGGCGCGGCCGCGCCGCTGGTGTGCCGAAGGCACGCCAAAGGCAAGCCCGTCTGCACCCGTCCACGCCTGGACCGCGCCCAGCATCACCCCCCATGGTCCGCGAGACCCCTGCACCTCCAGACGCCGTTACATGGCCGACCAACTCAACGCCCTCAACCCCGGCCGCACCACAGCATGCTCCCAGTCCTCACCAAGGAACACCCACAGACCCTTCGCATGCCGCACCTGCAGATTCACTGCGACAGAACAACGAAACCAACAAAGACCGAAACTAACCCTCCACTGCATACTCCTCAACACCCGCTCCGCACACAAGCACGCCATCGAGCTCTGGGACCTGCTCAACTCCACCGCCCCAGACGTAGCCTTCCTGACCGAAACCTGGTGGAATGACTCCTCTGCACCCGACATCGCAATAGCCATCCCGGACGGCTACAAGATCATCCGTAGGGACCGCAACAACGGTATCGGAGGAAGCATAGCCATCGCCCACAAATCCTCCCTCAAGGTCGACTCCCACACTGACGACTCCCTCAAGACCGTCGAACACCTACACTTCCGCATCCACACCGGCCCCAACACCACTCTCAGAGGAACGCTCATCTACAGACCCCCCGAACCACGAGCACCATTCAGCGAATCCCTCGCCAACCTCACCAGCACCCACGCACTCACCTCAACGGATTACATCCTCCTTGGGGACCTACATTTCCACCTGGAGAACAACGACACCAACTCCACTACTCTGATCGACAACCTCACCAACCACGGCCTCAGACAAATCGTCAACACACCAACCCACATCGCCGGCCACACGCTTGATCCCATCTTCTCCTCAAGTGCCCACGTCACCTTCAACCATACCACTGTACTCCACTGGATCGACCACCACTGCATCCACTTCACCTACAAGAAACACACCGAGCACCATCGCACCCAACAACCACCCCACCGATGCTGGAGCAAAGTTACGGAAGACCAGCTTACCAACGCCCTCGCCCAGAACCCACTCCGACTCCACCGACCCAGACACCGCCGCCAACAACCTCCCCCTTGTGGATCAACGACTGCGCCAACACCCTCGCGCCACTCAAAAAACTCACCGACAACCAAGCCAGAAGAAAAGCCACCTGGTTCACCGACGAGCTCCTAAATTCCAAACGCGACTGTCGGAAGCTAAAAAAGGAATGGCTCCTCAAACACACACCTGACAGCCTCACAGCCCACAAGGACGCCACCCGCAAGCACCACCAACTCATCAGACAAGCCAAACGATCCCACTTCAAAGACCATCTAGACAACAACGCACACGACAGCAAAGAGCTCTTCAGCATCGTGAAAGAACTCTCCAACCCCAGCGCCAACATCAACGACATCCCTCCATCCCAAGAACTCTGCAACGCACTGTCCACCTTCTTCCACCGGAAGATCACCGACATCCACAACA
This sequence comes from Pleurodeles waltl, assembly GCF_031143425.1. NCBI lineage: Eukaryota > Metazoa > Chordata > Amphibia > Caudata > Salamandridae > Pleurodeles > Pleurodeles waltl. The sequence continues at coordinate 924,495,411 of NC_090437.1, forward strand.
GTTTTGACGCCACTCCCACGCCAGACCCCACCCCCGAACACTCCGCCTGTGAAAAACACCTGACATCCTGGACTAACGTGAACGACACAGAGACACGCAAGTTCATGAACTCCATCCACTCAGGATCTCCGTCAGACCCCTGCCCCCACCACGTATACAACAAAGCCGACTCCACCATCGCCCCCCAACTTCGGAAGGTCATCAACATCTCCTTCGAAACAGCGACATTCCCTGAAAAATGGAAACACGCCAAAATCCGCACCCTCCTCAAGAAGCCCAAAGCAGACCCCAATGACCTCAAGAACTTCCGACCCATCTCCCTGCTCCCCTTTCCAGCAAAAGTGATTGAAAAAATTGTCAAAACACAACTAACCAGCCACCTCGAAGACAACGGCATCCTAGACCCCTCCCAGTCCGGCTTCAGACAAAACCACAGCACCGAAAACCGCCCTTCTCGCTGCCACAGACGACATCAGACGCCAAATGGACAACGGCGAAACATCAGCCTTCATCCTCCTGGACCTATCTGCCGCCTTCGACACAGTCTGCCACCACACCCTGGAATCACGCCTCCACGAAACCGGAATTCGAGGAAAAGCCCTCAACTGGATCATCTCATTCCTCTCCGGCAGAACCCAGAGAGTCAGCCTCCCCCCCTCCAGCTCCGAAGCCGCCAACATCATCTGCGGCGTCCCCCAAGGCTCATCCCTCAGTCCGACGCTGTTCAACATCCACATGGCCCCCCTCGCACAAGTGGCCCGACAACACAACCTCAACATTCTCACCTACGCCGACGACATCCAGATCATCCTCTCACTCACCAAAGACCCGCGCACCACCAAAACCAACCTCCACGAGGGAATGAAATCCATCGCCGAATGGATGAGAAACAGCCGTCTGAAACTGAACTCGGACCAGACGGAGGTCCTCATCCTTGGATCCACCCCCTCTGCCTGGGACGACTCCTGGTGGCTCACAGCACTAGGAACCCCACCGACCGACCACGCTCGCAACCTGGGCTTCATCCTCGACTCCTCCCTCTCCTTGTCTAAACAGATCAACGCAGTTCCCTCCTCCTGCTACAACACACTCTGCATGCTCTGCAGAATCTACAAGTGGATCCCAACAGAAACAAGAAGAACAGTGACACAGGCCTTCGTCAGCAGCAGGCTGGACTATGGCAACGCACTCTACACAGGCATCCCAGCAAAAGACCTACTACGCCTCCAACGCATCCAAAACACCTCCGCCCGACTGATCCTCAACGTACCCCGCCACAGCCACATCTCCCACCACCTGAGAAACCTTCACTGGCTCCCCGTGGACAAAAGGATCACTTTCAAGCTTCTTACCCACGCTCACAGAGCACTCCACGACATCGGACCAGCTTACCTAAACAACAGACTCAGCTTCTACACCCCCACCCGTCAGCTCCGCTCCTCTAACCTCACCCTCGCCGTCATCCCCCGCATCCGAAGAAAGACCTCCGGCGGCAGATCCTTCTCATACCTCGCCGCCAAAACCTGGAACACCCTCCCCACCAACCTGCGACAGACTCAAGACCTACTCACCTTCAGAAGACTCCTCAAGACATGGCTCTTCGACCAGTAACACCAGCTCCTCCCCGCGCCTTGAAACCCTCACGGGTACGTAGTGCGCATTATAAATCCAATGATTGATTGATTGACATAACAGTCACAGCAGAGTATCTGCTGTTGGCGGTGGTGTTCCAGGGTGGGACAGTGGACTCTGTCGGAAGTCTTCCGATAAGAGAGAATCCTTGTCAGAAGTGAAAAGGTGGGGGCCTTTTACGTTTTTACGTCATTGATGCCAGTGTTGCGGGGTGTGAGGTCTGAAGCCGCACCTAGGGCGTGGTATCTGTCCTCAGTGATTTGTTCTAAGTTCGGGGGATTAGTTGAAGAGATTTCCTGTGCTCTTCCTGCTTGTGTGCAAGTCTGTTTCTTCCTCTTAGGTTTGGATGTACATTGAAGAGGTTTATTATGTATCTGTGGTGCATTCCCATGGTGTTGATCTGTTCAGTCCTAGGCCTCTTTTAAGTCAGTGAAGAACTATTCTTTCGGCTGGCTGGGAATATGAGTGAGTATTGGACTCCGAGTTGGCATAGGCAGCCCTTGACCTCCAGGAAGGAGGATCGTTGCTGTTGTACCAACTTGGTGTAATCTGGGAAGAGGATAATGACTTTGTACTCCACTCAGAGGGGGCCAGCTCAGGTTATCCTGGTCCTTGAAGTGGAGAACTTTCCCAAGCATTGGTTGGAGGTGCTCCAGGTAAGGGATGATGGGTTGGCACATGATGGGCTCTCTCCAGTGTGAAAAATGAGGTACGTTCAGAGGGTGGGAGTGAAAGGTCTTAATGAGGTTTGAAGGTACTGAATAGGATCTCGACCTTCGACACCCTCCAGTAGGCCGAACATGCAGATGTTACTCTTATGAGTGCAGCCTTCATTGTCATCCGCTTTGTCTTCTAGGTGGCGGACATGACCTTGTAACTTCACTATGATTCGCTGGTTGTCTTTCACTACAGGTCAGAGAGCAGACATTTGTTTTTCACCTTTGGTTACTTTGTTTGTGAGTTTTGGATGGTCATCACGTAAGGAGCTATTATCAGTTGCAATAGCACTTAGATGTGTCTCCATTGGTACTCGGGAATGTTCTATGGCCACCAGTACCATGTCTAACTTGTCCAGTTGTGATGTCGATTGGGAGGCATTCTCCTGAAGGGTATTAGGTATGGGGTTGTGTGAGGGCTCAGGGGCTTGCACCAATGACAAGGTAGATGTTGGTATTGGTCAGGGTCTACCCATGCTGTGTGTTATCAGGGAGGTCTGCTTCAGGCGCACAGTGGCTGAGATCAGTTGGAAAGTCTGTCCTAGATGTTAAAGGGCCCTGGTACAGTTGCATGGAGAGGAATAAAAGGTCCTTTTGATAGTGGCTCAGGCCTGGCGGTGCAGGGTGGGGCAAATGTTGTGGCACTGTCTGTTGCCTATGGAGGCTGGGGGCGTTCAGATGACTCAGCAGCGCAGAGAGTGCAAGCACAGTATTCAGTCTCTTAATGTGGTACTCCTCCTGACCAGTTAGGGTTTACGGCTGTGCAATTCGCTCCAAGAGGTCCCCCACGGTCGTGTGCATTTGAGGACAGCACCGATGTAAAGAAGAGGAGAGTGGGGTCCCTATCCTCCACCCGGTCTGCACCTGAAGATCAGCCAGGAAGGGTCTGGTGGTATCCAGAGGTGCTGCAATGCGTGGCAGGAGTCAGGCAGGCAGATGGTTGTCCCAGCAGGGCTGTGGCGATTTCACACATGTCCCACTCCATTCAGGAAGACATTGGTATAGGGGACCTTGAGGCATCCTCAATACCCTCCAGTGGAGGCCCAAATGCAATGGTGAGGGGAGGGGTGATGGCAGCTTAGGGGGTATCCAGTGGGTGGAGAAGCCCAAGTCGATGCTTGCCAAGCCCCCTGTTGGTGGGGGGCCCTTGCGTCTCCCTCACAGGGCTGAGGAGGAGGCTGCAGACTTGTCAAGTGATCCCCAGTGAAAACGGTGGGTGCCTAGGTGAGCGAGGGCAGATGGGTCTAAGAGAAAGCAGCACGCAGTGTCACGACACACAAGGTGCTCCCCAGGGTAAGCAGCTCACGAAGGCGACCCCTTCAAGGTTGCATGTAGCATTTCCTCCCCCAGCAGTTGCCGGCCAGGCCCCAACGCTACACTCACGCTGGGGAAATAAAGGGGTCTCTCAATGGTTCCAACTGTCTGTCTGTTAGGAGCAGCTCCCCAGAGCAGCCTTGTTTGGAGCAAAGGTCCATCCGCGGTCTGCATGGCCCACGCACTATATAGTTCTCGTCACATTCAGATCAATTTAAGATGCTTGTTGTAGGGTGTGCATTAGTCTTCCAGTGGGCCGTGATGTGCTGGCACATGTCCCCAAGGAGAGGGGGGCTAACGGGTACTGGAGCAGGCCCACGGAGGCAGTGCAGCCTGCAGAGATGACGGTGTGACAGGTGTGGTACACCTCAGCCCGGGTGCCAGCAAGGTCAATCTCCCCGGGGGCACAGGTGGCAGCTCCACTGCTTGTGATCACTGCCCAGGTCCAGGTGCCATGCCCCCGGGCGAGAGCCCAAATGGGGTCTGATTGTGTAGTCAGCTGGGGCTGCTCCCCAGAATGTGCCGTGCAGGGGGGCCGAGAGCTGAGATCTAACGTGGTCCACGTGGCCCAGGTGGAATCAATTCCCACCCAGGAGCGGGACGGTCACCCCAGCACTCATGAGGGTCAGAGAAAGTCAGAATTGAGTGTTGTGTTCCACTCTGGAAGCTTCAAAGCACCATCTTCGTGTATTTGGCAACCAGCAAAAGGGACCCCACTACAGGATGATTGGAGATTTGCGGTAGAGGACCGGAGCGTAAGAATTTTGCATCCAACATCTTGACTGGCTAGGCCAACAATTTGGATTTATGTTTATAGGCAGTTGTGCATATGTCCTCAAAGGAAATGCTGTCACCCCAGCTTGGTGTAATGTAAACAATCTTCCAATGCCCTGAAATATTTGCCAGTGTCGGCTGTAGCAAACAGGTGCCTTGGTCTAATACAGACACAATGAACATAATTATTTCCTGGCAGGTTTTTCCAGAGTTACACAAAATAATCTGCTGAATTTCACCATTATACTATATATTTGGGAAATGAAAACTTTGAATATTGCTTAGTATTTATTTAAGAGAGTCTGAGGATTTAGACACCGAAATTCAGCTCAGGTAAACAGAGTGTTAGCTTTACGTGAAATGCTCAACACCCTAGCATGTTTGTAAAGTGCATGAGCTTCACCTGCTTGAGACTCTGCATTAAGCAAGAGAAAAAACACAATTGTTTTCTTTGCAAAATAAATAATAAATTGTCTTTTATAACCTGTCTGCTATTCAGGGGCTGTAAATAATGTTAACAGTATTCGGTTTAATGGCACTCAAATTACTGACATCGAAAAGATTAAAGTCCAAGTGGTCCTTGCTGGGATTTCACTGTGACCTTCAAATAAATGCAGACACTGGAGACTAGTGTTAATTTACCAACTGTACTGACATCATTCATACACTCATCCTCATCAACTCATCCTCTCCTTGTTGGACAAGACAAACACCACCAGAGCCAACTTCAGTAACTGCTTGACCATGGTAGCAGACTGGATGAGAACCAACTTCCTGAAAGTCAACTCAGACAAGAAGGAAGTACTGGTCTTCGGCAAGAAGCCCTCTCCATAGGGTTCCACCTGTTGGCCATCAGAGCTAAGAACAACACCACAGCCACAGACCAGGGAAGAAATCTAGGGATCATCCTACATGACAAGCTCAACATGATGTCTCAAGTCAATGCAGTGTGCACCTCCTGCTTCCACATCCTACCCATGATGTTAAAGAATTTCAAATGGTTGCCCCAGAACACCAGACAGACCGTCACACAAGCACTATTCACTAGCAGGCTGGACTATGGCAACACTATGCTGAAATCTCCAAACCACTCCTACAGACTCCACACTATCCAGAATGCAGCTGCAAGACTCATAGTTGACCTCCCACGCTGCACCCACATCACAGCACACCCCAGGGAGCTTCACTGGCTCTCCATCCAAAATCTTCACACCCACAGTTATAAAGCCCTTCACAACACAGGACCTAAATACCTGAACAGGCACATACACTTTCACCAACCCACCAGACACCTATACTCTTCCTCACTTTAACTCGCACACACTCTCTGCATCTGCAAAAGCAAACGTGGAGGTTGCTCATTCTCTTACATCTCATCCAACACATGGAACAACCTCCCTCAACACATCAGAGACTTCTCATCACTTCTAGGGCTATGCAAAAAGCTGAAGACCTGGCTCTTATAAGCACCTTCGGACTACACACCTTGCCCAAGTGGCTGGGTACCCTCTCGGTGATTAGGGTGCTATACAAATCAACATACCATAACTAGTACACCAAGTCGGTTCTGCAACTCCAGCAAGATTCCCGTCCTTTCAGAGTAAGCACAAATTCCTGTATAAATTAATAGTGGATAAGCCTCATTTAATTGACAAAGAAATAAGAACAACATATATTAAGCAATGTTTAGGCCTGCGAGACACATACAATAGTGTGTTTAGATGATGCACTATCATGGGTGATAAAGCTGCGGCTTCATAGTGCTTTATCTGCACCATGTGGTATCCTACCATAAATCATGAACGCTTGGTAGGAGAGTTCAAAGTGTTATTAGTCATTGCTCTCTTACAATGACCAACAATGCCAACTGCAGGGTATTTCTTAGCCATGGCATATCACATGTTGATGACCTTCCTACACTGAGAGAGAATGAGGAGCAACGCATGCAGTCTACTACATTGTGTGTCGAATGTTGCTTGTACACAGAATAGGGCTGTCCTAGCAGGGGAGGACCAGCATGTTTGAAGAGGCCTGACAGCCAGAGCAGTTAAGAAGTCAGGGCGAACTACAGGCAGGCGGACCACGACGACAACTGTCTGCCTTAGCGAATGTGTGATCCTGCAGGCTGTGGATGGGGCATGAGTTGACCATCGCTGCTCCAGTTCCCCTTCTACTGTGGAAGAGGCTGGAAGCACACTTGTCTCCACCTCCATTCAACACTCCCCGCCCTGGGAGATGCCCCTGACTTCCCCTGATTAAAGCAGGCCCCTTCCCGCTGGGGAGCCAATGGGAGATGACACCTGTCCCACTGCAGTAAACAGGTCTGGATTGTGTTGGACAATGTGTAGGCTGCAAGTCACGTGCCAGTTGTGATGAAAAGGCAATGCGGCTTGCAGCTAAGTGGGAAAAGCTATATACCAGTCTTCTAATGGCCCAACAGTTTAAGTCTGGCAAACGAGATTGTTAACAAGAAGCCTCATCGAGAAGTGAGTTTAAGTAGGGAAGCAACCACAACAACCCCCTACTTAAACAAAAGTGTGCAAGCTTATTTTTTCTTTGCCCAACTGGCAACTGCCTAGCTTTGCCATCTTTTGGGGTTTAAGTGAGGCTCTTTTCATAGTACAAAAGTGGTAGCTTTTACCACTGCCAAATCTACAAGAAACAGGATAAAAAAAACAAGCAAGACTGTTAATTACCTTACATCTTTCACCTTTATGGTTAAAGGGCACTGTCCTGGCCAAACAAAAAGGGGCATGAAAAAAGGAAACCGCCAAGTGGTCCAACAGGCAGTACAATGCATGCTAAAGGCCGTGCAAAGAATTTGCCCATCATCTATTCAGCATTTACAGCTTATAAATGTGCTACAAGGCCATTGCTCCCCAAACTTATTCTCACAAGATTCCAACCACTCCTTTATCGCTCCCCCAAATAAACAAAACACAGCCTTGTGATGCAAGCCAAAAGGACGGTTTGATTCTGAACTACAAGAGGTGGCTTCAACATTCTCCGGCTAGAAGGAACCAACAGGCCAAAGAAACCTGGCTCAAATTCCACACCCTCAGATGCACAAACAGAATGCCGAACCAACCATTTATCAAATAACTGATAAAGACCTCTTAGAATCTAGTGTCTTGAATGTCTTGCAGCCAAAAGGCGATGATGAGAAATGCTGCCATCCTTGAGCTATCTGCAAATAGTCAACCTTCTTGGTACATCCTTAATAGAAGCAATGCATGCAATGTTTTTATGAGCCCTAAAAGGTTGCATTCTGCCAGATAAATCAACCTTTTACATGCCTTTTACATGCATAGTATAAAAAAGCAAAAGGTGGTACTAGACTACACATTAATTTTGGCTTACTTTGTCAACCAATGCAAGAAATGAAAAAACAAGCATTTATGTAGGCCAACACTCAGCTCCTATACAGGAAACAATGACTCATTGATTAAGAAAGGAAGACTCCAGCACCTTGGTCAACCTACAAGAGAATGATGTATTGCAGGTCGTGACTTGGCTAGACTGTGAACAACTACAGATGATTATCAACAAAAGTTGGAAAGATGCAGCCCCAAGTCCAAACAGGATCCCAACAGTTGTTTTAAAAACAAACACCAGTTTCTGATTAAATCCTCTGAGAAACGTCTTTGAAAACTGCTACGGTTCATCTACGATACCGCCATCATGGCAAGGATCCTATAGCCAACCAATTGATATGAAGGGCAACAGAATGGATAAATGCAATCATAGAGTCACATCCCTCTTAGATATGGGTGCCAGATGTTATTCCTCTCTGATTCTGGTCGATCTATGTGTATGGGTGACATAATTCAGTCCGATCCCCCTGTTCCAAAAAGGGTTCAAAGCAAAAAGCCGAACCTTAGATGAATACACGACCCGCTCCTTTTTTATAATACATTAAGTGTAGGCAAATCACTCGATATTTGCACATTGACTTTAGAAAAGCCTTGATAGAGGCCTTCTTCGGGCTAAATTGACCAATTGGGGCATCCAAGTAAAAGCCTAAATGCACTTATTTCACTTTGCAGCAAAAATTGGGAACAGAGGGCCCTCTATCCAAAAACATATCTGTCAATATAACCATCAAGCAAGGATGTGTCCGGGCTCCGATACTGTTCAATCTGTTCATTACTGACATAGATTCGACAGTTGCAAATAAAACAGCATGCCCATCCAGGATTAATGGCTTTCTAGATTCTCCAATTTTCCAATATCCCCGCATTATAGGCTATATTACTGCAGGCCTCAACACCTTTATACCTACTGTTAACAAACCTAAAGTCAATCAAGAGAAAATTAAAATCCTCACTTTCTCAAAGAACTTAGAAGCTTGAAAACGAGGCACTAAATCAATTTCCAGCACAGTATCCTATAAATACAAGTACTCAATGCACAATTCCTTCCGACATTGACTTATAGGTTAGCAGCCTTTCCTGGTAATTCCAATAGTTGGCTCTGGAATTCGACAAAAATCCAATAAGGCAAAGGCAGAGATATGAATTTTTAAAGTGTGAATTCAATTTTATCGACAACAAGCACAAAGCGCTAGCAGCTAATAACTGGTTGCACAAGACGAACACAAAGGTAAAGTTTAAGGCTGGCAGCGATGGAGCATAGCTCAAACACAAGGCCCAAGCATGTCCCAGGCCAAGAGTTACCTTAGAACATAAACATTTTCATGGAGAGAAAGTAGTTGTTGACTAGTCTTCAGCGGGGAACACTGCAAGCTAGATCTGAAGCGAGGCTCAGTGACAGAGGTTGCTGATGAGCAGAGTCCCTGTGCCTAATTTATGCCCAGTGTCAGCCTGAGGGTGGAGGAAACTCCTGCCCACTCCCTTACCAATGGGGTAAACGATCCCATGGGTTATCCCAGCCACTTTTGCAACATGTCATGATCATACTTTCTCTTCGTCTCCTCTGTGCTTTTGGATCATAATATGATACCAAGCTGAAGCTAACTACAGTGCATTGCAGTACTCTATGTTGGGACAAAGTAGTTCATGTGGAATGATGTACAGCCCATTATGCAGCGCTGTAAAGTAGGTAGAATGATATGCATCGTAACGATGTGCAGAACGGTATGCAGTGCTCCAAGTAAGCAGAACATTTTGCAGCCGTATGATGCAGTGCATTACTCTACGGACATTATGCAGCACTATAGTGACAAGTGATCTATGATAAAGCGCTTCAAAAAGCAGCAGAGGCGCTGCTGGTTGCGCGAAACACAGTGCCATAGACATTGACTTAAAGGAGACCGGGTAGTGTAAAGCATGTCTCAGAAATTTGAAGAGCAAATGCAATTACATTTTTTTCATTCATTTATAGTACTTGTTTCTTTAATGTCTGCAGACTTTCTATATGAGGCAAGCCCTTGGGAGAAGTGGCGTCTCGCAAAGCCAGTGAAATCCTGGTAGCCATCTTGAAACGCTGCTTACTATAAATAATGGCCATGCCTTCGATCAGGCCCTTGCAGTCGAGAGTTTGAAGCAGCTGCTCCCGTCGGATTCGAGGGAGAGCTTCAGAATCATGGTAAGAGTCATCGAACCAATGATTTTTGGCACTGCGCTCAGGAAGCCGAAATCTCTCTAGTGTTATGTATCAAGGCTGTCACAGAGTTCAATTATTCTTCAGATAATCCTCCCTGCTAATTCGACTAGCTGAAAGACTGTGAAACAGTTTTGTTGTGCAGTGCGAAAAGACTCCATAAACTTATTGAAAAGGAACGAACACTTGTTCTCATGAGTACTTGATTATCAGAGCAATAGAATCACAATGTTGACTTGTATGTAATCTTAGCTCTTTGAGTTTAAACCGCTTTCAAAGGCTTTGACCTACGATTTAGTAAATCGAAAGTCCAACTCCAAAGTATCTAGATTTACAGTAACTAATAGTGCATACTATGCAACGAAGCCCAAAGACTCTTCAAGGAGCAATTGTAGTGCATCTGTGTAGCCTTCAGAAATCTTCACTGAAAATGTCCTTTTAGGTTAGATTTTGAGAGTCATTGTGAGCTTGTGTGTATATATGTGTATGTATAGAAAGTGTATGTATTTATAGTGTGTATCTGTGTGTGCATAGTGTGTGTGCGTATATGTGTATATATATATATATATATATATATATATATGTGTGTGTGTATATGTATTTATGTATGTGTGTATTTATGTGTATATATATATATATATATATACATTTATATATATATATATATATATATATATATATATATATATATATATATATATATATATATATATATATATATACATTTATATATATATATATATACACACACACATGACAATACAAGTTCCGGTATCTCCCGGCCTCATCCAACATTGTGGGGTCGGTGTGAGTCACAGCCACAGCCACCGGTAGCCAAATATGAACAAAGAAAAGTGCTGCTTGTAACAGGTACTAAAATACCACACTCCAGAATTTGATATAGATGCAACAGAATTATAATGGCAACGAGTTTTGATCTTGCAAAGATCTTCCTCACGGCTTATAACATACGATGTGCACCACCACATTAAAAACAAAATGGAACACCACAAACATACACACAGTGTAAAGACTCTAATACAGACACAATTTTTAGAAAAATGACTCACTGCAAAAACAACATGAGTTAATTTATCAAACATAATAACTTTATATGATATTATAAACCCCATAAAAATAAAAATATAAATTATGAAAATCAATTAACAAATAGTCCAAATAAGACCTAGATCATAATTTAGAGAGAATAATAATAAATATCAATCTCATTTGCATAATACATATTTCAGATTTAGATTTACTTTATTGTTTCAGTTAATTAAAACCATAACAATTTTGCCATTTTGCATGCTAAAAGCAATCTAATGTAAAGTGAGGTTTTTAATGCAAAGTGATTAAATGTGAGTTCAAAAGTTAAAGGAAAGAAGAAAAAAAAATTACATTCTGGTTTTCTTAGAATAAACAAAACTTATAAAATGTTTTGTTTGTAATAAAAGTCATGCAATCCGGGGGTGCAAAAATGTTTTAGGTGGAAGCACATCTCTGTATTACTGTCCTGGTTATAAGATATACCATAAATCCTTGTGAGTCATCCAAGATGTGCGTCCACCTGACCGACTGGAGCTAACTCGGTTCCTCTTAAAATGTTTTTTAGGCTTAGGGAGAACAGAAAGAATTGGCTGATAGTGCCCTATGTAGAGAACCAACACCATGAACCAGTTTGGTCTATATGCAGTTGGAGTGATCTCTTTGAGACCAGGGGCAGTTGATTGTGCATGCCATTTTGGACGTACCCTTACTGACACTACAACCCTTAACATTTCTTTGTTTGCATAGCGTATTTCAAGAATTTGACAAATTTACAGTTTAGCTGGGGATTGTGTAGATTGAAGCAGGCTACCTTGGCTCCCCTACAGGTTCTTACGGATCTGTTGTTGAACTTCCTCTTAAGAAATCTTCGAAGGTCTAACAGACGTGGGCAGATGCATATAATGTGTAGTAGATGTTCCTTTTGGCATGAACAATTCCTACACTCCTGGGAAATAATGTTCCTCCATGATGGAGCATTGGCTGAGGTTGGGAAGTTGCTTAGTCGCATTGTCATAAATTCATGTTTCATATGCAATGCATAGGTGGTGTAGAGATAGGCAGCCTGTTCCAGTTTGGCATAGGACTTTATGGTCATCCACACATGTGCCCGGGCACTAAATTTAGCTTTATCTTCTATATAAGTGAAATAAATTTACTGGCCTTATTAACCCCTTTTGAAAATGAACTGTATGTCGGTGCTGCCTCCCACAGATCCTTAAGTTGTAGCTGGGTAATTATTGAAGGTACTTGTTGTAGGCTGAGTGCTGGTCATATTCTAGGGCCCGCCAGAGTGCCTCGTTCAGTTTCTCTGCTGAGTGGCTGATTTTGTACCAGATTTTAGCCACCTCTACTCTTGTGGCCAAGTCTTGCCGTACAAGTCTGAATTCAAGGGGTATATGCGCCGGTGAGGCAGATTTTGGTAATTTGAAGACTCCTCTGAATACTTTAAGCTGTGTTTTGTCTGTCAAGAGCTCGTCTTGACCATGTATAGCCACTCTTGCATAGGTTAGTGTGGGAAGCAATTTAGATGAAATAACTAAATTAGAGCTGGGACTCTCTTCTGTTGCAGGAAGGAGCCCTGAGCATCTAAAATTACTCCAAGATATTTATTGTATGTCACCACCTCTAGCAAAACGTTGCTTCAGACCATCCTGGATCTAAGGGTGTACCTGCAGCCTACACACATTATTTTTGACTTAGACACATTAATTTCCTGCAGGTTGGAATGAACGTAATTGGCTAGGATGTTTAGGGATCTTTGTAGCCCACCCTTGGTACAGCTGAGCAGTACCAGATCGGCCTCATATACTAGGTGTGTCAGTGAGATCCCTCCCAGGCGGGGGGGAGGGGCAAACGTTTCCAGCATCCAGAGCTGGAGGTCAGGTCTGTCATAAATAATTTAAACATGTGCGAGCGAGCACACAGCCTTGTTTAAGGCCGAGGGTTGTGGGAATTTTCCGTGAGAGCCTCATACCATCTCCAATCTTTATGTGTATCCATGTACCTAAATATAAAGCAATTATTGCATTGAGAAGGGGGGCCTGAAGACCCCATAGCTTAAGCTTGTTCCAGAGCAGGTGTCTATTCACTCGGTCAAAGGCGGCCTTGAAGTTAATAAAGCCAAGATGTAATTTCCTATGCCGCTGTCTGCTCTGCTCTATCAGAAATGAGGTTATTAAGATGTTTGTCGTAGTGCCCACCCCTTTTCTGAGTCCTGTTTGGTTAATTCGAACAATTTTATGTTTTTTCAACCATGTTGTTAAATCAGCAAGGAGCAGTGAGGCATAGTTTTATGCCTCAACATCGATGAGAGCGATTAGCCTGTAGTCGCCCGGATTGTCTCTGTTGCCTCCCTGAAGAATGGGTTGATTAAAGAGCCTCGCCAGCTCTCAGGGATCCCTCCTCCTAGACTTGCTTTCTGGTATAAGGAGGTTAGGACTTCTGACCAGAAGACAGCCTCTTCCCTAAAGATGGCTTGAGGGAAGCCATTTGGTCCGGGGGCTCTTTCCCAGCGGGCCTTAAGGAGTGCTCAGTATGTCCTGTCGGTGGACAGAGTGAGTTTGATCGTCTCCCTGTCATCCAGCGGGGGATATTTCCCCTTACGGGTGTCCATGATAGTGATTGGGGGGTGTTTTCAAAGGGGTGGCTCTTTGCTGTAAAAATTGTCTTGAGCTGACTTAACCAATTCTTTTCAGGGATGTTTGAGTTATGAATTGAGTTCCCTCAAGTGTTTAAATTGTTGATGATTCCCCAGAATTCCCTGTTTTGTTTTCCGTTTGCCTCGTGTATTCATTTTAGCCAAAGAGAGCTCTTGCCTTCGGCTTTTTCTTTGCATATTTGTCTTTTATACTCTTTCTTTGAATTCTTCAGTTGTTTAAAGAGTAACTGATTGCCTGGACGAGCCTTCAGGCGTCTCGCCAGTTTCCTTTGAGCCCTTTTAAGGAGTTGTGCTCGTTTTGACAGGCGGACCGGGATGATTCACCGAGTTGGCCGTGATAGGTTATGAGGAGAATGCTGGTCCAGTATTTCCCAGGCCTTCCATTATATGTCCTTGGTCTTTGAGGCTCTCCAACATCTGCAGCTTTGCAGATAAAGATAAGGCTCCTATTGTGTCAGATGACTAACGTAGTCTCTTCAGGCTCGTAGACTATTGAGCCAACTAGTACCGGGGCAGGTTCATGCACAGGCAAGGAGGACCTTAGGGTGAGTAATTGGTTGGAATAGTCCCTAGATGTGGTGTATTTTATTTTAAATTGCCGTACCAAGGGGATCAGGGGCACTGTGACTAGGCTGTAATCTAAGATAATAAATGAAAAAGTGTACACTGTTCCAAAAGAAGCTGTCTAGACAGACGACAAGAGTTAGTGTTAAGATAGGAGTGCCCTCAAGCGTCAAAAAGGACGCTAGGCGTCATCATTGGGCTAACTCCTCGTCAGACCGGCACTGCAATATCTGACGGGTCACCACCCAGATGGTGCTGACACTGAACCGAAAGTGGAAGTGTCAGTCCGATAGACTCTGCAGTTCGTGATGACAATAAAGGGTAAGGAGAGTGAAAAGAATGTTAAAATTGGCTCTGGACACTAGGTTTCAAAATTTAATTACTCAGAATGTAGTCAGGCCAAGATTAAAAACGAGAAGGGAGTACTACGGGAAAATAATGGCCACCAGTACTCTGAAAAGGGGGGAAAGGAAGAGAAATATTCTATCCTAACACTCAAGGGTCGACATGTTTCGCGCCTGTGCGGTCAGACAATGATCCAATGGCGCTTCATCAGGACCGTGGTTAGTAACTTCTCCTATAAACAAAGAAGTAAGTGCTAGTAGGTCACTTACTATCCGTAGACTAGTCGTCAAAGTCAGTCGAGTGGTGGTTCACCCTGTGAAAGAGACAGAAAACAAAAATACATACATTGATGTCTAAAAACAGAAAACAATCATAATACAGATGATGGGCATAAACCCCCGGTGACACAGGCTAGCACGTTCGACAAGACAAAAAAGGGGCTTACTATCCCATGTGGAGGAAAGGCATCATAGGGACGTGTAAGCCTCAGACCAAAGGAGTTTGCACTATATATAGAAAAATGTCAGTAAAAAATCAGAAGGAAATTATCATATATCATCTCTGGGAACACAGAGTCAAGTTCACTGGTTACTAGCCTCAGGCACGCATGAACAGAATGTCTTAATTGCAAGTGCATGAAGCGCAGAGTTCCATGTAACAAACAGGTTCAAATCATCCGTACTAAAGGTAACTAAAGTCATGAATACAAGGTTCAATTGCAAGTAAACACTGTGTATTTAGCAAAGTAAAAATATATGAAGACAAGACATGTCAAATAATATTGTCAGAATATTAATCGTGAGAAGAAAGAAAAATAAATAAAAATTAATAATAACGCCAAACCAAGTGTGCAGCTTGGCATCTAAGTATGACAGAACCGTCAATGTGGTAGGCGCTTACTACTATGTTAAATCAATTAGAAGGATATTATATCCGTGCCAGTAAAGTGTACGGTCCGTGGCAACGCGGGCTGGCTAACTAGGTGGACTCAGTAAATACAAAAAGGTGCCGGCCCGCGAATGAGACACACGGGGTGTAAAAAAACAGGAAGGTCCCAAGGTGAACCATGAAAGAAGGGGCAGAAGGCGGACATACTTGAAAGCTGCCTTCAGTCTGGCCGAGCACCTACCCGGGAACGCGTGCCTGAAAATCGGGGCACAGCGTGTACGGGCGGTGTTAAAAAGGAAGGGGTGATAGCCTTAACGAAAAGCACCTGTGTCTAGCTGAGTAGCAACAGACGACGGACTACTATGCCGATCTGTTGTTAGTAATCAGGCCGGCGGCCATCTTAGTCTGGAGGAAGTAATACATCTACAGTATGTATACATTGGTAAAAATCCTCTAAAAAAAGGTGTACATGACATTGTTAACAAAGTCGAACAGGTACAGAATAAAGTGAAAAAAGATAAAATCGGGACCCCATGAAACTAGCAAAAAATCAAGGCAACAATCCAGACTTAGACGAAGAGGTCTGAAAGGAGACATAGACAGAGAAGAGAGACTATTAATATGTCAATAGCAATAATGGTATAGTCCCTCATCAAAAAAGAGGTTTCGAAAATACATTAAGGTGATAAAGTCCACCACGGAATATCGTCATTTAGACCCTCGTTGGATGTCTTAAGTTTGTAAATCCAACATTGTTCAATCCTGAACAGATGTTTAGGGTCATTGACATTGCATTTGGGCACCTGTAGAACTATCCACCAGAGATCGTTAGGACCATGTTTTGCTTCTAAGAAATGCGAGCTTAGTTTGGTTGTAATGCGGGAACATCTAATGTTGCTGCGATGTTCATTAATTCGCTGTTTTACCGGTCTAATCGTCATGCCCACGTATTGTAAATTGCAAAGGCATGTGATCAAATAGATGCAATGTCGTGTGTTACAATTTGTGTGTTTAGTCAAACGCCAGATGCCAAAATGTTTAAGGTCTAATTCAAGAGATCAGCCCCCTTTATGGGACTTACCTCCTGTTTCCGGACATTTTCCTTGTGGTTCTTGTAACGTCTGCCCACTGACTAAACGGGGACAGACGTTACAAGAACCACAAGGAAAATGTCCGGAAACAGGAGGTAAGTCCCATAAAGTGGGCTGATCTCTTGTACCGCCCTGATTGAGCGGTCGTGTATGGACAACCAAGTCTCTAATGTTGGGGGATCTCTTGAAGGAAAAAAGGGGTCTGTCAATCTGCACCCCCCCGCTGAGTAGAATGTTATATCTTTTATTGATAAGTTTTTGGACAGTATTGGACATGGGAGTATAAGTCGACACACATGTCAGCCGTGTCTGTTCCTCCCGCACAGAAGGTGCCAGGAGAGCTTCTCTGTGATTGTGGCGGGCTCTCTTATAAGCTGGATTGATGATCTTGGTGGGATAATGGTGGGACCGTAGTTTGTCCTTCAAGTCACAAGCCTGAGCCTCAAAAAGTTGGGTTGTGGAACAGTTACGACGCAGTCTCAAAAATTGGCCAAATGGAAGGTTATCTCGTAGGGCCTTGGGATGGTGACTCTCGTACAAAAGTAAACTGTTCCGATCGGTGATTTTATGGTAAGTATCGGTAATAAGTTTGCCGTTCACGATTTGGATCATCAAGTCCAGAAAAGGGACTTGTGTGGTGGAAACATGGGCTGTAAATCTCAAAAAAGGGTCCAACGTGTTGATCCAATGGGTAAACACGTCAATAGTCTGCAGGGGTCCTTGCCAGATGATGAGAATATCACCTATGTACCAACGCCATAATTTAATATTGTCGAAGAACGGATTTGATGTTGGTAGAATGAACAGGTTTTCAAATTGGTACATATAAAAGCATGCCAAACTAGGGGCAAAAGTGCTGCCCATTGAAGTCCCTTGAATTTGATGATACAGGGAGTCTTCAAACCGGAAGTAGTTCTGTGTCATGGCCAAAGAGGCACAGTGCATCACAAAATGCACAGGAGTCGGGGAGGTCCATGAGTCCTGAAGGAGTGCTGCCTCAGCCACCTGTAAGGTGGCTGCCTGAGGAATATTCGTGTATAGAGGCTAAACATCCAAAGTAATAAGGGCCTCAACCGAGATAGTGGAATTAATGGCCTCTATTAGATTCAAGACCTCTTTGGTATCTTTAAGGTAGGCACTAGAGCTCTTCACCAATGGTTGAAGAAATGTGTCACAAAAAGTTGATAGAGGTTCCAAAACCGAACAAATGCCGGACACGATGGGATGCCCAGGAGGAGGGAGAATCCCCTTGTGGATTTTGGGGAGGCAGTAAAAATATGGGGTGCGAGGATGGGTAGTCACCAAAAATTCTGCCTCCCTAGAGGTAATCCAGGCATTGCCCTTCGCCTCTTCAACCATGCTTTTAATCTCTGTCTGTAATGAATAGGTCGGGTCCCTAGTCAGGGGAGCATAGTAGTTGGTGTCGCTCAAAAGGCGAAGACACTCCTGTTTATAGTCTGTTGAATCCATCATGACTATTGCTCCACCTTTGTCTGCTGGTTTAATGACAATAGAGGGATCGGTGGACAGAGTCTTAAGTGCCTCTCGTTCAAGGGCGGGTAGATTCATAAATGGGCGTTTGGGATATATCTGATCGAGGTCTGTCAGAACAGCTTTCTCAAACGCTAAAACTTCACAGGGAAGGGAATTTGCTGGGGGCATGAAGGTGGAAGGTTTCCTCAAACCTGTGTCATTTGTAGTCGAGGCTTCAGGTCGATCTTTGAAGAAAAAATGTAGGCGTATTTTCCTAAAGAATTGGGACAACTCACAGTTCAAACGGAACGGGTCCTCAGAGGGTGTGGGGACAAAGCCTAGGCCACGGTTCAGTACTCTCGATTCATGTACAGACAATTGTCTGCGTGACAAGTTAACCACTAGATCTTTGGAGGAGCTATCTTGTTCTGGCTCCTGGTGACCATCTGTGGTTCTTCGCGTCCCCAATGCACTCTCCTGCCTCTTCCTCTCCTTCTGCCTCTTCCTCTGCCCGGGCCGCGGCCTAAAAAAGGCCCATATGGTGGCATAGGGCGAGGTTGAAAGAAAGGGTAAGGGGGTTGCCAGAAGAGTGGTTGATTGTGAGGGTATTGAGGAAAGTTGTAAAAAGTTTGGGGCACGTTTTTCATCAGTGCTCGACCCGTCTGATGAGGAGCTACTACTGTAGTTACGTGTTTTCTTATAAGATACTGAAGACTCATCTGATGACCGGGACTGGGTGTCAGTCTCGAAGTCTTCCTTAATATAAGGATAGATCTTCTCCCGTTCGAATTTACCAATGTCTTTTTGCAGTTTGGAAATTTTTTGTTGTGTGAGGAACTCTTTGGTTTCATTGAGTTCCGCATTAATCTCCTGAAGGCGACTCTTGAATGCCGCTAGAGTAACTGTTGTTTTGATTGAACTTTCAATACAATTGATCTGGATAGTAATGGACTCGGCTAGGCGTTTCGAGGTGTTAATAATAAGTACTAGCCAGTCACGGGTGCATTTCCATGCAATCTGTGCCCAGTCTTTCCTAAAGTCCAAGTCCTGTAGGAAAATCCTAGGCACATTCGAGACCAGTAACCCATTTGGAGCAATGTTGGCTCTCAGGTACTCGGTCATGATTGTACCATGCATGATGGTTTTAATCAATTCACGTTTCAGAGAGGATAGTTTGTCCCAATCTTCTTTCAAACTACCAGAGGGGGCTGAGCCATCACCAGAGAGAATGGACGGAGTCTGTAAAATGGCTCAGACAACATCGTCGTCAAAGCTAAGACCTTGGAAATTATCCATAGTCAGCAGTGAATCAACTAGAAATAATGTTAAGTCCCACAGCAAAGCTGCTGTGCAAAAGCATCAAAAAGTAGAGGGACCGTGAGATTAGTGGTCCAGTGTACGTTCTCCCTAGGTATAAGCCAATAAATGAAAAAGTGTACACTGTTCCAAAAGAAGCTGTCTAGACAGACGACAAGAGTTAGTGTTAAGATAGGAGTGCCCTCAAGCGTCAAAAAGGACCTACGAGATAACCTTCCATTTGCCCAATTTTTGAGACTGCGTCGTAACTGTTCAACAACCCAACTTTTTGAGGCTCAGGCTTGTGACTTGAAGGACAAACTACAGTCCTGTCATTATCCCACCAAGATCATCAATCCAGCTTATAGGAGAGCCCGCCACAATCACAGAGAAGCTCTCCTGGCACCTTCTGTGCGGGAGGAACAGACACAGCTGTCATGTGTGTCGACTTATACTCCCATGTCCAATACTGTCCAAAAACTTATCAATAAAAGATGGAACATTCTACTCAACGGGGGGGTGCAGATTGACAGACCCCTTTTTTCCTTCAAGAGATCCCCCAACATTAGAGACTTGGTTGTCCATACACGACCGCTCAATCAGGGCGGTACAAGAGATCAGCCCACTTTATGGGACTTACCTCCTGTTTCCGGACATTTTCCTTGTGGTTCTTGTAACGTCTGCCCACTGACTAAACGGGCAGATGAATTAGACCTTAAACATGTTGGCATCTGGCATTTGACTAAACACACAAATTGTAACACACGACATTGCATCTATTTGATCACATGCCCTTGCAATTTACAATACGTGGGCATGACGACCAGACCGGTAAAACTGCGAATTCATGAACATCGCAGCAACATTAGATGTTCCCGCA
The DNA here is from genome assembly GCF_031143425.1 of Pleurodeles waltl. Classification (NCBI taxonomy): domain Eukaryota; kingdom Metazoa; phylum Chordata; class Amphibia; order Caudata; family Salamandridae; genus Pleurodeles; species Pleurodeles waltl. Next base: position 924,515,655 of record NC_090437.1, read on the forward strand.
TTACAACCAAACTAAGCTCGCATTTCTTAGAAGCAAAACATGGTCCTAACGATCTCTGGTGGATAGTTCTACAGGTGCCTAAATGCAATGTCAATGACCCTAAACATCTGTTCAGGATTGAACAACGTTGGATTTACAAACTTAAAACATCCAACGAGGGTCTAAATGACGATATTCCGTGGTGGACTTTATCACCTTAATGTATTTTCGAAACCTCTTTTTTGATGAGGGACTATACCATTATTGCTATTGACATATTCATAGTCTCTCTTCTCTGTCTATGTCTCCTTTCAGACCTCTTCGTCTAAGTCTGGATTGTTGCCTTGATTTTTTGCTAGTTTCATGGGGTCCCGATTTTATCTTTTTTCACTTTATTCTGTACCTGTTCGACTTTGTTAACAATGTCATGTACACCTTTTTTGAGAGGATTTTTACCAATGTATACATACTGTAGATGTATTACTTCCTCCAGACTAAGATGGCCGCCGGCCTGATTACTAACAACAGATCGGCATAGTAGTCCGTCGTCTGTTGCTACTCAGCTAGACACAGGTGCTTTTCATTAAGGCTATCAGACCTTTCTTTTTAACACCGCCCGTACACGCTGTGCCCCGATTTTCAGGCACGCGTTCCCGGGTAGGTGCTCGGCCAGACTGAAGGCAGCTTTCAAGTATGTCCGCCTTCTGACCCTTCTTTCATGGTTCACCTTGGGACCTTCCTGTTTTTTTACACCCCGTGTGTCTCATTCGTGGGGCCGGCACCTTTTTGTATTTACTGAGTCCACCTAGTTAGCCAGCCCGCGTTGCCACGGACCGGACACTTTACTGGCACGGATATAATAGCCTTCTAATTGATTTAACATAGTAGTAAGCGCCTACCACATTGACGGTTCCGTCATACTTAGATGCCAAGCTGCACACTTGGTTTGGCGTTATTATTAATTTTTATTTATTTTTCTTTCTTCTCACGATTAATATTCTGACAATATTATTTGCCATGTCTTGTCTTCATATATTTTTACTTTGCTAAATACACAGTGTTTACTTGCAATTGAACCTTGTATTCATGACTTTTGGTACCTTTAGTACGGATGATTTGAACCTGTTTGTTACATGGAACTCTGCGCTTCATGCACTTGCAATTAAGACATTCTGTTCATGCGTGCCTGAGGCTAGTAACCAGTGAACTTGACTCTGTGTTCCCAGGGATGATATATGATAATTTCCTTCTGATTTTTTACTGACATTTTTCTATATATAGTGCAATCTCCTTTGGTCTGAGGCTTACGCGTCCCTATGATGCCTTTTCTCCACATGGGATGGTAAGCCCCTTTTTTGTTTTGTCGTACGTGCCAGCCTGTGCCACCGGGGGTTTATGCCCATCACCTGTATTATGATCTTTTTCTGTTTTTAGACATCAATGTATGTATTTTTGTTTTCTGTCGCTTTCACAGGGCGACCCACCACTCGACTGACTTTGACGACTAGTCTACGGATAGTAAGTGACCTACTAGCACTTACTTCTTTGTTTATAGGAGAAGTTACTAACCACGGTCCTGATGAAGCGCCATTGGATCATTGTCTGACCGCACAGGCGCGAAACATGTCGACCCTTGAGTGTTAGGATAGAATATTTCTCTTCCTTTCCCCCCTTTTCAGAGTACTGGTGGCCATTATTTCCCCGTAGTACTCCCTTCTCGTTTTTAATCTTGGCCTGACTACATTCTGAGTAATTACATTTTGAAACCTAGTGTCCAGAGCCAATTTTAACGTTCTTTTCACTCTCCTTACCCTTTATTGTCAGCACGAACTGCAGAGTCTATCGGACTGACGCTTCCACCTTCGGTTCAGTGTCAGCACCATCTGGGTGGTGACCCATCAGATATTGCAGTGCCGGTCTGACGAGGAGTTAGCCCAATGATGACGCCTAGCGTCCTTTTTGACGCTTGAGGGCACTCCTTTCTTAACACTAACTCTTGTCGTCTGTCTAGACAGCTTCTTTTGGAACAGTGTACACTTTTTCATTTATTGGCTTATACCTAGGGAGAACGTACACTGGACCACTAATCTCCCGGTCCCTCTACTTTTTGATGTAATCTAAAATAGACCATGAACTGGGGCCGTGGAAGGTGTGGCTTGGTGGGGCATCACCTGGGAACCTTCCTTTTAGGACCCTTAGTTTGAGGTATTCCAATAATGGCACCGACTGAGGTCCCAGCTGGTCACAATGAGTGAAGTTCGATGACACCTGTGTCAGGACGTTCCAGTAGGAGTTGTTGGCACTTAGTATTTCATCTTCCTCTTGTGTCTTGATTAAATTTGAGTTGAAGTCTCCGGTCAGAATGATGTCCCAGTCAGGATGGGTCTGCCGGTAGATGAAATAATTCCTGTCAACCTTTTTATCGTGGCCCGTTTGCGGGAAAAGCCGGGATGTATATAGGTGTTGACCAGCAGCATCGGTGGCCTGTTGTTAGTAGTCCAGTTTCAAAGTTTGAACACTTGGCAGTCTTGGCCGCCTTGTGGCAGCTCTTCTATGTCCATTTTCCTGGGTTAGTGAGAAGTAGACTGCTAGACCTCCACTTGGCCTTCCGTGCTTCTTGTGCTTCACTGCATTTATTTGAAAGGACGTGAAACCCGACAACGGAAGACCCTGTTGTGACCGTGTTTCCTGCAGTGCAATTATGTCCATATTGTGCCAGGCTTTAGGTGGGGAACCTGTTTCCAGCAAAGATTGGGAACCTGCTATGTTCCAGGATAGGAGCCTTAGATGTTTCTGAGCAGGTCATGCCTGTGGTGGTTGTAGTTCTCATACGAGACGTGGAGCATTAAGGGCCTCCGGGAGCCACTCCCATCCATCTTCAGCGAGTGATGTTTGAATTTGGGTTAGTTGATTTCTTTGATTGCCATGAAGCGTAGGGGAAGCACCTAGGGCACCCCTCAGGACCATTATAGGTTGTTTGTCCGCCACCGTGGAAGCGTTGGAGCTTAAAAGCAGGAATAGATATTTGTCTAGCTCTGGCCTGTTTATGGTGATCCCCCAGGTCTTGAAGCGTGGAGCAAACTCCAGAATGTGATCTACTATTTCTGCCAATTTCCAGGTTGTTAGTGTGGCTTCTGGTCAGTTATTGTCCTTGGCTGGTTGAAATTCTACAGAGGTTAGTTCTGCGGAGGACAAGGTGGTAAGCTCTGGAAGTGCTTTGAATAGCCTCAGGATGCTCCCTCAATTCAGAATGTTGTGGTTTCCCTGAGAGGTGTAGTGTGATTGAAGCCGCAGCTAAGGGGAAATCCCTCACACTTTGATGTTAGTGATTGCCATGATGATGCATTGTGTGCGAGTACCATTCCTGATGTGGAGTGAGGGCGAGGGGTAGAGCCTTCTGAGTTGAGCCTTAGGTATTGGTGAGACTTAGGGTGGAGGGCTTTGATTCCAGTGGTGGAAAGTGGCTGCGTGCAAGGTTGGATCTTGTCTAGGTGGTGTATCTGGTTTTGCCACAACAGGATGGCCATGGATTCCTGTGTTCACTATTAGTCTGCTGTTTGAAAGAGGGCCAGATACTTGTTTCACTGTGTTAGTTCTTGGGGCAAATGCTTTAGTGGGTTGATATCCTTGGCCAGATGTGTAGTCTACAGCTAGTGGGTCTAGGATCTGACATTGGCTTGTTGGTCGCATGTCCTCTCTGAGGGGAGGGAGCTGTGTTGTATTGTTGTGATTGTGTTACTTGGCTCCTAGAGGCTAGGCAAGATGTAGTAACCTGGAGTGATTTTTTTCCCTGGTGTGGTCGGTTTGGCCTGGATGGGATTGCGAGATACATCTTGGCCTTCTGTGGCAGAGCCAGGTTGATTGTCAATGTTGTCTTGGCTTCTCATCTTGTGTTTTAGGATTGTTCCATGTTGTGCCAGCGAGGTAGCTTGGGGTTGGATTTGAGCAGTCAATAGTTTTTCAACCTCTTGTAAAGCATTTGCACCCCGAGCTGGGGGAGGGCTGGTGACAGCCTTTATTTATTATTCTTGAGTTGGTTCGTATTGGGGAGGGTGGTGCTGACTGACATTGAGACTGAGAGGGATGAATGTGCCTGATCGAACAGTCTACTGCAGTCCTGTATGCTGGTGTCTTTGTGTGTCTTTTTTGGGGCTACATTGGCAAGTTGTTTACCAAATATGGGATATATTTTTTTTTACCCATCTCGTCCTGGTGATCAGTTTGCTTCTTCCTGGCTTTCCTTAGGCATTTTCGTTATCTTTTCATCAATTTTGGGTTGGAGGTATTGTTGCTGATCCAGATTGGCCCTTCCGGTATCGCTTACTTGGGAGATAACTCAGAGGTATGGTTGGTCTAAGTATTGTGTGTTTGTGTGTCACTGATCAGCTCGTGTTGGATGGGGTTTGCCTCAAATTTTGGGGGAAAGCTTGCAGTTGATTATATAATTATTACTTCCTGATCTCTGGCTGGCTGCAGAGATGTTAAGATATTCAACAGAATGTCTGGAAGTACAACTAATTTGTCAATGATTGGGCCGCATGCACATTGCTTTTGATTTCGTGTGGGGTCTGCCTCTGAGTTCACAATTAGGGATGTAGGGGTCTCCATTTTTTGGTTTATTCCTGCAATTTGCTCAGTCAGGGGCCACCACCTTCCCAGGGCTATATTTAAATTGAGTGGGGAAGGCCCGCCGGCCTCCCCAACAGCCCTAGGGACTGCCATCTCCCTGGGGCTTTAAGCAATATTAATGCAGAGGCTGCGCACCCCCCGCAGCCCCAGGGACCACCATCTCTCAGAGACATTGAATAGATTTGCTTAACAGCTCTATCTCACTGCGAGCAGAGTGTTTGTTGTAATTTGGTGGGTGCTGTCAGCTCCCGCCAAGTCACAGCAAACAGCTATGCCTAGGAGGTGGGCACCCCAGGACATAGCAAGAGCTGGCCCTGCGGGTGGCAGTCACCAGGGCCATCAGTGGTTCCACTAGTGGGGGCTGCACGGCCCCCCTCCAACATCAATAGCCCCGAGGAGGTGGTGGTCCCCTGGGGTCTGCAACAGACCTCATATGTGTTTTAAGGTTTGTGCCCCGGGAAGGTGGCAGTCCCCCAGGGCTGCAGGGGGACAGGTGGCCCTCCCACATTAGTTTTACAGATATGCCCCGGGAGGTGGCATTTCCTAGGGCTGAAGGGGGGGCTGGGCAGCCCCTCCCCATTTGTTTTTGTGAAGTGCCCCAGGGAGGTGACGGTCGCCGGGGTTGCAGGGGCCTGGGCGGCCCCCTGCATTGATTTTACAAATTTGCCCCACGGAGGTGGTTTTCCCTTGGGTCTTGTGGCCTCCCCACGGTGTATTTTATTAAAGCCCCATGGAGGTGGCAGTCCCATTCAATATGGCACTGCCCTGGGACTGCAGTTATATAAGCGTGGGAGTCGGGCTTTTTGAAACATTTTCAGCGGACCCACCGCGTTACCTGCAGAAAAGTTAAAAAAAATATTTGCTCTGCGGGCGTCCAGAGCTAAGGGGTCTGGGTGTCCCTACCCTGCCCCTTTTCTTTTTTTTTACATTTTTGTCTGAAACTTGGCTAAAGCCGACTCCCAACATGGCTGTCAACACTTCCTTGCTGAAGTGTTGGCAGACAGTCAGATCTCACCTCGAGATTAGGAGGGTTTCCTGAGTCTTCAGGTACCTATATATACAGATTTGGATTTTCTTAATTTTTTCTAAAACTTCTGAACAGATTTACACCAAATAACAAAAAGGTCACTTGTACAATTGGAACACTTTAAAAAAAGAGTTTGATAAGGTGGTCAGTCACAGAACCATGACTGGATCCACTGATGGGGGTTACTTGAACTGAAATGGGGAAATAAAGACCTGGTAACATATTTAATACAATTCAATCCTCTCATTTCTGAGACCAATTGGCCTTAAGAAAAACAATCCAATCTCTACTACCAAAGATTAAGAGATGATTGGAAGGATCTGACCCACAGCCTAGATCATGTGAGGAACCCTTAGATTAGGCCACTATTTACATGAACATATAGGAGAGCAAAAAAGACCAGACATTCAACCTTTCCTTCGATCTAAAGATAGATCAATACCTCAGTGGAAACCGAAGAACCAATGGAAACTGGAAGAGTCAGAAAATCTTTGACTCAACAGGAAAAAGATCAGTGTTGCTGTACCGGACAATGTTTATATTGTGGAAAAAAGGACATTTTATAAAAGCGCTCCCTACGTGCCCTAAAACAAGTGGAGCCAGGTCTCCTGGAAGTCAAGGCCCAACTAAGAACTTGGGAAACTAGCTAGCTCAGGTAACATACAGGAAACATCCTTGAGCTCCGCAACATTGGCTCCTGACCAATCTATTGTGAATACTCTACAGACCTAAGTCCCACACTTGTCCCTCAACGCCCAGTTACTTGTGAATCAAACCAACAAAATAGTAGTAGTCATGGTGGATTCTGGCAAGACAGGGACATTTATAGACTTTACATATTGTTTGCAGTTTCAGATTCAAGTCAAACGAAAGCCAAAGTCTGAAACTGTCAGAGCAGTTGACGATTCCTTGTTAACTTCTGGTTTGATTACCCACCACACCATTGTGGTTGAACTTGATTTGAACATAGGATTAGATTACGCATAGAGAAATTAAAACATTTGATGTAATGACCACGTGTCAATTTGGAATAATTCTTGGCATACCGTGGTTTACCCAACATAATCTGCTCATAGATTGGGCTACAAGGGGTATAAGCTTTACTTCCGAATGGTGCAAGGAGAAATGTTTGTTAACAAGATCCCCCAGGGAAAGCACACACAGTTCATGGCACTTAACTGCAACAACAGCAGAGCAGGATGTTGAGCTGCCTAAGGAATATGAGGTATTTCAGGATGTTTTCAAGGCCTCCAGTCCAGAAACCCTGTCACCATATCGCACCTAGGACTGCCAAATTAATTTTATACCTGGTGCCAAAAGTTCATGCATCAGAATCTATGCTTTGACCAAGCAAGAAAATCAATGTCTGCGGGAATACACGTACTTGAAATGGTTTAATCTGATCAGCTAAGTCACCTGCTCCATCTTCATTGTTTTTTGTCCCCTAAAGCGAATGGTGAACTAAGGACATGTATTTATTATGGGGTATTAAACAACATTACAATTAGGAATCGTTACCCCCTACCACTCATCGCCGTTCTTATAGAGCAGGTGCACCCAGCTACAATCTACACAAGTTTATCTTAGGGGTGCCTACCATTTGCTTGTATTTGCTTGGGGGATGAATGGAAAATTACTTTCAGAACCAGATATAGGATTTTTAACTATTGTGTAATGTCTTTCAGGTTGTGTAATGCCTCTGCGGCATTTCAATTATTTGTGAACAACATCCTCCATGAGTTCTCAGAAAGATTTGTAATTGTCTATATTGATGATATTTTGAAATATTTTTATTCGGTGGAAAAATACACAAATCATGTCAAAATAATTCTAACCACACTGCGACTTCATTGACTGTTCTGCAAACTGACTAAGGGGGTCATTCCGACCCTGGCGGTCCATGACCGCCAGGGCCGGGGACCACGGAAGCACCGCCAACAGGTTGGCGGTGCTTCCAGGGCACTGCCGCGGTCAGAAAAGGGGAACCGGCGGTTTCCCGCCGGTTTTCCCCTGGCCCAGGGAATCCTCCATGGCGGCGCTGCTTGCAGCGCCGCCATGGGGATTCCGACCCCCTTCCCGCCAGCCGGGTTCTGGCGGTTTACACCGCCAGAACCAGGCTGGCGGGAACGGGTGTCGTGGGGCCCCTGCACTGCCCATGCCACTGGCATGGGCAGTGCAGGGGCCCCCTAACAGGGCCCCATGTAGATTTTCACTGTCTGCTTTGCAGACAGTGAAAATCGCGACGGGTGCCACTGCACCCGTCGCACCCCTGCAACTCCGCCGGCTCCATTCGGAGCCGGCTTCCTTGTTGCAGGGTCTTTCCCGCTGGGCCAGCGGGCGCCCTTTTGGCGGTCGCCCGCCGGCCCAGCAGGAAAGTCGAAATGACCCCCGCGGTCTTTTGACCACGGAGCGGTCTTTCGATGGGGGAACTTTGGCGGGCGGCCTCTGCCGCCCGCCAAAGTTGGAATGACCCCCTAAGTGTGAATCCCATACCACAGAGGTGGAGTTCTTGAGGTTCATTATCACCCCACAAGGAATCACCTGGCCGAATGCCAGATTCAAGCAATCACTGATTGGCCAGTGTCAAGAACAGTTAAAGACATTCAGAGGTTCTTGTTCTTCACCAATTGTTATCGAAGGTTCATCAAACACTTCTCAACCAAGGTAACTTGTTTAACAAGATTACTCAAGAAAGGGGTATAGGAAAATGGCTCCCTGTTGCAGTTACCCCCCACTTTTTGCCTGATATTGATGCTGACTTGCCTGAGAAGTCTGCTGGGACCCTGCTAACCAGGCCCCAGCACCAGTGTTCTTTCACTTAAAATGTACCATTGTTTCCACAATTGGCACACCCCTGGCACACAGATAAGTCTTGTAAAAGGTACCAGTGATACCAAGGGCCCTGTGACCAGGGAAGGTCTCTAAGGGCTGCAGCATGTGTTCTGCCACCCTCAGGGACCCCTAACCTAACACATGCACACTACCATTGCAGATTGTGTATGTTGGTGTGGAGAAAAAGGTAAAGTCGACATGGAATCCCCCTCAGGGTGCCATGCACACAAAATACTGCCTGTGTCATAGGTAAGTCACCCCTCTAGCAGGCCTTACAGCCCTAAGGCAGGGTGCATTATACCACAGGTGAGGGCATAGCGGCATGAGCAATATGCCCCTACAGTGCCTAATTCTATTCTTAGACATTGTAAGTACAGTGTGGCCATATTAAGTATATGGTCTGGGAGTTTGTCAAAAACGAACTCCACAGTTCCATAATGGCTACACTGAATACTGGGAAGTTTGATATCAAACTTCTCAGAATAATAAACCCACACTGATGCCAGTGTTGGATTTATTAAAAAATGCACACAGAGGGCATCTTAGAGATGCCCCCTGTATTTTACCCAATCCTTCAGTGCAGAACTGATTGGTCTGTGCCAGCCTGCTGTTGAGAGATGAGTTTCTGACCCCCTGGGGCGAGGGCCCTTGTGCCTTTTGAGGCAAGAAACAAAACCTGCTCTGGGTGGAGGTGCTTCACACCCCCACCCTGCAGGAACTGTAACACCTAGCAGTGAGCCTCAAAGGCTCATGCTTCATGTTACAATGCCCCAGGGCACTCCAGCTAGTGGAGATGCCCGCCCCCTGGACACAGCCCCCACTTTTGGCACCAAGTCCAGGGGAGATAATGAGAAAAACAAGGAGGAGTCACCCACCAGGCAGGACAGCCCCTAAGGTGTCCTGCACTGAGGTGACCCCTGCCTTTAGAAATCCTCCATCTTGATTTTGGAGGATTCCCCCAATAGGATTAGGGATGTGGCCCCCTCCCCTCATCGAGGAGGCCCAAAGAGGGAGTAGCCACCCTCCAGGACAGTAGCCATTGGTTACTGCCCTCCCAGACCTAAACACACCCCTAAATTTAGTATTTAGGGGCACCCAAGAACCCAGGAAATCAGAATCCTGCAACCTGAACTACAAAGAAGGACTACTGACCTACAAGCCTGCAGAGACAACGGATGACGACAACTGCTTTGGCCTCAGCCCTACCGGCCTGTCTCCTGAAAACCTGCAACCAGCAATGCATCCAACAGGGACCAGTGACCTCTGAAGCCTGAGAGGACTGCCCTGACCCCCAGGACCAAGAAACTCCCGTGAGCAGTGGCTCTGCTCAAAAACAGCTACATCTTTGCAACAAAGAAGCAACTTTCAAAGAACTCATTCTTCCTGCCGGAAGCGTGAAACTTCACACTCTGCACCCAACGCCCCCGGCTCGAGATCCAGAGAACCAACACCTCAGGCTGGACTCCCCGGTGACTGTGACCCCGTGAGTAGCCCAAGACGACCCCCCTGGACCCCCTCAGCGACGCCTGCAGAGAGAATCCAGAGGCTCCCCTTGACCGCGACTGCCTGTAACAAGGACCCGACGCCTGGACCGAACACTGCACCCGCAGCCCTCAGGACCTGAAGGAACCGAACCTCAGTGCGAGAGTGACCCCCAGGCGGTGGCGGTTCCGAGAAGCCCCACCCGTGCCTGCCTGCACTGCTAGAGTGACCCCCAGGTCCCTCCATTGTTTCCTATCTAAAACCCGACACCTGCTTTGCACACTGCACCCGGCTGCCCCTGTGTCGCTGAGGGTGTGTTTTGTGTGCCTACTTGTGTCCCCCGCAGTGCTCTACAAAAACCCCCTGGTCTGCCCCCCGAGGAAGCGGGTACTTACCTGCTGGCAGACTGGAAACAGAGCACCCCTGTTCTCCATAGGCGCCTATGTGTTTTGGACACCTCTTTGACCTCTGCACCTGACCGGCCCTGAGCTGCTGGTGTGGGAACTTTGGGGTTGCCTTGAACCCACAACGGTGGGCTGCCTATGCCCAGGAACTGAGACTTGTAAGTGTCTTATTTACCTCACAATCTAACCAATACTTATCTCCCCCACGAACTGTTGATGTTTGCAGTGTGCCCACTTTTAAAATAGCTTATTGCCATTTTAACAAAAACTGTATATGTTATTGCTCTAATTCAATGTTCCTAACTTACCTGTGTGGAGTATCTTGCATTTTATGTATTTACTTTAAATCTTGAACTTGTGGTTCTAAAAATAAATTAAGAAAATATATTTCTCTGTATAAAAACCTATTGGCCTGGAGTAAGTCTTTGAGTGTGTGTTCCTCATTTATTGCCTGTGTGTGTACAACACATGCTTAACACTACCCTCTGATAAGCCTACTGCTCGACCACACTACCACAAAATGGAGCATTAGAATTATCTAATTTTGCCACTATTTTACCTCTAAGGGGAACCCTTGGACTCTGTGCACACTATCTCTTACTTTGAGATAGTATATACAGAGCCAATTTCCTACAAGGGGCAAAGTTAATGCAGACTCTAGACACACAGCAAGTATTCAGAACATTGATAGATGCCTTCAGTACTGCCCCAGACACAACCCACCCATTCACAGTGGAAGCAGATGCACCAGAGTGCGATTGGAGCTATTTTGCCCCAAAGAGATTTTCAAATAGGCCAACTACATCCAGTGGTAAATTTGTCCAAAAATATGCTTCCAATTTGACCAGCATTATACTGTGTCAGAGAAAGAGTTATTAGCTATACATTCTGCCTTTAAAGTGGCGCCATTATTTTTTAGTGTTGGAACTGGCCGTTGTGGCAGGTTCATCCCCTGACTTTTTGCCTCCTTCCTCCTATTTTTTCTGACCTCTCGCTGTTGGCTCTAGGACTGCTGATCAGTGCTAAAGTTGTAGGTGCTCTCCCATCTAAAGTTGGTATGATTGGCTTATATCTAATTTGCATATTTAATTGACCTATAAGTTCCTTGTACAGTGTAAATTAAATGCTACTAGTGGGCCTGCAGTGCTGCTTGCGCCACCCACTGAAGTAGCCTTTCAAACCTGTCTCATGCCTGCCAGCACAGTGCCTGTGTGCGCAGTTTTCTGCCACAGGGACCTGGCATCTAAATTTACTTGCCAGGCCCAGAACTCCCCTTTTGCTACATGTAAGTCATCCCTAAGGTAGGACCTAGCTAGCCCTATGGGCAGGGTGCTATGTATGTAGAAGGCAGGACATGTGCCAGGTTGCGTGGCCTGTCCTGGTAGTGACAAACAACCTAACTTTGTGTCTCACTGCTGTGAGTGCTATCTACTCATAGGATTGTATTGGAAATGCTGTGCTTTATATTTAGAGGGTATTGTCTGATTTATGTGGGGTAGCTTAGGCATGTCTGGTATGGTTGTAATGGTGGTAAGAAACGCTGTTAACTGGTGTAGGTGTATTTTTTATTACTATTACAGAAATGCCACTTCTAGAAAGTACACAGGGAGGGTGGAGGTGTCACAGAGGTGCATCTGCATGCAGAATAGTCTTCCTGGGCTGAGAGAAGGGAGAGGCGGGGCACACCTGCATTTGTAAATGCTGTGCCCTGGCTTCACACAATAGGGTTGTTTACCCCCAAATGATTTTCGGAGCCTGTGCTGGAGGAGAGAGGGGCACTCCCAGAACTAGTTGTAACTGGTTGGAACCTCTTCTCCCCTTCCTTTGTGGACACACTGTAAAACTGAGTATAAGTACAGGGGAGTTTTTCCCACAATTTAGAGACACTTTGGAACTTACCTAGAACTGGACATAATGCTGCTGGAGCGACTCACAAGGAACTGCCATGGACTGCTGCTGCTGTGCTGACCTGTGACCTGCTTGGTCACTGTAAGGAACTGTCACTTACTTGCATTTACCTTGTGCTGGCTTGCTCCTGGGCCCTGCCATTCGTGTTCCTCTTCTGTTATTGCTGTCCCCCAGGGGCTGGGTGCTGTGGCCCTAGACCCCTGCACCAAGTCCATATCGCCTGGACAGCGCTTTGCCATCTTTCAAGAAGCGCTGGGAAAGAGCTTCCTTTCTGGTACCTTTTTGCACTTGAAAGCGCGTCCTTGGTGGTGCCTGTGCGCTTTGAGAAGCGCCTTCCTGAAGACCGACATCACTGCCGCGACCAGGGCATTGCACTTGGCCCAGTGCGTGTTTTGATGTCCTGAAAAACTTCACCTCCGCGACCCGGGCTACTTCTGCCGAGCACGAGAGGAGCTCTGGCCCTGGGACCACCGGGGCACCATCCATCGACAAAAGGAGTGAGCGCGCTCCTATCGTGCCCCCGGGACGAAGCGCGCTCTGCGGAGTGCCCCGTCCCCCTAAATCTCAAGACAATCGTGAACATGTCCTGCAAGCATTAATTGATCACACCGAGGACACGGGCAAATACAAACCCCGTTCTCCCTTGAAACCATTATTAGACGGCCACCCAGGTCATTGATCTTCCAGAGACCCGGAGGAATGCTGGATTCAAACCCGTCACCAGGTCCTCCCACCTTCGATCAGCTAAGTGGCAAACCCAATTAATCTAATTGAGGACTACCTTTTTGGTGGGAGGGGATCTGGGAGGGATTTGGACCCCAACCTCATCCTATTGTAAGTGAAAGGCTCACAATGTCTGATACCTATTTTCAATGCTACTGCCATATCAGTTCAGGGGCAAAACTTATGACTTATGATTGGACAGAAGGGGAAAACTCCAGCGGTGGTAAATGTTCTGTTAACTTGTTGTTGCGTACTCTTTATTTTTCACGATGTGGCTTCCCTGACATAGTCGTTACAAGATTAAAAGTTTCCCCCCTTATGACAAGCACATGGCCCACGCCCCCCCTCGATATTTTTCATATTCCGGCTAAAGAGAAGGCCGACACCACACCAACAGACCATCCCTGCCACGTTTGACAGATTGGAAGGGTACGCAGGCCTCTAGTACAACAAACCCACAGCACCTGCACTAAGTCCCTGGGGACTTACGTGACCTCCCTAGAAACCCCCCAGATGAAGCCCCGCGGATAACCCCCTGTAACTGGCCCCTGAGATTAGATTAGCGAGGTCACATTCACCAACTGCTAGAGGAAGCTCATTATGTGCTACCTTCCCCAGATGGGGACAACGACAACACTGTCCTCACCCCTTATCTGACAGCACTGGGTCTATACCCTCAGAATCTCTACTTGGGCGCCCACACAGAATACAGCCCTACCCGCTGTAATTCTTTACACCCTGCATTATATTGCTACACACATACCATTCACTGCCCATATCCTAAGAAATATCCCATGATTCACCATCTTCGTTTCCCCAAACCTCTGCCCCCATACCTATAACCTTCAGCGCCCCACCCCCTACCATACAACACTCATTTAACAAGGAGGTTCCATGGCGGACTTACAAGACTACGGGGGTCATACCAACCCTGGCGGTCGGTGTAAAAGCGGCGGCCAACCCGCAAACAGGCAGGCAGGCAAAAAAATTGAATTCCGACCCTGGCGGGAACCGCCAACACAGCCCGCCACTTTAACACTCCGACCGCCACGGCGGTACAGACAAGCAGCGCGGCGGTCACCGCCAACAGACAGGCGGCAGACAATGTACCGCCCACCCTATCACAACTCACCAATCCGCCACCTTTTCCGGGGCGGGAGCCCCGCCGATAAAAACACGGCGGAAACAGACTACGAACGGGAAAACGCTCACCTCTACACTCTCCATGAGGAATCTGGACAGCATGGAACCAGAACTACACATCCTACCAGCTATTGTCTACCTGCTCCTCTACCAGGAGCACGAACGCCGGCGCAGATGACAACGGTGAGTACTGCACCTACGACACACGGGAGGGGGGAGGCAAAAAATTGCGGGGACACACATACGCCACACACCCACCCCCACCCTCACCCACTACAACACACACATCAATGCAGAGCAACAAGTCAGAGTGACACCCCCCAAACCCCCTGGAAGAATGTAAAGACAAAATAAAATGATCATTAAAAATGAAGTATATTATAGCATATTTGAACTTAAGTGAAATATGAAATATATAAATAAAATATATTACATCATGAACAATATATACATAGGTCAAAAGTCCGGCCCATATTGGCTATCATCCATTGTTCGTGGGCCAATGGGCCTAAACACATGGGCAAAGCCCACACACGAGACTCGATTCCATTGGAGAGAACACTGCAGGGGCATCAGATAGTAAAACTACAGGCACCTCAGGGGGAAGGGAAGGGGGGGCACCTCAGCCAGTTGAGTCCACAACTACAGATCCACGAGGGGCCTCCATGCCCACTGTACCATCCTGGGGAGTGCAAAGCCACAGTCTCACAAGTCTCTACAGTGGGTGGGTTGCCCACTGTACCATCCTGGGGAGTGCAAAGCCACAGTCTCTCAAGTCCATACAGTGGGTGGCTTGCCCACTGTACCATCCTGGGGAGTGCAAAGCCACAGTTCATCAAGTGGATTACAGACTCCACTGGTTCTGGAGGAGGCATGGTGCCCAGAGTGCTTCGTGAAGCCCTGGCCGACACAAATCCGGCCCTGCCAATGGGCCATTGGTGCTTGAGATGAAGGGCCCAGCAGAGTGGTGCTTGACAGGAAGGGCCCAGCGGAGCGGTGCTTGACAGGAAGGGCCCAGCGGAGCAGTTCAGAGACGGCGGTGCCCAGCGGAGAGGTGCTTGAGATGAAGGGCCCAGCAGAGCGGTGCTTGACAGGAAGGGCCCAGCGGAGCGGTGCTTCAGATGAAGGGCCCAGCGGAGCGGTGCTTGACAGGAAGGGCCCAGCGGAGCGGTGCTTGACAGGAAGGGCCCAGCGGAGCAGTTCAGAGACGGCGGTGCCCAGCGGAGCGGTGCTTGACAGGAAGGGCCTAGCGGAGCAGTTCAGAGACGGCGGTGCCCAGCGGAGCGGTGCTTGAGATGAAGGGCCCAGCGGAGCAGTTCAGAGACGCCGGCGCCCAGCGGAGCGGTGCTTGAGATGAAGGGACCAGCGGAGCGGTGCTTGAGATGAAGGGCCCAGCGGAGCGGTGCTTGACAGGAAGGGCCCAGCGGAGCAGTTCAGAGACGGCGGTGCCCAGCGGAGCGGTGCTTGACAGGAAGGGCCCAGCGGAGCGGTGCTTGACAGGAAGGGCCCAGCGGAGCGGTGCTTGAGATGAAGGGCCCAGCGGAGCGGTGCTTGACAGGAAGAACCCAGCGGAGCGGTGCTTGACAGGAAGGGCCCAGCGGAGCAGTTCAGAGACGGCGGTGCCCAGCGGAGCGGTGCTTGACAGGAAGGGCCCAGCGGAGCGGTGCTTGAGATGAAGGGCCCAGCGGAGCGGTGCTTGACAGGAAGGGCCCAGCGGAGCGGTGCTTGTCTTGAAGGGCCCAGTTCGGCGGTGCTTGTCACAGCGGGGCCCTGTTCAGCGGTGCTTGTCACGGCGGGCCCAGTTCAGCGGTGCTTGTCACGGGGGGGCCCTGTTCAGCGGTGCTTGTCACGGCGGGGCCCAGTTCAGCGGTGCTTGTCACGGCGGGGCCCAGTTCAGCGGTGCTTGTCACGGCGGGGCCCTATTCAGCGGTGCCTGTCTTGAAGGGCCCTGTTCAGCGGTGCTTGTCTTGAAGGGCCCAGTTCAGCAGTGCTTGTCATGGCGGGGCCCAGTTCATCGGTGCTTGTCACGGCGGGGCCCTGTTCAGCGGTGCTTGTCTTGAAGGGCCCAGTTCAGCGGAGTTTGTCACGGCGGGGCCCAGTTCAGCGGTGCTTGTCACGGCGGGGCCCTGTTCAGCGGTGCTTGTCTTGAAGGGCCCAGTTCGGCGGTGCTTGTCACGGCGGGGCCCTGTTCAGCGGTGCCTGTCTTGAAGGGCCCTGTTCTCACGGTGCTTGTCTTGAAGGGCCCAGTTCAGCGGTGCTTGTCACGGCGGGCCCAGTTCAGCTGTGCTTGTCACGGCAGGCCCTGTTCAGCGGTGCTTGTCTTGAAAGGCCCAGTTCGGCGGTGCTTGTCACGGCGGGGCCTTGTTCAGCGGTGATTGTCACGGCGGGGCCCAGTTCAGCGGTACTTGTCACGGCGGGGCCCAGTTCAGCGGTGCTTGTCACGGCGGGGCCCTGTTCAGCGGTGCCTGACATGTGTTCCCAGGGAACCAGATCGGGCCAATATCTTCCGCTCAGTCGCCATCCGACCTTTCGCTTGCGGGGCCCTCCTGTGCTGGAGTCCTGAGCCCGTGGGTGTCCTCCTTCACACCCGAAATGTGTGGGGGCCCTCCTGGGCAGCTCGCCTGCTGCCGGACTTGTCCGCCCTGCTGCCCTTGCCCTCCTTCGCCGATTCTCTGGGGCCCTTGCCTCCCTTTGTGGATGTGCCAGGTGACGGTGCCAGGGTAGTGCCTTTGTGGGCTGCCGTATCTGGCCTCTCGCGCCGGCCCTTCCCTTTTTTAGTTTTTTTCCCAGGGGGTGGGCTGGCTGTCCCCTTGCTGCTGGCCGATGTTGCTGCCCTAGAAGCTGGTGGACTCCAGTAGCCCTGGACTATGGTCCTTGTAGGTGCAGGGCTTGTGGTGGCTGAGGTGCTGTTTGGACTCTTACGAGATGGAGGGGGTGGGTCAGGTGATGCAAAGAGGTTAATTTTGGAGAGGAAAAACTTTTTAGGAGCAGTGGGAAGGGTAGGTGCAGTGGGTATGGGAGTGGAGGAAGAGGATGTGGTTGTAGGAGAGTCAAGTCTGGTGTCTTTGGGTGCAGGTGCTTGTGACGGAGGCTGTCGTAAGGTGGATGGCTGTTGGGTGGGTGGCTGCCTGCGTTTGTTTGGTTTGGAAGAGGGGGTGAAAGACACACTGGGAGAGGACACAGGGGACATGTAAATGCCAGTGGGGGTGGTGACTGCACGTGTGCGGAGTGTTCTGGTGGGTGTGGTGGTGATGGACATACTGGCTGATGGTGGTGTGCATGCAGGTGTGAGTGGAGACGTCACAGGGAGGGAGGAGGGAGACGAGGAGGAGGGGGACACAGAGGAGGCAGTGGCTGTTGGCATGTCTGCATGTGGATGTTGCATGTGTGAATGCTTGTGTGATCTGTGGTGCTTATGTCTGGGTGAGCTGCCCTTGGGTGTTGATGTGTGTGCAGGCTGGTCTGTAGGTGTGGCTGGGATAGGCAGAGGAACAGGGGAGTGGGATTGGGATGAGGAAATTGGAGGGGGGAGGCAGGAGACAGGGACAATGGCTGCCGTCAGTGCTGAGGCCAGAGCGTTGAACGATCGCTGATGGGCAGCCTGACCCGAATGAATGCCCTCCAGGTATGCATTGCTCCGGTGCACCTCCCTTTCTACACCCTGGATGGCATTCAAAAGGGTAGACTGCCCAACAATGAGCGTCTGGAGGAGGTCAATGATCTCTTCACTGAGGGCAGCAGGGGTAACTGGGGCAGGGCCTGAGGTGCCTGGGGCGAAGGAGATGCCCGCCTTCCTGGCCGAGCGGGCACGGGGCGAACGCTGAGGGGCTGCTTGGAGGGCGGAGCTGGTGCGCTGGGTGGCGGCTGTACCTGTTGTAGCGGTGGGCACAGATGTTGCCGCCACCACAAGGGAGCTCCCTTCCGAGGACGTGTCTGTGTCGCTGACGTCTCCACGGGTCCCCGTTGTGGAGCTCCCCTCGCCCTCCGTCTCACTGGTGAACTCAGAGTCGGTTGCATGGCCCTCCGGGGCCATGTGAGATACAGCTCCCTCGTGCTCCGATGCCACTTCTCCTCCGCCTGATGATGCTAATGCACACATGAACAGGAAGGCCCAAAAAAAGGGGGGGGGGAGAAAAAATGACATGTTGAGTGCATGCCTTGGCGACACCGTTGGCGGAGAGGACAGACACAGAAGCCCCCTGCACTACGCCGCCCACTCGGTGTACACTACTCAATTATGGTGACTTGGCCTACAAGCCTATGGACGACAACTGCACACATAGGTGACCCAGGGCCATGGATAGCTGTACTTAGCACCCTACAGAGGTGGGGGACGGGGGCACAGGGCCATGCCTTACGGAGGGGCCTAGCCTACAGAAATCGCCCTGGCCTAGAGATACCCACAGCCCTCCTCCCCCACCCAGACACCTCCACTGTGCGCCAATATAGCAGAATGTGCTGGTACTCACCCCCTTGTGTCTGCTGTGATGTCCTCACGCGCCCATCCAAATCGGGGTAGGCCACCGCCAGGATCCGGGACATCAGGAGGGCCAATTGACGGGAGCCACCCTTCCTACTTTGGGAGGCCATCCCCAGCAGAGTCTCCGCGGTCTTCCTGCTCCCGCGGCGGATGTCCTCCCACCTCTTGCGGCAGTCGGTGCCCCGTCTGTTGTGGACCCCCAGGGTCCGGACGTCCTTGGCGATGGCACGCCAAATGTCGATCTTCTGATGGGCGCTCACCTATGTGACATGGACAGGGTGGGAAAATAAATATCATCAGTTTCTGCATGGTCGATGTGAGTGGCCCCCCCTTCCCAACCTTGCCATATGGCACATGCTCTCATCTGTCGTGCGATGCATGCCTCATTCGCTCCCCTCCCCACCATCTTTCATCCACCCAACTCAACACAGGCATTGCCCACAATGCATGGTCCCAGTGTACTTACCTGTTGGTCTGGAGGACCGTAGAGTAGCGCATACTGGGGGAGTACCCCATCAACAAGTTTCTCCAATTCCTCAGATGTGAAGGCAGGGGCCCTTTCCCCAGTCGCAGCAGCCATTATATCTTCCAGACCGAGGTCACAGCAGCACTTGCAGTATAGGTCCTCTCCTGTGGATGATCAGGTCTCAAGTGATTAAGCAGATAGAAAATGGCGGTCACGCCCGCGGCGGTGCGTACCGCGACGGTGCGTACCGTGACCGCCGGCGCACATCGTCATTGGCTCCTGAGACCCATAGGGTTCAATGTTAACCAATGCTGCTTTGCGCCGCGGTCTTCGACCGCCTACCGCCACGGTGTGCCACGCCAGCACATTGACCTCACATCCCATTGTCACACTTCACAGGTCAGGCAGCCGCCATTTCAAGGGCCCACATGGCTTAATTTCTACTGCGTCACACAGGCCTAGGCCTTGCATTGCCACTCATACAAGCCATTCAATGCATAGCGAATCGTGTTCTGTGCAAGCTGTGGTTACGTACCTGCGGGTTGCTTTACTCTGTGCTCCATGTTGTCCTTCCTAGGCACCGTCCGCTGGAACTTGCGAGGAGATGGAGGAATGTTCCCGTGTACAGACCGCTGGTGGACCTGTCGACAATGGAAGAAAGACATGTCATACTGACATACAGACTTGACCAAGCCACTATACATGAACTGTGTGCCCAGCTGGAGCCAGACCTGATGTCCCCCATTCGCCAACCCACAGGGATTCCCCCTCTGGTGCAGGTTCTGTCAGTACTCCATTTTTTGGCAAGTGGATCATTCCAAACAACAGTGGCCATATCATCAGGGATGTCTCAGCCTATGTTTTCTAAGGTTTTGTCCAGAGTGTTGTCTGCCCTGATGAAATACATGCAGAGCTACATTGTTTTCCCTGAGGTGGGCGATTTGGCTACAGTGAAGGGTGATTTCTATGCCCTTGGACATATCCCCAACATCATTGGTGCCATTGATGGGACCCATGTGGCTTTGGTTCCCCCCAGTGAAAGTGAGCAGGTGTACAGGAACAGAAAAAGTTATCATTCGATGAATGTCCAGGTGGTCTGTTTGGCTGACCAGTACATCTCCCATGTAAATGCCAAGTTCCCTGGGTCAGTGCACATCATGCGAAATAGCAGCATCCCTTATGTAATGGAACAGCTACAGAGACACAGGGTGTGGCTAATTGGTGACTCTGGTTACCCCAACCTGTCGTGGCTACTGACCCCAGTGAGGAATCCCAGGACAAGGGCAGAGGAACGGTACAATGAGGCACATGGGCGTACTAGGAGGGTGATTGAACGCACCTTCGGCCTCCTGAAGGCCAGGTTTAGGTGCCTGCATATGACAGGTGGATCCCTAATGTACTCACCAAAGAAGGTGTGCCATATCATCGTGGCCTGCTGTATGCTTCACAACCTGGCTTTGCGACACCAGGTGCCTTTCCTGCAGGAGGATGGTCCAGATGGTGGTGTTGTAGCAGCTGTGGAGCCTGTGGAGAGTGAAGAGGAGGAAGACGACGGGGACGACACAGACAACAGGGACACAGTGATACAACTGTATTTTCAGTAGCACACAGGTACGAATCAACCCCGCCATTATACATTTACTTAAAGTCTCCTTCCTCTCTACTGTATGTGTTTCCCCCCAGTTCCTGTTAACTGAGTTGTGACTTTCCCTTCCGTTTTCAGAGCTGTGGGCCCCACTGCGTGACCTCTGCTTTGTTTGCCCATGGACTACAGCTGTGTGACAGTGGTATGTTGTCATCACAACATAACTGAACATTTTGGCACCGTTATGTCTAATACATTTGTTCAAAATACAAGCAGACTCCAGATTCTTTAAGTGCAATAAGGGGGTCATTCCGACCCCGGCGGTCAAGGACCGCCGGGGCCGGGGATGCGGGAGCACCGCCAACAGGCTGGCGGTGCCCCGCAGGGCATTCTGACCGCGGCGGTTTGGCCGCGGTCAGACAAGGAAAACCGGCGATCTCCCGCCGGTTTTCCGCTGCCCTGGGAATCCCCCATGGCGGCGCAGCTTGCTGCGCCGCCATGGGGGATTCCGACCCCCTCACCGCCATCCTGTTCCTGGCGGCTCCGACCGCCAGGAACAGGATGGCGGTGAGGGGTGTCGTGGGGCCCCTGGGGGCCCCTGCAGTGCCCATGCCAATGGCATCGGCACTGCTGGGGCCCCCGTAAGAGGGCCCCACTTTGTATTTCAGTGTCTGCTTTGCAGACACTGGAATACGCGACGGGTGCCACTGCACCCGTCGCACATACCCACTCCGCCGGCTCCATTCGGAGCCGGCTTCCTCGTGGGGAGGGGTTTCCCGCTGGGCTGGCGGGCGGCCCTCTGGCGGTCGCCCGCCAGCCCAGCGGGAAAGCCAGAATGGCCTCCGTGGCCATTTGGCGGCTCCCTCCAGGCGGGCGGCTCCCGCCGCCCGCCGGGCTCAGAATGAGCCCCTAAGTGATTTTATTAAAGTGCTAAATTTAGGGACATGATTGTAAAACGGTGATGGGTGATGGTGGAGTAATGTCCATGGCAGAGTCCAGTTTTCAGTCTCACAGGTGCATTGTCCATATGCCTGTGGAAGGATGGAGCAGGGGCAGTTTAATTTTGGACACGGGTGACAATGTGGGTCAGTGGGATGACATCAGGGGGTATTGTTTGCTGGCGGGGGTCTTGGCATCCTACTCTGTCTTCTTCTGAGATCTCAGGTACCGCTTCCAGGGTGGTTCTTCTTCTGCAGGAGGTGGGGTTCTGGTGGCCTGTCGTTGTGTGGGGGCCTCCTGTCCATTAGCGCCGGCGGAGGTGCTAGTGACAGGGGCCCTTTGTGGTGCCACATGGTCCCGCAATGTGGTGACTATCTGGTTAAGGGCCACGACGATGGTCCCCATTGCGGAACTAATGCTTCTCAGTTTCTCTCTGAACCCCATGTACTGTTCCTCCTGCAGTACCTGGATCTCCTGGAACCTGGCCAGTACTGTAGCCATCGTCTCCTGGGAGCGGTGGTATGCTCCCATGATGGAGGAGAGGGCCTCTTGGAGAGTCGGTTCCCTGGGCCTGTCCCTCCCCTGTCGCACAGCAGCCCTCCCAGTTCCCCTGTTTCCCTGGGCCTCTGTCCCCTGGACTGTGTGCCCACTACCACTGCCCCCAGGTCCCTGTTGTTGTTGGGGTGGTGGGTCAACCTGGGTGCCCTGTAGTGGTGGACACACCGCTGATTGACGTGTCCTGGAGACAGAGGCATGGGCCCGCTGGGTGGGAGCTGTGCTGGTGTTCCCAGAGGGGGTTAGGTCTGCTGTAGCCTGTGGCTGTCTGAGGGGAACCGACTGTCCCGAGGTCCCCGATGGGCCAGGCTGGTCATCTGGGTCCAGGGAGACAGAGCTGCTGTCATCACTGGGGGCCTCTTCTTGGGGTGGGATGGACATCTCTGGACCCTCCTGGGCGGTGTGGTGGTGTTCGGGTCCTGCAGGGGTATAAGAGTATGGTTATTGCCTCTGTGTGTGCCATTTCGTGAAATGGGTGGGTGCCCGTGTACCCCAGTGCTGGCATTCCCTTGTGGGGGCTGTTGTGAGGGTGGCTTGTGGGGGAGATGGGTATGTGCAGTGGGCATGCTTAGGTGATGGGTGTCCATGCTTTGTGGACGCATGCAGGGCTAGGTGTTGGGATGGGTGGGTTGTGATGGTGAGCCATTTGCAAGGAGTTGGTGTGATGGGGGTGGGGGTGAGGGTGGGGGTATGATTTGGCATGCAGGTGGGGTGGGGGGAATGAAGTAGTGAAGATTTGACTTACCAGAGTCCATTCCTCCGCCTACTCCTGCGAGGCCCTCAGGATGCAAGATGTGCAAGACTTCCTCCTCCCATGCTGTGAATTCTAGGGGAGTAGGTGGGGGTCTGCCGCCAGTCTTCTGCACCGCGATGTTGTGCCTTGATACCATGGAACGCACCTTCCCCCGTAGGTCGTTCCACCGCTTCCTGATGTCGTCCCGATTTCGTGGATGCTGTCCCACAGCGTTGACCCTGTCCACTATTCTTTGCCATAGCTCCATCTTCCTGGCAATGGTGGTGTGCTGCACCTGTGTCCCGAAGAGCTGGGGCTCTACCCGAACTATTTCCTCCACCATGACCCTGAGTTCTGCGTCAGAGAACCTGGGGTGTCTTTGGGGTGCCATGGGGTGGTGTGGATGAGGTGTGGGGTGGTGTATGTGTTGTAGAGTGTGGTGAGTGTGGTTGTGTATGGTGTTTTGTGCGTGGATATTGTGTGGGTGATGTTGTGATTTGCCTCTGTGTGATGGTGTACTCTATTCTGTGCTGTCTCTCTCTGTCCTTCAGTCGCAATTGTGGTCGTAAGGGTTTGTGGGTGATGTGGGTGTGTGTTTTATATTGTATTGGGTGTGTGGGAGTGGTGTGTGTATGTGTCTCAGGTGTGTGTATTTTGAATTGTCCAATGTGGCTGTGTTTTGTAAAGGTGTGTGTATTTTGAGCGCGGCGGTGTGTACCGCCAATGGAATACCGCGGTTGAAAGACCGCTGCGAATATTTGTGGGTCGGAATGGCATGGGCGTATTTCTGTTGGCGTGAGGGTGGAGGTTTGGTCATCGCCAGTTTTTCGCTGGCCGTTGCTGTGGCGGAATTTTGTTGATGTCGGGTTTTTGGCGGTTTGCCAGTTGCGGGTCAGAATGACCGTGGCGGTTTACCGCAACCGCGGCGGAGTTATGGCGGTCTTCTGACCGGCGGTAAGCGTCTTTTACCGCCGAGGTCAGAATGACCCCCTACATGTGAACCACCAATCCCCCCATTTCATCCTCACCCTATAACAATGCCCTCCCGGCGCACGGGTCCTACAGGTTAAGACCCGCAGTTTAATAGGACTTCTGGTAGCGAGCTACTTCTCGCTACTGTTCTCTTCCCTCTCCCTTTCCCCAACATCACTTATTTCGGCTTCTTATTCTCAGATCCCTACACCCTCTCCCCCACCCCTGTGCTTACTAGAGCACTAGCCACTCTCTGGTTACCTGGGGGCTACTTCTTCCTCCCTCCTATCTCCCTATACTCCTCTCTAAATAATATTTGCTATCCCTCTGACTTGCCCTCCCACCTATCTAACTCTTCCTCCTCTGTGACCGAGGGCTTTATCTCTACTACACTTTTCATTCTTCCCAGCTCCCTTGCCATCCCACGCTTGGGTGGAGTTCTTTACACTTAATACCTCCTTCCCCCTACTCTCTCCTTCTCTCTCTTTATCATCGAACACAGAACCCGATACATCTCGTAGACTAGGCCTCCCCCACGCACACCCATGGGGTAGACGACGCCACTCCCAGTCCTATCCTGGAATGTACACGGTATGACCCACTACATCAAACGGCAGAAGGTACTATCCTACCTCCGCTCCAAACATGCTGACATTGCCTTACTACAAGAAACACACCTCACCTCATCAGAATCCGAAAAACTCCGTAGAGACTGGGTGGGCAAGGTGCTTTTCCGTGGACTGCCATCAGTGCATGCCAGAACACAGGGCATGGGGAGGAGGTGTGGGGTAGCAATACTCCTTTGTCGCTCCTTACAGTTTCGGCTACTCAAAACATGGCATGACCTGGAAGGACGCTACGTTCTTGTCAAACTCACAGTAGGCCCCTCCACAATTCGTATAGGCTCCATATATGCTCCCACAGGCTCTAAACGTTCCTTCTTCCTCTCGCTCAACCACCTATTAACGCAGATTGGTGCCTCATAATATATACTAGGAGGAAATTGGAACATTGTTCAAGACGCCATCCTTGACCACTCAAGCGGTCTTGATATAGGCAACAATGCTGACCGAGCTCTCCTACACGATATCCTTTCAGATCATGGTCTGCCAGACTGCTGGCGTCTATCACACCCATCCGATCGTGAATATACCTTTGTCTCTTCAGTCCATGGGACTCAATCACGGCTAGACTACTTTCTGATCAATCACCGGATGGTGCAGTTGATTCGAATGTCAGAAATTCTCACGGCCGCACTGTCCGATCATTCCCATGTCTTATTAACTTTGGAACTCGGATGATCACACCCGGTCGTAAACCCTGGCGCCTCCCCAATCCCAGAGACCGAACCCCGAAAGGAAAGGAACAACTCAAAGCACATGTAGCCAATACCTTAAGAACAATAAGGGCTCAGTGTCTTCGCCCCAACTTCTGTGGGTTGCGGCAAAGGTAACTATTAGAGGTCAGTTAATGAGAGATGCGGCCATCTCCAATGCTCAAAGGAGGGATCAACAGACTAAACTAGAAAACAGTATAGCTCAAGCCACCAGGGAGTACACTCGAGCCCCCACCTCACTCAGCTGTCGCCAACTAGAACAAGCTAAAATGGAGCTCAACTCCCTCTATACCTCACGGGCGGAATATGCATTACAAAAGCTGAAGGGCCGCCACTATGAACACGGGGAGAAAGCGGGTCGCCTGCTAGCCACCCAACTACATCAAAGGGAAGCTGCGCTAGCCATACCAGCAATACATAACCGAGACAACACACTTACTACACACCCACAGGCAATTGCAAATGAATTTGCCTGTTATTACCAAGCCCTATATACCCCAGAAACGCTCGAGGACACTAATCGCCTGGATGCCTTCCTACAGAGAGCAAATATACCCTGCCTCACGGCTGAAGGTAGGGCGCTATTAGAGGGCAATATTAGTAAAGTGGAGATCCAACAGGCGATAGCCAACTTATCATACCATAAAGCACCAGGGGAGGACGGGTTTACATCCGAATTTTATAAATGGATGGGAGCTGAAACTGTGGAAGCCTTGTACGAGGCATTCAAAGGGGCTGACCAGACAGGTTCCCTATACCCTCTCTCCAACAAAGCCTCCATCGCAGTCTTACCCAAACCAGGAAAGGACCCTCTTTCTCTGTGGAAGCTATCGCCCCATCTCCCTCCTCGATGGAGATATCAAAATATTGGCTGGGATATTGGCGTCTCACCTCAAAAAAGTCATCCCCTCCCTAATCCACCACACTCAAGTAGGCTTTGCACTGGGCAGCTCCTCAAGGAACCACCTCCGCACACTGTATCATGCTATCTGGACAGCACAAGACACACAAGAGGAAGCCTTTGCCCTCTCATTGGACGCTGAGAAGGCATTTGACCGAATAGAATGGTGGTACCTTTTTTGAAATCTTAAAACGTTTTGGACTAGGGAATAGTTTCAGTAATAGAATACGCCTATTATATGACTCCCCGACAGCCCAGGTAAATTGTGGAGGATTCCTCTCGGACACCTTCTCGATCCACAGAGAGACCCGACAGGGCTGCCTGCTATCCCCCTTATTGTTCCTATTGGCCGTAGAACTCTTGGCAGCGGTTATCTGTGGCTCCAATCTTATATCGGGAATCCCGATCCCAGGTGGGTGCTCTACCATCTACCTATACGCGGATGATATCCTACTCACCCTCACTGACTTACCCAACTCCCTCTCAGCGCTTAAAGAGATACTAACGAAATTTGAACATCTCTCGGGCTTCCGAATAAACTGGGATAAAAGCGAAGCAGTACCATTATCCCCTGTAACAGTCAGCACCTCTTTCCAAGGACTCCCAGTCAAATGGAAACACTCACGTCTTCGCTACCTGGGCATTGACATAAACAAAGGTTTGGATAAAATAGTGACGGACAATTTAGACCCCTTGCTTAAAAATATGAAGTGAGATTTTGAGAAGTGAAAGCAGTTGAGATTCTCTATGTGGGGAAGAGTGCAGGCGGTGCGAATGGTAACCATACCAAGATTTCTATATGTCCTGGGTATGCTCCCCCTACATATACCCTTAGCTCTCCTCTGAGAGATAGACCGCTGTATCCACGCTTTAGCCTGGGGATCCATGCGCCCACGACTACCCAGATCCACACTACTAGCCCAACGTAAGTTTGGAGGTCTAAACCTCCCCTCAGTTGAACATTATGCTTCCGCATTACATCTTTCGCAGCTGGTCTTTCTACTGCCGAACGCACTAGATCCGCCACTTTGGGTGGAAATAGAAAGAACGCTTATGGGCGTTCTCATCATCTGCACTACCATTACTAAGGATTCCTTACACTTCTGCACCCCATACCCCTAGATCTCTATATTAAGGTTCCCCCTCAGGGCTCCTCTCCCCATATCAAGAGCAGGACGATAATCTCTCCTAAACCATAATGAAACGACCTCCCAATTCTCAGCTTCTATCCCCTAACCAGAGGTCATTCGGAGTTACCTTCTTCTCACCATTACTCGCCGTTCTCCTATAACATTCTTTTTGTACCTGTCCAACTCCGCTTACCTCGCTTATCTAGGGAAGGATTATTCTGGGAAGAAACAACTACCTGGCCCCCTCTTGGAGACCTGGGGCAGGACAGAGAGAGATTATCAGACTATTATTCGACTCTACCGCTAGTATAACAATGCTATAACACAGCTATATCATAGGGCGGATGTATCCTACATCCATGGCTATACTATAATAAGATATTGTTTGAGAACCCCCTTGTACTATTGTACTGTAACTCTATTATAAAAATATAGGTGGTCATTACAACCCTGGCGGACGGTGTTAAAGCGGCGGTAAGACTGCCAACAGGCCGGCAGTAAAAAATTTTGAATTACGACCGTGGCGGAAACCGCCAACAAAGACAGCCACTTTAACACTCCTACCACCACCGCAGTACAAACAAACAGCTTGGCAGTCACCGCCAACATACAGGCGGAGGACAAATTACCGCCCACAGTATCACAACCTACCAATCCGCCACCTTTTCCGGGGCGGATTCACCACTGACAAAAACACGGCGGAAACAGGACCTCGAAGGGAAAACGCTCAGCTCTACACACCCCACAAGGACCCAGGACGCCATGGAACCAGAGCTGCAGATCCTGCCAGCCCTTATCTTCTTGCTCCTCTACCAGGAGCACGAACGCCGTCGGCGAAGACCACGGTGAGTACTGCACCTACGACACAGGGGAGTGGGGAGGGAAAAAACAGGGACACACACATGCAACATTCAACACCCCCACCCACACCCTCACCCACGACAACACACACACTAATACATCATGATACATTATAGTTACACCCTTCAACCCCCCCGGAAGAATGTAAAGACCAAAGAAAATGAGTGTAACCATTGTAATATATTAAAATGCAGTACTCAAAAATATACATATATACACTATTAACAAAATATACACCAAGAATAGTACTCCAGGTAGTACACCATTGAAGTCTGTGGAACACTGGGCCCACACGATATGGGCGAGGCCCACAAAAGATCCCCGACAATGACGGAGAGAACACTGCAGGGGCATCAGATAGCAATAAAACAGGCACCTCAGGGGGAGGGAAAAGGGGAGCACCTCCGCCGGTTGAGTGCACAACGCCAAATCCACGAGGGGGCCACATGCCCACTCTTCAATCCTGGGGAGTGCAAAGCCACAGTCTCTCAAGTCTCTACAGTGGGTGGTTTGCCCACTGCTTCATCCTGGGGAGTGCAAAGCCACAGTTTCTCAAGTCTCTACAGTGGGTGGTTTGCCCACTGTTCAATCCTGGGGAGTGCAAAGCCACAGTCTCTCAAGTCTCTAAAGTGGGTGGTTTGCCCACTGTTCAATCCTGGGGAGTGCAAAGCCACAGTCTCTCAAGTCTCTACAGTGGGTGGTTTGCCCACTGCTTCATCCTGGGGAGTGCAAAGCCACAGTCTCTCAAGTCTCTACAGTGGGTGGTTTGCCCACTGTTCAATCCTGGGGAGTGCAAAGCCACAGTCTCTCAAGTCTCTACAGTGGGTGGTTTGCCCACTGCTTCATCCTGTGGAGTGCAAAGCCACAGTCTCTCAAGTCTCTACAGTGGGTGGTTTGCCCACTGTTCAATCCTGGGGAGTCCAAAGCCACAGTCTCTCAATTGGATGACAGTCTCCACTGGTTCTGGAGGGGGCCTTGTGCCCAGAGTGCTTCATCCTGCTAAGGACTGAGGAAGTGGTTGTGATACTCCACTGGTTCTGGAGGGGGCTTGGTGCCCAGAGTGCTTCATCCTGCCAAGGACTGAGGTAGTGGATGGATCTCTCCACTGGTTCTGGAGGGGGCTGTGTGCCCTGTTCAGTGGTGCTTGTGACGGCGGTGCCCTGTTCAGTGGTGCATGTGGCGGCAGGGCCCTGTTCAGCGGTGCTTGTGGTGGCGGTTCCCTGTTCAGCGGTGCTTGTGGCGGCGGTGCCCTGTTCAGCTGTGCTTGTTGCGGAAGGGTCCTTTGCAGTGACTCAGCTGCTGGCGGTCCTGTCTGGGCCAGCGGGGCTGGTGCTAGCGATACTGTCTGGCCCAGCGGGGCTGGTGCTGGCGGTCCTGTCTGGGCCAGCGGGCTGGTGCTCGCGATCCTGCCTGGCCCAGTGGGGCTGGTGCTGGTGGTCCTGTCTGGGCCAGCGGGGCTGGTGCTGTCGGTCCTGTCTGGACCAGCGGGGCTGGTGCTGGCGGTCCTGTCCTGGGCAGCAGGGATGGTGGCGGTGGCCTCTTGGGCAGCAGGGCAGGTGCTGGCGGTGGCCTCCTGGGCAGCGGGGATGATGGTGGTGGCCTCATGGGAAGCGGGGATGATGGCAATGGCCTCCTGGGAAGCGGGGATGATGGCGGTGGCCTCCTGGGCAGCGGGGATGATGGCGGTGGCCTCCTGGGCGGTGTGGCTGGTGGTGGTGGCCTCTTGGGCAGCAGGGCAGGTGCTGGCGGTGGCCTCCTGGGCAGCAGGGATGATGGCGGTGGCCTCCTGGGCAGCAGGGATGATGGCGGTCTTCTCCGCCATGCTGCTCTTCCCAGACCTGCTGACATTCTTGCAGCCCTTCCCCACTATGTAGGTGTCGCAGCTGACTTCACACTCCCAACTGTACCCCTGGGAGCGGATTTGGTGGCTGAAGTCTTCCCCCTCTCTCGCCGGACACTGGCCAACTTTTGATGCTTCACAGGTGGGGGACTGTCTGTGCTGTGGCTCCGTGCCACACTGGCTGCCCTGGTGGCCGATGCACTCCAGATTCCGGTGACTACAGGCAGCACTGGTCCCGGAGATGTTGTGGCTGAGGTGCTAGGTTGGGACCTGGAGAGTCGGGCCCTAGAAGTCGGACGGGGTGGGGGAGGTGTGGGAAAGAGGTCAAGGTTGGACAGGAAAGGTTTTTGGGAAACACTGGGATGGGTAGCTGGAGGGGGTTTGGGAGTGGAGGAAGAGGTTGTGGTTGTAGGAGGTGTTCGTTTGGTGACTTTGGGTGAAGGTGCATGCGCTGGAGGCTGTCGTGAGGTGGATGGCTGTTGGGTGGGTGTGTGCCTGCGTTTGTGTATCTTGGGAGGTGGCGTCACAGACACACTGGGAGAGGACACGGGGACGTGTGAATGGCAGTGGGGGTGGTGAGCGGGGTGTGGTGGTGTGTGTGCTGGTGATGGCAGTAGTGGCTGTAGATGTAGTGCATGCAGGTGTGAGTGGGGACGAGACTGGGAGGGAGGAGGGAGATGAGGAGGAGGGGGACACAGTGAAGGCAGTGGATGTTGGTGTGTCTGCATGTGTGTGATGCTTGCGTGAGTGCCTGTGGGATGTGTGTTGCTTATGTTTGCCTGAGCTTCCCTTGTGTGTTGACGTGTGTGCATGCTCGTCTGAAGATGTGCTTGGGATAGGCTGAGGTAGAGGGGATTGGGTCTGAGTGGAAGAAGTTGGAGGGGGGAGGCTAGACACAGGGACAATGGCTGCCATCAGTGCTGAGGCCAGAGTCTGAAAAGCTCACTGAAGGGCCACCTGACCAGAATGAATGCCCTCCAGGAATACATTTGTTTGTTGCAACTGCCTTTCTACACCCTGGATGGCTTTCAAAATGGTAGACTTCCCAACAGTGAGGGACCTGAGGAGGTCAATGGCCTTCTCACTGAGGGCAGCAGGGGTGACTGGGGCAGGGGCTGAGGTGACTGGGGCCAAGTTGATGCCCACCCTCCTGGGTGAGCGGGCACGGGGCAAAGGCTGAGGGGCTGCTGGGAGGGCGGTGCTGGTAGGGGGGGTGGCGGCTGTACCTATAGATGCGGGGGGCACAGATGTTGCCACCACCACAGTGGAGCTCCCATCAGAGGACGCGTCCATGTCACTGGTGTCAGCTCCTGTCCCCGCCGTGAAGCTCCCCTCGCCCTCCGTCCCACTGGTGAACTCCAAGTCCGTTGTCTCGCCCTCCAGGGCCATGTGGGATGCCGCTCCCTCCTGCTCCGGTGCCTCTGCTCCTCCGCCTGATGATGCTAATGCACACAAAAACAGGGAGACCACAAAAAGGGGACAACAACAGAAGAAAGACATGTTGAGTGCATGCATTATCGCTACCATTGGCGGACACAACAGACACAGAAGCCCCCTGCACTACGCCGTGCAAGGCTATAGCCGACATCTGCACACATGAATGACACAGGAGTCTGACTAGGTGTACTTGGCACTGTACACAGTTGGGGTGGGGTGCCACAGGATCTGCCAGAACAAGGGGACCTTGCCTACTAAACTCGCCCTGGCCTAGGGAAACCCACAGCCCACCTCCCCCACCCAGACACCTCCACTGCGCGCAAAATCAGCAGAATGAGAATGTACTCACCCCCTTGTGGCTGCTGTGATGCCCCCAAGCGCGCCCATCCTACTCCGGGTACGCCACCGCCAGGATCCTGAATATCAGGGGGTCATGGTGTGACGGGCACCCCTCCCACGTTGGGAGGCCATCCCCAGCTGGGCCTCCGCCGTCTTCTTGCTCCAGCAGCGAATGTCCTCCCATCTCTTACGGCAGTGGGTGCTCTGTCTGTGGTAGACCCCCAAGGTCCGGACGTCCTTGGCGATGGTACGCCAAATATCTTTTTTCTAGTGGGCGCCGACCTACATGAATTGTACAGGGGGGAAAGAAAAGTTATTACCAAATGCACCATCACAGTCATTGGCCCCCATCCCTACCCTTGCCATGATGCACATGCACTCACCGTTGTTTCATGCACGCCTCAATCTCCCCCCCCATCTTTCATCCACCCCACTTCACACAGGCATTTACCTGTTTGTCTGGAGGACCGTAGAGTAGCGTGTACTGGGGGAGGACCCCATCCACGAGTTTCTCCAACTCCTTCGATGTGAAGGCAGGGGCCCTTTCCCCAGACGCACAAGCCATTGTCTCTTCCAGACAGAGGTCACAGCAGCACTTGCAGTGTAGGTCCTCTCCTGTCGAAGATCAGGTATCGAGTGATTGAACAGATAGAAAATGGCGGTCACGTCCGCGGCGGTGCGTACCGTCACCGCCGGCGTACATCGTCATTGGCTCCTGGGACCCATAGGGTCCAATGTTAACCAATGCAGCATTGCGCCGCAGTCTTCGACCGCCTACCGCGACGGTGTACAACGCCAGCGCAGTTACCTCACATCCCATTGTCCCACTTTACAGGTCAGGCAGCCGCCATTTCAGGGGCCCACATGGCTTAATTTTTAACTGTCTCACACATACCTAGGCCTAGCCTCAACACACATACAGGCCAATTTTTGGATTATGATTCGTGTTCTGTGTAAGCTGTGGGTACGTACCTCTGAGTTGTTTGACTCTGTGCTCGCTGTTGTCCTTCATAGGCACCGTCCGCTTGGACATGTGAGGAGATGACGGCATCGTCCGGTGTACAGACCGCTGGTGGACCTGTCGACAATGGAGGAAAGACATGTGATCATCACCTACAGGCTTGACCGTGCCACAATCCAGGAACTGTGTGCCCAGCTGGAGCCAGACCTGATGTCAGCTATCCGCCATCCCACAGGAATCCCCCTCAAGTGCAGGTGCTGTCAGTACTCCATTTCCTTGCAAGTGGGTCATTTCAAACAACAGTGGCCATAGCATCAGGGATGTCGCAGCCTATGTTTTCCAATGTGTTGTCCAGAGTGTTGTCTGCCCTGCTGAAACACATGCGGAGTTACATCGTTTTCCCTCCTGTGGAGGATTTGCCTACAGTGAAAGAAGACTTCTATGCCCTGGGACATATCCCCAACATCATAGGTGCCATTGATGGGACCCATGTGGCTTTGGTACCCCCCGCAGGAGTGAACAGGTGTACAGAAACCGGAAGAGTTAGCATTCCATGAATGTGCAGATGGTGTGTTTGGCAGACCAGTACATCTCCCATGTGAAGGCCAAGTTCCCTGGCTCAGTGCATGACGCCTACATCCTGCGGAACAGCAGCATCGCTTATGTGATGGGTCAACTCCAGAGGCACCGTGTGTGGCTATTAAGTGAGCACCTGGAAGCAAGTCAGTGGGAATGGTTGTCTGGGTCTGGGGATATCCCTACAGGTTAGTGTGTGTCTAACAGTTGTCCCTCGCCATTTGCAGGTTACTCTGGTTTTCCCAACTTGTCATGGCTACTGACCCCAGTGAGGAATCCCATGACAAGGGCAGATGAACGCTACAATGAGGCCCACGGGCGAACTCGGCGGATAATAGAGCGGACCTTCGGCCTCCTGAAGGCCAGGTTCAGGTGCCTCCATATGACAGGTGGATCCCTATTCTACTCACCAAAGAAGGTGTGCCAGATCATCGTGGCCTGCTGTATGCTTCACAACTTAGCTTTGCGACGACAGGTGCCTTTTCTGCAGGAGGATGGTCCAGATAGCGCTGTTGTTGCAGCTGTGGAGCCTGTGGACAGTGAAGACGAGGAAGCAGAAGAAGAGGACATGGACAACAGGAACTCAGTGATCCTGCAATATTTCCAGTGAGACACAGGTAAGAATACAAACCTGCCTACTACATGTACTTTAACACTACTACCTCTCTACACTCTGTCGTTTTCACCCAGTTTATGGTCACTGAGTTGTCACTTTCCCTTACAATTTCACATCTGCTTTGTTTCCTCATGGACTAGAGCTGTGTGACATAGGTATGTTGACATTACAATTGAAAGAGCATTTTGCCACTGTAATTGCTAATACACTATTTCGAAATCACAGACTGACTCCAAATAGTTTTGTGCTTCAAGGGTGTTTATTTAAGTGCTCAATATTGGAGGGGGTTGTAAAATGGTGAGGGGTGATGGTGGAGGAATGTCCATGGCAGAGTCCAATCTATTAGTCTCACAGGTGCATTGCCCAAATGGGCATAGGAAGTAGAGCTGGGGCAGTTTGAGGATGGACAGAGTGACAAGGTGGGACAGAGGGATGACAATCATGGTGGTCTCATTTCTTGGCGGGGTCTTGGCATCGTTCTCTGTCTTTGTCCTGGATCTCAGGGACCGTTTGCGGGGTGGTTCTCCCTCTGCAGGGGGTGGGGTGCTGGTGTGGTGGTCCTGTGGCGGTGCCTTCTGTTCACTAGCGCCGGCGGAGGTGGTGGGCAGTTAATCGTCCATGCTAGTGTTAGGGGCCCCTTCGTGTGCCACAGTGTCCCTCCTGGTGTTGAGTACTTCCTTCAGCACCCTTATCATGATGCCCAGGGTGGAATTGATGGCTCTGAGTTCCTCCCTGAAGCTCAAATACTGTTCCTCCTGCAGGCGCTGCGTCTCCTGAAACTTGGCCAATACTGTTGCCATTGTCTCCTGGGAGTGGTGGTAGGCTCCCATGATGGAGGAGAAGGCCTCGTGGAGAGTGGGTTCCCTTGGCCTGTCCTCCCCCTGTCACACAGCAGCCCTCCCAGTTCCCCTGTGTTTCTGGGCCTCCGTCCCCTGGGCCGTGTGCCCACTACCACTGCACCCAGGTCCCTGTTGTTGTTGGGGTGGTGGATTAGCCTGGGTTCCCTGTAGTGGTGGACACACTGCTGCTTGACGTGTCCTGGGGACAGAGGTATGGGCCCGCTGGGTGGGTGCTGTGCTGGTGTTTCCAGAGGGGGGAAGGTCTGTAGTGGCCTGTGACTGTGTGAGGGGAACCGACTGTCCAGTGGTCCCCGATGGGCCGGGCTGGTCATCTAGATCCAGTTGGACAGAGCTGCTGTCATCACTGTGGGCCTCTTCTGTTGGTGGTGTGGACATGTGTGGACCCTCCTGTCCGGTGACGTTGGGTAGGGGTCCTGCAGGGGTATAAAAGGATGTTTATTACATCTGTGTGTGGCACGGTGTGCAATAGGTGGGTGTCCGTGTACCCCAGTGCTTGCATTCCTGTGTGGGACCTTGTGTGATGGTGGTTTAGGGGTGTGTATGGGTATGTGCAGTGGCCATGCTTTGGTGCTGGGTGTCCATGCTTTGTTGTTGCATGCAGGGCTTGGTTTTGGGATGGGTGGGTTTGTCATAGTGGGACATTTGTGAGGAGTAGGAGTGATGGGGGTGAGGGTGAGGGTGGGGGTATGTGATGGCATGCAGGTAGGGTGGGGGATGTCATAGTAAAGCTTTGACTCACCAGAGTCCATTCCTCCATCTACTCCTGCGAGGCCCTCAGGATGGAGAATCGCCAAGACCTGCTCCTCCCATGTTGTTAGTTGTGGGGGAGGAGGTGGTGGTCCGCCGCCAGTCCGCTGAACCGCAAGGTGGTGTCTTGAGACCACAGAACGCACCTTCCCCCGTAGGTCGTCCCACCTCTTCCTGGTGTCATCCCTATTTCTTGGGTGCTGTCCCACTGCGTTGACCCTGTCCACTATTCTTCGCCATAGCTCCATCTTCCTAGCAATGGAGGTGTGCTGCACCTGTGATCCGAATAGCTGTGGCTCTACCCGGACGATTTCCTCCACCATGACCCTGAGCTCCTCCTCAGAGAACCTGGGGTGTCTTTGCCGTGCCATGGGGTGGTGTTGGTGATGCGTGGGGTGGTGTGTGTAGTGATAAGTGGGGTGCTATTTAGTGGTGTGTTGTGTGAGGTGCATGGAAGTAATGTGGGTGATGGTATTGTGTGCCTGTGGATGCTTAGTAGTTGTTTGTAGTGTCTCTCTGGCCTTCTCTCGGTACTTGTGGTCGTAGGGGTTTGTGGGTGATGTGGGTGTGTGTTTTATATTTTATTGGTGTGTGGGAGTGGTGTGTGTATGTGTATCAAGTGTGTGTATTTTGAATTGTCCAATGTGCTAGTGTTTTGTAAATGTGTGTGTATTTTGAGCGCAGCGGTGTGTACCGCCAATGGAATACCAGGGATGAAAGACCGCCGTGTGGATTCGTGTATCGTGATAGTGTGGGCGTATTTCTGTTGGCGTGACGGTGGAGGTTTTGTTTTCACCAGTTTATCACTGACCTTTGGTGTGGCAGACTTGTGTGGGTGTCTGAATTTTGGCGGATTCCATGCTGTGGGTCATAATAGCTGTGGTGGAATTCCGCGGCCGCTGCGGTGTGTTGGCGGTCTTCTGCACGGCGGTAAGCGGCATTTACAGCCAATGTTGTAATGAGGGCCATAGTGGTGGTAATAGTTATACACCATGAACATAAATACTTGTTTAAATTGTTTATTAATTTGACATGTGTATATAAGGCAGACCACAGACTGTATGTGTAAAATAAGCCTTGAAGGGCTAAGCTCTGTATTCTTTGTATACCTGTTTAAAGTTGTGAAAACAATAAAAAAAAGTACAACACAAAAAAATGAAAAGGAACAAATGCTTGTTCTTATAATTACATGAGTATTAGAGCAATAGAATCACATTGGTGTCTTTTATGTGATCTTGGCTCTTAAAGCAAAGGTGCTCTTAGGTCTTGAACTACTTTCAAAGACATTGTCAACTCCAAAGTATTTGAGCAAGTATCTAGATTTACACTGACTATTTAGTGCATGCTATGCAACAAAGCCCAAGGGATCTTCAAGGAACACATATATATAAAATTCATGTTGAAGCTCAGTAGCAATTGCAGAGTAACCATTTTAATTCCAGGTTTGTCTTTTTCCAGGTGTCCCTTTCCACAGTATCCCCCCTAAAACCCTTCTTCTCTCTAGCCATTCAGAACCTCTGGATTTTAAATACCAGAGTCAGTGCTGCTGGAAGGTGGGCTTTTGAGGGTACTGCTTCTGAGGAACTGAGCCTTGTCACAGCACTTCCTGGATGTTAAACTGTAAAATATTCCATGGTACGTCTCTCTACCTAAAACAAATATGGAAGAACCTTTCTTCTTCTGTGCACAGCTCATCTGCCAACCCTCCTCTCTGGGTACTCAAAATTGGATCTGGGGGCAGCTCCTCTCCCACTGGGATTGATACCTAGCTGGGAAACAGGACAATAGAGGGGGCAGGTCCCGGTGTGAGCTACATCTGCCTTTGACAGGGTAGACATCCTTTAAAGGTAATTAGGTTGCTGGGCACAGCCCAGATGGCCATCCTGTCTGGGGAAGGTCAATCACTCTCCCCTTGTCTCAGCTCCAGGATCACTGAGCCATTTATGTCCGGGGGTCACTGAACCATCGCAGAAAGGCACGTTTGGCTCAGTATTTTGAAATGGACACTTTCTAGAAGTGTCCATTTCAAAATAGTTCTATAAAATACAACTTGGCCAATAAGTTGGATTTTAAATTACTTTGAAAATGGGTCCTTGAATTATTATTCTACCTGCTCCCCCACTGACTGTGTCTCAGTGGTTTTCTATGGGAAAGCCAGCCTTGCCACAGTGAAAAATGACTTTGAAGGTTTTTCAGTGCCAGGATATGTAAAACATAAAAAAATACATACTCTACTTTATACATACCATGCATCCTGCCTTATTGGCATTTACAGACTACCTTAGGAGTGACTTATAAGTACTAAAAATACATATTTAGGCCTACCAAAAGGTTTATTTACCCAGTCTGTAAGGGCTGACTTGGAGACATGATTTGTAATGCCATTGTAGTGGTGGCACAATATATGCTTTGGTCTACTAGTGACATTTAACTTGTAGGCCCTGGTTACAATTTTGTACCATATAATAGACACTACTAGGTAAATTTAATATGTCAATCAGGAGCGTAGTCCATTTCAATGTGTTTCAGGGTGTAGAGCACATGAACTGGGGCCTGGTTAGCAGTGCCCTAGTGTGCAGTCTAAAAACCAGCAACATCAGTCCAAAAAAATGGGGTGACCATACAAAAAGAGGCATTTTCTTACGCTATTTTCGCTTGGCATGCGACTTAAGACTCTTGGACTGTACTTGTAGAATTGATAGTTCCTTTTTTTAACTGATGTGAGATAGGTCTTTATTTGGGTTGATCCTTAATTTCTCTTCTTGTTCTTTTTTTTAAGGATGCATAGAATTCCAGACAGCTGGTGCCCTCGGCATAAATGAGAGTAGGTAAGTTTTACAGTAAATGTTTCCGTAAATAGATTGTTTTCCCTTTCTATTTCCCGGGCTCTTTATCAAGTTTAGAGTGCAGTTATTTTAAGGGAAGGTGGTAATATCCGGGAAAGAGAGGCTTGTTTTTACATGGAATATAACTCAAAGAAAAATACCAATGCCCCAATTACCTGTAGATCTTAGAAGTACTTAGGGAATACACCTGACAATAGTCTCATAGCTAGGTGCCCAAAAGAAAGGAAATTAATAGGGTTGTAGAAAGGGTTTTCTTCACCATATTCCTTAATCTGTCCCACTTGTGACTCCCTCACTTCTCCTTGCTTGGAAACGCAAGTGGTTACACACCTGAGAAAGCCACGCTCCTCCAGGAGTGTGGCGGGATACAGCGTCTGACCAGTGGTCCTCAAGGTGATCAGCACAGCTCTCCTCAGCCTTCACACCTTGCGGGTCCCAAGGTGGTCCAATGGCTCCAGTCTTGGCACTTCGTTTGCAGCACAGCTTTTTCTGACAGTCTTCTGCAAAGCCTCCTTCTCCCTGTGAGTGGCATCTGATGTTGGTTTCAGGCTCCTCCTCTTTCTTGATCTCCTGTGCGTCTTCCTCCCAACTTCCTTCCATCGAGAAATGATGTGCCTGACCTTGTCCTTCTTTCCTTGCCATTTCAGGCTCACAGAGCAGGAAAGAAAAAGAGACAGCTTTGGTGGATTTTTCCTCTAGGTCTGTGATGCTGGACCCTGGGAAAAAGTCTGGTAAGTCTTCCTCACACCCCTCCTCCTGACACATCTCTCTACCCAGGAATTTCCTATTTGGGGAAAATAAGAGAAACTGGGTAGAAAGTCAGCATTGCTTTGGCCCTTTCCGTGTCTGTGGCAGTCCTCAAACTGAAATGCTTGTAATCAGAGGAACCACCTAAGGATTCGATGGTTGTTCCCTTTACTCCTGCTCATCCATGTAAGAGTAGTGTCTTCAGTGTATAGGAGAAAGGGATTACCTTCCAGATACTATTCTAATGTTTCCACAGCCCACCTGATGGCAAAACATTCTTTTTCAATCACGGGCTAGGCTTACGACTGATGAACAAAATTGGAACTTCCACTCCATCATTGTTCTGTTGGGACAAAACTGCACCTATACCGTAGTCAGATGCCTCAGTTTGTAGTATAAATCTTTTCCTAAAGTCAGGGGGGCCTAGCACTGGGTTGGAGGTGTTAGCGTGCCTGGTCCTTAGTAAGTAAACTTACAAGGGGACGTGTATAGGTTGATAAACCTTTTGATTTGCATGGAGTATCCTAGCTATGTAGTAATCGATGACCATCAATAATCAATACATGAATCAACAATCATAAGCAAAACACTAATCATCAGTGAATAGTGTCAACATCTCATGAATAACCACAACTCAATTAAACATTTTATCAATTTTATTTCCCTATTTGTTACAATACTAAGTCGTAAGGTTAATTCAAGCTTTATTTAATTCACTCAAGATTAATTCATTAGTGACCACCAATAACATAACCTAATCAAAACTTCAGAAAACATGCGTTCGAATGCCTCAACATAAGCAAATAAAGAAGTATGTGTTAACATGAATAGCAGAGTTCAGCAAATCAGTCCATCAATCACTTGTCACCGTATATGTCAACGTCTCAGAATCAGAACCCTACCTAACACAGATTAGCATTGGCATGTGGGACTTCATGCGAAAACAATTTAGAACATGAATTTAGAAAAACACCTAGCTAGAAGAAAAAATATAAAACAGCGCAGTTGGTACCTAGAAAGAAAAGGCACAAAAGTCAATCAGTCACATTGTCATAGCTACCTATCCACAGTATGGATCAGCAACAAAGTCAGTCTTCGTCTTCAGGGCATCAATCGATCAGCAACGCATCAGGATCTCAAGAGCTTGAGCCCAATGACAGAATCTCAAATCTCTTCTCCCCCAATATCACACCAATTTAGGAATAAGTTCTCTCCCCGATCAGTTCTGCCTCTAGATCGGAGGTTTTCCCCCTGTGTTACGACATTATATTAAAGTCACTCAGTCCATCCCCTAATTCCTAATTGGTAAATTAATAACCCTATATGACGCTATCCAATGACTTTTATTTCACAAATCTATGAGTTCTAATATTTAGTCGCTCTCAGGTTGGTGAATGGTTCACTGTACGATGGCCTCATCATCCGCCTCATCAGGTATCAAAAATGTTGCATCTTCTTCTCCAGTCAGTGTCTCTATTGTTCGAGTCCTGGGAAAGCACATCTCGTCTGCTTTACACCGGGTTTGATACAAATTTGATTCCTTCATCTCCTGTCTGTCGGTTCATTGCAGAATATTCTAGCTAAGCAAATTTTATTAATTTAAGTGGTCAGGGTCAGTTCAACACATCAGCTTTTCTACATTGCACGATTTTTCAGCTTCTGCATGAGGCCTGGCAAAACTAGGCCACAACTTAGGCTAAGTTAACTCTACAATATAATACAAAACATACGTTAGACATTTCAATATGACATATTATTACATTTTTATTATGCATTTTCAATATTTCATGCATTTTTAATCATTTTAGTATAACTCGTGCATTCTGGTGGCCAATCTCCATGGGCACATTTTCAAACATGCACATTATTTTTCTACAATAATTTTCCTCTGCATTTTATTATTATTATTCAAAATGCATAAACACTCATCAATAATTTTAATTAACATATCTGTGTCAGAAATCCCTCCGCTGATGACTAAATATGTCAACACATCACCTTTACCATCATTATTTTCATAATTCACTCTCCTCAGTGTGTTGTCTCCTTCTCAAATCTTCTCTATAAATTCTTTCCCTGTCTTGTTCTTCCCTCCTCTTATTATTTTTAGACTTTTTCAATTTCATTCTTTGACACAATTTACATGAACCCCATAATCCTAATATGCAAGCAATCACAATTAATATTCCCTGTATGATTTGTAATAATACCCCATTCCAAATGTTACTAAGCCAATTTCCCACTGAAGCAAATCCCTTTCCAACCCTTTCCCAAACACCTGGTTCGTTCAATTCTTTCAAATCCTTACTCAAATTAGTCAGGTTAGTAAGTAAGGGCCAGATGTATGAAACTTTTTTGCACTCGCAAATGGTGTGAATCGCAAAATTCGGCCGTTTGTGAGTGCAAAAAAGTGGTCTGCAATGCATGAAAGGCATTCGCAGACCAAAAATAAGAAATCACAAAAATTGCAATTTTTTGCATTGCGACCTGGTTTTGCGAGTCGCATTTTGCGATTCGGTATTTCCAGTAGGAAATTGCGAGGCACAAATTGGGAGTCACAAAATCCAAGTCACAAAGAGTTGCATCAAAAAATAGCAAATTGCGATTTTTCGCAGAATGGCATTTTGCACATGCAAAATACCACTAAGTGAAACCAGGTGGTAACCAGGTGCAACCTACATAAAGAGGCCCAGAATGCCTCAGACTCTTTTCCACAATGGCTGCACTCTACGTCATGGTAAGGAGGATGATGATCTTGGCAGGTTTGAGGTGAGGGAGGAGGAGACAGGAGCGCATTTTCAGAGTGTGCATTACATTTTTTAACCTGACAGAGGAGGAAATATATGAGAGGTATAGGTTGAACTCAGCCATGATACTTGATCTGATAGCTGAGCTACAACCCATACTGCAGCGCAGAACACTAAGGACTCACAGCATACCCACCCATGTGCAGGTATTATGCTCCCTCCACCTACTCGCCTCAGGGAGCTATCAAGGGGTCATAGCAGCAGCTGGAGGGGTCTCACAGAGTACCCTCTCCAGACTTTTCAATGCATTTATCAACGCCATGCTGAGCAAACTAAACCAGTACATCAAATTCCCCCACACCCCACAGGAAATACAGCAGACAAAATTTTAATTTTACCAGATAGCACAGTTCCCCCACGTCCTAGGTGCCATAGATGGGACACACGTGGCAATCTGTCCACCATCTGTCACAGAGTATGTGTACTGCAACCGGAAATTCCAGCATTCAATGAGTATACAGGTGATATGCAATGCCACCTACATCATAACTGATCTCGGGGCCAGGTACCCAGGGAGCACACATGATTCATACATCTTTCGCCATAGCGGCATACACAGAAGAATGCTGGCTGGGGAGTTTGGTGAAGGATATTTACTAGGTATTGTCCCTCTATACAATGGCGCATTGATGGCATGCTGAAGTCAGATGGCCCACTTCTTATCATACACTCTGTCCCTTCCAGGAGACAGTGCCTACGCAGTGTGCACCTACATGATGACGCCCTACCTCAATCCTGCAACACCTGCTGAACGGAGATACAATGCAGCACAAAGGGCAACCCGCAATGTGGTGGAGCGCAAATTTGGACTGCTGAAGAGTCACTTCCGGTGCCTCCACAAAAGTGGAGGGGCACTACAGTACAGTCCAGAGACAACTTGTAGAATAGTGGCTACTTGTGCTATCTTGCACAATATAGCCACCACCAGCTTTAGAAATATGTGATACTGAATCTGATGAGGATGATCCCATACCACCCCTACAGCCAGCAGACAGGACCAGTGCAGCAGAGGGAAGGCAAAGGGGTGCTGACATCACACACAACCATTTCAGACGTAAGTATAAATAACACAAATCCTCTGACAACTGTACCTGTAGTGAAATAAATGTATTACCTTAAGTCAGGTAATG
Organism: Pleurodeles waltl; assembly: GCF_031143425.1. Lineage (NCBI taxonomy): Eukaryota > Metazoa > Chordata > Amphibia > Caudata > Salamandridae > Pleurodeles > Pleurodeles waltl. The sequence continues at coordinate 924,558,646 of NC_090437.1, forward strand.
TTCGTTTGAGGAACTGCAAAAAAAGGTTAACTGATAAACTAGAAACAATGTAGGACCTGAGTAATGCACTATTACGTCATAGTGAAAACATAAGTCCACTGGCAGCTACAGTCATTTTTTGCGGCCACGCACACCACTCGGGTGCCCAGTTACCTCACTGGCACCTCTATTGTACCCCTCAGTGGCAGTGCTGTGCCTGGCACTGCGCCGCCTGGTGTCCAATGCTGGTACAGCTACACTGCTGAGGCTGGAACTGTCCTCAGTGTCCCCCAGTGCAAGCTCACTGGGTGTGGCTGACCTCTGTCCCATTATGTTGTAGATCACATTGGTGATCTGTACCAGTCCATTCGCAACATCCCTGCTACTGTGTGCTGCCTCCACTTGTGCAGCCACTGCACGACGGGCAATCTGTGATGTTGCATTTGCCACCCTGTTCACAGAGCGACAGAAGCCCCAAAACATGTTCATAATTCTGCGCTCCTGTCTGCGCTGGCTCACCCTCTCATGGCGCAGCTCCTGGCATAGTTCACGGACAGCACTTGTGAGGTCTCTGGTGTCCTGTGATGCCTGCACCTGTCCCTCATGCAGCAGTTCTATGTTTGAATTGAGGGACTCAAGCTGGAATGCAGGCCCACCATGTTGCTGTTGTGCTGGCGCAAATTCTTCTGTAATCCCAGGATCCTTTTGTTTTGTAGTCGCTACTGCTGCAACATAGCAGCTTCCAGCCCACCAAATAAGGAGGGACCCTCACCTGCCTCATCCTGCTGTGCCCTGGAATTGGTCGCCATATTGCGGGGTGCTGTGGTCTGCTGTCACCTGACCTCCTGCATCTGGCTGCGCCTGCCTGTTGGTGATTGTGAAATTGGCCCTTCCTGCTGCTCATCTGAGTCTTGGCTGAGCTCTGGCAGTGGCAGTGCCCTCGGCCTGCGTCGGACAGGTGCAATGGTGAGATACCCACTGGTGTTGGAATCAGAGGCCGGATGGGTGTCTGTCTCGCCTACGCGTGCTGATGCTGTGGCTGCTGGGCCTCGCCCACCTGCAAAGACAATATGCAGCATGTCAGTTATGTTTGTTACAATTACGTTCACACAATGGTAATAAAGGCACAGGTACTTCTCTACACTTTGTTGTGTGTGTTGTGTTCCTCTGGGTGTCGCTCTACTTAAACACTTTGTATGTGCTACTTTTAGCTCTGGGATGTGGACTGCCACTCCCATAATGCATTGTTGTGCTGCTTCTAAGATGTGGACTGGACTACTTCTCACAACGTTTGACATTACTTGCTAATTCCTAAGGGGATTTTGTGCATACACATATGGGGTTACAAATCAATATTGCACTTACCTTGGCTGGTACTTGGTGTGCCGGAGGTGTCTATCTTTGTGACCCCTGTCACAGCTTCAGGGAGGAGTGTCGACTCGACTAGGTCCTCTAACGGGGTGGATGGTGCCTCTGTGAGTGGACCGCCTCCTGTGCCCCTGGCCTCCTGAAGTCTCCTTGCCACCCTCTCCTTCGCACGGGACCGCAGGTCATACCACCTCTTCTTAATTTCTTCTATGGAGCGCTGTGCCACTCCAATTGCGCAGATTTATGATTGGATATCTGCCCATAGTCTCCTTTTCTCACTCTCAGGCACCTGGAGTGAGCTTTTGCCAAAAAGGCGGTCCTGACTCCTGACCACCTCCTCTGTCAGCACCTCAAGCTCTTGCTCGCTGAATTTGAGCTTGCGCTTTCTCTCTCCCTTCTCCTGACCTTGGCCTGAGGTCTCCATCCTTGCTCAGGTGTACTGGCTCCTTCAGAGTGCTGCTCTGTGTGGCTGGGCTATTCTCTCTCAGGATGCTGGTTTGGGTGTGGCACCTGAAACTGCCTGGGATGACTCACTTCCTGCTTGTGATGTCATCAGGCTCCTCCAGGTGTGCTTTCTCTAAACTTCTCGCAATTTGCAATTTTTTACCGAATCGCAAAAAAATCGCAATTTGCGAAAATGCAAATTGCGATTCGGTAAATGGGCCTCGCAAACCACAAATAGCAATTTTTAAGAAATCGCTAATTCCGAATCACAATTTTGTTACATGGCCAATTGCGACTCGGAAATAGCAATTTCTTAAAAATCGCTACTTGCGATTCGCAAGGCTATTTTTCATACATATGGCCCTTAGTCTCTTATCTCCTTACTGTTATCTGGAATATAAGAATAACAATGCCTAGTTAATCATTTTACAGACTCCACCGTCCTTTGCTATAAGAATGTCTAAAGCAAGGCGATTCTGAAGCATCATAGCTCTATCCGCAGCTAATTCTGTATCTATCAGGAGTATTGCCCCAGGAAAGTTTGTCAGCATGTTATCCACAATAGTAGACAAGTTTCGTATCTTGATCGAATTCAGGGTGACTCCCACTGAAGGAATCACTGCACCAAATATATCTCCCACAATAGCAGAAGAGGTTTCCCTCCTCTGTCGCTTATGATGTAACTCAGTCAATTTTGGAAACTTCTTTAAGTCATCTATCTGATAAATCTTTGGGAAGATTATCCCCAAATAACATGTCCCATACCATCCTCTTGAAAGGCGGTAATAAGCATCTAGTCCACAAATACTGTATAATAGATACCAGGAATCGCAGGGTCCTGACCATTCAACATAAAAGTCCACTTACTCTGAAACAAAAACACATGCCTACATTCACTCGTTCCCACAAATAAAGTGCCTGTGTGCGATTTTGGCCTATATATACAAAGCTTCCCAACGTGAAATGCATCTAATGCTAATTTCCTTTACGTTTTAATTGCAGTGTAAGCATCATCATTCTTATAAGTTCTTTTCTCTAAGCCTTTTTCTAAATATTCTTTTAATGCTTTTCTCCTGTCATCAGTATGTCCTATGAAACTCTTTTCTAAAGGTGTAAGCAAGCATGTTAGATTGTTTCTATGTGCATATGCAGTTCCAAACGTTAGTGTAGGCTCAAAGAATCCTCTAACTAATACTATATTGTGATCCTTAGCTACTCTACTCAGATACCTACTAATAGGAGCAAACAAAAACACCAAATCATAATTATAGTAAAAATACTGTATATGCTCTTGATTATAGAACCTTGTTGGTAGCAAACAACAGTTTATTCCGTATGTTAATGGTAAGCTGTGGTACATAACTCCTTCCTCTACTGACAAAGGAATTTGCGTACACACAAGACGTTCCTTTGCATCCATCGTTTCAACATACTCAACAAGCGATAGAAAACGTTAGAAGAAAGCTCTCCTTCAACGTTAGTATAGTCATGCAAATACTCATCTAACTTAAACCTCTCTAAAGCTGTTAGTGTAGTGGTCTCAGGAACAGAAGCACGATTGGCTCCTTTCGTATCAAGAACATACATTCCCACAATCACTTTTATAAACAGAATCCCAAATATAATCGCCAATCCAATGCTCATATATTTACAGCGGCTAACATTCCTAACCTCATTATTTAACTCAGCCATGATCTGTAAAGAATCAGAATGCAGAAGTAACTCTTATATAAAGTGTAGTAAAAATAAAAAATAAGGAAGAAATTATTCTCTCACAGTTCAGTTTCACATCCAGGAACCCTTTTCTTTGTCAAACTCGATTAGCAGCTTGTCATATCCGGCTTTATGTCAAATCAGGTTATCAATGTCTCTTTCAGTTTATTTTCAACAGTCTCTTTTTAGGTTTTTCAGATTGGCTCAATGATTCAGCTTCTTGTTTTCCTTCAGGTTACATCAAAGTACTGACTGAACCTCTTTATCAAAACAAAAGGACAGAAACTTGTGTTGCCATTCATTTGTAGTTGCATATGCCCATTCAGGACCTGCGTAACGCCGACTTGCTCTTCTCTTTCTTTTCAATTTTCGATCACCACTTATTTCTCTTTCACTCAATTCTTCTTTTATCTACCTCTTCCTCTATTGTTTCATTTATGATCAATTCCTTTCTTTTCCCTACTTGTGACTCAGGCCAATTGTCTCCTTTTCTCAATCCTTCTGTCAATATTCTTCTCAGGATTGGACTCTTTTCCTTCTCTTTCTCTATGGTGTTTTCTCTTGATGGACCTGCAACAGGCTCAGGAGGAGTTGGATCGCCATGCCTTTGATCCGTCTCAACTCTTTCCCCCTCTTGGTCTGGCACTTGCTCTGTTTGCTTTTCAACACTGTCTGCTTCTGGGAGAACCCCTTCTGTGCTAGGCTCTCCTGCCATATCCGTTGAGATTGATTCTTCCGCACCCTCCTATAATTCTTCACCTTTGTCTCTTACAGGGGTAATAGAACCATCTTCCACAAGCTCTTGTTCAGTCTCAGGGTCTCTTGGTTCTTTTTCTGGTTCAGGTGCAGCAACCTGTTTCACTGTTGTTGGTGTTCTCAACAACTCTTCTTCATGATCCTGTGGACATGCCACCTTCTTCGTATGACTCACATGTATCCAGTTCGGGAGTCCTGCACACTTCACAGCTGTCATAGTTGTTAAGACCACCTGGTAAGGCCCTCTCCAGTGTGGCTGTAAACACATCTTGCAAACATGTTTTTGGACAGCGACCCAGTCTCCGGCTCTCAGATTGTGCCCTGGTTCGTGGATGAGTGGCAGAGTGATAGCTTGCACCTGCTGAGAGAAGGAGCGAACCACATCAGCCAGACCCTTGCTGTAGTCCAACACCATATCATCTGTAATATTTACAAGTGCATTAGCTGGAACTTCTGGTAATCTCATTGCCCTACCCATGAGAGTCTCGTGGGGCAACAGCCCTGTCTTCCTGTCAGGTATATTTTTTCATCAACATCAATACCAAAGGCAATGCATCTGGCCATTTCAGATTCGTAGCTGCACACATAGTGGCAATTCTTGATTTCAAGGTACCATTCATCTGTTCCACTAATCCTGATGCTTCAGGGTGGCAACTACAATGCAACTTTTAGTCAATGTTTAGTGCTGCACAAAAGAGTTTAATCACCTCGTTATTGAAGTGAGTTCCCCTATCTAATTCTAAAGAGATCAGAAACCTGAAACGTGGTATCAATTCCCTGAGCAACAACTTTGCTATTGTGAGACTGTCATTCCTTCTTGTGGGGTATGCTTCAATACAGTGACTAAAGATACACACAATCACCAACACATACTTCAAACCTCCACACACAGGCATCTCAATGAAATCCAATTGCATTCTGCTGAATAGTCCTCCTGCTCTTCCAATGTGGCTCAAATTCACCATTGTCCCTTTTCCCACTTTTAGCTGCTGACAAATTACACATCGATGACATACTGCCTCTGCTGCCTGTCTAAACTTAGGATTGAACTAGTCAATCCTGAACAATTAAACCATGGCATCCCTACCAATGTGTGCCTGTCCGTGGTAATATCTGGCCACTTGTGAAACTAAACTATTTGGCAGAACCATCTGACCCTCCTCGGAAACCCAAATTTCATCAGCTCTTTGGACACATTTCAGTTTTGACCAAAGTTGTTTCTCTTCCTTGTCAACATTATTTTGCAATGTTTTTTATTCTTCCAATGTATCAATCACTTTCATTGCAAAACTTGTACATGTATTGTCTTCTTCTGACATCAGTTCCCACTTGTCTTTGAACGATATGCAGTTCAATACGCAAAACCTTGCGACTTGATCCGCATATCCATTTCCTAGTGAGATGTAGTCCTGTGTCTTTTGATGTGCGCTGCATTTCACCCTGCAATTTCTTCAGGTAACTGTATTGCATACAGCAATTCCTTTATTCTGTCGCAATTTCTCACTGGTGTACCAGAAGAGGTCAGGAAACCTCTTTGTGACCACAATTGACCAAAATCATGAACAATTCCAAATCCATATTGGCTATCTGTGTAGATGGTAACTCTTAATCTTGCGGACACATGGCATGCTCTAGTAAGAGCTACCAATTCTGCTATTTGTGCAGAATATACACCTTGAAGCCAAGAAGCTTCCAATGTACCTGTAATCGTGCACACAGCATATCCTGCTCTCAATGTACCTGTACCATCTCTGAGACATAAGCCATTGAAAAAGACAATTTAGTCATTTTCTTCCAATCGTGTATCGCTGATATCTGGTCTGGGTTTCGTGCACAATTCAGTTACCTCAAGACAATTATGCTCAATATCTTCTTCCTTTTCAATTTCAACAGTATCTCTTGGAAGCAATGTTGCTATGTTCAGCACTGTACATCTCTTCAACGTTACATTTGGAGCACCTAGAATGCTCGTCTCATATCTTGTTAGTCTGGCACCAGTCAAATACTGTGTTTTCGTCCTTGCATTAAGATCTCAACAGAGTGAGGTACCATTACCGTCAATGAGATATCCCATCACCACTCCCTCACATTGTGATAGGCCTTGACCAACTCCGGCAACCGCGTGCAAACAACTTGGTAAGGCTGCTGCGACTGGGTCCAAGGTAGCTGAAAAATAGGCTACTGGACAATAAGCACCTCCATGGACCGGTGTCAAGACAGACAAAGAACAAGCATCACGCTTATGACGAAACAACATGAATGGCTTTGTGTAATCAGGCATTCCCAACGCTGGAGCTCTGCACAAACTCTGTCTCAACTCAGTGAACACTTTCATCTGATCCTGGTCTAAGGTAATGGGATCTGTAACCTCCTTATGTGTCAGCTGCTGCAATGGTTTGGCAATCTCAGCAAAATTCAGAATCCACTGACGACAATAACCTACCATTCCCAGAAACATTCTGACATCTCTCTGTGAAGTCGGGGGACTTCTCTGCAGTATCACTGTAATTCTTTCTCTGGAAATTCTCCTTGACCCTTTCTCAATTTGGTATCCCAGATATTTCACTGACCTGTAAAAGTACTGCAATTTCAAAGGTGACACTTTGGCCCTCATTACAACGGTCAAAGTCCGCCAGGGCTGTTTCGTCGGATGCACCGCCAACAGGCTGGCGGTGCTTTCCTTGGGATTTCGACCGCGGAAGCGCCGCGGTCGCACCGCCAGGACCGGCGGTTTACCGCCACGTTGGTCTCAGCAGCGCTGCCCAGGGGATTACGAGTCCCCCTCCCGCCAGCCTTTTCATGGCGGTAGGAACTGCCATAAAAAGGCTCGCGGAAAGGGGAGTCGCGGGGCCCCTGGGGGCCCCTGCACTGCCCATGCCTTTGGGAGGAGGCACAAAGAGGGTGTAGCCACCCTCAAGGACAGTAGCCATTGGCTACTGCCCTCCCAGACCTAAACATACCCCTAAATTCAGTATTTAGGGCCCCCCCAGAACCTAGGAAAATAGATTCCTGCAACCTTAACCAGAAGAAGGACTGCTGACCTGAAGCCCTGCAGTGAAGACGGAGACGACAACTGCTTTGGCTCCAGCCCTACCGGCCTGTCTCCCAACTTTGAAGAAACTGCAAAAGCGACGCATCCAACAGGGACTAGCGACCTCTGAATCCTCAGAGGACTGCCCTGCAACCAAGGACCAAAAAACTCCAGTGAACAGCGGCCCTGTTCAACAATCTGTAACTTTCTTGCTACAAAGAAACAACTTTGAAGACTTCACGTTTCCCGCCGGAAGCGTGAGACTTTCCACTTTGCACCCGACGCCCCCGACTCGACCTGCAGAAAACCAACACTACAGGGAGGACTCCCCGGCGACTGTGAGCCCGTGAGTAGCCAGAGACGACCTCCCTGAACCACACAGCGACGCCTGCAGAGGAAATCCAAAGGCTCCCCTTGACCGCGAATGCCAGTAACGAGGGACCTGACGCCTGCACCTGCAGCCCCTATGACCTGAAGGAACCGAACTCCAGTGCAGAAGCGACCCCCAGGCGATCCTCTGCCTAGCTCAGGTGGTGGCTAACCCGAGGAGCACCCCCGTGCCTGCCTGCATCGTTGAAGTGACTCCCGGGTCCCTCTATTACTTTCTATCTGAAACCTGACACCTGTTTGCACTCTGCACCGCCCCTGTGACGCTAAGGGTGTACTTTCTGTGCCTGCTTGTGTCCCCCCGCTGCCCTACAAAACCCCCCTGGTCTGCCCCCGAGGACGCGGGTACTTACCTGCTGGCAGACTGGAACTGGGGACCCCTGTTCTCCATTGAATCCTATGTGTTTTGGGCATCTCTTTGACCTCTGCACCTGACCGGCCCTGAGCTGCTGGTGTGGTAACTTTTGGGTTGCCTTGAACCACCAACGATGGGCCACCTTGGCTCCAACTTTGAGACTTGTAAGTGCCTGCCTAAGGCAGGGTGCACTATACCACAGGTGAGGGCATATGTGCATGAGCACTATGCCCCTACAGTGTCTAAGCAAAACCTTAGACATTGTAAGTGCAGGGTAGCCATAAGAGTATATGGTCTGGGAGTTTGTCAAACACGAACTCCACAGTTCCATAATGGCTACACTGAAAACTGGGACGTTTGGTATCAAACTTCTCAGCACAATAAATGCACACTGATGCCAGTGTGCAATTTATTGTAAAATACACCCAGAGGGCATCTTAGAAATGCCCCCTGAAAACATATCCGACTTCCAGTGTAGGCTGACTAGTTTCTGCCAGCCTGCCATACACCAGACATGTTGCTGGCCACATGGGGAGAGTGCCTTTGTCATTCTGTGGCCAGGAACAAAGCCTGTACTGGGTGGAGGTGCTTCTCACCTCCCCCTGCAGGAACTGTATCACCGGGCAGTGAGCCTCAAAGGCTCACCCCCCTTTGTTATAGCGCCACAGGGCATCCCAGCTAGTGGAGATCCCCGCCCCTCCGGCCACTGCCCCCACTTTTGGCGGCAAAGCTAGAGGAGATAATTAGAAAAACAAGGAGGAGTCACCCACCAGTCAGGACAGCCCCTAATGTGTCCTGAGCTGAGGTGATCCTTACTTTTAGAAATCCTCCATCTTGTGGATAGAGGATTCCCCCAATAGGATTAGGGATGTGCCCCCCTCCCCACAAGGAGGAGGCACAAAGAGGGTGTAGCCACCCTCAAGGACAGTAGCCATTGGCTACTGCCATCCAAGACCTAACAACACCCCTAAATTCAGTATTTAGGGGCCCCCAGAACCTAGGAGACTAGATTCCTGCAACCTTAACCAGAAGAAGGACTGCTGACAAAGAAGCCCTGTAGTGAAGACGGAGACAACAACTGCTTTGGCCCCAGCCCTACCGGCCTCTCTCCCAACTTCGAAGCGACGCATTCAACAGGTACCAGCGACCTCTGAAGCCTCAGAGGACTGCCCTGCAACCAAGGACCAAGGACCAAGACACTCCCATGAACAGCAGCCCTGTTCAACAATCTGCAACTTTCTTCCAACAAAGAAACGACTTTGAAGACTTCACGTTTCCCGCCGTAAGCGTGAGACTTTCCACTCTGCACCCGACGCCCCAGGCTCGACCTGCGGAGAACCAACACTACAGGGAGGACCTTCCCGTGACTGTGAGCCCATGAGTAGCCAGAGACGACCACCCTGAGCCAACATAGCGACGCCTGCAGAGGAAATCCAGAGGCTCACCCTGACCGCAATTGCCTGTGACAAGGGACCCGACGCCTGGAACCAACACTGCACCTGCAGCCCCCAGGACATGAAGGAACCGAACTCCAGTGCAGGAGCAAACCCCAGGCGACCCTCTGACTAGCCCAGGTGGTGGCTACCCCGAGGAGCCCGCCCCTGTGCCTGCCTGCATCGTTGAAGTGACACCCGGGTCCCTCCATTACTTTCTATCTGAAACCCGACGCCTGTTTGCACTCTGCACCCAGCTGCCCCTGTGCAGCTGAGGGTGTACTTTCTGTGCCTGCTTGTGTCCCCCCCGGTGCCCTACAAAACCCCCTTGGTCTGCCCCCGAGGACGCGGGTACTTACCTGCTGGCAGACTGGAACCGGGGACCCCTGTTCTCCATTGAATCCTATGTGTTTTGGGCATCTCTTTGACCTCTGCACCTGACCGGCCCTGAGCTGCTGGTGTGGTAACTTTGGGGTTGCCTTGAACCCCCAACGGTGGGCCACCTTGGCTCCAACTTTGAGACTTGTAAGTGTTTTACTTACCTGTAAACTTAACCTCTACTTACCTCCCCAGGAACTGTTGATTTTTGTACTGTATCCACTTTTAAAATAGCTTATTGCCATTTTTACAATGACTGTACATGATATTGTGATTATTCAAATATTCCTAGAGTTCCTAAGTGAAATACCTTTCATTTGAAGTATTACTTGTAAATCTTGAACCTGTGGTTCTTAAAATAAACTACGAAAAGATATTTTTCAATATAAAAACCTATTGGCCTGGAGTAAGTCTTTGGGTGTGTGTTCCTCATTCATTGCCTGTGTGTGTACAACAAATGCTTAACACTACCCTCTGATAAGCCTACTGCTCGACCATACTACCACAAAATAGAGCATTGGAATTATCTATTTTTGCCACTATCTTACTTCTAAGGGGAGCCCTTGGACTCTGTGCACACTATTTCTTACTTTGAAATAGTATATACAGAGCCAACTTCCTACAGGGCCTTTATGTCCAAACTTTCCCAAATGATTCAACAGGGAAATTGAGTAGTACTTACACTCGTCCCTTGTTTTGGATGCAATCAGTAAGTCATCAATGTACTGCACCAGAGTTGATTGGTACGGTAGTTCCAATAACTCCAGATTATTTTTCAAAATCTGATTGAACAAGGATCGTGACGCTGTGTACCCTTGAGGAAGCCTGCACCAGCTGTAGACTCTGTCTAGGAATTTGAAACTAAAAAGAAACTGACTATCCTCATGGTGAGGCACAGAAAAGAAAGCTTGTGACAATTCAACCACTGTGAACCACTCTGCATCGCATGGAATCTGAAACAGTATTACTGCTGGGTTCGGCACTACAGGACAACACGACCACCAGGTCATTCACTTTTTGCAAATCTTACACAATGCGCACTTTCCCACAATGCTTCTTTAGGCCCATTATCGGTGAATTACATGGACTGCTCAACACCTCCTTTAAAACCCCTTGTTTCAGAAAATCTCCAATTATCTGGCCACTTTCATCAGGACATCCGGTGCCATGTTATACTGTGGAAGCTGCAGAAACACTGCATTCGGCTTCAAAGTGATCTTAATCGGCTCCACTCCCTTGATCAAACCCACTTCTTTACCTGTCAGGTCCCACACATTTTCCTGTACCGTTCCCTGCAAGTCTGCATGTAATTCTTTCATAGTAAACATCGGGAAAAGCTCAATCAATGGGTACGCTTTGTTAATGGTTTCATTCTCAGTTTCAGGAGCTTGTTCTTCCTCATCATCACTATTTGTCTGAACTTCTATTCCAGCAGTTGAACAACTAATCGAACATCTGGTCTTGCACAACAAGTCCCTTCCCAGTAGAGATACTGACTTGAGTCACAAACTACAAACTTGTGCAGTCCCTGGAAGTTGCCAATCTCAACCTGCACTGGATCTGTGGTCAGGTTTATCAACTGTCTATTCGCTATCCCTACAACCTGTACTGTTCTGCTAGAAAGAGGTAAGTTTGGAACTTCTGCACTTCTCACTGTAGAGCGTGTAGCTCCTGTATCCACTAAAAATGAGACCCTATGGCCCATCACCTTTCCTTTCACAAAAGGTCCACTCTGATCTACCTCTAGTGATGCTGCAAGCATGCGTGGCTCCTCATCCGAACTCTCACACATCCATTCATGTTTATTATATTCTCACTATGTAATGGGAACTGGTGCACTGTGTCACTACTTCTGTCTTGTCTCTGACCTGGGAACTGCTGAGTAAGCATCATCTGTTGCTGTTCTATCGGGCTTGAGGTATCTACATTTGCTGTCTATGTACCATAGGAACCTGCTGCTGCATTGGTTGCAACTGTGTCATTTGTGCACGTGGCATATGCATCTGCTGCATAGGTTGAACATTCTGCACTTGATAAAATGTTATTCTGAAAATTTGGATTAAGTCCTCTCATTCTAGGGACTTTCACAGTTTGAAAAGTATTGACATCACCACTTTGCTGAACAATACCATCCTGCACCATCAACGGACACTCCCGCTTCCGGTGTCCCACATTTCTGCAAAGATGACACAGTACCATATTTTTCATTTTCATCCCTTGCACATAATTTTCAACCACTACGATAGTCAAATCCGGACCACAATTCATATTGATTCCACGACCCCTACCTCTCGCTTGGGTTTAGAACATGAGAGTTCCCTGCTGCTGCTGTATCTGTTGCACTAAAGCTCACTGCACTCCAGTTTGAGCTGCCTTAATCTGCATCACCATTGCCTTCTCCTTCAGCTTTTTCAGCTTCAGCTCAATCTCATCACTACAGTATTTCGCATACTGCAATACCTCATCAATCGACTCCTTGACTTCCTGCACTGTCCTGTCAATTCTCTGACAATCAATATTTGTAGGCGAGATTCTAATCTTCAGGAATTCAATCACCTTATAATAATGTTTAATCACTCCAGGTGATGGTGCACCTGTAAGTCTATCCCTTTCTGGTTCACTCGTCGGACAATCCACTGCTCTCTTGCACTCAACCCATAAATCAGCTGGCACTACTAACTCCAGCAGAGTATTCAAGTCTTCCCACAGATATTACGAAAGTTTCACAAGTCTATCTGTCTGCTGGTACCATTCAACTGGTTTCTCTCTCAGTTTTGGATAGTCGTTTGTGAATGACAAAATATCACTCATGTGCCAGGCAACATGAACGAATTGCCCTCCTGGAATTTCTCTCATTGGTAATATTTTTACTGGATCCTTTTCTTTCTGAACACTTTCAGACCGTTCTTGTGGATCTTGCTTCAGTTTATCCTTCTTCTTTGCCAATCTACCTTCCCACTTCTCTAATGCTCCCCAAATCTGAGCACTCTGCAGTAATTCTTTGAGATGCGCTTTCATCCCAGCTGACCTCATGTGCTCAAAATCCTTTGCCTCAAAATCTAACCTGTAGCTTAGTTTCAAGTGCTTTGTTTTCTCAATTTCTATGTCATGTTTATCTGCCAGATCTGCCAATTTCTGATGTATCTTGCCCAGTTCTCTCGTTATTCTCAGACACAAATATCTCAGCTCTTCTTCGGTATAGGATTCTAACCTATTCACTCCCATCGACCCTTCAACTAGTTTGGTTATTTCGGTAGCCAGCATTACACGATCAATCTGCTCTTCGCCCTTGGATGTATTTCGAGGGGAATTCAGACTGTCTAACCACTCATTTAACTGCTGTGCTGTTAATCCCTGTAATTAAATATTACTTGCATTCGGCAATGGCACCTGTTGTACCACTGCACCTGGAGTTTGCGGCATCAAAAGCTTCAAGCTCTGACTTACACTTGGGCCATTTATGGTATCCGGAAGCGCAAAAAAGTGGACTAAGGTCTATTAATGGCCTAGAACCATCAAAGGTCAGACCCATAGATGATTTTACCTGCACATGATCTCTCACCCCCCTCCTCACGAGGCTTTGTGACATTTCAACCTGTTCTCCTGCAACCGGCTTATTCTGCGCAAACAATGGTACCACTGGACCAACAGTAATCAGCAGTGATATTGCATCTGGTGCCGCTCCGACACCCACATTTTGTGGAAGAGCTACTCCCATACTCTGGTTCATCACTGGTGTCACAGCTGACTGTGTCTATGTCACTGGTGTAAACTTCGGCATACCCTGTGGCTAAGCCTGAGGCAACAACATTGGAGTCGGCTCGGTCTGAACTAACATCGGCCTCGGAACCACTTGCTCCGTAGGAACCACAAAGTTCGAAGTTGTCTCAAGAATTGGTCTTTCTGAATAGATTCTCTGTACCAGTGGTGGGTGCATCTGCGCTTGGACTACCGAAGTTGTCACTGCATTAGGAGTACTCTGCACTACCCCTTGTACCTGTCCATTATCAGTCTGTACTGGTCCCACTGTCCCTGACACTTGAGCTGGGGCAGTTGAAGCATAACTAGTACCTGGACCTCCTTCATACACTGCATATGGTTGAGGTCAGTCCCTCAACATCTGAGTAATAAGATCCTCAATATCTGAATCTTCTTCTTCCACATAAGTCTTTTTCTTCTTCTTACCCCTGACGAACTCTTATAACTCTTGCTAGTATCCTCCTTCTCTTCTGACTCATCTTCCTCTGTGATAGCAGGAAACAACTTAACGCCTTGCAATGCTGTCATTCTCCACTTTTTCTGTTCCCAATCCCATCTCGCTTCTGCTAAGGACTTCTCTACCTTCCTTATTCTCTTGTAATTTCATTTCTTGCTGTTGTCTTGCTATGAGCTCCCAAACCGCTAATGCCTCAAACTGTGCTGGTCTCTGAAGTGGCTTCGTCTCATATAATGTAATTCGTAATTGATCCAAAATTCTCAAATTAAACGTTCCATGTTCTGGAAATGCTAAAGCTCCCTGTTTCTCTGTCAATTTGCACCACTGCTTTAACCAAAGACATGGTGCGATACCTCGCTCCTTCATCACAATAAATGCTGGAGAATTTTCTGGTGGGGTAGGCTCCCCCACTGTTGCCTTAATGTAACTATCGCCCTTCATGGCACTCCTAAAAGCTTTGAAAACCTTCATCTTTCTCTGTTGGAAATTACTTTTACTCCCAAGATTCCATTCACCCGCTTTCTCAACCAATTGCCTCTTACGGATGGCTGCCAATCCGCTTGCGACTCTTCTCACTAACCAACCTATCCCAGCGTGGCCCACTCTGATGTCACACTCACACACTGCAGCTGACAAAGTCTTGTGGCTTGTCCTCCTAGTCTTCAACTCACACGGAACGAATGCAAAAGTATTGCGAGCACTAACCAAAAACCAATAACAGAAAACAAATCAGCTGGTTTACTACAGGAAGGTACACAATCACTTCAGAGACCTTATGGATTTTCACTGATGGCCCTTTCGCTTATGCAGCTATTCCTCTTTCTCAGTCTCCCACATTCGCAAGCAAAATTCGACCCACAAATTTTACTCTCAACTGATCAATGGGTCTGTCCTTGTGCACATAGGACTTGCCAAATCTCAGTCGAAATTTTCTCTTACTCACTTAACTTACACACCGACTCGTTGACCATGCCCGATCAACCTACTAAACCAGACAGATTACAACATATAACCCAAGTGCCTCCTACACTTGTCAATATACTCCAGAGTCTTAGACCAAGCAGGGTCCGTACATCACCAACAACCACGTGGACAATGTTTGAGCACAAAGCGCCGCACACATATGAAGTTCAATGACTTCCCTACTCTCATACTGCGGAGTGCGCACACTCCTACTAGACCTCAACTGGAGTACGCAGACTCCCTACTTTCCTCACATACAAAACAATTCACCCGCGGTCTGCATAAGCCTTTGCAAGTGCAACCTACCACTTTCACACTATCACAAAGACGCAGAGAACATACCCAACTTTACTAGCAGGATCCAGGATCTGGGAAAGTCATTTCTGGGCTTAAGGGGACATCATCTTTGCTACAATTGCCATTTCAGAAAAACAAATTCAAACCTCATAAAATGAATAACTAACCCTAATTTAAACTACCACCATAACCATCGGTCACCACATAACTAGTTCTTCAAGGAAACTAACCATCAAGCTGCTACCAAACACTGTTAGCGCGCCTGGTCCTTAGTAAGTAAATTTACAATGGGACGCGTATAGGTTGATGAACCTGTTGATTCGCATGGAGTATCCTAGCTATGTAGTAATCAATGACCATCAATAATCAATACAGGAATCAACAATCATAAGCAAAAGATTAATCATCAGTGAATAGCGTCAACATCTCATGAATAACCACAACTCAATTAAAAGTTTTTTCAATTTTATTTCCCTATTTGTTACAATACTAAGGCGTAAGGTTAATTCAAACTTTATTCAATTCACTCAAGATTAATTCATTAGTGACCACCAATAACATAACTTAATCAAAACTTCAGAAAGCATGCGTTCTAATGCCTCAACATAAGCAAATAAAGAAGAATGTGTTAACATGAATAGCAGAGTTCAGCAAATCAGTCCATCAATCACTTGTGACCGTATATGTCAACATCTCAGAATCAGAACCCTACCTAACACAGATTAGCATTGGCATGTGGGACTTCATGCGAAAACAATTTAGAACATGAATTTAGAAAAACATCTAGCTAGAAAGAAAACTATAAAACAGCTTGTCACCATATATGTCAGCGTATATGTCAACGTCTCAGAATCAGAACCCTAACTAACACAGATTAGCATTGGCATGTGGGATTTTATGCGAAAACAATTTAGAACATGATTTAGAAAAATATCTAGCTAGAAGAAAAACTATAAAACAGCTCAGTTGGTACCTAGAAAGAAAAGGTACAAAAGTCAATCAGTCACATTGTCATAGCTCCCACAGTATGGATCAGCAACAAAGTCAGTCTTTGTCTTCAGGTCATCAATCGATCGGCAACGCATCAGGCTCTCAAGAGCTTGAGCCCAATGACAGAATCTCAAATCTCTTCTCCCCCAATATCACATCAATTTCGGAATACGTTCTCTCCCGATCAGTTCTGCCTCTAGATCTGAAGTTTTCCCCCTGTGGCACGACATTATATTAAAGTCACTCAGTCCATCTCCTAATTCCTAATTGGTAAATTATTCGCCCTTTATGACGCTAGCCAATGACTTTTATTTCACAAATCTATGAGTTCTAATATTTTTTCGCTCTCAGGTTGTTGATTGGTTCACTGTACGATGTCCTCATCATCCACCTCATCAGGTATCAAAAATGTTGCATCTTCTTCTCCAGTCAGTGTCTCTATTGTTCGAGTCCTGGGAAAGTACATCTCGTCTGCTTTACACCGGGTTTGATA
This sequence comes from Pleurodeles waltl, assembly GCF_031143425.1. NCBI lineage: Eukaryota > Metazoa > Chordata > Amphibia > Caudata > Salamandridae > Pleurodeles > Pleurodeles waltl. The sequence continues at coordinate 924,575,449 of NC_090437.1, forward strand.
CAAATTTGATTCCCTCATCTCCTGTCCATCGGTTCATTGCAGAATATTCTAGCTAAGCAAATTTTATTAACATAAGTGGTCAGAGTCAGTTCAACGCATCAGCTTTTCTACATTGCACGATTATTCAGCTTCTGCATGAGGTCTGGCAAAACTAGGCCACAACTTAGGCTAAGTTAACTCTACAATATAATGCAAAACATACGTTAGACATTTCAATATGACATATTATTACATTTTTATTACACATTTTCAATATTTCATGCATTTTTAATCATTTTAGTATAACTCGTGCATTCTGGTGGCCAATCTCCGTGGCACATTTTCAAACGTGCACATTATTTTTCTATTTAAATTTTCCTCTACATTTTATTATTATTATTCAAAATGCATAAACACTCATTAATAATTTTAATTAACATATCTGCGTCAGCAGAGGTTATGGCTGACTTCAACTGTCTAAAAGCTTGTAATGCCTGAGAAGAGGGAATCCGGATGTCACAGTTCTGAATAGTCTTCTTAAGATCTGTTAGAGGGTTGGCTATTGCTGAGTAATGGTGTATACATTGTCTAGCATACCTTAAAAGACTCAGGAAGGCTCTGACTTCTTTTTTTGTGCTGGGAAAAGATGTCTCAGTGATAGCTCTAAATTTTTCAGCCTGGGGCTCAATACACCTGTTACCTAATACATATCCCAAATATTTCACGGTACTGTAGCCTGCCTTGGATCTTTTTGCATTAATGTGTAGGTTGGCATTTTCTAACTCTTTGAGTACTGCTTGAAGGTGATCCAACACACAAGTAGTACTAATGATGACTGTCATACAGGTAAGCAGACTCTTGGTGGTCTCTCAGGACCAGATTCATGAGATACTGGAATGTAGTGAGTAGTATCCATGCATTCCAAAGGGCAATCCCGTAAATTAGAATAGATCAAAAGGAGTAGAAAAGGCAGTCTTTTCTCTGCCTTCTTTTTTAAGGGGTACCTACAAATATCCTTTGGTCAAGTCCATGGTGGTGATACATAATTTCTCGATTAGTTCATCCATTAGAGGAAGGGAGTACCCATCAAATTTGGAGACGCTGTGAACAGTTTTGGAATCAGTGCAGAAGTGTATGCTTCCATTAAGGTTTGGGACAAGAACAATTGGGAGGGCCAATTGCTTGGATTTGGCTCTATGATCCCTAATTTCAACATCTGATCTATCTCATTCTTTATCACTAACCTTCAAGCAGCAGGAATTGTATAGGTCTTTTGTTTAATAACTACACCCTGTTTTGTAGGGTTGGCATGTTCTGCGAAGGTGGCTTTTCCAGGTAGATCAGAAAAGATGGGCGTAAAAGGCTGTAATGCTGAATCAACTTCTTTCTTTGTAGTTTTGATAAAGCTTCAATGAGGGGTAATTTATCTAACGTATTGGGAGTGTTGGTTGGTATAGTAGTTTGGACATTTTTGGGAAGAGGACCTAACCACTTCTTCAACAAATTTACATGGAAGACTTGTTCACTATTGGGAGAGAATCTCAATCTATAGGTGACATTGCCTTCTTTCTCAACTTTTTAAAGGGACCTTTCCACTCAGTTTGTAACTTTTTTGTTGAGGAGGGTGGTAGCACCAAGACCTAGTCCCCTATTTGGTATGTTTTCCACTTCTTCCCTTTATCGTATATATCTGTTTCTGTCACTCCAGATGGTTCAAGACGAGCATGTGGGAACATATGTTCTCTTGCCAATCATGCAAGTACAGATATAAGTGAACTCCTTATGTACTGAGGCCACTACCACCCCAAGTGCTTTAGTAAAGACTCATGTAGTGGTCCCAAGACCAAATGGTACAGCTTAGTAGTCCTGGGACCCCACCATGAAGAAAAGATAGTGCCTTTGACCTGGGATGATGCACCAATGGGTATAGGTCCAGGGACACCATCCAATGCATTCAGGGCGAGAAAGATCTCACTTAAAGACAGTGGGGGTGATTCTGACCTTGGCGGTCTTTTCGCAAGACCGCCGAGTTACCGCCGCGGTAAAGACCGCTGACCGCGGCGGTATGCCGCGGCGCGTATTCCGACCGCTGGGAGCGTTCCGCCGGAAAACCGCCAGCAGCCACACTGGCGGTCGGCGGGAAAGTGGAGACTGGTCAACCTCCACCGCCACGCCAGCAGAACACCGCCCACAGAATTACGACCCACATTTCTGTGTGGCGGTCTTCTGTTGGCGGTCTTCTGTTGGCGGTCACGTCCCTATGGCTCCCGTCGCCTCCCGGAGGACCAACGCACAAGGTAAGTTGATCGTCCGTGAGGGGAACAGTGGGGGGGGTGTTGTGTGATGTGTGCGTGCATGGGGGTGTGTAGAGGGGGTGTGTGAGTGCGTGCATGCGGGCGGGGGGTGCTGCTGTGCCTATGGGCAATGTGTGTAGTTCGGCGGGTGCGCATGTTGGCATGTATGTGTGCAGGTATGTGCCCCCGTTGTGTATGTGTGTGTGTAGGGGGTGTGCATATGTGCATGTTGGGGGTGCGTGCATGTCGGGGTGCGTGTATGTGCATGTCGGGGTGGGGGGGGCAGGGGGTTTGTAACATCTCTGGGGGGTGGCAGGGGGTGGAGGGTGTGGGGGGGGGACTCGTGGGGGTAGTGGGGGGTGGGGGAGACCCCTATCAGTGCCAGGGATGGAATTCCCTGGCCCCGATAGTGCCTACCGCCATGGTTCGCATGGCGGTTCCCGACCGCCAAAAACCGCGGCGGTAAGCAGGGTCATGATGCGGTTGGCGGTCTTGGGTCGACCGCCGGGCCGGAGTGCGCAAACTCCAGCCCGTCGGTCATGACCGCCGTGGCGGTCGGAGTGGGAAAGTGGCGGTCGATCGCGGCGGTGACCGCCGCGGTCAGAATGCCATTTTTTGGACCACCGGTCTGTTCGCGGTCCGACCGCCGCCTCTCCGCCGACCGCCGGGGTTAGAATCACCCCCAGTATTTTGAACTTGTCCTGATGAACAGAGATTCAAAAGTCTTATGTCCAGAATGGGCCTGTGACCTTCATCCTTCTTCGGAATCAAGAAATAAAGGAACTAAAATACTGCACCCCTTTCTTCCATAGATACATGTTCTGTAGCCCTTTTGTGCAACAGGGTATGGATTTCCACTTACCAGACCGAGGATTTTCCTGGTTGCATTTCACTGAAGATAGTTGAATTTCTAAGGGAGCAGACAGAGGTGTGAGGCAGCAGCCTTTGCAGACAAGCTGATGAACTCACTGAGCTGTTGTAACAGACTGGAAACGTCTCAGCAAATGAGAGACCCTCAGAATTACCGGAATGTGATGACAAAGGAGGACAAATGAAAGCATTTCAGAAGTAGCAGAGCCAGCACAAAATGAGAGGACTGGATTTGCTACTGCCATTGTTGATGGCATCCATTAGGCCCACCTCTACTATGAAAGGAGCAGAGCTGTTACAGATGTGAACTGACTGAAAAGGTTAGCTCTACCAGAAGGTCTGGCTCCTGGAAAAGCAGCAAACGTGACTATATTGTTGATACAGCTGTTTGGATAGGAAGGGTACCCAAAAGAGCCTGCCATGGCATGTTTTTTTTAACCATTCCAGAACACAGTCCGCTGTTTGTCCTGTCTCAACAGTCCAGATGATGAATCGGATAGGAGGCAATAAGAAACAAATGCTGCTACCAGGAAACACGTTCTGTATTTTTTTTTAACCTCATGGCCTCGATGAAATGCTTGAAATTAATAGTTTTTTTATAATATGAAATACTACAGTGATCTTTAGCTGGTAACATATACACTGAGGTCAAACATATTGCTATACACTGAGTGAAACTACAAATACGATGGGGACTTGGGGGGAGCAAAGGGCTTGCCCGTCTCCCCCCGGGTTTATCGGGCTGTGGTGGAATGTTCCACGAGCCCGAACAGGGATTGGTTTATAGGCAGGATAGGGCGGTGACGTGGCAGAGGGGATAAAAGGCAGGGGCTGGGTGTGGGCGGCCTCTTTGGCCGTTGTCACACCCAGTGGGCGTTTTGTCTTTGTGTCAGGAGTTTTTTCTGTGAGGTTGGTGTTTTTGCAAGGCGGTTTAGACAGTGTTTTGGGTGGAGTTTTGTTTAGTGACGTTGAGTTGAATTAAAATGGAGCCTAATAAGGTTGTTCAAGCGCTTAAGGTTCTTCAGGAAGAGGGTAGAGAGGACTTTTTGAAGGAAGGGGTGTTAGAACAGGCGTGGGTAGGTTTGAAGCAACCTAAAAGGGTATCAGCTGAAGGTGTTTCAGCTGCGGTGGCGGCTTGCACTTCGCCGGTTAAATCTGGGACTCGACGAGGAGGACTTATTTTCAGGCGTGGTTGGAGTTTCTGGATTCAGGTGCGGTAAGACGATGGGGTGGGTGCGATGTGCGATATTGGAGACAGGAGGATGCGATTCATTTTGTCATGCAGCAGATTGAGGCTGGTTTGGCAGCGGTTACCATATCTGGTAAGTTATCAGGGATTTCATTTTATGGTAAGTATTTTTGGGGCTATGATCCGGTGGAGGGTGAGCTATGTAGGAGGATTTTAGCGGGTTGGGCTATGTCAGGGGGAGTGAGGTGTGATCGAAGGCGACCGATTACGCTGGATCTTTTGCAGGCTTTATTAAGGGTTTTGAATGAATTGTGTTTTTCTGAGTGGGAGGTAAGTTTGATTTCGATGTGTATGTCATGGTTGTTTCATGGGGCCTTTTGGATTTCAGAGCTGTTGGGGGTGAGAGGGACAGATGGGCTCCTTTGTGAGAATGTTCAGGTGGGGAAAGGGGGTTTATTTATATGGTTGCCATTTTCAAAGGGGGATCAGTTGGGGAGGGGCCAGGAAGTGTGTTTGTCGGCGGTTCCTTCTATTGATTGCCCGGTGCGTTGTTGGTTTGCTTTTTCAGCCTTGAAGTCCCAATTTTCAAGGTTCGTATTTGTTCATCAGGATGGGTCGAAGTTATTAGCATCACAGTTTCTAGCGGTTTTGAGGTTGGCTGTCAAGAGAGTGGGTTTAGAACCTAGTAGTTATGGTACACATTCTTTTAGAATTGGGGCTGCTACGGAGGCAAGACATCAAGGTAAATCAGATCAGTTGATTAAACATTTGGGTAGGTGGAGGTCGGGCTGTTTTAAAAAGTATGTGCGTTCTTTTAAGCAGTAAGGTTTTCTTGCCATTCTTCGTCTGGAAGAATTTTTTGTATATTTTCATTTCTGTTTTTCCATTCTTTTGCTTCCTCTCTAGTTATTTTCCTCTTATTTCAATATTGTGAGTGGTATGAACGGATGTGCTATTTAACATATTCTCTTTTGTAGGTTGTGTCGGGGGTCCAGACAAAGTTTGCGCCGTATGGATTGTTGGACACTCTTTTGTTCGCTGGGCAGAGAAGCAAGCAGCATCACGTCATTTCGGGAGACAGCTGGGGCTTGATGCTTCAAGAATAAAAGTTAGTTGGGTAGGAAAGAGTGGGATGAGATGGGGTGAGTTGCTTTATGTTTTGGCCAAAAGAATGGAACGGGGGGTTTGTCCAGACTTGTTGGTGTTACATTTGGGTGAAAATGATTTGGTGGCATTGTCGGGTATTGGGTTACTGAAGGTCATGAAGATGGATTTATGTCGGATTAAGGAACGGTGGTCAGGTACACATATAGTTTGGACGGGTTTAGTGTCGAGAAGGGTTTGGAGGGGTGCTAATTTATTTAAGGGTATTGAGAAGCAACGTCGGAAAATTAATAGGGAAATGAAGAGTTTTTGTAATTCTCAAGGTTTTTCATTTTTGTGTCATGGAAATATTGGGGTGTCTGATCTTTTTCGGCAGGATGGGGTACATCTATCGTTTTTGGGGAATGAGTATTATTTACTGGAGCTTAGGTTGCTAATCGCAGAGTTATTAGGGGAACGTTTATGGGATAAATAGACAGTTTTTTGGGGTGGGGCAGGAAAACACCTTTGGGTTTTCCTGTGTGGCCTTTCGGGGGGAAGGGGTAGATCAGAAAGAGGAGAGGGCAGGGAATTTGCACAGACAAGGGTAAATGGATAAGGTGATTGCAGGACAGATGGGTAAAAGGGTTAGTCGGGTCAAGGTGTGGGATGGGACAAGGGGTAGTGCGGTTGGGGCAGTTTAGAGGGAGGGGGTGGGGTTAGGTGATGAATTTTGTATTAGTGAGGTCTGGGTAGTTTTGTGAGGCTATATGCCAAGGTTGTATTTTACCAGGCCTGTTCTATTAAAGCGTCCTTTTACCCCTTATTGGTGAGGTGTGTGGTCATTTCACTTTTCAGCCCGATGGATTGCTTCCGCTGCTGTCCTGTCTGCTGAATTGTATCTGTTTAACTTGGTTGTAATCGATTTAATAATTGAGGTCTCCGAGCTGTTTATACACGACCAAATGAAGCTTTGTTTTACAACTGCTCTTCAAGAACAGCAATTATATCATGAACCGTAGATATTTCAAGATTTGTATGCATCATTTTGTTAGGTGTATGATCTTTATTTTATTAACGTAACACTGCTAAACTATTTGACTGGTTGTATAAATGTTTATGGTTTTAATTAACTTTAGACTTGAAATACAGTATTTGAACATTAGGCATACTTTCTTTTCGCAGAAACACTGCCAGCTAGCTCTGTGACATTCCACTGCTGAAGCACAGAGCCTTGGAATGCATAGAAGCAACCAATCATAACAACAATATATAACTTATACAGAAATGTGTTGCAATTGAAATGAATCGATTAAAGAACTAAACAGAGAAACAAGAAAGAAAATGGTCGATTGTTATCACTTAGAAATAGTCAAAATATCTGATCTTTTTAAATTGCTTCCCCCTAATAGCCTTCCATATTTCCTACGTTACTGACAGGCCCCATTGGCTTACACTGTGAAGACCCGCTCCCCTTTCCTTCTCCCCTTTCCCTCCCTGAACTATTACTCCATCTATGGAGATACAAGTGTGTTGTAGAAGCTAATTCCATTCACAGGGCCCCACCTGATACCATCTACCTTGTTACTTCCTTACTGCTGCTCTCAAGCCTAGCACTTGAGGTAGGCTTAGAATGGCATAAATACTATACGAGGTCTGTGTGCACTGCTGACAGCATGTCAGGTCTCTGTATTGGTGCCTGTTTATCCTTTGTGTCCACCTGTGCTGGCGTGTGTGTACAAACATATTGTGTGTTGGTGACTCCACACGTACTGGTGACTGTCGGCTAACCTGAGTGCCCTGGTGTGTGTAGGGATATCCGTAAGTATGTCCTTAAGTTCGTGTACACACATGCGCAATCAGTGCGAAAGTTTACATCTGGGTCCCATTTGGCCCAGGGTTAATGAACATTTGTGAAATGTAGGAGACTCGGGCCTCTCAGCACATTCTGCAGGAGTGGTGCATCCATCCTTTTGCATTAAGGCACTGTACATGACATCGGAGAGTTCTGGAGAGCATGTATTAAATGTTTCGACTTGCAGTGTGCCTGTGATTTTACTACTGGCATCACCTGCCAACAGTTTTTAATTAGACTGACTTAGTAAGATTTCCTCTGCCACCAGTCTATCACAGACAAGCTCTCAGCCCTGGAGTAAGGCAGGAGACCCCATACTTTTTTGGTAAGGGGCCCAACTCAGTGCATCAGTAGGTATATCAGGAGATTTAGAAAAGTTAAGTGCAAAATGGGGAAGTTGATGACAAGTGAAAATTCTCAATGTGCTGCCTCACCCCAGTGAGTCATCAAAGGCTCACCAGAGGCTGTGGTTTGAGGGTTCTTTCTCAGAAGCGTACAGATGGTGAAATCATACTTTCACATCCGTGACAAACTAATGAAAGGCAAATAAAAACTCACCAAACCTAACAAAGGGAATTACTTTGGGTGGTGTAGAGTTTCTTAAGAGTCGAAATGGGCCAGAATTGTTTAAGCTTGTAAAGATGACCAGGAGGAAGACCAACTTAAAAATAATTTAATGTTGTCACTGTCTGCCACCGAGGCAACACTGTTGGGGGCAGATATTCTTTAAAACAGCTACATTATGCTATTGTTTGCCAATTAAAGACTGCTGCTTCCCATGAAAGGGTATGGGTTTCAATGGAGGTAGTATGGTGGAGTCAGGTGTGAGCGGCAGTGAGAAGGCGTGGGTTTAGTGCACACACTGAGCAAGTTGCGAGATTCAATGACACTGAATAGCCCTCCTATTTTAGGCTTGACTAGAAGAGAAAAGGTGTGCATCTGATGAACTTATTACAGTAGCTACCCGTGTGACCAAGGCATTAACAAAATTAGAAAATAATTGGCTGAGCTTCTTAGGAAGGAGTATAGCACTGCCCAAGGCAGCAAACACTAGCTTTGGCCCGTAGCCTATAAAGGAAACAACAAACCATGATTTCAAGACACTTTCTTTGTCACGTCATTTTTTAGTTCCTGCTTGCCAAGGCATCCATTGTAAGCTTATGTGATCACCAGAAAAAAATCTTTAAGAAGCGCTACTGAGAGCGGGGTTTTGGCTCCACGCAAATGTTGATTTTCTTGAATATGGGTTGTGATTGGGCAGAATCTGGGTGCTTCCGCTAAAAAGTGTTTGTATTGCACATTTTGCAGTAAAGATTATGCTCAATATAGTGGGACGGAGTTGGTTATTGTGGGAAAGAACTAATCAATACCAATACCAATACGCCTGATCTTTTTATTATTGAAAACTATAACGAAGGCAGTAGACCTGGCTTACTGATTTTGAAAACTATGGCCCTCATTATGACATTGGCGGTAAATGGTGCTTACTGCCGTGCTGACAGCCGCCAATTTACTGCCACTCTGGGGAATATCCGTTCACCATATTATGACACACTCACCCCAATCCAAAAGAATACAGCCACATACACTAATCCGCAAGACCAAAGGTCAGTGATAAACTGGCAGTCCCAAAATCCACACCGTTACGCTAACAGAACAACGCCCGTCACATTATGACCCACAAATCACCATGGCGGACATTCAACGGCAGTAAACCATTGGCGGTACATACCGCCGCGCTCACAATGGACACCCACATACAAAACAATACTGCATTGGACAATTCAAACAACACACACCTGACACCCATACACACACCACACCCACACACCCACACCACTATAAAACACACACCCACATTACCCACAACCTTTTACCGACAACTATTGCCACCACGAGACTGAGAAGAAGAGCACAGAGACAACTAGACACATTCAACCACTCACACCCATACAACCCTCACGCATTCCACATCACATACCCCACCACATTACCCAACACACCCTCACCAACACACATCACACAACCCCCATGGCACCACAAAGGCACCCCCATTTCACTGAGGAGGAGTTAAGGGTCATGGTGGAGGAAATCGTCAGGGGAGAGCCTCAGCTCTTTGGAGCACAGGTGCAGCAGATATCAACAGCAAGGAAAATGGAGCTATGGCGGAGAATCATGGATAGGGTCAACGCCGTGGGACAGCACCCAAGAACAAGGGACGACATCAGGAAGAGGTGGAACGACCTACGGGGGAAGGTACGTTACATAGCAGCAAGACACCAGCTCGCCATACAGAGGACTGGCGGTGGACCCCCACCTCCTCCCCCACAACTCATAGCATGGGAGGAGCAAGTCTTGGCATTACTGCATCCTGAGGGACTCGCTGGAGTTGGAGAAGGACTGGACACTGGTAAGTCTACTTTTAACAATTATCACTCCCCATGCCTGCATGCCATCACACACCCTCACTCCCATCACTCCACCACATCCCACACACTCCACCATCACCTCTCACTAATCCTAATGCCAAGCCCTGCATGCTGAACCAATGCATGGATACCTCTCCCAGCCCTGCATGGACACTCATCACCAAAGCATCACAGCATAGGTAAACTAACATAACCACAATACACCAACATACACAAGCAAAAGCTGGCAGGGGAACAACAACCATAGAGGGGAAGCTACGGAAGTACAAATGTCAGACACCTGAAGCATAATACATAATTTACATCCCCACAGGTGCCCCTGCCAATATCACTGGAGAGGAGGTGCCACCACTATTCAGTCCCCCAACAGAAGAGGCCCACAGTGATGACAGTAACTCTGGATTTCAGGATCTGGACGATCTACCTGGCCCATCAGGGACCACTGGACAGCCGGTCACCCAAGGCCACTCATAGGCCACCACAGAGACTCCCCATCACGATCCAACACCACAGCACCCACCCACCATACCCACTCCTCTGTCCCCAGGACAAGTCAATCAGCAGTGTGCCCACCTCTACAGGAATCCCAGGCCACACCTTGCACACAAGACAATCAAGGACCTGAGGTCAGTGGCAGTGGGCATAGTTTTCAGGGGACAGAGGCACAGGCCAACAGGGACACTAGGAGGACTGCTGTGCGCCCGGGGGAGGACAGGACCAGGGAACCGACTCTCCAGGAGGCACTCTCCGAGATCCTGGGAGCCTACCAACATTCCCATGACACAATGGGCCAGATTCTAGACAACGTGCAGGAGAACAGGCGGCTGCAAGAGGGACAGTATCAAGGGATCGGGGAGGACTTGCAGGCCATTAACAACACCCTGATCTCCATAGCAGGGGTGCTGGCAGACATGACCAACATCATGAGGGAGGCAACAGCACACCTGCGGGCCCCTGCCACTAGCCAGTCATCTGAACAGCCCTCAATGTTTGCTGCCGCTAGTGGCCAGGAGGCCCCCCCGCAGGACCAACAGGCTACCAGCACCCCTCCCCCTGCAGAAGGTGAACCGCCCCCAAACGTTCCCTGCGAACCAGACAGAAGCCAGAGACACTTGTCAAGACCACCACCAGGAAATTAGACTCTCCTGATTGTCCCCCTTGTGTCCCACTCAGTCACCTTGTCTACCTTGAACTGCCATTGCTCCCCTTCCTATGTCCCCATGGACAATGCACCTGTGCTACAAACAGACTGGAACAATACCCTGGACTTACCTCCATCATCACCCCATTCCATTGCACTTTCCCCTCTATATTTTAGTACAACAATACCCTTGGATAAAACTCGACTACTAGTATTTCATGTATTGCAAAATTGTAATGATTGAAACAGCTACAACCATTGCAAATTAACTGTACATAGAATGAGCATAGAATTAATGACCTGTAGCTGGCTGTTTTGATCACACCAGGAGAATGTAGTCATATCACCAACATCTGCAAAATGAATATCAATAGGTAACAGTAAGTACGGCAAATAAGTGGGTAATGCCAGCATGCCATTGCCACACAGAATACACCAATACTCATAGAAATGTGAAGTTGCACCATCTCACCTGTGTATCATTGGAAGTACTGACGTAGCACTGATGTTCTGTTGTCCACATCCTCATCCTCTGCCTCCTCATCCTCACTGTCCTCAGGGTCCACTGCTGCCACAGGGGCATCTCCAGTCTCCTCCTCCTGCAGAAAAGGTACATGCCGTCTGATAGCCAGGTTGTGCAACATGCAGCCACTACTATCTGGCAAACCTTTTTGGGTGAGTAGCACAGGGATCCACCTGTCAGATGGAGGCACCTGAACCTGGCCTTCAGGAGGCCAAAGGTCCTTTCAATGATCCTTCTGGTTCGCCCAGGTGCCTCATTATAACATTCTTCTGCACTTGTCCTGGCATTCCTCACAGGGGTCAGCAGCCATGATAGGTTTGGGTAACCAAAGTCACCTGCGAATATTGAGGGACAACATTTAGCCACACACTATCCTATATGGCCAACACCATAGGCACACACCAACATATACTGGGTGGGAACCAGGGCTCACCTATTACCCGGACCCTGTGCCTCTGTAGTTGGGAAAATCACATTTGGGATGCTGCTATTCACTGTGACCAAATCCTCAACCTGGGGGAAAGCAATATAGCTGCACATGGGTTTTATCAGGGCAACAAGACTCTTGTTAGCACAATTGAGAACACTGGCTGTGACATTCGTGCTGCCAAGCCCACTGTCACTTGGAAAGAACCAGTTGCCAGGAAATGGAGCACTGATAGCACTTGCACAAGAGGGGGGATCCCAGTGGGATTATGGATAGCTGATATCAGGCCAGGTTCCAATTGGGCACACAGCTCTGTGATTGTGGCCCCGTCCAGTCTATAGGTGGGTATTTTGTGCCTGTCCTCCAGTGTAGCCAAGTCCACCAGGGGTCTGTACACTGGGGTATGTCTCCATCTCCTATTCATCCACAGTGGTAGGTATCTAAGGGACACAAGAGTGAGTAGGCTGTCACAAGCTGAACAATGGAGCCACAACAGCAGTGCACAATGTGCAAACATGTTATGTGACAGTGTAATATGTGAAGTATGTGCCTATTGATCCTGTGACGCAGCAATTATCAATAGGCCTGTTCACCCCACCTGAAATAGTGACTGCCTGTCCTTTGTAGAGGGACAGGTGGAAGTGAGGTAATGCCGCCAAAGTTTTGCACCGTGGTGGTAGGCGGTCGTGAACTGCTGTGAAATTCTTCATTGGTTAATATTGGGCCCTATGGGGTACAGTGGCCAATGGGGATCTACGCCGGTGGTGACAGTGTGCACCGCTGCGGACGTGACCGCCATTTTCTATCTGATTCTCCACTTGTTTCCTGACCTTCCATAGGAGAGGACCTACACTGCATGTGTTGCTGTGACCTGTGTCTGGAACCTACCATGGCCCGTGTGACCGGGGAAAGGGCCCCAGCCTTCACCTTTGAGGAGTTGGAGTGACTGGTGGATGGGGTCCTACCACAGTACGGACTGCTGTATGGACCTCCAGACCAACAGGTGAGTACACTGTGGGCACGATGCATGTGGCATGAATGCATGGAGTCGTGTATGAATGCCTCGTGTAAGTGGGTGGGTGGATGTCCTCTTGGCAGTGTACATGTTGTGGGCTGGGCTATGTGTGTGCCAGTGGTGATGCAAACGGGTATGGCGGGCCATTTGTGTGACAGGCTGGACTGTTTGTCTAATGGTGTTCTCCTGTGTGTATTGCCTCTGCAGGTCAGCGCTCATCAAAAGAAGGGAATATGGTGTGCCATCACCAAGGAGGTGCGGACCCTGGGAGTCTATGGCAGGCGGAGCACCAACTGTCGGAAACAGTGGGATGACCTGAGATGATGGACACGGAAGACCGCGGAGGCCCAGCTGGGGAAGGGGTGTCCATCGGACCCTGACCCCTCGATGGCTCGCATACTGGTGGTGGCCTACCCTGAGCTGGATGGGCGTTTGATGGCATCACAGCAGTCACAAGGGGGTGAGTACAGTGGCTATCATTACAATTTATGGCTGATGGGGTGGTATCCGGGTGGTGGTTGTGAGTCCTTGGGTGCCCCTAGGCCAGGCCAGACATAGCAGCATAGGTCCTCTGGTGGCTAAGGGTTTGAATGTGAAATACTGCTTACCTAGCTTGTTAGTATTCACTCCTGGGCAGGGCTGTGTGGGTCCCAAGTGTGCTGCAGTTGGCGGTGGGTGCCCCTCCTTATTCCTTGGTGACTAGCCATTTCATTGGTAGTGCCATGCATAGTGCGTAGGCCTGTTCCCTGTGCGAGGGTGCTGTGTACGCCAACGGTGGTGTTGGTTCAGTCATTGACCCTGTGTATCCTTTGTCTCTCTCCCCCCTTTCTTGTTTTGTCATCCTGTCCTTATGTGTATTAGCATCATCTGGAGGAGGAGCAGAAGCACCAGCGACAGAGGGAGCTGCATCCCACAGGACCCTGAAGGCAGAGTCCACAAACGCTGAGGGCACCAGTGGTACGGAGGGCGAGGGGAGCACCACGGCGGAGACTGGAGGGGACAAACCAACCTCTGATACCTCCTCTGATGGGAGCTTCCTGGTAGTGGCGGACACCTCTGTGGCCACCCCAGCTGCAGGTACAGCCACCACCCCGCACCAGCACCGCCCTCCCAGTAGCCCCTCAGCGAGATGCCCGTGCCTGCTCACCCAGGAGGGTGGGCATCTCCTTTGCCCCAGGCACCTCGGGCCCTGCCCTAGTGAGCCCTGCTGCCCTGAGTGAGGGAGCTATTGACCTCCTGAGATCAATCTCTGTAAGGCAATCAACCATTGTGAATGCCATACAGGGGCTGGCATCCCAGATGCAGCACTGCAATGCATTCCTGGAGGGCATTCACAGTGTCTTGGCAGCCCAACAGAGATCGATTCAGGCTCTGGCCTCCTATCTGATGGCAGCCATTGTCCCTGTTTCAGCTGTCCCCCCTCCAACTTCCACTTCCCAGTCTCATTCTCCTCGACCCCAACCCATCCCAAGCACACAGCCAGACGAGCATGCACACAAGACAACACCCAAGAGAGGCACAGGCAAACACAAGCACCAAACTTCATCCCACAGGCACTCAGACAAACACCATTCAGTTGCAGACGCAACAACATCTACTGTCTCCACTGTCTCCCCCTCCTACACCTCCACCTCCCACCCAGTTACATCTACACTCACACCTGCATGCACTACATCAATATCCACTACCAGCATGATCCCCACACCAAACAGAACACACACCTCACTGGCAGACATCTCCACAACATCCATGCACGTGTTCCCTGTGTCCTCTCCTACCGTGTCTGTCCCCCCTCCTAAAGGACACAAACACAAGCACTCAGACACCCAACAGCCATCCACCTCACAACAGCATACAGCCCAAGCACCTGCACCCACATCCTGCAGACATACACCTCCGACAACCACTTCCTTATCCTCCACTCCCATTACTCCTTCCTCTTTCTTCCCCAACATACCTAAAAAGTGTTTCCTTTCCACAATTGACCTCTTCACTACCCCTTCCCCCGTCCTGCACGTATGGGCATGGTAGTAAGGACCCAGCCCAGCACCTCAGCCAAACAGTCCACAGGCCAGCGGTAGCACCACCTACTCGTGGTGGTAGGGATTCCAGACCAAAAATACTGAAGGGGAAGGAGCCTGCACCAGCTGCGAAGAAGGGGAAGGAGCCTGCACCAGCTTCGAAGAAGGGGAAGGAGCCTGCACCAGCTTCGAAGAAGGGGAAGGAGCCTGCACCAGCTGGAAAGAAGGGGAAGGAGCCTGCACCAGCTGGAAAGAAGGGGAAGGAGTTTGCACCAGCAGGCAGAGGGGGGAAGAGCACAGGCCGGGAAGGGCAAGGGATCCCCAACCCATGATCAGGAGGAAAGGAGCCAATCTACGCCATCAGAAGCTGTAAGCCAAACACCGCCACCACCACTAGCTTTCACAGCGCCTCCACCGCCAGCCGTGGTTATGCAGCCATCAGAGTGCAGGGGCTGACTAGGAGCCTACCCCATCCACCACCACAGTGCAGCCATTACAGCCATTACAGAGTGCAGGGGCTGCCCAGAAGCCTCCCCCAACCACCACCGCAGTGCAGCCATCAAAGTGCAGGGCCTGACCAGGAGCCTCCCACAACCACCACCATAGTACAGCCATCACAGAGTGCAAGGGCTGACCAGGATCCTCCCACAACTACCACCACAGTGCAGCCATCAGAGAGTGCAGGGGCTGACCAGGAGCCTACCCCAACCACCACCACAGTGCAGCCATCACCGACAGCGGATGCCTTGTGGTCCAGCCTCCAGGGGCTACTGTGCGGCCTGCCCCCTACAGAACCAGTGGGAAAGACACCCACTTGAGAGACTGTGGCCTTGCACTCCCAGGACAAAGCAATGGGCATGTTGCCCCCTCCAGAACCAGTGAGCAAGACACCCACTTGAGAGACTGTGGCCTTGCACTCCCCAGGACAAAGCAATGGGCATGTTGCCCCCTCCAGAACCAGTGGGAAAGACACCCACTCCAGTGACTGTGGCCTTGCACTCCCCAAGACAAAGCAATGGGTATGTTGCCCCCTCCAGAACCAGTGGGAAAGACACCCACTTGAGAGACCCTGGCCTTGCACTCCCCAGGACAAAGCAATGGGCATGTTGCCCCCTCCAGAACCAGTGAGCAAGACACCCACTTGAGAGACTGTGGCCTTGCACTCCCCAGGACAAAGCAATGGGCATGCTGCCCCCTCAAGAACCAGTGGGCTTGTTCCCGCATCCAGCTGAGGTGCACCCCCTCCCCCTGAGGTGCCTGCCTATTTGACAACTGATGCCCCTGCAGTGTTCTATCCGGATTGGTGCAGGATTCGAGTGGGGCCTTGGACTGTGCCCTGTGGCCATGTGGGCCCTTTGAACTATTAACTGGGCAGTGTTCCTTTTTATACAAGTGTACATATCTGTTTTTTTCCCAAATCGGATTGTTGATTTTATTGTTGGACTAATTACAATCACTTTCGTCAATTCCTGTTGTCCTTGCATTATTCTGCAGATTTTCAGGGTCAAATAGTTTTTGTAATGCATCTGGTTGTATGTAGGGCGTGTGTGTGTCAGGTGTGTCTGTGTCGGGTGTGGGTTGTGCATGTGTGTGTCACTCTTGTTTTCCTCCCACCCACCCTGGTGTGCTAGGCAGCTGTGCTCACCGTCGTCAGGTGGCGGATTTCAGGGTCAAAATATGGTGGGTTGTACTTTGTCTCCGCCTTGCTGTAGGCAGCTACCGCCGTGGTGACTGTTGTTTCTGCCCTGGCGGTCGGTGTGGTACATTGGCTGTCTATCGGAGATATCACCGCCATGGTCATATTTTGGCGGTAATTACCACCAGCCTGTTGGCGGTATTACCGCAACTTTATTACCCACCGCCAGGGTCGTAATGAGGTCCTAAATGTTAAAGCCAACAGGCATCTGAGGGTAGCTTGTCATTACTGTGCTAAAGCTTTCAGGGAGGTATGTTGATACACAGAACTCAAGTTTACCATAGTAGCCAAGAGTTGGCTTTGGTGTGGGTTGCCGAAGTGGGCAAATATTAAGTAGAAGATCTGCACTTTGAAAATCCTTGTTATGTGGTTTAAGGAAGGGTTGTATATTTTATGCCCACGGTAATTTTGTACATATATGTAATGCTAGAAATGCATACTAACAGATTAGCTACAGAAGGCCAGAGTTGATTATGGTACCGTGTCAGTAGTAAGGTCAATAGGCGTGACTGATTCACTTTAAAAAGGTATGTCAGAGACTATAGGTCTAATCTTTTTATTAGGAAAATTCATGATAAACACAGTAAGCCTGACTTAGCTATCATGAAAACTAAGGCCCATATTTATACTTTTTGACGCTAAACTGCGCTAACGCAGTTTAGCGTCAAAAAATTTAGCGCCGTCTAACGCCATTCTGAAGCGCCATGCGGGCGCCGTATTTATGGAATGGCGTTAGCCGGCGCTAGCAGACCGGCGCTGCCTGGTGTGCGTGGAAAAAAAACACGTAGACCAGGCAGCGCCGGCGTAGGGGGAAAATGGCGTTAGGGCGTCTTAAAATGGGGCAAGTCAGGTTGAGGCAAAAAAAACGCCTCAACCCGATTTGCGCCATTATTTTCGACGCCCAGACGCCATTTAAATGACTCCTGTCTTAGTAAAGACAGGAGTCATGCCCCCTTGCCCAATGGCCATGCCCAGGAGACTTATGTCCCCTGGGCATGGTCATTGGGCATAGTGGCATGTAGGGGGGGCACAAATAAGGCCCCCCTATGCCACCCAAAAAAAATTTAAAAATATAAAAAATTATACTTACCTGAACTTACCTGAATGTCCCTGGGGTGGGTCCCTCCATCCTTGGGTGTCCTCCTGGGGTGGGCAGGGGTGGCAGGGGGGGTCCCTGGGGGCAGGGGATGGCACCTGTGGGCTCATTTTGAGCCCACAGGCCCCTTAACGCCTACCCTGACCCAGGCGTTAAATAGTGGCGCAAATGCGGGGTTTTTGACCCGCCACCTCCCGGGCGTGATTTTTGCCCAGGAGTATAAATACGACGCATTTGCGTCGCCGTCATTTCTTTAGACGGGAACGCCTTCCTTGCATCTCATTAACGCAAGGAAGGCGTTCACGCAAAAAAATGACGCTATTTGCCCATACTTTGGCGCTAGACGCGTCTAACGCCAAAGTATAAATATGGCGTTAGTTTTGCGCCGAATTTGCGTCGAAAAAAACGACGCTAATTCGGCGCAAACGGAGTATAAATACGGGCCTAAGTGTGGAACTCAATAGGCCTTTAGGGTTGGATTGTTATTGCACTTCATTGAAGCCTATAGACAGGTATTGTTTTACATGAATTCTCACTGACCATTGTATTGGGCAAGGGTTTTGGGATTGTTTTCCCCATTGACAAACCTGCGGGTTAAAGATATATCTCTGATAATCTTTGTTAAGTCTCTTAGAATGTGTCGAATATTGTTTTTGCCAGCTGTAAAGTTGGGTGTAGTTATAATTTTTGACTGTATGCCTGAGGGTGGCTTTGTCAGAAGGCTTATGCAGAATTCAGTAGGCCTGGGTTGCTTACGGTGATAAGCTGAAGATACAGGCCATACGCTGATTGTTTCCTTGAGAAAATGTATGCCTGATGTCATAGATTTATGTTTATTAAACAAGGTTATGACAATGTCAGTAGGTCTGACCAATTTATTATGAAAAGTGTTTCTTAAAGTCAACTGGTCTTTAAGTGTTACTTGTCACTGCACTTTGTTAAAGAATGTAGACAGTTACTTTGTTACATGGAATCTCACTATATTAGGCAAATATTCAGTGGTGGTTATCCTCATGGAGAAACCCTCAAGGTAGTAGATTTGCACTGTGATAATCCTTGTTACACCTTCTTAAGGAGGGTTGTGCATGGTGTGGCCAACTGTAACTTTATACATATTTGTAGTTTAGCTGACTGTTTGCTTGTTGACAACCTTGTGAGAAACCTTAGGCCCGACATACTAGGCCCAAATGGTGACAAGCCAAAAATAAAAGTTATAGATTTGATTGATTAATTTAGTAAAGTTATCTCATATGCCACAGGACTGAACTGTTTATTATGACAAGTTACAAAAAACATTAGGTCTAAATAATTCATTCTGAAAAGTTTATGTTAATGCCCAAAGGCCTTTAAGGGCGCAATGTCATTACACTGAGTTAAAAACTGTAGAAAAGTATTTTGTTACATGGAAAATCATAGATTACAAATGCATTACAAAGTCCAGGCCTTTGGTCCTGTTTATCCCTTTGATAGATCTGCAGGCCGATTTGCGCTTTGAGAATCTGTTATGCCACTTTAAGAGGAGATGTGTATTGTTCTGCCAGCTGTGGTTGTGCACATATTTATACTGTTATGCCTGTATACCCATGGTTGATTTCTCAAAAAGCTTGTGCTTAATTCAGTAGGTCTGAATTGAATGGTGACATGGTGCAGCATGCCACATGCCATGTGGCTACTAATCCTAAACTAGGTGGAAATCTTGGAATGCTATTGTCCATTGTGTATTTTTGTTTCACTGCTCCAAGATGGACACCATATTTAGAAGTCTTATGCTGGATCAGTACAGCAATGATACGATACACCTTCAAGCATTCGAAGATAGACACCCAGTGCATTGTTTACTGAGCAGTCATCTTGGTATGATGTTCTGCACAGTGTACCCTGGTTTTACTTCTCCAAAAAGGCCCACATGTTGCTTCAAAAGGTGGTAGGTATGCTGGAAGATACACCATCTGCAAATTCCACTGCAAGACAGCAGTCTGCTATTATGTTAAGTGTTTATGTTGTGTTAAAACATCTGCCTCAAGTTTAGGTGGCAGAATGTGGTATTTTTTTCTGCTTTTATTCTCATAATTTATCTTGCGCATGCTTGTTGAATTTCTGTGAGTGTTTTATAGTGGATGTAAAAGAGTGTGATTAAGTCAGTGGGTGGATAACTGGATGTATGAGTGCAAACATAAGTAGCAGAGTCCATGTGTGGTGTGATGCCTTATTGCAAGCTAAACACATCTGTGACTGAGGAGGCTCTTTCAGTTATAAGCCAGAACTAATTGCCAATGCTCTTGCATACCTAAACCGCAAATAGTTTTTAGGTACACCTATAAATGCATCATAAAGCAACAATATCCATATTGTCCCTTCATTAACAGTGTTGATTAAATACCAACTCAATCTATCTTTGAAAGTGGGTCTGATTCATTAGTCTGATAACTTATCATTCCCATGAACAGCAGTCATGTAGTTATTTTTGATAGCACAGAAATGACTAAATGCATAAATGTAGCGTCAGCAATATGTATCTTCATCAGACTATAAATGTCTCTGAAAAACATTATTATATGTCCATTCACACCTGATCACTCACATCTAATTTTAAAATCAAGCCAATGTGGGGATCAGATGAAGAGTCAATCATTAATATATATATAGGTTCTTCCACAGAATCTGGACACTTGGGGCCTCGTTACGAGTTGGGCGGTCTTTTGGCAAGACCGCCCTGGTGGCGGCTGCCAAAAAACTGCAATGTTGGTGGTAATCTGACCGGCGTATTAAGAGTCATACTGTGAAGTCTGCCAAACAGCCAAATTCCCGAAACCGCCAGGACACCGGAGGACAGAAAAGAGGTGGTTCCACCACCAGCACTGCCAGCATGACAAAAATCCACCCATCAAATTACGATCCACTAATCACAACGGTGGTTCTCCCATGACAGAAAACAGTTGGCAGTGCGAACCGCAGTGGTCTCAATCCACTTCTGTCAGAACACCACACCACACAGGATAGTTTGAATACCCCACACCTGATACAGATCAGACACACCTACTCACTGCACTATTATATAACACACCCTAACTCATCCCACAATGCTTTGAAAGCAAAACGCCACACACAACCACCGACAGCCAACATCCCATAGAGTTCAAAATAGCCAGAATAAGTACCCATTGACAATTTACTATGCACACATCACACACATGTGAAACATATCTAACACACACATCAGTACCACACACATCCTACAACACTGACACACACTCACATCACAGCACCTACACCTCACAATTTTCCAAACTCTGCACCCATTCACTTAGCACACAATCACACCGTCTGCACAACCACTACCATGTCCCCACAAAAAAAAAACACATCTCACGGATCAACAGTTGAGGGCCATGGTGGATGAAATTGTAAGGGTAGAGCCGCACATGTTTAGAGCACAGGTACAACAAACATCTATTGCCAAGAAAATGGACTTGTTGCAAAGGATAGTCGACAGGGTCAATTCTGTAGACATTTATCGACGCACATGGGATGACATCAGGAATAGATGGAACGACCTCAGGGGGAAGATCCATTTCATGGCATCCAGGCACCAGCTCGCGGTACTGAAGACTGGTGGTGAGCCCCCACCTCCTCCCCGCTACTTTTACATCTTGGGGGAGGAGGGCCTGACAGGAATACCTGGGGGAGTGGAGTCTGGTAAGTACCAACAACATTCATGTTACACAACTGTCTTGTCCTGCATGTTCCCTCACCACCTAAACCCACCCCAGTTAACACTCCACCCACTACAACGCTCTCCTAATCACCTAATACACCTCCCTGGCATGCAAGTGCCCACTACAAATATCTAGCCTGACAGCCCTTGGAAATGGCACATGAAGCACTGGCTAATGATTTCACTACAACTCCCAGAATACAAAATCTCTACATATCCAACACCAGTACCTTGCACCAAATATTACTTGTCATGCATGTCAAACCAATATCCAATCTAACCCATCTTGATTGTGCTAGTATGGAACAGTACATGGCAATAACAGCAATGCAATGGCTCACGTATACTAACATCCCAAGCAGAAAAAGCTACAGCTGAGTGCCCATATATATTGGCCACAGATCAAAGATCCCAAGCTCCAAATATACTCACCTGATTTGGAAAGTCAGATGGCTGAGTGGATGCACATGCAGTACAACAAGATACAGGTTAATGTCCACTGTAAACTCCTATTCTGTGTTCCTACACGGACACCAATGGGCATTCTACAGCACGTATTTGTGCCAGCAATCATGCCATACAGTTCCCTAGGTAACAGAGGTGAACAACCATGTCAATTACCAGACAATATCAGATGCGAACAGCTGTACTATCACTATCAATATAGTTTAACAGCATAAAACGTGGTGTATGGAATTGAAGTTACAGAGTTTTATGTTGTACCAAGTTACATAGTACATCAGCTGTCAATGTCATTGCTGTTGATCATGTCAAGGCACTGTCTGCATCTCACACAACTGCTACAATACACCCATTGTAACCTGAACTCTGTGTTCTACTCCCTCCACAGGTAACCTTGCCATTGTCACCATGGCGAGGATACCAGAGACTGCCACTACCCCTCTGGATTAAGGCCCCAGTGAGGACAACATCCCTGGATGTCTGGACACTGACAAAGAACCTGGCCCATCTGGGGCACCTGGTTAGTCAACAACTGTGAGACTCACCCTGCCCACATCAACTCCACCCAACCCTTTTGCTTCTACATCACAGGTAACCATTCAACCCCCACCACTACCCAGCCTGTGTCCCAAGGATTGTATCATCCATTGTGTGCCCCACAGTACAGGTACCTGAGTCTCACCTTGCCACCCCCTGACAATGATGGACCTGCCACCACTGGGACTGGGTACATGGTACCAGGGTCACAGGCACGTGGGGGCAGGATGCGTGGGAGGGATGCTGTGGACCAGAGGACGAGGTCACAAAGGGACAATACAGACCAGGAAACCATCTCCCAAGTCTTGGGAGCCTAACAAAGTTCCCAAAGCATGATGGGCCAAGTTATCACCATGTTGGGGGAAACCCAAAATCTGCAAAGAGATAACCACCAGGAAGTCATGCAGCGGTGCAGGCACAAAATGCCCACTTGCCTTCCATTGCAGGGGTGCTGAGATACTTGAATACCACACTGAGTAGGTCTTGTACCCAACATCTGGCCCCTTCCACTAGCAATGATACATCAGGCCCTCCTAAATCTGCGGCTGCAATTGGAATGGAGGCCCTGCCAGTGGAAGGACATGCCTCAGTCACCCCACCCTCTGTAACTGAAGAAGACTCCGCGCAAACGTGGTCGTCCACCCAGACATCCAGCAGGAGCAGAAGCCAAGATCAAACCCACTGTCAGGAAGTAAACCTCTCCTGAACTGTTCCTCTTGTTTGCCACAGATACACCCTATTTACTGTTATGTAACCAATCTCCATTTTCCTGTGGTGCAAGGACACTGGACATGTGTTCCCAAATGGTGTAGCAGCTACCATGTTGACATCATCCACCATGACTAAACCTATCACCATTTTTGTGTGTGGGTTTAAAGTTTATGGTCACATATGTTTTTGTATTTCCACAATAAATCACACTTTAACACAGCCCTGTTCATGTCTCATTTATCAAACATGTACAATAGTTAGGCATGCCAACTCTAGTCTGATAATTTCCCTCTGTATTGTACACCCATTGTTATGGACCCCATATGTTGACACCATCAGCAGGAGACTCATTACAATAGGATTGTAACAGGACAGATTCCAACTAGGTTGTAAACTACAACTACACATATTCAGTGAAATATATGCTAACAGCACAAAGAGCATGACTGAGAGTAGCATCAGGATGTCTGCTAAGGTTTAACACAAAGCTATACTACACAATACAGACGTTAGGGTCATGCCACTCTACCAACAAGGCAGGAGGCACACAGATTGGTTCTTTGTATCACCTGGCAAAGCCTGATCACATACCCATACCATAGCTTCCAAATATACATATCCCAGGGTAAAGACAAAGATCAGTACTGATATACCCATACCTGTAAATTATCACTTGCATTGGTCACATCCCTGTAAGCTTGTCACTCACCTATGTCAGTCCACAGTGACATGCACATTGGTCTGCAAAGTGGGAACATACTGACAGTTGTATTCAAAGCAGGATACATAAAACTGTTACCATTGTGCAGGGAGAGGCTAAGATACGAGATATACACAAGTCAGACACATATTCAGACACTAATGACAGCTTTTGACAACCTTATATACCCTACAGGTGACCTTGACGGGAAAACACTATTCAACCCCAATGTCCTGAGAGTCTAACAATGTCAGTCACACTCCACATAATCAGGACTCAAAGTACCTGGTATCAGCCGTGTCCACTTTTCATGTCTGTCTGCAATTACCACCTGCTTTTGACACTGTTGCGTGCCAAGGTTGATCAGCCAAACAGGATCTAGGCAAATCTGTGTTTGTAAGAGAAGAGGACTGGGACAGAGCAGAATACACTCCTCAAATCACAGGACACATGTCCAGAAGGGTCTCTTTGCATCTGCTATTTCAATACATGATACTATAGACCACTCTCTTCTGTACACAATACAAATTTCAGTTTGCATGAACAACCTGCTTATAGGCATTGGAGCTATCTACAACCCCACAGAAGATGCAAGATAGGAGGGGACAATCTACCCATCTACTTCAGGTTACAAAAGTAAACCACAATGTTACGTCTACTTCACATACCTTTTAGTCAGTTGAAGTACTGAATGATGAGATCTGCCCTAGAGTCTTCTGCTTCATCTTCCTCTGGCTCTTCATCACTTGACAAATCTGCATTTCTACTCACAGGTGCTGCTAGCTCCTGCTCATTTGGTATAAGTGGTATCTGTTGTCTCGGGGCAAGATTGTGGCGCATGCAGCAGGCAACTATTATTTGCCATACCTTGTTGGGTGAGTAGTGATGGGCTCCTCCTGATATGCCCAAGCACCTAAATCTTGCCTTTAGGAGCCCAAAAGTCAGCTCAGTGACATGCCTTGTCCTCCCGTGTGCCTCACGGTAACAGACTTCCCCTGGCAAGGTTGGGTACGTCACTGGTGTCAACAACCATGTAAGGTTTGGATATCCAGAGCTACCTGTGAGCAAATTGGTACAATGTTAGAAATGGGATCTCTAATTGGCAGTCAGTTTGCACTCTGTCGAAGCAGGGACCCTCACTCTAGTCAGTGTAAGGGAGTTACACTCCAAGGACAACCCCTGTTCACCCCCTTTGTAGCTTGGCACAAGATATCAGGCTTATCTCAAAGGCAATGTTTAAAGTATTTGTACCAAACACCCAGTAATACAGTGAAAACACCACCAAATGGACACCACACCAGTTTAGAAACATAACCAATATTAATCTTCATCAAACAAGACTAAAACAACAAAATTCCAACATACATAAGTCAAGTTATGAATTTTTTAAGTAAAAAGAGTCTTACTCCATAATGGAAACGTTACACAAAGTCCCTGGTTTGCGTAAAAAATAAAGCCACACGGACGAGCGCGCGTCGGAAAAGTCAGCGATGCATTGATTCCTAACTCACAAGTAAGGCTGTGTGTCATTTCTTCTCCAGTCGGGTAAGCGATGCTTCATTTTCTCCCAAGCAAGAGAGCGATATGTCGATTTTAGGACGTGGCACCTCGGATCCACGCAGGTTCATGTTGATTTTGATGCTCAGAGATGGTGCGTGCGAAATCCGGCCGCACGGTGATGCAAAACTGTGCTGCATGGGGTTCGTGTTGATTTTAGCAGCCACAAGCAGGTGTTGCGTCAATTTCCCAGCCGCGATGCAGGTGGTGCATCAGTTTCATCCACGAGGCGGGTGGCGCATCGTTTTTACAGCTGCGTTGCAGGTGGTACATCAAAATTTTCCTCGCACGGCTCCTGTGCGTGGATTTCCACCTTGGTTCCACCAGCTTCACCTTTCAAAAGTCCAGGGACTGGATAAGGCATCACTAAGAAGGGTAGGAGTCTCAGCAGAGGGTCCAGCTCCTGGCAGAGGAAGTCTTTGATGGCCCTGACACTTCAAAACAGGAGGCAAGCTCAGTCCAAGCCATTGGAAATACTTCACAGGCAGGAATATACCAAAAAGTCCAGTCTTTGTTCTCTTTCAGGCAGAGGCAGCAACTGGGGCCAACCCAGCCAAGCTCAGTCACAGGCAAAGGGAAGGTACTCCTCCTCCAGCTCTTCTCCTTGGCAGAGGTTCCTCTTGGTTCCAGAAGTAATCTACAAATCTGTGGTTTGTGGTCCACTACTTATACTCTTTTCTGCCTTTAAAGTAGGCAAACTTCAAAGGAAAGTCTCTGCTGATCCTGCCTTGCCGAGGTCTGGCCCCAGACACACACCAGTGGGTTGGAGATTGCATTGTGGGAGGGCAGGCACATCCCATTCAGGTGTAAGTGTCAGCTCCTCCGTCCACTCTAGCCCAGATGACCCATCAGCATATGCAGGCTACACCGCAGCTCCCTTTGTGTCACTGTCTAGTGGAGATTCAAAAACAGACCAACTGTCAGTCTGACCCAGAGAGGGAATACATAAGCAGGCAGAGACACAGAGGGCCTGATTACAACTTTGGAGGAAGGTGTTAATCCGTCCCAAATGTGACGGATCTACCACCAGCCGTATTACGAGTCCAATATATCCTATGGAACTCATAATACGGCTGGTGGTATAGCCGTCACATTTGGGACGGATTAACACCTCCTCCAAAGTTGTAATCAGGCCCAGAATGGTTTAATCAAGAAAAGACCCACTTTCTAAAAGTGGCATTTTCAAACTGACAATTTAAAAACCAACTTTACCAAATTATGTATTTTTAAATTATGAGTTCATAGACCCCAAACTCCACCTGCAGGTGATAGGACCCCAGCCTTCACCCCTGAGGAGCTGGAAAGGCTAGTGGAGGAGGTCCTACCCCTGTAAGAACAGCAATATGGTGCACCAGAGGAACAGGTGAGTCCAAAGCAATACTTGTGTGTGATAGGTGTGGTGAATGACGGTGTATCCGAAATGTGAAATAGTGAAGGTATTGATGCATGCAGGTGATAATTTGTAAATGTTTGGGAGTTGAGAGGATGGGAATGATTGCCTAATTGCTGTCACTGAAGTGTACTGTCCACTACTATTGGTATGTGGATGTGGATATTACTTTTTCATTTTGTCTGTGTCATCCATGCAGGTCAATGACCATCAGAAGAAGGGATTTTGGCATGCAATCACCAAGTAAGGCAGACCCACCCACTGTAGGAAGAGGTGGGAGAACCTGAGACCTGGACCCGGAAGACTGGAGGCCCAGCTGGGGATGTCCTCCCAACGAGGGAGGGGTGTTGGTCCGTCCTTGACCCCTCACCCCATGGGCCATATTTTGGCGGGAGCCTACCCTGAAGTGGATGGGTGTTTGAGGGCAGCACAGCAGCCACCAGGGGTAAGTTCTGACAGAACCCATGAACTTGCCACTGTTAATTTAGTGTATGATGTATAAGTATTACAGCTGTGACGATGTGGTAAGTGCTACAGGTATGGTGACTACTAGGAAGACATGGTACTACAATTGCCAACATACATAAACAGATGTAGCCATTATATTGTTGTTCCCCTTTGTCTACCAAATAGTATTAATGCATGTGGAGATGCACATGTGAATGTGTCATATGTGTGACTCTACTCAGCCATACATATTTCTAACCTGCTGTGTCCTCCTTCTCACCTAATGTTCCCAAGTGCATGTACCCAAATGGTTAGTTGTATAGCTTTTTGGTCTTTGACAACTTCTATTCCACTGGATCTGCTCTATGTGCAACATTGGGGCTGACAGATTTGTAACAGGGCCAAATAATCCAGTGTCCTCTAATAGTTGGACACTTCATGTGAGACCGTCATCCTAATTAGGCTTTTGGTTTGGCCCAATTACTACATTCCCTATGAGGTTTGAGGAAATATCCCCATTGTCATGTCAGATTCATAAATTGGAAAATGTGAAGTTTGATAAGGGTGGACTTTCTACAATGTGAATATCATAGTGACAATAAGACATTGAGATTTCCTGATATTACATTGACATGTGTACAAATACCTTTCATCCTAATGTATTTGGTGTAGAGAAGGTAAGTGGCTGAGCTGCTGATCCCTTTGCCCATGTATATTGTCCACGCTACATAGGGCAATACCATACCTATATGAGTGCGACATATGCCATTTGCTGCCTACATCATGTGTCGAATGATACTTCATGCCTGATTTGATGTTGAAGCCTATATTTTCCCGGACTGATCTTAGCAATCCTGAGGCTGTTTGGACAGCGTTGTGGTATGGCTCATGCACATTTCTGCCTGACTAAATGGTGCAACAGGTGTCACATTTCACATACACCTATTAGTGTTGTGGGATATGTTGCCATTCACTTTGCTTGACTCCAGGTGTATCTGTCATTCATGGGTACATTAGTAATAATTTGTGTGTTAGTTCTAGACAAAGGTAGTAGGATTCACAGGTCTGGACAGTTGTTAGTGATGTAGGTGTTCAGATGTTGTCATGTAAAGGTTTCTAATCAGCACGTATAGTGGGATGCTATGAGCCCTTCATGCACATTGTTTGGTTAGTGGGTACAGAAACTACTAAAGTATATATTCCTAGTATTTAGATAGATGTTTCAATGACATGCTATGTCATTTCGTGATTCACATTGTATGGGAATGCCACATGTAGTGTCTTCATCTGAGGTGTTTGCCGTTGTATGAGTTGTGTACAGAATGATCAATTAGGCATGTGATTAGAAATCAACATGCTGTGTTGTATTTAAAGTGAGATGAGATTACTTTAATGGTATATGACTAGTGGCAATGGACTGGGCAGGTGTGGGGTAGGGGTAGGTATAATATTGTGTTATCAGTCAACTGCATATACTTAGACTGATTTGATAATGGACAGTGATGATCTGTATGGGGATGGATTTGAGATGTAGC
Source organism: Pleurodeles waltl (assembly GCF_031143425.1). Classification (NCBI taxonomy): domain Eukaryota; kingdom Metazoa; phylum Chordata; class Amphibia; order Caudata; family Salamandridae; genus Pleurodeles; species Pleurodeles waltl. The sequence goes on from NC_090437.1 coordinate 924,604,121, forward strand.
CAATCCCATGTGGATGATGCATTTGAGTTGCAGCTGAATTGATGGGATGGTAATGTAGTAGTCAAATGGTTGGGATATGCTGTAGGTGAGACTGTGTTCATATGGGAAAGTTGGAAATATGATGTGACAGGATGTGGGCAGTGAATGATTTCTATCTGGGGCTTTATTTGACAAAGATGTTTTGTTACTGTTGTGAATGTTAGAATGTATGTGTGTGTGAAGAATGTGATGACTCTCTCTCTCTCTTTCTGTGCATCAGCATCGGCAAACGAAGGAGACTGGGCACAGCCAAGTAGGGGAAGCTGCCGGCCACGAGACCCAGAGTGCAGAGACCACAGACACTGAGGGACAAACTGGCCCAGAGGGCGAGGAGAGTGCCACAGGTGAGACAGGTTAAACTTCTTCATCGTTGGAATCCTCCTCCACTCGACACTCCCTGGTGGTATCGGACCCATCTGAGACCAACCCAGCACCATCTCTGTCTACCACCCCCCTTACCACCACCGCCCTCCCTGTGGCTGCCCAACCAGTTGCCCGTGCCCGCTCACAAGAGGGTGGGCATCTCCTTTGTTGCAGGCACCTCTGCCCCTGTCAGCCCTGCTGCCCTCACTCAGGAGGCTACTGACCTCCTGATGTCAATCTCTGTGGGTCATTCGACTATCATGACTGACATCCAGGGACTGGCTACTCAGGTCCAACAGAGTAATGCGTTCCTGGAGGGCATTCACAGTGCACTGGCTGGCCTACAGAGACCACATTGATGGCAGCCAGATACCCTTTGTCTTCCGCCCTACTTCCACCTTGCTCTTCCCAATCTCAAACCCCTCTTCCCCAACCATGCCAGAGCACACAGACAGACAAGCATGCACCTACCTCAACATCCAAGGGTAGCTCAGACAAACACAAGCACCACAAGACACACCACCGGCATGCACACAAGCAACATACACCAGCACACACATAAACAGTCACAACCTGCCCTAACAACCCCAGCATCACAGACACAACAAGTGACACACCTGAAAACACCACACCAGCATTCACAGATCCAGCCACTACACCTCTTACCCACAGACATCACAACCACTGACACTCCTACATGCAGCACATCTGCCATACCTGCAGTCACCACCCCAACAGACCACGGCATCCCTCAGCACCTCCGCCCCTCCCTCAGTCCCGTACACATAAAGACCCTCACTCATCCACCCAACAGACACCCATCACTCACAAGCATACCTCTCACACACATGCACCCACGAAAACCACAACATGTCAAACAACCACTCCCTCAACCTCCACTCGCAAACCCCCTTCTGATCATCATCCCCGTGTGTCCAAAAAAGTGTTCCTTTCATGTTTTGACCTTTTCCCTACTCCTTGTCCCTCCACGACACCCCTAAATGCTCTGTTTCCCTCCCCAGGCCCATCCCTTCCACCTCCAAGGCCTCCCCTAGCCCCACTGCAGGTACCCATGCCCCTCCCCCACCAAGACGTCTTCCCCTCTCAAGAGAACCCAACCCTCCCCTAAGCCTTCCCTAAGCCCCCCAAGCCCAATCCCAAAGGGCCACCTCCCAAGCCAAAGCCCAAACCATTCCCCCGCCTACCCCCCATCCCTGAGGTGCCTGCCTGCCCCCTTGAAGCCCCTACCTGTGGACGTTACATGGCAGTCAGGAGTCAAGTTCAGGGCACAAAGACGTGTAGCAAGTGCATGTTACACTATTTAAAATTGGACTGGCCTATGTCCTTGGACATCATTATTTAGTTCCAAATTTTTATATATATGTGGACCAACCAGTTGTTGGTTTTGATGTTACATATTTGTCCTGGATTTCTTCACTTAGGGCATATTTGAAAATGGCTTACATTGTGTGTGAGTATTTGTGTGTAAGTGGTGCTTGTGCTATCTGTTTTGTCTGGGCGGCATGTGAGGTTGTGCACAGTGCATTTGTCCCCCAGTGATGGGTGTGTGTTGCGTGATGGGCATGTGTATGTTGGGGACATTTTGTTGTCATGGTATTAAGTGCTGTGTGGGTTGATATGTGTTTGTTGTAGTATTGTGTGGCTTTGTGTGCTTTGACTGTGTGTGTGTGTGTGCGCGTTTGGTGAATGGTATATCTGATAGTTTGTGATGTGTCTTTGCTGGATATGTCGAATGCTGCGTTGTATGGTTGTACGATTGCGTGTGTTCGTTCCCTGTTGGTGGTACTGAGTGTTGTATGTGTGATTTATTAAAAGGTAGTGTCTATTGTGGTATTGTGGGTGCTTGCCAATGCATTGAGGGTGTTGTGGTGTAGTAGTGTCGGTTTGTGGTGTTGTGTGTTGTTGTGTGTGACTGTGCTGGTGCAGGGTTTCTGGGGGTAGGTGTGCGTTTCTGACGTGTGTGTGTGTGATAGCCGTAGTGTGTGTACTGTGTATGTGCGTGTGTGTATGCAGCTGTCTGTCAGTGTGAGTGTAGGTGTCAGGTTACCTATGTGTGTCTCCCTTGCTAACCATTCCCAATTGGTATGCTGTGTGCGTATGTACTTTTGCAATTTACAACAGTGACAGGTAAGTGTGTGTACTTACAGTTGCTGTTGTCGTCTTCGGCATTGATTCATAAGTCTTTGTGCGAGCAGGAGCAGCAGGAAGACGTGTAGTTCTGGTTCCATGGCGGCTCTGGATGAGTATGGCTTCCTGAAGGTGTCTCCTTTTATGCAGTTGGTTTCCGCCTCGGTTTTCCGCCTGGTGGTGTGACCGCGGCGGAAACCTTAGAGGTGTGCAACCTCATTGTTGCCAATGGCCCTTTTTGCAGGGTCATCCCAAAGCATTTTGCCTCCTTCCTCCTATGCTTTCTGACTTGTTTTTGTTGGCTTTCGGACTTTGGGCACTTTACCACTGCTATCCAGTGCCAAAGTGCATATGATGTCTGTGTAAATTGCATTTGTGATGGGGTTTTTCATGATTGCCATATTTTAGTTACTAGTAAGTCCTTAATAAAGTGCACTAGGGGTGCCCAGGGCCTGTAAATCAAATGCTTCTAGAGGGCCTGGAGCACTGGTTGTGCCACCCATATTAGTAGCCCTGTAACCATAGCGAAAACCTGCCACTGAGTGTCTGTGTGTGCAGTTGTAAACTTCCAATTCGACTTGGTAAGTGTACCCACATGCCAGGCCTAAACCTTCCCCTTTCATACATGTAAGGTAGGCCCTAGGTAGCCCCAGGGGCAGGGTGCAGTGTATGTTTAAGGTAGGGCATATACTAATGTGTTTTATATGTCCTAACAGTGAAATACTGCCAAATTCAGTTTTCACTATGCAGGGCCTATCTCTCATGGGGTAACATGGGGTCTGCCATGAAATAATATTAAAGTGCAGAATTCCTTTGGGAGCAGATAGAAATGTGGAGTTTTGGTCTCTGATCTCACAATTAAAGATACATCTTTTAGTGAAGTTGGTTTTTAGATTGTTAGTTTGAAATTGCCACTTTTAGAAAGTAGGCATTTTCTTGCTTAAACCATTCTGTGACCCTGCCTATGTGTGGATTGGCTGTCTGGGTCAGTTTGACAGTTGGGCTGTTTGCACCTCTCTCTAACAGTGGCACAAAGGGAGCTGGGGTGTAACCTGCATATCCTGATGAGCCATCTGTGCTGGGAGGGAGGAGAGGAGTGGTCTCTTACACCTGAAGGACTGTGCCTGCCCTCACATAATGCAGTCTCTAACCCCCTGGTGTGTGTCTGGGGCCTGACCTGGACAAGGGAGGATCTTACAAACACTTGAGACTTTGCTTTGAAGTTTTCTAACTTCAAAGGCAGAAAGGGGTATAAGTATTGGACCCAAAACCCCAGACTTTTAGAATTTTTCTGGAATCAAGAGGAACTTCTGCCAAAGAGAAGAGCTGGAGGAGGAGTATTGTCCCTTTGGTGTGTTGCTTTGTTGAATTGGCCTGCAGTTGCTGCTTCTGCCTGAAAAGGGTGCAAAGGGTGAACTTGCTGTGTATCCTGCTTGAGAAAGTTCTCCAAGAGCTTGGAGTAGAGTTTGCCACCTGTTGGAAGCCTCAGGGACACCAAAGACTTAATTTTCCTTGACCTACAGCACTGGGAAATTTGTGTTTTGTGCTTTTCAAGAAGAAAAACCATTGCGACCACTGACCCTCGGGTAGGTCGCTCCCCTGCTCACACAGCGCCACCAGTCCCTGACTGCCCTCCTCTCCGTTCTCCTCCTGTGAGTGTGTGCGAGTGTGCCCTTCTTTGCCCGTGTACCCCCGAGTGCCTGTGTGACGGACTGACTGGATTCCTCTTTTTCCCCGTGTATCCCGTGCGTGTGCCCCTGAGTGCCCCTGAGTGCCGTGTGCCCCCACCCCCGCCGTCCTCCCTCTTCTCTTCTCAGCCCCTCCCTTTAGAGTTTTTTTCTTGGCCTCTCGCCGTTCTTTTACCGCCGCTGCTTCGCCGCCTTTTGCCGCGTTTTCTTTCCCCAGGCCTCCAGGCCTCCTCGCCGCTCTTTTCCCGCCTCCAGTTTCCCCCGCCTCCCGCCTCCCAGCTGACCCCCTCCTCCCCGGCTACCCTTAAATGGCGGCCGCTGCGAGGCCGCGCAGCGGACACGCCGCTGGCGCGCCGAAGGCGCGCCTAAGGCAAGCCCGTCTGCGCCCGTCCGCGCCTGGACCGCGCCTAGCGCCACAACCCCTGGCCCCCGTGACCCCCACCTCCCCCGCCTGACCCACAACTCCACCTTCCTCACCGCTCTCAACCCCGGCCGCACGCCGGGCTGCTGCCGCGCCACCCCGAAGCGGACCCACGGACCCTTCACCTGCCGCAACTGCCATTTCACCTGCCTACGAACTCACACCACACCCAACAGGAACGACTCGCCCGGAAACAACCTCGAATGCATCCTGGTCAACACCAGATCCGTCCACAGGCACGCCATCGAACTGTGGAACCTCATCGACTCTACAAACCCGGACATCGCCTTCCTCACCGAGACCTGGATGAACCCCTCCTCGGCACCCGACATCGCCATAGCCATCCCCGACGGCTACAAAATCATCAGGAAAGACCGTACCAACCGCACCGGAGGAGGCATCGCCATCGCCCACAAGAGCTCCATCCGCATCTCAACCTACACCGACAACTCATTGCCCGACGCCGAGCACCTCCACTTCTCAATCAACAGCGACCCCAAGACCACTCTCAGAGGCACCCTCATATACAGACCACCGGGACCACGCACAAAGTTCAGCGAAGACATCGCAGACTTCATCAGCCCACACGCACTCCCGTCCACCAACTACATCCTCCTAGGGGACCTCAACTTCCACCTGGAGAATCGCACCGACAACAACACCACCGCCTTACTGGACAACCTCGCCAACCTGGGACTGAAACAACTAGTCAACACCCCCACCCACTACGCCGGACACACGCTGGACCCCATCTTCTCCTCCAGCAAACACATCTCTTTCAGCCACACCACCGTACTCTCCTGGACAGACCACAGCTGTGTCCACTTCAGCTTCAAGAAAACCAACGTACACCACCACGCCCAACAGCCACCAAGAAGACAGTGGAACAGAATCTCCTCGGAACAACTCACATCGACCCTCTCTCAGAACCCACCCACCAGCACTACAGACCCCAACGAAGCCGCCAACAACCTCACGAGCTAGATCTCAGACTGCGCCAACCTCCTGGCCCCCCTGAAGACCCAAGCAAACAGAAACAGCCACAAGAAAAATTCCTGGTTCACCCCCGACCTCAAAGACTCCAAAAAAGAATGCTGCACCCTCGAGAAGACTTGGCGCCTCAACCAGACCGACGAAAACATGTCTGCTCTCAAAAACGCCACCCGCAAACACCACCAACTCCTCCGCGCAGCACGAAAATCAGCCTTCCAGAACAGACTAGACAGCAACGCCCACAACAGCAAGGAACTATTTGGCATCGTCAAAGAGCTCTCCAACCCCGACGCCAAAAACAACTCCATCCCTCCCTCACAGGACCTCTGCGACTCCCTCGCAGCCTTCTTCCACCACAAGATCACCGACATCTACAACAGCTTCACCACAACCAACACGAACCCTCCACTGGAACCCGCCACCGACAACACCACCATCCACACCTGGAACCCAACCTCCACTGAGGAAACCACCCGCGTCATGAACTCCATCCACTCAGGATCACCATCCGACCCCTGCCCGCACCACATCTTTAACAAAGCCGACAACATCATCGCACCCCACCTCCGAGACGTCATGAACACATCTTTTTCCACCGCCACCTTCCCGGAGAACTGGAAGCACGCCGAACTGAACGCCCTCCTAAAGAAACCAACAGCAGACCCCACCGAACTCAAAAACTTCCGGCCCATCTCGCTCCTACCGTTCCCCGCCAAAGTGATCGAGAAAATTGTCAACGCTCAACTCACCACCGCCCTGGAAACCAACGACTCACTCGACCCCTCACAGTTCGGCTTCAGAGCTAACCACAGCACCAAGACCGCCCTCATCGCAGCCACGGACGACATCAGATCCCTGACCGACAAAGGAGAAACCGTGGCCCTCATACTCCTGGACCTCTCTGCAGCATTCAACACGGTCTGCCACCGCACCCTGATACGTCGCCTAAGCAACGCCGGCATCAGAGGCAAGGCCCTGGAATGGATCACCTCCTTCCTCTCCGGAAGAACTCAGAGAGTCCGCCTCCCCCCCTTCAGATCCACGGCTACGGAGATCATCTGCGGCGTCCCCCAGGGATCCTCCCTCAGCCCCACCCTCTTCAACATCTACATGACCCCCCTGGCGAACATCGCACGCAAACACGGACTCGACCTCATATCCTACGCAGACGACACCCAGCTCATCCTATCCCTCACCAACAACCCCACCTCAGCAAGAACCAGACTACACGAAGGCATGAAGGAAGTAGCGAACTGGATGACAGACAGCCGGCTTAAACTGAATACAGAGAAAACGGAGGTCCTCATCCTCGGCCCGACACCAACCGCCTGGGATGACTCCTGGTGGCCTCCCGCCCTAGGCAGCACTCCCCAACCCACCGACCACGCACGCAACCTCGGTTTCATCCTGGACTCTTCCCTCTCCATGACCAGACAGGTCAACTCGGTGACTTCAGCATACTTCAACACCCTCCGCATGCTCCGCAAGATCTTCCGCTGGATCCCCACCGACACCAGGAAGACCGTCACCCACGCCCTCTTCACCAGTCGCTTGGACTATGGGAACGCCCTGTACGCCGGCATCACCATCAAGCTGCAGAGGAAACTTCAACGAATCCAGAACGCTGCCGCACGACTCATCCTGAACATACCCCGCCACCACCACATCTCCGGTCACCTGAAGAAACTCCACTGGCTCCCAGTCAACAAGAGGATAACCTTCAGACTCCTCACCCACGCACACAAAGCCCTGCACAACCGCGGACCAGAACTCATCAACCACCGCGTCTCCTTCTACACTCCTCCTCGCACCCTACGCTCGACCGGACAAGCCCTGGCAGCCGTACCCCGCATTCGCAAAGCCACCGCCGGAGGCAGGTCCTTCTCCTACCTAGCAGCGAACACCTGGAACTCCCTTCCCAGCCACCTTCGCGCCATACAAGACCACCTTCACTTCAGAAGGCAGCTCAAGACCTGGCTCTTCGAGCATTGACCCCGCCCCCCCCCGAAGCGCCTTGAGACCCTTACGGATGAGTGGCGCGCTTTATAAATGCGACTGATTGATTGATTGATTGCGATGCCATCAACGATGCCGCTAGCGTGCACCATGACCTTCCGACACCACACGGAGTCACATTGCCCTAGTTCGCACCACTACCCTGGTCTGACCAATGCCGTCATCAGATAACTTTACTGAGCCACTGCTCGTACCATGACATGTGGGCCCCGCACTCTGGCATCGCCTGCTCACACCACAGCCTGGACATCCCTCACGATGCTGTTACCTGCACTGTGGCCTGTGGACACCGCTTGTGAAGTACACGAAGCACCGTCCCGTCATGCACTGCAGCCCCGGGCCACCGACACCAGAACCACTGACACCAGTGTCGTCACCAGGCATCCCTGCCTGCACCGTAGCCTGTGGATACCGCTCGTGAGGGTCACGTAGCACCACCCCATCATGCACCGCCGTCTTGGGCCTACTGATGGCAGCGCTTCAGTAACAACGACGCCGCTGCCTGCACCGTGACCTGGTGACACCACTCGTCGCACCGCTCCGCTTCACACCGACGCCGCTGGATGCCATCACCGAGCCGCTACCTGCCCTGTGACCTGTGAGCACTGCACTTCGCATCGTCCCACTTCGCACCGCAGCCCCGACGCCATCCACGCCAGCGTTCCTGACTTCATCAGCCCAGAGTTCAATCTGCAACGCATGTGACTTCAAGGGCCCAAAGACTCCCGCAGCTGACTCCAGAACCAACACCGTGAATTCAGCGACACCGCTCTCTGGAGCTCACCGCAAGGATCACGACGCCCTGCAATTCCAAGGAACTGCTTGTGGGTCTTCCCGACACCATAGCTGACCCGCGATGCCACGGCCAACCTGAACTGTTGTTTTTGTTGATCACGACGCCATGATAGCCCCAGGTGGAGCTACGGACTTCAAGGAACTTTATCTTTAAGTTAAATCTTTCAAAATTCATATCTTTACTACTGTTTGATGGATTTTTATCGTTTTGGTCTTGTTTTACATAGATAAAAATTGGCTATTTGTCTAAAACTGGTGTATTGTTATTTTGTAGTGGGTTCACTGTGCTACTGTGTGTTATGTGCAAATGTTTTACACATTGCTTCTGAGATAAGCCTGACTGCTCGAACCAAGCTACCAAGGGGGTGAGCAGGGTTATCTGAGCAGGTATCTCCCTTATCCTGACTAGAATAAGGGTCCCTACTTGGACAGGGTGTAAACCGACTCCCAACTAGAGACCCCATTTCTAACGCTTGTAATCTGTCCTGTGCAAACATGGTCTCTGCTGGCCTGCAGGTGTCTATCGTCGTCAGTGGTGGCTAGACCGCACTGGTGGTGCCAGCGGTGCTTTGGCTATATTCTGTTGGGAATACCACCATGGTCATGATATGGTGGTCTTCTCTGCCAGCTTGTTGGCGGTGCAACCGCCACTGCCAACATGGCGGTCCTGGGACTGCCAAAGTCGTAATGAGGCCCTAGTTTCTCTCCAGCCCTTGGCAAGAACAAATCAGTATGTAAAGCTGCAGAAAGAGCCTGATGATAATGGCATTGCTTACAAGAGGTTGGTCTATCTGTTCACCAGAGGATATGTCATGTAGACTTGCAGATGCTGTGCAACTGGTTTGTTTTCTTTTGCCATTATAGACATGATGCGTGCAAGCTTAGAATTTTCTGAAGCCTTAAACTGTATTTGCAAGATATAATGAGAAATCAAAAACAAGATCATTAACAAGGTGTGTTCACATGTTTTCTGATGGCACAGCAACCTGTGGCACTGGACACACTTGACAAATATAGGTAGAAAGATGAGATAGCTAAATTTGAAAAGTGAGGACTATCTACAGACTAATCAGGTAAGTAAACAAGCATTTGCAATGCAATAGGTCTCGCATTTGCGAGAGCTTGAGCGATTGGTGTTGTAAATGACAATGTCTTTTACCTATTCGCTTTTGTTTGGAGTGGAGTGGATGTTTGTGGTGTGGACTAGAAATGAATTTTTAGTTCTGGAATTGTATGGTGTGGAACTGTGTGCTGTGTGGTGTATTTGTGTAGTGGAATTATGGGGCGTGGTGAATAGATAGGGATGCATGTGCAAAATGAAAAGGCTGCAGGTTGTGAAGCATCCTCACAATTATTGGCAAGTAGTGCAGCTGCGGCCCGTCCTTTAGGGTGGAGGGGCCACGCCCCACCACCTTTTGCTCTTCATGAAGAGTGGCTGTCAGGCTGAGCAAAGGTCAGCCTGACAGACACTCTTCATGTTCAGCTCAGGCAGCCAGGTGACATGCATGATTTGCGCAGACTCCTGGCTGCCTGAGCTGAACTTTGCTGGGCTGAATAGGTCACAGCTTCTATGGCCATGGCCTTCTCAGCTCAGCACAGGTACCTCGAGGCTCTCCCCCTCGATGACGAGGGGAAGCGTCACCCATTCACTCTGACCTGGGCGCTTCAGGTTTAAGCCCTGAAGCGCCCAGGGCGAGTGTCAATTAGTGATACTTCATCACAGAGTGGGATGGGGTCAGAAGTCTCACTGACCCCATCCCACTCTGTGGTGAAGTTGGGGCTGCTGCCTTCCCTCTTTGGCTGACCTCCTGGACCCTCTGAGATGAAGGTAAGTGTGTGTGTGTGTTTTAAATGAATGTTTGGTGTGTGCGTGTATGTTTGAATGTTGATGTGTGTTGGGAATGAATGTGCGTGCGTCCGTGTGTAAATGAATGAGTGTGAGTGTGCTTCCTACCCGCCCCCTCCCTCCTAAAATTACTGGCTGCCACTGAAGTAGTGATAAAGGAGTTGGGAGTGATATTTTCAGAGGGTGGCCGGGATGAGAGAGACCTATAGGAGGTAGAGCTTTTTGATGGAAGGGAATGTGACAGTAAATGGGTACATAAGATATATCTGTAGGTGATGATGTACATAAGAGATGTGTAGATGGCAGAGTAGGCATTGAGAAGTGATTGGCTTGTAGTGAGAAGGAGTTGTGAGTTTGGTGTGCCATGATAAAGAGAGCCACATTCAAGGGGTATGTGGATTAGAGATATTTACAAGCGGTAGAGATTTCAATTGGAAGAAAGATGACAGCAATGAGTTACAGTGGTAACAGAGATGAAAGGTTGATGTACCTTGCTAGAGACACCTGTGGGTGGTGGTAATGTACTGGGTCACACAAGTACCCCTCGCAGTTTACAGCGAAGCAGCTGATGCACTGTCACAGTTTTTTAAAAATTATTTGTTGTCAAAGAGTCAAGGCTTGAAAATGCAATCCATACGAATCTTATTACATCGACCTTGGGTGAACAGAAAACTCATTCAGCTAGGTTTACCAAGATTTGAACAAATTCTTTGCAGGTTTGCACACAGGGTTCTATGGCAAATGCACTACCTTGTAGTATCACTACTTTCAGTGGCAGCCGGCAGTTTTAGGAGGGAGGGGGCGGGCGGGAAACACACTCACACTCATTCTTTTACACTCACACACACACACGCACATCCATTAACAACACTCATTAACATTCAAACATGCACGCACGCACCAAACATTCATTTAAAAAGATTACACACACACACACTTACATTCAGCCTCGGAGGTCCCAGGAGGGTTGGGACTGCTGCCTTACTTAGGTCAGCCAATGAGGGAAGGCAGCAGTTGTCAGCCAATGAGGGAATGCAGCAGTCCCAATTTCATCACAGAGTGGGATGGGGTCAGTGAGACTGCTGACCCCACCCCACTCTGTGATGAGGTGTCGCTGATTGACACTGGCTTAAACCTGAAGCACCCAAGTGGAAGTCAATGGGTGACGCTTCCCTCGTCACACAGGGGAGGCCCTTGAGGTACCTTTGCTGAGCCGAGGAGGTCACGCCCACAGGAACTGTGACCTCTTCAGCCCAGCAAAGTTCAGCTCAGGCAGCCAGGAGTCTGCGCAAATCGCACATGTCTGCTCCTGTCTGCCTGACCTGAACATGAAGAGTGTCTGTCAGGCTGACCTTTGTTCAGCCTGACCGGCACTCTTCATGAGTGGCAAAAGGCGGGGGCGTGGCCCCTCCGCCATAAAGGATGGGCCGTGCCTGACTGCTTTAAAATTAGGTTCACTGTGGTTTACGTGCACCTGGGAAATAAGTAACATTTGACTTTCAATTGGTTTCTGAACAAGGAACAGTAAAGCCCCTTTTAAATACGACTCCTCCACTTGCATTTTTTAGAGTAAAAGTACATGAAAAAAGTATGCACCAAACAAACAGGTGGGCGAGCATTTTCTTTCATAAAAACATTGTGGTGTGCATGGTCTTTTAAAAAATCAAAATAAAACTCTAACTGCGTTCTACGAGGGAAAGACAGCAAAAGATGAAAGGTTTGGCACTGGCGAGTACACAGCTCCAGATGTTAATAACAATGGAAGCTGAGCTGACAGACCCATGGGCAACACAGACTCCAGCATCAGCCGAGTTAAACTAATGCATCCCATATTTCTATAAAGTGCACATTTTATGTACTAGGCCATTATTTTCCATAATTCTGTGACAAACTGTAAGCGCTTGTGGGACAAGGTGTTTATTAATGCAGACCAGCAAAGTAATTACTGTGTTAACCAAAAGTCCCCATAAATTACTCAAATTATTCTAAACGTCCATGAATTACATTTTAAAAGCCCTCAGAGGTTTTTTTTTTAAATCTTCCATCATCAGGATAAAATGTAAACTTAAGAATACAGATTTAACAAGACACACGGAAGTAACCTCAAAGGGCCTCGTCAGACTGCGAGCGCCTGACCGGGCACAGATATGGTATAGAGTTTACAGTGACATTCCGCTGTAAAACCTCGTTAATTAATTAACAAGTGAATCAGCATCTTGGTTTGATTTCTGGGGAAAATACTTTACACTACTTAGGCATTTCAACTTAATTTTCCGTTAAAGTCACTTTTTTTTTAAATTACAGAGCCGATAACATGAACGCAAGGCCATAACAAAAACATATGCCAAAAGGGTGTCTACGCAGCCTATTAGGAAAAGGCCTGCAGAGAAGCCCCAGCTGTACCTCACTCCCTCCACCACTAAGTGGTCCGCAGAGCCCAAGGGAGGAAACAGACAACGAGGAGGGAGAGCAAGCTTTAGCAGCTGTTCAGAACAGCGGGCACACGCCTTTCTTGGTGCGGGACGCAATCACTACCACCCATGGCAGCCATCATTGCCCTTCGCTTCGGAGCATTTTCTGCGGCTAGTGGTAGCACCCATCCATGGCCACCGCTGAAGGGCCACCGACAGATAAACAGTAGCGCACATGCTATAACTCTTCCTAATTGAAAAAAAAATGAATGAAAACATCAGACTCAGCATCTGTGAAGTGGTCGCTGCACTCATAAAATAAAAGTGTTGTAAAATGCAAATGCCGTTGTAAACATAAATCGCAGTGTCCCTGAAGCGGGTGCTGTGCTGATTCATGAGCAGAGGCAAACAAAAAGAAGCTTGAGAGCCGGATTCAGAAATCAGCAAAAACAATGAAAAAAGGTAGCCATTTTTGCATAACTTATAGAGCTACTGACCTTGGACCTGGGATACCAAGTTCGAGTCTCAGCGTTGGCTCTACAAAATACATGCCAATCATAATAAATCAAATTAAACTGTTAATATAGAATATTAAACAACACTTTGTATGCACCTAAAGCATGTGTGGTACTGCTAAAATAAAAGTTGTCATGCTACAGCTCTAAATACCAAAAGAACATGAGGAGAGGCAGGAAACAATTTAAAAAAGAGGTCCGACTAACAACAGATAAACAATTCAAAGTGTAAGGAAACTGCACTTGGCTGGTGTTCCTCATCCAAGAACAGGAAGTGATATATCGGCTGTGCAACCTGTTAAGAGGCAGCAAAGAAGTGAGACATTGCAGCCACCCTATGGCAAGCAGGAGGCGGGGTCAAAGTGTCTTGCAGACAGCGCATATGCGCTGCCTAGGCTTGAACTATAAAGAAAAAGTCACAGGTTGTAGTTCTAGGGTGAAGAAAGACCTCCAGTCAGTATTGAGAAATGCAGAAATGTACCTTAAGTGGGATAGTTGCAGGTTCGGGTATCAGTAGGCCAGTCCATGGGGAGAGTGGCAGGAGGCGCAAGAAATTAAATTGAGCAAAATTGCTATCAGGGTGAAAGATGCATGTGCAACATTGTTAATAGGGACAAGAAGGACTAGTCTGGGGCAACTGAAGTGAAAATAAGGAAGATAAGTATACATATATTATAATGGTTTTCATTGCAGATTGTAATTTTGAATGCCGAGTGCCTTGAGATTACATATGTAGTTAGAAAAATTGTTCATCATTTAAGTAAAAGTTCAGTGAGAAGCCCTAGCCAACCAAACACTGTGCAAACTGGTTACAATCCCAAGGGGTATGCACATACATCTTTAATACTTCACACTTTATGACCTTTGAATACACATTTTAAGTGGGTTCTGAAATTGGAGTCCGTGGGGCTGGCGACTGGAGATAAAGGCAGGGTACACATACCCTAGTCCATGTGTGTGGTAGAATAAAGATATACTAGGCCCTGAGAGAAAGGTGAGGGGTCATCTTGGTCTTGTACCAGCAAATTGTGGTTGACAGACAGTGAGCTAAAGAGATTCTCTTTAAATGAGTCCTTAATGGTGTCCCCTCTTGTAGTTAGCCAAGAGGGCTGAGAGTGGTTGAAGCTGTTTCAAAGACAATAGTGAAGTTTTGCCTCCTTGTCCAGGTCATTCTTTACAGAGGCAATACCCGAACATAACAATTCTCTCCCTACTTTCTCAGATTTAGTTCATAATTATCCCCACAACTTCTGTTAGGAACTCTGTGTGAAAATAGGGATTCGGTGAAATCATCATGGGCCTTGCTAAGTCTGCATGTCTGAATTCAGTTTTGAGTTACAGAGGAGCACGGATTATATTTTGGCGAGGTTCAGGCCAATGGACATAGTAGACATTCAAGTTTTAATGCATAATTAAATAAATAGTCGTCCCCAAATGTACCTCACAGTACCTCAAGAACTGATGGAGGGATACTTCTAGTTTGAGCATATGGGGGGAGGTGGAATCAAAGTAGCTGTTGAATGTAATTTAGACTACATAGGGCTATGGGGTACTGAGAACTGACTACTTTATCTTCAGCATGCCTTTTACAACATAAACACCTTAAACAGTGTAATTCCTGAACAATAAATGGCAGCTAAGGAACCCAATGCTGCAGCACATGAAGTCACCACCACATAACCAAACTCATTTGCCCACCTCTAAAGAAAAGCTGCTCCTTAGCCGTGTATTAGAGACATTTATACAAAAAACAGAGGCAACAGACAAAAATATAAATTCAGAAATTTCATCTAAGATCCTTTTCATATATTTTAGTTTTTTATTAAGGTTCTTTATCCAGAAGCATAAGCGCAGGCAACATGTTTCACCTCCTAAGAGGGTTCCTCAGGGCAACTTCAGTCTTCGACTGATTAGACCGGACAGGACAGTGTCACAACATCTAGTCAGATGTCCCCTGGTATACTGGTGCCGTAGACTCCGTACTTATGGTCAGTCCAAACATCCAGTGTGTGGTTTCACAAAGGAGAGTCCAAGCTCCTAAGTCAATCACCTCATTCTGTGTTCGATGTGCTAACAAATACACATTCCTCCCATACCAACACTTAGGAGCATGGACTTGGGCAAAGGATTGTGGGATTGAAATTACTTCCTTTTTTGTTTTTAGAATTAATATTTATGGATTGAAAGTCTGTAAAAATGAAATTTTTCAATGCGTTAAGAAGTGTGCTGAGAGAAATTTGTTTATTCCCGCTAGGGAAGGTGAGTCAACACCGTGCGTGGTAACACCAGCATACGAGGTAATAGAAGCAAGAGGAGTCTTGGCATGCATTTGGATTAAATGGTGTAAAATTACAGAGAAGGAGGCGTCATTAGCTTTCTTGTGTTACAGAACCTTTAATGTGAGGATTCTAGAAAGTTTGAGAAGAGTATTGTGCGAGTTAGAGCCTCCTCCGAGACCCACCCAATTTGAAGCACTTGCTATTTGGGAACTAGTTGCAAGACAAAAATAAAACACTAAGATTTGAGAATAGAATGAGGAGGGCAGAAAAGACATTGCCTAAAGAGAGGTGGGATGAGGAACGGAAAATTTGGAGATCAGATATGTTGGGAGGAGTAAAAATGTATCCAGCTATAACAGAAGAAGGAGATGGTAGTACAAAGACTAAAACAAAAAGGAAGCATACAGACAAGACAGAGTAGACAGCAGATGAGAATAAAAGGACAGTGATTCAGAAGATTAGTTTATAAATCAGCTTTTAATGAATCGTCCCCTGGCGTATCATACAGTTGAAAGAGTAGTTCAGAATGTAGTCCCAAGTGTGCCCACAGCTCCAGTTTCACAAAGTCTGGTTCAGGTAGTCCAGAGTACCTCGGCCAGGTCAGTGATGTAGGCAGGTGCCAGCAATTTATCCAGCAGTTCCTGTTGTTAGCACAGCACAGCAATTTGCAAGTCCAGTTGTGAATCAGGTAATGCCTAGTGCAAAAGTGATTCTGATGGAATCAATGCCTAATGTGAAAGCACCTGTGCAAATGTTGATCAGAGACAGACAATGCCCATGTATGTTCCAGTATTGACAACCCCAAATGTTGCCCCAAATCAATCAGGGCAGACTTATAGAAAAGTATTAATAGGTCAACGTGCAGGGATTATGATTCCACAAAATCAGACAAATTTGACAGACCCAGGAGCATTGACAGTTTCCATAACCATTGGTCCAGTTGTCCCGCTGTATGCTCAAGGTAATACTGGGAGTAGCCTCCATGCCCCAATCCATGTGTCTCCAGGACTTTCACCATATTCAACTAATTCAGAAATGGAACGGTTATCTACATCTGTTCCAGCTATGACACCCACGTGAATTGCAGATCCCAATCAGGTGTTAGATCAAACAGGTCCAATAATAGATGTGATATGTCATCCAGTAACACCAGTTACATGCATGTCCTCACCAGAATAGATTATGAGGGTCCCATGTATTACCCCAGAGAACATGACATAAGGAAACATTAGTTTGCAGGGATTTAGAGAGAGGCAAGACAGTGAATGTGCCCAGGTTAAATGAATTAATTGAGGAACACTTGAGTTGGAAAGATTGAAGAAGAAGAATTGTGCTTCATGTGCAAGGATGTCACAAATCGTGCAGGATTGACATATGAGAAATTAGTACAATCAGCCGAAAAATATGATGTGGATTAAGATAAATCAAAGCCTCTAAAACAGAGTTATAGGTTATAATTTAGTTTCTTTGTAAATAAGAGGTTACCTGGCATGACAATGCACATTAAATAATTAATTCTGAACATTCAGACATGGTGAGCATTAGCTAAATGGGGAGGCAGATGGGCAAAGAAAAGAGATCAGAAGAAAGCAAAACAGACTTTGCCTCCGGATGGGGCAAATCAAGCTGATAAGAGTGTAAAAATACTACCCATGAGAGAGATACCAGGTGGAGGTTAGGTACATGTCCCTTGGGGCAGAAGTGACATATTGTCATTCATAAATGATTACCCGAGATTGAGGGACAAACTTGTAGAGTGGTACAAGCAAACAGAGAGGTTCATGACACTTTCAAAATGCCTGTGGGAAGATTTAAACACCTTATTTGACAATGTGGTTCAAGTCGATTTGTGGGTTGAGTGTAAAAGGAGAGTTGATTGGCCAACTTGTGAACTGCCGAGAGATGTAGTAACAGGTGCACTGTCTGAAGAGGTGATGAAATGGTACTACACAGTGATTAAATTCCTGAAGAATGGAGTTTACCCAAAGATGTTGATTGGCAATGGATTGACAGGACAGCGCAGGAAATGAAGGAGTTGATTCATGCATACCAGAAGAGATTTTTGCAGGCTTTCAAACAGCACAGTGATTCAGAAGTTATTGAGCTGAAATACATGAGTAATTTTGTGTTCAGATTTGTGCAAGAATTGAAACATGAAATTAGTAGCATTATTGTTGGAGGCTGACTTTGTGTGTGGTGGGTACCTATAGTACTTACACCTTACACCAAATGTAGGTATCCCTTATTAGTGTAGTGTAGTCAGTGTCTAGAAGCCAGGCTCTCTAGAGGTAGCTGTGAATGAGCAGCCAAGGCTCATCTAGGAGACATGCAAAGCTCATGCTGTAGCACTGTAGTCACACTTAGTACTCAAACACATGAAGGAAAACACTCAGTGTTACAAAAATAAAGGTGCTTTATTTTGATGACACAAATGCCAAAAATACCATAGAGATTATACTCCCTTAGGAGGTAAGTATTACACAAATGATATACATTAGTATGCAGAAATAGGCATAAAACTGTCGGAAAACCGTGCAATTAGTGAAAATCACAATGGATAGAAATGGGCCTAGTGGGAGCACAAACCATATACTAAGAAAGTGGAATGCAAAAGGCGGTCCCCCACCTCGGTAAATGTAGTGTGTAGAGGTGAGTTGGGAGTACTAGAAAAGCCCAAAGGTAAGTACCACAACCCACCCCAGCGACCAGGAAAGCAGGAGTAAATCACAGTAACTTTCCCAGAACACACACAAAAACAAGAATAAGAATTATGCAAAACCCAGAAGAGACTGCAAGACACCAGTGGTGGATTTTTGGACAAGGAGACCTGTGGAAGAAGGAGACCAAGTCCAAAAAGCACAGAAGAGTCCCGGAAGAGCAGGAGTCCCTGCTAACCCGGATGAAGGTGCAAAAGGAGAATCACTAGTGGAGAGAAAGAAGATGAAGTTGGGTTCCTGGAAGGTGCAAGTGATGTCGTACACCGGATGGAGAATTGCAGTCAGGTTTGCATCATGGGAGTCTGGCAACAAGCCTTGGAACATGCAAAGCTCGCAGTTAGCGGAAAATGGCACTGCCGGGACCAGTAATGGCCAGGTGGACTCTACCCAGGAGAGGGAGTCATAGGGGGTCCTCAGCAACTCAGAGTGCTCACAGAAGACCAGGTAGCATACACAGGAGTCCCACAGCATGGGGACAAGAAAGTTGCAGAAGAGGCCTACACAGCACTACAACAAAGGTTCCCACGCCGCCGGAGAACCACTCAGGAAGCTATGCGTCACATGATAGAGTGCTGGGGGCCGGAGCTACAAGATGTACAAAGGTCTTGGAGGAAGGATGCCAACAAGCCTTGGCAGCTGCAAAAGACACAGTGCGTGGGGGTACTGTCTTGCATGGGGAGGCAAGGTCTTACCTCCACCAAAGTTGGAAAGTTGGAAGAGAGGACCGTCGGGACCACTTCAGTCTACCTCCTGTGATGCAGGATCCAGGCAGCTCAGCAGTAGAGGGGATCCACCCAGCCGGTCGTCATCACAGTTGGTGCCTGCAGAAGTAGATGGGTCTAATGCTTGATTTGTGGTAGTGTGTGCACGCAGTTAGGCTTATCAAGGAGTTGTGTTAAGCATTTCTTGTAACCACACAGCCAATAAATGAGACACACACTCAACTAATAACTTCGAGACCATTTTAGAAAAATAACAATTCTTTTATATATGTTTCAAACCCAAGAACTTAGTAATCAGGTAAGTAGACCTTTAAGCATAAATAGTTTGCAGTTTCAGAAATCAACACTTTCTGTGCAATTTTCCTTCAATGTTCTCCTATGGGGAAAAACAATATTCAGCAAACAAAGAGTTAACAACGAGTTCGAGCTCTGATAGCAAAGGTAAGTACTGGACACTGATCAGAACCACACCAGCAGGTCACACCTGATGGCATTGGGGCATCCGAGAGCAGGGGTGGAGTAGGTGTCAGGTGCCCAGTGGTTCTCTATAGGACTTCGACCTCTTGAAGACAGGTTGCAGGCTATGGCTGGGAAGCCAGTCGAGGACAACAAACAGTTGAGTGGGGGACTTGGGGAGCTCAGGGACGCAGATGTACCTTTGGTCCTTTTCTCCAGGGCCCAGGGGCGACGGATGCAAGGGTGACCTTAGTCGTCTGGTTTCTTTGTCCTGGAGCACTCACGGTCACGTTGTCCTGTGTGCTGAGGCTGCAGGCATTGGCAGGGAGTCCAGCAGGGGTGGTCCCATGGGTGGACTCAAGCTCAGGGGAGCCGGGAGACGTTTTTGGCACTTGTGACCCACCTTGGATTGCGGTGGGGCGGCAGGTGCAGTGGTTGCTGAAGGTGTCGGGTTTTCTCTCACCACCAGGCGGCAGATGGATGGAGGGGTGGGGTAGCCTGCGTACAGAGGCAGGCGACTTAGTGAGTCAAAGAGAGGTGACACTTGGTTGGATTCGCACTGGGGAACCTGGCTGGCACTGTGTCCTTTTTTTTGTTACTTTGTTGCTGAGCAGATCTGCTACTCACGGGATTCTTACGTCTCTTTAGAAGGCAGGAGTCCTGCTGGAGTCTTGCAATCGGAATCTGAGGAACCACCCAGAGGAGAGGCCCTAAATAGCCCTCAGAGGGGGATTGGTCACCTAACCAGGTAAGCACCTATCAGGGGAGGGCTCTGACGTCACCTGCTGGCACTGGCCACTCAAATGCTCCCAGAGTTCCCTGCCAACCTTGGAAACAAGATGGCAGAACCCAGGAACCCTCTGGAGGAGCTCTGAGCACCACCCCTGGGGTGGCGATGGACAGATGAGTGGTCACTCCCCTTTCCTTTGTCCGGTTTCGCACCAGAGCAGGGACTGGGGGTCCCTGAACCAGTGTAAACTGGTTTATGCAAGGAGAGCACCAAATATGCCCTTCAAGGCATTTCCAGTGGCTTGGGGAGCCTACCCCTCTCAAGCCTGTAATACCTATTTCCAAAGGGAGAGGATGTACCACCCCTCTCCCAAAGGAAATCCTTTGTTCTGCCTTCCTGGGCTCGAGTTTCTCAAGCAACAGGAGGGCAGAAACCTGTCTGGGAGGTGGCAGAAGCTTGGGCTTCCTGGAAAACCCTCAGAAGGCTGTAATGGCAATACTGGGGGTCCCCTAAGGAGACCCCAGAGTGCTTGGAATAATACTACCAATGCTTTCAAAAGCCTTGGGGTATGATTCCAACATTTTTGATACCAAACATGCCTATGTTTGGAGTTACCATTATGTAGCTGGACATAGGTGGTGATCTATGTTCAGTACACACATAAAATGGTATCCTTGGGAAAATGGGCCTGGAGTTTGTGGGGGCACCTCTGCTAGTGCAGGGGTGCCCTCACACACAGGTAGTTTGCACCCTGCCCTCTGGGCTAGAGGGCCTACCATAGGCATGACTTATAAGTGAGCTGGCGCCGTGGAAAAAGGTAGTGGAAGGGTGCTTGCACCTTCTAACGCAGGCTGCAATGGCAGTCCTGCAGAATACTTAGCTTGGGTCCCTATGGGTGGCAAAATATATGCTGCAGCCCATAGGGATCCCCTTAAACCACAATTCCCTGGGTACCTAGGTACCATATACTAGGGACTTATAATTGAGCACCAGTGTGCCAATTGTAGAATGAAATACAGTTGGGATAGAGAGCATAATCACTGGGGTCCTGATTAGCAGGATCCCAGTGAACACAGTCAAATACACTAATGTCAGACAGAAAATGGGGGTAACTATGCCAAGAAAGAGGGTACTTTCCTACAATGATCCAGAGTCATTTGATTTGTTGGCAGAATAAACAGATTGATGAAGTGCTGCAGTATGCTAGATACTGTAGTGATGAAATTGAATTGAAGCAGAAAAGGTTAAAGGAGAAAGTGATGGTAATGCAAATGAAGTCTGCCCAAGAAGGAATACAGAGTCCGAAAGGGATGGTGAACACTAGTGTGATGCAAGGCATGCAACAGCAGGATAACAACGTGTCTCAGTTTAGAGGTAGAGGACATGGTGTATGGATAGATCAGAGTGGTAATGTGGTTGATGTTCAGTCAATGAAGAAGTTGAACCCATGTCACGCTTGCAGACGTTTTGGACACTTGAAGCAGGAGTGTCAGTACGGTAATGTAAATAATTTGGTGCAGAATGGTAGTGTTGCTCAAACTGTGGACAATAGTCAAGTTAAAATTTAGAGAATTCAAAGACCCCGAATTAAAAATGTGACTGTTACTACTGGATTACAACAGATGCAGGTTCCCCAACAGGTTCAAGTTCCTCAGTTAATGCAGATTCCTCTAGCCCTGATGCAACAGCAACAAGTGATGGTTCCTCAGCAAAACATAAATCAGAGAGCAAGCGCAAATGTCAATCAGTTAATTGCACAATACCCATTAATTAATTTCAGTGATGAGGTTCCAGAAACATATAACAGTGCTGGTTCAGATACGGAGGAATGTGTACTGTCTGAAACCTTGGAAGTGGATCAGCGTGGTTCCTATGTAAATGCAAATGTTATGGGACGTGATGTTTAATTCCTGGTTGACACTGAAGCAAAACGTTCTACTGTCAGTACTGCAGAAGTGCCAAACTTTCCCTTGTCAGGAAGAAAAGTACAGGTGATAGGAGCAGCAAATCAGCCTTTAACAAACCAGATTATAGAGCATATTCCAGTTAAAATATTGTCATTTGAGGATTTACATTAATTTGTGGTTTGAGATTCAAGTCCTGTGAGTTTGTTAGGATGTGACCTACTGTGCAATTTACTTTGTGTCATTAGTTGTAATCACAATGGAATAGCAATTCAGACAAATAGTGATGATGAGAAATCCAGCAAAATTGATGAAATATATCCTTTCATTTCATTATTCCCAATGATGACAGTTAATGAATTGCCCGAAGAGTTGCAAGGAACAGTGATGGTGAAAGATTGGGATTTTTCAGGAAAAGATATAGGCTATTGAGAGGTGTTGCGCCAGTTAAAACAACAATAAAGCCAAATGCAGTGTTTCCCAAGATCACCCAGTATAAAATGGCCTCAGAAGTGATTGCAGGAATTACTCCTGGAATTTGAATTTGTTGAACAGGAAGTCCTGAAGGGAGTAATGGGTAGCCCATGCAATTCTCCTATTATGGTACTGCGGAAGCCCAATGGAAATACCGCACAGTCCAAGATTTGAGAAAGGTGAACAGAATTGTCATTCCCTGCTGTCCTGTGGAACAGAATCCTGCTGTAATTTTGTTTCAGATCCCTTGTGAAGCAGAATGTTTTTTCTGTCATGGGCTTGGGCAAAGCATTCTTTTCCGTTCCACTCCATGAAGAGAGCCAGTTCTTATTTTCATTTAAGTTTGGGAGCAGTGTCTATTACTGGTGTCATGCTCCTCAGGGGTATACAGAGTCACCATACATTTTTAAACAGATCCTGAAACAAAAATTTGAGTCCCTAAACATGCCATTTAATTCATTCCTAGTTCAGTACATTGATGATTTGATGGCTGCATCAAACACACTTGAAGCCTGAAGGAGAGATATCATTGCCCTGTTGAACCATTTAGGTACATAAAGTGTCACCGACAAAACTACAGTATTGTCAGAGAGAAGTGAAGTACTTAGGTCATCACAATGAGAAAGGAGCAAGGATGTGTCCCAAAAGAGAATTACATCAAACATGCAAATGAATCCACCCGTGGCACAGAGAGATGTCAGAATGTTCCTGGCAATGGCCGGCTACTGCCACCAGTGGATCCCGAGTTTCAATGATTTCCAAGCCATTGCAAAAAGTGGCACACAAGGAAGTGTCTGATCCAGCACCATTTGATGGCACTTGTCTAAAGGCCTTCGCCGAGCTGAGAGAAAGCCTGTGACGAGCCCCAGCTCTGGGAATGCATGATTAAAATAAAGGTTTTTTATTGTTTTGCCACGAACGTGATGGTTGTGCACTTTCCATTTTGATGCAGTTACATGGAGGGGTCAACAGACTAGTGGCTTATTTTTCTGTTACACTGGACCCTTAAGCTGCTAATTTGCTCAGATGTTTAAAAGCTGTGGCTTCGGTTGGTCTCAGCATCGGACAGTGCGAAGCATTGTCATGGGTCACCCACTAACACGTCTACATGCCCTACTTCGTTGAGGTCTTTTTGACCCGAACTAAAACCCAGTATTTGACCAATGCTTGTTTGACTCTTTATGAGTTAGCAATCCTAGGTTCGCCAAATGTTAATATCAAAAGATATACTACTCTAAGGCCAGATATAGGAAGATTCCGAATTGTGACCCAGAAATTGCAAGTCAGAGCGACTCGCAATTTGCGAGTCACAATTTGGAATGATGAATGGTGTCCCTGACACCATCTGTGACTCGCAAGGGGGTCACAAAGGCCCACCTAATGAATAATCATGAGGTGGGTCGCAATTTGCGACCCGCCTTGCGAGTGGCGGCCCTCACAGGGATGGTGGCCTGCTGCGGACAGCTGACCACCATGTCTGTGACTGCTTTTTAATAAAGCATTTTTTTTTTTTGCAATGCAGCCCGTTTTCCTTAAAGGAAAACGAGATGCATTACAAAAACAAAAAATGAAACGTTTTGGTTTTTTCAGAGCAGGCAGTGGTCCACAGGACCACTGCCTTCTCTGAATTTTTTTTTGCAGTGCCATTCTCAACGGGGAAGGGGTCCCCTTCCCTTTTGCGAATGGGTTACCACCCATTACAAAAGGGTGCAAACTACGATTGGTTTGCGACCGCGTTCGCGGTCACAACGCAATCCTGCATTGCACTGCGACTCGCGATTAGGAAGGGACACCCCTTCATAATTGAGACTCGCAAACCCGTTTTGCGATTCGGTAACCAGGTTACTGAATCGCAAAATGAGGTTTGTGCATTGCAAAGTGCATTTTGCATGTCGCAAACAGCTAAATTTGCTGTTTGCGACGTGCAAACTGCTTTGTACATCTGGCCCTTATTCCTGCAACACTCTTGCCTGTGAATGTTGATAATGTTAATGATGAAGATGAAGTGGAACGTGACTGTCTTGTTGTGACTGAACTATGCACCAAACCTAGACCCGATATTCAGAATATCCCATTAGATGAAAATGACTGTCATTTTCGTTAATGGCTCCTGTTTGAGAGCTAATGAAGGAACTCTGATAGCTGGTTATACGGTTTGCACAGTCTCAGGAGTGATAGAAGCTTCATGGCTTAAAGGAGTAATTTCAGCCCAAGTAGCAGAATTGGTGGCTCTTACTAGAGCATGTTGTGCTTCTGAACAGCACAAAGTGATCATTTTCACTGTTGGTCAGTACGGGTTTGATGTGGTTCACGGACAGTTCTGGTCCCAGAGAGGCCTTATGACTTCTTTAGGATCACCAATCCAAAATGGTGAGAGACTCTATCAGTTATTGAAAACATTGCAATTACAAGTAAAAATTGCAGTTGTGAAATGTGTAGCACATCAAAAGTCAAATGATTATATCTCATTGGGCAATGTCTATGCTGATCAAGTGGCCATATATTGTGTGCTCCATTGCATGTCCTTTAATGAGGAATGGAGTGATGAAAGTAGCACCAATGAGACCAACCAAAGTTTTTTGATGACAGCAAATGATACCTAGGAAGAGGTTAAGAGATGACTGGAAGACTTTATTGAAGAGGATAGTAGAGGTTGAAGTAGAGCATCTTGTTTTCAGAGAGATGAAGATGATGATTGGATTTCGAAAGAAGGAAAAGCAGTGTTGCCAACTAGTTTGTTGCCTTCAATGGTGAGGTATTATTATGGACAGGTACTCCTTTACAGGGACACTATGATCGGATCATTCAAACAGATATGGTACAACCCCAGATTCAGATTAGTTGCAGAAGCAGTGTGTCACAGATGTGTAAGATGTCAGCAGATGAATGCTCATTGATCAAAGTGACGGTGAAAACAGTACAGCAAGGAGATCCAAGAGAAAGAGGGGGCCAACCCCAAGGTATTCTGCACCCGAATGGACTTGCTTTGCTGCAAGGAATTTATTGCCTTTTGTTTTGACCGTGCAGATTCAGCGGAATATTCTGGAATTTCAAATAGTCTTAGGGTCGAACTGATGAACAGAGACACTATTTGCTGGAAGTGCTAATCAGTAATTACCAAACAATAATTTATTAAAGACTTTTCCTTTTGAACATTGAGAATTTATTAGTAAAAACGTGATGAACTTTCTAGAAGATCAAGAACTGTTATAAATAAATGCAAAAAGACCTTGAAGTATTTTTGATTTTGTTTTTGCTTTCTCACGTTAAGAAAAAAAACATTTTGAAAGCTGCTTTACATTTTTTATTTTGTTTTGTTTTTGATTTGTGAATGTGGTCTTTTTCTCTGATTCTATATATAGTCATGAATCCAGAGCATGGTAAGGAGAGAAAATGTAAATATGTGTGCATTGGTTTAGTAATAGTATCTGTGATTGTGAGCAAATTGGTGATTGCTGGATTGAGTGTGTAAGTGAAGGAAAATTTAAAGAGCACAGTTACACCGGTGCATGAGAAGACACCTACAAAACAAGATCAATTGTATAAGGATGAGGTATTGTTTCACTGAAGGAAAATTTAAAGAGCCCAGCTACACCACTCATGAGGAGACATCTACAAAACAAGATCATTTGTATGAGGATGAGATATTGCTTCATATTGATGACTCAAAGGGAGACTTGTTTTCGAATGTATACTACAGATTACTGTATGAATACACTGAAACTATGGATGTGCGTGATTGTTATGTGTGTACGCAGATTCCTTCATCTGTACAGGAAGGAACTATGTCATAGTCTGCCTTTTACTTATGGTATTAGTTACAGTCTGTTATTAACACAGCTATATAATTAAGAGTATATTCAGTATTTTTATTCTAACTTTGACCTCGTCTTTTCCTTTGTGCCTATTAACTAGCATTTGTGTATCATTGCTAAAGCTAAAAACATTGAAATAGTGGTTGACCCAACACTAACCCTTGGCACTGCTTATGTACACAAGACTAATTTAACCTGCAATCTCACACAAGTAGAGAAAGATTTCATTAATCAAGGGGATGAGAGGAGAAAAGCAATGAAAACCAAAATAGAAAATGGAAAAGTTTTATAGACTTGGCATACAGATCTTTCAGGTAGTGGTACACAAGGACGCTTAGCTTTAGATTGGGCAACATGCAGGTAAGCTGTGACTATACAGGCCGCAGTCAAAGCCTGACACAAAGTTGTAAGGACTAGTAAATGTAAACATGTATTTTTGTATTTGGGCATTTATGTTAAATGGACAGGATCTTGCTGTACCAGGTGTTTATTTCTTTTGTGGGAAAATGGGTATTACAAGTTGCTGAAAAGCTGGTATGGTACATGCTATTTAGGGGTCGTTTTTCTGTAATACTACAGGCGGACAATTTTCACTATCCCGTCTGGAAGAAGAGCAGCTAGTGCAGCAGAGATTACTGGTGCCATTTCTGGTGCCATTATTCTGTCAGTGTGATTCTGAATGACATCAAGATTAGAAAGCTGTCAACTATTGTAGATAAGATGGCACCTGATTATTCAGGTGATATGCTTTTAGTGGACATAGAAATGGTTGCTATGAGATCAATAGTTTTGCAAAATTGTCTTGCGATAGACATCTTATTAGGAAAGGAAAGCAGAGTCTGCAAAGTTTTACAGGTGCAATATTGTTGCACATACATTTCAGATAATAGTAAGGTGATAAGAAGATTTAGATAGAACATACCAAGCTTGAAAAATGACCGGAAAACTTGAAGGAGACATATATCTGGGAAACAGCAGGTAAAGGTCTTTCGAATGTTGGATCATGATTTGGAGACCTAGGACAGGGAATTGTAAGAATGATCCTGAGACCTTTCTTGATTGTGACTGTGGCGGTCATTACAACATTGACGGTAAAAAACGCTTACTGCCATGCAGAAGACTGCCAACACACCGCCGCGGCCCCGGAAATCCGCCACAGCTATTATGACCCACAGCTCGGGATCCGCCAAAAATCAGACACCCACACAAGTCCGCTACAGCAAATGTCAGCGAAAACAAAACCTCCACCGTCACGGCAACAGAAATACGCCCACACTATCACGACCCACGAATCCACGTGGCGGTCTTTCAACCGCGGTATTCCATTGGCGGTGCAAACCGCCGCGCTCAAAATACACACACTCTTACAAAACACAGCCACATTGGACAAATCAAAATACACACACTTGATACATATACACACGCCACTCCCACACATCCAATACAATATAAAACACACACCCACATCACCCACAAACCCCTACGACAAAAATTACAGAGAGAAGGCCAGAGAGAGACACCACAAACAACTACCAAGCATCCACAGGCACATAATACCATTA
The DNA here is from genome assembly GCF_031143425.1 of Pleurodeles waltl. Lineage (NCBI taxonomy): Eukaryota > Metazoa > Chordata > Amphibia > Caudata > Salamandridae > Pleurodeles > Pleurodeles waltl. The sequence goes on from NC_090437.1 coordinate 924,632,015, forward strand.
CCCACAGAACTTCCCCGCACCTCACACAACACACCACTACATATCACCCCACTTATCACTACACACACAACCCCACACATCACCCATACCACCCCATGGCATGGCAAAGACACCCCAGGTTCTCTGAGGAGGAGCTCAGGGTCATGGTGGAGGAAATCGTCCGGGTAGAGCCACAGCTATTCGAAGCACAGGTGTAGCACACCTTCATAGCTAGGAAGATGGAGCTATGGCGAAGAATAGTGGACAGGGTCAACGCAGTGGGACAGCACCCAAGAAATAGGGATGACATCAGGAAGAGGTGGAACGACCTTTGGGGGAAGGTGTGTTCAGTGGTCTCAAGACACCACCTTGCGGTTCAGCGGACTGGCGGCGGTCCCCCACCTCCTCCCCCACAACTAACAACATGGGAGGAGCAAGTCTTGGCGATTCTGCATCCTGAGGGCCTCGCAGGAGTAGATGGAGGAATGGACTCTGGTAAGTCAAATCTTAACTATTACATCCCCCATCCTACTTGCATGCTATCAAATACCCCCACCCTCACCCTCACCCCCATCACTCCAACTCCTCACAAATGTCCCAATATCAAAAACCACACATCCCAACACCAAGCCCTGCATGCAACACCAAAGCATGGACACCCATTACCAATGCATGGCCACTGAACATACCCATACACCCCCCTAAACCACCATCACACAAGGTCCCACACAGGAATACAAGCACTGGGTTACACGGTCACCCACCTATTGCACACCATAGCACACACAGATGTAATAAACATCCTTTTATACCCCTGCAGGACCCCTACCCAACTTCACCGGACAGGAGGGTCCACACATGTCCACACCACCAACAGAAGAGGCCCACAGTGATGACAGCACCTCTGTCCAACTGGATCTAGATGACCAGCCTGGCCCATCGGGGACCTTGGGACAGTCGGTTCCCCTCACACTGGCACAGGCCACAACAGAGCTTCCCCCCTCTGGAAACACGAGAACAGCACCCACCCAGCGGGCCCATACCTCTGTCCCCAGGACACGTCAATCAGCAGTGTGTACACCACTACAGGGAACCCAGGCTAACCCACCACCCCAACAACAACAGGGACCTGGGGGAAGTGGCAGTAGGCACACGGTCCAGGGGACGGAGGCCCAGGAACACAGGGGAACTGGGAGGGCTGCTGTGCGACAGGGGGAGGACAGGCCAAGGGAACCCACTCTCCACGAGGCCCTCTCCAACATCATGGGAGCGTACCATCATTCCCAGGAGATGATGGCAGAAGTACTGGCCAAGTTTCAGGAGACCCAGCGGCTGCAGGAGGAACAGTATTTGGGCTTCAGGGAGGAACTCAGATCCATCAATTCCACCCTGGGCACCATCATAGGGGTGCTGAAGGAAGTGCTCAACACCAGGAGGGACACTGTGGCACAACAAGGGGCCCCTGACACTAGCCTGGACGATGAACTGCGCACCACCTCCGCCAGCGCTAGTGGACAGGATGCCCCGCCACACCACACCAGCACACTACCCCCTGCAGAGGGAGAACCACTCTGCAAACGGTCCCTGAGATCCAGGACAAAGACAGAGAACGATGCCAAGAACCCCGCCAAGAAATGAGACCACCCTGAATGTCATCCTTCTGTCCCACTTTGTCACCCTGTCCATCCTCAAACTGCCCCAGCTCCACTTCCTAAGCCCATTTGGGCAATGCACTTGTGAGAATAATAGACTGGACTCTGCCATGGACAATACTCCACCATCACCCCTCACCATTTTAATACCCCCTCCAATATTGAGCACTTAAATAAACACCCTTGAAGAACAAAACAATCTGGAGTCTGTCTGTGACTTCTAAGTAGTGTATTAGCAATTACAGTGACAAAATGCTCTTTCAAATGTAATGTCAACATACCTATGTCACACAGCTCTAGTCCATGAGGAAACACAGCAGATCTCACACAGTGGGACCCACATCTGTGAAATCGTAAGGGAAAGTTACAACTCAGTGACCATACAGTGGGTGAAAACAACAGACAGTAGAGAGGTAGTAGTGTTAAAGAACATGAAGTAGGCCGGTTTGTATTCTTACCTGTGTCTCACTGGAAACATTGCAGGATCACCGAGTTCCTGTTGTCGATGTCCTCTTCTTCTGCTTCCTCGTCTTCACTGTCCACAGGCTCCACAGCTGCAACAACACCGCCATCTGTATCATCCTCCTGCAGAAAAGGCACCTGTCGTCGCAAAGCTAAGTTGTGAAGCATACAGCAGGCCACGATGATCTGGCACACCTTCTTTGGTGAGTAGAATAGGGACCCACCTGTCATATGGAGGCATCTGAACCTGGCCTTCAGGAGCCCGAAGGTCTGCTCTATAATTCACTGAGTTCGCCCATGGGCCTCATTGTAGCGTTCCTCTGCTCTTGTCCTGGGATTCCTCACTGGGGTCAGTAGCCATGACAGGTTGGGGTAATCCGAGTCACCTGCAATTGGCGAGGGACAACTGTTAGACACACACTAACCTGTAGGGATATCCCCAGACCCTGACAACCATTCCCACTGACTTGCTTGCAGGTGCTCACCTAATAGCCACACACTGTGCCTCTGGAGTTGACCCATCACATAAGGGATGCTGCTATCCTGCAGGATGTAAGAGTCATGCACTGAGCCAGGGAATTTGGCATTCACATGGGAGATGTACTGGTCTGCCAAACACACCATCTGCACATTCATGGAATGATAACGCCACATGTGTCCCATCAATGGCACCTATGATGTTGGGGATATGTGCCAGGGCATAGAAGTCACCTTTCACTGTAGGCAAATCCTCCACCTGAGGGAAAACGATGTAGCTCCGCATGTGTTTCAGCAGGGCAGACAACACTCTGGACAACACGTTGGAAAACATAGGCTGGGACATCCCTGATGCTATGGCCACTGTTGTTTGAAATGACCCACTTGCAAGGAAATGGAGCACTGACAGCACCTGCACTTGAGGGGGGATTCCTGTGGGATGGCGGATAGCTGACATCAGGTCTGGCTCCAACTGGGCACACAGTTCCAGGATTGTGGCACGATCAAGCCTGTAGGTGATGATCACATGTCTTTCCTCCATTGTCGACAGATCCACCAGCGGTCTGTACACCGGAGGATGCCGCCATCTCCTCACATGTCCCAGCGGACGGTGCCTATGAAGGACAACAGCGAGCACAGAGTCAACCAACTCAGAGGTATGTACCCACAGCTTACACAGAACACGAATCATAATCCGAAATTTGGCCTTTATGAGTGTTGGGGCAAGGCCTAGGTATGTGTGACGCAGTTAAAATTTAAGCCTTGTGGGCCCCTGAAATGGCGGCTGCCTGACCTGTAAAGTGGGACAATGGGATGTGAGGTAGCTGCGCTGGCATTGTACAACGTCAGGGTAGGTGGTCGAAGACCGCTGCGCAATTCTGCATTGGGTAACATGGGTCCCAGGAGCCAATGAGGATGTACGCTGGTGGTGACGATACGCACCGTTTCTATCTGTTCAATCACTCAATACCTGATCTTCGACAGGAGAGGACCTACACTGCAAGTGCTGCTGTGACCTTGGTCTGGAAGAGACAATGGCTTGTGTGTCTGGAAAAGGGCCCCTGCCTTCACATCGGAGGAGTTGGAGAAACTCGTGGATGGGGTCCTCCCCCAGTACACGCTACTCTACGGTCCTCCAGACAAACAGGTAAGTACACTGGGAGCATGCTGTATGGGCTATGCCTGTGTGGAGTGGGGTGGATGAAAGATGGGGGGGAGATTGAGGCGTGCATGAAACGACTGTGAGTGCATGTGCCACATGGCAAGGGTAGGGATGGGGGCTGACGACTGTGACGGTGCAGTTGGTAATAACTTTTCTTTTTCCCCTGTACAATTCCTGTAGGTCAGCGCCCACCAGAAAAAATATATTTGGCGTGCCATCGCCAAGGAAGTCTGGACCCTGGGACATTCGCCGCTGGAGCAAGGAGATGGCGGAGGCCCAGCTGGGGATGGCCTCCCAACGTGGGAGGGGTGCCCGTCGCACCATGACCACCGTGATGTTCAGGATCCTGGCGGTGGCGTACCCGGAGGTGGATGTGCGTTTGAGGGCATCACAGCAGCCACAAGGGGGTGAGTACACTCTCATTCTGCTGATTATGTGCGCAGTGGAGGTGTCTGGGGGAGGTGGGCTGTGGGTTTCCCTAGGCCAGGGCGAGTATGCTAGTTATGTCCCCTTGTTCTGGCAGACCCTGTGGCACCCCACCCCACCTGTGTACAGTGCCAAGTACACCAAGTCAGGCTCCTGTGTCATCCATGTGTGCAGATGTCGGCCATAGCCTTGTAGGAAATGTCCCAGGGATTGAACAGTGGAGCCCAAGTGTGCGGCGTAGTGCAGGGGGCTTCTGTGTTTGTTCTGTCCGCCAACGGTAGCTGTAATGCATGCACTCAATATGTCTTTCTTCTGTCATCCCCCCTCCTTTTTGTGGTCTCCCTGTTCTTGTGTGCATTAGCATCATCAGGCAGAGGAGCAGTGGCACCGGAGCAGGAGGGAGCTGCATCCCACATGGCCCTGGAGGGCAAAACAACAGACTCAGAGTTCACTAGTGGGACGGAGGGCGAGGGGAGCTCCACGGCGGGCACAGGAGCTGACACAAGTGACACAGACTCATCCTCTGATGGGAGCTCCCTAGTGGTGGCGGCAACATCTGTGCCCCCCGCATCTACAGGTACAGCCACCACCCCCCCCTACCAGCACCACCCTCCCAGCAGCGCCTCAGCCTTTGCCCTGTGCCCGCTCACCCAGGAGGGTGGGCATCACCTTCACCCCAGGCACCTCAGGCCCTGCCCCAGTCACCCCTGCTGCCCTCAGTGAGGAGGCCATTGACCTCCTCAGGTCCCTCACTGTTGGGCAGTCTACCATTTTGAATGCCATCCAGGGTGTAGAGAGGCAGTTGCAACAAACAAATGCATTCCTGGAGGGCATTCATTCTGGTCAGGCGGCCCTTCAGTGAGCTTTTCAGACTCTGGCCTCAGCACTGATGGCAGCCATTGTCCCTGTCTCTAGCCTCCCCCCTCCAACTTCCTCCACCCAGACCCAATCAGCTCTACCTCAGCCTATCCCCAGCACACCTTCAGGTCAGCATGCACACACGTCAACACACAAGGGAAGCTCAGGCAAACATAAGCCCCACACATCCCACAGGCACTCATGCAAGCATCACACACATGCAGACACACCAACATCCACTGCCTCCACTGTGTCCCCCTCCTCCTCGTCTCCCTCCTCCCTCCCAGTCTCATCTCCACTCACACCTGCATGCACTACATCTACAGCCACTACTTCCATCACCAGCACACACACCACCACATCCCGCTCACATGCAGTCACCACCCCCACTGCCATTCACACGTCCCCTGTGTCCTCTCCCAGTGTGTTTGTGACGCCACCTCCCAAGATACACAAACGCAGGCACACACCCACCTAACAGCCATCCACCTCACGACAGCCTCCAGCGCATGCACCTTCAACCAAAGTCACCAAACGAACACCTCCTACAACCACAACCTCTTCCTCCACTCTCAAACCCCCTCCAGCTACCCGTCCCAGTGTTCCCAAGAAACTTTTCCTGGCCAACTTGACCTCTTTCCCTCACCTCCCCAACCCCGTCCGTCTCCTAGGGCCCGACTCTCCAGGTCCCAACCTAGCAGCTTAGCCACAACATCTCCGGGACCAGTGGTGCCTGTAGTCACCGGAATCTGGAGTGCACCGGCCACCAGGGCAGCCAGTGTGGCACAGAGCCACAGCACGGACAGTCCCCCACCTGTCAAGCATCAAAAGGTGGCCAGTGCCCGGTGGGAGAGGGGGGATGGCTCCAGCCACCAAACCCGCTCCCAGGGGTACAGGTGGGAGTGTGGAGTCAGCTGTGACACCTTCCAAGGTGGGGAAGGGCCACAAGAAAGTCAGCAAGTCTGGGAAGAGCAGCACGGCGGAGGAGACCGCCATCCTCCCCGCTGCCCAGGAGGCCACCGCCACCCGCCCAGCTGCCCAGGAGGCCACCGCCAGCACCAACCCCGCTGCCCAGGAGGCCACCGCCATCATCCCTGCTGCCCAGGAGGCCACCGCCATCATCCCCACTGCCCAGGAGGCCACCGCCATCATCCCTGCTGCCCAGGACAGGACCTCCAGCACCAGCCCTGCTGCCCAGGACAGGACTGCCAGCCCTGCTGCCCAGGACAGGACCACCAGCCCCGCTGGCCCAGACAGGACCGCCAGCACCAGCCCCACTGGGCCTGACAGGACCGCCAGCACCATCCCCGCTGGCCCAAACAGGACCGCCAGCCACAGCCCCACTGGCCCAGACAGGACTGCCAGCAGCTGAGTTACTGCAAAGGATCCCTCCGCAACAAGCACCGCTGAACAGGGCACCGCCGCAACAAGCACCGCTGAATAGGGCACTGCCACCACAAGCACCGCTGAACAGGGCACCGCCGCCACAAGCACCGCTGACCATGGCACCGCCGCCACAAGCATCGCTGGCCCTTGAGCACCAAGGGCACTAACACTACTGAGTCCGTCACGGGCAGGATGAAGCACTCTGGGCACAAAGCCCCCTCCAGAACCAGTGGAGATTCACATCCACTACCTCAGTCCTTGGCAGGATGAAGCTCTCTGGGCACAAAGCCCCCTCCAGAACCAGTGGAGTATTACATCCACTACCTCTGTCCTTGGCAGGATAAAGCACTCTGGGCACAAAGCCCCCTCCAGAACCAGTGGAGAAAGACATCCACTACCTCTGTCATTGGCAGGATGAAGCACTCTGGGCACAAAGCCCCCTCCAGAACCAGTGGAGATTCACATCCACTACCTCAGTCCTTGGCAGGATGAAGCACTCTGGGCACAAAGCCCCCTCCAGAACTAGTGGAGTATCACATCCACTACCTCTGTCCTTGGCAGGATGAAGCACTCTGGGCACAAAGCCCCCTCCAGAACCAGTGGAGAAAGACATCCACTACCTCTGTCCTTGGCAGGATGAAGCACTCTGGACACAAAGCCCACTCCAGAACCAGTGGAGATTCACATCCACTACATCAGTCCTTGGCAGGATGAAGCACTCTGGGCACAAAGCCCCATCCAGAAACAATGGAGATTCACATCCACTACATCAGTCCTTGGCAGGATGAAGCACTCTGGGCACAAAGCCCCCTCCAGAACCAGTGGAGACTGTTATCCACTTGAGAGACTGTGGCTTTGCACTCCCCAGGATGGAACAGTGGGCAACCCACCCACTGTGGAGACTTGAGAGACTGTGGCTTTGCACTCCCCAGGATGGAACAGTGGGCAACCCACCCACTGTAGAGACTTGAGAGACTGTGGCTTTGCACTCCCCAGGATTGAACAGTGGGCAACCCACCCACTGTAGGGACTTGAGAGACTGTGGCTTTGCACTCCCCAGGATGGAACAGTGGGCATGTGGCCCCCTCGTGGATTTGGGGTCGTGCACTCAACCGGCTGAGGTGCCCCCCTTTCCCTTCCCCCTGAGGTGCCTGTTTTATTGCTATCTGATGCCCCTGCAGTGTTCTCTCCGTCATTTTGGGGATTGAGTGTGGGCCTCGCCCATACCGTGTGGGCTCAGTGTTCAACGGACTTCAATGGAGCACTAAATGGATTACTATTCTTGATGTATATATTTAATTATAGTGTGTATATATATATTTTTGCGTACTGGATTTTAATATATTACAATGGTTACACTCATTTCCTTTTGTCCTTGCATTCTTCCCGGGTGTTGGGGGGTGTAACTGTAATGTATCATGTTGTATTATTGTGTGTGTTGTCGTGGGTGGGGGTGGGGGTGGGGGTGTTGCGTGTTCCGTGTGTGTGTCCCTGTTTTTTCCCTCCCCCTCCCCTGTGTCATAGGTGCAGTACTCACCATGGCCTTTGCCGCCGGCGTTCGTGTTCCTGGTAGAGGAGCAAGAAGATAAGGGCTGGCAGGATGTGGAGTTCGGGTTCCATGGCGTCCGGCTTCCTCGTGGGGTGTGTAGAGGTGAGCGTTTTCCCTTCGGAGTCCTGTTTCCGCCGTGTTTTTGTCCACGGTGAGTCCGCCCTGGAAAAGGTGGCAGATTGGTAGGTTGTGATACTGTGGGCGGTAGATTGTCCTCCACCTGTCTGTTGGCAGTTTGTTTGTACCGCCGTGGCGGTCGGAGTGTCAAAGTGGCTGTCTTTGTTGGCGGTTTCCACCACGGTCGTAATTCAATTTTTTTTGCGCCGGCCTGTTGGCGGTCTTACCGCCGATTTAACACCGACCGCCAGGGTTGTAATGACCACCTGTGTGTGTTATAATCACACTTGGATTTTACCAGTTATACAATTTCTGGAAGATACAAAGAGCTAAGAATAAACATAGGAGGGAGGGGATTGAAATGGAGAAAATGAGGAGCGGTTATTACAAGAATGTGAAGAAAATTTGGTTTCAGTAGACAAAGGCCCTTACGTTATCCAACAACTAGGCTTTGCGTTGTCTAATTGTAAATGAAAATGTCCTTTAGAGGAGGGATTGTTGGAGTGTACATTTTAGTAATGCTTTAGTGGCACAAAAGTAAGCACTAGACAACTTTTATATTTGCATTTAAAAGCTCAACTTAACCAGTTGCACTAACATGTATTTTAAAAGTGTACACGTTTTAATTTGTGGTGCACATTGTGCCCACCATGGCAGACGGTGTGCCTACCAGAGCTGATAAAGTGTTAACATGATTAACAATGTTGAAATATATTAATCATTAAAATGAATTTTGAGTACAAATGAAAATGATTTAGGATGATTTATAATTTATTAAAGTTATATGTATGCAGAAAAATAAATGCACATCTGTCATATCCAATGTTATATGTTAACAAAGATTGCAATTTATATTGAAATGGTTTTGCATATTCTTATGATATATTATTAATGATGAATTCATAACCTTGCATATTATGGCCCTCATTATGACATTGGCGGTAAGTGCTATTTACCGCCATGCTGACTGCCGCCAACATACTGCGACCGCGGCGGTATACCGCAACCCATGTTATGACCCACACATAGAAATCCGCCACTATACAGACACACAAAGTCCGCCAGCCCAAAGGTCAGTGATAAACTGGCAGTACCAAAACCCACACCGTTACGCCAACAGAAATACACCCACAGCATCATGACCCACGAATCACCATGGCGATCATTCAATCGCGGTAAACCATTGGTGGTACAGACCGCCGAACTCAAAATACATACACACATACAAAACAACACCACATTGGTCAATTTAAATATCACATACCTGACACACCCCCACACCACACCCACACATCAATATAAAACACCCACCCACACTACCCACAACCCTTTACGACCCAAAGATTTTGGCAAGTGAGAGAGAGACAAGCCAGGAGCACCCACTGAATCTGAGCCACAAAACACCATCACCCATACACCATCCACGCACCTCACAGCACACACCCTAACACATCACCCCACACACCCTCACACACACCACTCACACTACACCCATGGCACCACAAAGACACCCCAGGTTCTCAGAGGAGGAGTTAAGGGTCCTGGTGGAGGAAATCATCCGAGTAGAGCCACAGCTATTTGGATCACAGGTGCAGCAGACATCTATTGCAAGCAAGATGGAGCTATGGCGGGGTCAACGCCGTGGGACAGCACCCCAGAACAAGGGATGACATCAGGAAGAGGTGGAACGACCTACGGGGGAAGGTACGTTCCGTTGTTGTAAGACAGCAGATAGCTGTACAGAGGACTGGCGGTGGACCCCACCTTCTCCCCCACGACTAACAACATGGGAGGAGCAAGTCTTGGCGATCATGCATCCTGAGAGCCTGGCAGGAGTAGCAGGAGGACTGGGCACTGGTAAGTAAAATCTCTATTACTATCAGCCCCCTACCTGCATGCCATCACATACCCCCACCCTCATCCTCATCACTCCACAACCTCCCACACACCCCACCATCACAACCTACCCCTCCCACCACCAAGCCCTGCATGCAACACCAATGCATGGACACCCATCACAGACCTGCATGGACACCCATCACCACAGCATGCACACTAGTGACAATCACTTAGCCAACCAAATCACAACTCACACAAGCCAAAGCTGCCTTGGTAATAACAACCATAGAAGGAAACATACCCATGCACAAGATGGCACACGCAGAAACAATAACACTGCATTTACATCCCCACAGAACCCCCACCCAAAGTCACCAGAGAGGAGGTGCCAGCCACATCCAGTTCCCCCCCAGAAGTTGCCCACAGTGATGACAGCAGCTCTGCACACCTGGATCGCGATGACCAACCTGGCCCATCAGGGACCTCTGGACAGTCGGTTACCCAGGCACATTCCCAACCCACCACAGAGCCTCCCCCCTCAAGAAACACCACCACAGCACCCACCCAGTGGGCCCATACCTCTGTCCCCAGAGCACGTCAATCAGCAGTGTGTCCACCACTACAGGGAACCCAGGCAACCCCACAAACACAGGACGATCAGGGACCTGGGGTCAGTGGCGGTGGGCACACGGTTCAGGTGACAGAGGCATAGGTCAATAAGGAAGATGGGGGGACTGCTGTGCAACAGGGGGAGGACAGGCCCAGGGAACCGACTATCCATGAGGCACTCGCCAACATCCTGGGAGCATACCACCATTCCCAGTAGACCATGGGCCAGATACTGGCCAAGCTGCAGGAGACCCAGTGGCTGCAGGAGGGGCAGTACCTCGGGATCAGGGAGGACCTGAGGGACATCCACACCACCCTGGTCACCATTGCAGGGGTGCTGGCAGACATGGCCAACACCATGAGGGAGGCAGTGGCACACCAACGGGCCCCTGACACTAGCCACACCGAAGAACAGCCCTCCACCTCTGCCAATGCTAGTGGACAGGAGGCCCCGCCACAGGAACAACAGGCCACCAGCACCCCACCCCCTGCAGAAGGAGAACCACCCGGCAAACGGTCCCTGCGATCCAGGCAGAAGCCAGAGAACATTGCCAAGACCCCCGCCAGGAAATAAGAATCTCCTGATTGTCACCCTTGTTTCCCACTCTGTCACCCTGTCCACTTTGAACTGACATTGCTCCACTTCCTATGCCCCCTTGGACAATGCACCTGTGATACAAATAGACTGAACTCTATCCTGGACTTTCCTCCATCATCAACCCAGCTCATTGCACACCCCCATTTACTTTTCAGCACTGAAATAAACACCCTTGGAACTATTACAAGTATGGAGTCTGTCAATTGTTTGAAAATATGTATTAGTTTAACAAACTGTAAACATTGTACTGTAATATTTACATAGGAATGACCTGTAGTGGGCAGCAGTAAACACACCAGGAGCCAGAGTGGGGCACAGAGATCTGAAAATAGAGATGGCAAAGGGTACAGTAAGTGGCCATAGAAATAGGGAAAGCAGGCTGCCATGTTCAATGTCCAACACAAAACTGCAATGGAAGGTGAAGTTACAGTGTCTTACCTGTGTGTCACTGTAAGTATTGTTGAATTAGTGTAGTTCTGTTGTTCACATCCTCTTCCTCTGCCTCCTCTTTGTCACTGTCCACAGGCTCCACCGCTGCCACACGACCATCCCCAGGCTCACCCTCCTGCAGAAAATGCAGCTGGTGTCTCAAGGCCAGGTTGTGCAACATGCAACATGCAACGATGATCTGGCACACCTTCTTGGGTGAGTAAAACAGGGGTTAACCTGTAAGATGGAGGCCAAAGGTTCACTCAATGATCCTCCTTGTTTGCCCATGTGTCTCATTGTAACGTTCCTCTGCCCTTGTCATGGCATTCCTCCCTGGGGTCAGTAGCCATGAGAGGTTGGCGTAACCAGAGTCACCTGTAAATATCAAGTGATACCTGTTAGCCAGACACTCACCCTTAGGGCCAACCCCACACCCATATACCTACATCAACTGTGTGGGGACCATGGGCTCACCTATTAGACACACCCTGTGCCTGTGGAGTTGAGACATCACATATGGGATGCTGCTATTCCTCAAGATAAAGGCCGGGGGGACAAACGCAATATGTGTACCATCAATGGCACCAATGATGTTGGGGGTATGTCCCAGTGCATAGAAGTCTGCCTTCACTGTGGCCAAATCCTCCACCTGGGGGAAAACGATGTAGCTGTGCATGTGTTTCATCAGGGCAGACAACACTCTGATCAGCATGTTTGAGAACATAGGCTGTGACATCCCTGATGCCATGGCCACTGTCGCTTGGAACGAACCACGTGCCAGGAAATGGAGCACTGACAGGTCCTGCACTAGAGGAGGATACCTGTGGGGTGGCAGATAGCTGAAATCAGGTCTGGCTCCAATTGAGCACACAGTTCTTGGATTGTGGCCCTATCAAGTCTGTAGGTTAGGATAATGTGCCTCTCTTCCATTGTCGCCAGGTCCACCAGGGGTCTTTACACGGGGGATGTCTGCATCTCCTATTCATCCTCAGTGTTTGAACTCTAGGGCTGTGGTTCCCAACCTTTTGACTCCTGAGGACCCCCAATGAATCATTACTGGAAGCTGGGGACCCCCAGCAATTTGTTTGATTTAATTTTCAAACATTAAAACAGTAATTCGCAAAAAATATAACAAGTACACACAAAGCAACTACTCAAATTACTTAAGATAAAATTTATTTTATGTAAAAAAAATATCCAAAAATCAAAGATTTTATTGGGAAGGTTGGCGCTGCATCTCGGCAACTACCTTTTCAATGTTTGGTTTTATTTAGGAAAGATGAATCCTCAGGTCAGATGCTACATTTCTGGAGGGATTTCTATTTTTATTTTTTAGGTGTGTAAGATCTGAGAAAGCTTTTTCACATAAATAAGTGAAGGGGAAAGGAAGAAAACCATAACGGTCTCTCATCTCTCCCTAGCCTCTCTGTCACATGTACTTCATTTGTTTAATAGCACCTCTCATGCCACTGTAGGGTGTCAAGGCACTTTACAGGGGACTACAAGGTGTAGGATTCACATGTCATCCACACTGGTAGGCATTTTCTAAGAGTGCTTGGTCCGGAGAAGCACAAACGTAGGATTCAGGACGCAGCACAGTGATTAGCGATGACGTTAGCACAGTGCTTAATTTGTGAATAAAAACATGCCGGTGCCCAAAGCCCTCCTCTTAAACACGCGGCTGCTGCAATTAAATGTGGGAACACGGAATACTGAGGCTGCATAATCCTGAAGCCATCTCGGACCTCTTCAATCCACATAAAGCCACTCCATGCCACTTCAGCTCACTCTAGCAGCTTTCTAGTTTCTCCCTTTGTGAGGCTTTTTCGTTTTTCCCTTCCTCTGTCTTTCCCATATGTGTCTTTTGCTCGCAGCAAATGCATGAGGCAGAAGAATAAGCCCCAGCCCTCAAAAATAAGTGCCGGTGCTCAGCACCGGAAACAGCAAGCACAAATTAAGCACTGCGTTAGCAATAAGAATGTATTTCTACACAAGCAAACCTTTTTTAGCAGCATAAGGAAAATGAAAGACTAGGAAAAAAACAACTTTCTAATTTGTGCCATGCGGTTTGCATGCAGCTCTTCAATGGCAGTTCACAGCTCACTGTGCTAGATTACTTTTATGGACTGCACAGTAACAAAAGAATCTCTGTGACAAAACCAGTAACCCACTGTGCCATGCACATAAAATACTGTTCTTCGCATGATACACACTCTTTGCAGCAGGCATAATAACCATCTGCGCTACCTTTGAGTCAAAACTGCCACTGCACAAAACTCCCATCTCTCTCCAGCAGATACATTAATCACTTGAGTTAGCTTGACGCTTTTATTTTTGCAGTACAAGGAGCTTGGCAGTGCGTTTAAAACTGCTCAACAAAGGAAGTAATAAATATGAAAACACGCACGCATGTGTTTGTCAGAGGCCCCAGCTGGAGAAGTGCCTTCCTCCCGGCCCAGGCCTGCGGACCCCCTGGGAATGTGTCACGGACCCCTGGGGGTCCACGGACCACAGGTTGGGAACCACTGCTCTAGGGTGAAAACACTCCGGATGGTATGACTAATACATTTTCTGCAGGTCAGCACCCACCCATCAGAAAAAGGGTATTTGGCGTGCCATCGCCAAGGAGGTGCAGACCCTGGGGGTCTTTGACAGGTGAAGCAACCACTGCCGCAAACGGTGGGAGGACCTGCGACGCTGGGCACGGAGGATGGCGGAGGCCCAGATAGGGCTGGCCTCTAAACGAGGAAGGGGTGCCCGTCGTACCCTGACCCCCCTGATGTTCCACATCCTGGCAGTGGCGTATCCAGAGTTGGATGGGCGCTTGAAGGCATCACAGCAGCCACAAAGGGGTGAGTACAGATTCAGAATCATGACTTTGCACGCGTTAAGGTGTTCCCTAGGTGGGGGATGTGGGCTGTGGATGTCCCTAGGACAGGGCGAACATGGCAGGATAGGTTCAATGATGGGCAAGCTCAGATGCACTCCAACCCCAATAATGTTAGTGGGCATCTACTACTGGGCAGGGTCCTGTGGGTTTCAGGTGTGCATGTAATGGCGTTAGGGATTGTACCCCATGGCCTGATGACTAGCCTTGTAACTGGTAGTGCATGGCCTAGTGCATAGGGCTGTTCCCTGTGAGTTGTGTTTTCCAACGGTAGTTTTGTTACTGGCATTGACCAAGTGTATCCTCTGTCTCTTCCCCCCTTTTTGTTTTGTCACCCTGTCCTTGTGTGCATTAGCATCATCTGGCGGAGGAGCAGAGGCACCGGCGACGGAGGGAGCTGCATCCCACATGGGCCTGAAGGCCGAATACACAGACGGTGAGGGTACCAGTGGGACGGAGGGCAAGGGGAGCACCACTACCAAGACAGGAGGGGACAGTACCGACAGCGACACCTCCTCCGATGGAAGCTCCCTGGCGGTGGCGGACACCTCTGTTTCCACCCCGACTACTAGTACATCCGCCACCCCCCATACCAGCACCGCCCTCCCAGCAGCCCCTCATCTGCGTTTCCCTGCCCGCTCACCCCGGAGGGTGGGCATCTCTTTCACCTCAGGCCCTGCCCCAGTCAGCCCTGCTGCCCTCAGTGCAGAGGCAATTGACCTCCTGAGATCCCTCTCTGTTGGGCAGTCAACCATACTGAATGCCATCCAGGGTTTAGCAGGGCATTTGCAACAAACAAATGCATACCTGGAGGGAATTCACTCTGACATGGCAGCCCAACAGAGAGCATTCCAGGCTCTGGCCAACTCACTGATGGCAGCCATTGTCCCTGTCTCCAGCCTCCCCCTCCAACTTCCTCTACCCAGTCCCAATCCCTTCAACCCCAGCCTATCCCAAGCACCCCTTCAAACCAGCAATCACTCGAATCAACACACAGAAGTGGCTCAGGTAAACACAAGCACCACACTTCATCTCACAGGCACTCACACAAGCACCATCCACATGCAGACACACCAACATCCACTGCCTTCAAGGTGTCCCCCACCTCTTCCTCGCCCACCTCCCTCCCAGTAGCGTCTCCACTCACACCTGCATCCACTAAATCCTCATCCAC
The DNA here is from genome assembly GCF_031143425.1 of Pleurodeles waltl. Classification (NCBI taxonomy): domain Eukaryota; kingdom Metazoa; phylum Chordata; class Amphibia; order Caudata; family Salamandridae; genus Pleurodeles; species Pleurodeles waltl. The sequence continues at coordinate 924,647,619 of NC_090437.1, forward strand.
TACCTCCATCACCAGCACGCCTATCACTACATGCCCCTCACTGGTAGTCACCACCCCACCATCCATGCACACGTCCCCTGTGTCCTCTCCCACTGTCTGTGACCCCTCCTCCCAAAGTACACAAATGCAGGCACTCAGACACCCAACAGCCATCCATCTCACAACAGCATCCAGACCATGCACCTGCACCCAAACACAGCAGACTGACACCTCCTACAACCACTCCCTCTTCCTCCACACCCAATCCTTCACCCTCTTCCCGCCCCAGTGTCCCTAAGAAGCTTTTCCTTGCCACCATTGACCTATTCCCTCCCCCTCCTCCCCCGGCCTTCACTTCGGGCCATGGTGGCCAGAACCCATCCCAGCACCTCAGCCACCCAGTCCATGGCCACTGTGATTTCTGCAGCTACTGCAGGTGTGAGAGGCTCCAAGGAGGCACCAGTCAGCCCAGCCAGTGTGCCAGCACCACCTGCCAAGGCAAAGAAGGGGCCACCACCTAGCAAGGGCAAGAAGGGGACACCAGCCAGCAAGGGGAAGGAGACACCACCAGCCAGCAAGGGGAAGGAGGCACCACCAGCCAGCAAGGGCAAGAAAAAGACACCAGCTGGCAGAAGCAAGGAGGCACCACCATCTGCCAAGGGCAGGAAGGGGCACACAACACCAGCCATGGCACTTCAGGCGTCCGAGGCTGCAGGTGATGGCCTGGAGGCTACCACCACTGTGGCCAGGACCGCTACCACCACCACGGCCAGCACAGCTATCTGCACCACGGCCAGCACCGCCACCTGGCCCACTGCAAGCAGCACCACTGCCAGCAGCAGCAACCACAGTGGGTAGCCGTCTGAGGCTACAGGTGAAGGCCTGAAGGCTACCACCACTGTGGCCAGCACTGCTACCTGCACCACGGCCAGCACTGCAACCTGCCCTGCCACCAGCAGCACCACTGCCATCAGCAGCAGCCCCAGTGGACAGCCGTCCGAGGCTGCAGGTGAAGGCCTGGAGGCTACCACCACCGCAGCCAGCACCACTACCTGCACCGCAGTCAGCACCGCTAGCTGCAACGGGGCCAGCACTGCCCCCTGCACCGTGGCCAGCACCACCACCTGTCCCGCCACCAGCAGCACCACAGCCAGCAGCAGCAGCCCCAGTGGGCAGTCGTCCGAGGATGCAGGTGAAGGCCTGGAGGCTACCACCACCACTGACAGCACCGCCACCTGCAGCACAACTGACATCCACTGAGAAGCCGTCACCACCGGCGAGCAGTGTGTAGTAGTGACTACATGGGCTGCAGTGCGTCCTGGCCCCTGCAACACCTGTGGGTGTGACACCCAGGTGAGATACTGTGACCTTGTCCCATACAGGATGAAGCAGACTGGGCACAAAGCCCCTTCCAGAACCAGTGGAAGAAGGCATCCACTCACCCCCTCCTTGGCAGGATGAAGCACACTGGGCACAAAGCCCCCTCCAGGACCAGTGGAAGAAGGCGTCCACTCACCCCCTCCTTGGCAAGATGAAGCACAGTGGGCAAAAAGCCCCCTCCAGAACCAGTGGAAGGAGGCCTCCACTCACCCCCTCCTTGGCAGGATGAAGCACACTGTGCACAAAGCCCCCTCTAGAGCCAATGGAGAAGCCATCCACTCACCCCCTCCTTGGCAGGATGAAGCACACTGAACACAAAGCTCCCTCCAGAACCAGTGGAGAAGCCACCCACTAGAGAGACTGTGGCTTTGCACTCCCCAGGACCAAGCAGTGGGCAAACCACCCACTTGAAAGACTGTGGCTTTGCACTCCTCAGGACCAGGCAGTGGGCAAACCACCCACTAGAGAGACTGTGGCTTTGCACTCCCCTGGACCAGGCAGTGGGCATAACACCCACTTGAGAGACTGTGGCCTTGCACTCCCCAGGACCAAGCAGTGGGCAAACCACCCACTTGAGAGACTGTGGCTTTGCACTCCCCAGGACCAAGCAGTGGGCATGGAGCCCCCCCTAGGCCAGTGGCGTTGTACCTTCCGGCTCAGGTGCCCCCCCATTCCCCGTCCCCCTGAGGTGCCTGTGTTTTCTCAACCTGTGCCCCTGCAGTGTTCTCTCCGTATTGAGGCAGGAGTCAAGTGTGGCCTTGGCCTATGTGTTATGGCCCCGGGGGCCACGGACATTTTGGAGTGGGCATTGTCCCTCCTTTTGTATATATTGTATATATTGTGCATACTGTTTATTGTTTAAGGACGTATATAGCTAAAACTGTACTATTACACTAATTTTAATCCATTCCTTTTGTCCTCACGTTATTCCTGAGGGTTACGGGGTGTATTTGTAATGTTGTTACACCTGCTTGTGTGTATGGTGTTGGGGTGTGGGTGGGAGTGTTGCGTGTGTGTGTGTCACTCTCTTTTTCCTCCCCCCTCCCTTGTGTGCTAGGTGCAGTGCTCACCGTGGTCGTCTTCGCCGCCGTTCGTGTTCCTTGTGTATGAGAAAGTAGACTAGAATTGGAAAAAAGTGCAGCTCGGGTTCCATGGCGTCGTGGTTCTTCCTTGAGTGTCGAGAGGTGAGTCGTTTCCCTTCAGAGTACTGTTTCTGCTGTGCTTTTGATGGCGTTGGTACTGTCCCGGAAAAGGTGGCAGATAGGCCTGTTGTAACGCTGTGGGCAGTACATTGTCTTCCGCCTGGCTGTTGGCGGTTACCGCCACGGTGTTTATTGCTACCGCCGTGGCGGTCAGTGTGTTAAAGTGGCTGTCTGTGTTAGCGGTTTCCGCCGTGGTCATGATTCCATTTTTTTTTCCGACAGCCTGTTGGCGGTGTTACCGCCGCTTTATCACTGACCGCCAGGGTTGTAATGAGGGCCTATATGTGTTTTGTTAATGACAAAATTAATTAATTTAATTTCTTGTTTTGGCATAACTAAGCCTGGAGTTTTCATATTGCAGTAATATTAAATGTTGAGTCATCTTCTTTTCTCTAACAAGAGTTTTTCCATTGGATTGTTTCACATAAATAGTAAAGAGTCCTATTGTATTATGTGTAAGTTTCATTCACAGTGACCTTGGGTGTTTCGATATTAGAACATGAGGACTGGAAAGTAAAGCATTATTATTGTTCAATTGTTCATTCTTATGAGAACCATTGGAACTGTTGTGAGCCAAGAGAAGATGTTGGAATGTATCAAGTAACGTACAGTGTTGCTAGTCATTGCCAGTGTCACACTGAAGGAGAGATTAATTCACCCAGACCTGAGAAGCTTCATCGTTGTTGCTAATTCATCTAGTGTTTTAACTTTCATTGGGTTTTGCCCTTTTTGCGTAATGTGGACTCATCGAATTGACCAATTGAATTGTTTTGCATATTTTAGAATAGGGATGGACATTGTAAGTTTCAGTCAGTCCTCTCTTGAGTCTTGTGCAGAGCAGAACCTCTATGTATATTGAACGGTTAACTTGTACCGTTAGACTTATCTTGTTTCCTTTGTGCAGCCTGTGTTCGGCACTTCCCCCAGATGGTGCTTCTAATGGACTTTGATGAAGATTCAGTGCTTTGCTGATGAACCTGAATTGTATGCTGATCCCAGGAAAGTTATACTCAATTCAAATTCTAATTTTCCCCCTTGTTCTGTTTTTTATAATTGAGTTAGCATGGTGACACCTGCCTATTTTTATAGTTAGACTAAGTTAGCCTGAGATAGATGACTTTTTCAAATTATTTTTGTCTTATTTTTCTTTTTGCTTTTGCGCGCATGTCCCCACACATGCTTATCCTATTTTGCAAAAGTAATAGGTTGCCCTACACCTTGTCCATCTAACATGATATATTGATATGTGAAATTAGCTTGACTAATGTATGAACAAATGATTTGAAATCTCTTTCGGTTGCACAAATTGTTTCTTTGCTAGTATGTATTTGGAATGTCTAATGGTGTTGATATTGAGTAGATACAAGTTGTTTCGTAGATTTGGTCAGCCTATGTTTTTTCTTTATTTGTATAATCTGATCTTGTGCACAATATACGTTACTTTGGCTCTGTGGTTATAATAAAGCTTTGAAACGTTTCACAGATTGGAGTTTTGTTTCCGTGGCCACATTGGTCATGGTGTTTAAAATTATTGTTGTATTGATTGAGATTGGAATGATTGTATACGGTTAACCACACACCTCACTGGGGCCAAAGATTCCAGTCAACCTTGGAGGAAAAGCGTTTTCAAATCCTCACTGGGTGAAGAAAACGCATTAGCAGTGTAATGTCAACATTATATGTTATTCCCATATTATGATATTATTTTCACAATGTTATGACAAGATTGTAAGAATCAGTGCAGACGGCGCAAGGTGCAGAAAGTGAAAGTGCTCAGTGCAAAAAAACATATTTATAGAAGTACACACACACACATATATAGATATATATATATATATATATATATATATATATATATATATATATATATATATATATATATATTACCCAGTGATGGTCAACACTAGGTAGTTATAAGTAGGACCTACTATCTACAGGAAAAGTGTTTGTTTTTTTGCTAATAACTTTGACACCGTTTGATGAATCTTCACAACATTTTCCAAAAAACAACATGTGTCACTTCAACTGCTGTCTGGAAAAGTCTCGGGGTGATCCATCAAGCAGGGGCTGAGAAAAATGGGGGGTCCCAAAACACATTTTTCCATAAGGATTTTGAACAGCAATAGCGCCGAAACCACAGGACGGAATTACACCAAATTTGGCAAAAAGGTAGCTCTTGGTTTAGAAAGAGCCCTTTTTGCTATTTGATGTAAATCCTTATAGTAGTTTTTGAGAAATTAAAGAAAATCCAAAATTGCATATATAGGGACACAAAGGATTTGTAACCCCTCCCAATCTTGTGCTGAGATCTGAATGGCTGTCAACACTTCAACAAGGAAGTGTTGTCAGCCATGTTGGGACTCGGCTTGAGCCGAGTCCCAGACAAAAATGTTTAAAAAAAAGATAGGAGGTGGCCACAGCCCCAGTGACTGCCACCTCCACGAATCTTTCAATAACATTAAGCCAGGGGACACCCGCCCGCATCCCCCACAGCCCCGGGAACCACCACCTCCCCGGGGTTATAATAAAAATAATGATAGGGGGTCTGTTTGGGACCCCTGTACTTGGGGACCACCACCTCCCTGGGGCATTGTTTGTAGGGGGAGGCCACACAACCCCCTCGAGGAGTCACTGATGGCCCTGGGGACCGCCACCCCCAAGGGCCGGCTTATGCTATGTCCCGGGGTGCCCACCCCTGGGGCATAGCTGTTTGCTCCCACCAAGCAAAAGCAAACATAACTCCACTTTCTGACAGCAGGACCTGTCAAACAAGTCCCATTGGCAGAAAACTGAGTTTTTATCCATGTTTCCTGCATGCAGATATGTGTGCAGGGAAGACAGATGAAAACATTGTCCCAGCAAGTAGGGACCTGCTCTAAAGAGCTTACTGGAGCAATGCCAGCTCACACAGGAGGCGGGAGCCACCTGGGACCGCAGGGGAAGCCTTGAGGCTCCCCTTGCGGTCCCAGATTGCCCATAGAGGGCAAAAAAAATGGAAATAAAAAATAAAAATACACAGCATGCTGGTGAAGGTCACAGACCTTCCCCATGAGAGTTGAGGGTTTGACTCCAGGTGTATCCATAGTCATTTCCCTCTTTTAATATCTTTTAAACTGGAAATGTTTAAGGCTCATACTGAAAGGTGATCTTATGCTTTTTAATTGACAAATATATTTTTCTTTTTTAATTTGTGCAGAAGTATCTCATTCGAAGTATATCATACATCAAAGCTTAAAACAATCTCTCGCCCTCTCACTGTCTCTTTCTTTCAATCTCTTTCTCCCACTAACACAGACCCTTACGCAGCCACTCATACACCCACTCAGACACTCACACACCCACTCACAGACCCACTCAGATTCTCACACACCCACTCACAGACCCACTGACACCTTTATGCACCCACCCACTTGGCCCTGCGCAGCAGTTTTTGGATTAACGTATTGTAATGAAAATTACTATACGATAAAAGAAAACATAGAAATTAATTTTAAAAAACTTTTAAAAACCAAAGATTACAGGGACATTATAGTTAGGCTTGCATTTTGAACGTACGAAACCATAGAAATTCATCAGTTATAGTTATAGTTATCTCAAGTAAATATAACTCATGTCTTAAGGTAACTATAACTAGTGCAACACTCCTTACTCCTGCTGCTGTGTCGTTGCTCCTGCTAGTGTGTCCTCACTCCTGCTGGTGTATTTTCATTTCGACTGGTGTTTCCTCACTCCTGCTGGTATATCTTCACTCCTGCTGGTATATTTTCACTACTGCTGGTGTCTCCTTGCTGCTGCTGGTTTTTCTTGCTCCTGTTGCTTCCCTTCTGAATCATTCCATACTCCTGATTCTTGGCATTCCACTAGCTTTTTCTGCATCTTCTGACCTTTGCTGCAGTCCTCGTCTTCCACCATGAGTTCCAGTCCTAATCAGCCTCCTGGAGTCTTTAATCATCATCAGAGTTTTTTCTCCTTTCAGGGTTTTTCCTCTTGGGGGCTCCTTCTCAAGGGCACTATCTACTTAGATGTTCCATTGTCAGCAAAACTGTGGCTACCAGAAGGGATTGCCCATACCTTTGGCAGTCAAGGACGGTCAAGACCTGGATTTGCGCATAGACGTCTGTCAGCTGAGGAACCTGACACCTCCCAGACAATGAACCACCCAATTCAACCTCATCTATAGAATCAACGTGGTACAGAGTTTAGCACACTTCAAAGGCCACATCCTTGATCTTGTCTTCTCAAAATCACAAACAATCCAAAGCAAACCATCACAACCCTCGGACGGGACTGATCACTCTGCCATCCCTACCACCCTACTCAGTGTACTGCTAGCTAACCAGGGCCAATACAAAAGAGAGAAACAAACCTTCAGATCCTTCAAATAATTCTACACAGACAAGCTCTGCATCAGCTCCCTGCCAGACCCACCTATTCCTTACTCCACATTAAAATGCAAGCCCATCAACCTCTTCTCCAGTGGAAAAAATCCGGAAGATCCAACAGCACATCTGATACCAAGGCTGCTTACTCTCTCTCAACTACCCCTTCCCATAGAATCCCGCAATGGTCTGCCTTCAAACCTCTACCTCTTCCGAGATCAGGCTTGACACACTCAAGTCCCTCAAAGCAACTTCCTATGAAGATGATGTCATCCCACCTTCCTTCATCAAAGCTGTCTCAAAATGCTCTCTCACCTCTAATTACCTTTGTCACTGCTGGCCTCATTCAAGGCATCTTCCCAGAAGCTCTCAGGACCGGCTAGATCCTCCCCCTTATATAGGAACCTGCACTAGACCCTAAAGATCTCTCCAACTACCAGCTTATCACTCATCTGCCATTCACAGGCAAGATCATTGAAAAAGCAGACCATGTTAAACTCCAAGATCACATCAGTGTAAACCATCACCTGCACAACTACCAGTCTGGCTTCAGATCAAGCTGCATTGCAGCAACAGCCAACTTACATATTGCATACATTTTTCTTTTGACCATAAATGAAGATGGTCCGTGCCTTCTGATACTGCTGGACCTCTTAGCTGCCTTTAACAGAGTCAACCATACTAGCCCCATACGCACAGGCGTAAAGGGATGGACCAGCAAAGTACTTCACTGGTTCTCGTGCTACCTTTCTAACTAACACCAGTTTGTTCACATGGGCACCACCAGGTCACACAAGATCCCTATCACATGTGGAGTCTCCTAGGGCTCTATACAGTATCCTGTCAACATCACCCTTACCATGGAGCCACTAGGTGCTGTCTTCACAAATAACAGAACAAAGATTCACCAATATGCCGATGATACACAACTCTACTTGAAAGTCTCCTCTGTGTCAGACGGTCAATGCCTCAAACAGAGCTTGCACATCATCCAGACATGGATGCCTACTGCCTAACTGAAGCTCAAATGAACCAAAACAGAATTCCTATTATTTGCTAACAAACAAGATACATTACAAACCTCGCTCAATGATATGAACTTTGACAGTTTCAAGCACTAACTCTTGCCAAATCACTTGCTCAAGGAACACATTGCCAAAAAAATAAAGATGACCTACTTGTTCTCTTTTGTAAAGAAAGTCAAACTGTTTGTTCCAGAGAGTGACTTCAGAACTGCTGTTCAAACCCTCGTACTCTTGCATCTGTACGATGACCTAATACATGGCCTCCCAGGCTCAACTCTGGCATCCTTTAAAGGCAGCCTACATGACGTAGCACGGCTCATCAGAGCCTGAAGGAAAATGGTCACATCAACCACACCCTGCTAGAACTCCATTGGTCCCCCTTGCCAGCCGCACAATCTTCGAAACAAGCTGCATTTACAAAGCCATCACAAGCAGCATTGTTGCTAATCTTGCAGACAAGATCACCATCTCTGGTTGTTTTCTGACCACATGCAGCAAGGACCCCATGAGACTGCAGGTTAAGAAGAGTAAAAATGAGAAATCCAGACAACAGCCCTTTCTCACCTATGCACCCAAGATCTGGAATAATATCTCTATATCTATGAGCACTGCCTCAACTGTGTTCCAATTTAAGAAAGAGTTAAAAACTCACGTTTTTAAAGAACACTACATCAAAATGCATTAGCGGTGCACAACGCTTTCTCACCCGATTACTTGCTAACTTTGACCATGTACCATGCTCTGCTGCCTTTTGCCTCTTTGCCTGATTGCCTCTTCAGGGAGGTTGATGATAGCTGGGTGCAGTCTCCATACTCTACTCTTTCCATATTTTGAATACTTCTGCTTGGACCCAGCATCATCACTACCTGCTAAGAGATATCAACGTGCGCAAAGGCTGCATCTGCACTCTGCCCTAAAGCCTGACAATGACATTTGATAGGCAACAATATCAAACTGGTTCCAAAAACATAATCATTGGATCAGTATCCCCTGCCTGGATCATAAATATAAAGTGGGACCCAAACCACTATACAGTTCCAAGCCACCTGGGCTCACCACATAGTTTATTTGACAAACGTGCCCCACATAGCATGAAAAGACCCCTGTCACTGCCAAAGCAGAGCCCTGCACGGGTCCCAGATGCTACAACTTCTAAGGAAAAAGTAGTCAGACTATGTCTGCCAAGCTTTTTATCGGAGCTACAGCTGTGTCCCCTGCGAAGTGGTAATATGGGACTTGGAATCGAAAGACGTGGACTGTATCTTGAACTATGAACATAAGCCTACCGTCAGGCAAATAATGTCACCGCCATCAGTGAACGTTTTTTGCTCAAGATCACATGAACTGACCTATGGGTGATTGACGCTTAAGCTGACTTAGTAAGCTCACACTTCCCTATGTCCATTATCCCAGTATATACTACAGAGCTTTAGGGTCAGGTCCCGACAGTGGGCATTTGAAGAGGTGGGGCTCTTAGCGAGAACCTGTAGGTTGGAACCTCAAACTCTTTACTAAAACCTGTGGGTGTGTGTAGTATTTTTTTTTCTTTGACATTAAAATAGTCTTTTTCTTAAGACAAACACTGAGGTGGTCAGTGAATTATTGTGTCTGTTGTTTGGCTGTTTAGTTCTGCGCTTTTGCCCCTCACACTACTTCTCTGAGAAGCCTTTGACCGCTCACCCTTCCTATCATGGGAACGTTGTAAAGGTGTGTCTAAACATACTTGAAAGCAAGGCGGTATGCACTCAAAGATGTATATGGGACAGGACTGTCTGAGCACAAAAAGGCATTCATGATTCTAAACTTTTACTTCTACACCATCCATGAGAAATGCTAATTGGATTCACGTCAAGTGTGATTTTAAGTCAGTTTGTGATTGTGAAAAAGAACGGACAAATGGCCATTTTCCAACTTCATGGAAGGTGAGGGGGGATTTCTCTTTGTGGGATTGTTGTTACATCCTTCAGCTAACTGAGCAGCAGGTAGAATACCTTGCTGCTGGATGCTTGTGTATTTGCGCTTAACTTTCAACGGTGCTTCCCCAGGAGCTTTATGATTCCTCTAGTAGGAAGAAACATATACCTATAAGTCATTACGGCTGCACAAACAATGCAAACATTATAACTGTCTGGTATGTGGCTTTATATCTTTATTGTTTGAGATGTCCTTTCTAATACTCTGCCTGCCATCACCATTCCTCTGCCAATTCCACACATTTGTTTGCTTTGCAATATTATTTAAAATATTGACATTCACTTGGGAGCATAATAACCATATTAAAAGTACTCCATTAAAAGATATTCCGAGCTTGCGCTAATGGCCCCAGGTTGACATTACTTTGTAAACTTTTGCATAGTCCCAGTGCTTAATTTGTGCTTGTTCTTTCCTGTGCTGAGCACCAGCACTTATTTTTGAGGGCCGGAGCTTATTCTTCTGCCTCAAGCTTTTGTTGCGAGCAAAAATCACATCTGGGAAAGACTGAGGAAGAGAAAAATGAAAAAGCGTCACAACGGGAGAAAGTAGGAAGCTGCAAGAGTAAGCTGAAGGGGCAGGGAGTGGCTTTATATGGATTGAAGAGGCCGGCGGTGGCTTCAAGAGTACGCCGCCTCAGTATTCCGTGTTCACACATTGAATTGCAGCAGCCGCGTGTTTAAGAGGAGGGCTTTGGGCACCGGCACCTTTTTATTTACAAATTAAGCACTGCATAGTCCAAATGTTGTGACACATACAAGTGTTAAGCCATTGATTTCACACGGTGAGACTAGTATTTCATGGATAAATGTAGCTTTATTGCTAACGACCCTGGCCGGCTGTCTCCTACGACTATCTTCTCTCAACTGTCTTCCTTTCTCCTCCCACATTCCAGAATCCCCCCTGTTGCCGGGAGACAGCCCCCATCCCCACATAATACAACACATCCCCTATCCTATAATAAACAAATTAATTAAGTTAATTCTTACTAACAAAAACAAAAATTTATGCTAATACATTTCAGATTGTGCTAAAGTATTTTTTTTTTTCTTTTTTTTTTTTTTACATTTTAAGATTATACATATACCTTCTAACTGCACACAAAATCTTTCAGTAATCTCGACGGTTCCTTTACTCTAGCACTGGATCTTCTATGCACATCATTCTTCCTCTCTGAACCTACTTCATCCTCCCTGTTATCTGATCCTTCCTCACTCTCCTTCCATTCACCCACACCTTTATTCTTTAGCCACTCCTTTATTTCCACCTCCGAACATTTCGCTATCCTCCTTATATTCCACCAGTTGCCATCAGACAATCTTACACAGTTTCCTTTCACACCTAACACAACCTTCGGCTCCGACAACTTGGATTCCCCTTTCCTAGCCACGTTACCACCCATCACTCTCACCCATTCGCCCTTATCATACACCTTTGGTTTCCTTATGACTTTGCTATTGTGTCTTGCCACATATTGCTGCTGATACTTCTTGACCCTTTCTCTGACCTGCTCGATGATACACAACTCTACTTGAAAGTCTCCTCTGTGTCAGACGGTCAATGCCTCAAACAGAGCTTGCACATCATCCAGACATGGATGCCTACTGCCTAACTGAAGCTCAAATGAACCAAAACAGAATTCCTATTATTTGCTAACAAACAAGATACATTACAAACCTCGCTCAATGATATGAACTTTGACAGTTTCAAGCACTAACTCTTGCCAAATCACTTGCTCAAGGAACACATTGCCAAAAAAATAAAGATGACCTACTTGTTCTCTTTTGTAAAGAAAGTCAAACTGTTTGTTCCAGAGAGTGACTTCAGAACTGCTGTTCAAACCCTCGTACTCTTGCATCTGTACGATGACCTAATACATGGCCTCCCAGGCTCAACTCTGGCATCCTTTAAAGGCAGCCTACATGACGTAGCACGGCTCATCAGAGCCTGAAGGAAAATGGTCACATCAACCACACCCTGCTAGAACTCCATTGGTCCCCCTTGCCAGCCGCACAATCTTCGAAACAAGCTGCATTTACAAAGCCATCACAAGCAGCATTGTTGCTAATCTTGCAGACAAGATCACCATCTCTGGTTGTTTTCTGACCACATGCAGCAAGGACCCCATGAGACTGCAGGTTAAGAAGAGTAAAAATGAGATATCCAGACAACAGCCCTTTCCCACCTATGCACCCAAGATCTGGAATAATATCTCTATATCTATGAGCACTGCCTCAACTGTGTTCCAATTTAAGAAAGAGTTAAAAACTCACGTTTTTAAAGAACACTACATCAAAATGCATTAGCGGTGCACAACGCTTTCTCACCCGATTACTTGCTAACTTTGACCATGTACCATGCTCTGCTGCCTTTTGCCTCTTTGCCTGATTGCCTCTTCAGGGAGGTTGATGATAGCTGGGTGCAGTCTCCATACTCTACTCTTTCCATATTTTGAATACTTCTGCTTGGACCCAGCATCATCACTACCTGCTAAGAGATATCAACGTGCGCAAAGGCTGCATCTGCACTCTGCCCTAAAGCCTGACAATGACATTTGATAGGCAACAATATCAAACTGGTTCCAAAAACATAATCATTGGATCAGTATCCCCTGCCTGGATCATAAATATAAAGTGGGACCCAAACCACTATACAGTTCCAAGCCACCTGGGCTCACCACATAGTTTATTTGACAAACGTGCCCCACATAGCATGAAAAGACCCCTGTCACTGCCAAAGCAGAGCCCTGCACGGGTCCCAGATGCTACAACTTCTAAGGAAAAAGTAGTCAGACTATGTCTGCCAAGCTTTTTATCGGAGCTACAGCTGTGTCCCCTGCGAAGTGGTAATATGGGACTTGGAATCGAAAGACGTGGACTGTATCTTGAACTATGAACATAAGCCTACCGTCAGGCAAATAATGTCACCGCCATCAGTGAACGTTTTTTGCTCAAGATCACATGAACTGACCTATGGGTGATTGACGCTTAAGCTGACTTAGTAAGCTCACACTTCCCTATGTCCATTATCCCAGTATATACTACAGAGCTTTAGGGCCAGGTCCCGACAGTGGGCATTTGAAGAGGTGGGGCTCTTAGCGAGAACCTGTAGGTTGGAACCTCAAACTCTTTACTAAAACCTGTGGGTGTGTGTAGTATTTTTTTTTCTTTGACATTAAAATAGTCTTTTTCTTAAGACAAACACTGAGGTGGTCAGTGAATTATTGTGTCTGTTGTTTGGCTGTTTAGTTCTGCGCTTTTGCCCCTCACACTACTTCTCTGAGAAGCCTTTGACCGCTCACCCTTCCTATCATGGGAACGTTGTAAAGGTGTGTCTAAACATACTTGAAAGCAAGGCGGTATGCACTCAAAGATGTATATGGGACAGGACTATCTGAGCACAAAAAGGCATTCATGATTCTAAACTTTTACTTCTACACCATCCATGAGAAATGCTAATTGGATTCACGTCAAGTGTGATTTTAAGTCAGTTTGTGATTGTGAAAAAGAACGGACAAATGGCCATTTTCCAACTTCATGGAAGGTGAGGGGGGATTTCTCTTTGTGGGATTGTTGTTACATCCTTCAGCTAACTGAGCAGCAGGTAGAATACCTTGCTGCTGGATGCTTGTGTATTTGCGCTTAACTTTCAACGGTGCTTCCCCAGGAGCTTTATGATTCCTCTAGTAGGAAGAAACATATACCTATAAGTCATTACGGCTGCACAAACAATGCAAACATTATAACTGTCTGGTATGTGGCTTTATATCTTTATTGTTCGAGATGTCCTTTCTAATACTCTGCCTGCCATCACCATTCCTCTGCCAATTCCACACATTTGTTTGCTTTGCAATATTATTTAAAATATTGACATTCACTTGGGAGCATAATAACCATATTAAAAGTACTCCATTAAAAGATATTCCGAGCTTGCGCTAATGGCCCCAGGTTGACATTACTTTGTAAACTTTTGCATAGTCCCAGTGCTTAATTTGTGCTTGTTCTTTCCTGTGCTGAGCACCGGCACTTATTTTTGAGGGCCGGGGCTTATTCTTCTGCCTCAAGCTTTTGTTGCGAGCAAAAGACACGTATGGGAAAGACTGAGGAAGAGAAAAATGAAAAAGCGTCACAACGGGAGAAAGTAGGAAGCTGCAAGAGTAAGCTGAAGGGGCAGGGAGTGGCTTTATATGGATTGAAGAGGCCGGCGGTGGCTTCAAGAGTACGCCGCCTCAGTATTCCGTGTTCACACATTGAATTGCAGCAGCCGCGTGTTTAAGAGGAGGGCTTTGGGCACCGGCACCTTTTTATTTACAAATTAAGCACTGCATAGTCCAAATGTTGTGACACATACAAGTGTTAAGCCATTGATTTCACACGGTGAGACTAGTATTTCATGGATAAATGTAGCTTTATTGCTAACGACCCTGGCCGGCTGTCTCCTACGACTATCTTCTCTCAACTGTCTTCCTTTCTCCTCCCACATTCCAGAATCCCCACTGTTGCCGGGAGACAGCCACCATCCCCACATAATACAACAACAAGCATGTGGCAAATAGCTCCATATGCATCAGAATATTTCCAAATATTACAAAGATGAAACTCACTGAACCCTGTCCTCTCAGAACTTGTCCTTTTTCCCTTTTTTGTCTGAGATTCAGCAAAATAAGTCATGCTGCCATAAAGGATGGCCGTTGTTGAGTGAAACCTTCTTTGTGCATTCACAGCCACCTCAATTCCTTTCATATGTGTAGGCACAAGGGTATTTTGTCAAACTCGTCCTCAAGGTAACTGCAGGAGGCACAAGACATGCTGATGGCCAGTGCAAATCTGTCTGACAAAGATAACCCCAAAACGAGGTTCAGATTAAAATACAATTCAGCTGGCTGAATGATGTGGGGAAATGTTTAATTACTGAAATGGAAGATAAGGAAGTCATTTTATACAACAGCCCTAGACATTGTTGACATGCGCATGCTCTAATTGCTCTGTTTGTCATGCCCACCCTATTGTTTTCAAATAACAACAATTCTTTAAAAACGTTTACACTTTAAATTGTCACTAAAGTTGGGATTCCTTCTGCTTTCACGTACAATGAAACAACCCTTTTCAACTTGCCACATGGGAAGGCTAAATTGCCAGAATGTGTGCCCTTAATAATAATTTGCATTTGGTTTGCGAGATCCGATATTTTGTAAACCTTTGTGGGAATTTTACATTTGCTAGTGATCTTTACTGAAAAGTCCTGCTCGTAAATAAAGTTGATACACTTGTAAATGTAAACAGCAATGAATTCATGAAATGCATATCTATCTAATCTATCTCATCTTTTCTGAAAGGAAAAAGATGAGCACTTGTTGAGCAAAACAACATTTTACGTTTATTCATGTTCTTAACAGAGGCGTTTCATCAGAAAACTCAAGTTAATGAAAGTCCACACATTGAACATGTACAAGTGTTGAGTAGGCTCTCATTATTCTAATGAGCCTACTGGATTTGAGCAGCAGAATCACCTGCGGTGTGGGAAACTGAGTTTAATCCACTACAGGTGACACCTGTCGCCCCAATCCGGGTTTTGCTCCGGCTAACTAGCAGTGCCTCATCTCTACCCAAGAGCAGGGATGATAGGGCAGCCGAGCGCATGACAAAGTTGATTCCTCAGGGAAATCATGGTCACTCAGATCTCATCCGTTTCTCTCAGTTACATTGGTCTCACATAAACAATGATGAACAGAGGCAGTGTATGTTTCAATAACGTTTTAATGAAGCAACTGCATCTTAGATAATGAAGCATGTACTGCAATAACCAAGACGATAAAGCATGACATGATTAAAATTGTGACAAGGAGAGTCAAGCATAGAAATAACGCTACCATGTTGTCACTAAAGTCAATAGACTAATTCCTACCTAGGCTATATTAGAGCACAGCATGTTAAGCTCTAGTTCTGCCCTTCAGGTTCCCCTGGGAAGACATCATCCCCTATACCTGAGCAAAGGCTTGAAGTCTGCATAAGCAGCTGTAGCGAAGCGTTCAGCAATCAGCATACACTCGTGGTCCTCTTCCTGGAATCTCCCTCTAACGTGTATGGAACAGGGAAGTGTTTTTATAATAAAACAGCTGAAGTTCCGAGACAATGTCCCTAAGTAAGGATGTGTATATTTCTATGAATGAATACCAGAGACAAAGCGTTACGACGTTTTACCAGCAACCTATCTCACTGCAACCTTGAGAGAAGCACAGAGTGAACAAGAATGTCTTGTTTAAGAACGTAGTGCCAGCCTAAGCAAAGAACAGCTAGACGGATAGAAATAAAACAAGACCGCAAATGTGGCTATTGTTAAAATAATAAACAAAGCTGAATAAAATATATCTAGGTTAAAGTGCACAGCGGCAGGCCTAGTGTGCTAAAATAATGTGCATGGAGCTATAACTAAAATGGCTACACAACACAAGGCGAGTCAGTCGACACTGAGAGAACAATCGACCACAGACATACTTACTGGAGAAGACCTGACATCTGATATAGAGGGGAACGTTGTTCGGCTTGCAAGGGAATATTATGAAAGAGAAGCCCTGCAACAACTTGGGACAGACAATGTTATGAACCAATCAGCAGAAGTGAAAATGCCCACAGCATCAACATGTTCTATGAACTTTTTAGGGGTTGGCAGGACACTGGACTATGAGGAATATTAGTATCTAAAGTGTGGTTACCCTTAGGTCCCCACTTTTAACATATCCCTAAGTTACGTAAGGACCCGGTTTCCCCCACAGGAAGTCCAATCATATCTTCAAAGTCTAGGTTGTTAGAAAATACTTTGACTTTAATTGCCTTTTCTTTGTTTCCATTTGTGCGAAGCCTCAGCTCAAATGTGAAAGATATGAAATATTTTTTACAGTTGATTGATGGGGCACAGTGGGAAGAGAATTACATTGGATGTAACATATGTACATTGTATCGTCCATGAAGCAGGGTTGAAATCAGTGCAATTCTTCTTGAAGAGCAGGGCACTTAAAGCCCATGAACATAACATTATGATTTTACAACTGACAGATATTTGCCTCAATCATAACATCTTCACTTTTGGGGGACAATTGTATCAAGAAAACCAGGAGACAGCCAATGGCACCTGCTTCTCTCCCAACAATGAGACCTTGTTTGTGGCTGGAGGGAGAAGTAGGTGGCTTGGTCGGAACAGAATGGAACATGGACAGATAATCTCGTCCTATTGGCCTGCTACACAAACAATTTGTTTATGGTATGGAAGGGCCCACATGTGAATCAGGAGTTGAATACTTTAGAACTCTCAACAGTACCCCCTTAAACCTATGTTTCATCAGTTGCATCAGTGATTCTGAGGTATCATTCCTTGATCTTACGATGTTTGTAAAAGAAAATCAGCTACAGACTTCGCTGTATAGAAAACCCACAGCCAGACATTCCCTGCTACGAGTTCCCACCCAGGCAGCTTGAAAAACAGTATCCCCTATGGGGAATTACTACACAAGAGAAGAAATGTATCAAGTAGCAGCAGCAGATGCGTTAGACCGGTTTAAAAACAGCAGATATGACCGATTTATTCTCTCCAGTGTTAGAGCTAAAGTCAGGCATAAGACACGGCAGGAACTCCTGAAAGATAAACAAAGGGAGCCTGAAGCCAGTCAGATAAGAATGATCACGGGCTCCTCCATGGATTCTTTCGATTTTTATGAAATTCTCAAGAAAAAATGGCCAATCCTGCAAGCGGATAATCATGTGGGGAAAATATTTCTAGTCAACTGGTAGTGACATACAGGAGGTGTACTTCCTCATAGATCTCCTAGTCCACAGTCACTTTGTAAGGCAAAAATGGAGGGTACCAGATGTGGCGGGTTTCTACTTGGGCCTCGATTGCAAGGCCTGTAGACATAGTGAGACGGTCAAGGAATATGATTTACCTAGTCAGAGATTTAAGGGTAGAATCAGACAAATATTAAACTGTAAATCAGATTATACGGTTTATTGCCTAGTGCGCCCCAGCAATAAATGCTATGTTGGTAGAAAAACACTATAAGTAAAGAAAGAAGCAGGCACTCCAGGATATACACTCAATAAACAATAAGGATCCTGCATACCCTGTTGGCAGACATTTTGAATTGGAATATCAGAGCAATAGCAACAAATTTAGGTTCTTCTGTCTTGACTGACTGCAGAAAGAGGTCCTGAGGGAGGCCAAAAGTTAAGGCGACTGGAGTCAAGATATATAATCACCCTTCACACCAAGATTTCCATGGATTTAAACTGTGATGAGGAACTGTGGGTTCACATAGGGGACTAAATATGTAACATGTCTTTTCGTATGTTATAAGATTTTATCTTCTGGCACCATTTGCTTTTCTCATCCGTTTTTTCAATCTGTCTGTTGGCCCCTTTTTGATCCTGCCTCAGCTTGCCAATTATCCTTTATAGGATGGATAGCTACCTATGATTATGATGCATCATTTATGATGATCGATATGATACTAAATCAAGTGATATGAATAGCATAGCATTGATTCATATTAATGGGGTGGAGGAAGTATAAAAGGTATGAAATGATAAAAATGAGTAGTAACAAAGGAATCTTAACCCCTTCGCTGGCAGGCCATTTCACCCTCAGGTGCCAGGCCTTTTTTTGGCTAGTTGGGGCAGTTTGCGCTTAGGCCCTCATAACTTTTTGTCCACATATGCTACCCATGCCAAATTTCTTTTACAACATCCCAGGGATTCTAGAGGTACCCAATGTTTGTGGGTTCCCCTGGAAGAGGCCAAGAAATTAGCCAAATACAATGAAAATGTATTTTTTTTGTTTCCGCACAAATGGGGAAGAAAGGCTGCAGGAGAAAGTTTGTGTTTTTTCCTCTGAAAATAACATCAACAAAGAGTTTGCGGTGCTAAAATCACCATCTTCCCAGCTTTCAGGAACAGGCAGGCTTGAATCATAAAAACACATTTTTCAACACAATTTTGGCATTTTACTGAGACATACCCCATTTTTACTATTTTTTGTGCTTTTAGCCTCCTTCCAGTTAGTGACACAAATGGGTGTGAAACCAATGCTGGATCCCGGAAAGCTAAACATTTGTGAAAAGTAGACAAAATTCTGAATTCACCAAGGGGTCATTTGTGTAGATCCTACAAGGTTTTACTACAGAAAAATAACAGCTAAAATAAAATATTGAAATTGAGGTGAAAAAAAACAGCTATTTTTCTCCACGTTTTACGGTGTAACTTGTTCCTGCGATGTCAGATTTTCAAAAGCAATATACTGTTACATCTGCTGGACTCTTCTGTTTGCGGGGATATATAGGGCTTGTAGGTTCATCAAGAACCCTAGGTACCCAGAGCCAACAAATGAGCTGCACCTTCCAATGGGTTTTCATTGTACACTATACCGGGTATACAGCAATTCATTTGGTGAAATATAAAGAGTGAAAAATAGGTAATAAGGAAACCTTTGTATTTCCAAAATAGGCACAAGATAAAGTGTTGAGAAGCAGTGGTTATTTGCACATTTCTGAATTCTGGGGTCCCCATATTAGCATGTGAATTACAGGGCATTTCTGAAATAGGTGTCTTTTTTACAAACTGTCTTACATTTGGAAGGAAAAAATGTAGAGAAAGACACAGGGCAATAACACTTGTACTGCTATTCTGTGTTCCATCAACTCTCCTGATAAAAATGGTACCTCACTTGTGTGGGTAGGCCTAGTGTCCGCGACAGGAAATGCAACATGGACACATCACATTTTTACATTGAAATCTGACATGTTTTTTGCAAAGTGCCCAGCTGTGGATTTTGGCTTCTAGCCAGCACCTAGGGAAACCTACAAAGCCTGTGCATTTTTTAAAACTAGACACCATGGGACTCCAGGATGGGGTGACTTGTGGGGCTCCCATCAGGTTCTGTTACTCAGAATCCTTTGCAAACCTCAAAATTTGGCCCCAAAAAACTTTTTCCTAACATTTCGGTGATAGAAAGTTCTGGAATATGAGAGGAGCCACACATTTCCTTCCACCAAGCATTCCCCCATGTCTCCCAATACAATTGATACCTCACTTGTGTGGGTAGGCCTAGTGCCAACGACAGGAAACTCCCCAGACCACAACATGGACACATCACATTTTTACATTGACAACTGAGGTGTTTTTTTGGAAAGTGCCTAGCTGTGGAGTTTGGCCTCTAGCTCAGCCGGCATCTAGAAAAACCTACCAAACCTGTGCATTTTTTAAAACTAGACTCCTTGGAGAATCCAAGATGGGGTGACTTGTGGGGCTCTCACCAGGTTCTGTAACCTAGAATCCTTTGTAAACCTTAAAATGTGGCAAAAAAACACCCTTTCCTCACATTTCAGTGACAGAAAGTGCTGGAATCTGAGAGGAGCCACAAATTTGCATCCACCCAGCATTCCCCCGAGTCTCCTGATAAAAATGGTACCTCACGTGTTTGGGTAGGCCTAGGGCTCATGACAGGAAATGGCCCAAAGCACTACATGGACACATCACATTTTCCCAAAGAAAAGAGACCTCTTTTTTGCAAAGTGCCTATCTGTGGATTTTGGCCTCTAGCTCAGCCAGCACCTAGGAAAACCTACCAAACCTGTGCATTTTTTAAATCTAGACACCCGGGGGAAACCCAGGAAGGGGTAACTTGTGGCACTCTCACCAGGTTCTGTTACCCAGAATCCTTAGCAAACCTCACAATTTGGCAAACAATACACTTTTTCCTCACATTTCGGTGCTGCAAAGTTCTGGAATCTGAGGGGAGCCACACACTTTTATCTACCCAGCGTTGCCCAAGGTCTCCCGATACAAATGGTACCTCACTTGTGTGGGTAGGCCTAGTGCCCGCGACAGGAAGTGCACAAAACACTAAGTGGACACATCAAAATGATCAAATACCAAACTACCTGTTTTTGCGGGGGACACCTGAGTTTTGGATCCTGGGCTCAGCAGCCATCTAAGGACACCTACCAAACCCAAACTAGATACCAGAGGGAGTCCAGGGAGGTGTAACTTTCGTGGATCCACCAGTGTTGTCTTACCCAGAATCCTCAGCAAACCTCATATTTAGCTAACAAATCACATTTTTCCCACATTTCTGTGTGGGATCACTGCACCTGCACAAAGTTCCTACCACCCAACGTTCCCCTCAGTCTCCTGTTAAAAATGATACCTCACTTGTGTAGGTGGGCCAAGTGCCTGTGACAGGGAAGAGCCAAAAACATTTCAAACATGAGGGGGAAGCCAAAGGGGGTCCAAAAGGGCAGTTTGAAAAAAAGGTTTTTAAGCTGACAAGTGAGGCAGAATTTTTATCGGTATACATGCAACAATGCTGGTTGGTAGGAATTTTGTGGATTCCTGCAGATTCCGGGAGGTTCCATCACAAAAATGTGTGAAAAATGTGTTATTTCAAGCAAAGTTGGAGGTTTGCAGGGCATTGTGGGTAGTAAAATGGTGTGGGGTGCATGTGAAGCACACCACCCTGGACCCAGATGTTTAGTTTTCAGATGTGTCTAGGTCTGGTAGATTTTTCTAGGTGTCAGCATCACAAAGTCCAAAAAGTGCAGCCCTCACCATTTCAAGTGGGAGGATTTTGAGAGTTAGACCAGCTCTCATGGTCCAAATGTAAAACCAAAACCCAAAATAATCAAAGGTCCTCTTGCTTGCCATTGGGATAAGATCTATTAGTGTGAGGGGGGAGAGCTGAAAGACTGTTACCTCCTTCAGTTGAGGTGGGGGCAGAACCATGCCCATACTGGTTGGTAGCCACCACTCCACTATTTTTTTTTATTCCCTGGCATCTAGTAGGCTTCTGCCCTCCCCACCCCCGGTCGGTCGGGGGTAATTTCCCCGTCTGCCCACCCATGGGAAGAACAACTTTGTCCCCATTTATTTGGGGTGGGAGTATGGCCATACCCCCACCCTCTTTTAAAAAAATAATAATTCTGCCCTGGTCTTTGGTGGGCTTTCTTCCTCTTTTGGGGGCAGATAGGCCTTACAAAAGTAGGGTGATCTTCCCCCGAGAGGGCAGAAATGGCCAACAGTAAAGTAAAGTGCCCCCATGGGGAGCGACCCTTGCCCAAGGGGCTGCACCCCAAACAAATCACATATACACACACACACCAATCCCTGGTGCCTAAGTGGTTTCTGCCCCCCCTCGTGGCAGATGGGCCTAATAGAAATAGGTCGGGCAGAAATGGCATAAAATAAATCCTCCCCCAGGGTACTTCTAGAATCCCTAGGATGTTGGAAAAAAGGACGCAAATTTAGCGCGGGTAGCTTATGTGGACAAAAAGTTATGAGGGCCTAGCGCGAACTGCCCCAAATAGCCAAAAAAGGCCTGGCAACTGAGAGGGAAAAGGCCTGGCAGCTAAGGGGTTAAAAGAAGTACACAACTGCAAATATTTAAGGTGCTCATACACCATGAAATCACTGCAATCTGTATGGCGTCTTCAATCTCAATTACAATAACTACTAGCACTTAGTATGAGTAATTAGGAAAACGGGAATACAAAACCAGTTTATGAATTCAACATATTGCTTTTACTGCTGGCATTTCATGGTTACGGCATCACACGGGGACTTCCTCAAGACAGTTCCAAATATGATTTGTACGTCCATCTATTGCATATCCAACAAAATAAATAGGTGTCTGGATATACTTGAAATGTCTGAAAGAGGAGACGCTGGCTCTAAAAGCTCTAAAATGCTAAACTTACTCATTGTGCCCTCAGAAATAATCACTAGATATGTATTTCTTTCAAACACTTCAAACACTTAAGAAAACAGAAGAAAGACTTGGATGAAATTGCATTGATTTGCTTATTTTCCCTATTTTTGAGAAGCAGAATGAGAATATTGGATTGAGGATAATATATTGAAGGGAAATATTTAATTTTAGTGGGCGTGGGACTCAATGAGGCCGTAGGACTATACCGGTGCAGCGGTTGTCCATAAGTCAAAGTCCCATGGTTCTGGGTGCAGAACATTTAGGCCTTGTTTCCAATTGGTATTACAGTATGGTAATGGCACACCTTTTCCCTCAAAAATATTGCCACGTACTTTGTACAGTGAAAATACTATGCATTCTGAGTTCTGCATCTCTAAAGATAGAACAACAAACATTATTACTGTACTATTCTCTTCCTGTATGCTATGGATTCACCTCTGGCCTAGTGGTTAAAGTCCCAGACATATACACCAAAGATTAAGGGTTCTAGTCTAGGTGAGTCTGTGGACATTTCCTACTCTAGTTTCTTTTCAACTATAAATATTTAAGTTACATATGGAAAGATGATCTCACTCTTTTAAATTGACAAACAATGTATCTTTTCAATTTGTCCTGAAATATGTCATTCTAAGTATATCATTCATTATAATTCATCAAAGCCTAAATCGCTATCTCTCTCTCTCAATCTGTCACTGTCTCTTTCTCTCTCTCTCAGGGTAAGTGCCCACAGGGACTGGCCGCAGGCCCCACCTCACGAATCATTTCTTAAATAATGGTCTCGCAGCCCAGGCGGGTGCTGTTACATTCATGGTTGAGGCACATCCAGCCTGTAAAAGAAGAAAAGACATTTTTTACTCTTGGGTTAATTTTTTCAAGCAGTTGATAGGAATAGCAATACATTTCATCATTATACACATTCTAATGCACCTGCACTATACAGAGCACACACATATATAGAAATACCTTTATCATTTCAAGACCACCAAAACTGTCTTGTTGGCGCCCTACCACATACAATATTTCATGTTATGCTAGGTCCTTCGAATAATGAAGGCCCCCCTGGTCTTTATTGGCCGCATACACACCACATCCAAATATAGGCACCATGACGGTAGCTGAGATTTACAGCTTATACATTGAGCTTGTAGCAATATATAGACTCCTAGTACAATTTGTAATGCAACCACTAAATACTAACCCAGCACGGCTGTTCCAGCACAACTGCACGCAATAACACCAGGCATTAACCATGCAACAGTGCATTAGATTATGGGTAAAGTACCCACAAAAGATGAAGAAATTCCGTTTTGGTTAGCTCAAAATATAAACTGCTGGAAGCAGTGTTTTCCCATATGGGACCACAAGATAAACACAGAATTCTCACTATGTGCTTGCCATTTGGGATGGTTCCCGCAGTGGATAACTGCACCACCTGGGGCATAGTATTTGCCGCGCTCTACACTACTGCACACAGTACACCAACACTTGCCAAATTTGCAGAAGTGTTAAAACAAAATCAAGATGAATACGGGGTTGCGCCAGCCCTGGATTTTGGGGATGCAATTACTGGGCAATTTTGCTACAGTGCCCTCAATAATATTAAGTAACATTAAATGGGAAGCAGTAGGACTGGCAGTGCCCATGCAGGTCTGGGTTGTTCCTCCACAGGATCAAGAACACGAGCTGCCTAAAATTATTGCCAAAACTTATTCTAGTATAGGTCAGGATAGTTTGGGAGCCAGAGCTAGTAAACCACAATTACAAGGCAAATCCAATAAGGATTCTACCAGGCAAGCATCTGATGGTTCCAAAATATGCTGAAATAAATCAAAACAAACATCTAAAAAAGACAGGGGAGAATCTCCACATTCGGAGACCCCTGAGAAACGCTATAATTTAAGAAATAGAAATAATATAAAAACTCCTTATAGATATCTATATTTTGATACTCGCCAATCTTGTTCCTTTCAGGACTCACTGGATAAATGTAGTGAGAGAGGTGGGTGATCAGAACAACTAACACAGTATGTGAAACCAAAAAAAGATTCACAACGATCATCAGATGTTTCAATCTTCCACAGCAAGAACCCAAATTCAAAACAAAGAAGGTGGCATCTATTTCTGCAAGAAATGCCATGCAAGATGAGAGTTTTATTGAAGAACAGGACCTGGGCACTGGCTCGGCCAGACAGTGCAGCAGAGGTCAGAATAGTTCACCAGAATCTTCAAGAGCATCTGGAGGTGAAAGCAACTGACGACGTTTTAGAAGTCAAAACTGCAGACATGGGCATCTCCCCTTCCGATAGGGTGTATAAAATGAAACTACAATTGGAGGGAGACAGTGAGTGCAAGATTGATATTATATTCTGGAAACGACTAACTGGCATTTATGACATTTTCTTGGCTGAAAAAGATTGGCATCCAGAATTTTCAGACACACATTAATTCTCACAGCATTGCAACAAGACATGCTTGTAGCAAAATCTTTACACACAAGGGACAACAAAACACATTTGGTCATCAGAGTAATTGCTGGTCCCATTGGCTTCACCCATGGACATTTAGTGAGGGTGATACCATCGGTATAGGATACAAATCAAAGCTGAACAACATTTTGCTCTCACAGAAAAGATTCTGACTGCTGGTCAGATGGCTGTCATTAAAGAGAGACCACTGACTCAGGGGAAACGCATTATTGCTGTGTCTCCGATCCCAGCCCTTGAGGCTGTCACAAATCCCAGCGTTCCAAACGCGAAAGCATTATGTACACGCT
This sequence comes from Pleurodeles waltl, assembly GCF_031143425.1. Lineage (NCBI taxonomy): Eukaryota > Metazoa > Chordata > Amphibia > Caudata > Salamandridae > Pleurodeles > Pleurodeles waltl. The sequence goes on from NC_090437.1 coordinate 924,673,078, forward strand.
GGATCCAATGGGCAACGTCTCTGACAGCCACTGATGTAGATTAAATTTTTGACCCAAAATTACAAACTCAAGAAATCCTTCAATATAGCCTTAGAACCCGCCGTAGCGGGCTCTACCGGCTATTAAAGGCCCGCTCCTGCGTTAAATACCCGAGCCGAAGGCGAGTGCATTTATTAAGGGAAAGGGCCTTTAATAGCCAGTAGAGCCTGCTACAGCGGGTTCTAAGGCTATTAGAACATTCTGCCACTCAGGGCAGAATGTTCTATTAAAAAAAACAAATTGCTCACGGAGCCCAAGGGGATTAAAATCCCCTCGGGCTCCGTGAGGCTTTGTTCACAGCTGCTGCTGTGAACAAAGTGAACATTGGAATGTTGGCGCTGCGGGCTTTTACCGGCCAGTAAAAGCCCGCAGCACTCCATTGTTTTCAATGGAGCTGCCAACGTTCGAATGTTCTAATACAAAATGGAATATTCAATACCAGCAAACACTGCTTACTGATCAATATGAAAGAATTATTTACACTGATGGTTCAGCCCAACCAGGCACCAAACACCAATACTCCGCCACTTGCATGGCTGTCAGTGACTACATGAAAGATGGTGAATTCCATCCACAAATACTTACACGCAGACCATAGGGGACTGCACTGTACAACTAGTAGAGCTCAAGGCTCTGGTGAAGACACTGGACAACACAGATCCAGAACAACTAACGTTAATAGTCTGTGATTCGTGTATCTGTGTCCAGTCCTTCAATGAATATCTGCATTACGGGCATCAGAATGGGTTCAGAGATTCAAAAGGAAACATCATCAAACACAGCTTACCGTGGGGGAAAGTAGTAGATCTAAAAGAAACGCTACCCAATGCCCATGTAGTTAATACATGTCAAAGCGAAATTTTGTCTGGAAGAGAAATGACAGTCAATACACAGTCATGGTATGAAAATCATAGCAAAGTTTATTTGCTAGCGCCTATAGGCGGAAGACTCTGCTCACAGTAACACACTGTGGAGTTTTTCAAAAACATTGAGTCATCAGAAGCTTTTTATAAGGTTTAACTCTCATTAGTTTACATAAGCTATGACAAGCTACAAAAACATACAATTGACAGCAAAAGTAATTATTCTTAAAGGGAAAACAAACTTATTGATAATAGTAATTTAGGATATGGCGCCTCCAAGAGGGCCTCCTTGTCTCAATTTCAAAGTCTTTGTCTAGGGCACATTGTATTTCATGTGTAGCAGCCTAACCCCTCTAAAAGTCACATTCCAGCTTCGTAGTGTGAGAAGCTATAATTCTGTAACATGTCACTTTTATTTTCTCAAACATCCTTGAGAAGTTCCATTTACAAAATAACCAATTCTTTCTCTAAGCTTCAAAGGTTTAGTGATTTGCGACTGCACAAAGCTGAGATAACATTGTCTCTGCATCATGTCTGTTTTTACAATTAGAAGACAGAAGGAGACCTCACGTTTTTGCCCAAGAGGTCATACAGAGGCATCATATGCGTGTCTAAAGAAAGCAACCTTTAAACATTATTCTAAATGCAATTGCTGAATGCTTGGACAATGATTCAAGATCTTGTGTTAATTTTATTTTTAAGCCATCCCTAGGAATGTACGCACTTGTTTTTGTGTGCTTGGAGGTGATATGGTCAAAATTGGTTTTCTGTGCTCTGTATCCAGTTGTCTCCGCCCTTTTGACAAGAGGTGCCCTAAATAGGAAACCTCTTGTTGAACGAATTGTATCTTTTCAGGAGACACTTTATGTCCCCTGGCAGCTACAAAATTCAGTAGATTAACGGTATCTGTTGTGCACTGCTCTTCAGTAGTGCTTGCCAATAATAAATCATCAATATACTGAATTAATGTTGTTTTTTGATGACATTGGAAGGTATCCAATTCCTTCTTTAACGCTTGATTGTAAATGGAAGGCGATTCGCAATACCCTTAAGGAACTCTTTGAAAAACATAGCCCCGCCCACCTACTGAGAAACTAAAGAGATACATGCAGTCTTCATGCACAGGGATAGAAAATAAAGCATTCTTCAAATCAATTACAGAAAAATATGCCATATCAGGTGACAAAGTAGATAAAATATCTACTGTGTTGGGGACTACGGGAAATTATGGTAACACTATTTTATTGACCTCACGAAGATCAACTATAAATCTCCAGGATGGGGGTCCTTCCTTGTCACTTGACTTCTTTAAGAACGGGAGTATAGGACTATTGCATGGGCTCTCTGTTACTTCTTTAATTACCCCTTCCTTCAATAGATCCTTGACAACTTCTTGTAAGCCCTGCAATCCTTCTGCTGATATTTTGTACTGGGTTATACGTGGCAATGGAGCACTTTGGCGCACAACTATCTGAACTGGGTCAATGCGCATCCTTCCTACATCATTTTTGTGTAGAGCCCATATCTTGCTGTCAATTAATTGCTGAATGTGCGCTGGTATTGTGTCTTTTTCTGCCCTGATAAGGTACATAGTAGCAGCTTCAATGTTATTTTCATCTACCTCAAGGTACACCCCATCCGGGGTGCACTGTATTATGGCATTTATTTATTTTTAAATATCCAGCCCTCGTAAATTATAGGCGCATGTTTCCGAAATTAAGAAAAAATGATTGTCTGGAAAGGGTCCAATCATATATCTCAGTGGAGATGACATGGGGTTCGTTACTAACACACTGGTGAATTTCACAGATGTTTTCTTTTGTTCCGAGAGAGGATTGTGTGGGAGTGCATTTTTAGTCAGAGATGAGCTGGATGCTCCGGTGTCCAAGAGGAATGTTACCGGTTTACCTTCTACCTCTGCTTTTACATATGGACCCTTGTCATCCACTGGAATAACAGCCTGCTGTACCATTTCTCTCAGGCTCCCCTATTGTCCCACATAGGGCCCTTGATCCATGAGGCGATAGTCTACCTCATCCTCATAGTCTGCCAACACCATTTGCGTCTGTTCTGCTTTTCTGTCAAAATATTATTAGCCTGCTGTATAGCCTAATTCTGCGTATTTTGACAGTGCTAATCTGCTCTATTTATTGACCCTCTTCCTATTCCTCTACCTCTTTGCCTCTGCGGATGAGGGCAATTCCGGACCCAGTGATCCTGGCCACCACAGTTGTAGCAATTCTGTTGTTGTTGGGCAGGTACTTCATTAAATGTATGTGGTGGTACATATAATTGTGAAGGGGAAGGTCTAGGTAGTCTCCCGCTACCTCCCCCCCTGCCTCGCCCCTCTCTAGGCGCAATAAATGATTGTGCTTGTTGCATAAGCACCTTTGTTTTTAAATCCTTATGCTTTTTATCTTTAACATCTTCTTCTTTCAAGTGTAATTCTTCATCATGTTGGGCTAATTGCAACAACTCAGCTATCTGTTTATGAGACCATGTAGGATTATACTGATGAATGGCATCTCTAAAAAAATTCTGTATGTTATTTACAAAGTAGGACCCTAACGCGTGTTGAGTGCTATCACTGGAAGGCTCTAAACCGCTAGATGCAGTAAATTCCTTTTTTATCCTAGAAAAGAATACAGCAACTTTCTCCCCTTGTTTGCAGTTATTAATTTTCCTATAATTTATTTGCCTACATAGTAATATTGCATTTATTTTCTTCAGCAGTTTGTCTGGTAGTTGCTGTATTCCGTTTGTTATACCTTCCTTGCCAGTTCTCTTTTTATTTTCTACCTCTATATCAGCCCATATTATATTCAGTTCCACATCATCTTCTCGCCTCACTTTCCTCAAGAAATTGTCTGGCAAAATAATGGAAAACATTTGGTCTAAATCTTCTAACGTAAGGTGACCAATTTTTTGTGTAATATTAGTTTGTCTATACCATTATTCCCTATCTTGTCTAATATCAGGATACTGAACAGAAAATGTATGTAATTCAGCATGCGTACAAGGTACATGCACTCTCATTATGTTATGATCATCATCATAACCTGGTGCTTCTTACAAGGGTAATATCCTATTTACCATTCCCTGTTCTGTAGCATTTTCTATGTCTATCTGGGGTGATTCTTTTTGTCTTTGTGTTTCTTCCTTAAACTGCCTACCTATGGTGTGGTTCACATCTGTGAACCATTGGGCATATTTAACAGCAATACTTAATCTGTCCCCATCATCCAAATAAACATTATCTATTCTGCTTGCTAGTTCAGCATCCCTCCCCTTGTGTAGGTAATATCTGGACATACTGCTCTTTCTGTGGGTATGTTTCCCAATACCAGTTCATTAACTGGACTGCCTTTGTTTGTATACATCTTAAAGCATTATACTTCATTTATTTGGTAAAATAGCAGCGAAAGTGAGGGTCATTTTCCCACATAGTCATGCCTTCATTGGAAAGTTTGTCAACCCACTGATTTACTGTTTTACTTTCATCATAGGTGAGCTGCATTTGTAATCTAGTAGCTTTCTTTGCATCGTCAATGATGCCTTGTAATGAAACCAATTCCTGCTCATCTTGTTCTTCTACCTGCAAAGTTGGAACTATTCCTGAATCACCTAAATCTTTATGTGTAATATTACTCCCAGTATATGGTGGGAGTTGAGGATTATTCAGGAGTATTTGTTCCATAAACTGGTCCTCCTCCTGCAAAACAGGTGGTGGAGCAGTTGAATAAATCTGTTTTTCTTCTTTTACTTTTTGAACAATATATTTCTCTATTGCCATTTCATTCTTTCTACATGCCGCATTGCATTTCTCTTTCTGTTTCTCCCCCTCATATTTCAACAATTTTCCATGATTATTTTTCGGCTCCAACCATTTTCTACCTCTCTTATAGTCTCTCCATGCATGATAGGTATCACACTCTAACAACTTCACCTTCTTTCCTTTCTTCTCACTTGTTCTGAAACATTCTTCTAAATAATCCACCCTATTTTTCTTAAACGTGCCTCCTTTAGGCCATTGCCTAAATAAATCATTACGAGTAAGATAGTGCCATTTGTCTAAAAACATTGCCATATGATAACCCTTTTTCTTTACCACAAACCAAGCTGGCATCCCAGGCTCTAGTGTGGGTTGAGTCTCATCCAGACTGTTAGATGTTCTACATTAAATCCACAACAAAACAATTTACTCAACATTTTCAAGAACCGGTTATTAAAAAAAATTTTTTTAAAAAAAGATAAAATAAAACCGTCAATTGACCATATACAGAGGCCCTGTCTCTTTAAACAATAACAAGGCCTTTTCCGGTCTAACAGACCCCACACTGAATCACAGTTCTATGCTTTATCTGGAGCTGGAAACCCTGTTTCCCTCCTTCCGTAAAAGCCAGTTTCCTTGGGCTTACCTTGTCCACGATGACTGTGAGAGACTGATAGGCAATCTACCTCTGTTTGTTTGTGTAGCGCGGACAAGTTCACATGTCTTGGGGGTGTTCCAGGGAGTCCTTTGTCTGAGGCTGCAGGAACAAGGTCCGATAATTGCAGTGCGCTTTCCCGAGACAGCTGGACTCACTCTGGCCCCGGGACCATGGCGCAGTTGCCCGTCTGTAACTTGTGTCAGTCTAGACCGGGCGGGAACACCAAATTGTCACAGCTAAATTTTACCTTGAAGAGAAATGACAGTCAATACACAGTCATGGTATGAAAATCATAGCAAAGTTTATTTGCTAGCGCCTATAGGCAGAAGACTCTGCTCACAGTAACACACTGTGGAGCTCTTCAAAAACATGGAGTCAACAGAGGCTTATTATAAGGTTTAATGCTCATTAGTTTACATTATAAGCACTATTTCACAAATTACGAAAAGCTACAAAAACATACAATTGACAGCAAAAGTAATTATTCTTTAAGGGAAAACAAGCTTATCGGTAATAGTAATTTAGGATATGGCACCTCCAAGAGGGCCTCCTTGTCTCAATTTCAAAGTCTTTGTCTAGGGCAGATTGTATTTCATGTGTAGCAGCCTAACCCCTCTAAAAGTCATATTCCAGCTTTGTAGTGTAAGAAGCTATTATTCTGTAACACGTCACTTTTAGAAGTTCCATTTACAAAAAAACCATATTTTCGCTAAGCTTCAAAGGTTTAGTGATTTGTGACTGCACAAAGCTGAGATAACACCTCTGCATCTGCATCCCTGCATCATGTCTGTTTTTACAATTAGAAGACAGAAGGAGAGAAAACCTCACGTTTTAGCTCAAGAGGTCATACAGAGGAATGGTGTACGTGTTTAAAGAAAGCAACCTTTAAACAGTATCCTAAATGCATTTGCTGAATGCTTGGACAATGGTTCAAGTTCTCATGTTAATTTTATTTTGCTTTCACATATATTGCAACATCAACATGTAGGAATACATGTTACAAGCAATACCTTGGCTGATGAAGCAGCCAAGTCAGCAGTGGCTATGGCTTCTGTTGCTGTAATTATTTGTTCACAAACGAGTTTGGATGATGAAACACTGACTGCTGTGAAAGCTCAACTGACAGCAAGCCATTACCAAAGGAGTATTCTGCCAAATATTTCTATCCAGGGGTGGGTGATCATGTGATTCCCAACCAAGACCAAAGATCTTAGTTGATACAGGCGGTATGAGGGAGTTGCTTCTGCCCATGCAGGTGTGATGGTGTAGGAAGTTACCCTCTTTCTTGGCATGGTTACCCCCATTTTCTGTCTGTTGTCAGTGTGTTTGACTGTGTCCACTGGGATCCTGTTAACCCGGACCCCAGTGGTTATGCTCTCTCCCTTCTAAATTGGTAACTGTACCTTTTTCTTCCCACAGTTGGCATACTGGTCCACCCATGTAAGTCCCTAGTATTTAGTACCTAGGTACCCAGGGCATTGGGGTCCAGGGGATCCCTATGGGCTTCAGCAGTTATTCTGCCACCCACAGGGATTCCATGCTAAAGGTTTCTGCAGGCCTGCTATTGCAGTCTGATTGGAATGGGGGCATGCACCTGTTTTCACCACAGGTCACTGCACCAGGTCACTGTAAGTCACCCCTATGGTAGGACCTCTCAGCCCAGAGGGCAGGGTGTAAGGAACCTGTGTGTGAGGGCACCCCTACAGTTGTGGCATTCAACTCGGGCCAGGACCCTGCCTTTGCTTCAAGGGCATTCAGGGACTCCATGGCTTCGTTAGGGGGTCCAACTCCATTTCTCATTGCTCTACCATCCTGAGGGTAATAGTGTAGTGGAACGGAAGAACCAAGACTTAAAGCAATCCTTAACAGCAAGAGTATTAGCCACGGGTCGTAGTTGGCCTAATCACCTGTATGGAGTCCACAGACCACCTAATAATCTGCCCAGAAGGTCCCTGGGAGGGAACACCCCATATGAGGTGCTGTTTGGAACACAAATGTGTGTTCCAGATCTTGATGGCTCTGCTGCGAAGGCTGTAGACACACCTTTTGACATAAATGAACGTGTCTCTCTCATAATAAGGGATTCACCAACAACATCTGAAAGTTGGAGATCTAGTGCAAAAACATATATTGCTGGAAAAAAGGAGTTTGTTCCTTCATGTAGTGCACCGGTTCCAGTATTGGGAATACACTGTACCAGAACTGTTATTCTACCACCGCTGCCTGGTTCAAAAGAAAACCGCTTTGTCTCCATTGATAATGTCGAGTTACACCATGTGGCTTATCATACACAGCAAACCTCGAGGACTCCTGGGTAGTTCCCGAATTCCTCTCACTACAGACCAGAAAGCAGACCAGAAAGTTCCTCTACAGGTTTTGGGCAGCTATGCTGACACTTCCCGGAGCTTGGAGAGGGTAGAAAATGATCTTTCATTAGTTCCACTATCTTCATCTGAAACAAGAAACAACCAAACTAACGAGCAATTCTACTCAAATTAAACGCAAACTGATGGAATTGTTTACTACGAACCACCATGGGAGACTTCTGCCATTTCTTCACATCATCACACGGCTCTAGATTTTGCACATACTGCTTATTGCTGGATATTTTGACGACATCAATGACTCTTTCACCGACTTATCTACTTCTTGTGCAACACCATTGTCAAGAGCACATAAGCTGATGAATTGGCTCAAAATGAACTATTTTATTCATCCATGAAACTATCTATGGTTCTCACTAACTGTATTTGCATTTCTCCTTTGGATTGGGTTTGTCATCGCCTTTTTCTTTCTCATAAACGGCCATTATCTTTCTGAGCGCCCTCGAGTCAAGCTGGTGGATGAGGTCCTAAAACCACAACTTTCCTCACATAAGGTCCAATGAGACTTGTCCCTAGTGAACATTTCAGCTATACCACTTCCTGATGGGATTGTTTGGGATAAAGTATCTTTTGATATGTTTGGCATGACTGAGGTTCTTCAAATTCCATACCTTTTCAAACTTTCATTGAATGATGTGACAACACCTGGGAATTTTTTTCTGATGACTGGGATGTAAAAACAATCGATTCTATGCTTCCTGAGCTAGAGTATTTTACTATATTTGAAATTAAAGATATTTACCAAACAATAGAAAATTATGTAGATATGTTCTGTTATAATTATTATGGACATCATTTAAATCATGGAGCTAGCACAGGAAGACTGTTTTAATTGTACACAATGGGAACATTGTCCTACTCCACCAGTGGGGAGTTCTAAAACATACATGGAAAAGTTTACATATTTTTGTGGGCAGAATGTTCGAAATGCTGCATCCTACTATTTTTAATTGGCTCGGATGGAAATGCACAATGTACTGCTAATGGACACAAAATGTATTTATTCTGATCCCTCTGTTTCCCGGTTGGCTATGGAAGGCTATCAATAATGGCTGAAGTCGATTAACTTAAAGAGTATTTGGGGAAATAAAAATTGGCAGATACGGGAAAGGGAAGCTTTATTTAGAGCATGCCTGATAACTTTACAAATTATATTTTTAAATGACAGAGTGCAGCAGACAAGTTGTCTAGGCTTGTCAAAAATTAAATAATTGAATGCCGCCAATATCCCCACTCCCGCAAACTTTTACAAATGGCAAAAAAGAACAGCTCGATGAGTGGGTCCAGAATGGAACATTTAACACAAAACGTTGAGGTCCTGGTAGGAGGTTATTGCCGCCAGTGGACACAAATGGTTGTAATGTGCATTTTGAAAACTCCAAGGGGAGTTTTAGAGCGAGCAGACAAGACCCTTGTTATGTGTCATCAGAACATTCGGGTATTGTGACAACATACAGTGTAGTAAAATTATGCCAGTAATGGTTAAAAAGTTCCTCTCTAGACACTGTAAAAGAACACTTTAGTCACCTGTCAAATAACACAGATTTACAAGATTTACTGTTCGGACCTAGCAGACAACGTAAAAAGAACTTCTTATATGCAATTTACAATGACATTTGGAAACTTTCACTACAAGAAGCTGCTGCCCAGTTAAGGTAAATAAATCAGGAAAACTTACAGAATGCATTACCCTTTGCCGATAATGGGATTAACACTTTGTCTGACTGCATATACATTCTTAACAACATTATTTCTTCTGCAATTGACAATATACAGACTGACATGTCATCTTTGCAACATGGGCAGAGTCAACTTAGGTCCATTATGCAGTTAGGTTGGACTTTACAGACATTGAAAAGCGGTCACATTCCATAGCAATACATTGGAGCAAAAGACCTGTTTGCCGCATTTAATTTGACACAACAGCAACACATAATGACTGGGAAAGAAGTGACTACAGTTAACATTTTGCTGGAAACACATTCCAGTAGGCAGATATGAAAGCCTAGGAGGTAGCTACATTCATGAGGTGTGGGAGCTACCCTTCTCGTACAAATGTTTCAATGGAATTAAAGAGGTCTTTCTTAGCAGCAGCAAATGCCAGACCTCTGCAAGCCATTTAGTGGTTTGCAAATAGCTGTCCTTTCACAGAGAATCTAATTCTTCTGCAGCAAATTTGGCTTGTTATCTGAAGGGAGCTCCCTTGATTCGACCAGCATTGCAGGTGCTCTCAAATGGAAGTTATGTGCTTCTAAACAGTGAGGGCTGTTGTGGAATGTGAGCCAGAATTGCCTATGTAGTTTCTGTCTCCAGAATTGTTACTTGTTGCAGTAACATGCTTTTCTCCCCCACGCAACAGACAAAAGTAGCAGGCATTTGGCCTCATATTGCTACTTCTACTGTAAATTTTGGCCAGCTAAGCAGCTGAAAAGCTATTTTGTTTCAGAAACATTTAGCACATCTGCCCACAAGACCTACGTGCTCCAAGCGGCGAGGTCCTCTGCAGAAATACAGTACCTTTTAAATACAAACTTTTCTAGACACTTCGGTGAACTTGTAGAATGAATTTTCAACACGTTTAATACTGCCAGGATTGTACATTTCTTTAAGGCTGTTGGTTCTGGGTTTGCCAGCACCTTTTCTTGTATATTTGGTATAATACCTTCAGCCATACACTCAATATTTTCAGGAATCTTTGGAGGATTCCCAATTACTTTAGCCTTAATTGGTGGCATTTTGCTGTTGCTGTTTTTTTATTCACAATGGCTGCCCTTCTTATCAAGGAGGACTGATGGCCCTTCCACCAGCGCAACTGTGTGATGAACGCATGATGCAGTATGTTGGAGCACCACTACTTGAGGAATTGGAGTGCAACTGGTCTTTATCATTTAGACCGGTTCTGGCCTATGTGCAGCTAGTGTTTTGTTGAAATTGGTGTCTTTTCGAATGTGCACTGCAATTGCGTCTTTCTACCCAGCGCTTACTTTCATTGGACGCTGATCTGTTGATGTTCTCGCTGAGGGTTCATTACCAGACATGCGTGTTGAGGGTGCGTTTGATATGGGAAGCCTCCTATGAGCTACACTTTCTGGTTCAAGTGGCTCTTGATACTTTAACATCTGGCACTACACAGAATGCTGCCTCCTTGTCTGGAGCGGAGGCTTTGGAACACAAGTGCTCTCTGGTTACCACCTGCTGAAATGGGGTATTTCCTTGATTCAATTGTCATTGACACAATTGATGATTTTCAAAATAACAATTACTTTTGATATGATGTTGAAATTTGACTTTTTATTAAGATTGCTAAATTCTAAATTGAATGTTTTTTTATTTGGCCCGCTTCAGTATGTTTTGCTTGTCAACTTTGGAATTTGTGTACATGTGTTTTAGTTATTTTTCGTATAGCACAATTGGGTTAACCTGCACACTTTGAACCGATAAGGGTAGGGTGTCATAAGGCTACTTTAGCAGCTTTTATGGGCATGTTATTTTAGCCATAGGCCTGCAGTTTGTGCCCTTTAGCCTAAAAACAATTAATTTTATTATTTTAGCAAAAGCCTATTTTTGTGGTAATGTTTTTTATTCCTTTATCTATTGCTCCTTTAGCCTAGAAACTGTTTTCATTTTAGCACAACAGTTTCGCTCTGTACTTTGCTCAAGGTTGTACACGATAATGTTGTCGGTACAAAGTGGAACACCACATTCTCTGCCATTTCATGGAAACATATGTATTCCTACTTTAGGGCAGTTTTCTTAGAACCCCAGATGTTTTATTATATATCACTGCCCCTATACGTTAGAGGGAAATTCCAGCCAGAAGTTGCCACTGCATGCTGTTTGCTTTATTGCAGCTGCCTGCTGAGACTAGACATCTTTTCCGCCTACATGAGAGAAGACTCCATATATCAGCAACCCTCTTCACTACTACCATATTCAGGTATGGGGGACGGTGTCTTCCCGGGGGACCTGAAGGTGGATTAGCTCTAACACTGCTGTGCTCTAGTGTAGAACTTTACTGGTGTCGGTAGGAATTCTGACACTTAGCATTGTGACACTATGGTGGGACTTTTCTTATGTTTCACTTTCTTTGTCACTGCTGTGCTATTATCATGTTTCATTGTCCTTATTATTGCAGTACATTCCTTTTATCTAGGGTGCAGTTGATTCAATAAAATGCATTGAATCAATTTCTGCTTCAGTTTGTCTTTGCATGTGTGAGATGAATGTAACTGAGAGAAAAGGGTAAGGTCTGCTCCACCATGATTTCCCTAAGAAATCAGAATGTCATGTGCACAACTGCCACAAATCACCTCTGCTCTTCGGTACTGGTGAGGTACTGATATCAGGCCAAAAGGTTTAGGCTGCCACCCAACTCCAGCAGTCTCATTGCTATAATGAGAGACAACATGACAGGATCATGTCTTCAGGCAAAATGAAGTAGCATTTTCAGAACGGAGTGTTTCTAATTTAGAATGGGTTGGTGTAGGAGGCTGGCCTGGCTTATAGTGGGTACCTTGTGGTACGTACACCTTGTGCCAGGTCCAGTTATCCCTTATTAGTAGAATAGAGGTGTTTCTAGCTGCTTAGGCTGTTAGAGGTAGCTATAGCTGAGCAACTTAGGCTGAACTAGGAGACATGCAAAGCTCCTACTATACCACTTATATCATATAGCACCATATCACAGGAAAACACAATACTCAGAGTTACCAAAAATAAAGGTTCTTTATTTTAGTGACAATATGCCAAAAGTATCTCAGAGGATACCCTCACTTAGGAGGTACGTAATATACACAAATTATATGTACACAAACCAAAATCTGGTAAGTAACAGTAAGAAAAGTAGTGCAAACAATGTAGAATCACAATAGAATGCAATAGGTAGAAATAGGCCTGGGGCAACACAAACCATATACTCCAAAAGTGGAATGCGAACCACAAATGGACCCCAGGCCTATGGTTGTAGAGGGTAGCTGGGACTGTGAGAAAACAGTAAGGGCGTCCAAGATACCCCACCTCAAGACCCTGAAATGTAGGAGTAAAGTTACCCTACTACCCCAGGAAAGACAGTATAGTCGAGATAAGGGATTCTGCAAGAACCACAACTGCCAGCAAAACACTGAAGATGGATTCCTGGACCTGAGGACCTGTAAATGAAGGGGACCATGACCAAGAGTCACGCAGGTGTCCAGCGGGGGCAGGAGCCCACTAAACCCCGGATGAAGGTTCAAAAAGGGCTGCCCCTTGGTGGAAGAAGCCAAAGATTCTGCAACAACGGAAGGTGCCAGGAACTTCTCCTTTGGTCAGAAGATGTCCCACGGCGTGCTGGAGGATGCAGGAGTGTTTCCACGCAGAAATATTGTAAACAAGCCTTGCTAGCTGCAAGAGTCGTGGTTGAGGATTTTGGGTGCTGCTGGGGCCCAAGAAGGACCAGGATGTCGCCCCCTGGGAGGAGGATACAGAGGGGGCGCTCAGCAACTCAGAGAGTCCCCGCAGAAGCAGGCAGCACCCACAGAAGTACCAGAACAGGCACTTAGAAGACCTGAGGACAGCGGTCGACTCAGAGTCACAAAGGAGGGTCCCACAACGTCTGAGTCCAACTCAGCGAGTTGGGCAATGCAGGACAGAGTGCTGGGGACCCAGGATAGGCTGTGCACAAAGGAAGTCTTGAAAAAGTGCACAGAAGCCCGAGCAGCTGCGGATCACGCAGTACACAGGATTACTGGCTAGCGTGGGGAGGCAAAGACTTACCTCCACCAAATTTGGACAGAAGGGCCACTGGACTGTGGGAGACACTTGGACCCAGCTCCTGTGTTCCAGGGACCACGCTCGTCAGGATGAGAGGGGACCCAGAGGACCAGTGATGCAAAAGTTTGGTGCCTGCGTTGGCAGGGGGAAGATTCCATCGACCCACAGATTTCTTCTTGGCTTCCAATGCAGGATGAAGGCAGACAGCCCTCAGAGCATGCACCACCAGGAAACAGTTGAGAAAGCCGGCAGCATGAGGCGCTACAATGTTGCTGGTAGTCGTCTTGCTACTTTGTTGCGGTTTCGCAGACGTCCTGGAGCAGTCAGCAGTCGATCCTTGGCAGAAGTCGAAGAGGGATGTGCAGAGGAACTCTGGTGAGCTCTTGCATTCGTTATCTGAGGAATATCCCAGAGGAGAGACCCTAAATAGCCCAGAAAGGAGGATTGGCTACTGAGAAAGGTAAGCACCTATCAGGAGGGGTCTCTGACGTCACCTGCTGGCACTGGCCACTCAGAGCTGTCCATTGTGCCCCAACACCTCTGAATCCAAGATGGCAGAGGTCTGGCACACACTTGAGGAGCTCTGGGCACCTCCGCTGGGAGGTGCTGGTCAGGGGAGTGGTCACTCCCCTTTCCTTTGTCCAGTTTCGCGCCAGAGCAGGGCTGGGGATCCCTGAACCGGTGTAGACTGGCTTATGCAGAGATGGGCACCATCTGTGCCCATCAAAGCATTTCCAGAGGCTGGGGGAGGCTACTCCTCCCCAGCCCTTCACACCTATTTCCAGAGGGAGAGGGTGTAACACCCTTTCTCAGAGGAAATCCTTTGTTCTGCCTTCCTGGGACCAGGCTGCCCAGGGGGGCAGAAACCTGTCTGGGGGGTTGGCAGCAGCAGCAGCTGCAGTGGAGACCCCGGAAAGCAAGTTTGGCAGTACCCGGGTTCTGTGCTAGAGACCCGGGGGTGCATGGAAATGTCCCCCAATACCAGAATGGTATTGGGGTGACAATTCCATGATCCTAGACATGTTACATGGCCATGTTCGGAGTTAACATGGTGACGCTACATATAGGTATTGACCTATACGTAGTGCACATGTGTAATGGTGTCCCCGCACTCACAAAGTCTGGGGAATTTGCCCTGAACAATGTGGGGGCACCTTGGCTAGTGCCAGGGTGCCCACACACCAAATAACTTGGCACCTAACCTTCACCAATTGAGGGTTAGACATATAGGTGACTTATAAGTTACTTGTGATCAGTGAAAATGGCTGTGAAATAACTTGGACGTTATTTCACTCAGGCTGCAGTGGCAGTCCTGTGTAAGAATTGTCTGAGCTCCCTATGGGTGGCAAAAGAAATGCTGCAGCCCATAGGGATCTCCTGGAACCCCAGTACCCTGGGCACCTAGGTACCATATACAAGGGAATTATAAGGGTGTTCCAGTGTGCCAATGAGAATTGGTAAAATTAGTCACTAGCCTGCAGTGACAATTTTAAAAGCAAAGAGAGAGCATAAACACTGAGGTTCTGGTTAGCAGAGTTTCAGTGATACAATTAGGCACCACACAGGGAACACATACAAGGCATTCATTATGAGCACTGGGTTCCTGCCTAGCAGGATCCCAGTGACACATAGGCAAAAAAATCTTACATACAGTGAAAATGGGAGTAACATGCCAGGCAAGATGGTACTTTCCTACTGTTGGTGCTTCTACAGAAAGAATAGCGTTCACTCTTGGAGTGTATCTTCAGTAATAGGGAAGCAGCATCTCTAGAACTAAGTTTGTCTAACTAAGAGAAGCAACTTCTCTCTCTTCTTTTCAGTTTTAACAGCACAATATTCAGAAAGTTACATGTCAAAATGTGATTATAAGAGAATCTCACTCAAGTGAATAGCGCCTCTCAAGAATAGAGTACGTAATTCCTAACCCATAATAAATGTGGTGTTTAACCCAACTCTTCAAATAAAGAGATTGATTACAATAGAAGAAAATTGAGAAACAATCAACAAAGAATACTTACCATTGAGTGAAGAACATAATTTGTCCTCTCCTTGCAATTCATCTGAAGTCCTTGCTTTTGTCAGGCAAGTATTCTATGAATAATAACAAAATAAGCGTTATTAACATTTTAGCTGCAGGGCCTTCACAACCCCCCCTGTGCTGAGCCCTTTTTTGGCTATTTGGGGTAGTTCACGCTTAGGCCTTTATAACTTTTTGTCCACATAAGCTATCCACGCCAAATTTGTGTGTTTTTTTTCCAACATCCTAGGGATTTTAAAGGTACCCAGAGTTTGTGGGTTCCCCTGGAGGAGACCAAGAAATCAGCCACAATACAGCTAAAATTTTGTTTTTTTTCAAACAAATCGGAAAAAAGGGCTGCTGAAGAAGGCTTGTGGTTTTTCCCTAAAAATGGCATCAACAAAGGGTTTGCGGTGCTAAAATCACCATCTTCCCAGCTTTCAGGAACATGCATACTTGAATCAGAAAAACACATTTTTCAACACAATTTTGCCATTTTACTGGGACATACCCCATTTTTACTATTTTCTGTGCTTTCAGCCTCCTTCCAGTTAGTGAGAGTTATGGGTGTGAAACCAATGCTGGATCCCATACAGCTAATCATTTCTGAAAAGTAGACAAAATTCAGCAAGGGGTAATTTGTTTAGATCCTACGAGGTTTTCCTACAGAAAATAACAGCTGAAATAAAAAAATATTGAAATTGAGGTGAAAAAACAGCCATTTTTCTCCATAGTTTACTCTGTAACTTTTTCCTGCGATGTTAGATTTTTTAAAGCAATATACGGTTACGTCTGCTGGACTCCTCTAGTTGCGGGGACATATAGAGCTTTTAGGTTCATCAAGAATAATAAAGGAACTGCACCTTGCAATGGGTTTTCATTCTATACCGGGTATACAGCAATTCATTTGCTGAAATATAAAGAGTGAAAAATAGGTATCAAGAAAACATTTGTATTTCCAAAATGGGCACAAGATAAGGAGTTGAGAAACAGTGGTTATTTGCACATCTCTGAATTCCGGGGTCCCCATACTAGTATGTGAATTACAGGGCATTTCACAAATGGATGTCTTTTTTACACACTGTCTTATATTTCGAAGGAAAAAATGTAGAGAAAGACAAGGGGCAACAACACTTGTTTTGCTATTCTGTGTTCCCCCAAGTCTCCCTTGCATGGGTAGGCCTAATCCTCGTGATAGGAAGCACAACATGGACACATCACATTTTTACATTGAAATCTGACGTGTTTTTTGCAAAGTGCCCAGCTGTAGATTTTGGCCTCTAGCTCAGCCGCCACCTAGGGAAACCTACCAAACCTGTGCATTTTTCAAAACTAGACACCTAGGGGAATCCAAGATGGAGTGACTTCTGGGGCTCTCACCAGGTTCTGTTACCCAGAATCCTTTGCAAGCCTCAAAATGTGGCAAAAAAACACTTTTTCCTCACATTTTAATGACAGAAAGTTCTGTAATATGAGAGGAGACACAAATTTCCTCCTACCCAATGTTTCCCCGAGTCTCCCTATAAAAATGGTACCTCACTTGTGTGGGTAGGCTTAGTTCCCGCAACAGGAAGTGCCTAGCTGTGGAGTTTGGCCTCTAGCTCGGCCGGCCCCTAGGAAAATCTACCAAACCTGTTCATTTTTTAAAACTACACACCTAGGGAAATCCAAGATGGGGTGACTTTGTGGGGCTCTCACCAGGTTCTGTTACCCAGAATCCTTTGCAAACCTCAAACTTTGGCAAAAAAAACACTTTTTCCTCACATTTCGGTGACAGAAAGTTCTGGAATCTGAGAGGAGCTACAAATTTCCTCCTACCCAGCGTTCCCCCAAGTCTCCCGATAAAATTGGTACCTCACTTGTGTGGGTAGGCCTAGTGCCCGTGACATGGAATGCCCCAAAACACAACGTGGACACATCACATTTTTCCAAAGAAATCAGAGCGTTTTTCTTACAAAGTGCCTAGCTGTGGATTTTGGCCACTAGCTCAGCCGCCACCTAGGGAAACCTACCAAACCTGTGCCTTTTTTAAAACTAAACACCTAGGGGAATCCGAGATGGGGTGACTTGTGGGGCTCTCACCAGCTTCTGTTACCCAGAATCCTTTGCAAACCTCAAAATTTGGCATAAGAAACACTTATTCCTCACATTTCGGTGACAGAAAGTTCTGGAATCTGAGAGGAGCCAGATATTTCCTTCTACCCAGCATTCCCCCAAGTCTCCCGATAAAACTGGTACCTTACTTGTGTGGGTAGACCTAGTGCCCGCAGCAGGAAATGCCCCAAAACACAACGTGGACACATCACATTTTCCCAAAGAAATCAGAACTTTTTGTTTTACAAAGTGCCTAGCTGTGGATTTTGACCTCTAGCTCAGCTGCCACCTAGGGAAACCTACCAAACCTGTGTATTTTTGAAAACTAGACACCTAGGGGAATCCAAGATGGGGTGACTTGTTGGGCTCGTGCCAGGTTCTGTTACCCAGAATCCTTTGCAAACCTCATAATTTGGCAAACAAAACACTTTTTCCTCACATTTCGGTGACAGAAAGTTCTGGCATCTGAGAGGAGCCACAAATGTCCTCATACCCAGCGTTCCCCCAAGACTCCCGATAAAAATGGTACCTCACTTGTGTGGGTAGGCTAGTGCCCGCAACAGGAATGGATCACACAAGGATCAATGGTAGTCCTTGTATGAGGGCTACTGTTAACCCTGGAGTGATCAATTCCTGATGCAGGTACTTAGCGCAGGCACACAAGTGGGGTTGTGTTTTTATCAGGACAAGTGGAGAAACACTGGGTGGTAGGAATTTTGATGATCCCTGCACATTCCTGTAGTTTCTGTGATGAAAAATTGTGTTTTTAATCAAGGTTTCACTTTTGCTGGGTATTCTGGGTAAGAAAACTTTGTGAAATACAAACACGCCACACTTCCGTAGACTGCCTTGGGTGTCTAGTTTCCAGAAATGTCTGGGTTTGGTAGGTTTCCCTATATGGCTGCCCAGTGCAGGACCAAATACTCAGGTGACTGTCTAACAAAACGAGGCTGTTTTGTGGTAGGTAATCTTGATGTCTCCACAATCCAGTTGGGTACTTCCCTGTTGTGGTCACTTGCCCACTCACTAAAGTGAGGCAGTTTTTCGCTGGAGACTTATAGGAATGCTGAGTGGTAGAACATTTGTGGCTGCCTGCAGATCCCTGGACTTCTGCTCACTGAAATGCAAGGCAAACGTGTTTTTAAGAAAATTTTGTGATTTCAAGGGGATTCTGGGTGAAGGAAAACTGGTGAGAGCCACGCAAGTCCTGCACCTTTGGACTCCCCTGGTACTAGTATGTTAAAGTTAACCTACCACTCACACTGGTTGGTTTTAGCACCTCCAGAAATTATGGTTTCAAAGCATGAATACTTATCAAAGTATCTGAATATTGAAACCAAGCCTTCTGAAGGTGGGCTATAAAACCACGTAGAGGCACCAACCTCTTTACAGTCCATTCACACACCATTCACGCACAACAAACAACCCTTTCATACCGCCGGCCACGTGCCCAATCCAACCAATCACTGCACTCACATTAACTTACCGCTGCCAGACAAGGGCCCATCCAATTCACACGCCACAGAACGGAATAAGTTTGACTACACTTTACCACCTGTCAAGTAACCGCCTCCTTCTTCCTGAACATCACTGAATGCATGCGTAACGAACCTTTACTAATGACTCCCATGACAGCCACCCGAGGCTCAGGAAGACATGTTATTCATTCGCTTTTAACGCACTCACTGTGCTAAATCCAACTCCTACCAGTTTGTGGATGTAAGTTGGGGGTGTCCGAGTAAGCCGTACAAAGCGATTCCTCGAACTGAGTGAGTATATCTACCTTTGAAACTAAGGGAGACATGCTGGGGAATTCTTGTGATGTTCCCTAAAGAGAAGGTCATTGGCTATGAAAAAGGGTAGTGTTTGGCACACAGGGGAGTCCGTGAGAACATAGCATATGTCCCAACCAACATTATGTGCAGTGCTGTGACTGTAATACACTTATCATACAGCAAACTGAACATCTACTAAGTTCTGATGGAGGATGAACATGAAAAGCAGGTCAAACACTGACCCACACATGTCATTGTCCTTCAGTGCTGGGATGGCACCAATGGGTTTGACTCCATAGGTGTAGATGATGTAGATCTGTACTACCTTTACTATCTGCCTTCTACCTGTGCAATATCCCTGTGAAGGTACACCTACCATATGCTTTCCTTACCCATTCATGTCTCTGTTCTCATTAGAATCCTAACTAATCCTGTATAATTGCCAAGTGAACCTATACTAGATTGTGGATGCAAGTTGGTGGTGTCAAAGTATGCCTTGGGAGGCCTATTCCTCAAAATGAGAGAGCATATCTACAGTTGAAACTAAGGCAGATATGCTGGTAAAGAAATCCTAAGCCCTCTAAAGTAAAAAGTCAAACAAATATCCTGTGGGACTCATTCACCAACACTTCTACTTTTGCTTTGAAAGCGAAGCTACAAATTGAGTTTGCTCAATTTCAAACAAGTCGAAATGTTGGTGAATATGTCCAACAGGACATTTGTTTGACTTATTACACTTACTCTGGTTCTCGTTGGCAATCATGGTGGTCCTTGTGTAGTATACATGTTACCTAACAAGCACTTCAAAATTCAGTCATGCTTTTAACATTCTGCCACACAGAGTACTCCGTGACAATGTGGCATATGTTCTGTCCACTAGTAAATGCAATATGGGGACTATAATGAAAGTTAATTAAACAGAACACCTACCACGTTCCGACAGTGGATTTATGTCTCAAGCAGTCCATAAGGAAGTCCATGATTTCCTGAAGTAGATGAAGTATAATTCTGTGGCTCCTTTACTTACGAAGCAGTGTCTCATGAACGTTCGGTATCCATACACTGCCACTTAAAGGATTACCCAACGGCAGTTCCACCTCAGTCCATTTCCCAGAACTTTGCTTTAGTATGATACAACGTAAAGCAAGTAGGGACACAGAGGCCTGGTTGTGATGGGCACTGGGGACAGTAATACCGATTTTCCTGCTGCTTTCCATGCTTCGAGCACACTTTACATTGACGGCATGGATGATCCTTTTTGTGTCTTTTAGGAATGCGATCAGCAAAGTGTCGCTCCTGCAGCCTTGCCACATCCTCCAGAACATATGAGGTGGAGGCTGCTGCTGCTTCTGTAACAGCATTGAGGCTTTCAATTACAGACAACTGGAAATCAAGGAAAGTCATGAGTCTTCCTGTGGTTGTCTGACGGTAAACCACATACGTATGTTGCCATCTGGATCAGGTGGGTAAACAGTTTCTTGTACCAAGTGCGAGTTTTACGACACACATTGTATGGTTGAAGAACCTGGTCGTTCTTGTCCACTCAACCCATGTGCTTATTGTAATCAAGTATACAGATGGGCTTGTGGACTTCGGCCATCTGACCCCAAACCTTGATGGGGGAAGTGCTCTCATCATGAATTGTAGTGAGCATGTATACATCACGCCTGTCCAAGAACTTGACTGTGAGCAGTTCGTTGGAAAGCAATGCAGTACTCTGGAATTTCTGGAGCTTCTTGCGAACAAGCTCCTGCAGGAATCCTTTGCGGTTACAACGAACTGTACCACAGGCCACAGTGCCAGCTTTGTAGAGCTCACTGAACAGCTCTACTCCTGTATAGAAATTGTCCACATAAAGGTTATAACCTTTGTGAAGAAGTGGCTGGACAAGTTCCCATACAATCTTACTTGTGACCCTTAACGCTGGAGGGCAACCAACAGGGTTTAGGGTAGAGTCCTTCCCTGTATACACTCTCAAGCTGTACACATAGGCAGGAGAGCTCTCACACGGCATGTACAGCTTTATGCCATAGCAAGCTCTTTTACTCCCAATGTACTGTCTGAAATGCAGCCGTCATTTGTGCAGGATCAAGGACTCATTGACTGCCATATTCTTTCCAGAAGTATAGATCTCTGGAAACCTGGCAGACAAATTTTCCACGACAGGCCGAATTTTTAACAACCTGTCATGGTCTGGATGGTCCCGGGGCAATGCAGCAGAATTGTCATTGAAATGCAGCATGCGCTGCAGTAGCAAAAAACGATCTCTGCTCATGTATGGTGTGAAGATGGGGGTTATCCAAACTGTGCGAGTCATCCAGTAGGACTGCAGGGTGGGTTTCTGCACTAACCCCATTTTGAGCGTAAGGCCCAAAAATATCTTCAGCTCCACCAGCAAAGTGGGAGTCCACTGGCATGCCCTAGAACGGGGCCCTAGAGTGCCTCCATGCTCCCTCAGAAATTGGTCTGCACGCACATTTGTTTGCTGCACAATTTCCTGAAGGAAGTCAACATCCAAAAATAGATGGACAAAAAGTTGGCCTTATCGACTTTAATCCAGCGTCACTAGTAAAAGGTGGAATTTGGGGCTGAACTAAATTGGGGGGCTGACAAGAAAGCACTCTCTCTGTGCTTGCGGCACCTGCTCTCTGGGTTCGGCTAACCCGCTGTTGCCCCGCTGCACAGACTGTGATTGCAAAGAGACAGCACAACTGTTGTCATCATCTCCCTCAGAATCACTCCCCATTGTCCTCTCCCTCAGATGCTGTCTCAGTCTCTGATCCTGCCTCAGAGCTATCCTCCATAACCTGAGTTAGGGCTTCAGCAGCAGTCATCCAATGAAACGCCATCTCTGATACTTGCTAAACTGTCCCTCTAAAGTACTAGCCTACGTAGAAGGCAGATAGAGTCACAAAATTGTTCGTGGGTGTGTGTGATGTGTCCAATAGCGAATGTCGTCACCTTACCTTTGCTTCTTCTCTGATTCAGCAGATTCTCCAAAGACACTGAAAATAACAATCAAAAAAAGACACACTATTACTTCACCTTACCACATACCCATCATCACAGCCTTTAGCGCTGGTGGCACACAGTGGAACAGTCATTTTTGGTGCTCTGCCTCCCATGACCTCCTCTTCTAATTCCCTCAGTACCACCCAGCAAAAGTGCACCTCATATCTCCACAGCCCCCCTCCACATACATTTCATTTGTTTGAAAGCGCAGGTAACGCCTGGCTTTACTAATCCACTTTTCTAAATAAATGTATATCCTTTGCAGCAGGCATATAAACCATCTGCGCTACTTTATAGCGTCACAAGCCATGCGTGTTCAGAAGCCGGTTTTTGCTGGCGAAATGCGTTATGCGAGTAATAAATGCAATGACTGCATCAGCTTGAGAGCGAATCATTTATTGTTTGTCTTGACGTTGGAATTAATTGCCAGATTGCTTCGTTGGTGGAGATGTGCCACCCCCCACAGGAAATTACTTCAGGATGAGCAACTGTTGGTTGCAATATATATATATATATATATACTTTTGCTTGGTTCAGAGAACCCGTGGGGACACAATTTAGATGCAGAATTACAGGTTCATCTATGAGTTGCTTCTAGATAAAGCCAACGGGAGTCCCCCATTTGGTCACCTTTTGTTCCTGCTCTTTTTAGACTGTTATGTCAATTTTTTGCCACATATGTGTGGCGTCTTTAATGAATTTCGTTTGAGATAAGTGGATTTGTGTATATACATGCACTTGCTGGAAAACTTGGATTAGTAGACATATTTTGACATATTTCTATATCACTCTTTTGTTCTTTTTCTTTCTTTAATTTTTAGTAGGGTTGCACTTGTGCACTAGTTATTTTTATAAATCATGGCCGTCATTTTATACTTTGACATCCCAATGGTTAGCAACATGTATCAGCGAAATGTGGATCCGTTTATGACTTATTTATATTTTGAGGGACTGTTTTAGATATATTTCTGCTATTGAACATTTATTTAGATAAATTAAGCACTAGCACTTTAATTGTGAAGGATAGACTATTTTTGATAGTATTTTTATAACATTGAGTCTTAGGTTTGAACATTTGCTATTACCAATTATAATGTATTGCTATATATGATTTGACCCAATAATGCTTTAATATGTATGACTATGTTTATAAATATTTGATAAGTGGTTTAAGTGCTTTTCTTCCTAAACAAATGTCGCCTCGGACACATTCAGGTGATTCCAAAGCAGTTTTGTTAACCGTTTGTGTGTTTTACTAATGTCAGTATATATGTTTTAAGATGGTCGCCACATTATTTTCACTGGTGTGTCATTACAATAAAGATGGGTAAAAGATGTCCGCCAATGTCCAGTAGAAGGCGGTAGCCGAAACGCGTAGTCAGTTTTTGTGGGGAGACAACGTTGTGGTGATTATCACGAATAAAGCGGATTAATTATATTTGCTGAAATTTGGCCTTCTCTGCCGTGTTTGGACCTGTACTTTGACGTGGTGCGGCTGTTCGATGAGTATCGTCTCATCTTTTGTGGACTACATATATATATATATCCAAAAGAATTATTCACCGCACTCCAAAGAATCCTCTATTGCGTTTATTGTTCAAACAAGCAGCAACCACCAACGTGTTTCAACTCCACTTGAGTCTTGAACAAAACTCAAGTGGATTTGAAACGCGTTGGTGAAACAGTTTAACATAAGCGAGACAATAGCCGCTATGAGCGCAAAGCAAACACACAAAAGAAAACAGAATTTCGCTGGCATGCCTTTCACTAATTAAATCAAGCTAATTGTAAAAGGTAATCCCATGAGCCAACCAAACTGATGGGCTTGACATGGGCCCACAGGCAGATTATAGCATGGACAGAACACTTTGCGTGCGTCCCTAAAAATGCCCCCATAGGGACTGACCCCAACATTTTCATTTGTTTAAAAAAATATTCCCCCAGGGAGAAACATTTCATTCTAAATATTGACCCCGGGGTCGGCCCGTGTAAGGAGGGCTGACCCGCCATTTTAATTTTTTTTTTTAAATAATACTTAATTTTACTATCTGGGGGAGCGATCGCCCCCCCCCAAAAGATCCCCAACATCTATTTTTGATCTAATGTGCCCCCACGGGGGGGCAGCTCACTCACATGGGAGCCGACCCCCCCAAACAATATCCCTGGTGCCTCGGGCAGTTTCCTGCCCATGGATGGCAGCAGCCGTAATTCAGGCAGTAAAAAGCACGACGGGGCTGTCCGTGGGGGCCCCTAAACTGCCCATGCCAAATGCCTGGGCAGTGCAGGGTCCCCATGGGGCCCCCAATGCCCCTGTTCCACCAGCCTTTGCATGGTTGTCCGACCACCATACAAAGGCTGGCAGAAAGGGGACTCGTAATCCGGAGGGCAGCGCTGCCCTGATTACATCCTCCGAGACTACCAGGCTGTCGACTGGCGGCAACCTGCTGGTGCCGGGGGTCGGACCGTAGCAGCTCCGCCACGGTCGTAATGTGACCATCGAACCGCCACTATGGCAGCGATTTGACCTCCACCATGAGTGTGGCTGTCATAAGACAGCCACACTCGTAATGAGGGCCTGAGTGTCATTGTCACTCCACAAACCTTTCTTGTCCTAAGTGAAATGGTTCATAAATACCACATCTGCCTCTCCAAAGCAGGACAGAGCATTTAAGTTCCCCGGTGAAGGTCACAAGAATGTCATTGGTGTACAGGGCATGCCTGTCAGCTCCTAGCACACCTTACCTTTTGGGTTCTGTCACTCTGTAAAACGGCTCTTACAACTCGTACATCTGTGATGTGCTTCTTAAAATTAACCTAATCTGAAATCTTTATTGCACCCTTCACGTCCAATGGGTTTACCTCACCAACTTTCTAACTCCCTTTCCCTCCCAGGTGCTGACAACTAACAAGATAATCTCACTGATATATTGTTCAGCAGTCACTCCTTCCCCAAGCATATACACGAAAAAGGATACCTGGGGCCAGATCTACAAAGCTTTT
The DNA here is from genome assembly GCF_031143425.1 of Pleurodeles waltl. Lineage (NCBI taxonomy): Eukaryota > Metazoa > Chordata > Amphibia > Caudata > Salamandridae > Pleurodeles > Pleurodeles waltl. The sequence goes on from NC_090437.1 coordinate 924,698,437, forward strand.
TTTAGGTCACAAGCGGTCCGATTTGCAGAATCAGACCTTTGGCAGCCAGAAAAAATAATTTTTAAATATACGTAGGCCCTATTTGCAATTCAGTAACCTATTACCAAACTGCAAATAGGGTTTGCAATTCGGTATTCCAAAGGGGCGTGTTTAGTGAGTCCCTTCCTAATACCGCCTCCAGTGGTATGTAGGAATGTTTTGTGACTGGAATCCAGTCGCTAAACATTCACATTTTACCACCACTTCCGAGTTGGTGATAATCCATTCTCAAATGGAAAGGATCCCCAAAACATTTTTCATGGACCACTGCCTACTCTTAAAAAAATGAAAAGAAAACTTTTCAGTTTTCTTTTTGAAATGCATCTCATTTTCCTTTAAGGAAAACAGGCTTCATTTAAAAATAATGTTTTATTGAAAAGCAATCACAGACACGGTGTTCTGCTGACCCCAGCAGCCCACCATCCCTGTGAGTTTAGCAATACCCAATGGGTTGCAAACAGAGACCTACCTCATGAATATTAATGAGGTAGGTCTGTTTGCGACCCAATGCGACTCTCAGAATCTGTTAAACACACATTGGTACATTAGTGTTTGTGATTACCAAATAGCGAATCGCAAAAATTCACTATTTGGTAATCACTATTTAATAAACTCATAGCCAAACCTATATGTGGACCCTGGTGCCCAACTTGCAAACTGAAATTTTATTTTTAGAAGAAACTTGGATCAGGAACAATTGTGGTCTGGACATCGATCTTACAGTCCCTGACTACTGTATAATTCTACAGCTCAACCACCCAAACAAAACTGGTGGAGGTGTTTTCATCATCCTTCTCAGGATTCAACAAATGCTTCTCTTCTCTCGTGGAATCTTTTTGGCCCAGTGAAGTGTGCAGTACCCATGCACAGTCAATTCAAACTCAAACAACAAATTTAAACACCATTAACCATGTGGCCACGGAAGGACATTCCTATTAAAGTAAAAGTTTCAAAGCTTCATTTTATAACCACAAAGCCAAAGTCACGTAAATAGTGCGCAGAATCAGATTGTATTGATAAATGAACACCATAGGCTGGCCAAATCTACAAAACAAGTTTAATCTACTCAACATCATCACCATTAGACATTCTAGCAGAATAATGCATATTAATACAGCAATCACTTGTGAGACAGGAACCTGTTTCAATTCAGTTTGGGAATACATTGGTCAAGACAAATTACAAAGATTCAAAATTCAGGCATTGGGATATAGGTTCTCCGTACTACTAAACAAATCAGGACGAGCATCTGTGGGAGCAGGTTACACATGAGGGTAAAAGTAAAAAAGAAAAGACAAAAATAATTTGGAAAAGCATCTATCTCAGGCTAAGTTAGGCTAATAAAGAAAAATAAAAGACATGTGCCAGCATGCTAACTTCTACTCAGAAAGGCAGGTCAGGGGAAAATAGCATTTGCATTAGAATATAACTCTGCATGTCTGCATGTTAGTGTGTATGTGTGTGAGTATGTGTGAGTGAATGCGTGTATGGATGACTGTGAGTGAATGCGTGTATGGAAGTAGTGGTGCATGGGTGTATGCATGTTGCGTGGGGGTGTGTATGTGCATGATTGCAGGGAGGGGGGCAGGGGTGAGGGTTGAGGAGTTGGGGGGTGCTATGATTCTAGGGGTGTTGGGGGTCAGGAGTTGGGGGGGCACTGTGATTCTGGAGGGATTGGGGGGTTAAGTGATTGCTGGGGGGGTGGCGGAGCCTTCTACCAGTGACAGGGAAGGAATTCCCTGTCACCAGTCGCCCTACCACCATGGTTTTCGTGGTGGTGGTACCGCAGTGGAAAGCATGGCAGTAGGTAGGCTCATAATACTGCTGGCAGTCATGTGTGCACCGCGGGGTCGGAGATGCACATCTCTAGCCCGGCAGTCCATACCGCCATGGCGGTATGAGTGGAGATGTGCAGCCAACCCGCCACACTCATAATGTGGCGGTATACACCACCAGCCTGTTGGCAGTGATGCCGCCACATTAACTCTGGCGGTCAAAAGACTGCCAGGGTCAAAATGAGGGCTATAATGCATTAATATCGCCATTAATAAAACTCACATAATATGCAAACATATGAATTCAATATTAATAATATATAATCAGAATATGGAAAAGCACTTCATTAATAATTGCAATCTTTGTTAAAGCATCACATTAAGTATGACTGATACATGCATTTATTTTTCTGCACATCTGCAGCTTTATACTACTAAATCATAAATCAAATACATTCTACTATTCATTGTTATTCTAATGCTTAAAATAGATATCAACATTATTTTAGACCATGTTAGAACATTGTAAGTTCTGCTAGGCACAATGGATGCCTCAAATATAAATATGAACACTTTTAAAACACGTGTCAGTGCAGCTTTTTCTCTATGTTAGGCTTTTAAGCGTGAAAATAAATTACACCAAATGCTGAAGTCTGATGCACTAAAAGCATTACTAAACTGTACCCTCCAACAGAGGCCCTGCAATGACCTAAATATAATAGTCTTTCACATTAGCCTAAACTTCTCCAATATTCCTGTATTCATTGGCTTTAATACACTACTAGGCCACGTGTGTCTGCTACAAAATCAGGCCTTCTCCTGGACAAATGACTTGCCCCACTATCCATAAATGCTTCCAACCTCCTGGTAGTAGATGTGTGCAATATGTAGGCTGATGCATCTGAGAGCGGTAAGGCAGCACGTCTAGTTGTCTCCGTGTTCCCTACTACCCTCTTAACCTGTGGACGAGCACAAGCACTGAGCAGGTCAAAACTTGAAATGATTTTCTCTAATGGAATTTCGTGATCCAAACCTTTCCCCTTATTTGGGCAGATCGCCCAGTCCAGTGGTTCCCTACACTGAGTCATTACTGAAAGCTGGGGACCTAATCAGTTAATATTATTTCATTTTCTAAGCAGTCACGGACCCCCTGAGGAGGCTTTGCGGACCCCCAGGGGTCCCTGGACCACAGGTTGGGAACCTCTGGCCTAGGCATTACATTTTGCATTTGTCAGCCTTCCTCTAGACTGCTGGCCTGATCCTATTTCAGTATTGAAAATGGCCTTTCTCAAAATTTCTCAAGTAAATCTTTCTGCTGCTCAATTACAACAGGCTCTTCCTTTAGGCGTGTGTCAGTATGGGACTTAAGTGACAGATGCATTAGACGGACTCACCCCAATTAAGGCTTTTTGCCCTCACAGCAATCGCTAGTCAATGCCTCAATACTCTGAGCAATGGGCAGATGGCAAATGGCTATATAAATATTTGCTGAGTGAATGGTGCATTCACTATAGCAGTCTCATCAAACATACAATTAGGTTCCCTCGGAGCACATTAATAAGCCAGGACGGCTTTTTATGCACCTTTATTTATAGTGTCAACTATTCTTCGAATACAAACTTCACTGGAGTTAAAAAATATAATTACCTCCGCTTAACTGCACTACCAAAGCTCAACAGTCTGAGAAGTTATGTGAATCTCTGTCAAACGTCTTCAGCACCATAATTTAGCAAATCTACTTCACTCTCTCGCGAGAGTCAAAAAATCTCAGAAATTGATATCCACTTTTGACCACTGCCATAACTTTAAACTTCAATACTCATGGTTCTTGGCAACTTAGTTGCCACGTTCTAAAAAAAGACTGGCCAAGCTTGCTACTTTCAGCAACGTTCATCCATTACACTTCATTCTGCTTGAATGTCTTTGTCTGCCTCAGTCAGTATATCTTAGGCTGCATGCAAGCCTGTTCACTTTTCTTTTAAATATTTGACTCTTGGAGTGCCACAGAGCACTTTTTTATAATATATTTATTCACTTTAACTAGCCCTCTTTTCCTTTATGACATATGCCAAAAACATGCAAACTGCCAACTGACCTGATGCTAATGTAGGGCATTCCCAACGTAATTTTCAAAATTGCCCCTGGCATTGCCCGTTGTATGATCAAGAACCTGTTAAACTTAAAACAAATAAGAAAGCTCTTATAGTAGGTAGAGGTCCTTTCAAATGGGCTTCCAACTAGTGGTCTGAAAGCATAGATTCCTAACACTGGACTCATATCTCCCCAGCTAGTTTCAATTCTATTGCCCTTCACATTCGGCAAACTCTTACACAGATCTTTTTCTGCCGTTTATTTGTAAAACTTAGGTAGGTAGTCACACTTTATAGGATGGGCTAGAAGCAGCTATAACAATATGCAAGAGCTTGTCATAAGCAAAAGAAAAGAAAAATAATATATAAAGAGCAACTTTAAAATGTTCATTAGCCTCTCCATGGGAGATGGGTATTTGACTGTATGAGATTGCCTACAGAGAGAGTTGTTCCTTTTAGTCACAGCTAGGAACAGTTTGTCTTACCAGGATCATGAGATGTACAAAGCAATATATACACAGATAGGGATTTCGGGTCCGGCCATTTCACTCTCCTGCAGTAATAACTGCTGAAAGTGCAGCTGGAAAACAGCTGTAATCACAGCGGGAACTACAGCAGTAAGCACAGCAGCCAAGCTGGATGAATCATAGAAGTCACACAACTGCAGCTTCAGTAGTAACATCAGTGCCATCTCTGAAGTGACAATAGAAGTGACAACAGTTGCTATCACAGCAGAACAAATAGCAACCACAGCACTGACATCAGCTGCAACCTTAGCATGAGCAACAGCATCGTTCATGGCTGCCACAAGGGCAATGGCAATAACAACAACAGAAGCCCAAAGGTATCTACAGCTGCAATAACAGTTGCAAGCACAAAAGGAGCGGTAGCTTTTCTCACAGCTGTAATCACAAGAAGGAGCAGTGTAGTAACCACAACCATGGCTGTGACAGGAAAAACAGCACTGAACACAGATGTAACCACATCAAAAAACAACAGTTGGCAACACAGAGACAACAAAAGTGACGACTGCTACAATAGCAGTCCATTGCAGAAACCACAACAGCAACAGTGTCATAAAAGCAGCCAAAGCAGCCACAGCTGCCACAGCTGCGCTGATCATTGCAGTGATCACAGCAGTCACACTACAATTGTCCTTTATGTGCCAGCAGCAACTGCTTCCGTTAGCATGAGACGGACGATTATAGAGATCAAAACAGCAGTAATGACAGAACAATAGCTACCTTGAGAGCAAGAATCAAAGTATGGAGAACTGCTGTCCTCGCAGCAGGGATAACAGCATAAAAACACCTGCCAAAACAGCTGCTACCACAGCAGCAATAAAAACTGCAAGCAAAGTAGGGACCACAGCAGTCATCACAGCTGCTTGAAAAACAAGGACCATTCCAGTATCCATAAATGCCTCATAACCGAGACATGAGCAGTGCCCATAGCATGGACAACAGCAGCAATCAAAACAATGTTCATTTCTGCCACCACAGGAGGACAACAGCTTTAATCACATCTGCAACTATGACAGCAACAACAGCAGTGACAAACCTCATACAACATCAGGGACCATAGGAGCAACAACAGGTGTCACAATAGTATCCACAATAGCTGTGACCATGCTCACTACAGCAGCAATAAAAGATACAATAGTAGTTTCAAGCAAAGCAATGACAACAACTTCAGCCAAAGCTGTAATCACAGAATGGACTATGACAGCAACCACAACCATTCACATTACAGGGGCAACAGAAGCAAACACAGTTGCAACCAATGTCAAAATCACAGCTTCTACAATGGTAGAGCAGCAACAGTAGCAAAAGGAAAGACCCCAGCAGCAGCTGTATCTAGCTCCACAGCAAGTCACAGAAGCAACAAGTGCATGGACTACAACTCCTGCAACTGTAGTGATCACTGTGGTAACAACGGCTGCCACCATGACAGGGAAAACAACAGCAAGGACACAGCAAGGACACAGCAAGGATCACAGTAGTGCTCACAGCTGTCTCCACAGCACGGACAATAGCAGCAATAACAGCTGCCTGAAAGGGTGTTATAACTACAGTTGTACCCATAAAAGGGACAACAGCATAAAACAAAAAACAACAGCAGGAACCTAAGCAGCAACAACAGCTTATGATTCCACAGTAGGAACAACAGCTGGCATAGAAGCACTAACATCTGGAAGGACAGCAGAGTCCATAGCAGTGAATATGGTGCTAATCCTGACAAAGACCACTGCAATGACTACAGCTGCTATCATGAATGCATCATCATACGGATGCCCAATGGTTATGATCACAACCACCAACACAGTATCAACAATAGCTGCAACAATTGTCAATACAAGCACCTCAGGGACCACAGCAATGATGACAGCTTCCCTGACAGCTATGCCTACCGATGTCACAACAGAAAGTACCAAAGGAGCAACCACTGCTGTCACCACAACAAGAAAAACTACAGGACAACAGCTGTAACAGTAGCACTGACCGCACCTGCCACCATGGCTGGGACAACAGCAGCAACAACAGCTTTCACCACAGCAGCAACAACAGTTGCCAATACAGTGTGGACTACAGCAGCAACAACAGCTGTCAAGATAGCATCTACAAAAGATGTCGCAACTGCAGTGACTGTGGCTGTCACAATGACAGGGACAACAGTTTCAAAGTTTTGCAGCAATACAGGGACAACAGTAGTGACCACATCAGTGCCAGCAAGAGGAAGAACAGCTGCCACAACAGCAGTAACCACAACATCAACTATTCCTGCCATTACAACAGCCTCCATTACTATGGCCACAATAGCTACCACAGTAGGAGCAAACATAGCTTCACACACGTTAGTGACCACAGCTTTGAAGATAGCAGGGACAACAGCAGTGACCACAGATTCCACCATGGGCAATACTACAGAAGTAGCCTAAGCTGCAACTACTACATGTACCAGATCAGTGACCTCAAGTGATGTTATGTTGGAGGCAAGAGCTGCTATGACAGTTGTAGCCAGAGTATGGATAGCAGGAGCAATAGCAGTACCCACAGTAATGTGCTTCCACAGTACTGATCACAGCTACAGCCTTGTAGGAAAGTACCATCTTGCCTGGCATGTTACCCCCATATTTCACTGTATATATGTTGTTTTAGTCTATGTGTCATTGGGACCCTGCCAGGCAGGGCCCCAGTGCTCATAACTATGTGCCCTGTATGTGTTCCCTGTGTGATGCCTAACTGTCGCACTGAGGCTCTGCTAACAAGAACCTCAGTGGGTATGCTCTCTCTGCTTTCCAAATTTGTCACTAACAGGCTAGTGACCAATTTTACCAATTCACATTGGCATACTGGTACACCCATATAATTCCCTAGTATATGGTACTGAGGTACCCAGGGTATTGGGGTTCCAGGAGATCGCTAAGGGCTGCAGCATTTCTTTTGCCACCCATAGAGGGCTCTGACAATTCTTACACAGGCCTGCCAGTGCAGCCTGAGTGAAATAACGTCCACGTTATTTCACAGCCATTTACCACTGCACTTAAGTAACTTATAAGTCACCTATATGTCTAACCTTCACCTGGTGAAGGTTGGGTGCAAAGTTACTTAGTGTGTGGGCACCCTGGCACTAGCCAAGGTGCCCCCACATCGTTCAGGGCAAATTCCCCGGACTTTGTGAGTGCGGCGACACCATTACACGTGTGCACTGTTCATAGGCCACTACCTATGTACAGCTTCACAATGGTAACTCCGAACATGGCCATGTAACATGTCTAAGATCATGAAATTGTCCCCCCAATGCCATTGTGGCATTGGGGGGACAATTCCATGATCCCCCGGGTCTCTAGCACAGAACCCGGGTACTGCCAAACTGCCTTTCCGGGGTCTGCACTGCAGCTGCTGCTGCTGCCAACCCCTCAGACAGGTTTATGCCCTCCTGAGGTCCAGGCAGCCCTGGCCCAGGAAGGCAGAACAAAGGACTTCCTCTGAGAGTGGGTGTAACACCCTCTCCCTTTGGAAATAGGTGTGAAGGCTGGGGAGGAGTAGCCTCCCCCAGCCTCTGGAAATGCTTTGATGGGCACAGATGGTGCCCATCTCTGCATAAGCCAGTCTACACCGGTTCAGGGATCCCCCAGCCCTGCTCTGGTGCGAAACTGGAAAGGGGAGTGACCACTGCCCTGACCTGCACCTCCCAGGGGAGGTGCCCAGATCTCCTCCAGTGTGTCCCAGACCTCTGCCATCTTGGAAACAGAGGTGTTTGTGGAACACTGGACTGCTCTGAGTGGCCAGTGCCAGCAGGTGACGTCAAAGGCTCCTTCTGATAGGCTCTTACCTCTCTTGGTAGCCAATCCTCCTTCCTAGGTAGCCAAACCTCCTTTTCTGGCTATTTAGGGTCTCTGCTTTGGGGATCTCACTAGATAATGAATGCAAGAGCTCACCAGAGTTCCTCTGCATCTCCCTCTTCACCTTCTGCCAAAGGATCGACCGCTGACTGCTCAGGACGCCTGCAAAACCGCAACAAAGTAGCAAGACGACTACTAGCAACCTTGTATCGCTTCATCCTGCCGGCTCTCTCGACTGTTTCCAGGTGGTGCATGCTCTGGGAGTAGCCTGCCTCCTTTCTGCACCAGGAGCTCTGAAGAAATCTCCCGTGGGCCGACGGAATCTTCCCCCTGCAACCGCAGGCAACAAAAGACTGCATCACCGGTCCTCTGGGTCCCCTCTCAGCACAACGAGCGTGGTCCCTGGAACTCAGCAACTCTGTCCAAGTGACTCCCACAGTCCAGTGACTCTTCAGTCCAAGTGTGGTGGAGGTAAGTCCTTGCCTCCCCACGCTAGACTGCATTGCTGGGTACTGTGTGATTTGCAGCAGCTCCGGCTCCTGTGCACTCCTCCAGGATTTCCTTCGTCAAGCCTGGGTCCCCAACACTCCTTCCTGCAGTGCACAACCTTCTGAGTTGTCCTCCGGCGTCGTGGGACTCCCTTTTGTGACTTCACGTGGACTCCGGTTCACTTTCCTTCCAAGTGCCTGTTCAGGTACTTCTGCGGGTGCTGCCTGCTTCTGTGAGGGCTCCCTGAGTTGCTGGGCGCCCCCTCTGTCTCCTCCTCCAAGTGGCAACATCCTGGTCCCTCCTGGGCCACAGCAGCACCCAAAAACCTCTACCGTGACCCTTGCAGCTAGCAAGGCTTGTTTATGGTCTTTCTGCGTGGGAACACCTCTGCAAACTTCATCGCGACGTGGGACATCCATCTTCCAAAGGAGAAGTTCCTAGTCCTCTTCTGTCTTGCACAACTCCAAGCTTCATCCAACAGGTGGCAGCTACCTTGCACCCTCAGCTGGCATTTCCTGGGCTCCTGCTCACTCTCGACACTGTTGCGACTATTGGACTTGGTCCCCTTGTCTTACAGGTACTCAGGTCCGGAAATCCACTGTTGTTGCATTGCTGGAGTGTGTTCTTCCTGCAGAAACACACTATCACGACTTCTGTGCTCTTTGGGGGTAGTAAGTGCACTTTACACCTACCTTTCAGGGTCTTGGGGTGGGCTATTTTTCTAACCCTCACTGTTTTCTTACAGTCCCAGCGACCCTCTACAAGCTCACATAGGTCTGGGGTCCATTTGTGGTTCGCATTCCACTTTTGGAGTATATGGTTTGTGTTGCCCCTATACCTATGTGTTCCTATTGCAACCTATTGTAATTCTACACTATTTGCATTACTTTTCTTGCTATTACTTACCTAATGTTGGTTTGTGTACATATATCTTGTGTATATAACTTATCCTCATACTGAGGGTACTCACTATGATACTTTTGGCATATTGTCCTAAAAATAAAGTTCCTTTATTTTTAGTACTTCTGTGTATTGTGTTTTCTTATGATATTGTGCATATGACACCAGTGGTATAGTAGGAGCTTTACATGTCTCCTAGTTCAGCCTAAGCTGCTTTGCCATAGCTACCTTCTATCAGTCTAAGCTGCTAGAAACACTAATAAGGGATAACTGGACCTGGCACAGAGTGTAAGTATCCTTGGTACCCACTATAAGCCAGGCCAGCCTCCTACACATCAACACTGAGCCGGTCAGGTGCAGAGGTCAAACAGGAGCCGAAATAACGTGGGTGCCTAGAGAGACGGGGTACTCTTGTTCCAGTCGGCTTGTAGGTAAGTTCTTGCATTGGCCGAGGGCAGACCAGGGGGGTTTAGAGGAGTACTGGAGGGGCCCCAAGTAGGCACAAAAAACATACCCTCAGCAACACGGGGGCAACCGGGTCCCGTGTGCAAACAGGGCATCGGGGTCTCAATAGAACTCTATGGAGGGACCCGGGGGTCACTTAGGTGCTGCAGGCAGGGCACCAGAGGGCATCTCGGGCAAGGCTGAGGGCTGCCTGCTGGTTGTTGCTGCACCTGTGGTCGGTTTCTCACTGGCCTGGGGGCTGCGGGTGAAGTGCATCTACAAGCGTTGGATATCTTCATCCAGGGCAGTCGCGGTCAGCGTGGTCCTCAGGATTCCCTCTGCAGGTGGGGTCGTGGGGGTGCAGGGAGGTCAACCCAGGGTGGACATGTCATCTAAGTTGCCTAGGGGACCTCTCTGGATAGTTTGTTTCTCTGGACACAGGCCAGCTGCGTCGGGTGCAGAGTAGTAGGGAATCACGCTTCTGGAGGGAGGTGGGAGTCCCTTTAAAGATGGTTGTCTTCTCTTCTGGTTGGGCAGAGCTGCTGCCCACGGGAGTTCCTGGTCCCCAGTGATGCAGGCAGTCCCCCAGAGGTTTTTCAGGGGTCGCTGGTACTGTAGAATGCGTTGTTTTTTGTTTGCAGGGTCTTTGAAGCAGGCGACAGGCCGGAATGGCTGGGGCTAAGTCAGTTGTTGTCTCCTTTTCTTCTCTGCGGGCTTTTCAGCTCAGCAATCTTCCTTGTGAGGTCGTCAGGAATCTAAAGAGCTGGGTTCAGGGTTGCCCCTAAATACTAACTTTAGGGCTGTGTTAGGGTTATAGGGCAGTATCCAATGGCTCCTGTCCCTTGACAGTGGCTACACGCTCCTTGTGCCCACTTCCTCTGGGGAGGGGAGCACATCCCTATCCCTATTGCTCCAAAGCAAGATGGGGGATTTCTCATGGGGGGGGTACTTCAGCTCTGGCCACCTTAGGTGTGGGCCTGGCTGAGGGGGTGACTCCTTCTTCTATCTCTCATTATCCCTCTGGACTTGCCACCAAAAGTGTGTGTGTGTGTGTGGGGGCGGGGGGTCATCTCTACTAGCTGGAGTGCCCTAGAATATTGCAACACCAAGCTTGAGGTTCACCGCCAGGTGTTACAGTTCCTGCAGAGGGAGATGTGAAGCACCTCCACCCAGGACAGGCTTAGTTTCTGACCAGAGTGCACAAGGCACTCACCCCTTGTGGTCATCTGGAAGTGGCGGGCTGGCACAGACCGGTCAGCCTTGCACTAGTAGTTGAGCTAACATTCAGAGGGAATCTATAAGATGCCCTCTGTGTGTATTTCTCAAATCCCACACTGGCATCAATGTGCATTTATTGTGCTGAGAAGTTTGACACCAAACTTCCCAGTATTCAGTGTAGCCATTATGGCGCTGTGGAGTTCGCAATGACAGATTCCCAGACCATATACTCAGTATGGCTACCCTGCACTTAATGTCTAAGAATTGACTTAGACACTGTAGGGGCATAGTGCTCATGCAGCTATTCCCTCACCTATTGTATAGTGCACCCTGCCTTAGGGCTGTAAGGCCTGCTAGAGGGGTGTCTTACTGTGCCACAGGGAGTGGTATGTCGACTTTGTCTTTGCAGAGCAGTGTGCATGCACTGAGTGAGGGGTCCCTGAGGGTGGCATAATACGTGCTGCATCCCTTAGTGACCTTCCCTGGCCACAGGGCCCTTGGTACCAGGAGTTACAAGGGACTTAACTGTGTGCCAGGGCTGTGCCAATGGTGGAAACAAAGGTACAGTTTTAGGGAAAGAACACTGTTGCTGGGGCCTGGTTAGCAGGGTCCCAGCACACTGCTAATCAAAGCTGGCATCAACACTTGCAACAACAGTGCAACACCTTAGACAGAGTTATGGCCCCCTATGGTGAGAGAGAACGCTCTTGAGGGAACAGAACAAAGGCCTGCTCTGTGTGCAGGTGATAACACCTCATCCAGGCCGGATGGACATTCTAGGGTGGGGAGCTTCAAAGTCCTTGCTGCCTTCGAAATACGACCCAAACCTCTCCAAGTAGAGGAGGAGGCTGTTCCCCAAGCCTGGGCAACCCCCTCCCTCCCCCAGTCCTGACCCACTTTTGGAGGCAGGACAATTAGGCAGCTTAGGAGGAGTGCCCACTTCAGGCAAGGCCCACCCCTAAAGTGGACGAGCTGAAGTGGACACTTCTTTCAGATTCCTCCCTCTTGGATGGAAGGAATTAGGCCAATCGGGTTTGTGTTATTCACACTTCCCAAAGGAAGTTGTCATAGGACGGAGTGTAGTCGCCCCAAAGGTGAGCAGCCCTTGACTACCACCTGGTACCCCCTGAAATGACGCTGAATTTAATATTTAAGTGCAACCATGAACTCTAGAACTCATGATTTAAGTTGACCTAAGAAGAGCTGGACAACACGCAAGTCTCCCAGCAGAGAAGTCTGAAGACAACAGACTTGGCCTCAGTCCTACTAGTCTGTATGACACCTTCAAATAATGTGCCCCCAGAAGAAAGCACCCCTGCATCCGGAGTCCTTGGACTTTGCGGAGCAGGACCAGTGATGTCCCTACAACCCCTGGCATCTCAACTTACCTAAGCAGCTGTGGGTTGACCTCTTTCTGGACTCCTGGCCAGAGCCTGCAGCCTGTTTCTGGAAGTCATCTCCTCCCTTGAATAACATTGGAACCAGACCGTGTGTTGGCACTTTGCTCCTTGCCACACCATTGCCACTGAGGGTGAAAGTTTGGTGCTACCTTGTGCCACCCCCCTCCCCCACCAGTACTTAACTCAACTGCAGCAGATCGACCCATGACCTCCCTCTAGTCACTTGTAAGTAGCTCTTCAGCAGATACCCAGTCTCCTTTGGATAGCACTGGGAGCCGGACCGCCCCTTTGCCACTGAGGTTGTATGTTTGGTGCTGCCTTGTGCCCCCACTCCTCCTCCCCCTTCAAGTTTTCCACACCCCTAAACCCAGTGTCTACATCAACCCACAGAGACAAATGTCTGACATTGCTTTTACTTACCTGGGAACAGCGCGTCTTCATCCCCTCCAGACTCCATTGATTAATATTGGGCACTGACTCTCACTTGAGCTCTGCACCCAGCTGTCCACGTGCTGCAGTGGGTGCAATTTTTGTACCAACATGATTCTTGCACGGTGCTAGTCTAAAACCCTGAAGACTGGGACTGTAAGTCATGTACTTATCTGTGTAACTGCATCCTTTTTTTCCTCCCGTAGGTTAATATTGAAGAATCCGAAAATTGCACAATGTCTATTTTTGGAATAGAAAAGTATTTTTACATACCTGGAAAAAAAAAAAAATATATATATATATACAGGGAGTGCAGAATTATTAGGCAAGTAGTATTTTTGAGGATTAATTTTATTATTGAACAACAACCATGTTCTCAATGAACCCAAAAAACTCATTAATATCAAAGCTGAATATTTTTGGAAGTAGTTTGTAGTTTGTTTTTAGTTTTAGCTATGTTAGGGGGATATCTGTGTGTGCAGGTGACTATTACTGTGCATAATTATTAGGCAACTTAACAAAAAAAAATATATACCCATTTCAATTATTTATTATTACCAGTGAAACCAATATAACATCTCAACATTCACAAATATACATTTCTGACATTCAAAAACAAAACAAAAACAAATCAGTGACCAATATAGCCACCTTTCTTTGCAAGGACACTCAAAAGCCTGCCATCCATGGATTCTGTCAGTGTTTTGATCTGTTCACCATCAACATTGCGTGCAGCAGCAACCACAGCCTCCCAGACACTGTTCAGAGAGGTGTACTGTTTTCCCTCCTTGTAAATCTCACATTTGAAGATGGACCACAGGTTCTCAATGGGGTTCAGATCAGGTGAACAAGGAGGCCATGTCATTAGATTTCCTTCTTTTATACCCTTTCTTGCCAGCCACGCTGTGGAGTACTTGGACGCGTGTGATGGAGCATTGTCCTGCATGAAAATCATGTTTTTCTTGAAGGATGCAGACTTCTTCCTGTACCACTGCTTGAAGAAGGTGTCTTCCAGGAACTGGCAGTAGTACTGGGAGTTGAGCTTGACTCCATCCTCAACCCGAAAAGGCCCCACAAGCTCATCTTTGATGATACCAGCCCAAACCAGTACTCCACCTCCACCTTGCTGGCGTCTGAGTCGGACTGGAGCTCTCTGCCCTTTACCAATCCAGCCACGGGCCCATCCATCTGGCCCATCAAGACTCACTCTCATTTCATCAGTCCATAAAACCTTAGAAAAATCAGTCTTGAGATATTTCTTGGCCCAGTCTTGACGTTTCAGCTTGTGTGTCTTGTTCAGTGGTGGTCGTCTTTCAGCCTTTCTTACCTTGGCCATGTCTCTGAGTATTGCACATCTTGTGCTTTTGGGCACTCCAGTGATGTTGCAGCTCTGAAATATGGCCAAATTGGTGGCAACTGGCATCGTGGCAGCTGCACGCTTGACTTTTCTCAGTTCATGGCCAGTTATTTTGCGCCTTGGTTTTTCCACACGCTTCTTGCGACCCTGTTGACTATTTTGAATGAAACGCTTGATTGTTCGATGATCACGCTTCAGAAGCTTTGCAATTTTAAGAGTGCTGCATCCCTCTGCAAGATATCTCACTATTTTTGACTTTTCTGAGCCTGTCAAGTCCTTCTTTTGACCCATTTTGCCAAAGGAAAGGAAGTTGCCTAATAATTATGCACACCTGATTTAGGGTGTTGATGTCATTAGACTACACCCCTTCTCATTACAGAGATGCACATCACCTAATATGCTTAATTGGTAGTAGGCTTTCGAGCCTATACAGCTTGGAGTAGGACAACATGCATGAAGAGGATGATGTGGTCAAAATACTCATTTGCCTAATAATTCTGCACTCCCTGTATATATATATATATATATATATATATATATATATATATATATATCTATATATATTTTTTTTTTTTTTTTTTTTTGGGTTCTAATCATGTATAAAAGCAAATGTTATTTTTTTAAATTGGTCTCAGATTTATTCATTAAGTGTGTCTCAATTATTGTCTCTTTGTGTGCAAAAAATGCTTGACACAACTCCTTGATAAGCCTAACTGCTCGCCCACACTACCACAGATAGAGCATTAGACTTATCTACTTTGGCCTCTGCAAACCAACTGGGGATTCGATGAACTCTCTGCCCAGTGTACTTCTTTTAGTACACTATATAGAAAGCCAGCTTCCTACACAACCTGTCAGGGGTGGAGTGTTGAATGAGGATACCAGGGTTGCACGGTGCAGGACAATCGTGGTGTGTAATCATCTTGTTTACAGGAGCCCCTGTGCTTGCCTCGGACCAGGTTCCCAGCAGAACAACAGTAAGTGCCTCATTGAAGGGCAGGAGGGGTTCAGAAGTGGAAATCCTAAGCTGAAGGGGTTAGTCTTGACTGCCGCTGAAGGCAGTCTGAGGTCAAGGACCGCTGCTGCACTACGCACAACCATTGTATACGAAGCTACTTCCTCCCTAGCCACAGTGGGGGAAGAGCAAGCCAGTATCGGAAGAGGTGTCTAGTCCACTGGCCTCTCCTAGTTCCTCATACCAATCCATAGATCTCAATAACTGGTGTTCTAAAGGGTCCAGTGACCCCCCTCACAATCTTCTTTCATGACTGGCTGTTGAAAATAATGCTCAGGGAACGATCTGGCAACAACGGGTGGTGGAATCGGTGTCGAGTAACACTGTTCTGGCTGCGGACCGTCTGGAATCAGAATAGGGTGGGTGCCGGGGGCATCTGCGTCGTGACAGGCACCAGAGAATGTTGCATGTGTACGTCAGGCACTGATCCAGATTTGGATACATGAGACCCTATTGGATCCTCTCTAAAGTCTTTTACCAGAAAGGGGGGAAGCTCCAGCTCCTGGAAAAGGTGAGTCAGACCTGGCATCAATGCTGTGGAATGTTGCCTGGAACTACGATGTACTGAAGTTCTCACGTCAGCCGATGGACGAGACAGAGTTGACTTCCTTTTAGACTTCTGTTTTGTTTTTGTGGACCCAAAATTCCCGAGGGCCTTGAGTGGGAAGAAGTGGACTTGGGGTTTTTGGAGCAGTCCTGCAAACCTTCTCCTTGACAGGGACCTTTGAGGAGTTGAGCTGGATGCTGTCTACTGCTGGGCCGCAAGCAGCTTTAGGGACCACTCCCTGAAAGCCTTGAGGCCAGGCACCACTCTGCATGCCGAGCAGCTCCACCAGACTGCCGTCGTGTTCTCGACCCCTCCCTCGCCGCTGCCACGAGTACGAGGCCCTCCACCACCCGCCTGCGTCTCATCCTTGGTGTCTAGTGGTTGCCGTAAGTATTGTGTGTGTGTCTTGTAATCTATATTAGTGCGTTTGTTTTTCTGTGCCTCTTTTCTGTTTTATTGCCTTCTTTGCCTTCGTTTTTTTTGGCTGTTTTATTTCCTGTTTTTATTGCCTTCTGGTTCCGTCCTCTCCTTCTCCCTGGTTCCTGCCCCCATTCGCCACCACCTCCCACCACTCCTTCTTAATGGCAGCCGCAGGCGCGCCAGAGGCAAGCCCGTCTGCGCCTGGACCGTGCCCAGCGCCAGCCCCCCTGCTCCTCGCGCCCCCCACACAGCCAGACGCCACTACACCACTTCAGAACTCCTCACGCTCAACACCAGCCACACCACCGCCTGCGTCCAGGCCTCTGCCAGGCACACCCACTGACCTTTTTCCTGCCACTTGTACACTTCACCTGCGCTCAAGCCACCAAGCACCACAACAACGCCAACCACCTTAGCTGCATCCTCCTCAACACCCGCTCCGTCCACAAGCACACCTTTGAACTCTGGGACCTGCTCACATCAACCTCCCCAGACATCGCCTTCCTCACTGAAACCTGGATGAACCCTGTAGGAAAATGGCTCCCCCACTTTTTGCCTGGTATTGATGCTGACTTGACTGAAGTGTGCTGGGACCCTGCTAACCAGGCCCCAGCACCAGTGTTCTTTCACTAAAAATGTACCATTGTTTCCACAATTGGCACACCCCTGGCACACAGATAAGTCCCTTGTAAAAGGTACCAGTGGTACCAAGGGCCCTGAGACCAGGGAAGGTCCCTAAGGGCTGCAGCATGTGTTGTGCCACCCTAAGGGACTCCTCACCTAACACATGCACATTGCCATTGGAGATTGTGTGCGTTTGGTGGGGAGAAAAAGGCAAAATCGACATGGCATCCCCCTCAGGATGCCATGCACACAAAATACTGCCTGTGGCATAGGTAAATCACCCCTCTAGCAGGCCTTACAGCCCTAAGGCAGGGTGCACTATACCACAGGTGAGGGCATAGCTGCGTGAGCAATATGCCCCTACAGTGTCTCAGTTTATTCTTAAACATTGTAAGTACAGTGTGTCCATATTAAGTATGGTCTGGGAATTTGTCAAAACGAACTCCACAGCTCCCCTGTATTTTACCCTATCCTTCAGTGCAGGACTGATTGGTGTGTGTGCCAGCCTGCCACTGAGACGAGTTTCTGACCCCCTGGGATGAGAACCTTTGTGCTTTCTGAGGCAAGAAACAAAGCCTGCACTGGGTGAAGGTGCTTAACACCTCTCCCTGCAGGAACTGTAACACCTAGCAGTGAGCCTCAAAGGCTCATGATTCGTGTTACAATACCCCAGGGCACTCCAGCTAGTGGAGATGCCTGCCCCCTGGACACAGCCCCTGCTTTTGGCAGCAAGTCCAGAGGAGGTAATGAGAAAAACAACGAGGAGTCACCTACCAGTCGGGACAGCCCCTAAGGTTCCTTGAGCTGAGGTGACCTCTGCCTTTAGAAATCCTCCATCTTGAGTTTGGAGGATTCCCCCAATAAGTATAGGGATGTGCCACCTCCCCTCAGGGAGGAGGCACAAAGAGGGTGTAGCCACCCTCCAGGACAGTAGCCATTGGCTACTGCCCTCCTGACCTAAACACACCCCTAAATGTACTATTTACGGGCAACCCAGAACCCAGGAAATCAGATTCCTGCAACCTACACGAAGAAGAAGGACTGCTGACCTGAAAGCCCTGCAGAGACGACAGTGACGACAACTGACTTGGCCTCAGCCCTTCCGGCCTGTCTCAAGAATCAAAGAACCTGCACACTGACGCATTCGACAGGGACCAGCGACCTCTGAAGCCTCAGAGGACTGCCCTGAACCCGAAGGACCAAGAAACTCCTGTTAACAGCGGCACTGTTCAAAAACAGCAACGACTTTGCAACAAAGAAGCAACTTTCAAAGACTTCACTCTTCCCGCAGGAAGCGTTAGACTTCACACTCTGCACCCGACGCCCCCGGCTCTAGCTCCAGAGAACCAACCCTGCAGGGAGGCCTCCCAGGCGACTGCGACCTCGTGAGTAACCTGAGATGACCCCCCCCGGGCCCCCACAGCAAAGCATGCAGAGAGGATCCAGAGGATCCCCCTGACCGCAACTGCCTGGAACAAAGAACCCAACGCCTGGACCAAGCACTGCACCCGCAGCCCCCAGGACCAGAAGGAACCGAACTCCAGTGCAGAAGTGACCATCAGGCGACCCTCTGCCTAGCCCAGTCGGTGGCTGGCCCGAGAAGCCCCCTGTGCCCTGCCTGCACTGCTAGAGTGACCCCCCGGGTCCCTCCATTGATTCGTATTGAAAACCCGACACCTGCTAAGCACACTGCACCCGGCAGCCCCTGTGCTGCTGAGGGTGTGTTTCGTGTGCCTACTTGTGTCCCCACGTGCCCCCCGTCCTCTACAAAACCCTCCTGGTCTGCCCTCCGAAAACATAGGTACTTACCTGTTAGCAGACTGGAACCTGAGCACCCCTGTTCTTCATAGGCGCATGTGTTTTGGGCCCTCCTTTGACCTCTGCACCTGACCGGCCCTGTGTTGCTGGTGCGGTGACTTTGGGGTTGCCTTGAACCCCCGACTGTTGACTTTTGCACTGTGTCCACTTTTAAAATTGCTTATTGCCATTTTAACTAAAACAGTGTATGTTACTGCTCTAATTCAAAGTTCCTTACTTACCTATATGGAGTACTTTGCATTTTATGTATTTACTTCAAATCTTGTTGTTCTAAAATAAATTAAGAAAATATATTTTTCTATATAAAAACGATTGGCCTGGAGTTAAGTCTTTGAGTGTGTGTTCCTCATTTATTGCCTGTGTGTGTACAACAAATGCTTAACACTACCCTCTGATAAGCCTACTGCTCGCCCACACTACCACAAACTAGAGCATTAGAATTATCTGATTTTGCCACTATCTCACCTCTACGGGGAACCCTTGGACTCTGTGCACACGATCTCTCACTTTGAGATAGTATATACAGAGCCAACTTCCTACAACATCCAACAAAATATTTGTGTGGCAGAAATACGGAACTTCTAATGTTTTAACGTGCTCTCAAAAGTGGTGATGACGAAAACGAAGGCGACGTCAAATATTTGCCCAAGATCACAGCATATAGCAACAGTGTGATCATCAAGTATATTACAGGTAGGTGCAGTAACTTGTTCAATTAAATAAGGGCCGCAGCATAGTAACATGTTGACGTTTTTTGGAAAACAGAGTGCTTCGTGGTTCATATTCACATATCTAAAGCTGCAATCCCTACGTTAGCCTACACAGTTCTGTAACTGGATCGCTGCCAGGCAGAAACATTGGAATCCCTGCACACATTTATCAATCACTACTGCCAGTTAGGCCAGGTGAGTAGGGACTGTTATTGTCCTTTTCCATCAACCACAATGAATGCTAATACTTGCCTGTTTATTCTAAGGTTAAAAATCTGCAGCTGTCCTAATATTCAACTGTGGTCCTGAAATAGAATGTACAGGTTCCTAGCTTTCTAGTAAGGACACGCTGGCAAGCAATGATTATCACCCCAGCCCACAGCAGGAGGCTTCTGTTCTCATGATGACAAAGGTGATGGAGAACACAATTGGGACTTTCCTATGGTAGAAGTATTTTGCTGTTATCAGGCATTTGAGGATTGTATTGGAGAATATTATGTGACATTGCTATTAGACTAAAGGGGTCATTCTGACCATGGCGGTCACCGACCGCCAGGGCCAACGACCGCGGAAGCACCGCCAACAGGCTGGCGGTGCTTCCTGGGCCATTCTGACCACGGCGGTAAAGCCGCGGTCAGAAAAGGGGAACCGGCGGTTTCCCGCCGGTTTACCCCTGGCCCAGGGAATCCTCCATGGCGGCGCTGCTTTCAGCGCCGCCATGGGGATTCCGACCCCCTTCCCGCCAGCCTGTTTCTGGCGGTTTACACCGCCAGAATCAGGCTGGCGGGAACGGGTGTCATGGGGCCCCTGGGGGCCCCACAAAGATTTTCAGTGTCTGCGTTGCAGACACTGAAAATCGCGACGGGTGCCACTGCACCCGTCGCACCCCAGCAACTCCGCCGGCTCCATTCGGAGCCGGCTTCATCGTTGCTGGGGCTTTCCCGCTGGGCCGGAATGACCCCCTAAATTGGTTGCTTTACACAGTCATATTCATTGTGAAAGAAAGAGTTACGAGGTGTCTTTTCTCTTCTAGGAACTGCCTTTCCTGAATAGGAGCGAACATGAAAGAACTGACGGCTTTCATCACAAGAAGAAAATGGGGGCATAAACATCGACTGTAGACTGTTATGAACTGTCAGTTTGATTGGTTATGTGGAATACTTCTTAATTTTAAATGTATTTGCTGTTACCTCAGGATTACTGTTGCACCTAGCCTTTTCTGCAGGATCACCCCCAGTCTTTTTGCCTCTTTCCTCCTAATTGTTCTGACCAGTCTTTGTTTGCTTTAGGACTCTGGGCCCTTTACCACTGCTAAAACAGTGCTAAAGTGCAAGTGCTCTTTGTGTAAATTGTACTGTTGATTGGTTTATCCATGATTGGCATATTTGACTTACTGTTAAGTCCCTAGTGAAGTGCACTAGAGGAGTCCAGGGCCTGTAAATCAAATGCTACTAATGGGCCTACAGCACTGGTTGTGCCACCTACATTAGTAGCCCTGTAAACAGAGCTCAGACCTGCCACTGCAGTGTCTGTGTGTGCAGTTTTAAACTGTCAATTTGACTTAGCAAGTGTTACCATTTGACAGGCAAAACCTTCCCTTATACTATGTCAAGTCGGCCCTAAGGTAGGCCCTAGGGGCAGGGTGCAGTGTATGTTTAAGGTAGGACATATACTAGTGTGTTTTATGTGCCCAAACAGTGAAAATACTGACAAATTTGGTTTTCACTGTGCAACACCGATCCCTCTCATAGGTTAACATGGGGGCTGCCTTTAAGTATCCTTAAAGCGCAGATTCCTGTTGAGAGCAGATAAAAAGCTGGAGTTTAGAGTCTCTGAACTCACAATTTAATAATACATCTTTTAGTGAAGTTGGTTTTTAAATTGTCTATTTGAAAAAGCCACTTTTAGAAAGTAGGCATTTTCTTGCTTGAACCATTCTGTGCCTCTGCCTCTTTGTAGATTGTCTGTTTGGGTCAGTTTTACAGTTGGAGCTGTTTTGCCCCTCTCTAGACATTGACACAAAAGGGGCGGGGTGTATCCTGCATGTTCTGATGAGCCACCTGAGCTACAGGGGAGGGAAGACTGGTCGGTCACACCTGAAAGGGCTGTGCCTGCCCTCACACAATGCAGTCTCTGTCCCCCCTGGTGTGCGCCTGGGGCCTAGCCTGGACAAGGAAGGATCTTGCAAACACTTGAGACTTTGCTTTCAAGTTTGCCAACTTCAAAGGCAGAACAGGGCATAAGAAGAAGACCCAAAACTCCAGACTTTTAGAATCTTTCTGGAGTCAAGAGGAACCTCTGCCAAGGAGAATAGCTGAAGAGCTGGAGGAGTACTGTCCCTTTGCTGTGTTGCTTTGCTGGACTGGCCTGCAGTTGCTGCTTCTGCCTTAAAAGAGTGCAAAGGGTGAACTTTGCTGTGTGTCCTTGTAGGAAAGTACCATCTTGCATGGCATGTTACCCCCATTTTTACATGTATGTCAGTTTGTTTTTTGCCTGTCTCACTGGGATCCTGCTAGCCAGGACCCCAGTGCTCATAGCTGTGGCCTGAATGTGTGTTCTCTGTGTGGTGCCCAACTGTATCACTGAGGCTCTGCTAACCAGAACCTCAGTGTTTATGCTCTCTCTGCTTTAAAATTGTCACTGCAGGCTAGTGACCATTTTCACCAATTCTAATTGGCACACTGAAACACCCTTATAATCCCCTAGTATATGGTCCTTAGGTACCCAGGATATTGGGGTTCCAGGAGATCCCTATGGGCTGCAGCATTTCTTTTGCCACCCATAGGGAGCTCAGACAAACCTTTACACAGGCTGCCACTGCACCCTGAGTGAAATAACGCACACGTTATTTCACAGCCATTTTACACTGCACTTAAGTAACTTATAAGTCACCTATATGTCTAGCCTTCACTTAGTGAAGGTTAGGTGCAAAGTTACTAAGTGTTCAGGGCAATTTCCCCGGACTTTGTGAGTGCGGAGACACCATTACACGCGTGCACTACATATAGGTCAATACCTATATGTAGCTTCACAATGGTAACTCAGAATATGGCCATGTAACATGTTTAATATCATGGAATTGTCCCCCCCATGCCAAATCTGGTATTGGGGTGCCAATGCCATGCATCCCCAGGGCTCCAGCATGGACCCCGGGTACTGCCAAACTAGCTCTCTGGGGTTTTCTCTGCAGCTACCGCTGCTGCCAACCCTCAGACAGGTTTCTGCCCTCCTGGGGTCTGGGCAGCCCAGTCCCAGGAAGGCAGAACAAAGAATTTCCTCTGAGAGAGGGTGTTACACTCTCTCCCTTTGGAAATAGGTGTGAAGGGCTGGGGAGGAGTAGCCTCCCCCAGCCTCTGGAAATGCTTTGAATGGCACAGATGGTGCCCTCTGTGCATAAGCCAGTCTACACCCATTCAGGGATCCCCCCTCAGCCCTGCTCTGGCACGAAACTGGACAAAGGAAAGGGGAGTGACCACTCCCCTGTCCAGCACCTCCCCAGGGGTGGTGCCCAGAGCTCCTCCAGTGTATCCCAGACCTCTGCCATCTTGAATGCAGAGGTGTGAGGGCACAACGGAGATCTCTGAGTGGCCAGTGCCAGCAAGTGACGTCCGAGACCCCTCCTGATAGGTGCTTACCTCTCTCTGTAGCCAGTCCTCATCTGAGGGCTATTTAAGGTCTCTCCTGTTGGTTTCTCTTCAGATAACGAATGCAAGAACTCACCAGAGTTCTGCCAAAGATCGACCGCTGACTGCTCCAGGACGCCTGCAAAACTACAACAAAGAAGCAAGAAGACTACCAGCGACATTGTAGTGCCTACTCCTGCTGACTTTCTCGACTGTTTCCTGGTGGTGCATGCTCTGAGGGTCGTCTGCCTTCACCCTGCACTGGAAGCCAAGAAGAAATCTCCTGTGGGTTGGCTGAGTCTTCCCCCTGCTACTGCAGGCACCAAATTTCTGCTTCACCGTTCCTCTGGGTCCCCTCTCATCTCGACGAGCGTGGTCCCTGGAACAGAGGAGCTGGATCCAAGTGACCCCCACAGTCCAGTGGTCCTTCTATCCAAATTTGGTGGAGGTACGTCCTTGCCTCCCCACGCCAGACAGTAATCCTGTGTACTGCGTGAACTGCTGCTGCTAGGGCTTCTGTGCACTATTGCAAGGATTCCTTCATGCGCAGCACAGCCCAGGTCCCCAGCACTCTGTCCTGCATTGCCCAACTCGCTGAGTTGGACTCTGACTTCGTGGGACCCTCTTTTGTTGTGCTGAGACGACCGCCGTGCTCAGATCTTCTGAACGCCTGTTCAGGTGCTTCTGTGGGTGCTGCCTGCTTCTGTGTGGGCTCTCTCTGTTGCTGAGCGCCCTCTCTGTCTCCTACAAGGGGCGACCTCCTGGTCTTTCCTGGGCCCTGGCAGAACCCAAAATCATCAACGCGACTCTTGCAGCTTGCAAGGCTTGTTTGCGGTCTTTCTGCGTGGAAACAACTCTGCATCCTCCAGCACGCTGTGGGACATCTTCTTCCCACTAAACCCCGGATGAAGGTGCAAAAGGGCTGCCTCCAGGTGGAAGAAGCCGAAGATTCTGCAACAACAGAAGGTGCCAGGAACTTCTCCTTTGGTCAGAAGATGTCCCACGGTGTGTAACACCCTCT
The DNA here is from genome assembly GCF_031143425.1 of Pleurodeles waltl. NCBI lineage: Eukaryota > Metazoa > Chordata > Amphibia > Caudata > Salamandridae > Pleurodeles > Pleurodeles waltl. The sequence continues at coordinate 924,722,701 of NC_090437.1, forward strand.
CTCAGAGGAAATCCTTTGTTCTTCCTTCATGGGACTGGGCTGCCCAGGCCCCTGGGGAGCAGAAACCTGTCTGAGGGTTGGCAGCAGCGGTAGCTTCAGAGAAAACCCTGGAGAGCTAGTTTGGGAGTACCCGGGCTCTATGCTGGGGCCCCGGGGATGCATGGAATTGTCCCCCCATTACCAGAATGGTATTGGGGGTGACAATTCCATGATCCTAGACATGTTACATGGCCATGTTCGGAGTTACCATTGTGATGCTACATATAGGTATTGACCTATAGGTAGTTCACGCGTGTAATGGTGTCCCTGCACTCACAAAGTCCGGGGAATTTGCCCTGAACTATGTGGGGGCACCTTGGCTAGTGCCAGGGTGCCCACACACTAAGGAACTTTGCACCTAACCTTCACTAAGTGAGGGTTAGATATATAGGTGACTTATAAGTTACTTAAGTGCAGTGTAAAATGGCTGTGAAATAACGTGGATGTTATTTCACTCAGGCTGCAGTGGCAGTCCTGTGTAAGAATTGTCTGAGCTCCCTATGGGTGGCAAAAGAAATGCAGCAGCCCATAGGGATCTCCTGGAACCCCAATACCCTGGGTACCTAGGTACCATATACTAGGGAATTATAAGGGTGTTCCAGTGTGCCAATCAGAATTGGTAAAATTAGTCACTAGCCTGCAGTGACAATTTTTAAAGCAGAGAGAGCATAAACACTGAGGTTCTGGTTAGCAGAGCCTCAGTGATACAGTTAGGCCACAAACTTATGAGCACTGGGGTCCTGGCTACCAGCATCCAAGTGACACATATCAAACACACTGACAACATAGGGTTTTCACTATGAGCACTGGGCCCTGGCTAGCAGGATCCCAGTGAGACAGTAAAAACACCCTGACATATACTCACAAACAGGCCAAATGTGGGGGTAACAAGGCTAGAAAGAGGCTACCTTCCTACAGGGTCCCTACTTGGACAGGGTTCAAACCGACTGCCAACGAGAGAACCTATTTCTAACAATTACCTTCCAAAATGTGACAAATGACTTCTCTTTCAATATTATAATTCTGTAGCAGGTTTGCTCTTGCTACTAGACAGGTCCTTTAATGCTCCATAGTTTTGGTAATTCAAGCAGTCCATTCATTTATGGCAGTTAATCATATTCATGCTATTACGATGATGGAACAGCGCTAATGAGTGACACATTTGCAAAGCATTATTATTTTTTTTATTGTGGTAAGTGCCAAAGTTTTAAAACAAGCAACATTTTGACAATGAAATACAAGCTAAATACCAATGTACAGTACTCACAAACAAACATGAAAATCTAAAGTATGCAAGATGAACAGGTCGCACTCTAAGTAGTGGCTTTATCCAAAGAGACACCACAACAATTCTAGATCCATGGAAAGTCATGTTTTAAGTAATCTGTGACTTCTATCATGTCGATGCCCACCTGCCACCACGCCTGCTGCCTAGCTGTTTCAGCCCCACTAACGGGAGATGGGCCTAACAGAAATAGGCCCGTCTTCCTACAAGGAGGTGGGTGCAGGCATACTGACTTCTAGGGAATGACTGCACGCAGACACGTACACACCAATCCGTGACTTCTATCGGGTCGAGGGCAGCCCTCATCCATCAGCACTTCTCCATATCTTCTGATTTTGTTATGGGCAGGTCTGTCACAGACTGCTCTGTCAATATTGCCATTCTGCCTCCGGCTTTCAATGCCTTTGGCACTGGTCCGCTTCTGAATAGAATCTTAAGATGCCCTGTGTGTGCGCATCCAGGTTCACCATTTTATTTAAGTTGCACTTATTGAGTAGCTTCTTTGGGGTTCGAATTGCCTCATTTTGGTTGGGCCCCACCTGCCCCCACACCTGCTGTGCCTAGCTGTTTCAGCCCTACTAGCGGGTGATGGGCCTAACAGAAATGGGCCCGTCTTCCTACAAGGAGGTAAGGAGCAGGCATATTGATTTCTAGGGAGTGACCACGCCCACACGCATCACAATGATCCATGGAAAGTGGTCAGTTGACTGGGGCTGTACTGTTCCCAGAGGTGGGAAAATCTAGAGCCATGGTGCCATATTGGCGTGTAAGCAGTCTGAAGACTGCCTCTCCCTGATAGACTAGCGGTGCAGGCCTGCTGCATCCCCCGGCTCAGCACCTGACCCGCGAGTTGGAGTTGAGGGGTGGTCACACAACCCTTACAGGCCCCAGTCGGGGCGTATATTGGTGGAAGGACCCATGCCGGCCATTGACTGAGAATTGAGGAGCCCCAGTGCCGAAAGATACCATTGCACCCACAGCCCCCTAACCTTAGGGAATCCGACCACCAGTACAGCAACATCCAGCAGGCAGCACTACCACAAAACTGCAATAACACTTTTCAGTTGACAGTTGACAGTGAAAAGTGTTACTTGTCTGTAAACCGTTTTCTTTGCAACTCTAATCAAAGTGGTGTTGATACATATGTTCGATACCTACTTGCTAATATACTTACCTGCAAGAAGATCCTTTTATATATATTTTTGCTATATAAAATGCTACATAAAAACAATTGGCCTGGAGTTTGTCATTGATTGTGTGCCTCATTTATTGCCTGTGTGTGTACAACAAACGCTCTGCATTACCGTCTGAGAAGCCTAACTCACCACACTAACACAAAAGAGGTCATTAGTATTGTATTCTTTAGCGTCTGTTAAGTCCCAGGGGAACATCTGTACTCTGTGCACACTATATATCATTTTGAACAACTATATACAGAGCAAGAAGACTGAAAATTCCAGCAGGGACTAAGCAAGTGCTGCAACGTGTCATCGATTCAGCAGACCTAACACCGCATACCATGCAGGGGCGTGCATGGCACCGAGGTGGTAAGAGGGTTGCTGGCTCCAATGCCACAATGGACACTTACACCATGAGCAATGGCTGGAGTCATCCCACATACAGTGAACAATAAACCTGTTATCTGGACTGATCAGGAACACACCATGGGTAGACTGAAATCAACTAAACCTCACTCCTGTCCACCCTCTCCCACACTCCATGCTGAATCCACTCATTAGGGGACAAACCGGTCCGGCTGATGGTGTGGTTGGCCTAACAGTATTCACAAGCCCAACGATAACAGAAATCACCTTGCCTATATGCCAGACACTACGTTCGCAATCCGCCATACTTCAGTTTGTATCAGTGTGACCTTACAGCCAGCCACCCACCCCATAGTAGCCACTGCCTATTCCGTGTAATGATTCAGACTTCCCTGCTTTATCCTTGAGTGGCCTGTCTGATACTCAATATTAAAAAAAACTTTTGATTAACTCTCCTGTGAGTACCTGTTTGCGACCCGACACTGAACTGTTTTATACAAACCCCTATTCCACAGTTCCAGTTGGCTGCCTAATCTTGTCCCCCCCTTTCCTGTTGGTCGTTTCCCACAGTCCTCGGCTAGTAACCCCCCTTACTGAATCCCAATCTGTCTTATATGTTGAGTCCAGTCCAAATGAGGGTAGCTACATAGGTGCTGCTCAGTCGAGCATTCTTGTGTAGCCTTACTAGAACCCAGAGAGGCCATCAGACTGATCCATATGGAACCAGTGTTTCTCACTCTCGTAGACCAACCACTGAGAGATGTATTGTAAGTGGGCGGCCCAATAGTACTTGAGGATATTCGGGCAGGCCCCTCCACCACTTTCTCTAGGCCGCATGAGTAAAGAGTTACAGATCCTCCATTGCTTACCATTCTTAATAAAGCAAAAGTCCCACTGTAAGTGAGTGATATCATCTCGGGCAGCCTGGCTCTGGCAAAGACAAGCATTATGGTGAAAACAGGGTTGTCTTACTCTGACAAAAATGAGCAGCAGCAAACCGGTCTCTAATGGGCCACCACTAACAAGTTTTGTCATTTATATCCAAACTTTGGAGTGCGTGCCAAAAGGGAAGGGAATACAAGTACTCTTCAAAAGCCCGAGCCCACCCCAACTTCTAATAATCATACTGTGGATACTTTTACAAATTTGTTATGTCTGCCAGACCCGAATAGTATGATTGGCATCATGTGTTTGAATGCATGTTTTAAAACTTTAACAGACGTTGTCTGCAATGATGAAAACAGTTGAGATAGATTTAAAAATAGCCAATGAAACTGAATATTTGTGAAAAATTCAGAGGGGGCCACAATTATTATTCCCCCACTGGGGGAAGGAGTGGCCTCACATTTAAACATTTGAAGACTGGTGGTGTAGAGTGTAGTGGCTTGGTGCTGGTGGAGTTGGTATTGTGTGGATTGGTATAGAGAGGTGTACCATTGTGTGGCGTGGGTTTGCAGGGAGTGACATTGTGTAGCTTTGAGTGTACTGGCATAGAATGGAGTGCTATTTTGTGGTGTGAAGTGAGGTGTGGAATAGTGTTGCATTCAGTAAGGTGGAGTGGCACTCTGTGGCTTGTAGTTACATTTAGTGGAGAACAGCCACCCTAAAAACACTCAGATCATACATAAGGATGGAATTATGACAAAATAGAAAATATTGATATTCCAGCCTTAGAAATAAAGGATTACACCGTGTACGAAGAAGCATTTTGTAGGAAAATGGCTCCTTGTTACAGTTACCCCCCCCCACACTTTTTGCCTGATATTGATACTGACTTGACTTGAGAGTGCGCTGGGGTCCTGCTAACCAGGCCCCAGCACCAGTGTTCTTTCACTAAAAATTTACCATTGTTCCCCAATTGGCACACCCCTGGCACACAGATAAGTCCCTTGTAAAAGGTGCCAGTGGTACCAAGGGCCCTGTGACCAGGGAAGGTCCCTAAGGGTTGCAGCATGTTTTGTGCCACCCTAAGGGACTCCTCACCTAACACATGCATGCTGCCATTGGAGATTGTGTGTGTTGGTGGGGAGAAAAAGGCAAAGTCGACATGGCATCCCCCTCCGGATGCCATGCAAACCAAATACTGTCTGTAGCATAGGTAAGTCATCCCTCTAGGAGGCTTTAAAGCCCTAAGGCAGGGTGCACTACACCACAGGTGAGGGCATAGCTGCATGAGCAATATGTCCCTACAGTGTCTAAGTCAATCTTTAGACATTGTAAGTGCAGTGTGGCCATATTAAGTATACGGTCTGGGAGTTTTTCAAAACGAACTCCACAGCTCCATAATGGCTACACTGAATACTGGGAAGTTTTGTATCAAATTTCTCAGAATAATCAACCCACACTGATGCCAGTGCCGGATTTATTATACAATGCACACAGAGGGCATCTTAGAGATACCCCTGTATTTTACCCAGTCCTTCAGTGCAGGACTGACTGGTCTGTGCCAGCCTGCCACTGAGTGACGAGTTTCTGTCCTCCTGGGGTGAGAGCCTTTGTGCTCTCAGAGGCCAGAAACAAAGCCTTCACACCTCCCCCCTGCAGGAACTGTGACACCGAGCAGTGAGCCTCAAAGGTTCAGGATTTGTGTTACAATGCCTCAGGGCACTCCAGCTAGTGGAGATGCCTGCCCCCAATTTGGCGGCAAGTCCGGAGGAGTTAATGAGAAAAACAAGGCGGAGTCACCCTCCAGCCAGGACAGCTCCTAAGGTGTCCAAGCTGACGTGACCCCTTTCTTAGAAAACCCATCTTGCTTTGGAGGATTTCCCCCAACAGGATTAGGGATGTGCCCCCCTCTCCAAAAGGAGGAGGCACAAGGAGGGTGTAGCCACCCTCAGGGACAGTAGCCATTGGCTACTACCCTGCAGCCCTAAGACACACCCCTAAATTTAGTATTTAGGGGTGATTGTGAGCCCAAGAAAACAGATTTCCTGATGCACTAAAGAAGAAGGACTGCTGACCTGAAAGCCCCGCAGAGAAGACGGAGACAACTGACTTGGCCCCAGCCCTACCGGCCTGTCTCCAGACTCAAAGAACCTGCAACAGCGACACATCCAGTGGGACCAGCGACCTCTGCCGACTCAGAGGACTGCCCTGCAACCCAAAGGACCAAGAAACTCCCAAGGACAGCGGCTCTGTCTGAACATCCAAGAAGAAACCATCTCCAGCCTCACTCCAGAAGCGTGAGTCCCCAACACTCTGCACCCGACGCCCTTGGCTCGTGTCCAGTGAAACCAACACTTCAGCGAGGACCCCCAGGTCACTCCAACATCGTGAACACCCTGAGACGACCTCCCTGCACCCCCACAGCGACCCATGCAGAGAGAATCCAGAGGATCCCCCTGACCGCGACTGCCCGGTAACAAAGAATCAGACGCCTGGAAGAAACACTGCACCTGCAGCCCCCAGACCCAAGAGGAACCAACTACCAGTGCAGGAGTGACCAGCAGGCGGCCCTCATCTTTTCCCAGTCGGTGGCTGGCACGAGAATTCCCCTGTGCCCTGCCTGCATCGCCAGAGTGACCCTGGGTCCCTCCATTGCTTTCAATGCAAAACCCGACACCTACTTTGCACACTTCACCCAGCCGCCTCTGTGCCGCTGAGGGTGTATTTTGTGTGCCTGTTTGTGACCCCCCCCCCCAGTGCTCTACAAAAAAACCCTGGTCTGCTCCCCGAGGACGCAGGTACTTACCTTCTAGCAGACTGGAACCAGAGCACCCCTAGTCTCCATAGGCGCCTACATTATTTGGGCCCTACTTTGACCTCTGCACCTGACCAGCCCTGTGTTGCTGGTGCTGGGTTTTTGGGTTTGACTTGAACCCCCAACCGTGGGCTGCCTATGCCCCGAAGACTGAACTTGTACATGCTTTACTTACCTGCTAAACTAACTTGTACTTACCTCCCCCAGGAACTGTTGATTTCTGCACTGTGTCCACTTTTAAAATAGCTTATTACCATTTTTGCCAAAACTGTGTACATTACTGTTTTACTCCAAAGTTCCATATTTACCTATGCCAAGTACCTTACAATTTATGTATTTACTTGAATTCTGAATCTTGTGGTTCGAAAATAAATTAAGAAAAGAATATTTTTCTATATAAAAACCTATTGGCCTGGAGTTTGAGTATGTGTTCTCATTTATTGCCCGTGTGTGTACAACAAATGCTTAACACTACCCTCTGATAAGCCTACTGCTCGACCACACTACCACAAATAGAGCATTAGTATTATCTATTACTGCCACTATCAACCTCTAAGGGGAACCCTTGGACTCTGTGCACACTATCTCTCACTTTGAGATAGTATATACAGAGCCAACTTCCTACACATTTCCAATGCAATTGGTCTCACATTTGTTTGAGTTAGAGCTATTAGCATTGTAAACGCCTAACCGTACTTTTCTTGCCATATAAATTGGAAATGAAAAGTAATACAAGGTCGATGTCCAAGGCAGTAACCAAACCGCCACGAGGAGGGACAATCGTAAAGCATTTACCATTGATAACAAAGAACTATGAACGAGCAATAGTGATGGGCATGGCTAAAAGCCCAAATAGATGACACCACGTCAGAAAAGCAGCACTTGCACACTGCTATGCTTGACCTCAAAAGGACTACACGTTAGAACTTGAATACAACACTATTAAGTCAATGCAGTAGCAGCAGGAGAGTAACAATTTGCAGACTAAAAGGTGAAGTGTGAGAAAGAAACACACACACACACAAGCCAAGACACAAACAACAACAAGCATCAAGTGATGTAAATGGACTGTCATATGGCAGGAGCATAGTGCAGGTTAGAGTGGAGAAGAGAGAGGAATAGAGTAAAATGGAATATATTAAAAAATCCTTTGCACACTTCGAAATTTGTCTGAAATAACATGTTGATCACATTTCAGTGATGCAAAGTTCTGAAATCTGAGGGGAGACACAAACATCCTTCCACCCAACATTCCCCAAAGTCAATGGTACCTTGCTTGTGCCGGTAGGCCAAGTGACTGCAACAGAGAAGGCCCCAAAAGGTACTGTAGCGATAAGGATAACTGAGGTGAGTGTACTAATTAAGCCTGGGATCTCAAACCATTTATGGACACCCTACAAAACCCAGTCAGTTCTAAAGAATAGATACCCAGGGGAGTGCACGGAGGGGTGGCTTGCATGGTTTCTACAAAGTATTTTAACACAGAATACCATGCAAAGGTATAACATTGAATAAAAGCACTTATTCCTTGCAATTACTGTGAATTAAACTACAGAAATATGCATGGATCCATAAACATCTTACCGCCTAGCGTTCCCCAAGTTGCACCGATAAAAACACTATCCCATATGCGTGCCTGGGCTTACTGCCTGTGACAGGAATGGATCACACAAGGGTCTGGTAGTCCTTGCATGAGGGCTGCTGTTGAACCTGGAGTGAGCTGTTCGTAATGCAGAGACTAGACACAGGCAAACAAGAGGGGTTGTGTTTTTATCAGGCCAAGTAGAGAAAGAAAGGGTGGTAGGGTTTTTGTGGATCCCTGCACATTTTTGTAGTTTACATAAAGGAGAAGAAAGGAAAAATAGTGTTTCTAATGACTGTATCACCTTCTCAGGGTATTGTGGGTAAGCTACGTTTGTGGGATCCACAGACGCCACATCTCCATGGAATGCCCGGGTGTCTATTTTTTGGGAATTTCTGGGTTTAGTAGCTTCCCTTATATGGCGACAGAGCCCAAGACCAAAGACACAGGTGAACATCTTACAAAACTGTGGTTCTAAAAATTCTGGACCCATGTAATTTACTTTGCCACAGCAGTACGATTTTAGTATCAAAAGACCGATAATGACTAGTACACTAAGCATGAGCATTTTCGCTCAATTCCAGCAGCGTTTTCACCTCGAAATCGCCATTTTCGTCCTGCACTCGTGGCTCCCATTTTATACACGGCAGCCATTTTAAAAGTTGCCCTCACATAGGCTTATAATACAGTCAGATTTGATTCCAAGGACACGTACACCTTGATTGACTTTTCTCTGACCTGGGCAAGCTGGAACCATTGCCTCAGGCCAAACCTGTTTGGTCAGTCCCTCTCCCAGTGGCCGAATCAGATAGCATCAAGGCACACCAGGCCATAAAACCCTTATTATCGCTCACACACCCTGCCTAACTTGCTCACACCTGCACCTGCTCTTTTCTTCTTCTTACTTTACGAGGGGGAGGTGCCCGTTTTTATTAGGGGTCCACACTTATCTGATGTAAAATACTAGGCCTTGCCGGGTAATTTATTATGGGTTGGATGACATGAAATATGAGGTTTCATCATGACACTGTTTTTTCCTTTGTAGTGAAAAACATGTGAATGACCAACCAAAATGTCAAGAATGTTTGCCTGAAGCTTAAAAAACTGTATATAAGGAAACCTGACTTTGCATTGAAACACAGTCTCCTGAGAACATACAAATCGTGCTGTTGTACTTCTAGGACACTTGTCAATTGGTTGCAGCCAATAAATTCGATCTTTGACTTCACCTAGAAGACTCTGAGTTTCTGTAGTCTGAATCAGGAAAGTACCCGAGGTCTTTGGGTGTACCCTGGCACCGCTGGGTTACCGGATCAGTACCGGTTCTGAAAAACCCAGTACCTCAGTTGGCGCCCAAACGTGGGGCGATACCAGCGGTACCGGTCCAAGCCTGAGGTCCGTGGGGAGCTTCGTGTGAAAATTCTGGAGGAAGGCCGCCACTTCATCGACCCCTGCATGTCGACGTGGTCCGAAAGTCTTTGTTGCGAGGTTCCCCGCTTCCCGACGGCTATGAAGGACTGCTGCCCTGGCTATCGCCCTGATTTGGACCCTTGATTTTTGGTAGAGCGAAACGATAAGACGAGTCTTCTGGTGACGTCATTGATATTTTCAGTTAAGTATAAGTGGAGCGTCTCCCAGTCCTTAGTTGGACACTTGGTTTGGTCCTTAGTTGGACACTTGGTTTGGTCCTTAGTTGGACATTTGGTTTGGTATCCCTTTGGGATCACTTTGATTTGGAACTTGCAAGTACCAAAGCCGAAGGACTCGTGTATTCACGAGACTATCGTAAACGATAATCCTTTGAAGTTTGAAGCTAGACTAGTGAGCGAAGATGCCTGGTCTTAGCAGACTTGGAAATTTGTTTTTTCTTGGTTGTAAAAGGGACTCCCGGTTGGAGGACTCATGTCCGGTTCCTCCGATTGGAACTCCAACCTATGAACTATATGTGAAGCACGGAGTGGGCCCCATCACGTTTAATAAAGTATGGGTCCGCTATTCTTGGAAATAATTGAGAAAAGTTTTCTTTTTTTTCTTGTAAATATGACTTACAACTAGGATCTGCAAACGGTTCTGTAAGTAAATTGCGACGGCGCTATTTATGAAAAATGGCTAAAGCGCGCTGTATTATGTGTATTGAGTGTTTTCTGTTTATATCTGAAATGAGCTCAATGTGTGTTTGTGGGTCTTCTTGATGTTTACAGTTTGTTAAGTAAAATGTTGGTTAATTAATATTAAGTAGAAACTTAGAAAAAATCCAGAAATGAACCATGTGATGTGCTAACATAGCTATATGTTGCTCTTTAATTTATAGAATGAGCAATTGTGCACATAAACAAAACTGCCGTTAAATGCTTAATAAATTAGAAAACACATTCAATAGATATAAATAGGCCCCCCCCCAAAAAAAAAACGAAATTATCTATTTTCAATTCAGCCAGCACTTTCCCAGTTAAACATGGTGGAATTTTGCATAACCTTCCTTTTAAATGAAAGTGGCGCAAAAATGTGACGCATTTCAAGTTAGGCTTATGCGCTTAGGCTTGTGAGTTAATGTATCCCAAATAATAGGCAAGGGATGCAGCTTGCTTTTATATGTGGAATTATCACAAAAAAAAGAATAATTGGGTTTTTATTTTTTTTTAAAGAAAATTATTAATTATGGAAAAATTATTTAAAAAAATAAGTCCTTTCAAAATCGTTTTTTAATATTTATAAAGCTTAATACCTATACTATGACCTCCTAACATTAAAATTTAATTCAAGTTATGTTGCACCACTAAAATGACATTTGTATGTGCAATTTACCCTTGGCGCAGGAGCAAACAAGCTCATTTCTATAATGTATAAGTTAATATTTTCAATGGCTGACTCATGGATTGTGTAATAGACATTCTGGTAATGCATATTATGCAAGAAAATTGTAGGATATTGATTTTTTAATGCCTAAAATATCAAAGTCGATTTTGGGCAAAAGCACTGTTTAAACTGCATTTTCTTTCATTCAGAGTACTTTTTAAAGTGTCTCAGGCTTCAGTAAATGCATACATTTAGGTTTGATATATATTTGCAGGTTGTGCCTTCTTATGATTCAATGAGTCAATGTGCCAGTACAAAGGCTTGGTTTAATATCAAGGTTGAAGGTTCTAACTTCAGCTGGGCCTACTGAGACGTTCATTCATTCGAGGTTGATGAAATATGTACCATTGCATGGGATTGCAACAAGCATTTATTCTAACAACTTGTATGTGTGTTATTAAGGTTTGTGAATTATTCACAGTAAATGTAGTTTAATAATCTGGAAATAGAGATAGTTTTTTTTTAGCGCCTAAAAAGGAAAAAATATTTTTTTTAAATAGAGTGAATTATTGCAGGTTAGAAGGAAAATAGAAAGGCCTACTGTCTTTGACAGATTCAGAGTGGCAGAAGCTAGGAGAGCTACAGAGGCTGGCTCAAGTCATGCTGCTGAGATGCTATCTTTAGTTTTCCCATAGACAATGGAGGAGGCTGTCCTGTTGACACTTGTGACTTTTTAAATTAGGGCCTTGTCTCTGTAAAATGCAGAATGACCCTACGGGCCTCTAAAAGTGGGATTTCTGGTTTCTCCAGAAGAACATCAATACAATTAAAGAACTTAATTCCAAAGGGAAAATATAAAAAAAAGGGGTTTCTTCGAAAGTCCCAACATCATGTTAAATGCTCTGCAGAACTGATACATTTGTGTCTCCGCTCTAAAAAAATAAAACGATGCCTGCTAGTTGCTTTTATTTGACAGAAAACGAAGTGTTGCATTAAGTCTTAGACAGAAAATAAGATGCAGCCCTTTTCTCAAATTTTGAAGGCTACATGCCTTAATGAGAACGATTTGCTAATTAAGACTTATTTTTCACAGTGGAAATTGTAGGTGCCAAATTAATATGGAGTGTCAGTGTAACAATTTTTACTTTTAGAAAGGTAAAACTAAGGTGGCTTGATGTTGCGAAGTAACTGACAAGAGGGTAACAGTTAAGTAATGGAAATTTATTTTCATGTATTTGGTCCTATCATGAATTGTTCTTGCTGGTCCTGTATGTTAGAAGAGAAACAGTAAAGTTATATTTGACAGCAGATTTCAATTGCCTGGTGATCTACTGTCAAAAGGAGGGTAAGGATTTTAAACCTGACAAATTAAACAGGCCCAAATATTGGGTTTTGGGCTGCAGGTTTACAGTGCATAAAGGACATGACATGGTGTTGTGTGTCACCGCTTATTCACACATGCTATTGTTTTGTCTATGCTTTTTGTGCTTGATACACAGCAAGTATATCTGATGGCTTGACGTTTTGTGCGTTTTTATTATTTTTTATTTGTTTTTTGCATGTTTGTTGCTGCTTTTGATACTATTACAAGCTCCCCTGTGTTGTGAGGGGATGGTCATGACGATGCCCATCGCTACGCAACAGTTGGTTGAACTTGTTCTGGTTACTAAATTCCACAGATAATGATATTTCATGCTGTGAACATAAAAGACAACACTTCACCAGTGAATGTCTATTTGGCTATAATGGTATTGAAGGAAAATAAAAAGAGATATACAGGATCAAAGTGTGTCACCTGCAGTTAGTCACGTTACTGCCCCTTCCCTTAAAGGAACAGGCAGCCCTACATTTATGTATCCTTGATTGGACCTAAGGATGAAATTATAGATCTGTGACTCAAGGTGGCCTAATTTCTATATTACATTAGTTAATGATGTTGTGTTTCCTAAGTAGCATATGGCTTTCGTTCCTTAAAAGAAAACCAGGTTTTCATTTTTTCCTGAAGAAGGAACTGAAACATTAGCTAGGAGTACCGTATATGTTGTAGTCGCCAACGGTAGAGTTAAAATTTGTGTAACTTTGGCCTTTGTGTATCACCCGTACTCTCGGTATTGTGTCACATGCCTGACTATCACCCAAATAATTTTTTTTTGTTCTTCCTATAGATTTTTTCTTTTGTTACTTCCCCTGACCAATGTCACATCATGCTTAGTTATTGAGATTTTAGCTATGTCCTAGTCCCATTTCTCTTTTTCGAATTCCTTTCACCAGTCAGCCCTTTTATTATTATTGATGTATTGTTCAGGTTCACATTTCCAGACTGCAGTGATATACCAGGGACCCCCATGTTATGTATAATTCCCTTTGGTATGACCAGACTGGTTTTCAAGAATTTGCCTTAGGCCTGCTTCAATGTTTTCCAGCCTGACTGTCAGGGTAGCGATAGACTGGTTAACTGACTCAATATTATAGTAAGACAAGTTTTCCATCTCAATAGGAGATATCTTATGTTTACCTTTTTGAACATGACGAATTTTCAATGTCTATTTTAATTTGGTTTTCGGTTCCCTTCTGTTCCTGCTACTTTAATTTTTTGTGGGATCAGATGTGTCCTAATCATGCAAATATCAGGACCCTCTAGTTCTTCTCTTTTTGTTTGCACATTTGACTATTAGCCTGTGTATTGCATAGTGCACCTGATGCACAGTTTTTAAAGGAAGGTTTCTACATGTCCCTGATAATCGGTATCATGTGATTTCTCTATTGAGATGTTCTAAGGTAAGGAGGAACACCTAGACTTAATCATTGAGGCAAATATGTGTTTACCCCATTAGACAATGCCACTGTGTGAGGAAATCCATTCAGATAGAATTCTCATGTAGCTATAGATGGCAGAGAATAATGGAGAGAACTGAATTAAAGATGCTACAGACCCTGTTTTGCCCTTCTGCCTTTGTCTTTGTATTTTATGCCCATGGTGTATGGCTACTCCTTTGAAGATTGCAGACCACCTGCTTGCAGTCCCCTTGTTAAAAACCATGAACTGTTTTTGTACTAAATTGAAGGAAACTAACAGCTGTGGCACACTTCCTACGTCACTAGATTCTGCAGGTATCAAGTCATAATAACCTGCAGGACATTGATTTAAGCCTAATTCCCATCAGTGACAGCTACAGATGAAAGACGGACGTCTTGGCCCTACAGTCTCAGCACCCAGGAAGTAGCAAAGCTGGACAGCGATCGCCAGCGCATGGTATCGTACTTGCTCCATCAGACGGCGTTGGACATCACAAAACCAAAGTTTCAGTGTAAAAGAGCTAAAGAGAAGGATTCCTGTTGTTGATGGCAGAGCTGTTTTGAGGTTTCATTTCTCTACCTGTCATGTGCTGGTAACCTCTGACAGTGTGCAATCCCTTGAGCCCCTTGGCCTGAGTTTTGGCCACACACCCCCTTTTCTTTGCTCCAACGGAAGAAGGGCAGTGCACCGGAGATTTCAAGTTTGGAAAAAGGCACTATATTTTGGTGCCCATGAAAGAGCAGCTTGAGCGTCCTCTGACACTAAATAATGAGTGTTGGAGTCTGAAAGTGCTGCTGAGCTTGAGCTATTTCCCAATTAATGGTGCTTGGGTCTGCACAAGATGATTTGTGCCCTTGATCAATGAAGAGCACATTGTTTGTAGTATCTGCCACAGAGGAGAGACACTGGTGCATTGCTTTAAGACATTGAGACTTTCGAGTGAGCTGTGGGTGTTTGCCAGGAGGGCACTCCAACTAAGCAGTACTTTTCTCATGAAGAGGCCTGAATTGAGAGGCCCATGCAAAAGAAAACAACAAAAGAGAATTTGATGGACAATAGAAGCCTGCCAGAGAGGCTTTTTGAACGGACTCTGGGCATAGTTGGTTTCACAAGAGGTTTCCGTGTGATTGTATAGACTAGGTGTTAGGAGACTGATTGTTTTGCTGGCATTGTTTTAAAGTACTATTCTGTTTAGTAAAAGCAGAATAAAGTCCATTTTCTGTGGAAAGAGTACCACCTTTTCACCTTAGAGCATTGATGAGAGTCACCACTGTTCCACCTGAACATACAAAAATTACTGAAATGCAGAGGAGCCCTAAAAATGTTACTAGATAATTTTAGGATTTGCTTTTTGGTTAGGGTTGTGAAAAATTATTATTTCATTTGTAAATAGTGGTCACTACTTTCTCCCGTTGTCTATATGTTCTTAATAACGTGTTTTCTAGTGTCTTTTAAACATGACGTTGTCATTTATGGGTGGGATTGTTTTTCTCTACTCAATTGACTTCTGCACCCACTTCCCAACCTATGTCTTTTCCTACTATTGTTTCTTTGCACTCTTTTCACCCTTTTCCTGAACATGAGCAGGTTAGAAGATCAGAATTTGTAAGCAATTCTTTTGTACAGCTTCTGCATCAACACTAGTTAGTAGTGAACATCACTAATTGTTGGGTGTGTGATCTTATGCCACCTACTGCAGATAGAGGTATTCCTTATTTTGTCCTGCCATATGTGGCCTTTTGTGCTACTTCATGTTCGAGGAGACCTGTCCAGAGAGAGTTACCAAGTACTAGAATTTTGCTCCAGCAACATCTCCATGGCCTTATAAACATAGACCTGGACTCAGATTAGCATGAGAATAGGTTTATTGCCTATGTAAGGGCAAAAGGAGGGTTTGTGGTTCTAAAAATTCTGGACCCATGTAATTTACTTTGCCACAGCAGTACGATTTTAGTATCAAAAGACCGATAATGACTAGTACACTAAGCATGAGCATTTTCGCTTAATTCCAGCAGCGTTTTCACCTCGAAATCGCCATTTTCGTCCTGCACTCGTGGCTCCCATTTTATACACGGCAGCCATTTTAAAAGTTGCCCTCACATAGGCTTATAATACAGTCAGATTTGATTCCAAGGACACGTACACCTTGATTGACTTTTCTCTGACCTGGGCAAGCTGGAACCATTGCCTCAGGCCAAACCTGTTTGGTCAGTCCCTCTCCCAGTGGCCGAATCAGATAGCATCAAGGCACACCAGGCCATAAAACCCTTATTATCGCTCACACACCCTGCCTAACTTGCTCACACCTGCACCTGCTCTTTTCTTCTTCTTACTTTACGAGGGGGAGGTGCCCGTTTTTATTAGGGGTCCACACTTATCTGATGTAAAATACTAGGCCTTGCCGGGTAATTTATTATGGGTTGGATGACATGAAATATGAGGTTTCATCATGACACTGTTTTTTCCTTTGTAGTGAAAAACATGTGAATGACCAACCAAAATGTCAAGAATGTTTGCCTGAAGCTTAAAAAACTGTATATAAGGAAACCTGACTTTGCATTGAAACACAGTCTCCTGAGAACATACAAATCGTGCTGTTGTACTTCTAGGACACTTGTCAATTGGTTGCAGCCAATAAATTCGATCTTTGACTTCACCTAGAAGACTCTGAGTTTCTGTAGTCTGAATCAGGAAAGTACCCGAGGTCTTTGGGTGTACCCTGGCACCGCTGGGTTACCGGATCAGTACCGGTTCTGAAAAACCCAGTACCTCAAAACCAGCTGGTTTTGTGATAGGTAATTTTGATCTCTCATCATTACATTTTGGGCCCTCCCTTGTCATGGTCACTTGCACACCCAAACAGGTGAGGGAACGTTCTTCTCTGGAGCCTTAGAAGAACGCTAGGTGGTAGGAAAATTGTGGCTGCCTGCAGATCCCTGGACTTTCCCACACAGAAATCCAACACATTTCTGCACTCACAACAATTTACTGCCACCAGACAAGGACCCATCACATTCATACACTACAGGATAGAATACGTTTCACCAGGAACTTCATCCACCGCTCTCACAACGTTGTAAGGAGCCTCCCAGGCGCTACTTGTGCGCACTGCCCCACTCCGTGATGAAGTACGGAGTCCGGAACGAGGGGCTTAAAAATAAATGGAGGCGGGGCCGCGAGGTCTTTTCTGCGCTTGAACTACAGAGCGCGTGTGTGCGTGTTTTATTGCGGCTCCTGAGACACGCGGGCGGCAGGCCGTGAAACTATACCGGCCTGTGCCCTCTACATTTGGCAACGAGGCGGTGCCCACGCGCTCCCCTCGCCTGCGCCCACTCCACCGCAGCAGAACTTTTTTTCCTTTATCCTGCTCCATGGCCCCAGTGCCCTCGGGTCCCAGCGCAGGAACCAGGCCGGCAGGCCTCAGGAGATCTCGAGGCCCTCCACAACACACACGTCTGGCTCAGTCTGCTGGGTGTCCTGGCTGCTTCTTCCTTGAAGAGACTGGAAGACACACTCATCTCCACGGCACAGCAAAGAGTGAGTCTGCCCCCCCCTCCTCTCAGTTTGCCTGTCACCGTGTGCTGGAGTGCAAGGACCAGTACCTGCCCCTCTCACAGCCAGCCCTGCAGAGGTGTTTGACCAGAGGCTGTCCTGCAGTCAGGGGCAGACTGCGCTGGAGCAAGAAATCAAGGCTGCCACCCCCACTCAGTGGACTCGAGGCGGGGTGTCTACGCTGCCCAAGAAGCTGCATCCCTCAGGACGAGGGAAGGAGGTACCCTTACTCTCGTCGCTCCACTCCTCATCCACACCAGGCGCACGAAGGGAACTGTGGCTAATTCCCAAGCGTGGTCATGAGCTCCCCGCCAGATGCCTACGCCCACCGCCCAGTCCACCACCATGGATCCCACTCATCCGTCACGGCACTGCCACCATTCAGCCAGCTGACGGACCCCGCCACAGCCGCGCCCCTATGGCACCACTGGCTTGGAAGGCTACGACACTACTTCCGAGCCACACGTGAGACAGATGGTGCGGTGCAACGGTCTCTGATGCTGCACTTTGGGGGAGATGAGCTCTATGATCTGTTCGAAATGCTGCCGGACACTGAGGATGACGACAACAACTTCGACACGGCAGTAGAAGCACTCAACAAGTACTTTGACCCGCAGCTCAACCCTGATTACGAAAAGTTCAAGTTGCGGCAATCCCAGCAGACCGACACAGAGTTGGTAGACATGTTCTACGCGCTTCTGCGCTAGCTGGCAAGTACCTGCACAGGCATCAATCAACACGAAGAAACCCGGTCGCAGATAATCCAGGGATGTCGTTCCTCAGCGCTGAGAAAGCTGATCCTACGACAGCCAGGTATCTCGCTGGATGACATCCTCATCCTAGCGCGATCGCATGAACTATCTAGCAGCCGCGCCGAAGACATGACTGCCGCCCTGGCACGGTCATCCATCGCTCCACACTCAGCCAAACTGGACCCTGTAAAAGAAGACCAGGTGGCCGCCGTCTCCCGTCGCCAAAGCTCGCCCCGTCGGGCTCAGCAGGCCCGGATGGAGGAAAAGGGGTGCGGCAATTGCGGCGGTGAACACCGCACGCCAGGTGCGTGCCCGGCAAGAGGCAAGAACTGCTCCAGATGCGGCAAACCCAACCACTTCGCCAAGGTCTGCCGAGGCGGGCGACCTCGTACTGGAACCACTCCCGTGCGAAGGGCCATGGTAAAGCGGTTGGCGCTGGATGACGGACCGGCGGCAACCGTGGCAGCGGCGGACCGACGCCCGGACACCACCCAGTATGTCGATGAGGACGAAGAGGAAATATTTGTGGTCTCTTTTGCTGACAGACGGGATCAGAGGCGGCGGCCTCCTCCCATGTGCACCATAACAGTCAACGACACGCCGATATCAGCACTCATTGACACCGGAGCATCGGTCAATGTTATGGACTTCGAGCAATACAACAGACTATCTCCTCCACCAGAGCTTAAACCGTGCCGCACTAAGATATACGTGAACGGTGGCGTGGAGCCGCTTCCACTCAGAGGAGCAATAGAAGTCACGGTCAGCAGCGACGGACATGCCACGCGAGCAAAATTCCAAGTGGCAGAAGGAAAAAAGGGCACACTCCTAGGGTGTCACACAGCAGAAGATCTGGAGCTGATGTTCTTCGCCCGCCAGGTGCACGATTCACATGCAGAAGTGGTGCTAGAAGAATTCCCAGACCTCTTGCGCGGACTGGGGAAGCTGAAAGGCAAGCAGTTTCATTTACCCAAACAGCCCGGAGCCATTCATCTCTGTGTGGACATGCGCCTCCCCAACAGTGCCATCAAAAGGGAGCGCCACATCACACCCACTATGGATGACATCATAGGGTACTTGAACGGAGCACAATGGTTCTCCAAGCTAGATTTGAACTCAGGATACCACCAACTAGAGCTAACCCCGGAGAGCCGCAATATTACCACCTTTTAAACACATGTGGGGCTCCGCCGGTACAGACGTTTAAGTTTTGGAGTATCATCAGCAGCCGAGATTTTCCAGAACGCCATCCGAGAGACTCTGTCCTGCCTGGCAGGCGTTATCAATTTAACTGATTAAATTTCAGCGCTTACCTCAGAAGAGCCCGGTTTCCTGTTTACGCGTCTCCACAGAAACGTCTCCTTTCATCGGAGAGTCCGTGGCTCCTCAGCCGATCGCGGAGCTGAGCGTGTCTACAGAGGTGTATCCCTTCTGTTCCGGCTCAAGGAAATTGAAGGACTGCCACGCCTTTTTATGTCCTTTTTTGGTGGTTGGGGAGTGTCTTCCTCTTCACACACCCCTTTTTTCTTCACGCCCATAGAAAAAATGTAACCCTTTGTTCACTGATTTATTTTTTAAGCTAACCTTTTTCATTCTTTCATTCTTTTTTCAATTTGTGACCTTCCTGCCTGGCTTCCTAATTTATTTTCTTATTTGATAATGTCTAAAAAAGTAGATGATAATACCAGTGAGATTGATACGGACAATTTGCGTGCTGATTTAAATTCTTTTATTCAAAATACAGTTCAGCAGGCTGTATCAACTTCTATGCTACAAATGTCTAAAAAATTTGAATTATCTTTTAAAAAATTGTCCTCTCAGAATTCCAATGTTTCTGAACCTGTCAAAGGTAAAAAGCGCACTTTTTCTAAAGTACAAGCAAAGTCGAGCGCTGATGACTCTCCCCAGATTGCTGGTCCTTCCCCCCATAAGGAGTTTAATACGGTGGAAAAGAGTCCCTCTCCTCTTAATATAACTCAGTTGAGGGATACTGATGATGACATGGGTTATGATGATGGGGAGTATGATGATATTCAGGGTTCTGACGATCTCTGGCAAGGGCCTTTGGAGAAAAGGCAGAAAATGTCTCCTTTTGATTCAAGTTCTTCACATATTAATGATTTTACTGTTCTTGATGCTTTGGGGGAACCAATGTTTGATCCCACTTTAATACACCACCCTAACTCCACCGAATGGTTCCCGTCTGATCACGTGGCAGAATATGTTTTGTGTCATTTAAGACACTCCTTGGACAAAGCCACGAGAAATAAATTGCGCTCTGAATGTCCCCGTCTCTCCCTCCCGCACAGCATCACCTCCATGCCTGTTATAGATCCTAATATGGTTTTATTTTTCACCAAGTATGGCAAAGATCCGAAGAAAGGGGTTGACCGTGCGTGGTCTGTGTGCCAGGACAGACTTTTAGATTTGGTTGGTCCCCTAACCAGAATTCTTGATTTAGCTGAGGATGCCAGGTTGGAAGGCTCACAGATTGATCCTGAATCCCTGTCCAACTGGGCCCAACGGGCAATTTGTTTATTAGGAAATGCGAACACAGCTATTTCCCAGGAGAGACGAAAGAGTCTTTTGCTCAAAATAGAACCTAAATTGGGCAGCTTGGCGTCCAGAGAAGAAGGACAGCAGGCAAACGGTCTTCTTTTTGGGGACTCGTTTAATAAAGAGCTCAGTAGATACGTTTCTACTTTTGCAACACTGGATAAGGCTCAGGTCTCGATGAAGAAGATCTTCAACTCCAGGGTTTTTGGCAGGGCCGGTAAAGGAAGGAGCCGCCTTAACAGCCGCTTCGCCTCCCGTGGTGGGAGTTTCCGAGGCTCCTCCTTCTATTCCCCTGAATTCAGACCTCAGTTTTATCCTCAAAGAGGGAGAGGATTCAGGAACAGAGGTTACTGTCAGAGAGGGGGACAAGTCTCAGGTAAGGGATTTAAATTTTGGCCCTCTTCCGGTGGGAGGTCGATTAGCCCATTTTCTTTCAAATTGGTATCGAATTACCACGGACCCTTGGGTTCTTCAAACCATTCAGGGGTATTGCATAGATCTTTATCAGGTTCCCAGTCAATCTTCCCCACCTCCTCCTCTAAAGTTTTCTCAAGAACAATCTCGTTTGATAAAATTAGAGATTTTATCTTTGATTTAAAAAAATGTGATAGAAGAAACATGCTTTCATCCCTCGGGTTTTCTCAGTACCATATTTCTGGTCCAAAAGAAAAACAAAAACTTTCGGCCAGTGATAAACCTAAAATTGTTCAACAACTATGTTGTTTACAACCATTTCAAAATGGAAACGATTCTCCATCTCAGAGACATTCAGTTGGAGGGCGATTGGTTTGTTCGGCTGGATCTTCAAGACGCTTATTTTGCGATTCCGATCCATCCCTTTTACAGAAAGTTCCTTCAGTTTCAATGGGAAGGTTCGATTTTCCAGTTCAAAGCTCTTCCTTTCGGACTCGCTTCGGCTCCTTGGTGCTTCACAAAGGTGATGAAGCCGGTGGTAGCCTTTTTAAGAGCTCAGGGAATAAGATTGATCATCTATCTAGACGATTTCTCTTAATGGCTCAGAACAAGGATACCCTGTTGCAGCATTTGCATATTTCCCTTCATCTGTTGCAGTCCCTTGGTTTTCTGGTAAACATGGAAAAATCTTCTCTGGTTCCCTAGACTCAAGTGGAATTTCTGGGGTTCCTCATAGATTCCCAAACTACATCGCTGTCTCTACCCCATCAGAAGGTAACTCGAATAAAACACGAGTTACGGCAGATCCTCAGTCTTTCCCATCTTTCTCTTCAATCTCTAGCGAGAATTGTAGGCCTCTTGGCCTCATCCATTCAGGCCATATTTCCAGCTCCGTTACATTACAGGGCTCTTCAAAGGCTAAAGATTCGCCATCTCCGCAGGGGTCTTCATTACTCGGATGTAGTTCAGTTGGATCAAGACTCTCGTGCAGAGATACAGTGGTGGCTCGATCATTTGGAAGCCTGGAACGGAAGAGCTATTTTCTCTTCGGCCCCAGATCTAGTATTAGAGTCCGATGCAAGTCGGACAGGTTGGGGCGCAAGGTGTGGCAACATCTCGACTGGGGGCGTATGGTCAGAGAGGGAGTCTGCCTTGCACATCAATTGTTTAGAGATGCTTGCAGGCTCCTTTGCTCTAAAGACATTCGCAAAGGACAAGGTAAGTTGTTCTATTCTTTTAAAGATGGACAACATTTCCGCAGTGAAGTATATCAATCATCTGGGAGGAACAAGATCCAAGCATCTTGCGGATCTAGCCAGACGCTTTTGGGAGTTTTGCCTTCTTCGAAAATTGTCGGTCACAGCACAATTTCTACCAGGGAAAATGAATACAATAGCAGATTGGTGCTCACGCTACCTAAAAGATTCCAGCGATTGGCGGCTTCACCCTTTAGTGTTCAACAAACTTTCTTCGAAGTTCGGCGTCATGTCGATAGATCTGTTCGCTTCACGGTTAAATTCTCACCTCCCAAAGTTTTACAGCTGGAGACCGGATCCTCAAGCTCTCGCTACGGACGCTTTTCTCCAGGACTGGTCTCCCCATCTCAATTATGCCTTTCCTCCTTTTATGATGATAGCCAGAGTCCTGGCCCAGGTTCGTCGTCAACGAGCCTCCCTAGTATTAGTGACCCCCTTTTGGCAAACTCAGCCTTGGTTCCCTTCGGTTCTAGAATTATCAATAGATTTTCCAGTCCTGATTCCTTCTTTTCCAGACCTCCTTCTCGATCCAGAGGGTCGTCCTCACGATATGGTTCTCGACCACTCTTTAACTCTGGTAGCATGGAAGATTTCGGGTCAGCCTGGAGAACCCCCGGAATTTCGGAGGAAGCTGCCCAGTATATCCGCCACTCTTGGGCCCCAGGAACGTCTAAGGTTTACAAGTCTGCCTGGTTGGTCTGGTGTAGCTGGTGTTTGGACAGGAACTCAGATCCCTTTTCAGCCGATGTGACTTTAATCGTTAATTTTTTTGCGTCTCTAGCCTCCCAGGGGAAGGCATACAGAACAGTGAATACTTATAGATCTGCCATTTCTGCCGAGCATGTTCGAATTGATGGGAAACCTGTTGGGGAACATCCTTTAGTGTGCTGTCTTTTGAAGGGAGTAAGATTTTCCAATCCTCCTGCACCTAGATACACGCATTTATGGGATGTGAATTTGGTTTTGGATTTATTCAACTCTTGGCTCGATAATGAATCGCTCTCTTTGAAATGTCTGTCTGCAAAGTTAACTATGTTGTTATGCTTAGTTTCATTGAAACGGGTTTCTGATGTTAGAGCTTTGGACGTATCCTCTGTCCACTTTTCTCCTTCTAATGTGTCTTTTAGGGTTCATAGAAGAACTAAGACTAACATTTCTGTGATTCATTACCCGTACTTTCCTCTGCATCCTAAACTCTGTGTTGGTAAATGTTTAAAAGTTTACATTGCTAGAACTGCAGATTTAAGAACGTCCTCCTCTCCCCAGTTGTTGATTTCTTATTCTAAACCCCATAAACCCGTCTCCTCCCCTACCCTTGCTCGTTGGGTTAAATGGGTTATGACCCTTGCGGGTATCGACACTACTTCTTTTGGAGCACATTCTGCCAGAGGTGCTATGGCTTCTAAAGCTCTTTGGGCTGGAGCTCGATTGGAGGACATTCTTAGATCAGCAGATTGGTCTAATGTTACCACTTTTAGGACCTTTTATTGCAAACCTATTTCTTCTGTGGCTGATTCTGTTGTTAATATGCTTTAAACAAGCATAATAGGAGCCTCCGTTCTTGTAATAAAATTCAGATTTTCCTAGCTTTAGTGAAGGAAAGTCTAGATTTTATTAAAGACACGGAGGCGAGTATTATCCCACCGCTTTTATTAACCCACCCATTTCTTTTTCAGTGCCGGCTCCCCCTGCACCACTCGCTTCTTCTTGAAGATGCTGGTTCAGTGTCTAAGACCCTTCCTCAGGAAGATCTTTCTTCTGGCTTTTCCCACGATCATCGGTTAATGCTTTCCGGATGTTGTGTTGACCACCTGAAGCCGTCTCCTCCGTCTTCCCTGGACTTTGCTAAGGACCTTTTCACATACTAATGGCCTTTTCCATTATTTTGATTATTATTCCTTTGTTCCGTCCGCTTTGATCTGCTCCTGCAAGAAAAGAGGACATGTTGTTCGCAGTTAAGATAATTATTGTGATTGAGCGTTTTCTATTGGTTATTGTTTGTGAAATCATCAATTACATCTATTCTCCATGTTTCATGGGATATGTAGTTCTTGTTATTTGGTTATCTTGGCTGCTATTCAAATAAAGCAAGAAAAGGAAGCATAATACTCGCCTCCCTGTCTTTAATAAAATCTAGACTTTCCTTCACTAAAGCTAGGAAAATCTGAATTTTAACTCTCCTCGCGTAACACCGTTTTTCGGGGAGTGGGGGAGGGGAGGGGGACAGGGACAGACGGGAGACGCACACGTGCAGGCAGCAGCAGTATGCCTCTGTCTCCCACTGAGGTCAGGCGGAGTCGCACGGATAGGCAGACAGACACAGTTAGAACACCGGCCACTACAAAATTAACTTCATGTGAGGTTTTTGTTTCAGTCAAATTCCAGTAGGGAAAATATTTTAAAGGAAGGTTAGGTGAAGTAAAGCATCCCTTATGATACTGTCCTCGTCTTGTTTATTAAAACTACATAATCAGTTAATTATGACTTCAAGTTGTGTGTTCTCCTTGGCTTAAGATAAGAACCACTGCTTTTCAAGATGGCCGCCACAGTTGCACTTATTACGCTGAAGCCAAGCTGCTTACAGCACACCGCCACTCTTTCGAATCAACACACTACTCCGACTGGGGCTGTCTCTTAGCGGGAGTCCCCTTCTCAAACAAGACGAATCTCCCGCCTTGGATCCTTGCAGGGGTATGTGCGCACCTTTTCTGACCTCAACGTTGCAGTTCCCACGGACCGTACTTCTAGTTGTGAGGCGCCCTAGTTCTTGTTATGACACCAGGAGTGATAAGGAAGGATTGAGGATCCTTGTTGCAAGCTGATCGTGCGGCCCGAACTGGTCATTGGAATTTGGAAGGTAGGCTACAAGCAGCCTCTCCAGTGTATTTTCTGTTTGCTGTTAGCGGCTGAAGTGCACTAAAAAAGTCTGGATACTGTGATCCTGAGTGCAAAGGGTGTGGAGTCAGTGAGTGTGAGGTCGGGGTCAAGAACGTGGATACATGGGACAAAACATTCTGTAACAATTTTGTTGGCTTTTCACTTTCAAGTAACTGATATAGGTTAAGCACACACCTTAAATGCAACTAATTGATGGGAAAGATGTGCTTGCTTCCGGCTGGCTAGGGTAGACGTATCTTGGTCGCTCCTTGGCTATTGGCGGCAGGCTGGTTAACTGAAGTGTCTGGTGGCATTCAGTCAAGTGCTCCGTGCTGCTGGGTGGCAACCTCTGTTTTCCTTATTAATTATTACTTGCTGGGAGAGTGTGTTGACCTGTTTCACATAGCTCAGCATTACAGTGCTGGCGGGCAGCGAGCTGCTCTCTTCAGGTATGCAAGGGTCAGCACAGCATGTTTTATTTGCCATCGCTACCCCTGACTAGTACTCTCCCCAACATGCTTCTCTGGAGGATAGTACTGGGCTCATTGTTTGATAACCCCATTCACGCTCTGTCGCAATTACATCTGTTGCTTTGGGGTGCTTACACGGTGCTGATCCTTGGGATTAGGTACTGCTCCTCATTGTTGCTTAAAGTGTCTTTATAGCCTTTTAGTCTCTGGCGGCACAGCACCCACTTTAATGTACTGCATGGCTAAACACTTCTAAGGTCTCAAAAGTGAGATATATTGGCTGTGCCAATATATGTTTACATTACTTCATCAGTAGAGCCTAGTGAACTGAGGTGATCATTGCTGGTAATCCTTATATGTGGTGGCAACTAATTCTATCTTGTCTGTTATGATTATTACAACACTAATAATAATTTAACTTATGATGTTTTTCAGTAAACTTGTTATTCTTATTATGAAAAAGGTTACTGGAAAATAATGAAGAATCTCAAATATGCTATTGAAAATACAGCACAGTTTAGACTGGTGTTTTATCGCATCATAAAAAGCATGACTAGAAAGTACCCAGACTTAGCAAGTGCTGTGATGCCACACTACCGGTAGCCTGTGCACGAAAAAAATTACTGCAACAATGCATGAAAATAAACAAGCTACCATTACAGCTCCGTGTTATGTTTGTTTTCATCTACCGTCCACAAATCGCTTTACTTCAGGGTCTCTGGTAACAGATGTATTGATACAATACAGATAAACACCACCAAGGTGCAGGCGGTCCCACAGCTTCTAACAACAGACCATGGAATCTTCCTTAACGCCCCCAGTGACATCCAAACATTAGTCATCAAGCTGGAAATGGACCACAACACGATCAAACCACAGCTAAGAAATGAACTACACTAGAGAAGGAAATAAGACCGTGTAAGAACCATAATATGAGTACTCCACCACTAAAACATAAGACCACAAGGAAAGAAAGCTACTCGGTTGCTTCCATAGATGTCAGACCAGACTCATAACTGTAAAGGACCCTTCGGTTTGGGCTGAGAGTTACAAAGTGCAGAATTAAACGCAGTAACACCTCCTCCGAGACAGTTGAGAGTGAACATGAAATTCACTAGAGTTGGGTTTCATATTGCAAAATCTGCGAATGCCCAGAGGACAAACCACATGAAAAAAGGTTCACTATTTCCCATATCGCATTTGTACGCAACATGAAATGCAAAGAGCACAAGTAACTGCTGAACACTTCTCTTTATAAACACAGTGTAATATTACGCACCATGATCTTGCAGCCATGGAAATCTTGTCCGACAATTAGCCATGGCCCTGCAGATCGCCAAACTGCACTGACGGAACAATGCCCCCCAGGCTGGCCTGACACAGGTAATATTCAATTGTGATTCGAGCAATATTACACTACTGCAGCAGCAAGATACATAGTCGAGCACCCATGAAAGAGGCTTTGGGGTGTGGCCATCACAGCTGCTTGGTGAGTGCAGCCAGGACCTTATACCCCAGTCTCATCCGTAAGTATTGCTCTGCTTTTGCTCTTGCTGTGATCGTCCCCCAGGTTCTGGAGGTGGCGCTTGGACATGTTGCTCTATTTTCTGGCAGTACTGCAGCCCTCCCGACAGCACTGGGTTTCCTTCCCTGTTGGTGTTGAGCAGTTGGTATTGAGCACACGTTTTGTGGTAAAGAAGCATATTCCAACAGGTCATGAACAGGGAACTTAGCCTTGGGTAGTTTGCTCTCTGATATAAGTTCATTTTCAGACACAAATTGAAAGAAGGATTAACAAGGATATCAGACCTGGCAGGAACAAAGTGGGAAGAGCGCTGGGGTAGATAGAAGACAGCTTACAGGTGCACTCACAGGTAGTGGTCAATAGCAAATAAAAAAAATACCTTCACGGTGTGTAGGCAGTGGAAGGACACTGGCCGCTGGCCTGTGTCCGAAAGCTGTACTTGGAACAAGCCGCATGGACAGCAACGCAAGAGCAGAAGTGAAAGCGGACGACGTGCTGGACAACTAAAAGCACGTAAATTAGAGCAGTGTTGGAAAAAACGAATGCTAAGTTCAGGTACGTTAGGGGTGGGTTCTATGCCCCTTTTAAGATTTATTTTTTTAATTTACAAGACTTTGCAAGCGCTGGGCTGGCAAAACCTAAAAAATAAACCTGACACAGAGTAATATAATTGTTGGACTTTTTTGCTTATGCAGGGTCATCCCCAATCTTTTTGCCTCCTATTTTTTTTTTTTTTTTACCTGTTGCTGTTGGCTTTTGAACTCTGAGCACTTAACCACTGCTAACCAGTGCTAAAGTGCATATGATCTCTGTGTAAGATTGTATGTAATTGGGTAATCCATGATTGGCATATTTGATTTACTAGTAAGTCCCTAGTAAAGTGCACTAGAGGTGCCAGCGCCTGGAAATCAAATGCTACTAGTAGGCCTGCAGCACTGGTTGTGCCACCCACATAAGTAGCTCTGTAATCATGTCTCAGACCTGCCACTGCAGTGTCTGTGTGTGCAGTTTTAACTGTAAATTTGACTTGGCAAGTGTACCCACTTGCCAGGCCTATACCTTCCCTTTTCTTACATGTCAGACACCCCTAAGGTAGGCCCTAGGTAGCCCCAAGGGCAGGGTGCAGTGTATGGTTAAGGTAGGACATATAGTAATGTGTTTTATATGTCCTGACAGTGAAATATTGCTACATTAGTTTTTCACTGTTGCAAGGCCTGTCCCTCTCATAGGTTAATATGGGGGCTACCTTTAAATATGATTAAAGTGTAGATTCCCTTTGGGAGCGGATGGACATCTGGAGTTTGGGGTCTCTATGCTCACAATTTAAAAATGCATCTTTTAGTCAAGTTGATTTTAAGATTGTGTGTTTGAAAATGCCATTTTTAGAAAGTGGGCATTTTTCTTGCTTATACCATTTCTGTGACTCTGCCTGTTTGTGGATTCCCTGTCTGGGTCAGTTTGACAGTAGGGCTGGTTGCACCTCACACTAGACAGTGACACAAAGGGAGCTGGGGTGTAGTCTGCATTTCCTGGTGAGCCATCTGTGCTTGGAGGGAGGGGAGGAGTGATCACTTACACCTGAAAGCACTGTGCCTGCCCTCACACAATGCAGTCTCCGACCCCCTGGTGAGTGTCTGGGCCTGGCCTGGGCAAGGCAGGATTTCACATTCACAAGAGACTTTACTTTGAAGTAGGCCTACTTCAAAGGAGAAATTGGGTATAAGATGGGCACCCAATACCACAGACTTTAGATCACTTCTGGACATCAAGAGGAACCTCTGCTTGGAGAAAAGCTGAAGAGAAGTGCTGCCCTGCCTGTGACTGTGCTTTGTGGAGCTATCCTGCAGTTGCTGCTTCTGCCTATGCAAGGGGACAAAGACTGGACTTTGTGGTATATTCCTGCTTGAGTAAGACTCTCCAAGGGCTTGGACTAAGCTTGCCCCCTGTTCTGAAGTCTCAGGGCCATCAAAGACTTCCCTTACCAGCACCTGGACTCTCTGCTGAGACTCCTGCCCTGACAAGTGGTGCCCTATCCAGTACCTGGGCCCTTGAAAGGAAACGCTGGTGAAAATCTAAGGAAATCGACTTCGGACGACTCCAGACCGACGCCGCTGCTGAATCCGGTTTGCTCGCAGTCAATCGTATCGGCAAATTTGCAATTATCCATGTAACAGGGGCAGTCTGCAAGGCGGTAACAAAACTGACCCAAGGAAGGGCAAAC
Organism: Pleurodeles waltl; assembly: GCF_031143425.1. Taxonomy (NCBI): domain Eukaryota; kingdom Metazoa; phylum Chordata; class Amphibia; order Caudata; family Salamandridae; genus Pleurodeles; species Pleurodeles waltl. The sequence continues at coordinate 924,752,067 of NC_090437.1, forward strand.
GTAAAGCATTTACCAATGATGATAAAGGATTTCGAAAGGCAAGCCCACAAACGAGTGAAAGTGATGGGCATGCAGTGGGCGTGGTTAAAAGCCCACAATACTTACAATAGGTCAAAGCGTTTGCGCACTCGAACTAAAAAGGGAAAATGAGCTGGCTCCTTTCAGGCTGTATAATTAGCCCCTTAATTTACTCAGCCAAAAAAGGCATAATGCAGCAGGTGAGACAAACAAACAAAACCTGTCCCTGATTGACTGGTGGCAGTTACCCAGCTCACAATTGCACTTCCCAGGGCTTGCACCAAACAGAAATCACAACAGAAGAGAGAAGGCCCAATTATTATTTTTTAATTTTTAATTTTTAATTTTTTTTTTTTTTTTTTCTTCTGTTTTTGTTGCGGACGAATATCTTCTTCATGCACAATGCAGTGGTAAATGGTGAGCTATGGAGGCTGCTGGCAGTCCAACTGATAGTATACATCCTTTCTTTTATCATTTATTTATTTGAAGCTGGGCAGGGGCATTGCTTCCATTGGTGCAGCGATTCCAGTGGTACTGAGAGCCGGAGAGGCCTACTTAACCTGATTATTGGTGTATTTCATAAATCAAACAGCACCCAGGGTGTCCATTTCCTTCCTAGCCATGACTTAGAGTCCGATACAAAGATGCAACAATGGAAAACAATGTATTTTTTTTTCTTTTTATGACTTCTCCTACCACAGTCTGAAGCAGGACTGTGGCTGAGTCTCAAATAGAAAGAGCAAAATGTGAATCTGGTCCTTCTCATGTAGGACAGGGCATTTTTCTACTCTGATCCCTAGCAGTATTTGTTTTCAGCCTTATCATAAGCATGTTCAATTTCTGAACTGTGCCATATTGTCATACATGGCAAGCAACATGCAAACCTTTTGAATTTGTGAGACACTGGAGCCTAGATGAACTTGACTTAGGCCACGTCCTTCAGTACATAGACTACACCTCTTTGTAAAGAAATTTTTGCCAAGCCTCTGTGGCCATGCTGCATTTAGAGAACCCCCCCACACACACACACTTTTTTTCACCCCACTTATAGACCTGGCTCAGTCTCGTGCGTGGAGCCTCGCTTGCTTGTACCCTTGTCTCCTCCTCAAAAACCTCAGTGTCCCTAGTCCCCCCCCTTAATTCTTAAGCCTCAGTGCCCACTGTCCTTACCTCTCACTTCTTAAAAGCACTGTGTCCCATGCCCTCCCTCCTCCTCTTGTTATGCTTTAAAAATGTGATACTTTTGCTGCACTACATGTGGCCTCCGACATCTCAAGCCGCCCAAGGCGACAGCACCTGATCTAGGAGGGCACCAGCCTGCGAGGAGAGAACTGAAAGGCCTTTCTGAGTCAGTCTGTTTTGAAATAGATCTTCCATTTGAGACAGCTAAAGCCATAGGGTCCAGTGGTGGCGTGTCACATGACAGAGGCCTACTCCTAACTTCAAAGCACCTTCCGTTTAAACATTTGGTCAAAGTAAGTATATGAATGCATATGTTTTTCAGTAGTACTCCTCCTGCTGTACCACTGACGCGCCACTTGTACGAAATCCTGAAAATGATGAAGCATGGTTATAACCCATGTATCAAACAGGGCATGCAGAGAAGCAGAGATAATGTGCCTAATTCACTTCAAACAACACCTTTTTGTTCCTTGGCGTGACTGACTCGTGTGAAGACTGGGAGCCTCTCCTCATGCGATGGTAAAAATCTTGGAAGCAGACAGTACGTCTACATCACTCAAAAAAATGATCTTTTATTACAAAGAATTTTAAATGTTAGATATACGCCCAATGAAAATTCCTGACTGCGCCAGAGTAGAGATGATGAAATGCATGTACGATCATCCGGTAATCACAACTCTCGGCTCACAGACCATGGAAACCACATACGCATTGAGTGGCTCCGCCATAGTGACTGATCCCTGGGCTAACTGAGCCCCCTTTCTTTCTCTCACATGTCAGTCGCTCAAGTTTCTCATCACATATTGCATGATTGGCTCACACACACAGCTGCGGTTGGCGAAACCTACTGTCTTTTGCAACATGCCATGGTGAAGCCATCTGAATAAAGGTATTTTAAAGAAATTCGTGGAAAAGGAATAATTCTTGTGAAGTGGAGGGGATCTGAAGTAGAATTTTCTGCAAATAAAAAAAAAAAAACCTTCCGTGCTGCAGGATCATATTTCATTTTTTTCTGTTCCTGGGGTGAGATAGTTTTTTAAAAAAAGTTGCTAAACGATGGTCCCCACTACTGGTGAATATTCCAGAAATATCACCCACTTTCCTCCTCATACATTAAAAACTTAAATAATCAGTGCAATGAAAGTATGTTGTAGCTCTTGTTTAAAAACGAATGTAGCGATATGCAGTAGAGCAGTGGTTCCCAAACTGTGCGCCACGGCACCCGGGTGCGCCATCAAAGATAGCCAGGGGAGCCGTGCACAAATGCACTTTATGAAACAATTATGTGCTGATGGTGATAGTAAATCTTTGGACTTATTAGGATATCAAGTTTCTAAACTGTAAATTGACATTATAATTGGTCTTTTCGTTCATTCCTCTCTTACTGGAACATAATACGTTGCACAACAGTGACATAATTAAAACATACAAAAAGTTACTAAAGCCCTAATTTGGGGGTTTTATCGAGGATTAAGCTAGTCACATATACAGTATTTCACAGGCTCTGATGCCACCTACTGGAAAGAAATTGAATAAAGTTCAAGTAAAAGGACTCCATTTATTCCTGTACGAAATATTTAACATGGTTACCTAATGTTCTCGGTTATTCCAGTGTTCAACATGTGGGCTACCTGCTAGCTGAGGGGGAAACTGCTTACATTGATTAAATATAGAGTCTTGCCCACTGGTAGAGTGTAAGCAGCTTCATGTTTTTAATTGAACAAATACATTCCGGCTCACACATTGCAGTTTGCCTTTTTTTTGCACATTGGTGTGGAAAACAATCTGCTTTTCTCATCCCAGAAAATTCCTCTGTCATGTTAACCACCATTCCTAGGCCCAGTTTGGGTCTATTTTTTTCTGACTTTCCCCAACAATTTCCTTCAGATTAGTTAATTTATGCCAAAGCACTCTGGCTTCTAGTACTGCATGTACTGCTACTGCCTGCTTACAGCTGCTTACTCTCCTAATCTCGGTTGCTTGTGTATGGAGAGTAAATATTCTGTGCCACCAACATTGTGAAGACTTTCTGGAGCAGCCTGGCTTGCATATACAGTTGCACCGATCTGGAAAAAGTATTAGATTGCTTCACAATTGGTGTGCATAAGGTTTACTATGCAAATTTAATCTCACTTTGATCCGCATAAATCAGCTATCTGTAGTAAGCATGGTTTCCCATTTTTCTCATGCCTATAACGGTTTCGTGATGTTTTCTTGCAAAACTTGTTTTGGAGCAGAAATATCATGCAAGAATATATCTCATGTTGTTTTTTTTCCCTCACTGCAACTCCATGTAGGTTCCTCTTAAAGGATTTGTATGTGAATACAAACCCCAAATGCCTTTTTCTTGAGACACATTGAACAGTGGAGACCTTATATAGGACCCATAGTCTTAAGAAGTGTAACGAGCAGCCCAGGTCAGATGTAGTGGAGCTCCTGTATGGCGATCCCATTATAACACCGTGCCCAACTACCTGGCTTGTACCTAGAATTAAATAGACACAAAGAGGCGCTCCAGTGGAGATTCATGGAGAGTGTTACCGTGCTACCTGTCTTTCAAGCTGTACTTTGGTGAAACTAAAACAGGTTGCGGATCCTGTTGAGGCTCTTGTTTTAGCTTGTAAGCAGTCCTGCTTGGATTAAGACGCAAGTCCTCATCAGCCCTGCCTGCTAAGGACCAGGTCGAAAAGACTCTCTTCAAGCTTGCTGCCACCACATGCTCACAGGTAACCACGTAAAACTAACATGCTATCAGTAGCCTGTAGAACCATTTTGGGATTGTCGGCTTACTTGGTTATTTTGTTATTAGTTATTTGTATGATTTGTTTGACTGTCATCAACTTGTACAAAGATTGTGACTTTCGCATTGTACAGATGGCTAAACTTCCACTTGTCATTTTCCAGCAATCTCCACCGCCATTCTTGAGACCAGGAAGACGGTCGAAGTGTATGCATGTTTATTGCAGTCAAAACGTATTAGTCAGTTGTATTTCTCCATGACCTCTAAGCTCTGACAGCAGCCCTATGTATTCCCTGTGCATATTCGCAACCTTGTTTAAGAGCTGCTGCGTATCTCACCTGTGTGACCGCAACCTTAGTTCTATCGCCCTTATATAACAAAAGTGACTCCTCAACAACTAAAATGGCCTGCTCCGTATGCAATCGCATGAAAGGTGCCAATGAAAATTATTTATTTTGTTCTCCCACCCATCTCACCCTTCACTTGATTCTCAGGAGTAAGCCCCTAACCTAGAGGCAATTAAAAAAAATAGTAAAAAAAAAAATCCTATGTACATCCATGTGATGAAGAGTATTGTTTCTGACTTTACCAATTCAAGTTTTTTTTTTCTTAAACAAGTGTTACATTTTTTTTTTGTTACATCAACAATTATTTTCAGGGAGGAAAATGGAAGTACTGCCGAGGGCGGGCTTGCATCCCCCACCCACCAAAACAAATAACATAATAGGGAGCCACGGCCAACGGGCAATAGGTCAAGGGAGCCGCAGGTCAAAAAAGTTTGGGAACCACTGCCCTAGTAAATGGTATCTGGGGCCTGGGGTACTAAGGAAGGTCCCTGAAGGCTGCGGCATCAGTTGTGCCACCCCAGGAGCCCTTCACCAAACCCACACAGTGTTGCCATTGCAGACTGCGTGTGTTGGTGTAGGCAAACTTGAAAACACAACCTGTCACACACCCCTATGTGCCAGAATCCCTACCACTGCATGTACCAGGTGGAAGTTACCCCTAAGGCAGGATGCATCAGTTCACATGTGAGGGCATATATGCATGAGCAGATATGCCCCTGCTATGTCTCTGTCTATTCTAAGACACAGTAAGTGAACGGGGAAGCCATTTTAAATGCATGTGCTGGACACTGATCACTAAGAGTTTCCCAGCTACACAATGGCTTCTCTAAGCCCAGGGTTGTTTGGTATCAAACTTCTCAGATTAATAAACCCTCACTGATTCCAGTGAGGAATTTATTAATAAATGCACCCAGAGGGCATTTTAGAGATTCCCCCTGAAAACCTACCAGTTACTAGTGTGTTGACTGAATGGTCCTGACCAGTTCAACCACCTTAGACATGTTTCTGGCCCCCAAGGTGAGAGCCAGCACTCTCAAGGGCCAGAGACAAAAACCTGCACTGGACGGGGGTGTTAGCACCTCATCCAGGCAGGATGGACATGCCAGGGTGGGAAGCTTCAAAGGCCTAGCCGCCTTTGTAGTTCCACCCAGGGCTCTCCAGATGGCAGAGATGACTGCCCCCACCCCCTGTCCTGACTGTCCCTTTGGGTGCCAGAACAGGTGGGAATATTAGGCAGCTTAGGAGATGTGCCCACTTCATGCCAGTCCCACCCCTAAGATGGACGAGCTGATGTGGACACCCCTTTGTAAAATTCCCCCCTCTTTGTTTGGAAAGAATTAGGCCACTAGGGTTCGGTTATACCCACTTCCCAGTGGAAGTGGTCATAGAAAGGGTGTAGTCACCCTAAAGGTGGTGAGCTCATGGACTACCACCTGACACTCCTTGTAGCTCCCCTAAATTGAGTATTTTTGTGGCACCCCTGAACCCTAAAACTGAAAAGATTCAGATGACCCACAGAGAAAAGGACAAAGAAGAGATGCACCTGCAGAAGAGATGAAGAAGCGGCTGGCCTGGTACCATTCCCACAGGCCTATCTGTACACTTCAAAGGACTCTGCACCGAAAGACGCCTCGTCCCGCAGGTTAACCTCCAGGAACCTGGGAGGACTGCCTGACTCAAAAAAAGACTCAAGTCTCCCTTGAGCAGCAGACCTGCTCTCCAACAAACTCCAAGGGAAGAACTCTGCAGCCTCCGGAACCGCAAAGACCCGATCCCTGAAGTCACCACTGCACCTGCCGTCACAGACCCGAGTGGGAGTGAACCTCCAGTGCCAGCAAGGTCTCCCAGCTGTCCAAAGTCTGAGTCCATCGCGGTTTTACCCCTCCTGGACTTCCTGAAGTCGCCTGCAGCCTCTGCACGCAGGCCCCCCCCCCCTCCTGCAGCTACTACAGTGAGAGAACCCGACACCTAAAGCAACCACTGCACCTGTCACTGCTGGCTCGAGTTGAAGTGGAGCCCTGGTGTCAAAGACGTCCCCGGGCTCCATTGAGCTCGGGTCCACTGTGGTTTCACCCCTCCTGGACTCAACGACGCCTGCAGCCTCAGACCACACGACCCCCCTTAACTGCGAGTGCTCCAGGACAGGGAAACCCGACGCCAAAGGACACCTCTGCATCCACCGCCCCTGACCTTGGAGAGGAGGACCAAAGGTGCACCTATGTTCACGAGCACCCCAGGTTTGCAACTTACCTATTGGTTGTCCCCCACTGGTCCCCCACCCAGAGCCTGCAGCCTAAATCCACAGAGACCCATCCCTATTGAAATACATTATGCTCCTAACGCGTACTGCACCTCTGCACCCGGCCGTCCCAGTGCTGCCCAGTGCCTCCTGTTGGTGTGGTCCTGACCCTTCCTCAATACTCACTGCAAGTCTACAAGACTGGTCCTGTGAGTCATCAATAAGTGCTTGTTTGCTGACTGTGATTTCTTCATATAGGTTAACATTGAAGAACTATGAAATTGCACTGTTGATTTTTGAAACTAGAAAGTATTTATGCTTGAAAACGTACTTATCCTATGACGAAGTTCTTGGGTTTAAGGTATATATAAAAAGATGTGTTATTTTTCTAAATTGGTCTCAGATATATTCTTTGAGTGTGTGTCTCATACACTGCCTCTGTGAGTACAACAAATGCTTAGCACTGCCCTGTGACAAGCCTAACTGCTTGCCCACACTACTCTGCAAACCAGCTGGGTATCCACTGGAGTCTCTGCCCGGTGTACTTCTTTTTAGGGCATCCCTTTAGAGAGCCAGCTTCCTACAGTGAACATTGTGTTGACACCACTACATAGGTGCTGATGGGGCCTGTGTGCACCAGGTGTTTTTGACTGCTAATGCATCCTTGGCGCCTCTGAAGTCATCACTGCGAGGTCTTAAAGTCGACTACTTTAGAAGGTCTGAAGTGAATGACATTTCGAGTAATGTCATTAGCCAAGACGATGGCTTTATTTTCGTAGGTTGACTATTTGGCCACTGTACTTCAGTCACTTCTTCATGCAGTGTTTGTTTTCTTGACTGCATGGATGAAATATATATTTTGGAGGGGGTTATCAAAATGTATATATTTTTTTTTTGCATTAAAAGTGTTTCCTCTAACGGGACTTGGCTGTTCAATACTCTTGCATTCACACACAAAATGGTGTAGTGCTGTTGACACTTCCACAGCATTAGCACAGCACCACCTCACTACCAGAGCAGCACCGCCATCTCAGCATCAAAGCAGCACCACCACAGCTTCACTCAGCTCCACCACAGCATCACTAAGCACCAGCACAGCATCACTAAGCACCAGCACAGCATCTCCTCAGCATCTCCTCAGCATCACTCAGCACCACTTCAGCATCATCACAGCACCACGTCCAGATCAGTGCACCACCACCGGCGCAGCAACAGCTCAGCATCAGCGCAGTTCCACCACAGCATAAGCACAGCCCCACCTCCGCACCAGGGCAGCCCCACCTCAGCAGCAATTCAACTTTAGTGCAGCATCACCGCAGCACAGCACAAACATGGCATGGCTCAGCACCACCTGAGCATCACTCAGCACCTCCTCAATCTGGCATCTGTTGATTCTCCCCTAGTGGCCGTCCATTGCTCGTGTTATTCAGGTACTATTTCAAAACTTCCACCTTCCCGTTGTTTATGTGACCTCCTCCCCCCCCCCCCCCTCCATAACAAAAAAAGCTGTAACAGATACGCATTAGAACAGGCAGGAAGAAGGACAAATAAACTAGAAGACGTTTTTTATGTTAATTATTTTTAATAAGGTGTTTATTGTTGTACATGTTATCTTCTTGTTTAAATTAGGTATAACATGCTTATGACACTTTATTATAATGTTTCAACATGTTGCACAGCAACCATGCTGCTCTACAACATAGTTTAAAGCCATTGCCAAAGCCAATAGCTCTAGCTAAACCCTTACAAGGTACCAAAGGCAAGACCTGTTGGCTATGCCAATGCTTGTTTTTACTGATTTCCCTGGTATTACCACAAATATCGCCTGCAATAAATAAAAACTGGCCTGATTTGGAAATGTGGTCCACTTTTCTAGCTATCTGGTTCTCTAATTGGGGACACTTAGTTTGGGGCCCAGGTGTATTTTTTGTCCTAGTATGACCCTGCTATTCAGTCGTTGTAGCCCCCTTTGACATTAGACAGGGTATATAGAAACATTTAACGTGTGCTCTCACCTAGTGAAGTCAGTCATGTCGGTGAAGTGTCCAGTGCACCTAAGAGATGAAAAGGTCTGAGAACAGTGATGCCTTTGTGACAGAGACTTTATCTAACACAAAGCTAACCATTTGCAGGAGCAGAGGTGAGAGCCGAATTACTGAAATCAACTATGGCGGAGTATTCAAGCATAAAAACTACTAAGCTGGTGCTGAAGGGGATGAAGCACAAAAGGTAAGCATACCACACCGATGGGTGCTGTGTTTTGTTTGCCCCTTTCCATGTTCATTTGGTTGGTATTTCTGCTGAATAGGACATTGAGCTTTCCTTCCTTTGGTGACAACCCTTTCCTACATATCATTGCAGGATTTTCTTTACAAAGTGAATGCTTTAACCCTTTCCATGTGTCGGATGGCTGGGTGCCGTCCAACGTCACGGTGCTCTTGTGCGTCAGGAAATCCCTCTGGTGTTTTCAATCAGAAAGTCCACTAGACATCAAGGAACATATTTTTTTAATGTTTTTTTTTTTTTTAAAAGAGCAATGGGGGGCCCGGCCATGCCCCCACCCCAAATACATGGTGACAAAGTCAATTCCCCCCACTTCCACACCCCTGTGGGGCAGATGGGGTAGTTACCCCTAATCCGTCCCTACCCCCTGGTGGGGGGGGGGGAGGGGTTAGACATCTCACTTGACGCCAGGAAATTACAAAAAATATAGTGGTGGGGGCTACCCACCCCAACAGAAGGGGGGTAACAGTCTTTTCGATCAACTCCACCCCCTTCTCCCCCAACTCCCACTCACTGTTAGCGGTCAGAGAGTTTACATACATATAATTGTGAAAACAGACAACCAAAAGCCAGAATATTCACTTGGGGTTACTTAACTCATTTAATTGTCCTATTGCCAGAATGGACAAAGCCATAATCTTGCCCACTATAAATGTGCATGGAGAGTTACTATAGACAGGAATAAAACTTCCCACACTCATTTGCAAGACCTTTGTAAACAATACCTTTTATATGCAAGATAAAATGGCGGTGGTTTTTGGTTACGAAACAAGATACCCTTTGTAGTCCTTCATTTGCTTTCACAATTATTTTCATTTATATATGTGTAAACGCTTTGACCGCTATCCATGAGCAAGGCTACGTCCGAAACACGTTGGCAAAGCCTTTCCATTAAATTATTTTTGTGCACCTGCAATTTGAGTTTGTGTTATTCCATATAACTTGGAGAATTATTGTTGTGATGTGATAAATATGTGTGTGTGTGTGTTTTTGTATTATTCTACACTTAACATGTTAATAGCTCATTGCAAAGCTTCTATATTAAGTTTTGTTTAGATCCTTATGAATCTCTGTTTTGTTAACATGTACCTATTGTGATAATCTTTAAATATAATTTTTATCTACAAGCATTTCACTATTGAAATATTGAGGAAAAGATAAAATAATGTTATAAAAACTACACGGATACATTAACTTCAAATACTGCACTTGAAGGTCTGTGTTTGAATAATACAACTTTAAATCTCAATTTATTGTCTTCTTCATTACACATATATTCCCATTCTGTGTAATTGTATATCTATGTATTTATTACTTTAATCCTAGTGTACAAGAGAAAACAATAAAAAAAATGTTAAGAAAATCAGTCTCTTCAATGCACTATTCTCTCACCCTATACATCTATCAATCTATCCTCTACCTCCACTCTCTGACTCATCCCAAACCTCATTCTATTTCTGTGATCTCCAAAATAATCCATCCTAGACTCTTCCCTCATCTATCTCTCCTGGCTCACCCCAAGTCTCAATTTACTAATCTGATCTCTCAAACAATCCTCCTAAATACTCCCTCATGTATCTGTCCTTTGACTCATCCCAAACCTCATTTTACTACTATGATCTCCCTAATGCCTTTCTACAGACTCTTCCCACTGTGCTGTGCAAGGAAAGCATCTAACCCAGCTGGGCTAGCGTCAGCAACAACCGCTGTATGAAGCTTAGATTGATGTATGCCGTTTCATCAGCCTTTTCACTGGCTTTTCTGAGTCTCTTGAAACTTTTCTCACATTCTTGTGACCATTGAAATTAAACATTTTTCTTTGTCAACTTTCGTAATGGAGCACCTGCAGTGGCAAAGTCTTGTATCTATCTTGAACAGTAACTGGCCATGTGAAGAAATGAATGTACTACAGAAACATCTTGTGGGGGATCATTATTTGACAGTCCTTGTACTTTCACAGAATCGGGTGTCATACCCCCATCAGAAAAGACATGGCCAAAAAATATTAGCTTTGTCTCGTGAAACTCACACTTGTCTGGATTCAAGGTCAAACCTGCATCGTTAGTAAACAACATACTTGTGTGCGAGCTCTAAAGTGCACCTTCTCTGTAGCTCCGAAAACAAAAATGTAATCGCTTTACTGCATTTATGTCAGGCTGTAAGGTACTTTGAATTACGTCTTTGAAAAGTTCAGCAGCCGATGACGCACCAAATTTAAGAATTTTGTATCAAAACAGACTAACGTGTAGAAATGTTTATAATGTACCTGCAATTTTCTTTGAGTACCAACTGATGATGACCTTTATTTAAATCTAAATCAATAATGGGGAGCAGTGTATTTGGTCAATTCTGTTCTTGTTTGATGCTGTTGCTTTTTTATAAGTCCCATATTTAGTGTAGATTACGAGCTACAGAAAAGCACCCCTAAAATGATCTCATGGTCCTAGCCCCCTGCGATCATCCCTCCTGCTCCCCAAATGCTTGCCATAAAGTTTTCAAGTGGGACCCAACTTCAAAACATTTTGCTGGGGGGGGGGGAGGGGGGGCTCAGAGCAGAAAGGTTTAATGACCTCTGCCCTTTGTTTATTCTCTGTTGAATCTTATCCCTACCAGTCCAGTGAATTATTTAAAGGACACAATAAATACAGGAAATAATCATGCAGGCTTACGTTACACAGCCACATGGCACTTATTAGTGTCTTCAGTGATTTAAAAATAGGTATATGAATACGGTCCAATCTTGCATTAAATCAAGGCACAGACACAACATAACACTGCATGTGATTTGTATACCCTTAGTCATGTTTGTTCAAAGGAGGATGTATGCAACATTATGGTGGTGGTCACATGTAGAGCACAAACAATACATAAAGCATGCTGTATGCAAACTGCTGTATGCCACCTGAAAGATATTTGCTACCGGCGAAAGCCCAGTCCACTGCTTTAGAAGTTCTGACTGCACCAAAGTTATTAGTAAACCAGAAAACACTCTACCTACTTGTGATCCCAGCTTTGGGTGATGGGTTTTGCACACGCAGATTCACACTTCATTAAACCCTGCTGTGCTGTGTGATTGAGGCCAGGCAGCACAACAGAAACTCTGATGAAGTAAACTCTCTCTCTCTCTCTGGTCTGAGGATTGTGAGAAATGTGTACCTTCACAGACCCTCTTTAAAAAAACTGGGACATGTGTTTAGTCCTGCAAAATATGTTGGGGCACCAGGACTGTCCAGGATAATCTGGGACTTCTGGTCACCCTAGATAGGTTGGATCCTTTGTTCTACGTGCCAGACGTGCACAGAGTGGTGCTGTAGAACCTGTCCTACTTGCCAGTTGCCTGGTCGGTCCGGGATAAAACCAAGGCACAGTTAGTTGATGAGGGAATGGTGTGACCAGAAGTCTATGCTGTACCAGGAAGGTCAGGAGGTGTTATTGCTGAAGCCCATTTCTCCCAGAGCTTTAGAAGATAAATGGTGTGGGCCCTACAAAATACTGCAGACGGTATCTGATTTGAACTACTAGTTGAACCAGGTGCCACAGGGGAACCCAAGCAGGTGTTTCTGTGAAGCGGCTTAAGCCTTACCTCCTGACAGATTACACCATGGAATGTCATGGCTATGTCGAAAGAAGTCTAGGAAGAAAGTAAGCCTCTTTCTGACTTGTTGCACAGTGCTAGAGGGATGGACTGGAATGTAGAATGGGGGCACTTAGCCCCTGAGTAAACACCTGATTAGCAGAGGGAGTGTAAGGAGGTGATGGTGTAGTTGACACACCTCTTCTCAATGATTCCAGGTCTGCCTTTCAAAAGCACTTAAGGCTAATTGAGCTCTCACGTATTACATAGGTCAGTCCAAGTCGTGCTCAAGCAAGGTTCTACAGACTTGCGGTTCTGTGTTGACTACCACAGCCTCAGTGAAGTCACCAAGATCCTCAGAGCTGACGAGCTAATGGACTGGTTGGGTCCTGCAAAGTACTTGAGCATCTTCGATCTGCCCTTGGTATGGTTGATAACATCCAATGTGGATTTTTGGGCTGTTATTGTCTGTGCATCCATCACTAAGTCAACATGTTTCAGTTTGTTTACTGGCTACTGTGGGTCCTAGGCTTTCATCAGGATTTATGCAAAACCCCTATGTGAGAGATCTCTGATCTGTGGGGCGCACCCCCCCCTGGTGGGCCGTGGGATGTGTCCCCAGGGGGGAGCAAATGGCTCTGCAACTACATATAAATGAAGATAGCCTGGAAGTGTGAAAGGCTGGTGTTTCTAGGTTGTCTTCATTTACATGCAGTATTTAAAGTTCATAAAATAGTGTGAGAACCGTACTACTGAGTGGCATGGGGCAGGTTCGGTGAATATAAAGAGGGTAAAAGGCATTGGTACAAAAGGGGGGGAAAAAAAGCAACATTTAATTGATTTTTTTTTTCTTTTTTCTCCTTTGAGCAACTGCATATAAAACACCACACACCTCCAAATTAAAATAATTGCAAGCTAGCTAATTGAAGAGATATATAGTAATTATTTACCTTATGAAACCTCAGTTGGTTAATGTGATCACTTCATATGTTTGTGTGTGACCAGAGTGTCGCAGAATCAAATCCTGATTGGTGCAGTGAGGAGTAGTGGCTTGTTTATAGTACTACGACGTTCCAGTCAGTGGCTGAAAGCACTGTGACTGTCATTATTTTAAAAGTGTGTACACTGTATGAAACAGGCTGCTGCAAAATACTGTTTAAGATAAAACAAGCACTTTAAAAATATACATTTGAATGATAAGCATTCATTCTATATCTACTGTAAATATATTTATGTGTGTCCATTAAAAGGGTACTTTCAATGAGTACTCATATTACCTCTCAAAAAGAATCCATATTTGTCACCATGAAGCTGAGTGTCTCCATCAATTAAATCCTATACTGGCTCCAAAGCAGCCTTTATATTTGGTGATTATCCACTGCACACTTACATTTCTATCAGATAGCGGGCACCTTGGTGTGAAAGCACATTTCTTCTTGAGTGCTCTACTATCTGCTTCACAGTACAGGAGCCCCCTTACCCCCATTCTCTGTGAACGGGCACAGGACCCCAATTATGGCAGTATTACTATGAAAAAGGACATGGGGTGCATTTTCTTTGCTAGTACTAGGGCCCAGATCACCACAGTTGTGCACACAACAGGGCCCAAACGACAGAGGAGGAAGATAAATTTGCCTTTTTGTTGTTTTTTGCACAAAGGGCCAAAAAGCCTGCTTTGGATATGTGTCCTAGAAGTAATGGCTGATGTTGAGTGGGCAGAGTAGACAGCCTGCTTGCAGGGCTGTAGGTATCATTGGTGCTGCTGCGTTAGAGGCCCAGGTCATACTTCCTGTGCCAGTGTTTCTTTGAGCCTTGGAGCAATGGTTCAATGGTGGGGAAAGATGAACCAGAGGAGACTACTTCATTTGAGCATCAGAGAGATGAGAGAGAGAGGGCTGGTGTGGTATGGGAGCTGGTGTTGTTAACAAAGGTCAGAGACAAGAGCAAGGCAGTAGCTATCATTAGTGATATAGGTACAGTGACACTTTTGCCTAGGGGCCCACTGCATCACAATTATGAATGTTTTACAATAAATAGTGGATATGGAGGCTCGTTTTCCTTGCTAGTATTAGGGCAGATGAAGCCGTAGGCGCCAAAAAGGTGGGGCCGCATGCAGCATCTCATTCTATTTTCTTCAGAAAGATACTGGGCTTGGTTTGAGATTGTAGTGATAGACATGGTGGAAAAGGAGTGGAAGAAGAAGAGGTAGCCTGGCTCTGAGGACTACAGCCATCTTTAGTGCAACAGGTGGAGTTGCATAGGGGTCTACAGCAGCCCAATAATGGGGAGCAGTGTTTTTGGTCAATTCTGTTCTTGTTTGATGCTGTTGCTTTTTTATAAGTCCCATATTTTAGTGTAGATTACGAGCTACAGAAAAGCACCCCTAAAATGATCTCATGGTCCTAGCCCCCTGCGATCATCCCTCCTGCTCCCCAAATGCTTGCCATAAAGTTTTCAAGTGGGACCCAACTTCAAAACATTTTGCTGGTGGGGGGGCTCAGAGCAGAAAGGTTTAATGACCTCTGCCCTTTGTTTATTCTCTGTTGAATCTTATCCCTAACAGTCCAGTGAATTATTTAAAGGACACAATAAATACAGGAAATAATCATGCAGGCTTACGTTACACAGCCACATGGCACTTATTAATGTCTTCAGTGATTAAAAATAGGTATATGAATACGGTCCAATCTTGCATTAAATCAAGGCACAGACACAACATAACACTGCATGTGATTTGTATACCCTTAGTCATGTTTGTTCAAAGGAGGATGTATGCAACATTATGGTGGTGGTCACATGTAGAGCACAAACAATACATAAAGCATGCTGTATGCAAACTGCTGTATGCCACCGGAAAGATATTAGCTACCGGCGAAAGCCCAGTCCACTGCTTTAGAAGTTCTGAACATGCCCCAGAGCTGCACCTGCAAACTTTGTGAGAGACTGAACTAGCCTCAGAATCAGCATCTGAGTGCTAAGACCAAACCGGTGGAGGGAGGCATAAGCTGTACCAATAGGCCTAACTCGAACTATGATCCTGGAATGGCAGACCCAGGTGGAAGTAGGGACCTACTATAGGCAGGTGGAGGCCTAGCTTGTAGTGCCCCACCCCTTCACACAAAAAAGAGAGCACAAAGACTTGCACCTTCAAAACTGGTATTTGTACATTATTTAATGTGTATTGGAATTATGTGTTTTCTTTGTAATAAAGTACTTGTCTTTTCTAGAAAGAGAAGCTGTGGGCTGGACATTGATCACAAGCCTCGAAAAATCATAAAAATGTTACAAGACCTGCGGGTCAAAACATTTGAATAATCTACTCGACCAAACTGTAATATACTCGACTTGTAAACGGGTCTCAAATTGTGTGATCCCAGGCAAATATTTTAGTTTACAGTCTCTTTTTTTCTTCATTCTCACATATAAGTGCACTGTCAAATATGTGAGCTCAGCATTTCTGCAGTACAAAAAACCTATTTCGTTTGACTAAATAGACTAAACGTTTGCTCCATGACTAAAAAAAAATCTAGCCCAAAAATAGGGGACACATGATCGATGACTTGCCAGTTTCTTTACTAATAGCATGCCATCAGGGCAGGAGTGTTTCTCGGTTTATATTTAAACAGTCACTTTAAATAAATATGTTACGAAAGCATGATGTGGTAGCACACTGTCATTTACAGACAGTAAATTTCCAAAAACCTTCCGACTAACTTGCAGTTTTACTAATAAAACTATATAATGTATTAACAAAAATCGGTGAAAAGTGGGTTTCAGAAAACATATTTATCTTTTGCACATCACTAAATAAAATGTTCTGATTTGTTTTCATCCTAATAAAATATTTTTTTCACCTCACTGAAGTACAAAAAATGGGCTTTCACAACTACTTAAATATATTTGGAAATGTTTGTATAGTTAACTTAGCTATTTAAATGTTGTGCCTTTAATTTCAAGCTCTTTGTAGTGGGTCAGACAGTTTACCTTACAAAATCCTGGAGCTCTGCAGTCAGAATGAAAATTAATTGTAAGAAGGCAAACTGACTTTTGACCTCTGTCGCCAAACACAGAGTAAATGTCACAAGATATAAGAACATGATTTGAAGCCTGCTTTATTGCTCCTTCACTTTCTGACTGAACCTGTTCTTTGTCAACTCTCAGAAGGGGCGAGTATGTTCTAACAACAGCTTGACCTGATAAATTCTGACTCGCCATAGTGAGTGGATGAGTAGAGTTTTCGAGGCCTGGGCCATATTATGTGGCAGAGTGGGGGAGGGAGGGTGGGCTTTTGGGGGTTGCCATTCACTCTTGACCCTGAATAATATCACACTAACCTCCCTGAGAATCCCTGACTTAAAGCGTGCAAAGGGTTGTACTTGCCCCTGATTCCAGAGCCATAGTAGGGCAGTCCCAGAACAGCAGTGGTTAAAGGTCTCATGGTCCGCAGTTATTGCCAGTAGCATCTGCCTGCCACATGGTCTACCAGACAAGGTCTGACAAGCTACTTTTATAAACTATGCCTTAGAAAATCTCTAAATGTCTAGTAGAATTATGGAAGCAATATGTGTCTCATGCCAGGCCCAGATGTGCATAGTTATATCCCATCCCTTCTCCTGATGTCTAGCTTTCTTCCACAAAGTATAAAAACCACTGAACACTTGCCTCCTACACCTTCCCCTGCACCCCAGAGGCATCCCCCCCCTCCACTTCCCCACCCCGGGAAAAAAAAAACCACACCTGATGGTCAAGATATCTCTTTGCGATGCTAGGATGTTTAACCCAATGATTTCACATGATGATTCAGTACAACATTTTGAATTTGCAGTAAGAAAAAAAACAAGGACAAAAAAAGAAAAAGAGCTGAAGACGATGAAGACAAGCCTGATATTGTTGGTAAGCTTATTATCACGTTTATATGGGTTATAGGATACTGATCCTTGAGTGTGACCTCTGATATGCTCTAAGGGTACTGTCAATTAAGTAGAAGTGGGACCTAGAAGAAGAGGTGTAACACTTGTGTAAAAATATTTTTTAAAAAGGTACCTTTTATTTTTTTGGGTGTATGAAAAAGGAGACTCTTCAATTTTGAGGTCCCTAGCAACACTTCATACGGGCAGCCGAAAGGTCTATTGAACTAAACTATCAGTCATTCATCCCTCCAGCCATGTTGGTGTTGGAACAACACCAGCATATGTCTACCTCCCACTACAGAGTTGTAAATCTAATATGTTTGTTTTGTCGGGTGGATTGTGAACTTGTATGCCTTGTTATCTAGATCTAGCTAAATTTTGGAGAAAACCTATTCAGAAAGCTTAGAACCGACATTGCTAGATATGCCTTGAAAGTAAATTTGCAACAAATATGAGTCATACTGATCAGTGCTGGAAATCTTTTATTAGCAATCCAGAGATTGAAAGTAACTAGTCTTCTGGTCCTGGCAATGTATTGCTTTAGTCCAACTTGCCTTGGTTTTCTTTTCTTTTAGCTAGTCATAAATCCTAATCATCCACCATACATAGTTTTCAGGAGCACTTTTAAAATATTTAAGCGTATACCATTCTGATATAAGAATGTTTTTTTTATATATACGGAAATCTAAAGCTGAAGCATGAGTTTTCAGAAAAAGTATGAATTTTTTTACTGTCAGTAATTGGTAAAAAAACAATTTAAGTGTAACGGGTTTCCTTAGAAAAACTTTTACTGGCTTTTTTTGTTGTTTTAACTGCTTTAATTTGAAAACCAACATAATCCAACTGCATTGGTAGCAACAATAGCAGAATACGGTAGTCATACTTTGAACATTTCCACGCCAACAGTCCCATTTTCTCAACACATTTTTATGTATATCTGTGTCTCAAATCAAACAATAGCAAGCTATTCTTAGAAAGCCATTGAAATCCCCACATTGTAGGGAAAAAGGTGTGGGACAGTTGGGGAGGCTGAGTGAGTGCTGGAACAGTGTACTATGGGTATACTACATCCAAAAGCTGCTCTGCAGATCTGTCCATAGACAAGAGATGGTCAGGTGCGTCCGTCACCCTGTCATTGAATCACTACTAACCCAGAGCCCTTTCCACAGCAGCCCATCCTTTTAAGCATACTCCAGTGGGATCACCACAAGACTTTTGTTCATTAGCCTTCATGTCTCCAAGAAGTCACGTGGAACTGTCTTTTTCTAAAACACACATATTTTCCTCCCCCGGTCTACTTACAAGCTGGATACCACTGTTTTGCTGTTATTCTAGTACCATTTTCACGCTTGTTCGGAAGCGTACTCCCACCATACCAGACCTGGGGCTCACAGGCCCTTTGTAGCAAGTCACACCACGCACACTAGTCGCACCTTCTGGCTTCAAGGCTACTCTCATATTCTCCAATGAAAGATTAATGCAGTCCCACTCTGCATAGTATCAAGGCCCTTGCCTAATTCCAAAAGTATTTCAACTTAGCCAGCTTCCTACATACAGCAAGTACTATCTATGTAGTGCACCAGTGTATGGGGTTGCTATACAGATAGTCCAGGTGACCCTTAGTGGTTTTCAGATGTAAAAATGACAGTCCCAAAAGCCCTCTTTTGTGGTAGTGTGTGTGAGCAGTTAGGCTTATCAGAGGGTAGCGCGAAGCATTTGTTGTACTCACAGAGGCAATAAATGAGACACACACTCAAGAAGGAACTCAAGACCAAGTGTTACTTTTCTTTATACTATGTTTAAACACCAGAATACTGTTACAAGAATAAATACTGATGCAGTTTGAAGAGAACAAGCAAAATACTTGAAGTGTTTCTAAGATAGTAATGCAATCCTATGGAGACACACATGTATTGAATACAGGTATTCAACAGCAACCTACAGGACTAGTCTTCAGGAGTTAAGGTAAGCATGGGACACTGTCCAAGGCAGCACGAACAGGTCATCTTGGGGAGCTCTGGAGCATCCGGGTGCAGAGATGCTTTACGAACTCCGGTGCCCTATTGGTTTCAATGGCATGCGGTCCTGGGGAAAAGAAGCTGCAGGTAAGGACTGGGAGGGGGCCAGTCCGACTGAACCAACATGGGAGCTCCGCTGTTGCGATGCTCGGGTTTCAATGGCATACGGTCCTGGGGAAAAGAAGCTGCAGGTAAGGACTGGGGGCGGGGGGGGGGGGCAGTCTGGCTGAACCAACATGGGGGCTTTGATCTTGCGATGCTCGGGAACGTAGGGACACCATTGGTCCACTTCTCCTCGGTTCGGGCGGCCAGGTGCAGAGGTGTCCTGATGCATTGGGTCTTTGTCACCGGAGATGGTCGCGGCACAAAGAGCATTTGGAAGTCCACAGTTGAGGAACCCAAGGTGGGCTACTGTCCTGGAGGGCCTAGGGACCACACTGGCATCGTTGGCCAAGGCCGACTCAGGTTAGAGGGGGCATGGGTGCAGTGGTGCTTTCCGGTGTCGGGTTTTTGGTAGTCCAGAGTCCTCAAGGTTCTTCTTGGATGCCTGCAGGGTGCAGGGAAGTATCTCCACTACTCCACGGGTGATCCTGGTGTTTCTTGAAGTGCAGGCAGTCCACCCAGGCTTCTGGAGGCAGAGTAGCTGCAGGACAAGTTGTCTTTGGCACAATTGTCGAGGACTGCAGGCAGGCTGGCAGGGGCGTGGCCAGGTCAGTTGCTGCTCCTTAGTTCTTTCTTTTTGCAGCTCTTCTTTCTTCTGGGGGACAGAGAATCTGTCTTCTGGTGTCGGGGAGCCGCATAAATACTCAACTTAGAGGTGTTTAGGGGTGTGTAGGGTAGTAGCCAATGGGCTACTTACCCCTGGGGTGCCTACACCCCCTATATGGCCCCTTCCTCAGGGAAATGGGCATATCCATATCCCACAAGGCCTGATTCCAACCAAAAACAAGATGGTGGCACCCTTCCTCGAGTGTCCACCACATGCAGCCCACCTTAGGGGTGTGACTAGCCCAGAGGTGGTACATGCCTACTAACAAAATCTCCTGCGTGTACTAGTGGCAAATGGGCCTCAGGATGGGGGAGTTTACACCCAGGTCTGTGAAAGCTGGGGGTTGAATACCAAAGGCGGCAGGGCCTTTGAAGCCCCTGGCCTTGGTATGCAGATCTGCTTGCCATCTTGCTGGAGTGGGTGACAACCCCCCTCTCTGGAGCAGGCTTTGTTTTTGACCTCTGAGAGTGCAAACTCTCACTTCCAGAGGGTCAGAAACCTGTCTGTGGTGGCAGGATGGTTTAGACCAGTCAACCAACACACTCGGAGACCAGTGGGGTTCAGGGGGCCCCTCTAAAGTGCCCTCTGTGTGCATGTCATAATAAATCGGGGGATGGCATCCTACTGGATTTAATAAGATGAGGTGAACTAAAGTCAGCAATGCCATCCAGGTAGGCGGCTCTGAAATCGAGCCCAGCCAACACCTGGTTGACCAACCTCTGCTAGGTGGCAGGGGCATTCTTCATGCCAAAGGGCATCACCCTAAACTGGTAGTGCCCATCTGCTGTGGAGCATGCAGACCTTTCCTTGGCCCCCTTAGCTAGGGCAATCTGCCAATACCCAGAGGTAAGATCAAACGTACTTAGGTATTTGGCAGCTGCCAACTGGTCAATGAGCTCATCAGCTCGGGGGATGGGGTGCACGTCAGTCTTAGTGACTGCATTGAATCCCCGGTATTCAACACACAACCTGAGTCCTGGAGTGGCACCAGGAGGCAGCAGGCTTTGAGGCCAAAACCACAGGGCTGGCCCAAGTGCTGCTGGAAAACTAAATAACCCCCAACGCTAACATTCTAGAAACTTCATCTTTAATGTTAGCCCTAACCCTGTCAGTCACTCTGTAAACTTTGTGTTTAACAGGAGGACTGTCCCCAGTGTCCGCATTGTGTGTACATAAGTGTGTGACCCCTGGGATCAGGGAGAACATGGAGACGAACTGACCCAACACCTGGCGACAGTCCCTCTGCTGCTCTGGGGTCAGGGAGGGGGAGAGGATCACTTCCTCCACAGACCCATCTTTTTCTCCAGCAGACAGGAAGTCAAGAAGAAGCTCACTCTTTTCCTCCACCCTGTCATCTGTTGCTAGGAGCATGGACAATTCAGTCCGCTCAAAGTGCGGCTTGAACCGGTTCACATGCAGGACCCTCAAGGGGTTCCTGAGAGTCCTTCAGTCCACCAGGTAGGTGACTTCTCTCTTGCGCTCCACCACCTCAAATGGCTCAGTCCACTTGTCCTGGAGTGCCCTAGGCTCCACTGGCGCCATCACCCACACTTTCTAACCAGGTTGAAACTCGACCAGAGTGGCATTCTGGTCATACAAGCGTTTCATGTCTTCCTGGCTTGCTTCCAGGTTCTCCTGTGTGAGAGTCCTGAAGCAGCAATCTGGTTTCTCAGAGCCAGCATGTAACTGAATACAACCTTGGGGCGGGAGATTACTAGGGGCTTTCTCCAAAGCCTCCTTTACCGGACTCAGAGGTCCCCTCACAGGGTGGCTATAGGGCAGCTCAAAAGGACTAAAGCCAAGCCCTGTTTGAGGCACCTCCCTGTAAGCGAACTGAAGGCATGGCAAGAGGATGTCCCACTTACACCTCACAGGCTCTGACAGGCCCATAATCATGCCCTTCAAGGTGCGGTTGAATCTCTCAACCAGACCATTTCTTTGGGGGTGGTAAGGTGTGGTGAACTTGTACGTTACCCCACACATCTTCCATAGAGACTTCATATATGTTGATATGAAGTTGGTACCCCTATCGGACACCACCTCCTTGGGGAACCCCATGTGGGTAAAAACCCCCATCAATGCACAGCCCACCACAGGGGCGGTGATCGATCTCAAAGGAATGGCTTTTGGGTACGGGTGGCATGGCCCACTAAGACCAGGATAAACCTGTGGCCCATGGCTGTCTTGGGATCCAGAGACTCCACAATGTCAATACCAACTCTTTCAAAGGGGGTACTAACCACAGGGAAAGGTTGGAGGGGAGCCATGTGTTTCCCCCCCACTCTTGCCACTTGCCTGACAAGTTGGGCAAGACCTACAATTAGCATCGGAGTGCCTGCGCATTTGGGGCCAGTAGAAGTGGATGACAAGCCACTCGAAGGTCTTGTCCTGGCCCAAATGACCAGCTAAAGGCAGACCCAGTAGGAAGGCTCTGAAGCACTGGGGTTCCTACCAGCACACAGGCTAACCCAGGCTCAGGAACCTTAGGCTCGCTACATAGGAGGCCATCCTTCAAGTGTCACCAAAATAAATATTATTTTTGTAACACTGTTTTCTTTCATGTGTGTGAGTATTAAGTGTGACTACAGTGATATTGCATGAGCTTTGCTGGTCTCCTAGATAAGCCTTGGCTGCTTATCCACAGCTATCTCTAGAGATCCTGGCTTCTAGACACTCACTACACTACACTAATAAGGGATACCTGGACCTGGTAAAAGGTGTAAGTATCATAGGTACCCACCATACACCAGGCCAGCCTCCTACATCCCCTCATACAACACAGGTAAAAAGGCCTGATCACATTATAATCACTATGGAACACACTAGCTTCCACTGCCCATAGTATTGCAACTGTTGCAAGAAGGGGCTTGCTTGGTTTGCTCTTTCAGGTCAAGTCTAAAACCTCTTGTACGTGAAGGGAGGCCTAGGTCTCTGTGCACACACTGGTTTAGTGTGAGGCTGGATCCAAAATCCCAAAACTAGGATAACTGATACTTGCAGCTGAAGCACGCAGGGCAAGGACCATGATTTCGTCATACAGAGAATGTTCTTGTCTGTACATTATGCTACATTGCAATCTGCTAAATTCCATATCTCTCTCTTCAAGATGACTTTCTTCACGTTTCCAAAAAGTGGACTGTTACTTGAGGCTACACTGGGCTCTCTGACGGTCAGTTTACATTTACTGGGGGGCATAGGCAAGGTCATGTTAATGATCTAGAGTGAGATTAACGTGGTCCCAAGTGTTGCTTCTTACACACACTCTGTAGACTCTAGTTGCCATTCTCTTTGCAAAACGTTGCCTCTCTCTGATACACGAGCCTGGTTCCTCTAGTTACACTGCTCAAGCGAGACTTGTGACATTTGGCCTGATTTAGAGTTTGGCAGACTGGTTACTCTATTACAAATGTGACGGATATCTCGTCCGCCGTATTACAATTTCATTTTATCCTATGGAAATCGTAATACAGTGGATGGGATACCCGTCACGTTTGTGATGGAGTAACATGTCCGCCAAATTCTAAATCACACCCATTGTGTTTTTGTGAGCCAGGTCACTCTGTGTAAGAGTCGATGGGCAGCTGAGAAGACAATAGAAACTGTTTGCCAATTATCAGTGCCAGTGCCGATGATGAAACTGTTGTTCCTATAACTGGCCTGAAATATTTGCCTCTAGCTTTATACCCTGTTATACTTATTGAAAAATATTCATTTAAATACAGACGCCATAGTGACTTACTCTTTATTGTTTCTGTATATTTGTTGTATGGGCAACAACTTTAAATTAAAATAATTTTAGTTAATTTATCTTACATTCCAAAAATAATTGAGTCTAGAGGTGCCTATGTAATTACTGCTTATGTTCGCCCTCGAGCTTCCAGGTAGTCATCTGTCGAAAAGTGACTGTGTGGGGATGTTTATGTAGCACTCTGCTTAAACCATGTGACGACCTGCCGGAGTTGCCATATTAAACATATTTTGCATTTGTGTTTGGCTATATTCATGTTTAGCCAGTTTTTCATAGGCTTATTGTTTCAGATATGTGAGATTAGAAGCATAGGTTCTACTGGTTCATTCGTGGTGACCCGCTTTATGTGACACTTAGAAAATGGAAGTGAATATATGTATATGTCTCTGCAGTGCCATCTTTCATTGCTGCTTGTGTCTGTTATGTAGGAACAATACCTCTTAACCAGTTACTCATTCTCCCTTTTTTAGAGCTGCGAAATGCAAATTGGAGTAGTTTTTCATAAAGAATAAATGCTGGTTTTTAATTCTGCTTTTTTTCCCTATATGTTTTAGGAATCTGGTGGGCCATCAAAAACTTCGGTGAAATCTCTGGATCAGTGGCCATAGAGATGAACCAGGGAGCTTATATACATGCACTGGACACAGGACTCTTTACTCTCGGAGCACCACACAACGGTATGTCTCAGGAAAACACACACAGCTCTATTATCGGACCTCTTGAATCTTAGAATTGGGCAACAGATATTATTATGTGAGGTGACTGTTATTAGAAATTGAATAACAGACTGACACTAATTGCATCTACTCTCTAGGCAATCTTTTATGCCATATATACAAAGTTGAAACCATGATTAATCAACAATGTGCCTTAACCATAGCACCCTGAAAGAACCATTGCAAAAAGATTGCAACTTCTTTTGTAAACGTGTAAAATAGTAGTAACTTTCTAACATTTGTTTTTGGTTGGTCAGGGGAGATGCTTTTTCTATTGCAAATTTTTCTCCTTAATGAACTGAGTTGCAGTGCTTACTGAACTGTTAGTGAGTTTTGAAAAGGTTTTCTATAAATGTTTATACATTACAAACTTTTTTTTAAATCTTTTTTTTTTTTTTTTTTAGCTTTTGCCTGTATATAACAGGTATGACCATGTATGTGGTCTGCACCCAACTTAACATTTCAAAATCATTCCAACTTCAAAATATATCAGCAATGAGATAACGTAGCTCAGTACACGCGATCTCAAATGAGATATCACCAGCAGGTATAGCAATATACTTGTTTCTTAGGCAGTACCAACTCAGGGAACATGTCATAAGGTCTGTGATAGGCATTAGATATCAGCTTTTTCTACTAACAAAGAAAAAAAACTATGGTCCACTTCCGGTGGGTTATATGTATCATCAAGTAACTGCAAGGTATTCAGAGTCAACAAGTTTGTATAGTATGCAATATGTCGATATGGGGGTTGTGCGAAATAGAACTGGTGGGTGGCAAGAGGGGGTATGGCCGCTATGTACATCCTGAACCCTCAATTTCCCATGGCCAGTGCTAGGCATCCAATAGTATTTCCCAACTCATCTTCTCAGCTCTTTGCTTGTGGTGTAGTATCCTCCGGATTTTGGGAGGGAAGTGTCCCAGCTCTGGCGGAAGACTCTAAATCACCCTCCTGTTATTCCTAGATCTCCAGTACCTCAAACCAAAGTCCTGCCAGTGGCCTTCTCCTTATGCATTATCTCTAATCAGTGCTCTCTCTTCTGCCCTGGCCAAAGATGTTACCTTTCGTTTCCATTGTGGTAGTCCTGGTTCTGTTGCTGATTTCCAGTGCTTCGCTATGCAGCATTTAGCCAACACCAGGGGTTAGATCCAAAAACCTAGAGCCTACCTTCTTGGGGCGTGCTATAGGGAAAAGGCCCAATAAATATATCGCCACCGTGCACTGTAAGGCATGGCAGAGAGTGTTGTTCAGGCAGTCAATTACGTCCCCCTCCTCCCCCCCCCCCCAAAAAAAACCTACGGACGACCACACAACCCAACGTCATTTGTTCAAAATCTGCATCTGTGGAGGTGCATCTTGGGCATGGGGTGCCTCCATATATAACCTGTAGTATGTGGGGCATTAAGTAAGTCGTGTATGGAATTGAACTGAGTGTATTTCAGTCTGGTGTTCCTAGATACTCGGTGCAGCTAGGCCAGTACTGTGCCATTCAGTTTTCGATATGTCCTACTCTAGTAATGTCTCCCATCTCTGTCTGATCATCAATGGAGGCATTGAAACCGTTTGGAGTAATGCAAGGTAAATCCATTTTTAGGTGTCTGACCACCCCCAATGTTAGAAGGCAGTGCGTTATACATTACAAACTTACTGTTTATTTTGGTGAGGTAACAGAACATATATCCCCATACTGTATTATTTTCCACAGTTGCACATTAAGTTTAATCCCTCAGGAGCAATATTTCTGATTAAACACATCAGTACAGAAAAGAGTTCCAAATTTGCTCTTTTTATTCCAAAGTAAATTAATACAAATTGGTAACCTAATTTGTGTTATTTTTAAACTTTAAAAGGCATAAACGTTTGCATACTAGCCAACCTTACAGATTTTAGGCAGTAGTCTACTGCTTTTTCGGTTGTTCCTACTAGACTGCATGTGAGCTGTCTGTTGCGAGATATATTGTGGGCTTACTCAAAACGTACATGAGCTTGGACCCAGCCCATTGCTTACCTTTGAATGGCTTTTCTGACCCTCTAATTTGCCTACTTCTTATTTGTGTCCCTGTTTGTCAGTCTTGTGTTCCCACTTCCATGGAGCATTGCCTTTTTACTATTACTTTTGATTGGCTGACTTGCTACTATGCTTCCACATGCTTGCTTTTCAAGCACTACTTTTTTCTTTTCAGTTAAGCGCTCCATGTGAGTGCATGTTTTTTCAAACTGTTTCCCTGATGTATTTCTCTCCCTGTGCTCTTGTGTTGATTTCTGTCCTCCATGTGCTTTTCCCCACTCCTTTGTTTTGCACCTGTCTTCATGTACTCCCCTTGTTGCTTTCTCACCCGTGTGCTTATCCCCCGCTTGCTCCAGGTTACTGTCTTGCCCGTTGCTTCTGCACCCCTCCTCTTTACTCCGCTTGATGATTGCTGGCCCATGTGGTTCTCATACGCCTACTTCGTGTCGCTCTCACCTGATGCTTTTCCTAGCCCCACTTGTGCCATCTGTGTTGCCTCTCCACATTTTTTTCTTTTTAGGTATAAATTCGATTTAGATCACTAAGTAAATGGGGAAGAAAAAAGGCCCTCAACATTTTATAGGCACACATATGCGTTGGGAATGCACCAACAAAATTTCGAGACCTAGTGACTTAGCAATGCTTAAGAGGGACTCCTACCACCTACTGATTTCAGAAGCTAGATCTACAGCTTCTTTAACTTGTGCCACTGGCCTGCTTGATACATTAACAGTTTGTGTTCCAAGAGCCAGTACTTTTAAGCTGTAAATAGAGACTGGCCCAGTCTGAGGCCTGTAATTTATTCGACATTGGAGGAATCAGATGTGTCTCTGGCAGTTAGCAGCCTACCTGTAGACCATTGGCATATATGGGTTGGGGCAGCAGACGTGCCTGCTCTCTGCTGCGCTCTGAGGAAATTAGCCCATCAGCTGTTGTCACAGACTCACCAGGAACTGGCAGTTGCAGTCAGTATGGCACTGACATTAGTAGAGTACAGGTACTGTGGCCAGATCAAGAATTGCATGTTTAGTACGAAACAAACTGTGCAACAGGCTGAGAGAACCTGATTGGAGGCACAGAGGTGACCTGGTCCTGGGAGGGGTTTATCTGATAGAGGACCTGGGGATTGGCATAACTTGCAAATGCTTGTAACCAACCTACTTTTCATACTTGCATGTTGTGTGGTTTTTTTTTGTTTTTTTTTGTTCTTCGTGATATATACTCTGGTGAAGGGTAACTGCCAGTCCCAGGAAGCAACCCGTTATAGGCTAAAAATCAGAACTAGCTGATACAGAGCTACTTCGCAGCTATAGAGGTGGCAAGTAGGTGCACTTATGTAGAGGGGTAGGCTGAGAGATTTGAGGGGCAATCTGGGTGGCTGAAGTGGGAAAGAGTGAAGGGAAGCAAGGGGATTGTGTGGCCCTTCTACTTCTGCCACCAATAAATAGAATAAAAAGTCATTTTTCAGCACAGTACTTCAGAGAGAAGGTGTGCTACAAGTAAGAACAGAGGTGAGGTACCCTTGTATGGAGAAAGTTCTGATTGGGATTTTGACACCAGCACAGTTTTTTGTGTCATTTCCATTTCTGTGTGTAGGAAAGTACCCTCTTTTTGACATGGTTACCCCCACTTTTTTCATGCTATCAGTATGCTTAGACTGTTTTCACTGGGATCCTGCTAACCAGGACCCCAGTGATTGTGCTCTCTCCCTTTATATTTGGTTGCCTAGGATCTTTGTTCTCTCCACAATTGGCATACCGGTGCCCCCTTATAAGTCCCTTGTCTATGGTACTTAGGTACCCAGGGCATCGGGGCACCGGGGGTTCCCCATGGGCTGCAGCATGTATTGTGCCACCCATGGGAGCCCATGCTAAATGTGTCTGCAGGCCTGCAATTGCAGCCTGTGTGAAAAGGTGCATGCACCCTTTGAGCACTGGTCACTGCACCAGATCAATGTAAGTCACCTCTATGATAGGCCCTCCTAGCCCAGAGGACAGGGTGAGGGTCATTGTGTGTGAGGGCACCCCTGCTTGAGCAGAGGTGCCCCTGCGAACTCCAGTCCCATTCCACTGGACTTTGTAGGTGTGGGAGAACAATTTTACCCGTGTATTGTATACAGGTAAGCTACATAATGGTAACCCCGAACCTGGGCATGTTTGGTATCAAACATGTCAGAATCATACCCAATACTGTTGCCAGTATTGGGTGAATGATTCCATGCACTCTGGGAACTCCTTAGCGGACCCCCCAGTATTGCTCCTACCAGCCTTCTGGGCTTTTTCAGGCAGCCCACACTTCTGCCACCCCTCAGACAGGTTTCTGCCCTCCTGCAGGCAGAACAAATGATTTCTGGTGGGAGAAGGAGGCCACACTCTCTCCCTTGGAAATAGGTGTTACAAGGCTTGGGAGGGGTAACCCCCCCAAGCCACAGATTTGCTTTGAAGGGCACATTTGGTGCCCTGCTTGCATAAACTGGTTTGCACCAGCTCAGGGGCCCTCGGTCCCTGCTCTGGCATGAAACTGAACAAAGAAAAGGGGAGTAACCATTCCCCTGCCCATCACAACCCCAGGGGTGGTGCCCAGATCTCCTCCAGATGGCCACTTGATTCTGCCATCTTGAAACCAAAATGTGCAGAGGCCCCTGGGAGCATCTGAGTGGCCAGGTCAGGCAGGAGACGTCAGAGACTCTTCCTGATATGTGGTCACCTTGCAAGGTGATCAAACCCCCTTTTAGGGCTATTTAAGGACTCCCGCAAGGGTAGGTCCCCAGATTGGATGTGCAAAACTCCACGAGGACTCCTCTGCATTGTTTACTTCGACTTCTGGTCACTGGAACAGCAACGGGACTCTTCAGGAACCGACACAACTTCAACTCCAGTGACAACTTCGCTTTGCAACATTGTTTCTCCGGCTCCTTCCAGCAAGTGCAACATTTCCCCGGCTGTGCATCCTCTGGAGTCAGCGAGACTTCAGCCTGCACCCAGAAGCAAAAAGGAATCTCCCTTGGAGTGAAGGAGTCACTCCCATGCATCTGCAGGCACCATCAGCAATGACGTCCAGCTGCGTGGTTCTGCTCTCCTCTGGAACTGCGTGGATCTTGCATCACAGGTGGTGGTCTGGAGTGGTCCCCTTGGTGCTCTCTGCAAGCTGTTCAACTTGGGAGACCGTGAGCCCTTGTCTCTCCTTGCAGGACAGTACCCCTGTGCACTGCGACTCTTGCAGCTACCAAGGATTGTTGTCGCCTGTTCCAAGGGATCTTCAGGCTCCGATTACCTCCGGCCGCAGCATTTCTTCCTGCCAAACAGTGTCTCCTCTCTGCTGCTCCAGTGATGTGGGACTGCGCTTCAGGTGTGCTGACTGGGCCTCACTGTGACTTGCTGTGCCTGCTGCCAGACGGTAGCATGTGGGGGCTGCAACTGCTTCTGTTGGCTCTCCCGACTGCTCAGAGTCACCCTGGACTCCCCTCCAAGGGTCAAGTCCCCTGGGCCTTGCTGGTCCTCGTCAGCCTTGCAACAATTCTTTTGCTCCTCTTGCATTTGCCAAGGCTTGTTGGTGGTTCTCCTACACCATTGAGCAACTTTAACCCGACAACTGACGTGGGGCACCATCTGTGCCGCTTCAAGGACTTCTCTTCAGCTTTTGGGCTCCACAGCTGTCTTCCTCCATCGACCTGTTTCTTCATCCACAGAAGGGTAGGTAGTAGCTCCTGTCCCCACAGGAGACACTATTGTGGGCTGGACTCTGTCCCCTTCTTTTGCAGGTCCTCTTCTTTCAGATTCTACCGCTGGTTTCTTCGAGACTGGTTCTGTTCTTGCACAGTTCCTTTTCTAAGTCCTCCTGTTAGCCCCTGGGA
This sequence comes from Pleurodeles waltl, assembly GCF_031143425.1. Classification (NCBI taxonomy): domain Eukaryota; kingdom Metazoa; phylum Chordata; class Amphibia; order Caudata; family Salamandridae; genus Pleurodeles; species Pleurodeles waltl. Next base: position 924,782,473 of record NC_090437.1, read on the forward strand.
AGACCAGGTACTTATCTCTGCTCTCCTGGTCACTGGAGGTCACTCAGGTACTTGCCTCTTGGGGACCCTAGTTCTTCCAGCTCCTCTCTAACAACTCCAGATCTTTGGGTGGGGTTCTTCACTTCGCATTCCACTTTCATAGTATATGATTTGGCCCACCCCTTGGGCCCTCACTATTTTCTACTATTATTGCAAATGCCTTTTGTTTATATGCTAATTTCTGATTGCAATTGTGTATATAACTAGTGTGTACTTACCTCCAGGTTGGGGGGTGGAGGGCTGCCTAGAAGTAATCTAGTGTTGTGTTACTATACTAAAGTGCCTTTATTTTTGTAACACTGTGTGGTTCTTTCATGTGGTAAGTTGCTGTTTGACTGTTGGACCTGGCCCTTTCTACAGGGTAATTCCCCTGACTTTTTTTCCCTTCCTCCTAATTTTTCTGACTCTCTTTGGCTGACGTTATGACTCTGTTCACTTTTCAGTGCTAAAGTGCGTGTGCTGTGCCTTGTAAACTTGGTATGATTGGCCTACACCTGATTTGCACATTTAATTTACCTGTAAGTCCCTTGCACAGTGGTATCCCTAAACCCAGGGCCTGTAAATGAAATGATACTAGTAGGGCTACAGCTCTGCTTACTCCACCCGCAGAGGTAGCCTTTCAAACCTGTCTCAGTCCTGCTAGCGCAGTTTACTACCACAGGGACCTGGCATCTAAATCTACTTGCCAGGCCCAGAACTCCCCTTTCACTACATGTAAGTCACCCCTCAGGTAGGACCTAGTTAGCCCTATGGGCAGGGTCTTATGTGTGTAGAAGGCAGGACATGTGCCTAGTAGCGGGGCCTGTCCTGGTAGTGACAAACAGCCTATTTGGTTTCTCATTGCTGTGAGTGCTGCCTTCTCATAGGATTGTATTGGAAATTCCCTGCCTTATATCTAGGGTGTATTGTCTGATTTATGAGGGGTAGCATAGGCTTGTTTGGTATGGTTGGAATGGTAGTGAGAAATGCTGCTTACTGGTATAGGTGGATTTTTTTATTATCATTATAGAAATGCCACTTCTAGAAAGTGAACATTTCTCTGTGCTTATGACTCTGGTGTTTTGCAGCTTGACTCCTGTCCACGTCGGGCAGAGTGACAGTTGGGCTTTGTGCATACTTTTCAGACAGCCTGTACACAGGGAGTGTCACAGAGGTGCATCTTCATTTTGAATGATCTTCCTGGGCTAAGAGAATGGGAGGCGGGGCACACTTGCATTTGTAAAGGCTGTGCCCTTACCTCGCACAAAGGGCTTGTTTACCTCAACTTATGTCTGGAGCCTGTTCTGGAGAAGAGAGGGGACACTCCTGGAACCAGTTGTAACTGGTTGGAACTTCCTCTCCCCCTCTTTGTTAGTGCTTTGCAAAACTGAGTATAAGTGCAGGGGATTTTTTCTCCATGTAAGAGAGACACTTATACATAAGAAACATACTTGCAACTGGACACAGAATGCTGCTAATAGTGTTTTGTAGCCATTTTGGTTATAGCTCCATGCACGTTATTTTAACATACTAGGCCAGCCGCTTTGCACTTTAACCTAGATGTATTTTATTCGGCTTTGCTTTATTATTGTTACAGTAGCCACTTTTACGGTCTTGTTTTATTTTCTCTTTATCTGACTGTTTTTGCCTAGAGCTGCACTCTGTTCTCAAACAAGACATTCTTGCTCACTCTGTGCTTCTTTCAAGGCTACAGCAAGATAGGTTGTCGTTGAACATGGTGTAAGTTCAGTCTCTGACATTCATAGAAAATACACATCCTTACGTAGGGACATTTTCATGGAACACCAGCTGTTTTATTATAAAAACACTTCCCTGTCCCTTACACGTTAGAGGGAGATTCCAGCCAGAGAACCACGACTTAATGCTGATTGCCGAAAGCTTCCCTACAGCTGTCTTTGCAGACTTCAGGCCTTTGCTCAGGTATGGGGTATGATGTCTTCTCAGGGGAACCTGAAGGGCAGAATTAGAACTTAACACGCTGTGCTCTATCATAGCCTAGGTAGGAATTAGTCTGTTGACTCTGGTGACAATATGGTAGCATTATTTTTATGTTTTACTCTCCTTGTTACAATTTGTAATATTGTCATGCTGTATTGTCCTGGTTATTGCAGTCCCTGCTTTGCTATCTAAGATGCAGTCGCTTTATTAAAGCATTATTGAAATATATACTGCCTTTTGTGTTATTGTGTATATGAGACTAATGTAACTGAGAGAAACGGATGAGACCTGAGTGACCACGGCTTCCCTGAGAAACCAGTTATGTCATGCGCTCGGCTGCCCAATCATCCCTGCCCTTAGGTAGAGATGAGGCACTGCTAGTTAGCCGGAGCAGAACCCGGATTGGAGCGACAGGTGTCACCTGTAGTGGGTTAGATTCAGTCTCCCACACCGCAGGCGATTCTGCCACTCGAAATCCAGTAGTCTCATTAGAATAATGAGAGCCTACGCAATATTGGGACTCACCAGGACTGCTGCTGCTGTGCTGACCTGTGTCTTGTTGGGTCACTAGGAGGAACTGCCACTGTCTGCATCCCCTTTGTGCTCCATTTGTGTCCCCAGGGGCTGGGTGCTGTGGCTGCTGCCCCCTGCAATTGCCTGCTTGAAGCGCATGAGGAGCGATTCATTTTTATTGCATAGCGCCTTGAGCAGCGCTTTCTTTTGAAGGCACATCACGCCTTGTGAGCGCATCACTGTTTGCCACTGGGGGAGAGATCGCCGCTGCGGGCCGGATAGCTTGTATTTCAAAAGTGCGCCCGGAAAGCACCTTGCCTGGTTTCCCCGGGGCAGAAGAAGACTATGGCAGGAGCGAGTGTGCTCCTAGAGATGCCCCTGGTGCGAGGTGTGCAGAGCAAAGCACCACCCAGGGCACAAGTGGACTCTTTCTTTGGTCCAAGTTTCACCGCTGCAGCCAATGGAAAAAGAGGCTTGCTCACGGTATCCGGTGCAGGTGTGTCAGCGGGCGAGGAGGAGGCCTCATCGCTGGCCCTCCACCACCACCCCCCACCACCACCCCCCAGCTGCTGCTCCACTAGTGTCTCATCATCGTAGTGCGGCTCGCGGGTGGGCAGGAAACCTCCATGGACTTTCCCTGTCCCGCTGGGTCCCCTCTTCTTAGCTCAGAAAACACAGGCGGGGAAAGGCCTAAGTGTGCAGAAGTCACGGGTGGGGCGGATGCCTCATCGGAGGCCCCCCGCACCGCTGGGCCCCTTTCCTTTGTTCCCCCCTGGGAGGGCTAGTCGTGGCCCAGGGGGTCTGCAGGGAGAGTGGGTGCCCCGGGTTGGGTGCGGGCCCAAGAGGGACCCCTACATAGGAAGGGAGGGGTTGCGTACTGCTCCCCTCCTCTTCTCCCAATCATCAGGCAGCCCCTGTCTTGGTGCTGAGGAGCGGTGCCCCCCACCCCCTCAGCCCGCGCCCTGATTAAAGTGGGTGGGTTCTGCCTGGCTTAGGTGCATACCCTAGCCAACCAGAAACCCCATTTCTAACAGTGACTATAGTGGTATTGCATAAGCTTTGCATGTCTCCTAGAGAAGTCTTGGCCGCTCATCCATGGCTACCTCTAGAGAGCCCTGGCTTCCTAGACCCTGCCTACAGTTCACTTATAGGGGTTTCCTGGACCTGGTAAAAGGTGCCAACACCATAGGTGTCCACCAGGCTAGCTTCCTACACTGTGTGCTATGTTTTTTTTTTTTATTACTGCTGTATGTTGTAGCTGCTTTCATTGAAATGGTCCCCTCAACTAAATTGAGGAAGGGTATAACACCATCTGCTTTACTGTTGCGTGCATTTCCTAATACTGAATTCTTCCAGCAATATGGACTGTTTAAAGTGTTTAATGCATTTCTGAGGGATTTAGGGAGGTGAGCTGGTGCAGGCAGCCTTAGATCCTCATTGGGGCAACCAGGTAGAGGTAGTTGTGGAAGAGGAGAATTGTAAAAGTACATACTTCAGCAACGGGCGACGATGGGCTTAATGCCATATGTTCTTAATTATTTATGATAGAGGTTAGGCGTCTTGCAATAGATTTTTTTCAGATAATCAGTCAGAGATCACATGTAAAGCGCATTCAGGCAGTGACTTTGTAATTCTTGTGAACTGCAGATTGTTAGTGGTAAATTGTCTCCTTTAAAGCACTGACTAGATGTGTGCTTTGCACACAAACAATGCAACACTTGCCTAAGGATAGGAGCTGGTGAGTGTGTGTGACGTAGGAGCATCGTGTTACTAGGTGACTCCGTATTACATTTACATGTGTTTCGGGCCTGTCCTCTTATTTACCAGATCAGTGCTTTCTGAGATGTGTAGTCTTGATACAGTTCAATTGAAGTAATTGGGCAGGTTCACATTTTCATGCAGTAAGAATATTGACCAAGTCAGGTGTCTTATCTGCAATATTATGTAGATTACATGATTTGAACTCCTTTGATATAGTCGTCCGGTCAAAGGTCGGGTGTTTCTGTTGTCTGTGATGCCGTTTTCATTTTTGAAAGGTGAGAAATTCTACCTTTTTTGGCCACAGAATGTTTGCAGGTAGGAATTAAGGGTCTGAATAAATAAAGCTGTCATGGTCCAAGGCAATTCAGAAATCAGTCTCATGTTAGCAATGGTAAAATGGAATAGGTAGTTCAAGTGTGTGTTGCACAATTTGTGTTTTGCACTCTTGCCATTTTTTGTCAAAATCAGAAAATCTTATATCTAGTTCCAGTGTATTCCAGTTAATTATGCACTACTTTTGGCCTTAGTTCAATCAAGACCTTACCACTTACGCTCTTCAGAAATGTGTTTTCTCAATTACTTTTCTTGCAGATATTATGTACATGAGCAGGCTCTGCCTTTAGCATCTTTTCTCACATTTCAGCATCCTAAGCAAATCTTTTGTATTTGATTGTACAGTATGCATGATATTCACCTTTAGTTGTAAATCTTTACATGTTCTGAGTTATAACGTTATTTATAACACTTTTTTAGATGTCAAGGAATTGGTGTAAAACACATCACAATTGCAAATTGGCTTATGTTATTTTAGGTCATTCCTCAGAGTCTTAGCCTACAGTTCATTGAATTTTCATTTATAGAATACAAAGCCTAGGGAGCCATTTCACCTGCCAAACTGTTTAAAATATTTTCAACATAAATGACATGTGCCCTATGATAGAAAACTATTTATACAATGTATCTTTTATTTACTTTTGTCATGTGTACATTCCTTTAGATTTGAAAATGTGTTCTGTTGCTTTATCTTCAAAAGTTGCATCAGTCCCTTTTCCCTCTTCCCCTTCCCACTTGTTCTTACTCAGTAACCTTTCACATTTTCTTTTAAATATCTGTAAAGGGTTCCCCTCCTTCCTCATCCCTTTCCCTCCCACCAAACCTCTTCCCCACTTGCCACCTTTTTATACCACCCCATGGTTATGTTACATTCTTCCCTGCCCCTTGTTTTTAAGAGGGAAACACCCTTCAAACACATTCTGTCCCCATTTTTAGCATGCTTATTCTCTCCCCACCTTGCTAATTCTTTAACTATTCTTGCCTTTTATGTTATTTCTTTTTATCAAACTGGTTTTTGTTGATTTGTTTTCCCTCTAGGATTTAGATTATTTGGGTTCTCATAAATGGTTGTTATTCTATTAATTTACATGATACAGTTTAACAGGTGATGAACTTAGTACATTTAACAACTTGTTAAACGTATTGAAAAGACCCAACCTTGGTGATAATTTTGTTGACAATTCTAGGACTTGCAGTAGAAGTCTAAGAAGAGGTGCTCTTAAAAGCAATGAGCAAATGGCAAGAGAATGTAGTAGAAAAATTACCAATTTGCAAGCTACATTTGTTTATCTGATAGAGACGTTTAGTTTTAGATTCCTTACCTTTTGAATTCTCCCTTGGCGTGAGACTGGATCTGGAAGACTTTCATGAGCAGGCTCTGTGTCTGTTGTCAGCATTGTCCACACCAGATATGACGTTGAGGTTCCTATATTGGTGCAACCCAAGCACGCTGATGTCCATTTGTTTTCACAACTTTCCATACCAGAAGCGCAGAGCCATAAAGAAACTGACTATTGGTGCATCAAAAGTAAGGACTGGCTCAGTGTATGGTGTACACCTATGGTGTGGCACCCTACACTGAGTCCAGGCAACCCTTAGTGATAGAGTTTAGGTCTCTAGATAGCAAAAGCTCTCTAGGCTTAGCTGAGGCAAACAGCTGAAGCTTATCCAGGAGGAATGTAAAGCACTTGCAGTACCACAGTAGTCAGCCAGTAACTTCCACACAGGTGTTGCAAAAATAAAGGATTCTTTATTACAGTACTAACTACTAAACTAGCATTGGTATATATCTCCCTTTGGAGATTTCTACACACAATATATAAACAAAATTGCGAGCAGAAATAGCATTAAAAAGTATAGGGCCCTATGGGGTGGGGGGTGTAGGAAAAACCATACACTAAGTAAGTGGAGTGCGAAATAGTGAACCCAACCAAGGTAAGTGTGGTAGCTAGCTAGGGGTAGATGAAAACACCACAGGAAGTACGGTAAGTGCCCCCAGTGACCAGGTGCAGAGTAGTTACCTACCCAGTCATCCCATTGACTAGCACAGGAAAGTAGTGGTTGGAGTTCATGTGTTTCAGGACCCTTCCCAGTGGACCTCCAGGAAACCAAAAGACAAGAGGAAGATTGGAGAGTGTGCCCACCCAAGGATACCCAGAAGACAGGAGTACCTCCACCAGGGGACACGGATGCAAAGGGATGCAAGGATGTCGAAAACCCTCAATGAAGTCAGTGGAAGCCTAGGGTTGGCCAGCTGCTGTTGTGACCCGTGGACCAGGCCGGTGGAACCCAGGGGCAGATTCCAGGCATAGAAGACCTGAAAAGGAAGGGGACCGGCTCCAGCACCCTTGGGGGTGCCCCTGTGGTGCAGGTGGCAATCCCACCCTCCTAGATGTGAAGTTCCTGCAGGTTGGTGAAAGGAGTCCAGCTGTGGGGTCCAGGAGCTGCAGAAGATCCTAGGAGTCGCCTACAAGCTGTCCTACATCGGTCGCAAGATTGCCAGAGGGTCAGTGACCAGCAAGGCTGCCAACAAGCACAGGCAAATCCAGGAGACTACCCTTGAGTGGGAGTCGGGGCTGGTCCTCAGCACACAGGGAGGCCAGCAGAAGTCATGTAAGATCCACAGGCCATGGCCATGGCCATAAGGAGTCAGAAGGAGGCCTCAGCAGTGCAACAAAACAGAAGTCCCACGTCGCAGGAGTCTGAGAACAGTGGCTGATCTTCTGGTTGCAGAGTGCTGGAGGCTGGGGCTTCTCGGTGCTCAAAGATCTCTTGGAGCAGAGGTCTTCAAACTTTTTTATACTGAGCCCCACCCTTCTAAAAAATTTTAGGCATCGAGCCCCCGCCGCCCCCCCACCACCACCACCACCACCACCACCACCTGACGCAAATTTCTGGAAGCTTGTACTCTGCATCATCGACGGCAACCCCCACCCACAGAGTCCAGATCATATATGGGAAACATTATTATACAAATTCAGAGTGTCTAGTAAACTGAGGGTTTGGGAGCACCAGTGGCTAGGTGACAGATGCTTATTACACAGTTCAAATGAAAAGCCTCCAAGAAAATGTTTGCACAGAACAATTTACAATGCAGCTTTATTTTTCACTAAGACACAGACTTTGACACAATACTTTCAAAACTAATGTGATGGGTGTGTCTGTTTTACACCACAGAGACGATCAATTTGTGGATTAATTTTTGCAACTGCCAGCCTGAGGTTGTGCTCCGCTTCCATTCTTGAGCGATACTTAGTCTTCAATATCGCAAGTGCTGAGCACCCAATCTTGCATAAATATGATGTGCTGAAAGGCAAGAGTGTTTTGATAGCACTTTCCCTCAAAGCTGAATGTTCTGCAGGCATTTTCAGCCAAAACTCCCCCAAGGAGAGTTTGCTAAATTGCATCTGCAGTGTGCGATCACTCTGGAGATCAATTAGTTCTTCCTGCATGCGAATTGGTAGATGGATACCCCCATCTGCCAGAAATGGTTGAAAGACCCAGTCATTAATATGATTGTTTTCCTCAGGAAAATACTTGTGTAAACTGTCGCTGAGTGATGTCAGGTGATTTTTTTATTAACTCTGCAACATTTTGAAGGTTATATTCTGTTTCCTCAAGAGCATCGGCTAAACATGGAAATGGCTCAAACTGGCCAACTTCAATTAGTCTCCTCCATAATTCCAGATTCTTCTTGAAAGCAGATATTTTGGTTATTCATGGTAAAAGATGTGATTTCAGCTCCTTGCAAAGACTGATTCAGGGAATTTAATTTCTCAAAGATGTCAGCAAGGTATGCTAAAAGCACAAACCAGTGGGGACTACATAATTGTTCTGCTTTGCAGGGGTCCAAATCCAGAAGAAATTGCCGTATTTCATCCCTTAATTCAAAAATGTGATTCAGCACTTTTCCACGGGATAGCCATCCTGTTCAGCTCCCATTTCTGCACATAAAATTGCAGATAGGCGAGCTCTTGTTGGGTGGGTCTTTATGAAATTAACTATTTTAACAGCAGAATTCAATACATCCTGAAGTTCACCATCCATGTTTCGGACAGCAAGGGCTTTGTGGTGTATCATACAGTGTGTCCACAGAATATATGGAGCCGCTGTCAACACTTTAGCTTTTAGGCCAGCTCTAGCACCACACATGGAAGGAGCACCATCTGTGCAGATTCCAACACAGTTTTCCCATTTTAAGCCATGAAGACCCAGTAAGTCATTGATAATGTCAAATAAGTCAGATGCTGTTGCTCGTCCCTTGATTGGCTTGCAGAATAAAAAGTCTTCCAATATTACTGTTTCATAACAGTATCGGACATAAGCAATTAAATGTGCTGCATTTGACAAGTCCGTTGCTTCATCCAACTGCAAAGCAGACCAACTCTATTTCAACCGAGCTATGAGCTGTCCGTGGATATCTTCTGACATGCGTGAGAAGCAGCGGCAAACTGTTTTGTCTGAGATAGGTATTATTTTGAAATTCTCGGCTGCTTTTTCACCAAGCATTGTTGTAGCCACGTCAAGAATTGCTGGGAGAATCACTCTTTCTCCATCTGTAAATGGCTTTTTGTTTTTGGCAATGTGGTATGCCATTTGGTAAGATGCTTTCAATGCATTTGCTGTGGTGGAGGCCACATTTTTCATGGTTTCCGTCTGTTGAGCCATGTCTTGCAATTTCCTGGCAAAAAACTCTCTACTCTTTGCTACTATAGACCCATGCTGTGTTTACAGATGACGCCTTAGTTTTGTTGGTTTCAAGCTGTCATTAGCTAAGGTCATACCACAAACCACACACTGTGGCCTAATTTCTCCACTAACAACAATGCAGGTGAAAAACCAAAGTCCAAATAGGAGGCATCATACTTCCTTAATTTCACAGTTTTTCTCTCTCCATCTGTTTCTGTTTCGGCCTTTCGCTTGGGAGCCCTACTGTCTTTTGGCAGCAGAAAACGATCCATGTCTAATGTGTGCTTTACCTAAGACACAAAATGCCAAAGCTGTATGTTAATGAACAGCACATGACTGCAATTTTACAGCTGCATGAAGTAGAGTATGTTTTTAAAATACAGTTTAAAATAAAAAAAATGTCTCTACAAAAATATCTTCTTCCATGTAAAATAAAATATGGATAAAAGAATAGTTCCATGGCGCATGGATAATCATTAATTCCAGCTGATTCAAGCTTTTGGTGAGTGCTCCCAAAACTGCTGCAGTATGTTTACGCACATACCGCCAATGAGGCTCTGCAAGTTACTTTTTCAAAGTTTAGTGAGGTAGTACTTAAGCACTGCCCCTTTAGCCATCACTCAAAAAAAAATCCGTACCTCCTTATTGCAATGCCTTCCTTGGGCAGATGGATTTCACTCCTGATGATCCTGCTGCTCGAATAGCAGTCCTCTGTCTAGCGATCAAGTGGCTTTTTCCCTTGCAAAGATGAGAGAGTTTGAGAAAAGTTACTTGCATGTTCCCATGTGAGGCGCCATTACAGCTCCCACCGGGACCACAATGATAGTGACGGGTTAAGGAGTGAATGACATGCCTACAAATTTGCTGCTGCCTGGTCCGAAAGGCCGATAAAATTATGCAGTGATATTTAAATAATATGAAGTCCTGAGTGCTGATAAGATATGATTTCTATGAAATAAAGTTATGACACTGACAGGTACTGTGATAAACTTGCATTTCCCAGAGCGTCAACGCCAGAGCTTTCATCTCTGGTCCATCATAAACACCACCCACAACCGCAACTCATAAGAGACCTAGAGATGACTCCGTTCACAGTATGTAACTAATACGTCACATGTTGATTAAGTTGATATTAGGAAGGGGTATGTTCAGGACATCCCTTCCTAATACCGCAGTATGCAAGAATGTTTTGACTGAAATGCGGTCGCAAAACAGTTGCATTTTACTACCTAGTTCAAGTGGGTGGTAACCCATTCACAAATGGGAAGGGAGCCTCCTTAAAATATTTTTTAAAACTTTCCATCTTTCCTTTTTTGAATGCATCCCGTTTTACTTTAAAGTAAACGGGCTGCATAAAAAAAAGAAATAGCTTTATTTAAAACCAGTGACAGACATGGTGGTCTGCTGACCCCAGCAGGCCACCATCCGTGTGATTTTTGCATTTACTAATGGGTCGCAAATTGCAACCTACCTCATTAATATTAATGAGTTAGGGCAATTTGCCACCCATTAGGAAACGCTAAATGAAACTCATGGAGTTTTATACATTAGAATAGCGATTACCCAGTTGTGATTCACAGAGAATCGCAATTAGGTAATTGCTATTTGGAATAGTGATACATCTGGCCCATGGAGTCAACAAGGTTTACAGCCTCAGTGGGCTTGTCTGTATGCATGAGGATTTACCATGGGGGAAAGAGATTAACCTTTTCATCAACTGATTGGAGCACCTTACATCACAACCACACACGTGTAAATCAGTATATAGAAAGTGTTGACAAAGGGAACTACAAGGTGTAGGATTCACATGTCACCCATGCCGGTAGGCATTTTTTAACAGTGCTTGGTCGAGTGGGGGGGGGCAGAAACTCAGGATTCAGAATGCAACACAGCGGTTAGGGTTGATTTTACTATCAATAATGTATTTCTACTCCAGCAAATCGTCTTTACCAAAATTAGAAAAACATAACTTTCTAACCTGTACCATGCAGTATGCATGCAGCTTTCTGAGGGCAGTTCGTAGCTCACTGTGCTAGATTGTGAATGAATTGCACAGTAACAAAAGGAGCTCTGTGACAAGGGCAGTATGCTACTGAGCTATGCACATAAAATACTGCTCTGTGATCTGCATATACACATTCTTTGAGTTCTCCTGAGTCACAACTGGCACTAGACAAAATCCCATCTCTTTCCAGCAGGTACCTTAATCACAACATATTGGCACCTTTATTGTTGCCTGAAAGCGACTGGATTTTTGGGGAACTCTGTAGTGCCTTCACAACTGCTGCACTGCTACAAAATCGCCCTCCACCACCCCTATCCAAAAGCACACCACCACCCTTCTAGGATAGCGCTTGATGCCCAGTATTGATGCCTGTCTCGTTCGAAGTCAATGTTGATTCAATGGATCGTTATAATGATGATTAATAGTTTGTTGTGATTCTGTGATTCGTTTCTGTTTGTCCTAATTTATTTTGTTGGCTCTTTCCTGACCTTGAAGTAAAGCAATATGGAAGACGCATTCTCTCAATTTAATGCCCGAGTGAGGTGTTTCTCCTGCATCATCAGATCAATTAAAAGTAAATAGCCTCAACTCCTTGTTTCACAGTGCAGTTTCTCTTCAGCTGTTCCTTCCCTTTTTCCTGCGTCTTGAGTCTTTCAGCCCCTGGGAGCCCAGTGATTGCTCTAAATTGGACAAGCTAACAATGAACAAACTCCTGTGTTTAACACCACAGGGACATACACATATTTAGTATATACCGGCATGCCCCGTGTGCCACGAGGCAAAGTGGATAATTACTGCAAGACACTACAAAAGCTGTTCAGGCTTACCTGTAATGTCTGTCTTTCTTCCTTGGAACGTCGTTGGCAGGGGCCAAGAGGCAAAGGGCAGGACACAGGAGGCGAAGGGCAGGACCCACGAGGTGAAAGGCAGCAAGCAGGATCCAAACAGCAGCAAACGGAGGTGAAAGGCAGCAGTGGAAAAGTGGCACTAACTCCAATGTAGTGGACATTCTGGAGCTTTTTGAAGCAAAAATAGGCAGTATTTCTGTCTCCTTCAGCTGCTGTCCTGTGATTTGTTAAATGACATAGCTCATGGTGCAGGCTCATGATTGGCTGCTATGCTCTTATCGGCCAATCAGAGAGCTCCATTACAAATGGCTGTGGAAAGGAAAGGAAACAAACGTACTTTCGACATCGGAAAGTACACAAGGGATGGTGAAGCATTCCGACGAAGTGCGCGCCCCCCCCAGGAATGATGCCGCGCGTCCCCTGGGAGAATTATTAACCAAAAGGGGAACCCTTTAACTCAACCCAGCCTAGGGTAAATAAAGCATCAACAAAACAAGCATTGGCGGGTAGAGACAGATTTAACCTAAGTTATAAGCACAGTCTTGAATTCTGTTACTATTGAGTTTATTTCTTACTCAGAATTATTTCAAAACCAATTATAATAGTCAAAAAACGATAGGGAAATTAGAAAAATGAAAAGACTTGTATACAATACAATGACTGAAAACACATAACAAATTGTACTTTACTAGGTATAACAATCGACCTACACAAACACAGGACTTATACAATCACAATTAATGGTATTACAGGAGGACAAAAACACAAACATAAGCCCTATACATTTAAATAGTGGTCACCGTTAACATTTCACATGTAATCCACTTCTGCATGCTAAGGTACTGGGCTTCTGCGTACACTTACTAATCTAGTGTTAAATATTGCTTTCACACTAGTGTATTCTAGTGTACCTACACTCTTTATATTCTCATCAATTATTTAATGAACCCAGTGCTCTTGCACTCTATAAAGTCAACGCGTTTCGGCCTTTCAATTTAAGGCCTCATCAGGACTGGAAAAGGGCAGAAGGAATTCTAAAAAAAGAAAACCAAAAAGAATTCTTACAAATGTGCCTACCACATGTCATTTATAACCCAATCACCAAAAGTGTATCATACATATATACAACACATCTACAAAATGTTTTTATTTTGTGTTAAAAACTTATTTAAGATCTATCTAAAATCGATAGTGCCCAGGTATTTGTTGTGTGTCCTACTACACCCAGAGAATCAATTAAATGGCTTAACTGCAGATTTTTTTTTTTTTTTTTTTGAAAAACATTCTAGGGCCCTAATTATTAACATTATCTCTGCTGGATAATTTCTATATTTCAAATATATCTCTACTTAGTTTGCACAATGAAATATAACACATATTTACCTTAGTTCTTATAGCCCGCATCTGGGGAACCGAACTTGTTTAAAATCAATTCCTGTTCAGAGCCGACTGAAGATGCTTTTAGTCGCCTTTCTCTAGCGAAAAAACGAGTGGTCTCGTCAGTATATACTTTCTATGGCTGTATCTCAAACCTGTCACCGAAATCAGAGCCACTTCATTTGTAGGACTTTCGGCTTACCGTGACCGGCGTCTAAATTGGGAACGCTCGCGTTTAGGAACACGTGCAATTTTGAAGCCGTGTTCCGTGCAGCACTCGCTACTCGGCGGCAGGCTGCTCGCGTCCTTAACTGGCGTCTTTCCGAATACTGTCTGGTTGCCTTGGCGACCCCATAGAATTGTGGGAACTCTAACCCTTCTTAACAAACAACTAAATCCCGGCGGCCATCTTAACACTGTTAAACTCGTAAATCTTCTAATGATTATAACTACCAGAGGGTAACTAAAATGCATCTTTTAGTGATATGAGGTGGAGAATCTGCTTTACTATCTATATGGCTGCTCAAGCGTTTCATTTTGTCATAATTGACTGAATTTGCCAAGTTGTCTGAGCTGATCTATTATTGGGGACTTATATGATTATCACTGCTCTTTTTATTTTCTAGTCAAACACGAGCATTTCGTCCTTCTTCAAACTAGCTACCTAGCATAATCTTAAACCAATTGTATCGGCAAACACTAAACTGTATGCCCATCGATCTGCTTATATCTCTAATATCACATATCACAATTGGCGCATTCTTTAATAAAGCAGTAACCCCAACATAATTTATGAATTTCTGGCAATAGTTACCATTTTTACTTAATTAGAGCCCATATTTCATCAGCATCATTAAGTCCTGTTTTTGCAGTTTGAAATTTTTCAATCAATCTTGCTTCCATTCGTAGAAGGTTCTTAGTTGTCAATGCTCCGTTGGGTTGTATTGTCAGTAGAACTGTCCACCGGATATCTTCCGCTGTATGCAACCATTCTTGGAAGTGTTCAACAAGAGGGGCTCCCTTGACTCCACACTTGATTCTCGACCGATGTTGGAGAATTCTGGTTTTGACTACTTGTGAAGTCTGTCCAATATATGCTTTCTCACATGGACACATAATGCAATAAATAACATTTTTCGAATTACAATTTGTGAAATCTTTCTGTACATGTGTTTTCCCATTTATTTTAACCTCTTTGGTGTCTTGTGTAAACTGGCAAGCCACACATTTTCCACATTTATAATGCCCTTGGACCGCTGGCAGTTGTAAAAGCGTCCTTAGATCTTTCTTTCTATCAGTTTGAGGCTGTTCTGCCTTGACCCATTGATCTCTTAAACTGCGTGCCTTTTTGAATGAGAACAGTGGTTGATCTATGCGCAAGTCACCAATAATTTTCCAATTACGTTCAATGATTGATCGTATTTTATTTGCCTTAGGGCTAAATGTGATCACACATGTAAGCGGGAGCTTTTTTGATTTCTCTTTAGGGACCAGCAATGTTTCTCTCGGTATAAACCAAGCTCTTTTAGCTGCATTTTTAACTAATTTCCTAGGGTATCCCCTATCGGTAAGTTTCTTAATCAATTCATCTGCATTCTCCAAATAATCAGTTTTTTCTGTACAGTTTCTCCTGATCCTTAGGAATTGTCCAAAAGGTAGGTTTTGTTTAAGTGAGCGTGGATGTCCACTTGAGAAATGCAGGAGAGTGTTACGATCAGTGGTTTTTTTATATAGCTTGACGGCTAGATTGCCATCATTATTCCATAACCATAGGTCAAGGAAATTGATTTTTTCTTTATCCTTATTCATAGTGAAAGTGAAATCCACTGTGCGATGGTTTAGCCATTCATGGAATGCATCTAAAGTCTCTTCTGGCCCTTGCCAAATAATCAGAATGTCATCAATATAGCGGAACCAGTGATTAATATGCTTTCTGAATGGGTTAGTTTGTGGGTAAACCCATTTTTGTTCGAAAAAATCCATTACCAAGTTTGCGACCTCTGGGGCAAAACTGCAGCCCATTGCCACACCTTTAACTTGGCGATATAGTTGATCATCATATTTGAAAAAGTTATGTTTCAAACACAATGTGGCCAATTCAACTAAAAATTCTGTCGGAGGGGTATGCAATTGACTATTGTTGTTCAAAGTATGTCGAATGACTTCAATTGCTTCATCTTGGGGAATATTCGTATATAATGATTCAATATCAAAAGTCACCAGAAACTGGTTATTTTTATCATATGTTAAATCCTCCAGCTTGTTGATAATATCCATGGAATCTCTTATATAAGCCGATGTTTTAGTTACAGCTGGTTTTATGAATACATCAACAAATTGGGCAAGGGGTTCTAAAATAGATCCACAGGCTGATACTATTGGTCTGCCCGGTGGGTGTTCTAAATTTTTATGTATTTTGGGTAAAATATAAAAACAGGGAATTCTTTCATCGGACTGATTTAAAAAATCATGTTTTTTTGTACTTATCCAACCCTGTTCTTTTGCTCTTGCAGTAAGCGTTTCAATTATGTTCTTGACCTGTTTAGGTATATCTCTTTGTATTACACGATAATGGTGTAAATTACTCAATTGGCGCATGGCTTCTGAGTTGTAATGTTCTTGCCCCCAAATCACAATCCCACCACCTTTATCAGCCGGTTTTATAATGATTTCTTGGTTATTAGCCAATTTTTGGATAGCTTCTTTCTCTATTTTAGAACAATTGTCATTAAAAATTTTTGGGGGGGAATTGAGGTCATCTAGTTCTTTCAAAACTAGATTTTCAAATATTTTGATTTCTTCTGGTAGATCATTTTTATCTGGTAAGAAACTTGATCGAGGTCTGAGGCCACTGTCCTCTGTACTATCTTGCATTGGAAATGCATTAAAGAAAGCTCTCAATCTTACTTTACGAAGAAATTTTAATACTTCTGTTTTGCTTTCCACTGGATCTGGACTTCTGATTGGGACAAAGGATAAACCTTTACTTAACACCTGTTTTTCAATTTCTGTTAAAGGATGTGTTGATAAGTTGTAAATGGGAATTAAATTGTTAGATTCCATTATTGTCGTCTGTATGCCCTCCTTCTGGTTCGGAAAAAATTGTGATCTTGAAATTGGCCCCTGAAATTGCCTCCCCCTCCTCTTGAACCTCTCCGAGTACCTCTGCCTAAAAAAGGTTGTGGCACTGGATAAGTGCCTTGTATATCTGGTTCGGATTCAGAGGATGTATCTGAGAAAGTGATGAATTTTTTCCGCGATCTTGTTTGGGATTGCAAATTGAGATTATTTGGATTATTGTTTTTGTAGAAATCTTCTCTTAAGTAAGGGTAAGTATGTAAGATGTCAAAATTCTTTATATCTCGAGCTAGTTTAGTTGTTTTTTGGCTGATCGTGTTAGTTTTGAAATCTGTTATGATTTTGTTAACTGTATCCAACAATTGCTGGACATTTTGTATCGACTCATCTGTTGATATTTCTTGTTCAAGGGTGGCTATTTCTTTTAGTTCACATTCACTGATCCTTAGCGCTGTTTCAACTGATAGTGCTAGCCAATCACGGGAACACTTAGTGCCTACCCCGCTGAATTGTGTCAAATATTTAGGGTCGCTTGTAAAGATTACAGGAATATTTTTTACTTGTAACCCATATGGGATTGTGTTATTTTTTAGATGTTCAAGTAGTACCTGTGCATGTAATTGGGTTCTAGTGTTTTTCTTTTTAAGCTGCTTCAATCTCTCTATTTTATCCAATTTGGGAGTCTCACTCGGTGGCGATTCCCCACTTAAGAGAGAAGGTAATTCCAAAAGTTTCGATATTTGTTCGTCTGTGTAGCTGACTGTTTGATGGTCTGACATTATCTATATCTAGAATATAGAGGACACACTTCAATGTTTGATTTATTCTCTAGGTCATATCACCTCACTAATTTCGTCCTTTTTTGACCAACAATTATAACTAACTTCTCCTCCAAATCATGGAGGTGTGTGAATTACTCACTGTTTTCCCTCACACCTAACTAGGTGTACCATAGAACAATTAACCAAAAGGGGAACCCTTTAACTCAACCCAGCCTAGGGTAAATAAAGCATCAACAAAACAAGCATTGGCGGGTAGAGACAGATTTAACCTAAGTTATAAGCACAGTCTTGAATTCTGTTACTATTGAGTTTATTTCTTACTCAGAATTATTTCAAAACCAATTATAATAGTCAAAAAACGATAGGGAAATTAGAAAAATGAAAAGACTTGTATACAATACAATGACTGAAAACACATAACAAATTGTACTTTACTAGGTATAACAATCGACCTACACAAACACAGGACTTATACAATCACAATTAATGGTATTACAGGAGGACAAAAACACAAACATAAGCCCTATACATTTAAATAGTGGTCACCGTTAACATTTCACATGTAATCCACTTCTGCATGCTAAGGTACTGGGCTTCTGCGTACACTTACTAATCTAGTGTTAAATATTGCTTTCACACTAGTGTATTCTAGTGTACCTACACTCTTTATATTCTCATCAATTATTTAATGAACCCAGTGCTCTTGCACTCTATAAAGTCAACGCGTTTCGGCCTTTCAATTTAAGGCCTCATCAGGACTGGAAAAGGGCAGAAGGAATTCTAAAAAAAGAAAACCAAAAAGAATTCTTACAAATGTGCCTACCACATGTCATTTATAACCCAATCACCAAAAGTGTATCATACATATATACAACACATCTACAAAATGTTTTTATTTTGTGTTAAAAACTTATTTAAGATCTATCTAAAATCGATAGTGCCCAGGTATTTGTTGTGTGTCCTACTACACCCAGAGAATCAATTAAATGGCTTAACTGCAGAATATTTTTTTTTTTTTTTGAAAAACATTCTAGGGCCCTAATTATTAACATTATCTCTGCTGGATAATTTCTATATTTCAAATATATCTCTACTTAGTTTGCACAATGAAATATAACACATATTTACCTTAGTTCTTATAGCCCGCATCTGGGGAACCGAACTTGTTTAAAATCAATTCCTGTTCAGAGCCGACTGAAGATGGGAGGGCGGGGGGGGGGCACAGTTTGAATAACTGTGTCTTGGAAGAAGAGCCAAAAATCCTTGGCTAGAGCAACAATCATGGTGCACAGGGGTGCTATTGCAGTGGCTGCAGCAGGAGCCCATAGTCTCCAGAGTTGATCAGAAGACAGGAGGGACCCAGCGAGGAGCACAGAGCCACCACCTGTGAGCAGAGCCTTCGCGTTTTCAGTGGGACAGCAGGATCCACCAGCCGGTTGTCGTTGCCTTGAGTGCCTGCAGGTGCAGGGGAGTGACTCCTTCACTCCAAGGGAAATTCCTTTGTGCTTCCAGGTGCAAACAGAGTCTTTGTGACCTTGGAAGATACACAGCCTTGGATGTTGCAGAATTCTTGCAGAATCTGGAGAAACAATGTTGCAGTGAGAGCCTTTCCACCAGGAGAAGACTTGTTTAGGTTCCAAAACAAACCAGCAGCGGTTCTAGAGACCAGGAGCAAAATATGTCTTGCAGAGAGTTCCTTGTAGAGTCTTGCTCGATGAGTCTGAGGACCCACCTTTCGGGGAGCCCTTAAGTAACCCTAAAAGGGGGTTGGTCACACTCTAAAGTGACACACCTATCAGAGAGGATCAGGGATCTCATCTACCTGGCCTAACAAGTCCGATGCTCCCAGGGGCCTCTGCTTACCTTGTTTCCAAGATGGCCGAATCAGCCAGCCTCCTGGCAGAGCCAGGAGTACACAATACACTGAGCCTCCATTAAAGGAGCCAATAACTATCTTGTACCACTGTTCCAGCCAGTCTGATCAGCGGGAACACTCTATTGCAATGTTCCCGCCAGTCACACTGGCAGGAACATAGTCTTAGGGCCTCATTAAGGGTCTGGCAGTCCCACTGCGGGCCCTATTACAAACGCAAGTCCCTAGCTTTGTGGAGCTGGTATTCTAAAGGGTCCAGCGACCCCTCCCATTCATCCCAAAGACCTATCCTGTAGTAAAAGGGCTCATGATACGATCTAGAAGGCAACGTTCCTGCCAGCATTGGAGTCCGCATCATACGACGCCCATTGGCTTTGTGTCGGGGATCACAATTGGGATGGCACCAGGAGCGTCAGGACCGGTGTCGAGGTGGTACGAATGATGCTGGTTCGGATCCTGGACTGGATCCTTGGGAGAGCCCAGGCCAAAGCTGCCGGTGTGGAACCCAGAAGGGCCCCTTCAGACTCCACAGGGCCCAAAGGAGCTCCAGTGGTGTAAGACTGCACAAAAACAAGGCACATGGCTTTGTAAAACTCGAGTTGGGCCAGGGCTTCTCCAGGTCCCAGAAACCCAGAGAGGCCCAGAATTGGCCGAGGTGCAGGTTTCGCATAATGAGGCCTAGAGCATCGATGCTCCCTCGTCGGCCAACGGACCAGAAGAAGTCAAAGAACTATTCGACTTCTTAGACTTCTTCTTATGCCTTGACTTACCTGAGCTCCCCGAGGACTTGGAATGGAACGATGATTGTGGAGGACTCCATGACCGATCCTGGGACCTTTCTCTCAACTAAAATCTTGTCTTGTGCTAGTAGAGTGTCGGGCTGCTATCTGCTTCAGAGACTGCTCCCTCAAAGCCTTCTGATGCATGGCCCAACAATCAGAGCACGATTTTGGGTCATGGTCGCGCTGCAGGCCCCAAGGACACACGAGGTGTGGGTCTGTCATGGACATCGCCTGATGGCAGAATCCACAGGACTTGAAGTCGGACTTTCAAGAGTACATCCTTGACTCACAAGGAGAAGAACACTCTCAAAATGCTCGAACGTCGGAAAAAGCCAGCCAAAAAATGACTGAGGGGTAGCTCTCTTCGGATCAGCTCCTGCTGGTGCGGAAAGAAAAGAACTTTACACACGGTTACCAAACACTGCTGCCTGAATAGTCAGGTCCATAGGTACGGGCACTTTGCTTCTTTGGTCCTGCAGTATGAACTTGGTTTGCAGACCCACCCCGGGGATGGTATTTCTTGAATATCTATTCTAAAATAAGTTGTCTGCAACTAGAGGTTTCTATCAGATGAACAAGTCACTTACCTTCGGTAACGCTTTATCTGGTAGGGACAATATATAGTTGAAGATTCCTTGACGACCCACCCATCCTCCCTGCTCTGCTAACTGATTTCAAGGGACAGAGAATTCCCTTTCAGGGATTTAGTTTTGATGCACCAGTAGTCAGTTAATCTATTGCTCTATGCTTCTGGTGTGGAAAATTGTGAAAAGAAACTGACGTCTGCGTGCAGGGGTGGCGCCTATATAGGAACCACTCATCCTATCCGGCGCAGACAACATCAACGACAGACATGGAGGCAATCAATGCCACCTAATGGCGCACAGGGGTACTGCTCATGAAAATCTTTCATATCTAGTCTGACTCCTGGGGAGGATTCAAAGGTAAGGAATCTGCAAGTAGATATTGTCCCTACCAGGTAAGGCGTAACCAAAGGTAAATAAGTTGTTCCTAAGTTATGTCCCAGCCTCCAAAGTGAAAGAAGGTCAGTTAGTATGAAGCACATTACAAATGTGGCACTAAATTTATAATATCAATTTTATCTGTGCTGTAAGGACTACAAGATGGTTTATCTGTGTTTTGCAGACGATGATGGACCAAGTCCTCCAGAGCAGTTCACAGCAATTAAGTTATCAGACACCAGGTAAGTGGCTTCACTTTAAGTTCTACTCTGTCTTTACCATCAGTTTTATGATTCCCCAAATATTCGTCATTGGCTTTGCCATGAAGTGTCATAATGAAATAAATCAACATTGACTTTCCTCAGTTCCATACCTTAGTACCTTGAATTTGCTACTTACCTATCTTAAAACCACTGCGTTCTTAAATGTTTCTATTATGTCTGTTCTCCACGCCATCTTTCCAAAGAATTGCACTGAAATCGGGCTATGGAAAGTATCTTGGAATAAATTCAGAAGGGCTTGTTGTTGGGCGCTCGGATGCAATAGGATCGAGAGAACAGTGGGAACCAGTTTTTCAAGATGTAAGTACATTCTTTTAAGTTGTTGAGAACAATTGGCTGTACTCTATCATCTGTTCTTCAAATCAGCATTATATTTAGAACAGTAAAATCAAGATACAAAGATTTTAAAATATTAATATCCGATAACTAGAGTACACTTCACACTCTAAAGGGGAATGACAGACATTTTATATCTTCATTTAAATGAGCTAGTGAGGCGGCAAGAGAAACTAGGAACAAATTCTGGGCTAGAAGGTAACATGGAAGGCAGTTAACAAGCATAACGTGGGAAATGTAGCAATGGTGAGAGGGTGATTTTATCATCAATTACCCCAAAATTAAATTGGATTAAAAAGATGATGATTACATTTCTTATAAAGAGAAAGGCTTAATAAGATTAGCTAAAAAAAGGGTTAAGCAGATGTCTTTCCTGTAACCAGCACAAGATGTTGATCTGGAGAAGGGGAGATCTGGACTTTGGTAAAATGGTAGCTAGTTATGGAGAGATTTTTGAAACTTAGTGGATGGACCTTTTATAAGGTTAAGGTATGAATAATGTCTTGTGTTCTATTTTACAGTAACTTAAACCAACGTCAGGACATTTGTCAGGGCAAAAAGGTTTTGAACTAAGTTGGACCCCAGGAACAATAAGAAAATTACAACTACTAGACACACGTACTTGTTGTAGATGCCATTGAGAAGGTGGGAGCTAAATGTGTATGCTTCTGTTTGCCGCTGTGTTGAGAATTTCTGGAAATAAATATTTGAGAGAATGTGTTTAATTACTTGCAAAGAGATCTCTTAACAAAGAAATTGTACACCTGTCAATATGGATTTGTAAAGCTATAACAACAGCTAAGGACATCTTTCCTTTCAAATGGAAAAATGAGTCACCCCAAGGTAGAAGAATGGATTATTGAACAATGGGAAAAGTTAGGTTTATCACTTTAAATAAACTGTAGTTTCAATGACAAAGTGTAGAAACAAATCCTAAATTCATATGACCAATATTGTTGTAGGCGGAGGGAAACATTTTTATCAAAATGTTGACATGAATACATTTAGTCAAATTAATTTAATAAAACTATTTGATTATTGAGATTATAGAGTGTGTTGTAAGGTCTACTACTGTATAAAGAAATATCTATTTAGAAAGACAGTGATTATTATTTAGTGCCTTAGTCATTTGCAGAAAAGTGACACTTATTGGCTATTTTGTCAAGTTTGTAGTAAAAATAAAAGTTAGATTGAGAACAGAACAAAAACCTGAGAACATTGGTTGCTCATGTCAAGAGCACTCCCAACTATTCAGAGTATTTGGGACTAAAGTTTTAACAAATTTCACATCAGATCAGTTGTGCAGATTTAACAAGTCACTCCATATCAACTGAACAGATTAGGTATCAGCACAAAGTGGACCAAAATGCATTCAGCGAGAGCTAATTGATGTGTTTCCATGATCCAAGACTATCTTCAAGATCGACTTTCGGTTCTTAAGTGCATTTATTTCAAGTCTATAGTTTATGAAATTTAACACATCCAGGCCCTTTTGAAATGGAGAATTACAGATGTAGTTAATATACTGTCTTGAGACATTCTCAAGTATGTTTTCTGTGCAATTCTTTTCACCAAGTAGAAATTTGTTGACTTTTTGGCATTTTTTGTTTTTCTGGGATACAGAGTCCACTTAGAGATGGCTGCTGCTATTATCGCAGTAAGGGGAAGCGTTAAGATTTTAAATCACCCTCATGCTGAAACTGAAAGCGCATGACCTCTGTAATCTATCCTGAGCTCTACCCTTCAGTTCAATTAGGCTTTTTCTGTGATCTAGCTGTCCGGTGTGTGTATAGTAGCCTCTTTCCATAGGCTTCCAACTGCTCCCTCTACCTTTTTCCTCAAACGTTAACTCCTGATGAGCATTCTTTTTTTTACCAAGACTTCTTTAGTATAACTTCAAAGGAAAGGGCAGTACAGTAAACATAAATATCCAATAATGCACACATTTACAAAAGGAACAAAATAGCCAGTCTAGCCAAGCAGGATGGCCAGTAGCGACTACCGACATAAAACACTAAAAGAAAAACAAATAATACACTAAAATGTTCCTCTCTTTTCTTTGGCCCTGAACTCTAGCCAGAGGTAATGCTACCAGTGGATGCTTTGTTGGTGTTGTTTTAACACCTGCCTCCGCCCCCACACCCATCCCTACCCCAAACCTTATTCAAGATACAACATCTCTAATTTTGGCCTCCAGAGAACTCCCCACCTGAGGAAATGGTTCCAAATGTATCCCCCGGTAAGCTGCCCAGCACTCCCACAGTTTGTAATATCTATTTGGGCAACCCCTAGCAATATAAACAGGACATTCAAGGCTTAGGCAATGGTCTAAACCTTCCGTCTAAACCTCTAAGGAGGGGTTCAGTCTCTCCTTCCAGGCCCTCACAATGTCACACTTGGCCACAGTAGGTCCCAACCACAAGAGCGCATGCACTTTGCACCCACGTCTTCCGACATGTGCAGCAGGGCACACCTAAGAGACGGCGGCAAGGAAAGGCCCAGCACAGCACTTGCCCTAAGCAGTCAAAGACCCTGTCCCAGAAGGGGGCAAGAACAGCAAAGCCCCATACAGTGTGTACAGTATGTATAAAGCCTCTCATTACAGTTCGACAACTCATACAACAAGATGTGATAAGGACCCTCCTCCATAACCTCTCCCTAGTGTAATAGATCCTGTGTAAATAGCTCAGCTCAATAAAGCGGTATCAGGAAGCTAAAGCCGCTTCCTGAGGAGAAGCCAGAGAAGGATTCAGTCAAGATCCCATGAAGAACATTGTCCAGCTTGTAGATTTCAATTTAATCCCAGTGCTTGAACCCCTGCAGCTCAGCCACTGGAGGCAGGGTGGTGCCCTCCGACAAGGGGGTCTCCCCAGTGAGCCATCCTCCTGTCCCATGGAGCGACTTGTCCTCTATATCGCAAGGATCACTCTGGTTGCCAGGGGGAGGTCTTGAGGAACCAGGCCCCTATACAACAGAGTCGGTGAGCCAAGCACACGTACCTCGGACGCATGAGCCGGATCACGAAGACACCGAACACCAGTCATTCAGGAGGACAGTCAGTTGTGCAGTGCTGTAGTGGGACTGGTGGCAATGCCCTGCCATATGTAGATTTATAACATTTAGAGGGGGCGATTCAGGAGGGACCAGACTCCCATAAAAAGCTACGCAAACAAGTTTCAATATGGGAATAGTGGGACATATTCACAGGAAATGGGAAGTATTGGAGCTGATACAAAATTCGGGGAAGGGCCACGATCTTAAAAGGTGGGCGACCAGCCAAGAAGAGAAAGGGGCAATGTCTCCCAGTGCTTCAGGTCTGCCATTAGTCTGTCCATTTGCAGTTGTGTATTCACCCAAGTCAGGGTCTCGTCGGGAGTAACATACAAATTGGATATAAACTTGATCTACCTATTAGCCAGTGCCTTGGCCCATTCTGACCTCGATGTTGAGAAGCGAGATCGGGCAGTAAGACCTACAGTTCTCCGATGGGTGATGTGGCTTGAGAAGAACTATAATTTCTGCGGTCCTCATGGCCAGAAGTAGTAGTCTTCCCTTCAGAGTCTCTCGAAAAAAATGACTAACAAATGGGGACCTGTGAGCCCCCAAGTGAATTCAGTGCCTTCCGAACCTGGCAACTTCCCCAGACGCAGCTGTATCAAGGCAGCCTCCAACTCCTCCACTGTGATGTCCGACTCTAAAGTTTCACTATCATGTGGAGAGAGGGTACGGGAAGGGAGGACCCAAACAAACAATTCCACCTTAGAGGGACTCTGTGTCTTGCTTGGCATTCAGCGTACTATAGTAACCAGCAAATGCGCCGACAGTTGTCCAATCACCGGACACACGTTTCTCAAAGGTATGGAGGACTCCTGGGATCCGGTCCCACAAGAGTGCGGTAGAGCAAATCCAATGACTGGTTTTGCTGGTTTTGTCCCCCCATTGATAAAAGTGACTGAGTCGAAATCCACGCCGAGCACTCCTCCTCCATCTGGGTCTGACGTAGAATGGTTCCGGCATGTAGTGAGTCCCAAAAGAACCCTGGGTATGGGGAGGCCAGATAGTGAGCCTCCAGGTCAAGAAGAAGCACCTCCAACTCTTCCACCTCAGTGTCCGTGCGGTCTCTGTGGGCTGCCCGATAACTATTAATAAAACCCTGCGTTGTGGCCTTCCAAGCCTCACACAGGAGCCCCGGGTGAGGAAACCAAGCCCTTGTTATGAAAAAAGTTTCAGAAGTGGTGTCATGAAGGGCCAATCTAAAAAGGACATCCACCAGGGTCCAATTGCTCAGCCACCACTAAGGTGGTCCCTTCCTTTCTCCCATTATCATTCCCAACTCAGCAGACGAATGATCTGACAGGCTGTGCAGCCTTATGTGACCCTGGGTTTTAGGCAAAAGAAAATCAAGCTGGGAAAAGGATCGATGTACCCCCTGAGAAGAATGCAAATTCCCTCTCCGTGGGGTGACAAAACCGCCAGGCATCCAGCAAACCCACTGTGTCAATGTATTGTGTCAGGGGGGTCTGCGGGGGAGGAGGTCCCCAGATCAGCAGTCTGTGTGTAGAAGTGACACAGTTTGTGTCTCCCCCCCCCTGCCAAATTAGCCAGGGCCCTTCAGGGAACTCCAGAACAACCGCACATATGGCGCAAAAGAGCACCTCAGATGGGGCGAAGGGTCCGTACACTTCGAGGAGGGAAAATGGCTTGCCCCTAAGGAGGCCAGTGATCACAACATAGCGACCTTGGGCATTGTGCCAGATCAGAATATGGTGAAATGGGACATTGCACCTGATGAGTATAGCTATACCCCTGGATCCCCTATGAAACCCACAGTGAAACACTCGCTCCAATCTCAGCCGGGCTAGAAAGGAACAGTAGCTTCCCACTAAATGAGTTTCCTGTAAAAGCACAGAAGTCTGTGCCCGCCCTCCGGGTCAGCCCTGTAGACCGCACCCCGTTTGATTTTTATCAAGTAATCCGTTGACATTCCAAGTGAGGAACCGCAGGGACCCAAGCTTATCGGTTTTAGGGAGATCCGTCGCCATTAGGGTCTGTGACGAAGGCATGCATGAAGTGCGGGGGAGGCAGCCAAGAAGCAAGAATGGCAGTGTATGTGCCTACAATGAGATGCAAAAGAAAAAAACAAGATAACACAAACAATGCCAAAACCAATCCCCATCGCCTCCCCTGTGCTTCAGAAACAAGAAGTGCCTGTTGTAGTGCGAACATCAGGGTGAGGCCAACGGGGGCACTTGAGACCTAGCCTCTTTCTGACTGTTGCACAAAACGCACCCCAACCAAAACGCAACCCATAAAACAGGGGACATGTTCAGGTAGCCCTCGGGCACTGTAGTGCGACCCATTCTACAACAGTAAACAAAACTGTAAAGGAACAGAATATTAGAGGAGAGATATAGTATATGCAGCAGCTATTAATCAAGATACAGGGTACAGTGACAGGAATCAACAGGAGAGCAATGTCGGGGGCCAGTGACAGCTTATAAAGCCACCACCTCAGGGAGGGCCGAATCAAGTGCAGCATTCGTGGCTTTGGGGGGGGATGATTCCCTCCAATAGCAGCCTTCTGGGTCAGCCCCTGTTCCAAAGTGCTGAGAGTCCCGCATGTACTGAGGATGCTAGTGGCAGGGTCGCAGTCTACACCCGTGCCCCCTCACGCCCAGGTACCTGCACCCTGCCCTCTGGGCTGAGAGGGCCTACCATAGGGGTGACTTATAGTGACCTGGTGTAGTGGTGTAGTGACCTGTTGTGAAAACAGGTGCATGCACCCGTTTTACGCCGGCTGCATTGGCAGGCCTGTAGAACCCTTTGCATGGACTCCCATTGGTGGCAGAATAACTGCTGCAGCCCATAGGGATCCCCTGGAACCCCAATGCCCTGCGTATCTAGGTACCATATACTAGGGACTTACATGGGGGGACCAATATGCCAATTGTGGGAAGAAAAAGTTACCAGCAACCAAATTTAGAGGAAAGAGCGAATTCACTGGCGCCCTGGTTAGCAGGATCCCAGTGAACACAGTCAAACACACTGACAAACACGCAAAAAGTGGGGGTAACCAAGTTAGAAAGAGGCTAATTTCCTACAGGAAATGTCTGCAGTCTAGGTAATATTTGTGTTTATATGTTCATACTGTTCAAACTTATATTTATGGTTCATTAATGCAGAGCCTCTATTATTAGAGTGAACACTGTAAATAAGTTTTGTAAAGTTGAACTACACTAAAGACAGTGCTTCCAGTAAATAAATGTGTACACACGTTTGAATAATTTAACAATATGAGGCTACGTATAATACTCCCAGAATGCTCTCTGATTAGATGCAAATATTTGCAGAAGCCTGTAAGCAAGACTGATGATTATTTGCTTTCAAAATAAAGCGTTCAGAAAAAACATGCAACTAGGATAAAAAAAAACGTTTTGCTAAATTATTGTGAAATTTTAAGCACCATTTCTTTAAAGAATCGTTTAGTAAAATGTGTGGATGCCTGCTAGTATTTCCAAAAAATATTTAAATGGAAGGTTAATGTAACCAGTTTCAACAAGATTATGGGAAACTTAAAAATAAACAAGCATTGGCAAAGCCAACCGATCTGCCTTTGGTGGTCAGTCTTTTGTTTTTGTCAATGTGTGTCTTGTTTTCAAATGGCTTTTCAAAAACGTTATTGTTGTGAGAGCTGCCAGGCCCTCACCATTGTAACGAACATTGGCAAAAAGCACAAATATTTTTTGGTCTCAAAAAGCACACGTTGCCACAATAGTTCCTGGCAACTGAACAAAACTACTTTGTGTGCCAATATGCTCTTTATGAAAGAGCAGATTGCTGTCACTCACAGTAAAGCCAACTGATAGACAGATATACAGAGAAATAGAATTTTAATGAAAACAAAAGGTCTTGGTTAACGCCAGACTTAGTTCGAGGCCCAAATCTTGAAGAAAGTCACAAAAGTGCACCCCTGGTACATGTCTACGCATTAGTGCAGAATTATGGCTTTCACTAATTCACAAGAATTTACATAGGTAGACCAGGAAATCGTACTCCTAGAAAATATTTGTGAACTGTATTTTAGCACGAGCAAATATGCATGTGTAGATTTGCTCATGCAAAAATCTGTTGAGCATTTATATGTTCACTTTCTCGCCAACCACTTTTTCCCTGCCCTGGAAGAACTTCTACTTCTGTCCTTGTTAACAGTAAATTTCCAACCTTTCTCAGTATGGGAAAAGATTAGAGACGATCTGGTGAAAATCCTTAAAACACGCAAGTAAGTAGGTTTGCACAGACTCGGAGGCATTTCAACCCTGGAACTATCCCTTGCTGTTTCCTCCCGCCCCGGTATGTAGATCTGCAAAAAGGTGACAAAATAAGGAATTTGCTAGTATTCAAGCCCTACTATAGTATTCGCCCTGGCATAATCACTGAGGCTATTATCAGGGCTTTTATATAATGAGATTGCTGCCATAATTTGTCACCACACTAAGCTGCACCAAAGGGACAAGTAGATGTTTTTACAGGACAAGTAGATTTATGAAACAGCCTGTCCCATGGACAAGTAGATATTTTATTATATTCCACACCCCTGCTACTAGTCTGGTAGTGTGCTGGCTGACATGTTACGATCAGCCTGCCACCATAGGCATGTTTCTGATCCACTGGGGGTAAGAGTCTGTGCTCTCAGAGGCCAGAAAAAATGCCTACTCCGGAGGAATTTATCACCTACTCCAGCAGGATGGCTAGTGAATCTGCATACCAAGGCGGGGACATTGGACCCTGTTGCCTTTGGTATGCGACCCGGACTTCCCCAGACCTGGGAGTGGCCACCCACCTCCCCTGAGGCCCACTTGGAATCAGAACAGGCGGAAAAATTAGTTAGGCAGTAGGCGGGTACCACCCTGGGGCTAGCCACACCCCTGTGATGGGCTACCCAAAGTGGAAGGGTTCTACTATCTTGTTTTTGGTGAACTAGGAATTCTGGTACAGAGTTATGCCCACTTCCCACAGGAAGTGGTCATTTAGGGGGTGTAGTCTCCCCAAGGGGAAGGGTAGGCTACTACTCTACACTACCCTCAATGCCCCTTAATTGAGTACTTAGGTGGCCTCCTGACACCAGAAGAACAGATTTGTCTCACCCAAAGAAGAGAGGATCAAGAAGAGCAAAAGGAGCGAGTATTGTGGACGACTGGTGGACTTTTGGTGCAAACCGTGCCTGCCTACCTGCTCCTGGCCAGACAATCGCAACGTCTAGACTCGTCCTGCAACTGTGGAGACTCCAAAAGCCTCAGGTTTCTCCAGCATTTTGCCAGTCTGTCAGCGTCTCCCTTGAAGTGGAGGAGCCACTTCCCTGCTTTTTGCAGGCACCACCCGCAATGTCCGGTTCACCATTCTGCTGAGCACCGGGCCCACCAATGCAGCAGTTGTCCAGGTGGAGGTCACCATACTCCAAGAGACCAGTCCAGTCTCCCCTCCATGTGATAAGACATCCAGCTCAACTGGAGCTGAGCTGCGCCAATACCTGGGGTACAGGACCCCTTGCAACTACCAAGGCTTGTTGAGATGCAACCCAGATTCCAACGCCACATCCGAAGACCACCTGTTGAGGGACGTCAGCATTGCAAAGGACATCTTCTAGAGTTGTTCAGCTGCATTATTTGGTCCCTCTTTTTGCAGGTCCTCCAAAGAACTGTGGGCGTTTTGACGCAGGAGCACTGACGACAAAAAGCTGCTGCACCCAAGCTCCCTGGCCGGTCCCACAACATCCAACAGTGTTCTCTAACTCCCAGGACCCCCACTGACTGAGCTCCCCCCTCCCCCAATTATGAGCTCACAGGCCTATCACCAAGTTCCCCATTGCCTTCTCTTTCTAGGTGGCTCCCCTCATCGCCAAGTGTGTGGTGCTCAGGACACCCAACTCAAATTACACAGCTGCACCCGAACTCCCCAGGGTAGGTAAACCTGTACTGCTGGTCTTGCTTGTGGCCTTACACCCCTGGCACCCTACTACCTACAGGGGATCCCGAGAACTGTTTGCAGGGACCACTTTGCAGTAAAAGTACTTTGGAACCTTTACTGCTTAAAAGCGCATTTGAGTAAAAGTGTTACATACTTGCTAAGTCAACACAGATTGCAACAGTATTCATTTTCGTAAAATATTCTGGTCTTGAAACATAATGTAAACAAAGTAACTATTTTTCTAAACATTGGTCTTGAGTTCCTTCTTGTGTGTAGGTCTCATTTATTGACTCTGTATACAACAAATACTTAGCGCTACCCTCTGATAAGCTTAACTGCTCGCCCACACTGCCACGGAAGAAAGCTTTTGGGATTATCACTTTTACCCCTGTAAACCAATACGGGTCGCCTGTACTATCTGCGTAGCGTACCACTGTATTTGGTACACTACATTGGTAGCCAGCTCCCTACAGTCACAGAGTTTATTTTTGCACATCCTGCTTTTAAAAGTCTCAAACTAATATATAAATAAAATAAGCCTGACTTTGTGTGGCTTTTAAGCAAGTACTATCCTCTTTAAGGAAACTTAGGGTGTGATTTAGAACTTGGCGTACGGGTTATGCCTTCACAACGGTGACAGAAATCCCATCCGCCAAAAGCTAAATCCCATTATCTTCTATGGAATTAAGATTTCAGTGGATGGAATATCAGTCACGGTTGTGACAGTAAACCGTCCGCCTGCCTCTGAGTTATAAATCAGGCCCTTCATGTTTTAAAGGGCATAGCAGAAACAATCTCTTAAATATGTCTGGTCTTCTGTTAAACTGCCATGATCAGAGCCCATTCTATAACTTTTCAGATCTACATTTCACTTAAACTTGTTTACTAAACCTGTGCATGCCTTTCTTATATGTGTTGATAGTGGGGGGGGAAGGAGAACGACTATGTATTACTAATGTTTTGTACATGTGTGATATATTTTTTTAATCAGGGAATAGTACCATTGTTAAGTGGATTAGATTCTGGTATATTGCCTAAATTGTCCAAAGATGGCTTCAATATGTGTATAATTTGCAGGTATCGAGAGAAGCGTGTCTTTATAAATCCAGAGTCCTCTTGTAGGATTGTGAATCATTTAAGTTCCCTATATTCAAGCATGTACATCTATTAAAAAAAAAATATCAAAGTTGGAGAACTGTAGTTGTAGGTACCTAACTTTCTCTCACTCACTTAACCACAAAATAAACATTAGTAAGATGATGTGCCATTTCTGACTCCATGCTACTTTATTTCTTGCAATTTCTGGATACTGACAGTTTTGGGAGATAATAGAGGGACACCATCCTGAATATAGAATACATCACTTTTTAGGTAAAACTTTCAACTTTCTGTATTCACGTATGTTGTATTCCACTTTGAAACCTCTAAATGCAGGCACATTAGCTCATCGGATGTTTTGCTTTTTATTTTGAGCTGCATTGTGTGTATCTGTCATCTTCCCAAATTTGTATGTAAATCTTAAGGTCTCTCATTTTTTACCAGTAGTTACTGAATTTCTAAAGATTATATTTTCCCTGGTTGTTACAGTTTGGCAGTATGTTGCTAATTATTGTACTAGGTCAGTGGAGTAATGCATCCACTGCAGACATCTGTTTCATCTCATGGTCACATGTTCAAATCCCAGTAGTTCACTCAGCCGCAGCCATGGTGGATGAAAGGGTTACTACTGGGAACTGTTTTATTTTCTACATAATAAAGATCCCTTATCTGTCAGTAGCACCAAAAGGCACTCTTGGAGAGCAAACTCCATATTATCATGTTGTACTATGAATTGACACATCACCTTTTCATTCAGTTTGATATCCTTGTCGATCTTAATTGTTTTATGCAGGGTAAAATTGCTCTAATGGCGTCAAATAGCGGTTTTATCAGCTACAATGAGGAAGGAGATATAGTGGCGCACAGTCGGACTGCAGGTGAAGAAGAAATTATCAAGGTAACATTTATGTCTAGCAGTTATGTTTACATATGAAGAGCTTCATCCATTTATTTTTTAAAACGCACTCAGAACCACTGAATGGTGCACAACATTAAACGTCACCAAATATGTTTTTCAGTGTGGATCAACATTTCGTATGGAACGCATATTTGTATTTTTGCGTAGTACATAAGTTCGAAGTAAAGCTTCCTAGCCCTTTTTGATCATGTCATCCTTGCTGTGTTCTGCATTCTGAACCTGGGAGGGGGCAGGATGTGGGTGGAATGGTGTGGGTCGAATGTTGAGTGTAGAAGGTTGAGTGTGTTCTGATATAGCAGTTAGGATTTGAGATGAACCTCTGTGTTGTTGGCAGTGATCGTTTGGCTGCTCCTTTCAAGAAGTATTACACTTAACGTACCTGTCAAGCTTGTACTGGAGTACATTCTTAACTATATATTGGTGATGACTGGGAGCAGGAGCAGCCATGAGGTCTTTTGAAGTGTTCACCTGACCGATTGCAGACCTCCAGAAAGAAGAAAGCCAGTGTTTTGTGCGACGCATGTTGAAGAGACTTTATGACTGAATTTAGTGTACTCTTACGAGCATGCAAACTCCTTGTGCCATACCAGTTTAAAAAAAAAAAAAGAATTTTAACCAGTGCTGATCAGCTGCACGCGCACCCATCCACATGCACACATAGCCTCTTGCGTGTGATTCGTGAGCACTGATCAAGCTAGGAGATATCCAGCAGCGTTTCCACACAGCATCTAGTGTGTTAAAATAGGCCCGAAACACATGAAGAGTACATTATCTTCCAGCAGTGTTCTGAACTGCCTGGGCATACGGGAGCTTGTTCACTGTGATACGCTCACCATTCAAGAGCAAATCTACAAACGCATTATTCTTTAGTGTGCCAACGGTAATACGCTCACCATTAAATGCGGTGGAATGCTCACCATTAAATGCAGTGATATGCTCACTGATCTGATAGAGACTTCTAGTTGCAGATTACTTACCTTTGACTTTGCCCCCAGATGTCAGACTGGATCCGGAGATTTTTCTTGAGCAGTACCCCTGTGTGCCGTTAGGTGGGATCGATCAGCTCTGCATCCATTGTCGGTATCGTCCAAACCAGATAAGACATCACAGGTCCTATACAGGCCCCACCCTGGCTCGCTGACGTGTGGTTCTTTTCTTTCCGCTCCAAAGAGAGCTACCCCCTTTATTTTTATTTTTTACAGGGTTTTTTTTCTGACTTTTTGTCAAAGATTTTTTCAAGTTTTCAACTCCTGGTGTGTTGAGGATGTCATTGAGTAAGACCGGGTTCAAGCCCTGTGGTTCTTGTCATCGGAAGATGTCCGTAACAGATCTGCACCTCCTGTGTCTTTGGTGCCTGGAGCGTGACCATGATCCAAAATTGTGCTCTTAGAATCGGCCATTCATCTCAAGGCTTTGAGGGAGCTGTCCCTGAGGCTGCTGGCACCTGACACTCAACTCCACGCAAGTCAAGATCTTGGTTGAGAGGAAGGTCTCAGGATCGAACGCGGAGTCCTTTGTCGTTGTCCCACTCCAAGTCCACTGGGCAATTGGATAAGTTGAGGTGCAAGAAAAAAAATCGAAGAAGTCGAAGCGTTCTACAATTTTGCCTAGTCAGTCAGCCGATAAGACAGGAGCATTGGCGCTCTAGGCCTCAATCTGTAGAGCCTGTGCCTGGGCCTACTCCACACGTCCCTGAGTTTCTGGGAGATGAGCGACCCCTGCCCAACTCAAAGATTTCTGAGAGGCCACACACCTCAGTTTTGGGCAGTCCGACTCTGCTGGTGCACCTTCAGGCCCTGCAGAGTTGTAAGGGGCCCCTTTGGGTTCGGCGCCGGAGGCTTCGGTCTCTCTGCCGAGAGGAACCCATGAATCCGGTCCTGGATCCGGATCTGAAATAGGTCGTACCATTCCAACCTTCCCTGACACCAGTCCCTATGCTCCCGGTGTTGCCCACGACCACAGGCGGTGCCATCCCCATTCTTATACCCTACTCCGACACGGAGCTGGATGGAAATCGTACGAATCGGTCTCAGGCAGGAGCTTTGACTCCTATGTCGGATCTTGAGCCCCTTTCTTACGGGCTAAATTATGGTGAGGAATAGGAGGGGTTGCTGGGCCCTTTAGAATACCAGCTCCAAGACCCTATGGACTGCTGTACAGATTTGGGTGAAGCCAGTGGACTGGATACTTCTCCAGATACTGGAATTATTTTTCCCCCTACCATGGCTACGGAGGAGGGAGCGTCCTATTCTGTGGTGGTGAGAAGAGCAGCTGAGGTCCTGGACCTGGAGTTCTGTTCTGTGCTGTGAGGTCTAACCTCCTGACAGTGGTGCTTCAACCTGGAGCTTCCGCCTCAGAACACATGGGTATCTGGTCCAAACCCAGCACAGGGGCTCCTGTGAACAGGACCATTGCCCGCTGCCATCACCCTGCTCCAGGGGACCCAAAGTTTCTGATGCAACACCCCACCCCTGAGAGCTTGGTTATCCAAGCCTCCACTTTCCAGGGCGGGTTCCCTTCTGCACCCCGGAGATGGAATCCAAAAGGCTTGGAAGAAGATTTTTTTTTTTTCTTCCACCAGCCTAGCTTTGCAGTCTGTGAACACTGCATGCCTTTTTGGCCATTACTTCCACGCACTATGGGATGCGGTTGCGCACATGGTACCACAGGTTCCTAAGCAGGTCTGGGCTGTGCTGTCTTAGGCAGTTGCAGATAGGAGAGACACAGCAAAGTTCACCATCCGTTACAGACTGGTCACAACCGACTCGTTAGGCGGAGCGGTTTTGTCAACAGTGGCAATGAGGCGCCACGCCTGGCTGAGGACATCCAGCCTTTCTGAGAATGTCCAGGCTAATTTGATGGATATGCCCTTTCATGGCACCCATTTCTTCGGAGACAAGGCAGACTTGCTGCTCGAGCGCTTTAAAGATTCTCGAATTACAGCCAGGTCCTTGGGCCTCGCAGCGTCCCCTTACCTCCTTCAGTCTGCCTTTCGCCCCTTTTATGGCTATGGAAGCGGCCTCCATCATCGTCCATTCCCCGCCAGTCACCATGCCATGCACGCTGCCCAGCCTCTTAGTGGCATAGGGCATGGGACCACTTACCTCATGGATCAGGGAGCCGGCGGTCTTGCCTGACAGGTTCAGGTTTAGGTCTTTGTTAAAGATTTATACCTTACATCGAGATCTACAGTATATAAAATCAAGTCAATACAAATTCATAAAAGAACAAAAAATGTAAAAAAGTTTTCCACACATTAATTCATTCACCAGACACTTTAACAAATCCATAGCAGCCTTTGCAGTTCGTACTCTATGCCTTTTAAATAATGATTTTAGGAATCTCCGTTGTGGTACCCCTAAAGCTGGGCAAACAAAAATAACATGCTCAATCATCTATATATCTGGTTGACAAAAATTACAAATTATTTCTTCCCTAGACATCAGAGACAAACAATTCAACCTAAAAAGCAACATACACCTTCGCACCCTGTGCTCCAAATTACAATTTAAATGTACCTATGGGGGTAGCAGGTTCGCATGAGTGAATCAAATTAACGAAACAAGGATTATTATTACAAACATTCTTATCATACGACAGAAGAATTCTTCATAAAACACTTTAAAAATAATTTAAGATGAACATAACTTATGTTCTGAATGTCTAATTTTGACAGCGTAACGTGGTCCAGTGCAAATTGGACATTAGATTAAAAAAAGGTCCAGATAGTGCATAATCAAGGAGAATTTACACAGCTTTAACACCCCTTAAGGTATTAGCTTGTGAAATACAATGAACCATCTCAAGATAGCTGCTAATACTCTTATGTACATACGCACCAATTCTAATCTTAGTGCTTCCACCGAGTCCATGGAATTTAAAGTGGAAATAGAGAGTAGTATCTCACCTTCCACCTTATGCATAAAATGCCAACAGTTTACTTTATTTGTTTCGGCAGCATAGACAAGAGTGGAAGGAACCTTCATTTTATACACCATTAAAAGATGTTTAAAAGGTGTATAACCTGTTGCCCTGTAAAGTGATTTTAGTGCATTTCCATGGACATAAGCCTTATTTGAAATAAGGGCAATATGATCTTTATCTGCCAAATTAGCTGAAATAATTCTGCCCAAATAGGGGTATGGTTTTACTACCTTCAGAGGAATATTTATGAAGGACCAAATATATCCTTTGTCCCACCCAGGCTCTGTAAAAGGCAACCTTTTACAGAGCCTCTCATTACTTTAATCTTATTTATATTAACCTTCAGAAACTGAGCATCAGACTAAACAGATAAAGCATCAAGACGCTTCTGAAGGCCTTTAGGAGTCAAATCCAATAACGCAATATCATCCGCATGGAGAAGAGTCCCCAAAGAGTAACCACCTAATTTCAGGGCATCCCCACCAGTCTTACTCAGCGCCAAGGGTAAATCTGCCATATATAAAGAAAAAAGCAAAGGGGTCATTAGGCAGCCCTGTTTAAGCCATGTTCTAGTCGAGATTTTCAGAGTTCTGTCCCGCATACCCCCTAACATGACATGGCACCAAGTTTCTGTGTGAAGGGCAATAATACGTTTTAAGAGGCTTCTGGAAATATCCATAGCATACAATTTATTCCAAAGAATCTGCCTGTCTACACGGTCAAAAGCTGTAGAAAAATCTACAAAAGCAGCATTGACAGGCATTTCCCTCCATTTCACATATTTTTGCAACAGCAAATGGATCACAGTTATGTTATTTAAGGTCGAAACCCAGCTTGTTCCAGTGGAATGATATTTTTATCTTCTACCCATTCTAGCAGGGCATTTAAGATGCATCTAGCAAACATTTTTCCTGTAACATAAAGTAATCTGCCTATAATTACACAGAGAGTTTATAGAGCCCTTATTATGGAGCAGAAGCATAATACTTCCCCTCCATAAGCTTGGAACCCTCCCAGTGGAATAACAGTAACGAAAAAGTGCAGATAAATAATTAGCCCAACAATCCATATCTAATTTTATAATAGAGATAGGCAATTGATCTGGTCTTCTGGCCCCCATATTTCTAGCAGCCTTAAGATGGAGCAGCACTTCTTGTCACGAAGGGAGTGAATAGAAGAAAATTCTCTTAGCTACCCCTTCATCTTGAAGCTTTTTAATATAGCCATCAGAGGACTGAGAATTCATGGCGTATAAAGAAGTTATATAGTCCTGCCATTCTGTGCTATTTATATTATTTATTTTGGGCTCAACCAGAG
This sequence comes from Pleurodeles waltl, assembly GCF_031143425.1. Taxonomy (NCBI): domain Eukaryota; kingdom Metazoa; phylum Chordata; class Amphibia; order Caudata; family Salamandridae; genus Pleurodeles; species Pleurodeles waltl. The sequence continues at coordinate 924,820,292 of NC_090437.1, forward strand.
AACCAGTATTTACCCTACAATTCTCCGTAAAGCTTTTGCGTTGTTATGCTTTACTGCTTCCGTTAACTTGATCCAGATATCATCACAACTAAGCCGTTTATGGATTTTTAACCATCTAGTCCTTTTTGGGGTCGAGCTTGCATCACATTCGCTTGTGCATGCGTTTCGCTTGCGAGACACTTTAGGAGTCAGAAAAGGGCTCGGAGCCCTGTTCACGTCACGTCAGTGTCTTTCATTGGTTCATGGGCTTGCCTGTTAAAATCTGCTTGCTTTCATTAGTGGAAGGCACACATACGTCACGGCGTTTCCGGTGGTTAGCCCTCCTCAAGCGCAGCGACCAAGTACAGAAAACATGTGAGGCTCGCTGTTTCCCGTCCGGTTTGCGGACTACTTTTTATCTTTTGTTCACAGTGCGATCTCGCTTGTCTGAAGTCGAGCGCTTTGCATTACATCGACGATGTTACATAGTTAATTGCACTTTTGCCGGTTACGTAGATAATTGCACTTTTGCTGATAGGTTTCACTATGAGTAAACTGTAGCAGCGCGTTTGCGCTGTTTTTTTTCTTTCAATGTGAAAAGAAAAATCCGGTTGGGAGTTTACAACTGCTAATAGCTGCAACTCGGAGAAATGCGAGACCCTAGTGCATTGCAAATGCTTGTTCTTTTAGGGGCGAGCGCAAAGCTGTAATCTCTCTGTGAGCTTTTAACCACTCCTATGTCAAGCCCATCTGTTTCGTTGGTTCGTCGGTTTGCCTTTTAAAATTAGCTTGATTTCATTAGTGGAAGTCATGCATACGTCATGCCTCTTCGGTGTTAAGCCTGCCTCGAGCGCACCGGCCAACTACTGAAAACATACGGGACGTCATGTTTTCCCTATGGTTTCTGCACTATTTTTCCTCTTTATTTCCTGGGTAGAAGTTGAGCGCTTTGCATGACATCGACCCAGTTACATGGATAATTGCACTTTTGTGACTTCATGGATAATTGCACTTTTGCCAATAAATTTCACTGCAAGCTTGACTTTCGTTCCCTGTAAACAGAAAATGTTTGAGCGTTATTCACACGCAAATGCAATGAACATATCAGACCGAGGACCCAGCACGAAGGGTTGTATGTCACCATCTAAAATACAACGGAGTCCATATACCGCTACATAGAATCTACTACATTGAAATGAGCCGCTCCTGAGGTTACCACTGCTGTGATTACTACCTCTGAGACTACCCCTGCAGGAGTTATCACTGCTGAGATTACCGCTCCTGAGGTTACCACTACTGTGATTACTACCTCCAGGATTCCCAGTGCAGGGATTACTTCTGCTGAAATTACCACTGCAGGGAATACCACTGCTGTTATTACTACCACTGGGAGGACCACTAGCGATATTACTACTACTGTGATTACTCTCTCTGAGATTACCACTACTGGGATTACCACTACTGTGATTACTACTGCTTAGATTACCACATCTGAAATGATCAGTGCAGGTATTACCACTGCTGAGATTACCACTACTAGGATTGCTGCCTCTGAGATTACCACTGCAGGGTTTACCACTGCTGAGATTACCGCTCCGGGGGTTACCACTACTGTGATTACTACCTCCAGGATTCCCAGTGCATGGATTACTTCTGCTGAAATTACCACTGCTGTGATTACTACCATTGGGATTACCACTACTGATATTACTACTACTGTGATTACTCCCTCTGAGATTACCACTACTGTGATTACTACTGCTTAGATTACCACTGCAGGGATTACCACTGCTGAATTACCAATACTGTGATTACTACCTCTGAGATTACCACTGCAGGGATTACCACTGCATAATTACCACTACTGTGATTACTACCTCTGAGATTACCACTACTGTAATTACTACCTCTGAGATTACCCCTGCAGGGGTTACCACTGCTGAGATTACCGCTCCTGAGGTTACCACTACTGTGATTACTACCTCCAGGATTTCCAGTGCAGGGATTACTTCTGCTGAAATTACCACTGCTGTGATTACTACCACTGGGAGTACCACTACTGATATTACTACTACTGTGATTACTCCCTCTGAGATTACCACTCCTGGGATTACCACTACTGTGATTACTACTGCTTAGATTACCACTGCAGGGATTACCACTGCTGAATTACCAATACTGTGATTACTACCTCTGAGATTACCACTGCAGGGATTACCACTACTACGATTGCCACTACTGTGATTACTACCACTGAGATTACCACTGCATAATTACCACTACTGTGATTACTACCTCTGAGATTACCACTGCTGAGATTACCACTACTGTAATTACTACCTCTGAGATTACCCCTGCAGGGGTTACCACTGCTGAAGTTATCACTACTGTGATTACTACCTCCGCTATTACCAGTGCAGGGATTATCTCTGCTGAGATTGCCACCATTGAAATTATCACTGCAGGGATTACCACTGCAGGGATGTGATTACCACTGCAGGGATGTGATTACCACTGCAGGGATGTGATTACCACTGCAGGGATGTGATTACCACTGCTGTGATTACCACGATTGTGATTACCACCGTTGGGATTACCACCGTTGGGATTACCACCGTTGGGATTACCACCGTTGGGATTACTACTGTTGGGATTACCACTGTTGAGATTATCTCTTCTGAGATTACCACTACATTGAGTAAACTAGATTCAAAAGTAAGTGTACTGACCCTATGCTAACATACATATTAAAATGAAACCTTACTTTATAACTACCCACCACCCTATCTTTATGGCCATACAGTGCCCCCTCTTTAACCCAGTGGATACATTGCACCGGGGGAGGGGTTGCCAGTGGGCCCACCACTACATATTTTAAAGAACCAGGACTCTTCCACTCTGTCCCATGGTGGTCCTATTGGTCTTTATAATGCATGGGCCTGCCCAGTCCATTAGTCCCACCTCCCCCCCAAGCCCAGGCATAGACATGACTGTAGCATTCTTAAGTGTCAGGGACACCAAGCGCTTAATTTTCCTGCATCCATTCTTATGTTTAAGCCATTCTGTGCCCAGACAAAGACACAATTTCATTTTCATAAAATAATATTTTGTATCCTGTAACAAGTCAAGTATTTCCCTGTTCTTTGTCCATGTACATATGCATGCTATCAGTTTTAGGTGGACCAGCCCCTTTGATATTTTGGTAGATGCTGCTTTGTTTCACTCTTTGGCTTTTTTTTTTTTGGTCGAACACAAAAAATGTGTTCCAATAACATCGACCCTGTTACATGGATATTTGCACTTTTGCCGGTTACATGGATAATCACACTTTTGCGGTTGCTTGGATAATTGCGCTTTTGCCGATAATTTTCACTGCAAGCGGACTTCTGTTTCCTTTTGTGTGTTTGCTTTGCGCTCATGGTAGCAGTCGGCTCGCTTGTGTGAAACTGTTTTACTTTTTCAGTTTATGTGACAAGAAAAATCCGGCTAGGAGTTTACAACCCTAAAAGCTTTAATTCGAGTAAACGTGAGACCTTTGCATTGCAAATGCTTGTTAAACGTGCAATTAATTTATTTCTCTTTGGAATAATGGACAGATTGCCTTTTTTGCTGATGATTAATAAGCCTATTAAAAGTGAACCTTTTATTAAACTTATTAGACTGCATTAAGTATTCCTTCCTGTTGGTAGCTTCTGGGGTTGGTACTCTACACACAAATTTCCACATATCCTCCTCAAATGCATGGATCGGTAACCAACTTGAGGAGGACATACTTTCAGTAATTTTCCTTAATTTGGAAGTGCGCCATTGTTTGTCTTTCTTAGTCCATAAAACCTTCCCATTTGTGATACCAAAGAGCACTTCCTCATTATCATCTAACTGTCAAGGGTGACTAAATTCCAATTTCCCTATAATAGTAGAAAGCATAATATTATGGTCACTATTGACATTCTTACCCATATAAGAACTAATAACGTAATCAATAATCGTTGCTGATTTTACCGAGGTATGAGTACAACACACCGGAGTATGACTCTGGAGCCTCCCATTAAGAACAACAAAATCATGTTCCCTACAAACTCCCAGGAGAAGAGCACCCCTTCTGTTTGTCCTGGAGAATTGAGGGAGCACAGCAGCTGGTATATTTAACACCTGCTCCCTTCCTTGTCTTACCTGCAAAAAGAGCAAGGGTGTGATTAGAGATAGTGGCATTACCATCTCCCATAATTAGAACCCTGGAGGTCCCCACCTTAGACATTACCATGCTAATATAATCAAAGAAGCAACTCAAAGTAAGTGTTTTCTTGACCTGGTAAAGTATACAAATTGGCCAAAATAAAAGGAGCAAGGGGACATCTATCTCAATTCTGCTCTAGGAATACAATGCAGTGCAGCAGATTTGAATGATGGCTATAAACTTGATACAGCCAAGAGCATTTTGTAGACAGAAGTGTGGCTATACCACCATTAGCATAGCCACTTTTTTGCCGGACTGCTAATAACGTAAACATTTTCAACATCAAAAGGGGCAGGAGCCCAAGTTTCTTGTAGGCAGATTATTGGGGGTCGAATATGTCTAAATTCCAGATTTTCCCTAAGTTAGTCCAGCAGCCAGCAATATTCCAAGAAATAATTCTAATATTTTCCAACGTACTACTAAACACCCTTCTTCAATAATTTCGGAGCAAGAGGTTTCCTTGTGTTTAAACAGCCAGGAAGCCATGCCCTGTTAGGTACATCTTCATTACTGGATAACAAACCTAACTTCTGATCAGAACATTCAGCCACTGTCCAAGATCACATGACAATAGTGCGGACGACCCCCCTCGCCCTCCCCGCTCTGCCCCCCACCTAACGCACAAACATAAACACACACACCTAGATGGCCCGCTCATCTGAGGACGAGAAGGAATAATACAAATTCATTTGGACCAAAAAAGTCACCATTCATCAAAATAAAGTTTGCGATTACAGTTGACTTAAAATTAACCCTTGTTTTCCTTTCCATACCAAACTCTAACAATTCCACCAACTCTAAGTCACTGCTCCTGACCAATCTGAGTTGCCGTACCTGGGTTAAAAGATCAAATAGTGCAATAAAATCTAAAGATGTAATTTCTTCTGTATTATTATAATAATTTATATTCTGAGGGACTTGATCATTTTGATTACTATTGCTTGCCTTATCTGATGTATTCTGGGGCCCCGGACCTTAGGTGATGGACTCCATAGCCACTAGAGGAGACCTTATCTCCCTTCTAAGATCTTTTCTATCCCTTTTGGAAAAATATTTGGTTCCATGACCTTGAATTTTAAAGGGTCTCTCTCGGCCTCTTTGGCCAAAATAACTTCCTTTTCGCCCCAAGCTCACCAACCTTTGCAGGAACACCTACATTTGCATTGTTGGAATCACCCCCACCCTCCTCACAGAATGAGTTACTAATTGTATGCCCCCCTGCTCCGGGGTGGTCTGCACTCTTTCCCCAGGAACCAATAACTGGGAAGGCTCACATTTTAGCCTTTCCCAACTTTTTTGTTTTTCCCTGGAACTGCAGTAACAGTACCCCGTGATTAAAAAAAATTGGGAGCACTTCTGTACCACTAGGATATAAACAAGGAGATTCTAGATTCCCTACAACGTCTAATTCAGCAACTGGGGAACAATCTTTCTCTATAAAAAGGAGCTTTAGTGAAGATAGATCCACTTCCTCAGGCCCTGATTTGAGCTCATCCACTGGTGCTGGTAATTTCGATGCTGGACAACCAAATTGCAGTGCTACATCAGATTTACTAATCATTTCAACAAAACCGGGCTGCATTCCAACAGAAACATCAAACCCCTCACATTTCATTGGAAGTTCTTTCAAAATTATTATTAATATGTCAAACATATGATCAGAGCGGTCAGTCATTTTTTCCAGCAGTTGCAAGATGGAGGACAAAATTCTCTCAAGACACTGAAGAGTCCTAGAAAAGCAAACATCACTAGATGGATTGCCTGCTTGATTAAGCAACAGCGCTGGGCCTGAACCTGTAAGGAGAGTCGATCTAAAAGGAAGGTTAATACTAGGTGTACTACTAAGAGATTATTTTCCTTTGCGAGGGTGGCATAGCGTTTATAAAAGACAAAGAAGCTGAAGGGGAGGCCACTTAACAAGGTGATATCACTGGGAGAGAAAATACAAATTTCAGCGCGGCATCACCAAAACAGGACTTTTGTGGGGACATCTGATTTCTCACACGCAGTAGCCCAGAAACATCCGGGCCTGAAGAACCAACACTGAGCTGCTCTTTAGCCACTGCACACAAGTTATTACTCAAAGCGAGAGACACAATATTAGATGAGGCCCCATCTACCAAAGGGTTACAAAGTATTTACATCTGTTCTGCTCCCTCTTTTTCAGGTTTATTTCTCAAAGGGGATAAATCAACTTCTGTTTTACCCTGGACCTCTCCAGGACGCAAAAAATAAGATTGAAACATTGATTTTTCCTTTAAAATGCCCAAAAATGGCAACATCTTGTGGTAATTAATCTTCCAGATCTCAATTTTTTTGGCAGTCATCCTAATACTGTCCGGAGAACACGACAACGGTGGCAACTGCGACTGGCGCCAACTGGTCACAAGGATGAAAATGGTTTCGCTACTCGCGCACTAGTAGTAAAACCTTTGATTTCTGCGGCGTACAAACTATCCAAATACAAGACTATAATGAGTCAACAGTGAGTCAATGGAACATGCAGGCATGCAGAAATCCACAGCAAGGGTGCAAGACACACCCACCTACCAGCAGCCGCCACCGCACTTCACTGGGAACATGCGGCCTAAAGCCTGCCACACGACTGTCCAAAAGTGTAGCCACAATAACTCTGTAGGGTTCCAAACAGTCAAAAATTCCAGGCAACCAGACAGCAGAAAATGCCAAGAAAAAGCCTGCCAAATGAAAGGGCCAACTCCAGCCCTGTTACTGCAACTGTTAAATCAGGGGTGGTTAGCAGGAGAGAAAGAGGGCAAAGTACCAACAGATGGGATAATGGAAGAAAGGTGAGGACGAGTAACCAAAGGCCCCCCCGCCACACACCTTCCAAACCTGCTTACTGTCCGCCTGCAACACCTGATCTGGGCTCCCCTCTTTCTCCGTTCATATTCCGTTCTGGTTCCGTTTTCTCTTCACTGCGAGCGCAGCTAAGCAATGCTTTTCTGTGCTGGGGAAGAGCTAGAGAGGAGCTTTCGACCTGCCGCGAGCTACCGCAGGGAGAATTGTTACTGCCACCACCTCTCGGCCTCACCGTCATGACCTTTTGATGCAGTGCATGTAGTATGGTGCAGAGCAGTAAACACCGCGGTGCGTGGTAGACGCAACACTCCGCTACGACCCTCTGGTGCCTTGCACCTTGCGCCTGCTCCTCTACTGGTGCGATACGGAGCAATGATCAGGAAGGTAAGCAGTGAGGGGCAAACACGGATCTCACCGCAGCCTTCCGGCGCTTTGCTCCTCTGTGCATCAGTTGGCTCCTCCCACCACGCAACATGTATCCACGTCCCAGAGTTCACTGCCTGGTCTGACCAGTCCGCTACTCTCCTCCCTGCAGCTGCCTGTAAGCCTTTCTAGTCTGACTTCCCACCAAGAGCCAATCGGAGCAAGGATCCCCCATCACCTGCTCTATTTGAAGACACGTACCTCACTACAGTCCTTTAGGACAAAAATGAAAACCTGTTTTTTTTATTTTTAGATTGTAGGGGTTTCTTTCTCTTTTCTTCTGTCTTTGTTTAGCGCCATGACTCCTTCTGACACACGTGTGCTTTCTAAAATCTAATTTCATTTCATTTAATTTCTCTGCTGGCAATCCATTATGTCAGGCAGGTGGGTTTTGCAGAAACCCCAAAGGGGCTACTCCTTCCCTGTCGAGACTACCCATCCATCCATGCCACTATCCTACAATCAAATGAAGGATCACTTACCCTTTCCTCCACAAGGAAGTTAGCACTCTCTTGGCCAGGGGAGCCATAGAGTGGGTTCCCGTACCAGATGTAGGTTGTGGTTGCTATTCCAGCTACTTTCTGGTACCCAAAAAGGACAAGGGCTTCCACACTATCCTAGATCTTTGATTCTGCAATCTCTTCCTCAAGAAGAAGTTCAAGATGGTCACTCAGGCTCAGGTTCTTTCTGCCCTGGGCCCAGAAGACTAGATGGTAGCATTAAACTTGCAGGATGCTTATTTCCGTATTCCCGTCCTGCCTGCCCACAGACGTTATACTTGGTGTTCACTGGAGGCCATGAGCATTTTCAGTTCATCATACTCCTCTTTGGCCTTACCAGCTCCCCTCGGTATTCACCAAGGTGATGGCAGTGTTCGCAGCTCATCTGCGCAGATCAACGGTTTCAGTCTTCCCCTGTCTCGACGATCGGCTGCTGAAGGCTGGCTCGCCCCAGGCTGTCGTCTCTCACCTCCAGACTACGGCGGAACTCCTGCATTTGCTATGGTTCACTATAAATGTGCTGAAGTCACACTTGACTCCCTCTCAGATGCTCCCTTTCATCATAGCTCTTCTGGACACAGTGCAGTTTCAGGCTTGCCCTCCTGAGCAATGAGTCCAGGAAATTCAGGCTATGATACTGATGTTTCAGCTTCTATCCTGGATTTTGGTGAGAATGACTCTGAGGCTGCTGGGTCTCATGGCCTCCGGCATCCTGCTGATGACACCTGCCAGATGGCATATGCGGGCTCTGCAGTGGGACCTGAAGTTCCAGTGGGTGCAGCATCAGGGGAAGCTCTCCTACAAGGTCCATATCTCAGAGAGAACTGTGCAAAATCTGCATTGGTGGTTTATGCAAGAGCGATTGGGTCAGAGGCGGAACCCTCTCCCTTCCCCAACCAGATCTGACAGTAGTGACAGATGCGTCACTCATAGGATGTGGTGGCCATCTGGGAGAGATGGAGATCAGAGGCATCTAGTTTCCGGCAGAATCGAGGCTCCACATCAACCTTTCGGAGTTCCGGGCGATCCAGATAGCATTGAAGGCATTTCTTCCCTCTATCAAGTGAAAGATGGTGCACATGTTCACGAACACCACCACCGCCATGTGGTACTGCAACAAGCAAGGCGGGGTGGGGGTCTTGGACTCCTTGTCAAGAGGCTTTGCGCCTCTAGATGTGGCTGGAAAAGCAGGGCATATCCCTGGTGATTCATCATCTGGTGGGCTCTCTGAACGCCAGGACAGATAAACCCAGCCGAAAATGCCTAGCGGACCACAAATGGTGCCTCCATCTGGAGGTGGGGCAAGGTCTCTTTCAGCAGTGGGGAGAGCCTAAGTAAGATCTGTTCACTTCTGCAGAAAACGTGGACTATCAGCAGTTTTGTGCATAGGAGTTTCCAAGATGGCAATAGCTCAGACGCTTTTCGTCTCAAGTGGACCTCAGGCCTCCTGTACACCTTTCTGCTCATACCACTTCTGCCCAGAGTTCTCAAGAAGATCAAGAATGACCAGGCCCAAGTAATCTGTGTGGCTCCGGACTGGACCCAGAGTCTGGTATCCCAAGCTGCTGAGCATGTCCATTGATCCTCCAATTAGAAGGCCTCTTCAGGAGGATCTTCTGTCGCAGCAGCAGGGGAGGGTTCTGCACCTGAACCTGTCAACTCTCTGCCTTCTTGTGTGGAGATTAAGCAGTGACAGTTGACTGCTTTTGACCTTCCGCCCAAAGTCTGTAACGTAATCTTGGCAGCTAGGCGACCCTCTACCAAAATGGTACACCCCAGTCGGATGAAATTCGTGCCATGGTGCGCAGTCAAGTCTGTTGACCCCCTTTCTGCTTCTGCCTTCTCTCTGAGGTCCTATTTATCCTTTCTCTGGCGTAGTAGGGCTCTGCAATGGGCACTCTCAAAGTTATTTGTCTGCTATTTCTGCATTTTTGAGGTTGCCTGTTCAGCCGCCTTTGTTTAAGTCTCCTATTGTTAATAGGTTCCTTAAAGACCTTACACATTATGCCCCAGTGGGATTTGAATTTGTTTTTGACCTTTCTGATGTGCGCTCCTTTCAAGCCTCTCAACAATTGTCCTCTCGGGGTTCTCCCTGTGAAAACAGCCTTCCTAGTGGCTTTTACATCTGCCCACAGAGTGAGTGAGCTGCAGGCATTGTCATCTAAGCCGCCCTACCTTTCCATTTATCCTGACAAAGTGGTGCTTTGCCCTAGGGCATTCCTTCTGCCAAAAGCAGTTATTCCCTTTCATGTATGCCAATCCATCACTTTGCCTACTTTTTATGCACCCCCACATTTTTCTCAGGAAAAGGAGAGACTCCACCACCTGGACCCAGAAAGAGTGTTGGAGTTCTACCTTGATCGTGCAAAAGAGTTCCAGGTGGATGATCAACTCATTTTTGGTTATGTGGGTGCGAAGAAAGATCGGACAGTGCAAAAGCGGACCATCTCCAGATGTGTCGTAGTCCGCATTAAGATCTGCTACACACCGGCCAAAAAGCAACCACCTGAAGGTTTGCATGCTCATTCTACCGGAGCTCTTGCCACGATCACTGTGTTAGCACGTAGAGTTCTAATCCTTGATATCTGTCAGGCGGCTACGTGGGCTTCTCTGCACATGTTTACCAAATACTACTGCCTGGGAGGTCAAGTCCGTAGGGACGGGCACTTTGCCCGTTTGGTCTTGCAGGACTTTCTAGTATTATCTTGGTTCACAGACCCACCTTCGTGGATGGTATTGCTTAGGTGTCTATTCAGAGGTAAGGAATCTGCAACTAGAAGTCTCTATCAGATGAATAAGTTACTTATCTTCGGTAACGCCTTATCTGGTAGAGCCAATATTTAGCTGTAGATTCCTTACCAACCCACCCATCCTCCCTGCTCTGGAAACTGATTCCTAGGGGCAGGGACTCTCTTTTTGGGCCTTAGTGTTGGCGCACCAGTAGTCGGTGTTCTTCATGGCTCTGCGCTTCTGGCGTGTGAAGTTGTGGGGTGGCGCCTATATAGGACCCACAATGTCATCCGGAGTGGACAACGCCAACAACAGAGTTGCAGATCCAGGCTGAAGCCTGGGGGAAAATCAAAGGCAAGAAATCTTCAACTAGATATTGTCTCTACTAGACAGGGCATCATGGAAGGTAAGTAACTTGTTCTTTACGATAAAATACAGATACATTGCCATTACTGCATAAAGGAGTGTGTCTGCGGTGATATACTCACCATTAAATGCGGTGATACACTCAACATTCAAGACCCAATTACAGATACTTTGTGTTTTACGATATAAAATAGTGTGTCAACAGTGATACCCTCACCATATTTATTTAGCCGGCATATTGCTGCGTATGAGGCACTTATTGATATTGTATAATTAGAAACAGAGTATTGGCTCAGTAGTTTGAAAGTTTAGATATTTATTTGATTTGGTCTAATACCATTAATATTGCAATATGTCTAGCATTGCACAATCACCATCATTTTTACAAACTAAAGGTGATACTGCACTGGAATGGGAACTTTTGTTTCCAGTATTTTTAGCCTATGTTGATGTTTTGGAAGGGGAAGACTACCCTTCAAAGAAAATTACCCTTAATAAAGCATACATTAGGTAGAGTGGGTCTCAGAGAATTTATAACGTTACTGTCTGTAGAAAATTCAGGAGATATAAATGTTTTTGACTATGTGTTAAAACAACTGACCAATCAGTATGGTAAAAAAGTTGAAACCGTAATGGGAAGATTCACGTTTTATTCTAGAGCACAAAAAGTAGTAGTATAGAGAAGTATGTATCAGGTCATAGGGCGGTAGCATCATTATTCAAGGTATAGCGTGTGACCAGGTTTTAAGGGACCGTGTCATGGTGAAAACTAAAAGTACAAAAGTGCAAGGAAGTCTTTGGGCGGGAACTGACATGACATTGAATGCCACCGTTCGCATTGCCAAGAGCATTGAACAATCAGAAACGTTTGTGCGTGAGATTAGAAAGTGTAGTGAAAATGGAAGTGGAGATTGGAAAAAACTCGTCTAGTAGGGGAGTCAATGCGATCGAGAGACAAAGAAAAAAAATCAGTTGTTAACAAAATGAAAACGTATACTAGTTGTTACAGATGTGGCAGTAGGTTTCACCTAGGCAATTTTAAATGATGTCCTGCTGTTGAGAAATCTTGTAAATGTTGTAGAAAAAAAACATTTTAGGAGAGTATGTAAGGGCAAACCTGATGCAAGAGTCAACCGCGTGGTGAAGGATGAGGATGATGATCACAAGGTGTTAAATTCGAATGCGATAATATGTATTAAGGGTGTGTAGAAAAATGCCCCTTTTTGACATGGTCGCCAGTACTGAGGTTTTTCGACTGAGGTGCACTGGGCCCCCCAGTGCCAGTGCATTTTTGCCAAAAATAGGTAACATTGTGTACAATTGGCACACTTCTCCACATGTGTAAGTCCCTAGTAAGTGGTACCCCTGGTACCTAGGGCCTGGGTAGAGGAGAGGGCCCCTAAGGGCTGCAGCACAGATTGTGCCACCCTCAGGGACCCCCCCCCCTTAAAAATGAAATGCACACAGCTGCCATTGCTATCTGTGTGCCCTGGTGCAAGCCAGGAGAAAACACAACATGGCCCACCCTTGGTGTGCCATGCCCCTATCACTGCACTGACATATATGTAAGTCACTCCTAAGGCAGGGTGCAGTACACCTACTGTGTGGCCATATCTTCATGAGTGGATATGGCCCTTTAATTCTCAGCCCAATTGCTGAGCATTGCAAGCGAACCAGGAAGCCATTTTAAGGTTTGTGCTGGACAGTTGTCAACATGAGTGCCCCAGTCACAAAATGGCTTCCCCGAACCCTACAGTGTTTGATATCAAACATCTCATCTTGATAAATCCGAGCTGATGCCAGCCTCCAATTTATTTGGACATGCATCCAGTGGGCACCTTAGAGTTGCCCCCCGAACCCTAATAATCTCTTGGTGTGCTGACTGACTAGTTTGGTCCCGCCTGCCACCACCAGACACGTTTCTGACCCCCTCCAGGTAAGAGCCACGCTCTCAGAGGTCAGAAACAATCCCTGCTCCAGAGAGGGGTGTTAACTACCCACTCCAGCAGGATGGCTAGCAGATCTGTATACCAAGACTGAGGTTTTCAAAGCCCCGGTCCTTTGGTATGCACACTCCAAGCTTCCCCAGTCCTAGGTGTAGCCACCCCCTGCCCGAAGGCCCATTTGGCAACAGGACAGGTGGGAAAATTAGCTAGTCAGTAGGCGTGTACCACCCCTGGGTTAACCAACCCCTAAGGTGGGGTGCCCAAGGTGGACAGTCGAAGAAGGGTTCCACCATCTTGGGGTTTTGGTCGGAATTAGGTCTTCTGGGATAGGGATATGCTACTCCCCACAGGAAGTGGTCATAACGGGGTGTAGGCACCCCCCAGGGTAAGTAGCTCATTGGATACTACCCTATACTCCCCTAAAACGCCCCTAAATTCAGTATTTAGGCGGCTCCCTGACACCAGAAGCCAGACAGGCCTGGACCGAAGACCTACCGGTGAGGGACGTCAGCATCGCAGAAGACATCCTTCTCAGTCATCCAGTTGCCTTGTTCTGTTTCTCCTTCTGCAGGTCGCCCAGAGAACCTTGTGCACCTTGATGTAGGAGCACTACCTCTAAGGATCCACTGCACCCAATTGTGCCCCGGCCAAGGTCCATGACACCTACTCTCCAAACACCCACAGACCAAGCCTCCCCTTTGGAAGCTCCCAGCCTTGTCTGTTAGTCCCCATCCCTTGCTTGCACTTTCCAGGTGGCCCCCCTCGTCGCCAAGTGTTTGGCGCGCAGGAACCCGACATGACCAACATCACTTTACCCGGATGCACCTGGGCAGGTAAACCTGAACTGCTGGTCTTGTACGTAACTTTGCACCCCTAGCACCCTCCTACCTACAGGGGACGGCTGAGTGTAAGGACTCCTATGCAGGCACAATACTCTGGAACCTGTGCTGGTAAAAACACATTTATCTACAAAAGTGTTCATTACTTGCACATCGTCCTAAGAACTGCAACACTATTTATTTTTCTGCAAATGTCCTGGTGTTTCTATATAATACAAAGTATTTTTCTAACCAATTGGTCTCAAGTTGCTTCTTGAGTGTGTCTCTCATTTATTGACTCTGCGTGGTCAACAAATGCTTGGCACTACCCTCTGATAAGCCTAACTGCTCGCCTACAGTACTACAAAAGAGAGCTTTTGGGATTGTCACTTTTACTCCTGTAAACCAGTAACGGTTGCCCTGGACTATCTGCATAGTCCCTCCCCCTCACTGCCCCCCCCCCCCCCAAAAGATTGGGTCACTGCATAGACCGCCAGCTTCCTACAAGATGCAAGTGTAAACAATTTTCCAAAGTGTGTGGTTGAAATAAACAGGAAAAGTGTGGAAGTAATAGTAGATTCCTGTGCCTGGTACAGCATTATTAACAAAGCTTTATGGGAACTGAATTGGCAGGATGAAAAATTGATAGAGACTGATGTGCGTCCTAGCAGCTATACTGGTCACAGGATTGCTCTACTTGTTTTTTTTTTTTAAAAGGAAGATTTGTGGTAAAATGTATGTGTTTGTCAATGGTATTTCAATTTTGGGATGTCCTCATCAACAAAAAATGTATATGAAACTAGACCCTGATACTGTTCCACCCGTCTATGCTGTGGGAAATGGAAAGCATGATCTGTTCATGAATGATGTTAAGGCTGAATTTCCTGAGGTTCTTTTGTGACAAATTGGGGAAATGTGTTGGTTTTAAACACAAAATGAAATTGTTGGAAAATGTGGATTCACTCATGCATAACGTTTGAAATCCTTACATATAGAGTGAAACTGAAAGAAATGTTGCAGGATTTATGCAATAAGGAAGCAATTCAGACAGTAGAATCATCACCATGGTTTTCACCGTGTGTTATTACTTTGAAGCATACAGGAAATCTCTGATTATGTGTGGATCTCAGGAGTCTGAATAATGAGATATGGATTCATAGGCATCCACTCCATAATATACATGAGCTGTGTCAGGGGCAACAGTTTTGTCCACTTTAGACCTTGCCAGTGCTTTTTATCAAATTGAGTTACAAGAAGAATCACACCATTCGACTGCGTTCATCAAGCCGGAAGGAATGTTTCAATTCTGCAGAATGCTTTTTGGGTTGGCTAGTGCAGCCTCCGTATTCCAATGATTGATGAAGGAAATGTTGGAAGGTATCCAAGGTGCCATAGCATTCTAAGATGACATTTTGGTGTATGGCAGACATCGAGATGAACATTTAATTAATCTAAGAAAGGTTCTTCAACGCTTGGGTCAAAAATGTTTACCTTTAAAAGAATCTAAGTGTACATTGAAATGTGAGGAGGTGGAATATCTTAGTCATTCTGTTACAAAAGGTGATATCAAACCAAAGCAAAATCATATTAAGGCAGTGGAGGATGCTCCCATACCAAGAACAAAGGAACAATTGCTATCATTTTGGAGTTTTAAAGAGTTTCACTCAAAATTCATTAACAGCTATGCTTCCAAAGTTGAATGCCCACATAAATTGTTGAGAAAGAACAATGAATTTGTGTTGGCGTGTTAAACAAAACAATGCTTTTGCAGATCTCAAAAAAGAGCTGGCTAATTCACCTTTTCTTAAGTCGTTTGAACTAGGAAAAGATTGTATTGTTGCTGTAAATGAAAGCAATTATAGATTGTGGGCCACTCTATTACAAAAACAATAATCTGAAAAGCCTGTGGTATTGTATGCATCTCAGGCGTTGAGAGAGTCAGAAAGGAACTATGTGGTTATAGAAAAAGAATTATTGGCGCACACTTAGGCAGCAGACTATTTCAGGCAGTTTTTGTGGGGAATGCAGTTTGTGGTAAGAACAGATCACAAACCATTGGTTAATGTTCTTTCTCCAGGAGCTGGCAGGAGTTTGACAGCTAGGCTGGCACGATTGGCAGCTTCAGTGCAATCCTATCAATTTAGAATGGAATATGTGCCTGAAAGATTGAATATTTATGCATTTATTTGTCACAGTTACAAATGAGTGTGGAAACAATAGAAATTTTGGCAGCAGATGTTTGCGAAGTGGCTTATACAGTGGAGGACATTACTTTATGGGATTACTCAAATGATGAGTTTAGGGTTATTTTTAAGGAAGTCTAGGAATGCATGTGGTGTACTCCATCAGTCACACAGTATGTGAGGTTTTCAACCCTCCCAGCATGCACTTCATGTATGTGTCAGGCCATCAGATATGTATCATCCCTGTTTTGAATAGCTCTAAAATGCTGCACAATTCCCTTGTGGGCTTGCATTTTGGTACTCCCCACATAGATTTTGGGACCGCTGCATTTCAAAATTTAAACCACATAATCGCTCTATACTGTCCTTTAATCCGGTGTACTACCTTGCCTCCTATCTCTACCTTCTTAATGTTCTCCCCATTCCTGCATGCCTTACATTTAGCACCCTTAAAGAATCCTCCTTGTTGTAACCAAGTGCTGCCTCCTCCCCTTTGTCTGATGTCACTTCTTACTAACGCATCTCTCATAGACTTTCCTCTGCGGAAGGTGATTTCCAGACGCTTACTTATTTCTCCCCCATTACAGAGTTACTTCTGAAAAGATGCCAATGTTTTTGTAGCAACACCCTCACTTTTTTGTGTGCACTATTGAACGTAGTTATGAATCTCTGTTCATGCCGCCTGATGGATCCTTTCTCTTGTGTACTGAACAATGTGGTTTCTCTTGAACGTATGTCCACTTTCCTACTCGCTTCTCTCTATTGTGTCCTTATATCCCCTTCCACTTAGCCTCTCCAACATGTCTTTTTTAACCACATCAAAGTTGTTTACTGTACTACAAATTCTTTTCACCTGCAAAAGTTCTCCATAAGGGATACTGTTCACCAGTGATCTGGGGTGAAAACCATCTGCATGTAATATACTATTTTCTGCACTGTTGTCTCGAATCTATCCTTCTCAACTCTGATCTTGACATCAAGGAATTCAGTTTCCTCATTGTCGATGTTGCTGGAAAAATCTCAAATTCAAATCATTCTGGTAATGCACTCCACAAACTCTTCAGCACTTTTTATTATTCCTCGCCAAATGACAAAAATGTAATATATGTAACACAACCACATTTCAATGTGTGTACTCCTGGCATCAAGTGGAGGGCTATTGACGACCTTCTCCTCCCACCAGCCTATATGCAAATTATCATAGCTGGGGATGAAGCAGGTCCCCATCGCTGTCCCACACTGCTGTTCAAAAATCTCATTGTTAAAGAGGAAATGATTGTGTCTCAAACACCACTCCATCATATTAATCATCATTTTACTGTGCCTGTAAAATCTTACTGGCCTTGCTCTCAAAACGTACTCTGCAGACCTTAGTCCATCTTCATGATGTACTCAAGTATGATGGTTTAAGTTCTGCACTTATGGATTCAAAAAGTGATCTATATACTTAGAAACATTCTCAATGAGCTTAGGATAATCCACCTTTAAATAACTGTATTCTTTACAGCTTATTAGACCTTGTTCCCTCTATCCCACCAATTCATTCTCAAATTCATGTGGCACACTCAAAATATGCAATATTTACTCTTTTATATCATGTCACTTTGTTCATTTGTTTGTATGCCTCTTTCATGTAATTCTGTAGGGACCAGATCACTATGTTGCCCACATTATCAGAACCCTGTATCACTATTTCCGGGTTGGTCATACATTTCTCTAAGGTCCTCTCATAGTTGTTACCTCTCATTTTTTGTTCTTCATAATTTCTTGCATTTTCAAACATTTAATTTCATCTGTCACTACCTCTGCAAACTGACCTATCTCATCTCCACAACACACTGGTATAACCTTTGATCTTTGTTTCAACTGAGATCCACCTTCCTCATTCACTTTCACTCCTTCATTCTCCAGTCACTCTATTACCCTTTTCTCATCTATGGGTTCCAACACATCTTCTTCCAGTTTCCATAGATCTTTCATCAAATAAATATCCTCTATTCCTAAATTGCTATACTCTGGTTCCACCTCCACAAATCATACTGGTTTCTTCTTCAATTTATGGAGTTTCTTTCATTTTAAATTCCTCACAAACAAAAATAAGTCCACTCTACAGTGAACATAATCAGTCATTCACCTTGCAAAAGGACAGTCCCAATGATAAATTGTCCATATCCTTATCATTCAAGTCCATGTCAGATAAGTTTAATACCATTTTATTGTCCCTTAGTACCATCTGTTGCTTTTGGTCACCTTTTCTTGATTCTCAATGTACGTTTATTTTTCTCTTGCCACCTCTTCTCTTCTTCCTCTGCCTCTTCCTTTTGACCTGGTGTTGTCCCGCCAAAGTCTGTGATTGGTCCTCCTGTCCCTTCACAACAAAATCAAACTCTTCTTGTAAGGAGGTGTGTGCATTTATTCTCATTGATTCATCTACGTCCATATCCAAACTTTTACTCACATCAGTATTCATTCCACATGACAGTTTTTTGGATCCTACCATGTTCATACCACTAATTCTTTTGTTTTCTACAGCTATTAAATTTCTTTGCAATGGTGTAGATTTGAGAAGTTTCCTAGTCAATCTTGTCCCTTTTAAACTTGCATGCCTTTTTCTGAATGATTTCTTCCTCCACCTTAGTCAGTCCATCAGTCATTGCTTTGTGCAGGGACTCCACCAATGTTTTGATCCTCCTAATTCAGAATTTTATCTGTTGGTTTATCAATACAAGTAACGGCTTTGTCCCTGTCAATTTGTGCAGATTTGATGAGCATTTTCATCATCCCTGGTGAATTCTGCACATTGTGCGCTGCCCATTCCTTCAACATTTCTGGGTTGGGGTCCTCATATGTTGGTGTGGTCAGGATCCTTAAACTCTCTGGGGTCTCTCCCTGCGTCCAAATATCTTTGTAAAGATTCACACTCCCACCATTTGTTTAATTTACGTTTGCAAAGACATTCAGATTCCCTAAACAAACTGTAAATGTCCACTATATCTCGTTGCTGGTTGGGTGATTCCATGTTTTTACTGTTGCCTATTGGTTTAGAAAATACCATCTCCGCTCTCTGTTTCCTCTCAGTATAGTTACCCTGCAGTCTACTGACCACTGCAATCACACATCAAGGTTCAATATTAGGATTAATATATTCTTCCTCGTATTTCTCCCACGCCTCACTCGCTGCTTACTCTCCTTGGCATTCCAATGTATGCAGCACCCGGCTCAGTAATACTTTTGTTCAAGGAGGGAAAATTTGGAATTTGAGAAGGATTTCAGTGTGTAGGACTCCTTTAGGTGTAGGATTGAATGATAGTGAACAGTTTCACAAAAAATGGACAAGAGTAATGTGTTCATGGACGTGCCATGACAATAGCGCTTTGTTGAGTCAACCTTAAATTGCATCAAAAAATGGAATACATTCTAGTGATATTGAAGATGTGGTAAGAAGTTCAAGAACCAAACGTGTACCTACAAACTTTTCAGGATATGTTAAATATTAACGTGTTGACAAACGTTTTCATTAGTTTGTTATATAGCGACATATGTTGCATACACTTTTATGATTTATAATTTTTTTGGAATACTTGTACATATATTGACATATATATATATTTTATAATTAGTTTTAGGAATTTTCCTTTGGGTTGCTTTGTCAATGTATTTTTTGCTGAAGGGGTAAATGTGTTATGTTCTGCATTCTGAACCTGGAAGGGGGCAGGATGTGGGTGGAATGGTGAGAGTGGAATGTTGAGTGTAGAAGTTTGTGGATGTTCTAATATAGCAGTTAGGATTTAAGACAAACCTATGTCGTTAGCAGTGATAGTTTGGCTGCTCCTTTCAAGAAGTATTAAACTTAACTTACAATAAACCCTTGTCTGAAGTACATTTTTTACTACAATCCTGGTTCAAAAAATTGTTGAATTTAGGACCTTGTATCTTTTTGCATGGCAGAGAAAGGAGCAGTGCATCTCTACCTCTTTGCTTTTTGTTGTCAGGTGAACTAGGAGTGCAAGAGAGATGGTGGCTTTATACATAGGACTGCATTGTATATAGTTGTAGTATTTTGAGATTTTTTGAGACTCCTTGTATATTCAGATGAGCACTTGCTCCTATTTTGAATTAATTATATTTCCTAAACTGATCCTTGTTTATTTATCTATTGATTTGAGAAGGATCCACTAGATGGTATCCATGGATTAACACTGTATGAGAAACAGTGGTAATAAGTAGTAGTAGTTGTAGTAGGTGGTGCCACGTGGCCCTACAGGAAGACAAACTCCTTATTGTTAGAATGTGCGTCATTGGTTTTTGCCCTGATTGAGGAGTCTGTGGGGTTTCTCGAGGTTCCTGCTGCCCATTCTTGTTTCTTTGAGCGGGTGTTGTCGCACTTTACTGTGTCCACGCCCTTGCCTAAACCCAAAATGACCGCAAGAGGTCAGCCAGTGGTTCAACCGGGAATGTAAGCAAGCAAAAGTTCAACTTTCGTTGGCAATTAAGTCTAAAGGTATAGTTTGTATTAGAAAGCTCAGAAGATCTTATAAGCGGGTACAGATTAAGGCAAAGTGCGACTGGAAAGAGTTGAGATGGCGGTTAATTAAGGAAGCTTGTGATTGCAAAGATTCTAAAGACTTTTGGTCCCTAGTTGTGAGTGGAGGACGTATGGCAGCTTCCTCTTCCGAAAATCATATTTCGGAATCTGATTGGTTTCACCACTTTAATTCTCTATATTTTGATGATAGCCGGTCTAGTGTTACTGCCTGTTCCTCCTGCATCCACTCAGTCAGAAAACAATCGCTTATTTGACTTGAGTGATATATCAGCTTCCATCGATTCAGTTGTGCGATCTAAGGCCCGGGTCCCAATGACATTCCTGGAGATATTTTTCTGCATGAGAGTGGAAATTGGGCACAGTACATACCGTTACTCTCCAATGCCATTTCGAGGGGCGCCCCAATCCCTGGATCCTCGAAGGGAGCAGAGGTTGTACCTTTGTTTAAGAAGGGTGATAGGTCCTTCCTTACCTAACAATTATACGCCTATCAGCCTTACAGATTCCTTCAGAAAGTGTTTGCCGTGCTCTCTTGTTCAAGATCAGATTAATAATAATTGTAGGAAGCTGGCTCTGTATACACTATCTCAAAGTGAGAGATAGTGTGCACTGAGTCCAGGGGTTTCCCTTAGAGGTTGATAGTGGCAATAATAGATAGAGCATTAGTATTATTTGTTGGGATTGTGGTCGAGCAGTTGGGCTTATCAGAGGGTAATGTTAAGCATTTGTTGTACACACAGGCAATAAATGGGAACACACACTCCAAGAATTAACTCCAGGCCAATAGGTTTTTATATAGAAAATATTATTTTCTTAATTTATTTTAGAACCACAGGATTCAAATTGCAGGCAAGTACATAAATTGTAAGGTAATTGGCATAGGTAAATATAGAACTTTGAATCAAAACAGTAATGTACACAGTTTAGCATAAAATGGCAGCAGACCAGGGGGGTTTTGTAGAGCACTGGTGGGGGGTTCCCAAACAGGCACACAAAATACACCCTCAACGGCACAGGGACGACCGGGTGCAGTGTGCAAACAAGGCATCGGGGTTGGTAACAAAATCAGTGGAGGGACCCAGGGGTCACTCTGGCGATGCAGGCAGGGCACCGGGGGGCTTCTCTGTCCAGCCACCAACTGGGCAAAGATGAGGGCTGCCTGCTGGTCACTCCTGCATCAGTAGTTGGTTCCTCTCGGGCCTGGAGCCTGGGGGTGCAATGCTTCTTCCAGGCATCTAGTTCTTTGTTACCTGGCAGTCGCGGTCAGGGGGGGGTCCTCTGGATTCTTTCTGCAGGCGACGTTGTGGGGGTGCAGGGAGGTCGTCTCGGGGTGGACACGTCGTTGGAATCGCCTGGGGGACCTCTCTGCGTTGTTGGGTGTTGGTTTCCTCTGGACACGGGCCGGGGGCGTCGGGTGCAGTGTGGTGGGGACTCACGCTTCAGGAGTGAGGTGGGAGTCCCTTTAAAGATGGTTTGTTCTTTGTTGCTTTGGACAGAGCCACTGTCCACAGGAGTTTCTTGGTCCTTTGAATTTGCAGGACAGTCCTCTGAGCCGGCAGGGGTCGCTGGGCCCGCTGGATGCATCGCTGTTGCAGGTTCTTTGAATCTGGAAATAGGCCAGTAGGGCTGAGGCCAAAGCAGTTGTCATCTCCTCCTCCTTCTCTGCAGGGTTTTCAGGTCAGCAGTCCTTCTTCTTGTTAGGTCATCATAAATCTGATTTACTGGGTTCAGGGTCGCCCTTAAATACTAGATTTAGGGGTGTGTTTAGGGCTGGAGGGCAGTAGCCAATGGCTACTGTCCCTGAGGGTGGCTACACCCTCCTTGTGCCTCCTCCCTTTGGGGAGGGGGGCACATGTTATGTT
Organism: Pleurodeles waltl; assembly: GCF_031143425.1. Taxonomy (NCBI): domain Eukaryota; kingdom Metazoa; phylum Chordata; class Amphibia; order Caudata; family Salamandridae; genus Pleurodeles; species Pleurodeles waltl. The sequence continues at coordinate 924,842,702 of NC_090437.1, forward strand.
ATGTTATGCGTATTTATATAGCGCCTAACTGCCAAAAGGCCTCGTAGCGCTTCAAATGCCATCGCAAAGATGAAACTATTTCTATTCGTTGAAGAATTTAGATTTTAAATAACCATGTTTTCAGGTCCTTCCTAAAGGAAGTTTCTTGAGAATTAGATCTTATACTGAAAGGCAGGTTGTTCCACAGCACCTTGATATGCCAATGATCTTCCTCCCCATCTTGCCTTCCTCGCCAACGGTACCATGATCAGGTTAGCTGATGAGGATCTGAGTGGCCTAGCTGGAACATACATCTGTGCCAGTGTTTTAAGCATTTCAGGACCCTTATTAAAGATGGCCCTGTGAATATGACAAAGGGCCTTAAACTGAATTCTCTCTGCAACCGGAAGCCAGTGTAAGGAGACGATTCCTGCCCTTATAGAGTATTGTTTGGGGATGTTTAAAAGTAGGCGTGCCGCAGCGTTCTGTACTCTTTGCAGTCTTTGGATAACAAATTTAGGAGATCCTATAAACAATGCGTTGCCATAGTCAATTCGCGAGCCTATCACCGCCTGGATGACCAATGTTCTAGCCAAAAAAGGTAATATTGTTAGTACCTTTCTAAGCATCCTAAGCAGGGCAAATGAGGTTCCTGCTATTCTATTGGCATGTTGTGCCATTGATAATAGGGGATCCAACCAGACGCCCAAGCTTTTAATAAGGCTTTTGGGAGGAGGCAAAGTGGAGGCTCCGTCTAGATTGCTGGACATAGCTAGGGGTCTATTATTCCCAAAGTACATCACCTCTGTTTTTTCGTTGTTAAGCTTCATTTTACTACCCGCCATCCATGTAGCCACTGCTTCCAGGCATGGTCCTAATGCCGTGCCCAGGTCTGGACGAGCTTTCGAGAAGGAGACAACTAGTTGGGTATCGTCTGCATATGAGACCAATTTTACTCCAAATGGTTCTACGATCCCTGCCAAAGGCCTCATATAGACATTAAAGAGTAGCGGACTCAGCGCTGAACCTTGAGGAACACCGCAAGTACTAAAGGTGCGCTTAGAGATATAGGATCTATCCAGCACCTGAAAGGATCTGCCATATACATATGAGCTGATCCATTCTAGTGCCGTGCCCGCGATTCCACATTCCCGCAATCTAGTTGCGAGAATGCTTAGATCAACTGTATCAAATGCTGCGCTCAGATCTAAAAGGATGATCGCGGTCTCACATCCGTTATCCATCCTTTTTTTTGCTTCCTCCGTGATGGCAATCAGTGCGGTTTCTGTTCCATGTTTAGGCCTAAAACCCATCTGAGTATGATGTAAGAGTTTTTCTTCCTCCAGAAGCGTTGACAGCTGGCTATGTACATGCTTCTCTGTCAGTTTAGCCATTAAGGGTAGCAGCGAAATTGGTCTATAATTATTCAATAGTTTAGAATCTGCATTGGGTTTTTTCAGCAGAGGTTTCACAATTGCTTGTTTCCATGAATCTGGTACCCTACCCGAAACTAATGAGGTGTTAATCATTTTAGTGATTAACGGGCCTAAAATGGGTAATCCCATAGTTAAAATCTGGGGGGGAGATCCTGATTTTATTGAATTCAGTGATTTTACCACTATATCCAAACTAATGGGCATAAAATTTGTAAATCGGATATCCTCCTGCTCCTCCTGATGCCCCATCTCCTGTTCTTTACTTTGGAAATTAGGAAATGTTTCATAAATATTCTGAATTTTGCTCAAAAAGAAGCTTGCCAGATCCTCTACGTGTTGCTGTGGAAAATCCCTATTTTCTACTTCCTCGGTGGGGTTAATGAGGTCTTTTAAAGCATTAAATATCTCTTTAGGAGAGTTAGCTGCTGCCTCAATTTTTCCGGCATAATATGCCGCCTGTGTTTCCCGAATTTCTGAGTGATACTCTCGAATCATAGTCTTATACTCCTTTTTGACAGAGTCATCTTGAGTGTATCTCCATTTCCTTTCTAGTTTCCTACAGCCTCTTTTCTTCTCTAGGAGGCGGTCATTAAACCAGGGTGCCGATTTCTTTCGGCCTATATTTCTGGTGTGGTAGAAAGGTATTGTTTCATCCAGGTTGTCCTCTATCCATTTATTCATGGATTGCGTGAAGTCTGATATATTGTTTGTATTTATCTGCCCTGGCTTCTTTTTTTCAAGTGCCTTAATCCACTCAGTGGCTTTTAGTTTATGCCACTTTCTTCTACATGAAGAGGCGGCCGTGTTCAAAAACCTCTGCTGTGAGTTAGATAGTTCTAACTCTATCAGATAATGATCTGACCAAGCAAGTGGAAGTGAGGATATAAATTCTAGACGTGATACGTTAGAGAAAACTAGATCAAGTGTGTGTCCTCTGTTGTGAGTAGGTCCCTGAATTAACTGTACTAAGTCACAGGCCATCATATTTGAAATCAACATCTTAGTAGAGGCCTTATCCATCTTTTCGGCCTGTAAGTTAAAGTCTCCCAACACTAGAAAGTTAGGTTTAGTATATATTGATTGTGAAATATTTTCCGCCAATGAGGACATAAAATCTCCCATAGGGCCTGGAGGTCGATAAATTAGAACCCCCGGTAAAGTATAATGAGGATTCACATTGATGGAGAAGTGGGTGCTGTAGTAATCTTGCAGGAGTCTCTATAAATCACTGCTATACCACCTCCTCTAGAAAGTCTATCTAATCTACTTATCTTATATCTGCTTGGAAGAGCCATTACAATATCTGGCGCAGAGCTTTCATTCAGCCATGTTTCAGTCAGAAACCTGGCCAGAGGCTCTCTTTGTTCCACCAAGAGATGAATATCTAGTGTATGAGCTCCTAACGAACGGCAATTGAGTAAAAAAATGGGTAGATTGTCAGGACCCTTGTCCTCTCATCGTGGCAGGTCAACTTGGAAGGACCAGGCACAAGAAGGGCTTCTAAACTGACCATTGTGGAGGTCAGTGCTCTTTCCACACCCCTTGTGATGAATATTATTTAAGCTGCACAGATCCTCTCTTGAGTAGGTAATGATTTCTTTCCCTAAGGGGTTTTGAGCATAATTTCTTGGCTCGTTCTGGCGCGGACGGGCGCAGACGGGGTTGCCTCTGGCGCGCCAGCGGCGCGCCCGCTGCGCGCCGCGGCCATGTATTGTTTAAATAGCTTACTGACAGAAACTAGAATGCCAACCTCCAAAATGGCGGCCGTTTTTCGATTCTTTTCTCCGAGAAAGCGACCTATATTTAATATGATTTTAACGTTACTAATGTATGGAATAACTTATTTAAAACAGATTTAACCTTATACCAGCATGTCTTTACTAGCGAAATTCATACAAGTAAAAACACTTTTAAAAAAATGATTAAAACGAGTATTTCAATTATTATTATTTCAATTAGGCAGGATACCCACTGCACACACGTATTCTGTTGGTACAATCAAATTCAGTTTTTAACTTTGAACACTTTTAGCACTTTTCTCAACCGTAAAAATAATTTGCTGTAGGCACATAAGCGTAGGTAAAGGCGCAAAAAGCTCTCCCTACTCCTATTGAGCTAAATCCTCCAAACCAAGATGGAGAATTTTGTAAGGAGGGGGGGTCACTTCAGCTCTGGTCACCATAGGGGTGGACCTGGCTGAGAGGTGACTCCTCCTTGTTTTTCTCATTAACTCCTCTGGACTTGCCGCAAAAAGTGGGGGCTGTGTCCGGGGGGTGCAGGCATCTCCACTAGCTGGAGTACCCTGGGGTGTCGTAACACCAAGCTTGAGCCTTTGAGGTTCACTGCCAGGTGTTAGTTCCTGCAGGGGGTAGGTGTTACACACCTCCACCCAGGACAGGCTTTGTTCCTGGTCGCAGAGTGTACAAAGGCACTCACCCCATGTGGCCAGAAACTAGTCTGGAAGTAGCAGGCCGGTAGAGACCGGTCAGCCTAGCACTACCAGTTGGGCTGGCATGCAGGGGCATCTCTAAGATGCCCTCTGTGTGTCGACTTAGTCTTTTTCTCCCCTCCAGCACCCACAAGCTGTGAGGCAGTGTGCATGTGCTGAGTGAGTGGTCCCTAGATTGGCATCATACATTCTGCAACCCTTAGAGACCTTCCCTGGCCACAGGCCCTTGGTACCAGGGGTACCTTTTACAAGGAAAATACCTGTGTGCCAGGGCTGTGCCAGTTGTGGAGACAAAGCTACAGTATTAGGGAAAGAACACTGGTGCTGGGGCTTGGTTAGCAGGGTCGAAGCACACTTAGTCAAATCTGGCATCAACAAAAGGTAAAAAGTTAGGGAGTGACCATGCCAACAGTAGCATTTTCCTACAATAATATCATCTTGTTGTCTTACCAAGCTGGCTTTAGACAAAAGACAAGTACAATTGATCAAGTATTTTGCTTCCTCCTCCTATTTTGGAAGATAGTTCTAATTGGCAAAGGAAGTCATTTTGTTGCTTTTATTGGTTTAAAGTCGGCTTTCGTCTTTGTCCCCAGAGCCAAGCTTTGGCAATCGTTGTATAAAAATGGGGATGCCAAATAGGATTTTATCCTTAATTATTCACCTTCACAAAGCTCACTTTGCTAAAGTATGTTGTGGGGAGCACGGCCAGGTTACTGATTCAGTCCATGTAAATAGGGGATTTTGCCAAGGGTGTGTTTTGACACCAACTCTTTTTTTTCTCTTTATTAGAACAACGTTATCCTATTCCTTTCTTCCCAGCCTGCTGAGGTTCCTATGCTTGGGAATGAAAAAATAGTCTCTTAATTGCAGATGACACCTTGTTAGTGTTGAAAACGCTGGGGTGTCTCCAGTTACTATTAAATCGGTTTAGGGAACTTTGTGTACTGCGAGGTCTTGAGATTACCACAGCGAAGACTACATTTATGGTGATTAATCCTCATAAATCCTATAGGTGGAGGCCCACGTTGAGTGAGGTAATGATTGAGAGGGTCGATACCTTTGAATATTTGGGCATCAAGCTGTCAAATAGAATGTCTTGAAAACAATATGTGAGCAAGATGTCATTAAAGCATAGGTAAGTGGTCGGGGTGCTTCTGAAGGAACATAATTCATAATTTAGCAAACCAGTAGCTGCTGCTCTACAGATTTATGATTTGAAAACTGTAGGCTTGGCCCTCTGTAGGGCGGAACTGTGGGGGTTTGACAAGCTTCATGACCTGATTAGTACTGAGCACATGAGTCTGAGGAAGTTCAGGCTTCTGCCCCCGACGACTCCACCTCATACCCATAAGTTGGATATGGACTGGAAACCAATTGCCAGCAAAGCCACGTTATCACCTCTGCTATTTTGGTGGAGAATCATGTGCACTCCTGAATTGTCCCCTTATGCAAACGCGTTCAGGTAAGTTTGTGTTTTGGACAAGTCTAATAAGATTTCTTGGATATTTAATGTAAAGAGTTTATTGTCTGAAAATGGGCTACAAAGGACTTGAGATTACACCAGAGTCCCTGCTCTCCAAAGATTCTGTGAAATCACGCTATTGGGAATGGGCAGTGTTGACTGAGATTATTTTTCCTTCCAGTAGTCGACTCATAAGAGCGTTTTTGGATTTCAAATCTGTCAGGTTATTGGAGCCTTACTTAGATACTCTTCCAGTGCAGAATGACAAAGCTTTATATTCAGTTTAGGCTTGGTTCTTTTCCTCTCAACTAATTTACTAGTAGCTGCAAAATAGGTCGACGTCTACCTTGTTTTGTCATAGTTGTAAATGTGGGAATGAATCAGTAGTCCATATATTTTTTATTTGCTCAGTCTATGCGCATCCTCATGCTCAATGGTTGAAGCCAGTTTGCAGACGGATGGCAACCCGTGATCATGCATCAGCTCTGAGAATACTACGATCAGATTCCAGCCCTTTTTTCCTGTGCAGTTGCTAAATATTTCGGGCATATGTGGAGTATTAGGAGTAAGTTCTTGAAGCTCAACTCTTCAAAATTTCATTCTTAGCTGATACCTGTGCAGATTTTAAATGAATTGTGTATTTTTTTGGTTGAAGTTCAACTCTTCAAAATTTCATTCTTAGCTGATACCTGTGCAGATTTTAAGTGAATTGTGTTTTTTTTGGTTTTTTTTGTGGTCTGTATATTTAAAGATTTTTTTTGTTTCTTTTGTCTAATTTAAGGGGGTTATGGCAATCCTTTTGGAGTTCCGGAGTCCTTTTTAATATTGATAATTGATATTCTTAGTGGTATTGTGCATGTTTTTAATCATTTATTTAATGTTGTGTGGAAAAACTTTTATGGCATTGAATGTCGAAATAGTTATATTTGAAAAATGTCAACACTGACAAATCATCTCTCATTACTTTACTTTAAAAGTGCTTAACCGTTTTGAATGTGAAAAAAAATGTTGTTTTTATTTTCCACCTGCAAAAGCTAATTTACTCACCTCATGGAGAAAGTAACATTTGGGATTGTGAAGAAAACGGCTCTGAAAGATTATTGATGCTCTTGTAGATGGTGACTATCTAGAAAACGATCTGCAGAGATTGAATTCCTTGAGATCAAAACATAATTACTGCATAATAATCACAATTGTTAGAAGGCAAGTGAAATAGTCCTTAAATAGTTGAAGAGTGTACAATAAAGGGTCGGATGGCATTTAATTGTAAAGATATAACTGACTTCAGAAACATACTGCACTAACACAATAGGATAAGTATGGTAGTGAGAGACCTGGAAAAATGTGACTTTTAAAGCAGCACCGCACAGAAATATATGAAACGAGGGCCTCCTCTTTACCAGTTTTGTTCACTCACTCCCATTCCTGTTGGTATGTTGCTAAGAATTACATTTAGAGGCAGTGCGTTATGCATTAGAGGCAACGGCAATACATTATACATTAGAGGCAAACAATATTTTGTTTATTCCTAGATTCGATCCTGTGCTGAGAGAGAGATGAAAACCAAAGATGATCTTCCAGAAGAAGACAAAGGAAACGTTAAACAGTGTGAAATCAATTATGTGTACGTATTTTACAATATTTTTAGACGTAGTTGCAGAATTTGAGTACATACTTTCATTGGTTCAATAAAGACTTCCCTTCATTGATTTGAAATTTGACAAATCAAAATGCATATTTTCATAGGTCAAACAACTAAAAACCTTAACAGCTTTCCCATTGTTTTCTCTGGTATGCCTTTGGAGATGTAGCCTCCTAAAAACTGTCTGTTGTTGACAAATGCTCGTTTTCGGTTGGGAGCTATTCATTTCATAGCAATGCAGACTTCTGCTGGGGTGGCACTACTGTAGCAATATAGAAGCTGCAAAGTGCTGTACAAATTATTCATAGGGAATAGCTACTTATCAAACCAAAACATTTGATGTCTCGCAAGGATTATGGAAAGCGCTACATTCTCCTAAAATAAAATAGAGTGCTGCTGCAAATAGGGGGACAAGAAGTTGTGATCTTGCCTGATTTTGCCAGTAATACAGTAATGCCTGTCTGTTAGCAGGTAACGGTGTATTCCGCTAGGAGTGCGAAGTTTTTCATTTTTAGGCATTTAACACTGAAATCAGCTACCTTCCCTTCTAAAAGCTTCTGGTCAGTTAACACCATTCAGGAAACATTTGAACGTTTTACTCTTTGCAAACTTGTTGCCACTTCTTTTTCATTTGCCACTCCATAGTGTCCAGTTGTGTTTAGTGTCTGGACCTCTTTTAGTTATTTGCACATGCTATAACATTTTAAATGGATCAACAGTGACATGCTTGTAGCTTCTTACAACAGCAGTAGACAGTGATGAAAATATGTGTATAGGAAAATGAGGAAAGTGTTATGTTTCCACTGTACTACTTTGGGAATTTTTCGAAATTGTGCTTTTTGACCTCTTAAACGCATACAGGGTATACCTGGTGCTCGAAGGTCCTACAGACATTCTAAATGGTAACATGTTTGGACTTGATTTATCTCTTGCATTGTAACAACTCTTTTCCTAATAACATGATGTGTGTGGCTTTCTCAGTAATTTACTGAATGTCAACCACCTTTTAAGGGCATGAACCTGTGCTGCAGGAAAAATGACAGCATCTTGTTTTCTTGTGTATCGTACTGTGCAGGTGGTTGTTTGTATTACTTTTTCTGTAGTATTTCAGAGGGTTGGTGCACATCATATGCCGTGCTCAAGAACTGGGCATTTTGTCACTGCTACTTTACTTAAGGCTACTAACCCGTGCTTCAATATGGGGTCTGGAAAGTTCTTGTCTCTTTCTTGTGGCACCTTTAAGACTTACATTCAAAGAGGTATACCATGAAATTGTACACATCAGACACTGAATACCTATTGTATCAAACAACATCTGTGATACTAGAGTCAGCGAGAGATTTTCACACAACAAAGGCTTGCAAGACAATTTGTTCGTAAATTGAAAATGGCGCCAAATAAAGCTATATCAAGCACAAATGTGTCTTGAGGAAGATCATGTTGCAGCAAAGTTTCTCGCCTGTGTTTGCTTAATGAGAAAGACAAAAGTGATTCTCTTCCAGTTCCTACCAAAAAACGTTTCAACAGGCTTATTCAGAGAATGATAGGCCTAGACCCATTTCTCCCACAGAGTATCCTGTTGCTGTCTCTTTGATGGATACTTTCTGCAGATTCCTCACCTTATGAACATCCTCCAGGCACCAGACTGGATCCAGAAAGTTTTTTCCCTAAGAGTAGCCCTCCAGCATGACCATTTAGCTTCAGCGGTGACTCTGCCTGCCCAGGGTGTGATGGCATGAGTGTTCAAGGCGCCAGTCTGCATGCTGGTGTGGTTACTGTTTATCAATGTATCATTAACATGGATCTGGAGTTTTCTCTGTAAGATTCCATCAGATTCTGCAAATAAGGTCCTTGTTGGATACATGTGACACCTGTCAATGGTGTATGGGCTCCAAACATAACCCTGTGGCCTGTGAGTCATATTCTTTAATGCACCTGAAGGCCATCATTGAGAGGAAGGCCAAATCTATCTTTGGCAAAAGTCCACTAGAATACTCCAAACCATCTCCCTTTCTGTTTCTGTAAGTCTTCTGACACAGAACGATCTCTCAAGAGTCATTCCCACAGTAAACATAAAAGGTGACATTGGAAGAAGAAATCTTTTCTTCTAGGAAACTGTCCTGCTCCAGCAACCGTTGTGAGCCTTCTTGCTGTTCCCAGAGACACGCTCTTCTTTCTTGTGGGAGATGATTTTGATGCTGAACATGATGAAGCCGGAGTACCCCATGCAGATGGAGGCTTTCTGGCAAGCCGTGCTGGATGTTTTCAGGACCACGCTGGTACCCCCTGGGCCATTACCCCACATGAGCCTGTTCCTGAAGTTTTGTTCCGTTCTGGCAGTTCTGACGCTGATGTCTCAGTAGGCTCGGACACCACTTACAGCAAATCCTCAGCCCTTACCGCCACCTCTGACGTTGACAGCTGATTTTGATGCTGCCACAAAATCATTGAAATCAGTGGATATTATCCGAGTGGCAAAATAAAACTTTGGGCCTGTTTCGATGGCAGCCTTTGGCAGAACTCCTCCATGTAGCCCAGAGACTTGTCCATACAGATGAAGTCTTTGGGTCTGACTCCAGTGGTTTAGTCAAGCTTCTCAAAGGTAAAACCATACAGAGGAAGGCGATTTTGAAGCAGATACCGAACCTTTTAATACACAAATGCTGGCCTTGGCTTGGCTTTAAAAACACAATTGGCCCCTAACATCCCCAGTGAGTCCTCCTTAGAATCCTTTTCATTCACTTTGATGTACATCTTGCAACGTTTCTTTTCAGTCTCTGACCGTTTGCTCCATTTCAACCAGGCACTATTACAGTTTTTATTGGCTGCCTGGCAGAAGCCCTTCTTGAGCCCAATAGTCCACAGACACATTGCTCGGCTACACAAACCACTCCCTGTAACCCAAAATTCTTGTTTTTGCATCTCTTGTAGGTGAACCTAGTACTATAACCATCCTTTGTGAAGCTAATCCCAAATGCCCCTCCAGGCTTAAAGGCTGGACTGTAGGGAACAAAAAAATATTTGCTACAATCTACATAACTGTTGTGTTTGGCTGTGAAACATTTCCTATGGTATTGTGGGAATGGAAATGTGTTGTGTTGGGCTTAAAATGCAGATATGTCATCAGTTCTATGTGGGTATCTGTTATCCTGGATTGATTGTTGTGAGGATTCCAGGACAACAGTTGAAGTTGGGGACTAAAGGAGTGAGGCTGGTATTCTTAGTTGACGTGGGCATATTCAGTAAAGTTCTGTAAGGACCTTACCTCTGGTGTCTCTTCTCCATAATTCTTTCGATTCTGGGCCTGGGAGAATATTGGTATCCTATATGCACCAACATCTCCTGAACCCACATCAACCCAATCGGAGAGGGATACTTCATGAAGCTGTTTAACTAATTTCTTTTGGAGGTATGTGGGGCTGAACGTCTCAGTTCTGTGTAGAATATGTATGTTGTATCAAGCACAAATACCTTTAATTTAATTAGTACCTGCCCCTTTGGGGAGCCATCATGTTATTATCCTCATACTTGTCAGCGTGTGATGCAGAACAAAGATCAGGTGAGATCTTGCCTTGGACTGGCAGAGTTTTACTCCAAGTTCATATTGAATTTCTCTTGGTTGGCCCAACCTATTTGGGCCTTGTTGAAGAAATGTGTGAGATTTCAGTTGTCTGAATGTGAAGAGGATTTTCAGGTTATCAAGAACTGCATCAGTGTAATGCCTACTCTGGGACACTTTGATGTTTCCAGGAAGACTATTTTGACTACAGACGCTAGCATTAAGGGGCTAGATACAGTGCTCCCACTGATTAACGAAGGGTGGTAGGGTTTGCATCCCGCTCAATCAAAGATGCAGAAGAACAGTAATCCGTTATCAAGAGGGGAGCTTTGCCATGTGCATGTGCATGAGCAATCCAATATTTGGGACATGCCATTTAGGCTGTTAGTCCATGTATTTTCCACCAGGAAAGATGATGAGCTTACACCTAGGATTTCAATTTCCAGGTGGAGTAAATTATAGGTTCGAGGAACACAATGGTAAATTCTCTATCCCGACTGCTTTTGGACGGGGGTGATGTTGACTACATCAACTGGGTGTGTGAGAGTGTGTTACATCAGAACAAGTGGCAATTAGCTAGAGAGGAAGATGAAACTAAAGAACTCAGAGTTCATAGTTAAGGGTTGGAAAGAGTTTAGGATCCTCTCAGAAGAGATAAAAGGGTTTGGGAATGCAAGGGAGGAGTTGAGTTGGAATGGGAGTGAATTGTTTAGAGGCACACATCGGATTCCACCCAGCGATGAGAGAAACAATTGTTAACTTGGTGCATGAGGGTCACTTGGGGAGAAGTCTCATGAAAGCAAGAGTGAGGGAGTTGTACTGGTGGCCAGGGATAGATCAACACTTTGAGGGCGTAGTAAAGGATTGTGTTTCTTGTGCCAGGAGTGACATGAGTAAGACAGTATCGAAAGCTCCATTGTCTCCTATAGAGATTCCAAAACAAATATGGAACAAGCTGGGGCTGGATTTTGCTGGTCCTTTCCACCTGCTGCCTCCTAGTAAAAGATATGTAATATTATTGGTAGATTACATGTCCATGTGGGTAGTGACTAAGTGTGTGACTTCAGTTGACGCTACGGTGGTGATTAACTTTGTGAAAGAAGAGTTCTTTCTGGAAGGTGTCTCCCATCAAATTGTTAAACAATGGTGTCTAGTTGACATCTCAGGAAATTCAGGAATGTTTTGAAGAAGTGTCTATAGTTCATCTTAATACGGCGTTGTATTCTCCACAAACAAACAGTTTTGCTGGGCGCTGGAATCAGGTGCTGAAATTGTGTGTACAAAAAGCAGTAGAAAAGAGGAGACCTTTGTTGGAGGTGTTTAATGAAGTATGGTGGACTTGTCGCAATAGTCCTAGTCCAGTAACATCCAGATCACCTTTTTTTCTGGATGAGCAGTGGAGGACGTAACACAAAAAAGAATCCTGTGTGGATGAGTAGAGAAGTGCAAAGCTTAAAGCTGTTGAATGGAGAAGTAGATTTGAGTGAACTCAAAAGAGGAGGGCAAGTAGTTCAGAAAAATATATCTAAATAATTACAAGAAACATTATGATCAGAGGAACTGCACCAAGTATCAAATGTGGCTGGTGGGTGAAAAAGTCCAAGTGAAAAGACCAGGATTTGTGGGGAAGGGTGAATCAAGTTACATGGGTCCATTCAGAATTAAGAAGGTCATGAAGAATGTGGTTAGACTGGATAATTGTGATGTGTGGAGTATGTCTAGACTGGTGAGGTAGAGTGAAACAAATCCTGTTAGCACCAATAACAAATCCAGTTTAAAGACCAATATTAATCTAGGTACGTGTGGGTGCAGTGGTCCACAGGACATTCACTGTGGTGGTATTGCCCTTGAAACAACTCCTAGACATACCATGAGATCTTCTGCCAAACCCAAATGATGGAAAGATTGTGGTATCATAATAATAGTAATATAATTTTGCTGCTACGATATTGTAGTGATATTCTATTATGAGGTTCCTGTTTCAAAATGTATCATTTTCCCTTTTATGCGTAATTCATCTTCTCATTATATTGTAATTCTTGACAGTTGCATAATGTTATTTTTCTGGTACTGGTTCATTGTACCTTGTGTACTCTTTTGTATCTCAGGTTGCGCTGTTATATGTTGTAATATTTTTATTACTGTGAAAAATGTCCTCTGTTTTTGTGCAAATGGATATGTGTTGTGTTGGGCTTAAAATGCAGATGTGTCATCTGTTCCTTGTGGATATCTCATCCTGAAATGAATGTTCGTGAGGATTCCAGAACGACAGTTGGAGCTGGGAGACTGAAGGAGTGAGGCTGCTAATCTTGGTTGGTGCAGGAATATCTGATAAAGTCTGGAAGATACTTACTTGTGGTGTGCCTTCTTCATAACAGTAATGCCTTGTTCTCTGAATGCCACATGCCTTATGAGCCAGTACGTCCTGGCCATGTAGGAGCTGTTGAAATTAACAGTCATTAGTTTACCTGACCACATGAAAGTACAATCTTGTCAGTGATGGTCTGGATGTTTCCAAACATCATATCTCAATCCATGGGCATGTCTATCACACTACGCCTTTATGCATGTATGCGTTGTATAGAATCTTCAGGTGATGTCCAAGTGACACTTGTGGATTTGCTATTTGATTGTGAGCAACGGTTTAGAGAGAAGGTCATCACACCCTAGGTGTGCTTCAAAACAGCTGAGCCACAGCACCCTTATTGGGCCTGTCCTCGTGAGTAGCCAATCCCACCAACAGACCTGGATGTTATGTGGCTGCTCCAGGATTCATCAATCCTGGTAGTTCCAACCTTGACAGCTGATCCAAGCACCCCAGTAAATGGTCCAACCTTTTCAGGGTAGGTGTAGATTTAAGGAACGCCATCAGCACCAGAAGCTACACTCCATTACATATTCTGCAGGATATGCTGCCTGAAAACTGCTTTAATTACCTCCCCAATCCTTTGTCCCCCACGTTTGTCCCCCCCCCACACACACACACCCACACCCAATATGTTCCACCAGCTTCTGGTGTGGGGGCTGGTATGAACCTATCATTTCTCTGCCATTTGAGAGACTTTCACAACAGATCGTTGGTTCATACAACTGATTAACAAGGGCTATACTCTACTCTTTCTGTCCTTACTATAGAGGAAAGTGGCAAAAAATATTACTCCCTTTATTTCTTTGTCCTGAAAAAGAACTGGGGTCTGGGACCATACTGGACCTTCGCACATTCGCCAGCATGGGTTCAAGATTATACCTTTGGAGGAAAGTGAATTATTATATGATGTGGTTGTGATATAATATATATATATATAATAATGTTCCAATCTTTATCAGGTCCAGTTATGTTTATTTAAGAAAACCCTTAGCTCAGTCCTGGGTAGCTGTGGCGCAGAGCAGTCAGGCTTAATCAAAGGAACTTGTGTAAAGCATTTCAAATTACCAAAATAACAGGTAAGTAAGAATCACAACATAATTTAAATTCAACACAAATTTATAAAAATAGTCTATTTTTCTCTTAATGAGCTACCAAAACGACGACAATCTATCAAGATGAACTGGTGATACGATTTTTATCAAGTAAGTAAACGCCAATGGGCTAGCACATCTACCGATTCTCTCTTGGACAGGTCTCAACAGGTTGGGAGCCAGACACAGGGATCATTTAGGTCCAGAAAGATAGTTACCTGTCAGTTCCAGCAGTCTCAGTCCTCACAGAAGATTTCACTGGGATGCAGGATGTCGAGAAGGTTCTACAGGTGCGGAAGAGGCAGAAGCTGTGTTAGAAACGCACTGAGTATTCCTGGGTCCACGAACTTTAGTGGTCATCTCTGACCTCTGAACTTGATCTCCCACGATGCCCCCAGTGAAGTCCAGTATAGCTCCAGTTGGCACTGGTTGACTGGTCTCTAGTTCCAGTGGTTGTCCACAGGTGAGTGTCTCTTGCAGGAGGACCAGGGTCGAATTTGATGATGGGCACTGGCCCAACAGACTTGGGGATACATTGGGCAGGTCAAGATTTTCAGGTCTAGGGAGAACTTCCTTGAGTGGGCACAGCAAGTAGAGTCCTGTTTGCCAGTCCCTTGAGTTCAGCAGATGAGGTCCTTACTTGGTACAGTCTCTCTTTGCTGGGTCCAGGGAGCAACGGGCAGTCCTTCTGTCTTCTTGCCAGTCCAACAGTGGTCTGAGGACTGTGGGCCTAGGGTGCCACCTTTATGGCACCTTCTAATTTGTAGGAAGGGAGGATTTGCTAACCAGTAGGGCGATCGTTCCCAGGAGGCTTCCCTTCCCACCTTACATCACTTCCTGGTGGTTTGGCCCTCGAACAATCCCAGGCTACCCCACTCTATCCTAAACCAAGATGGTGCAAGCCTTCTTCCCCTGCCCTGAGATGTACCCACCATAATAAGACACTCCTCCTGGAAAACCGGTTCTGCAATAGGTTTTCCCCCTCTGGAGGAGATGCCAGACTGTCTGCCTACAGAAAGGAGCAGGCAGGCAAAGGTGTGCTCATTGTTTGCTTCACTGAGGTGGTAGGCTCTTTGAAGCTGAGGTATATGTGACCACTTCCCAATAGTCATTGTGCTTAAGATATTCTTTGTTCCCTATTTCTGGGAGTGCTTTCCACTTCCTAGCAGGGGGCAGCATGGTGTCCCTGGTGAACATTGCTACAGATAAACAGGAAAGTTTTGGGCAACACACTGTTGACTTTTTTTAAAGCCACCTTCCTATTAAAAGCTACCTTAAATCCGACCTCAGAAATGAGCCTGGTATAAAGTAACAATTAACTTGGTTTGGGCAACTCCATGTTAGCCGATGGGACAACAGGCCTTGCTATAGTGAAAAAAAGCAATTTTTTGTTTTTACTGTTGGTGCCTGGTAAATACAAAAGAAACATGCTCTTCTTTTTAATGTTAAGTGTAGGAAGCTGGCTCTTTATATAATGGACAAAAATGAGGTACACTGTGCAAAGAATCCAGCAATCCTCAGAGGTATCACAGAGGCACAAATTACATCCCAAATACTCTCTTTTTGAGTAGTGTGGTTGAGCTGTTAGCATGTCAGAGGGTAGTGCTAAGCATGTAAGGGACACACTCATGCAGTAAGTGAGACACACGCTCAGTAAAGAATTCCGACACCAATTTATAAAAACAACATATATTTTTATATATACTTTGATACCAAGCTTACCGTCAGGTGAGTACTTTTCAAGTTATTAACTTTTAAAGTTTTCAAAAGTTGACAGTGCATTTTTCAGATGTGGTTATGTTAGCCTATGGAGGAAGAACAAGCACTGCATCACGTATAGTACAGCAACTTACGGGACCAATCTCCTGGACTTAGAGTAAGTATGGGGCAAGGTCCAAGGCCACACCAACAGGTCACCTCGTGCGGCACGGGTGCAGCAGAATGCAGTGGTGCAGTTCAGCTTCGGGTGCCCTGTGTAAGTCCATGTGGGTCAGTCAAGTCACAAAATAGCTGCAGGGGTGGACTGAGAGTCCAGTCCAGGTGAACCACTGAGGGGATTCAGTTCTTGTGATGCACGGTGATGTAGGGACACCAGTTGTCCTGTTCTCCTCAGTCCTGGACGTCCGGGTGCAGAGGTGGTTTGGATCCACGGGTTCTCCATCACCGGAGGCAGTTGCGATGCAGGGGGCCCACAGAAACAGGCTACAGAAGTGGACTTGGGAGGCCAGATCGGCCCAAACGAACAGGTGGACTTGGGTCTCACCAGTCTGGGGGTCGTAGGGACACCAGTGGTCCTCTTCTCCTCCATCCGGTTGCAGAGGTGAAGTGGACTGTTGGGTCTCCATCACCAGAGGCGGTCGCAGCTAAGGGGGGTGGTCTGCAGAATCAGGCTGCAGACGCTGTCGGGAAGTCCACAGAGGACAAGCTCAGATGGGCTTCTTCTCTGGAGAGCCTGGGGACCACACTGACTCTGTTGACCCATTTCCGCTCAGGCTAGACGGCTTGGGTGCAGTGTTGATGCTCGGCATCAGGTTTTTTGGTAGTCCTGGTCCTCACAGTTCTTTCTTGGGTGCCTGCAGATACAGAGAAGCAGCTCGTCTACTCCTTTTCTTTTCTTTTTTTTTTTTTTTTATGTTATTATTTTTAAGGCAATGCTACCTTACATCGTAGAAACACTTATAAATCAATTACGGCAGCCATGGAAAATCAAACCAAAATTACAATCAGGCAAGAAAAACAAGGAGAATGCAGCAGGTTCAGCATAAACAGTCAATTATACGATGTCCCTGGCTCACATACTAATGCTTTCGGACCATTTAGTCCGTGCTGACCAGATACGTTTCTTCCCCCAGCGCCTCTTCTTATAGCCTTTGAATCTATATAAACTCAGCTCTATGCCGTGAAAAGCAATCTTGCCCTCAAATTTTACAATGTCTGGGGCCCCACTTTTATCAATCTGAGGTGATACACAACCAGAGTATTGCCATGGCCATAAAAAGGAAATACCTTTCTTTTTTTTACATATCCATTCTTTTCTGCCAAGTCCTCCCCTCCCCCCCCCCCCCCCCCCCCACTAATACTAAAGTAGGTGTAAGATTAACCCGCCCTTTAATAAGAAGACTGAGAAACTGTTCTACTTCATAAAACAGCAGCTTCAACTTGGGGAAAACAAAAAAACATGCATAATCTCAGCCTCTGTTTCCCCCTCCACCCCCTCTCCCCCCCTCCCCCCACAGCAATTGCATTTTCCATCGGAGCCACCCCACTTACAGACCTTAGCTGGCGTATAGTACAGGGTTGAATAGCGTCTTGTAGTGTTGGGGTTTCAGAATAGCTGACAAAAAAGTATTTTCTGCCAACTCTAATGACTCCTCCAACCAAACCTCTTCTTTACCAAATCGCATACCCCATCTTTCATTCTGGATAGAAAGATCATCCTGCTGAGTGTCTACTGATAAGTTATAGAGTATTCCTATCTTATCCCTATGCCTGATTGCCTCTATTATTGAAATTGTATCCATTGGGAACAGTTCCTTTTTACGACAATAGAGAAAATCCAGAATTTGCAAGAATTTAAAAAAATTATTCAGGGCAGGTCATACGGGGCCTGTAACTCCGTAATGATTTGAGCATGCAATTGGTATATAAGTCCCCAATCCTACTTATCCCTCATTGTCTCCAAAAATCTAAAACAGGACCCCTAAAAATAGAGGGAGGGTATGATGAGGAGGACAGTGGAGTGTAAAAGTTGATGCTCCGTACAGAGATCCACTGTTTTAGCTGTACCCATGTCTTGTGGGCGGCTCGTAGAACCTTAAATCTTGTTCTTTTGAAATAACTGGGTTCTATATATTTCAGGAGCCAACCATTTGCATCAGATCCCAGCAACATTTCATAGATAGAGAGAGACTCTGCATAACTGCTCCCCTCGGTGCCTCCAGTGATCAATGCATCCATATGTTGCATACAGCAGGCATAATAATATAGCATAAAGTTAGAAACCACCCATCTACCTTGGGACCCTGGGAGAGTCATATATTTCATGGCTCTTCTAGGCTTCATATAACCCCCACAAAAAATAGCTACTGATTGCTTCTAGCTTGAGTAACCAGCTTCTTGCAAACTCTTAAGGGGATCGATCGGAAATGATATAGTACTTTAGGTAGAAGATTCATTTTTAATACACTGTAGCGGCCCAAAAGAGAGAGATTTAGATGGTGCACTGTGTCTAGATCTCTTTTTATTTTAACCAACATGGGGGGGGGGCTGGTTAAAGTATATAGCATCAGACACAACCCACTTACCTCTAATAATAGTCTGACCTGAACAGACAACCTGGGGCCTGTCCTCATTTAATTTGTAGCCAGAATATGATCCAAACATTTTAGCTAACCTTTCAGTTTCCTTAATGGCTCACTCTGGATAAGTTGTAATCACTGCCAAATCATCAGCATACGCAAAGTCCTTATACCTCCCCCCATGACAGACAACCGCGTTAATATCTGTACTTTCCTCCAGTTTACTTAAAAAGGGATCTCTATATAATGCAAATAACAGTGGTAAGCACGGCCAACCCAGATAGATTACCTCTAGAGATCGATATTAAATCTGATTCTAAGTCTGCCAGATGTACCTTATGCATGGCTTTGTTAACTGTTGGAAAGCCTTCCCCCGTCCCCTTCCACTTCAAGGTCTCCCATAAAAAAATCACAAGAAACGTGGTCAAATGCCTTCTCTGCGTCTAGTAGCACCAAACCAAGTGATTTTTGATGTGCTTCTGCTAGGTCAAATAGAGAGATAATCCTTCTGATGTGGTCAACTGTCCCCCTACCTGGAATGAACCCATGCTGCCTTTTGCATACTAACAAAGGAATGACCCTTGCCAGCCTGCTTGCTAAAATCTTAGCATATATTTTCCTATCACAGTTCAACAATGAT
This sequence comes from Pleurodeles waltl, assembly GCF_031143425.1. Classification (NCBI taxonomy): domain Eukaryota; kingdom Metazoa; phylum Chordata; class Amphibia; order Caudata; family Salamandridae; genus Pleurodeles; species Pleurodeles waltl. Next base: position 924,861,626 of record NC_090437.1, read on the forward strand.
ACTGGTCTATACGAGCCAGGAGAATAAGGAGGCCTATCCTTCTTTTTTAAAATTACTACACTGGCTATTTCTCAAGACAGTGGGAGCCGTTTGAAAAGTTTTTAGCATATCGCTCTGTACTTCTTTAAAATACCTTGTAGAACTCGAGTGGTAAGCCATCCAGCCCTGGAGCTTTCCCTGAAGCCAAAGAAGTCATGGCTTCATATATTTCTTCTTATGAGATTGGAGCATCCAATATAATTTGCTCCACTTGAGTAAGTCTACCTGATTTTAACCCTTCCAGGAAATCTATATCTTCCCTGTGCTCGACATCATCGGAGTATAGCTCCTCATAGAAATCTCTGAAAACTTTCAAGATCTTCTTTGGTTTTTCATATTTGCGCCCGTAAGAGTCCTTGATGGACGAAATACCCATATCTATCGTTCTTATCGGAGGAATCTCAATCGTATACAAGAGCTCCATCAACGTCACTACCTCCACCGAAGACACCCCCGCGTCCCCGAACACATGCACTTCCAGATCCATACCAACCCCAGGACCACCCTCAGAGGAACTCTCGTCTACAGGCCCCCTGGACCATGCGCCCTTTTCAGCGAATCCATCACAGACTTCATCTCCCCGCACACCCTAGCCTCGCCAGACTACATCTGAACTTCCACCTGGAGCAGAACAACGACACCAACACCACCACCCTGCTTGACAACCTCGGCCTCAAGCAACTGGTGAACACCCCCACCCACATCGCTGGACAAACGCTCGACCCCATCTTCTCCGCCAGCAACCACGTATCCTTCAGCCACTCCTCCGAAATACACTGGACCGACCACAGATGTGTCCACTTCACCTTCAGACGCAAGACTCTCCACCTTCGCACACAACCTATCTCACGCAGACCTTGGAACAAAATCTCCACAGAACAACTACTCTCCACTCTCAACCACAACCAACCTACCATCACCTCCGACGCCAACAACGGAGCCCTCAGCCTCACACAGTGGATCACCAACTGCGCTGACAACCTCGCCCCCCTCAGACGCCTCCCAAGACAGACTAACACCAGGAAACCTCAATGGTTCACAGACGCCCTCAAAGAATCCAAGAAAACCTGCCGTACCCTCGAGAAAACCTGGTGCAAAGATCACACCGCAGAAAACAAGCCCTCAAAATCGCCACCCGCGAACATCACCAGCTGATCCGCGCCACCAAAAGAGCATCCTTCAAAGAGAGACTGGACAAGAACACCCACAACAGCAAAGAACTCTTCAACATCGTCAAAGAGCTCTCCAATCCCAACGCCAGCTCCAACTCCATCACACCCTCACAAGAACTCTGCAACTCCCTCGCTACCTTCTTCCATCGAAAGATCACCGACCTACACGACAGCTTCGGTCCACAGATCCCGCCGACCACCACAGAACCCACAACCCCAGCCGTCACCCTCAACGCCTGGACACCCATCAGCGCCGAAGAGACCAAAACTACCATGAACACCATCCACTCCGGTGCCCCCTCGGACCCTTGCCCACATTACATCTTCAACAAAGCCGACACCAGCATCGCCCCCTATCTCCAGACCATCATCAACAGCTCGTTTGCATCTGCCACCTTCCCCGAGAGCTGGAAACACGCGGAAGTCAACGCTCTCCTGAAGAAACCCACGGCGGACCCCAGCGACCTGAAGAACTTCCGCCCCATTTCGCTCCTCCCCTTCCCGGCCAAAGTCATTGAGAAGGCCGTCAACAAACAACTGACAAACTTCCTCGAAGACAACAACCTGCTCAACCCCTCCCAATCCAGATTTCGGACCAACCACAGCACGGAAACCGCCCTCATCGCAGTCACCTACGACATCCGTAACCTGCTGGACAACAGAGAAACAGCTGCCCTCATCCTCCTCGACCTCTCGGCTGCCTTCGACTCTGTCTGCCACCGCACCCTAATAACCCGCCTCCGCTCCACCGGTATCCAAGGACAGGCCCTGGACTGGATCGCCTCTTTCCTCTCTAACCGCTCCCAAAGAGTCTACCTCCCGCCTTTCCGCTCGGATCCCACTGAGATCTGCGGCGTCCCACAGGGCTCCTCGCTCAGCCCTATTCTCTTCAATGTCTACATGAGCCCCCTCGCCGACATCGCACGCAAACACAACATCAACATCATCTCCTACGCCAACGACACCCAGCTGATACTCTCCCTCACCAAAGACCCAGCCACCGCCAAAACCAACCTGCAGGATGGAATGAAAGACGTCGCAGAATGGATGAAACTCAGCCGCCTGAAGCTGAACTCAGACAAGATGGAAGTCCTCATCCTCGGAAACTCCCCGTCCGCCTGGGACGATTCCTGGTGGCCCACGGCCCTGGGCACCGCACCAACCCCCTCAGACCACGCACGCAACCTCGAATTCATCCTGGACCCCCTTCTGACCATGACAAAGCAAGTCAACGCCGTCTCGTCCTCTTGCTTCTTCACACTCCGCATGCTCCAAAAGATCTTCCGTTGGATCCCCGCTGACACCAGAAAAACTGTGACCCACTCCCTCGTCACAAGCCGCCTGGACTACGGAAACACCCTATACGCAGGAATCACCGCAAAACTTCAGAAACGTCTTCAGCGAATACAAAACGCCTCTGCACGCCTCATCCTCAACGTACCCCGCCACAGCCACATCTCCGCCCACCTGAGACACCTACACTGGCTACCCGTCAACAAAAGGATCACCTTCAGGCTCCTCACCGACGCACACAAAGCCCTCCACAACAAGGGCCCCGAATACCTCAACCGCCGCCTCACCTTCTACACGCCCACCCGTCAACTTCGATCCACCAGCCTCGCTCTCGCCGCCGTCCCTTGCATCCGCCGAACCACTGCAGGTGGGAAATCCTTCTCCTACCTGGCAGCCAAGACGTGGAATTCCCTCCCCACCCACCTCAGGACCACCCAGGACCACCTCGCCTTCCGGAGGCAGCTCAAGACCTGGCTCTTCGAGCAGCAGTGACCCCCCCAGCGCCTTGAGACCCTCACGGGTGAGTAGCGCGCTGTATAAATTAATATGATTGATTCGCCTGGCTAAGACCTTGCCAGTGGTCTCCCCATATTCATAACATTCTGTCTTATAACTCTGATATCTGTCTGCTGCCACCTTATTCAGATATTGATTGTTTTTTGCTTTTAACACAAATAACTCAGCTTGCGCTGTGCTGATCTCTTCCGCCTTCATTTTACTTTGTGTCTGTTTCTTCTCAGCCAACATAAGCTCTTGATAAAGGCTCCTAACCTCTGTCTCCCTCAGCTTCTGCAGATGTAGATTATACCCCAGCTTTTAACTCAACCCATACCATTCCTATTGCAGCTGTGTTTCTATTGTCCTTAGGCTCCTAACCTCTGTCTCCCTCAGCTTCTGTAGATGTAGATTATAGCTCAGAGTCTCCCCTCTGACTCCAGCTTTTAACTCATCCCATTCCATTCCTATTGCAGCCATGTTTCTTTTGTCCTTTAAAAAATGTTTTAACCAAACATGCATATGCTCTATATCAGTGTTCCCCAACCCCCGGGCCGCGGACCGGTGCCGGCCCGTGGATCAATCGGCACCGGGCCGCCCCACTGTGGCGGGCGGTAAATGTTTGATAATTTTTTCGTGGCCCGCTTGTCACACAATGGGACAAGCGGGCCACGGAAAAATTATCAAACATTTACCGTTCCGCGGCGATAAAAAGGTTGGACAACACTGCTCTATATAACCTGAGTCAACTAATAACTTTTTATCAAATGACCAGGCTCTGCGCGATCTAAGAAATCCGGTTATCGGTATATCCAAGAGTAGTGGGTTGTGATCTGATAGAAGTAAATCCAAAGAACAAATTGCTGTGGCCCAATTCTCTCTACTTATGGAATGCCCTTTTTTAATTTTTCATGGGTGATCGGATGGGGTATAGGCCAGTTTTGCTCCAAGTCGTAGCTTTAAAGTGATAAAAGATTGAAAATCCCTTCAATGAATTCAGAGGTATTCCTTGAAGTCCATTTCCAACAGAAATTGTAGACAATTGAGTAAAAAGCCTTAAGGTCCAAAGTTAATTGTAAATGTCCATTTTAAGTCGTAGATGTTTTGGATTGAAAAGCCAGAGAGCCGACACGTGATTCACCCCTTTTGGTGAGTCGACCTGGGGCTTTTTTTAGAGCACACCGAGGGATTCAGGCCGGGACATTTGGTGTCTTTGCTCACAGATGGAATATAAGGACCAACCAGTATGTGTTCTTAGAATGGAGCCTTGGAAAAGCCCAGAGTCTACTCATTAAATAACTCTGAATTCATCAAGTGGGTTTTCAGTTTTTTATCACGTGATCTGATAGACGTCTAGGAGAAAGATCCATCATTGCCTCTGAGGCCAAAGCAGCTGAGACAAAAAAATAATCAAGTCGTACTAGTTCATTATGTGGAGAAGGGTAATATGTGTAGCCAGGGTCTGGGACCTTAAGTTTTTTCCAGACATCAATAAGACCATGATCCTTTATCAGTCTTTTGATGGTCCTAAATACCTTGGGTAGCTGTCATGCATGCCCAAGCCCTTATTGACTTCCAAGTGGCTATTAAAATCTCCACATATTACTAGCGGAAGTGGTCATGAATCTAATTCCAGATTTAAAACGTCAATTATTTCAGCCTCATCGGAACTCGATCCATAGATAGTCCAAAGAGTAAACTTGCCGTACCTGCAATGCTCTCTAAGATGACCCAGCGACCCCCTTTATCTATCAGGAAGCGACCTGAATTGCAAATAGTTTTTGGCCCAAACTGCCAACCCCGCGTTGTCACTGTCTGTTGTGTACCGGCTAAGAGTGTCAGCCCTAGTTCTGTCAGTGCTCCCTGCCTCCCCCAGGGGATACGAGTCTCTTGGATACAGAAGAGATCAGCTTGCATTAATTTTATGCCCATTGCCACCTTTCTCTTCTTTTGGGGATTGTTCAGACCACATATATTAATTTGGATATGGATATCTGTCATCCGTTGGCACTGTTGCAATATCCTTGGCTGGTTATCCCTAATGGTTATCATCCCTTGTCTTTTGCTGAATATTCTACCAGCACCATTAAGCCACCTTGCCCATACTTGCTAGTTTGCCGGTTAACCTTGCCCTTTCTTGAACCAAGCCCCACCCCCTCCTCCCCAGTACCCTCCTCACCCCACCACATCCTACCAGTGACCTTCCTACTCTGTGGCCCAAAACCAACCCCAATACCACCCCCCACCAGATCGCTAAGGGCTTAGGACCCATCTGGTCCTTTCCATTATTGATTCGGCCTCGCCCCTTCCCCCCACTTCTCATGCCCTTCATTCTTAAATATGCTGTATTAGAGCACCATACCTCACGTCAGAAGGAGTCCCATCCTCCTACACCATTTCCAACCTCTTCTTCCTTCCCCCTTTTTTTACCCCTATCCCCCCCTACTGAGAGGTAATGAATATCAGATAAATATCAGATAACAAATACAGATGGCCTAGCCTCCACCAAATCTGTTTCTCATAATGAGTCCAAGAATGCCTTGAACTCATACAAAAAATAAGAAGTCTTATTATTAACGACCACCTTCAGCTTGGCTGGGTTCATCAGTAAGACCTGAGCCCCTTTCTCCTGCAATGGCAAGATTATTTGTCATAGCCTCCATCTTTTCTCCACGGTTGCATGGCAAAAATCCGGGCTAACAAAGAAATTTCACCCCTTGGCAGTGTGTTTACGGTTGGGTCGAGCAAGTTATGCAGGCAATTAATATTGCCCTTGGCTTGGCTCCCGCTGCTGTTTTTTTTACTTTAAAAGGAAATCTGTGGGCTCTTTCCCAGTCCCACTGGGTTAACTCTGGGAAGGCCTCCCTGAGGAGATTCACCATGAATCTGCGAGAATTTGTGTCTCCAACCCCCTCCGGAACGCCCAACACTTGCAGATTATTTCACCTCAGTCTGTCCTCAAGGTCCGCCAGCTTCCACTGGGTATCAACCATCTGTGCTTTCAATAAGTCATCAGTCTCGGGTCTCGGCCTCCCCCATACGTTCAGCAAGTTCGGAGCACGTCTTTACCACCCGGGCGGGTGGCCCCTTGCATTTTAAGGCAGGCTAACTGTGTTTTACGGCTTTCTGCCCTTGTCTGCCCCTGATGCTCCATAATGCTCTGATGTATTGTTTACAAGGAGAATGATCCTGTAGCTGTTATGGAGCCAGGGAGAGTATTTGAGGCCTCGTAGCCTGGAGTAGAGGAATAGTCCCACTGCAAGTCCTTAGGGGCCTTAAATCGGTTGCTGACGGTTAGGCGAGCATGGGTGAGGGTTTCTCTTTTTTTTTCTTTTTTCCTCACAGTAGTAGCCTTATAGCTTCCAGATTGCTGATGGCCCCTTCCCCCATTTGGAGCTTTCACCTTCCCCAGGAGTGCCGTCTCAAGCCGGCTTCTAACCACAATGTTTTCCAAGCCCGACTCGTCCCCACATTGGGATCCATATCTTCATCACTCGTCCAACTGGATTGATCTGACAAGGAGAAAAATGTATCCCCTGGCTCTTTATCTAGACCTAACTTGGGGGCCAGTTTCTCCTTGATCATAACCTGTTCGCTGCTTTGAGGCTTCTCTATCTCGCTTGCTTGGGCTCTTCATGAAACCCATCTGGGGCCTGGGGTAGCGCTCCTTTACAGAGGGTTTCCCCCCATGCCTCTTGTTCTCTATACATATTGGTGAGTGGCACCACAGAAAAGTCAAAGGGTGGAGGGGCAGTGCCATTGCTTGCCGTTTGGGGGGTCTCCTTGCACGCTACGCTGCCTTCACTTCCATCCATATTTTTCGACATGCTTGTGTTTAGGTTCGCAATTGTAGCGCTGTTTAGTGCTGCTGCTCTGCATCAAATAAGTGAGACAAACTTAACTGTGGCTTTCTCTTTGTTATTCACATGCGGCACAACCACAGGCTTTACATTTACTGCTATATTCGCTTTCGTCTTCGACTTCTCCTTCTCAGGCACAGCGGAGCCCCGTGTACCTGATCTCGCCGTCTTGGGTTCCTTAGAGCTGCCGGCAGCGTCGCCAGAACTGTGAGTCTGCTCCTGCTTCGCCAGCCTCGCAGCTGGTCCAGACGAAAACGCCTTTGATCCTTTCGCCGGCATCTTGGGCAGCGTGTTGTCTGAGGCGAACTAGGAAACAGTGTAGCAAAAATGCCGCCGGGTGCACTGACTGCTTCAAGAGACAGCATGAGGGACACGAACCACATCAAAACAGTTGCGAGTCCCAATTAGTGAACGTGGCGGTCTCGGGTGAGAGGGCCATGTCTGTGGTGAGTTCTGGCTTTGCAACAAAGTACCAGCGGCAGTGAAAGTCAGGAGTCTGGAATCGGGGCAGAGTATCTGGTTTGGAGGAGGAGGAGAGCAACAATTGGTCGTCTCACATGGCCGCCATCTGGCCCCAAGTCCGCTCGTCTACTCCAAGGGAGTTGTTCTTGGTGATTTGTGAAGCATTGGCAGCTCTCCAAGTTTCTTGGAGGCTGCAGTGGCAGGACAAGTCACTTGCTCCTTGAGGGTCAGGTGCAGCTGGCAGGTTGGCAGGGTTTGCACCAATTTAGTCGTGCTCCTCGGTTCTCTGGTTCAGCAGGCATCGACGATCTGAGGATCTGGTATCAGGGGGTCCCCTAAGTATTCAATTTAGTGGGAGTTAAGGGGAGTGAAGGGTAGTAGCCATAGGGCTACTTACCCTTGGGGTCACTACACCCACTAGATGACAACGTCCTGTGGGGAGTGGACATCACCCTATCCAGAGTTCCTAAATTCCACAACACACAAAAGATCGTGGAATTTCCTAAATTGTTTTTACTTCACGCTGGTCACCTTAGGTTGTTGCCAGTCTGGAAGTGTGACGTGCCTACTGTATAGCTAATTTTCCTGCCTCTGTCCAGGAGGGTCCCTGGGGGGCTGGTGTTTGGCAACTTCCTCTGATAAAGTCCAGATCTGCATACAGGGGGTGGGGGTGGGGGGCGGTGGTGCGGTTGGCAGCTTCCTCTGAGTCCAGATCTGCATACCAAAGGCGGTGGGCTTCTTTCAAGCTCCTGCCTTGAAATGCAGGTCATCTGGGGGGGGGGGGCGGATGACAACCCACCCCGGACAGGCTTTTGTTCCTGACCTCTCAAGAGCAGAGGCTTTCACCCTGGGAGGGCAGATTCTTGTCTGTTGGTGGCAGGCTGGCCAGAACTGGTAATTGCGCTCACCAGCAGTTGGTAGGTTTTTCAGGGAGCACCTCTATGGTGCATGTATTAATAAACCCATAACTGGAATCAGTGAGGGTGTACTAATCCGAGATGTTTGCTACCAGACATCCCTAGGTTTATAGAAGCCATCATATAGCTGGGGATCTCGTATTGACCAGTGTCCAGCACGTGTATTTAAAATGGCTTCCCTGCACATTTACTTTGTCTAAGAATCAATGAGACATAGTTGGGGCATATTTGCTTATTCCCTCACTTATAATATAATACACCATGCCTTAGGGCTGAAGGCCTGCTGTAGGGGTGACTTACAGATACTACAAGCAGTGTTTTAGGGGACTTATCACACAAGGGTGTGCGATGTTGTGTTTTCAATTTTTGGAGCACCTTATCACACAGCCTGCAATGGCAGTCTGTATAAGGTTGGTGCTGGGTGCTTCAGAGTGGCTCAAGTTGTGCTGCAGCTCTGAGGTTCCCTCTTCGGTACCAATGCCCTAGTTACCAGGGGTACCATTTACCAGGGACTTGTAGAGGGGATAAAGGGCCTGGTCACTTGAGAATCGAGTGACCAGGTGTCTTGTTTTAGGGAAGGAACACTGTTGCTGGGGACATGATTAGCAGGAACCCAGTGCGCTTCAGTCAAAGTTGCATCTAAAAACCAGGTAAAAAGTATGTGTGTGTTGGGGGGTGTACTGCAACCAGAATCCAGCTCCCTACTTTAAGCACCCTGTATCGGCTACCCAGGCCTTCCTTTGGGAGTAGCTTGCTAATATTAAAAAAGGAAGGTTTTGATCTGTCTGAAGGGTTTATTTTGCTGTGTCGAGTTGGCAGGTTTAAATCTGCCCGACTAGGCTGCCATGCCAGACCTAGAGTCTCGTTTTCACCTTGTCACTGTAGTGGTAGCACAATTAAGTGCTGCAGTCCATTAGAGACATTTACCTTACTAATTCTGGATACCTCTTTTACAATATATTTGAAACTTGAAGGTAAGTTAAATGAGCCAGTCTGGTATTAGGGGTCAGAGCACATATGCTGGGGCCTTGACCGCAGGGCCCAGAACACTACAGAGTCAAAACACCAGCAGCATCACTCCAAAAAGCTTGGGGGAATCCTACAAAAAGGTCCTTTCATACAGCATTTGTGCCAGGTCTTGCTGCTCTACAGTATGGGGACTTGCTGGTGTTGCTGATCTCCAGGACGTCTGTCTTCAGTTGCTGACCTTGCCTATTTAGAACTTTTATCTGAGGTGTACTGTGGAATTTATGCATCAGTTCATGGTGCTGTCATACAGTGACAACTATACCACAAATAGTCACCGAGGTGATGGTTAAGATTGCAGCTTCTCTGCAGAGGTTAGGAGTCCATGTACTCCCGTACTGTGAATGACTGGTAAGGGCAGGATTTCCTGCGCTGGTTACAGAACATCTCAGCACCACCACGCTTCTTCACAACCTGGCCTTTACATTCAACATCCATAAGTCACATCTTCCATTCACGCAAAGGCTGACGTTCAGTGGGCTGTTATAGACCCAACCATGATGTAAGCACTTCCTCCTCCTTAGAGAATTTCATCCTGGCCTGATGACCTAATGCATCCGGTTAGTTCTGCACACCAGATGGCGTATGTGAGCCCTTCAGTAGTGTCCAAGAAGCAAGTTTTTCAGCTTCAGTGCAAATTTTCGATTTGGTGGCCCCAGATCTACATTGCTTCATATTCACTGCCAATCTATTGGTGGGACTGTCCTCTCCTCCTACTGCAGTTGCAGACTACCATAGTTATGGATGCATCCTCATTTGGCTAGTGCAGGACTGTGGGTAGCATTTTGTGGCCATTGGTACGCGTCAAAAAAGGGTCTGCAGATAAATGTGTTGAAGCAGTAAGTGGTTCATCTCAGCATAAAACCTTTCTTCATTTCATTTTAGGCAGTGCCATTCAGATTCTGCTGAACACCACCACCACTATGCAGTTCACCAACATACAGGGCAGTGTGTGTCATAGACCTCTTTGCTGGGAGGCAGATTGTGGCACTGGCTTCCATAACAGTGTATTTTCCAGGTAGCAGTAAACCTTGCAGCCTCCCCCAACATAAGAGCAGATGTTCTATGTCGCCTCATTGGAGGATCAGAAGTGGAAACATAACCTAGAAGTGGTCTTTTTCAGATTGGGCTGTCCATGCATAGATCTCTTTGCATTAGTCTAGAATAGGAAGATTCCTAATTATTGTGCCACAGGGTTCCCTCAGAATGGTTCCCTAGTAGATGCATTCGGGTTTGTATGGTCACAGGGCACGATTTAAGCCTTTTCACCAATCCATCTTCTGGTGATAATGCTTCAGAAGGATCAAGCACAGCCTATCCCAGTATTTCTGCATTTTTGATTCACCCCCTCTTCTTCTTCTGCATAGGATGGACTTGCTATTATTGCAGCATGGTGGATTCGTCATCCACCTGAGCTTTCTTACACTGTGGCCGCACTCATGGAGATTGAAAAATGCCTACCCAAGTGATAGATGTCAGGAAACACACCACAGTATCTTTTCTGCAAGCTGCTGGAGTAGATTTGTTGGGTGAAGCAAGTCCGAAAGCTTCAATCATTTCCGCTCTCGTTTGACTTTTCATCAGGCCTTGCATTTGCTGCTGCTAAGAGATATTTGGCTGTGCTCCCTGCCTTTGTGGTTACCTGACTTGCCTTCTCCGTTTAAGTTGCCATTAAAGACTCACTTCGTTAATTTGTTTCCTTTGACTTAATTTATTGTTCACCAGTCGAATATAGATGTAGTGTTAATTTTTCGCATGGCATCTCCATGTAATACTGCATAGCTGCCAATGTTGTCAGTGTCTTCGAATGCCTAAAACTTTGACCTGTGCGTAGATGAACTGTAAGCCCTTTTGGTCCGGCCATCTTTCAGTGTTCTATCATGATAAACTGGTGCTTTGCAATATTCAGGATAAACCAGTAAAATGTAGTCATAATGGTAGCCAAATACAGCCATACATAAGGTAAAACCTGGCAAACAGGACATTTTGCTATGACTTCTATCTGAGAAGCCATGGCAGAGTGCATTTCTTTATTAATAAGAGTATGCATGCCAATATAAGCACTATGCCAATTCATCAGTAATGAAGTCATCCTCTTGTATGCAAAACTGAACCATGATGAACTATTGGATATGGGAGTAGGATTTTTAAATGTCAGTACTACAGTTGTGGTTTGGCATGATCTGATCTATTTGTTGGTTGGTACATCAGTTTACACCCCGGGCTTTCCAGCTTTCGGAGTGGTCTATCTAGGTAACGGGTCAGAATACAAATATGTTGAAGCATTGGCAGTGCCGTGGGCGAAATCTTTTGAGATCTTATGTTAATCAATCATAATAAAAAATACCACCAAAGAGCGAGGTCTCATCTCCCCTTTGCTGGTCCTTTAGTTTAGGTTATGCAGCTTCCTTACGACGAGGTTTTTAGAGTTTCCAAAAGCTTCAGCTGGTTTGGTGCAATATACCTTGAATGCTGATAACACCAGACATTGTTTCAAGCATACATGATATTTTGTTGGCTACCAGAATCTCCTTGACCGAAGACTCACTTATGTCCATAGGCTCTCTATTTGTTCCCAAACAGAGGAATTATAATCCTGAGTTAATTTCAAATTTCGTTACCACGTACATTACACACCCAAAATATTGCATCTAGTTAATTTGTTCCGTATACTTCCTGTCCCGGTTGTGGCTGAGAAGTGACTGAATTATTGCAGTGGGGTTTAACAATGCTACCCCCCACCCCCATTCTTGAATACAGGGGTGCCTTTTTTGAGACCATATACTAGATACCTTCTGCACGCATTGACATTTGAACTGAAATCTGGGTGCAATCTCTTTTAGATAAATCCTGCTGCACTGTGTTCTGGGGCCAGTGTAGGTAAAAAAAAGTGTCCAGTGTTTGGCCAAGAGCTTTCCTTCCACTTTGGGTGGTGGTTAATGGAAAGGTGTATTTTAATTAAAGGATACATACTGTGAATTATCACATAGCTTCTCTGTGTTGTCTGAGTGACTTACAAAAAATAAGAACACTTATGCAAAAATGTATTTGTGCAGAAGTTACTGTAGATCACCTGAGGGATAGAAGCAACACTGCTGAAGTAATATTAAGTTTCTTGTTTTGGCGTGTGGCTGATTATTTTATTTGCAGGCTCTTATTGTATTTCCGGAATATGTTAAACAGATAGCATTGAATGCAAATCTTCTTTTTTGCGTTTTTCTTATTAAGAAAAATACAAGAAAATAAAAAATACAAATAATCTTATTTGCAGAATGCTGTAGAAATCGTAGAATCATCAACCATTAATCTGTGCAAGGTCTTCCTTGTTGTGCATGAATATGTAGAAAATGTTGCTCAGCTGTTAAATATGAACCTAGGGATAGAAAATGTTTTTATCGTAGAACTACATAATACTCAAGTGTCTTCTGTCATTTACCAGGTAAATAATTTTGATTAAAAGTTAGACGCAGCCAAGAGCTCTAGATTCTACTGCTTAGTTTTTTATTATAATAATTATACCTCAATCAGATTAGAAAGTTTAATTTGCTGCAAATACTTTACAGAAAGAAGTTTCAGAGCTTTCAAGACCGCAAGCTCAAAGTGAGCAAAGAAGACAGCAAGGAACTCAAAAAAGCTAGGAAAGAAGGCAGTTTCCATGAAACATTGCTGGACAGGTAAGTAATATTCTTTGAAAACTGAAATCTGCTGAAATAAGTGTGATGGATGTCAGGTTAAGCAAATGGGACATAGTTGTTATTTTCACTTTCCTACTCAGCTCATTTGCGAAAGCCCTTAAAAGCTCCCCAAAAGATACTTCTGAAGTGCTAAATGTATATAAGTATGCACACATTCGCCTCAGCTTGGAACAAGTTAGAACCAGGAGCTTTGACTTGAGGTATAATACTCAAGCTTGTAATGTGTGCTAACATGGTGATGGAGCACTGTTAAGAAAAACATTTAAAAAAAACTTGTTTTCCTCTTTTCTCCAAAGTAAAAACATTGTTAAATGCAGATTTCATTCAATGTCTAATTTGGTAGCGTTTTCGATTCAACAGGCTCATTAACATTGTTAGTTCATAGGCAACATCCTGAAAGAGACCCTTTTCCACTATAGTATCTGTAAGTCTTAGTTTCTTCTGCAATATGTACACACAGTTTCAGGGTGTACCTCTGAAGACCGCCTTTCAGTGCAAATTTGAATAATAGATAGGGTTCGAATATTTCTACCTGCATGTTCAAAACTAAATTCCCACCTGTCTATACAGTTTACCTTATTGTCACTTTTTATTTCCTCGCTTTTCAGCTGTGTTAAACAGACATTTAAATTTGACACTTGCGGCCTGATTTAGAGTTCAGCACAAACGTGACAAATGTCTTGTTCGCCATATTTCAAATGGCATTGTATATAATAAGAATATCAGTCGTGTTTGTGACAGAGTAACCCGTTCCCCAAACTCTAAAATGCAGATGGAAACTGTACAAACAAGCAACATGCAGCCTTCTTCTCTTCTTTTTGCTGATCTGATATGCTAACAGCTTCTGTGACTGGAAACCCTCCACGCATCTCCAATTAAAGTTCTCATAGTTGCTCTGAATTGTATGTAAACCGTATGACCCGTTTTTTTTTTTTTAAAGCAAAGTGCTGCTCTGAAAAAAGTACCCCATGTTACTTTTTCATTTTCTATAGCACAAATTATCTGGCACTTTCGCTAACAATAAGTAAGGTTTAGAAAGGCAATGTGGTCACTTATAAAATATACACGTGGTGTTGAGGTTTTCATTCACTAGTTGATAGTTATTTATCTCCACACTGCACATTTAGCAGGTAGGAAAGTAGGGATAAGGTCAATTTGGTTGCAACTTAAAACAAGGTTCTTGCTGCTGTAAACGTGCTTTTAAGCACATTATCTTTTTACTTTTAAGTGAAGAAAACAACTTCCTAAAGCTTGTATTGTTTATCTGAGAAACGCATTTCTACACAATTACAATGGAAGCTGACTTACAAAGTATCAAACATGTTAATGTTAACACCAAAAACATTTTTCATCTGGAGTCTAATAGCAGGCCCCATCGATAGAAGAAGGAAAAATACCAGATGACATTTTCTTTGCCTACAGACAGGATACGTATCTAATGAAACTAAGTCATGGAGAGAAGACATTGCAGGGGAGCAAGAAGGCAGGGGTTAGAGCAGTAGCGAAATGAGGAGCATCAAACAACTGCCATATTACCTAATATGGTGAGCTTATAAAAATGTGGCACAAATAAACTGTTAATAAACGCACAGTGACAAGTTGCTGGTGTTCATAATAATAATTTAGTATTATTTTTATTATTTCTCTATGAGCAAGCAGAAGAGAAGTGTAAAGTATAGGCGAGAAGCAGAGAAAATAAATAAACAACTTTGGGATTCAAGGCTTTCTCTATACGTAATCTTAAACTATGATTGAAAGGTGCTGATTTGATTAATTTCATGTTAAAATAAGGATTGCATGTAGTGTCAAAGTATTCTACTAAATTTTCTTTTCTTTTCTGATTTTTTTTGTTGTGTTTTTTTGTTTTTTACAGGCGATCTAAACTGAAAGCAGATAGATACTGCAAATGAAAAGAAGAGACGTATATTGTTATGAACATTGACACTGAACCTGTAAATAGTACACATTAAACTTTACGTTTTTAATCTTTTGATAATTGTTTTTTCTGCCTGATTTTATTCTGGGTGCATCTTCTAGAAAGGTAACCTTTTCTGAGCTTTGAAGGGAAGAGGAAGAGAGTTACTTAAATTTACCCAGAAAAGTAAATGTACATGTAGGGGTCTTGCAGCTCGAAGTATAAATGGCATCCACTCAGTTTATTAAACTCAGAACAAGGGAACCTCAACACAAATGTGCAGATTAAATCTTCCTTGCATATTACTTTATGATAAATTAATTAATTCAATCATATACTTACATAAATTCATTTGAAAAAAGATACTTCATACACATAAAAACAATGAAAACCTAACCGAGCAGAGACCCCACATTCATTCTTAATAATTAAAAACTCGAAAGTCATTTGTAGTGTGTAGGGTACACATTTTCAAGCGGATGTATCTGCAATAAAAAAAATGAAGATTCCCAATATTTCATTCTCAGTCGAAACTCAACATAATTACTCTGTTTAAGAACCTTTAAATAAAAAAATATATATATATATCTTCGATGGCATGTGTAGCTGCAGATACACTTGATATGCATATCGATTCCGACATCTAGTGTTGGGCTCGGAGTGTTACAAGTTTTTTTTCTTCAAAGAAGTCTTTTATAGTCACGGGATCGAGTGACTCCTCCTCTCGGTTCCATTGCGCATGGTCATCGACTCCATTGTTAGATTGTTTTCTTTCCGCCGTCTGGTTCGGACATGTTTCCTCTTGCTCCGAGATTTCGATTCGGAAAACTTTAGAAAACCTTCCCTTTCGCCGGTATTCTCAATCGCGTTCTCCATCTAGCATCAAACTAGTAGTACCGGCGGAAAACCACTTTGTTCGCCTTTCTGGGAGCGTGCGCCCAACTCAGGCCTATTCAGGCAGACCGCGTGGAGAGCCTGATGGATTGGACTACATTCCGATTCTGCCTTCGGTGCCACCCCAAGTACCCATACACAGACCAGCATTTGGTTTGCAACCTGTGTCTTTCTCCAGACCATCGGGAGGAAAACTGTGAGGCCTGTCGATCATTTCGATCAAAAAAGACTCTTCGAGACCCAAGAGCAAGAAGGCTGGAAATGGCCTCGAAGAGCAGTGAACATATCGACGTCACTGAAAAGGAGCAGGCGCAAACAGCAGTCTCTGGAGTCCGAAGACGACAGACCCATCACAGCCACCCAGCATGCGAGTACGTCTGCCCTGCACCCAAACACAAGAAACATCATAAGGCCTTGGGTACCCCACTGCCAGAAGGCCATGGTTCAGCCTGAAAAAAGACTGTCAGTGACCGACCTTCGGGTTTGGCACCGAAAAATGCCACACCTCCGACTACTTCGGAGTCGACAAAAAGTATCAAGGGCTCCATTTTGGACTCCAGCAAAATGCAATTTTTGGAGTCGAAAATTAGGAAGACAGTTTTGAAGCCGAGACCTTCCACAACATTTTCGATACTGACAAAACATCAAACTTTGTAACCGAAAAAAGACAGGTTATACAGAGGAGGAAGGACTTTGCAAAAAACTATGAGAAAGCCATAAAACCTCTGAGGAAGAGTCGGACATTGAGCCCATTCTACAAGCTATGGATGAGAGGCAATCTAGGATACACATCCATAAAGAGACGGGGAGAATTATTACAGCACCTCCTCTAAAGACAAAGAGAAAGCTGGCATTCCAAGAAGAACTGAATACTGCACAGCCCCCAGCTAAAGTGCCAAAGCAAAAAGAGAAGCCAGTACCCCCTCAGTCTTCTCCTCCTCATTCTCCACACCTATCTACCTCGCCTGACACCAGCCCTCCTCCAGTGCCTTCTCCAACACATTCTTTTGATTCCAAAGAAGACATTTTAGATGCATGGGATCTTTATGATCCTGATCCCATCCAGATAACGACTCCGACACCTACCCATCTAAACCATCTCCACCTGAAGATACTACAGTATACAATCAGGTCATAGCCAGGGCTGCAGCTTACCATGGGGTAACAATGCACACAAAACCATTAGAGGAAGATTTTATGTTTAATATGTTATCCTCAACACATTCTAGGTACCAATGCCTCCCAATGTTACCAGCTTGGTAAAACAAGCAGACCAAATTTTTAATGAGCCTGTGAAATCAAGAATAATCACACTTAGAATAGAAAAGAAATATAAGCCTGCACCCTCTGGCCCTGATTACATTACCCATCAGATACCTAGTTAGTGCTTCACGAAAGAGGGCAAATAGCTGGTCTTCAGGAGATGCACTCCCTCCTGATAAAGAGAGCAGGAAACTTGACGCTGCAGGGAAGAGAGTTGCGTCCCAAGCAGCAAATCAATGGAGGATAGCTAATTCCCAGACACTACTAATCCGTTATGATAGAGCTCATTGGGATGAGATGCAGGATATCATACAGCACCTCCCAAAAGAACACCAAAAGAGGGCACAACAGGTAGTAGAGGAAGGGCAAGCTATCAGTAACAACCAGATAAGGTCTGCCCTTGATGCGGCTGATACAGCTGCAAGGAGCGTGAACACAGCAATTACCATTGGAAGACATGCATGGCTGCGCTCCTCTTGTTTTAAACCAGATATCCAGCAGACTGTGTTAAACATGGCTTTCGGGCCAGAGGTCGACACTACAATAGAAAAATAGCGAAAAGACTCCAATACAGCAAAGGCAATGGGTGCTCTGTATACTACACCATATAGGGGCTCATTTCGTAAGCGTCCGTTTCGAGGAGGTTTTAGACCACAATCCTCCGAGGCATCAACATCACAAGCAAAACCAACATATCAAAGCCAGTACCAGCGAGGGGGCTTTAGAGGAACATACAGAGGACAATACTCTAGAAATAGAGGTAAATTCCAAACCTCTAAACAACCAGCAACACAGCCAAAACAGTTGCTTCCTTCACTCCCGTCCACTCCACACATCTCCTGTGGGGGGAAGACTACAGCAGTTCCACGCACATTGGAAAAATATCACCACAGACAACTGGGTGTTATCAATTATCTGCAATGGTTATTGCCTAGAATTGATAAACACTCCTCCAACTATTCCACCAAAATATCACAAATTAACCCCAGAACATACAGTTCTGTTACAACAAGAGGTTCAATCTCTACTACTCAAACAACAATATAATTAGTTCCACAGTCTCAACTAGGAACAGGAGTTTACTCACTATACTTTCTAATTCCCCAAAAAGATGGCACCCTCAGGCCAATATTAGGATATAAAAATTTAGGGGCCTGAGGCCTATCAGAACATTTTCACATGGTAACTCTGCAAGATGTTATTCCGCTACTACAAAAACAAGATTTTATGACAGCCCTAGACCGCAAAGATGCGTATTTCCACATACCCATCCACCCAGCTCACAGAAAATACCTCAGGTTTGTCATACAAGGACAACACTACCAGTTCAAAGTGTTACCTTTCGGCATAACAACAGCTCCAAGGGTGTTCACAAAGTGCTTAGCAGTAGTAGCAGCTTACCTAAGAAGACAACACATCCATGTCTTTCCATATCTAGGCTATTGGCTAATAAAATCAAGCAGTCATACACAATGCCAAAATCATACACGTTACGTGATAGAAACTCTTCACACGCTAGGATTTTTGATAAACTACCAAAAGTCATACCTTCAACCAGCACAAATACAACCTTATTTAGGTGCGTATCCAAATACACAAAGGATACAGACTTTTCAAAATCTAATTCCACTTATACAACCAAATCAACAATACACAGTAAGATTTGTCATGGAAATCTTAGGAATGATGGCATCTTGCATAGTAATAGTCCCACATGCAAGACTAAACATGAGGCCCTTACAACAGTGCCTTACACAACAATGGTCACAGGCACACGGTCAACTTCAAGTTCTAGTGTTGATAGACCGCCAAACACATATGTTCCTTCAATGGTGGAATCGCAGCAATTTGATAAAGGGGCGGTTGGATTTCTAGGTAGCAGGATCGTTCCTGGTGTGGGGGACTGAGTCTGACCCACTTGGAAAGACGTCTATCACCTTCAATCCGGTTTTGCTCTGGCTAACTAGCAGTGCCTCATCTCTCCCACGGGGGAGGAATGATTGGGCAGCCGAGCGCATGACATCTTTAGAACTTCTCAGGGAAGTCGTGGTCACTCAGGTCCCAATCAACTCTCTCATTTACGGTATGATCTCATATACAAATGACATAGGCAGTTTAAGTTTTATATATTGTTTTTAATAAAACGACAGTATTTTAGATAATAAGGCGTGAGCCTCAATAACCAGAACCATACAACACAGTAGGATTGAAATAGTCACGATGAGAGTGAAACATAAAAACAACGCTATCATGGTGTTAATAGATTCTATTCTCTCTCAGTCAGTTATGTTTCGAGCACAGCATGTTAAGCTACTAACTTGCCTTTCAGATTCCCCGGGAAGACAACAACCCTCTTACCTGAGCAAAGGCCTGTGATCTGGTTCAATATCTGCAACAAGGCAGTCAGCGTCTAGTTGTGGTTCCCCTGGTCGGAATCTCCCTCTTGCGTGTATTAGGACAAGGAAGTGTTTTTATAACTAATATGTCAGTGTGATCACAAAATGTCCTACGCAAGTAATCCAAAGACTAAACTCCTACCACGTCTATCGGCAATGTACCAGACTGTATCCTTGACTGAAGCACAGAGTGAACAAGAATGTGTTATTGAGAACTCCAGTGCTGAAGCAGGCTAAACAGTGTGATATAAAAAATAAAACAAGACCGTAGAACTGGCTATTTGTAAAATAACAGTACGAAGCTGAATAAAATGCATTTAGAGCAAAGTGCACAGAGGCTCTATGCTGCAAGCAAAGGAATAAAATACATCCAGTGCAAAATGCACAAAGGCCAAATGTCTGAAGCAAACTTGCAAAGGATACATAAAAATGACCACACTACACCCTCCCCTTGTCGGTAGTAAGTGGTTCCACCCTAAACGATAACAATAATAATATGCCCCAGATGTGAAAATACACAAAATATATTTCGACAAGTCCAGAGGACATCAAAGCACAGAACCATATTTAATTTTTTAAGCATGTGACGGTAAAGCCAAATCAATACAATGTCAATTTAGAAGAAAACCCAATTTCTAATGGAAGCCACGAAAAGCAGGAGATCCTCCACTTCAGCAGATGTCAACACCGGAAAATCCATGCCAAATACTATCATGGAGCAGGTGTGTTCCAAAGCCCTAGAACCATCCAAGGCGGCATCCGGTGCAGAGCCTATGAACGAGACAATACCATCTTCCTCCAGGAAGGGAATCTCGTAAACTGCCTCACAAAGCAAACGCAACCGCAGTGCACATGTCTGGGAATGAGCCCTAATCGGGAACATCAACAGATTAGCATCAACCACTGGGGGGTGCTGCAGTGAGAGACAGAGAGCCATTGCATGTTCAAACGAGCACCAGAGGCACCGAAACACGGGTTGCACACAATCCAGAACTGGTCGGAATGACAGAGACCAGTCACACTCCAAATGTCCCAGGAGTGTCGCTCCAAAATGCTGCATCATGTGCTCACGACACAGCTGCGCAGATGGGAGCACCCATATTGGATCTTGTCGCGGTGGGACAGCCATTGCGGAAGAACAACAGCAAAAGCAAAACATCAGCCAATAAAGCCAAAGTTATCGGAAATCCTCCAAAGATGCTTCTGAAAATAGAATGAATAGCCGAAGGTATCAAACCGAATATGGAAGAGAAGGCATGAGCAAACCCAACACCAACGGCTTTAAAAATATGTGCAATTCCAACAGTGTTGGACGCATTAAATATATGTCCCACGAGTTCACCAAAGTAGCTCGGAAAGTTAGTATTTAAAAGGGACTGTATTTCTGCTGATGACCTCGCCACCTGAAGTGCGTAGGTCTCGCATGCAGATGTAAGGGCCACATGCTTTTGAAGCAATAGAGCCTTCAGTCGACTCAACTTGTCGAAATTCACCTTTGAAGTAGCAATGTGAGGCCAGATGTCTGCTACCTCCCTAAATTGAGTGGGGGGAAACAACACATTCCCGCAGCACGTAACGGCCTTGGTGACAACGACCACGTAAACTATTCCGGCCTGCTTGCCACAACAGGCTTCACTGTTAAGAAGGACATAGCTGCCGTTTGAAAGCACCTGGAATGTGCTTTTAATCACGGGGACTGGAACTCCCTTTAGATAGCAAGCTAAATTCGCAACTGAGGCATTACATGCCCCGTGCAAGGACAGCTGCTCACAAACCATCGAATGGCTGACAGAAGTTTCACATTCGCTATTGCTAAGAAAAACCTCCCTCATACCATTAAGACATCTGTATAAAAAGGGAAGATCCCACACCTCATGTATGTAACTGTCTCCTAATTTCTCATATCTGCCCACCGGAATATGCTTCAAACAAGAAGTGAATTGCAGAGTGGAAATAGGCAAATTTATAACCCAGTGTATCAACCATTCAGCTGACAGAATCTCAGCCACAGTAAAAGGCAACTTCTCCAACTTTTCAATATTCAACATAACATATGTCGCCTCCTTTTTAGCCATCAGCTGCTGCTGACGCGTCAAATTAAAGGAAAAAAATATCTCCTTGGCTTTGATGTGCTGCCACGGAACGCGACCCGCCTTCAGTGTCTGTAGAGTCCAACCCAACTGCATAATGGACCGCGTTTGACTCTGCCCATGATATATAGAAGACATATCTGATCTAATAATGTCTATTGCAGGGGAAACAATGTTGTCAATCGTATATAACGGTCGGACAGGGTATGCATTCCATTATCCACAACGGAGAACGCTTGTTTCAAATTCTCCTGATCTATCTGCCTCAACCGGGCCGCTGCCTCCTGTTGTGAAAGTTTCCATATCTCATTGTACGCTTCATACAAAAAACGTTTCTTCCGGGGCACTCTTGGACCTGACAAAAAATCCTGCAAGTCAGTATAATTAGACAGTAACGTGAGATGTGTCTTCACCGCATCTAGCGTGGATGATTTTAACCATTGTTGACAAAGTTTCCCCACGCTATATGAAGTAACTATATCAGCATGTTCTGGTGATATGTAACAAGGGTCTACCCTACTAGTCCTGAAACCCCCGGAAGAGGTGACAAAACGTTGATGACACCCATTAGTGTCTATGGGCCACAATAACCACCCGCCTGGACGTGTCAATGAAGTG
This sequence comes from Pleurodeles waltl, assembly GCF_031143425.1. Taxonomy (NCBI): domain Eukaryota; kingdom Metazoa; phylum Chordata; class Amphibia; order Caudata; family Salamandridae; genus Pleurodeles; species Pleurodeles waltl. Next base: position 924,883,761 of record NC_090437.1, read on the forward strand.
TTAAGCGTACCATTCTGGACCCAGTCGGTAAGTTCACCAAATGTGGCATTAATATAACGCTTGCCAATCTTTCATTTTGGAAGGGACAGGTATGCCAGGCACATTCAATTCTCTAATCGTTGCTAAGCCTAAACAGCTAGTCTGTTGTACAGTGTCATTCAAGAAAATCATCTGGACAGGAATAATACATGCCCTAAACAATGTGTCCCTACCCTGCATTTGCCAATGTTTCATTCCCCAAACACTTTTCAAAGCAATAGTTTTGGACCAGTATTCATACACTTCAACAGATAATTTGGATACAAACAAATTGGAATACAATAATTTAGTATCAGTCAACAACATTTGCTTATTAGCATGCGGAGTAACTTTAGAATAATATGACTTAGCATTCTGTTGATGATGGCCAGAAAAATATGCAAATTTATCATAATAAGTTTTAGAACTCCCCTGTGGAGGAGTAGGGCAATGTTCCCATTGCATATACTCAAATATTGATTTAGGGCCACTGGCTTTATGAATAAAGTGGTGTCCATAATAATTATAACAAAACATGTCACCATAATAATCTCTAAACTGGTAGGCATCTTCATTTTCATAGACAGTATAATACTGCAATTCTGTCAACATAGAATCAACTGTCTTCACATCCCAATCATCAGATACAATGCCTGGTATAACAATATCATTCATTGATAATTTGAGAACATACGGTATTTGAATTATTTCAGTGGGACCATATATATCAAACATTACCCTATCCCATTCAATCCCATCCGGAATCGGTACAGCAGAAATGTTCACAAAAGACAAGTCTCTTCGAACCATATGTGATGATAAATGCGGTTTCAACACCTTCTCCACCTGCTCAATCTCAGACCGTTCAGGAAGAAAATGACCATGTATTACCAGAAAAAAGGTAACAACAAACCCCAGCCATAGAAAAAAGGTCATCACAGTCATGAAAAGCCACAGATAGTTACAAGGAATAACAAAATACGTGTTTTTGAGCCAAAACAGCAGCTGACGTGGACCCAAGACTGGTGTGGAAGAGGACGAAGAGTCCGACACTGTATCATCATTGTTATTAAAGCAGCCGGAGGCAGTTCTCGCAAAAGGTGCAACCGTAAACAAAGGAGAAGACTGCGTCTCTGGCCTTGCTACGCTGTAGATAACACCTTCAGCAACATCAGTAGTCACAGCAACTTGATCAAAAGATTCCAAATTATTCGTCGTTAGTGGAACAATCGCAAGATCATCCTCCACCCTCCCCAAGCTCGGAGAGGAAACCGCGTCGGTGCAAATCACCTGCAGCGGAACATCGCCCCCAGTAGTGAGAGGGATTCGGGAACTACTGGGCGTTCCTCTTGGTCTGCTGTGCAGAATCGGCCACATGTTGTAACTTGACATTGTCGATTGAAACAAAGCGATTTTCTTTGGCCCCTTGCAACGGCGGCAAAATCACAGTTCTTGTGCCATGGACCCCTATTACAGGGACTGGCGCTCGATACGAAGGGCCAAATTCTTTTTTCACTGCAACCTTTTCACGCACAAGATCCCCAACTCCTGGAATCCAACCAGTAGGCGTTACTGGTTCATCCATAATTCCTGTGGCGGCAGCACTGGCAGAAGAGTTATCTTCACAGAATTGTTGTAAATCCTGCAAAACAGTGACACAATCATTTATGTCAGAGGGCGAATCTGCCGCCTCCACACCAGGACCATCTAGATCAGGAACATACATTCGTGTTCCAAACAGGCACTCATATGAAGTACGACTCCCCAGGGACCTTCTAGGCAAGTTATTCAGTGCTCTCTGTACTGCATACAGGTGGGCTAGCCAGCTACGACCCGTACCTATAACTCTGGCCGTTAAGGATTGCTTTAAATCGCGATTTAAACGCTCCACAACAGAATTTCCCTCGGGATGAAATGGAGACGAGAACTGGAGTTGGACCCCCAACGAAGCCATGGTGTCCCTGAATGCCTTAGAGGCAAAAGCAGGGCCCTGGTCCGAATGAAAAGCCGCAACTGCATATGTATCGACAAAGATGCGCAAATCTTTAATAACAGTCTGAGCGTCAGCCGAGCGCTGTGGCCAGACCCACACAAATCCGGAGCACGAATCTACAGCTACTAATATATATTTGTATGCACTATCTGGGGACAACGGACCACAATGATCCAAGTACACACACTGTAATGGTTTATTTGATATTAGAAGGGGCGTCTGCTGCGGACGTCTAGCCGTGGAAACTTTAATTTGCTGACAAATGTCACAACAAAGGACATACTGCTTCGTCTCTTTATAGAGACCAGGCCACCAGTAACGGGCCTGTAAGAGCGAAATTGTGGCTGCCACGCCAGCATGTGCAGATGCCGCCCCCTCATGAGCTGCAGTGCTCAACTGAGGTCGCATAATTTTATTGGGCATGTCGCGTACACCAACGCCCGGGATTTTAACCTCAGCGTTCAGCATACCACCCATGGAATAATGATATTTAGAAGAGAATCCTTTAGGATATGGCGTGCAATCAGCCGTAGCCCGTATGGCAGCCAAAATCTCTGTGTCTGGTTTGGAACTCAAACGAGTTACTGCGGCTACAGTGGCAACTGCCACTGCCGACTTGGCGGCTTCATCACCGAAAGTATTTCCAGCAACGTGTAGTCCAACGCGCTGGTGTCCAAGTGTATGCACAACATGGACTTTAGGAAGCGTTTCCTTCAGATCCGCAACCTTCCCCCACAGTAACCTGTGTTTTATGGTGTTGCCTTTGGAATCTCTGAACCCATTTAACCTCCAGTAATACAAATATTCATTGAAAGACTGAACACAGTAATAGGAATCACAAACCAGCAGTGTAAACTGTGTCGGATCCGCATGTTCCAATGCTAATAACAGAGCTTTCAGCTCAGCCAACTGTGCCGTACAGTCTCCCAAGGTCTGCGTATAAGTATGTTGGGGGCAGAACTTCTCCCCCCTCCATATAGCCACTCACCACCGCACATGCAGCGGAATACTGCTGTTTAGTTCCCACCGCAGGTTGCGCAGAGCCATCAGTATACATGACCACTTGATATTGATCAATAGGCAACGTGCCAGCGGGAACTGGGTACTCCATTTCATATTGAAGAAATTCTTGAGTCTGCAGTTTTGGGTCAAAAATATAATCTACATCAGTGGCTGTCAGACGTAGCCCATTGTATCCATCGCGGGTGTAGCGCTTTCGCATTAGGAACACTCGCTTTCGTAACAGCCTCTAAGGCTGGAATCGGGGAAACGACAATGATGCGTTGGCCCTGGGCAAGAGGTCTTTCTTTAATCACAGCCATCTGTACAGCAGTGAGAATTTTCTCAGTTTGTGCAAAACGTTGTTCTGCAGCAGAATACAAGTGAGACTTGTATCCAATCGGGACTGTCTCACCTTCATTAAAGGTGACATACGTAAACCCAACGGCCCCAGCTATTACTCTGATGACCAGATGTGTCTTATTGTCCCGTGTGTGTAAATGTTTCACAGCTAAGAGATCAGTTTGCAAGTCTCGAATAATATGTGTATGCTCAATTGTCCAAAATCTACTCAAAAAATTTGGGCGAATCAACTCGTATAAAGGCTTTATACGTGTAGCATAATCAGGAATGTAAGTTCTGCCAAAATTTTGAAATCCCAACAACGATTGGGGTTTCTTAATCGTATTTGGAGGTTGCAATCGTGCACATTTTTCCAAAAAGTGTGGCGTTAGGCTCTTGCCCTCATTCGACAGCTCATATCCCAGGAAAATGACGCTCAGGAAGGCAATTTTCAACTTTTTGAAGTTAAACTTGACGCCAATTTCGGCAAATCCCACAACAATGCGGGCTACCCGCCTTAAATGTTGTAGCAACTCGTCATCTGTCAGATATAGATCATCAACATATGACAATGCTTCAGGGTCCAACTCGTGCAAAATTTCAGTCACACAAGCTGAAAACAGTCCTGGGCTATTCTTATACCACTGAGGCAAACGACAAAAAGTTTCTGAGAGCCAAACGCACAAAAGCTAGTAAAATCCCTACTTTCGGGTGCTATATTCTGGCAGAAGAAACCATTCGAGATGTCTAAAGTTGTTTTGTATTTTTTCCGCACTATATTATTCATAAGCGCAGCGCTGTGTGAATTTTGTATTGCTTGTGTGCGTGTATGTCCATTTAAATGTCTGTAATCCACCACTATCCTATAAGAATGGTCCGGTTTAGCTACAGGGAATAAAGGATTATTCATCGGTGAGACACAGGGTTCAATTACTCCCTGGTACTCCAATTGTGTAAGTATGTTCCTTACCGATGCCCTTGTTTCAAATTTAATAGGATATTGCGGTTGTGGCTGTGGTTCGCCTTTAATTGGAATTACATGATAAGGTGAATCCCTATCCCACCCCACATGATTTCTATATAAGGCGGGTGCTTGTGCCAGAGCCCATTTAATGCTATAGGACTCTGCGAGTTCTCTCGGAACAAGTGGTGAGAACGAAGGTGTAATAACCTCCTCCCCAATTGGACAGTTGCGAACAAAGTCTGGGGGCCAATCCTGTTCGGCTAGCAGAATGTCATACAGTTTGACTACACAATCCCAAAAGATGGCGTTTATTGTGCGCTCAATGTCCCCTTCTAATTGTAAAGTTACTGTATAAACTCTATCGGGATCCGAGACACGCATATCTTCTGTTTCGACTTGTATGAAGTCATCAGTTGCTTTCACCTCCAGATGCTCTAGAAGATTCCGGCGAACTATTGTGACCTCTGCCGCGCTGTCTAACAGTGCTATTGCCCATGTCTTGTTCTTCAAGAGAACTCTCTTCTTGTGCGGCATGTCTAACCGAGACCGCCGCCACCTTTTTCTTTTTAAACTGTTGTTTTTGTTGGACCGGTTTCTCTTCCTTTTTGACAGAAACCTCCGATGAGCGTTGTGATTCCTGTCTCGGTTTCACGTACTCAGTTCTCCGCTCTGACCGCCCACCTCTCTCATTTCTCTTTTCCGATGAGTCCTGAAAGGAACGAGATTGGCGTGTATCAGTATATTGATATCTATCAGGCATCTTCAAATTATCCCTATTTCTGAGATTATACCTAGCCTGCGGGGTCTCCGATCGCAGAGATTCTCCCCTTTCTTTTTTAGGTGTTTGCTGTTTTTTCTCCCAGCGCTTCTTAGTACCCTCAGGTTGCTGTTGTTTAGTAGTATCCTTACTACCCTTACCCTGAAACTGTGGTTTCTGCGGTCTAGCCCCTAGGCTATCACAACCGATACTCGAATATGTTTCCGCTATTCTCGGCAGTTCCCGCTCTTGATTTAGCTGCGGGACGTCTCGAAGACGCATACGCACCGCTAGTGCTACTGCCTCCCCTTTTAGATTACTCAATATGATGGAAGAAACCGTGGCAAAATTTCCCATCAGCTGCATCCCTAAATCTAAGGCCGGGGCTGCCCCATATTCATCTTGAATTTGTTTAAGCACCTCCGGTAAATTAGCCAATGTCGGTGTACCGTGTGCTGTAGTATAGAGCGCGGCAAACACCGTGCCCCATGTATTACAATGGTCCACTGTAGGAACCATACCAAACTGTAAACACATAGTCAATATTCTATGTTTATCCTGAGGTCCCGTATGGGGAAATACTGCTTCCAGCGTATTAATTTTTTGTGCCAGCCAAAATGGAGCTTCCTCTCGTTTAGCCAGTACTTTACCCATAACTGAGTGCACAGTGGCCGGATTGATACCCGGAACCACTGCATGTGGTTGTGCCGGAGCAGCACGCGCTGGGTTTGTGTTTAGTGTCTGCATCACAAATTGAACTAAGCGTCTATATGTAGCCGTTAAGTCTGTATATAAACGACGAACTTCAGCCACTGCCAATTGAGCAACCGCAGGATGTGGTGTATATGTAGCCAATAAGGGCCAGGTAGGACCATCATTACTTAGTGGACCTAACCTAACTGGTGCTATGGTGTGTGGGAGGGCGCCATCAAGCCAATTATTATGTTCTTGATAAGATAAAGGTATCTCTAAATATGCATATGCCCTGTATTGTCCAGGAGCATTCGCAACAGTGTAGTCATGAAATGTGTGTGAAGCCCCATCAACTGCCGGAAACACGACCCAAGAATAAAAAAGTTCTGTTCTATAGGCTGCATGGGCGTCCACCAGAAACGTGACCGGACCCCCCTGGTTCGTCAGACCATGTGCTAACAGATGTCCCGTGAGCGGGTGTCGTATATTAACTGCGATGTTCATTACTTGGGGATTCGCCATTATGAAAACAGCGCTAGAAGGCACAGCAATATCGGGGTTTTCCTTTCAGAGTTCAAGCTTGAACAACCAACCACAAAAAAAAAATAGGATCTACCTATATTGCGGTGGCGGAAGTCCTCAGTGCCACGGACGTCTCCGTTAACGGAACCGAGGAGTCAATATATATATATATGAGACCGAGAGAGTCAGTCGGACCCGAAAATTAGAGCCAGACCAATCGTTGGCGGTGCCATGTCGCGTGGGCTCTCATTATCCTGAATGAGACTACTGGATTTCTAGGTAGCAGGTTCATTCCTGGTGTGGGGGACTGAGTCTGACACACTTGGAAGGACCTCTTTCACCTTCAATCCGGTTTTGCTCCGGCAAACTAGCAGTGCCTCATCTCTCCCACCGGGGAGGAATGATTGGGCAGCCGAGCGCATGACATCTTTAGAACTTCTCAGGGAAGTCGTGGTCACTCAGGTCCCAATCAACTCTCATTTACGGTATGATCTCATACACAAATGACATTGGCAGTTTAAGTTTTATATATTGTTTTTAATAAAACGACAGTATTTTAGATAATAAGGCGTGAGCCTCAATAACCAGAACCATACAACACAGTAGGATTGAAATAGTCACGATGAGAGTGAAACATAAAAACAACGCTATCATGGTGTTAATAGATTCTATTCTCTCTCAGTCAGTTATGTTTCGAGCACAGCATGTTAAGCTACTAACTTGCCTTTCAGATTCCCCGGGAAGACAACAACCCTCTTACCTGAGCAAAGGCCTGTGATCTGGTTCAATATCTGCAACAAGGCAGTCAGCGTCTAGTTGTGGTTCCCCTGGTCGGAATCTCCCTCTTGCGTGTATTAGGACAAGGAAGTGTTTTTATAACTAATATGTCAGTGTGATCACAAAATGTCCTACGCAAGTAATCCAAAGACTAAACTCCTACCACGTCTATCGGCAATGTACCAGACTGTATCCTTGACTGAAGCAAGAGTGAACAAGAATGTGTTATTGAGAACTCCAGTGCTGAAGTAGGCTAAACCGTGTGATATAAAAAATAAAACAAGACCGTAGAACTGGCTATTTGTAAAATAACAGTACGAAGCTGAATAAAATGCATTTAGAGCAAAGTGCACAGAGGCTCTATGCTGCAAGCAAAGGAATAAAATACATCCAGGGCAAAATGCACAAAGGCCAAATGTCTGAAGCAAACGTGCAAAGGATACATAAAAATGACCACACTACAGTTTCAAAACTCTGTGCTTCAGACCATAATCACGACAGATGCATCAATGATTGCTTGTGAGCTCACTTATACAATTACAATATTCAAGGGCAATGGGATGTCAAACAGAAACAGCTACACATAAACCATTTAGAATTATAAGCTGTGCTCCTTGCCCTAAAAGCACATCAACCTCTTCTCAAATAGAAGAATGTTCTTATAAATACAGACAACATGACAACCATGTATTATCTCAGCAAACAGGGCGGGACACATTCATCTCAACTGGCTCTTCTAGCCCAGACAATTTGGAAATGGGCAGTTCACAATCAAATTCACTTATTAGCACATAAAATTCCAGGGATAGACAATCAGTTGGCAGATGTCCTCAGCAGAAATTACCAACAAACACACAAATGGGAGATTCACCCTTAAGTACTTCCAAAAGTGGGGAACACCAGACTTAGATCTATGCGCAACAAGCGAAAATACAAAATGCCCAAACTTCGCATCCAGACACCCACATCCCCTATCCAGGGGCAATGCTCTATGGATCAGTTGGTCATGGATATTTGCTTACGCTTTTCCCCTTCTCCCACTCCTTCCGTTTCTAGTCAACCAGTTGCATCAAACTTCACTCAACATGATACTCATAGTACCAACATGGGCACGTCAGCCATGGTAAACAACACTACTAGATCTATCTGTAGTACCTCACTCCAAATTCCCACACAGACCAGATTTGCTAACACAAAACAAAGGTCAAATCAGACATCCAGACCCCAATGCTCTCAATCTAGTGATTTGGCTCCTGAAGCCATAGAATTTGGATATTTAAAACTCCCATCAGCATGTATGGAAGTCATTGAACAAGCATGAAAACCCACTACTAGACAGTGCTACGCAAACAAGTGGAAAAGATTTGTCTACTATTATCAATCTAAAACCATAGATCCTCTTACAGCATCAATACAAGACAGCGTTACTTCGTTTACAAAAATCAAATTTAGCCTTACTGCAATATCTGCATATTTACAAACTATTCAGCATAGTTCTTTATTTAGAGTTCCTGTTATTAAAGCTTTCATGGAAGGGATAAACACATCATTCCACCAAGAACACCACCAGTTCCATCTTGGAATTTAAATATAGTGCTTACAAAACTTATGGGACCATCTTTTGAACGCATGTACTCTTGCCAAATTCAATTCCTAACATGGAAGGTTGCCTTCCTTGTGGCAATTACTTATTTAAGAAGAGTAAGTGAAATACAAGCTTTCACTCTTGAAGAACCTTTTTTCCAAGTACACAAACACAAGGTTGTACTAAGAACAAATCCAAAATTCCTACCAAAAGTAGTCTCACCATTTCACATCAATCAAACAGTGGAATTGCCAGTCTTCTTTCCACACCCAGATTCTGTGGCAGAAAGAGCTCTGCATACACTAGATATCAAAAGAGCTCTAATGTATTACATAGACAGAACGAAACAGTTTAGGAAAGCAAAACAACTTTTTGGAGCTTTCCAACGACCACATACAGGCAATCCTATATCAAAACAAGGTTTTGCAAGATGGATTGTTCGATGTATACTAACATGTTATATCAAATCAAAAAGACAACTTTTAGTCACTCCTAAAGCACATTCTACAAGAAAGAAAGGTGCAACAATGGCTTTTTCAGGAAACATACCAGTGGCTGATATATGTAAAGCAGCTACATGGTCAACACCTCGTACATTTACTAAACACTACTGTGTTGATTTCTCACAACAACAAGCCACTCTAGGACAAGCTGTCCTAAGAACAATATTTCAAACAACTTCAACTCCTACAGGCTAGCCACAGCTGTTTTTGGGAGGAGTAACTGCTTTGTAGTCTATGCATAGCATGTGTATCTGCAGCTACACATGCCATTGAACGGAAAATGTAACTTACCCAGTGTACATCTGTTCGTGGCATGTTGTGCTGCAGATTCACATGCACCCTCCCAGAAAGAAAAGGTGTCTGGTGGGTTGGTGGAAGAGCAGACATGTTGTTGAGGTAGTCCAGTCCTTGATCTTGCAGGGCTTTGTAGGCGTGCATGAGGAGATTGAGATTACATCTCTTCTGGACAGGGAGCCAGTGGAGATTTCTGATGTGGGGGCCTAGGTGGGTGGAGGTCTGGGAAGGTCAAGGATGAGTCTGGCAGTGGTGTTCTGTGTCGTCTAGCGTCTCTTTAGGAGCTGGGAGGATATGCCAGCGTAGAGAGCATTGCACCAGTCAAGGTGGCTTGTGACTATCTATTTTTACATTTAGCCTACTTTTAGACGTCTCAGTTTGAAAGATATACCTGGCTTTTTGGAAATTGTATACCAGCTTCAAGGATGTGTTCATTAACACTGACATAAATTCTAACCTGGAAGTTACAACTGCAGACATGACTAAATTCAGTGTTTAAGGAAACTGCAAGACGAACTGTTCTTGAAATATGTGGTGTAACGTTTGATAATATTAAGAAAGTAGACCTGTTAGCTGGAAAAGTGTATCATACGTCCAGTATACAACAAAAATATGTTGTGTGGGTTATTGTGAGCACACTATTTGAGTACAGAAATAGAATTCACTATAAGGTGAATGCATCCTGTTGGAGAGCCTGAGTTAAAATGTTAGTGATAGACCCCCTGTGAACTCCATGCAAGATCATAAAGGGGTTCTCATCTACACACCACCACACCATCAGATGTTAACCCCGTAAATGCTGGTGCTTGTTTCAGACCCCCTCCTCCCTCATGCTGTGGTCTGTGTATGATGTTTGAACAAGTTCGTGCTTCAGCCTCAATGACCTTTACATAAACAGTCTCCAGGCAAAATATGGGCCTTTTCCTCCCACATGTGTGGCTTGTAAACGTTCTTAGGATTTGTGGAATTACCTGAAGGGAACCAAAAGCATAGCCAAAATAGATGTTTTGAGGAGTGAAATGTACTGTCAAGGAAGTATGCATCATTTCCTAAGAACAACATCAACAAAAGGTTTGCAGTGCTGAAACCACCTTCTTCTCCACTTTCAGGAATATGCAGTGTAAAAACATTTCCCTATTTCTGTGGTTTCTACATACTTGCACTTTGTGGAAAAACAGGTGTAGGACCTGGGATGAACACAGAAAGCTATACATTGCTGAAAAGTAGACTTTGTGTAGATCGCCTATGGTTTTCCCAAAGATACTAATTGTTGAAATCAAAAACTACTGAAAATAAATAGGAAATAATAGAAGTAGGTGACAGCGTTTTCATTTATAACGCTTTGCCTTAATGGCCAATTTCCAAAAATAATGAACAGTTGCACCCATCAGATTTTTCTCATTGCAGCGATCTGCAGTGTTTTTGGATGGCTAAAAACATCTGATAACGATAACCATCAACTGAGCTGTAGCTTGCAATGATTTTTCATTGTGTACCAAACATGCACCAATACTTATGGTAAACTGGAATGAATAAAGAATGTGTAGCAAAGTAGGCTCTTTTTGGCATGGTTACCCCCACTTTTTTGACTGCTGTCTGTGTTTTGAGTGTGTTCACTGGGATCCTGCTAACCAGGACCCCAGTGACTGTGCTCTCACCCTCTAAATTTAGTTGTTTGGGACATCACACACCCCACATTTGGAATACTGGTGCCCCCATATAAGTCCCTATCATATGGTACCCAGGGCATTGGGGCACCAGGGGTTCCTCATGGGCTGCAGAATCGTGCCCATGTAAAATGTGTCTGCAGACCTGCCATTGCAGCCTGCATGAAAAGGTGCATGCACCCTTTCACTTCAGGTCACTGCACCAGGTCAATGTAAGTCACCCCTATGGTAGGCCCTCCTAGCCCAGAGGGCAGGGTGGAGGTACCTGTGTGTGAGGGCACCCCTCCAAGAGCAGAGGTGTCCCTACGAACTCCGGCTCCATTTTCCTGGACTTCGTAAGTGCAGGGAAGCCATTTCACCTGTGTACTGGACACAACCTGTGTCCAGCTACATAAAGGTAACTCCGAACCTGGGCATGTTTTGTATCAAACATGATGGAATCATACCACAGTACTGTTGCCAGTATTCGTTGTATGATTTCATGCACTATTGGTGTTCTTTAGAGGACCTCCAGCTTTGCTCCTACCAGTTTGCAGGGTTTTCCTGGGCAGCCCGTGCTGCTGCCATCCTACAGACAGCTTTCTGCCTTCCTTCTGTTTGACCAACTCAAGGCCAGGAAGGCAGAACAAAAGATTTTCTTTGGGAGAGGGAGGCAATACCCTCTCCCTTTGGAAATAAGTGTTACATGGAGGTAGCCTCCCCAAGCCACTGTTATGCTTTGAAGGGCACATTTGGTGCCCTCCTTGCATAAACAGGTTTGCACCAGCCCAGGGACCACTGGCGTGAAACTGGACAATGGAAAGGGGAGTAACCCCTCCCCTGTCCATCACCACCCCAGGGGTGGTGCTCCAAGCTCCTCCAGGTGGCCACTTGATTCTGCCAAGATAGTTATAGGCCTCTGGGAGCATCTGAGTGGCCAGGACAGCCAAGTGACATCACAGCCCCTTCCTAATAAGTGGTCACGCTGCTAGGTGACCAATCCCCCTTTCTGGGCTATTTAGGGTCTCCCTCTGGGGTGAGCCCTCAGATTCGAAGTGCAAGATTCCAGCAGGATTCCTCTGCAATGTTTACTTCACCTTCTGGCCACTGACAGTGCATCTGGACCCTCCAGGAACCGACAATCTGCATCCACAGCGAAGACTCTGCTCTGCAACTTTTTTCCCCCAGGCTCCTTTCAGCAACTGCAACATTTCCCCGGCTATGTATCCTCTGACATCGATAAGTCTTCAGTCTGCAGGAGAAGCAAGACGAAATCTCCCTCGGAGTGGAAGAGTGACTACCCTGCTTCCGCAGGCACCAACTACAGTGACAACGCACTGCATGGCTCTCCTCTCTACTCCAGAGCTTTGTGGATTTTGCATCACAGGTTGTAGTCTGGAGTGGTCCCCTTGGTCTGCTCTGCCAGCTTTCCAAATTTGGAGGTGGTAAGCCCTTGCCTTTCCACACAGGGCAGTACCCTAGTGCCCCATGTTTCTTGCAGCTGCGGAGGCATGTTGGCATCTCCTCCAAGGGATCTTCAGGCTCTGTGTAGCCCCAGCCCCCCATCACTCTTCCTTGTGAAACACAGCCCTCTGCGTGCTGCCCCTGCGACTCCTTCCAAGGTGTGCTGCACGGGCATCACCGCGACTCCTGTGCTTGCTGCCTGTGGGTTGCCTATGAGGGCTGCCTCCTCTTCCAGTGACTCTCTTCACTGCTGAGGGTCACCTGGGACTCCCCTCCATGGGTTGAATATTCCTAGACCTTGCTGGTCCTCAGCAGTTCTGCATTTCTTCTTTCACGGTTTTTGCCTTTGCCAAGGCTTGTTGGTGGTTTTTACACAGCTCTGACCGACTGTAATCCTTGTTCCGATGTGGGACGTTGAATGCATCGCTTCAGGAACTCTTCAGCTGCTTCACTGCTGACTGTCTTCGTTCACCTTTGACCTGGTCCTGCATCTGCAGACTGGTGGATAGTGGTTCCAGCCACCACTCGAATTGGTCCCTTTCCTTTCCAGGTCTTCCTCTTCCAGGATCCACCTTTTGGTTTCTTGCAGTCTTGCCTGGGTCTTGCGTTATCCTTTTCTAAAGTCCTTTTGGTGGGTTTGGCGAGAACTAGGTACTTACCTCTCTTCTCCTGGTCACCGGGGGGCACTCTGGTACTTACCGTTTGGGGTTCCTAGTACCTCTAGCTCCCCCTCTAATGATTCCACTTCCTTGGGTGGGGCCCGAATTTTGCATTCCACTTTCTTATATGGTATATGGTTTGGTCCCCAAGGGCCGTCAGTACTTACTATTGCTTTCACTGTTTTCTATAGCATTTTATGCTAATTCCTGACTGCTAATGTATATATAATAGTGTGTTTATGTACCTCCAGTTGGGGTATTGCCTATATAGTATTTTGGTATTTGTGTCACTATAATAAAGTATCTTTATTTTTGTAACACTGTGTGGTTCTTTCATGTGTGTAAGTGCCATGTGACTACAGTGGTATTGCATAAGCTTTGCATGTCTCCTAGATAGGTCTTGGCTGCCCATCCACAGCTACCTTTAGAGAGCCTGGCTTCCTAGACACTGACTACACCTCACTAATAGGGAATACCTGGACCTGGTATAAGGTGATAACACCATAAGTGCTCACCACACACCAGGTCAGCTTCCTACAGAATGGGTATGAGATGAAACCTATGTGGTTTATAAATATGCCCAATATAATGTTTATGGGGGAGGCGCCATGATGACCGCCTAGTAAGACATGCCTTGCTGTAGCTCTAGCGATCGCTGGTTCTGAGACCACCTCAGCCCCACCAGTGACCGTGAGGTTGCTCAACACCCACAACAGTGATACCCCTACCCCCCTATTCAGGGCATAATATCGGGGAGTTGCAACAATCCCCCACCCACCTCCTTTAGACACGCTGATTTGGCTGGATGATGTGCAGCAGCTGATCCAGTTGACTGGGCCGGAGAAGGGTTGCACATGCGACAGACACTGGAGCCACATGGGGGACTGCCTGCAAGAGTGACCCGGGCTGCCAGCAGTGAATGGTGTGGCGCCCCAAACAGAGACTGGGTGTGACCTCAGGAGATGTCAGGAGAGAGGTGCAGCCCGCTGCCCCGACGACACAGGGGAGGTGCTGCGCGAGGGGGGTGGGGTGGGGGGGGGAAGAACTGCCCCAGTATATATAATGGCCCTCCAGGGGGAGGAAGGCTACCTCTTCCCTGCTACAAATGGGGGTAACTCCAGGGGAGAAGTGAAATTCCCCTTGATGCAGACCTTAATACAGCAGCAAGCAAGACTGGTGGCACTCATGGCAGGGGAGGGACCGCCCAACACATGGACACCTGCAACACAGGTCTGAATTCCCCGGGGTGACTACAACCAAGAAAAAACACACCACAGAGGATATACCGCCCACGAAGTCTCCCTAGATGACAAATGGATTCCCCACCCCACAGCATTTTGAGCAAATGTATTGTTTGTGCCCTTTACCCCCCTGATTGAATACAGGAAGACTACAGACGAGAGACTTCCTAAATCATAAAGGACAGGACCTGAATGTGTGCATTGCTTACTCCCCACCTAGCAAGACTGAGTAATTCACGAAAGTGCTACTGCAGAGCTGTCTCCAAAATAGGGCAACTTGACGCAACTAGACAAAACTGCGTGGCCCACTGCATGCACCTTTTGAGGACAGCCTTGGAGGCGGTGACGGTGGTAGCATCGTAGACGCTCTCCCCCATCACAGCATCTGGTGCACTGTGACACTACCCCATAATCCGAGGACGGAATGGTGTGGACTGGACTGACTAGCTTTGTGCCTCAAACTCGCAGGCGATTAACTGCTGTAAACGAATGCCACTAAAGCCCAAGGGGGTCCCGGGCCCGCCATCCCATAGAAAAGGAACTGACCAAGATGGCACAGTGCACCGCCCCTAATGAGGAGCCTGGTGTTGGTGACCCCTCGCCTCCATCAAACCTAGAGATAAAAAATCTGATCTTGGAAGGAATCAATTCTATCACGGAGATGATATGGACAAGATAAGGGAACGTGTGAAAGACCTAGTATCTAGAGCCAATGGCACGGAAGAGGTCCAGGGGGCACACACTAGTCAACTAGCAGACCAAGACAAGTGACCACAGGTGCAGGCCAAGTTAGCGGATTTGGAAGACAGATCGAGACACAACAATATCCGTATACTTGGCTTACCCGAAGAGACAGAGACCTCTTTGGTGGAACAGTTCCTTGAATCCTGTCTCACCACAGTCTCCTGCCTGGGCTGAAAGATGGAGGGGCGCTGCCAGTGGATAGGATCCACAGAACACAGGGTGGTAAACTCAAACCAGGGGCCCCACTGTGAATGCTGATGGCATGGATGTTATGTTACAAAGACAAGGTGGCAAGGTTGGCATACTGCCAGCGGTGCAACTGCAGGGAAACCTGGAGTAAAACGGGAACAGAATCTCTTTGTAGACAGACTATGGTGTGGCCACCCAACAGAGACAAAGATTGCTCATGCAGGTGAAGCAGAAACTCAGGAACGGAGGCCTGGACTGTGCATTACTTCCTGACGAGGCAGCGGACGGCAGATATGTAGGGGTTGTGGGAGAGATTGGGGGCAGACCCACAGTGCTACTAAACACCCATGCCTCAAACGTTGACACACCAGATTTCTTCTAAAACAGTGGTGCAAACCTTAACCCAATATGTTCACAACATAATCTGGATGGCTGATTGCAATTGTGTACTGGACAGGCATTTAGGTAGCTCCAAGCCCAACAGTAGACCACTTGGCAGATCTTCCAGGGCCCTCTCAGGAGGAATGGATACTCTCAACCTGTTGGAGATATGGAGGACATGGCATGGCAACACAAGGGGCTACTTGGTCTATTCTTCCCCGCATGGGACATTCTCCAGGATAGACTATGCATTTACCCATCCAGAGCAATTTGCGGTGACCCATTACTTGAGTGAACACTGTCGGACCATGCTCCGCTGGCGATAGAGCTACTAGATCAAGTCTATGTGGCACCAGAACCACAGTGGTGTCTACAACCTCAAGTGTTACTAGACCAGGTGTGAAAATTAGGGAGGCGATACTGGAGTTTTTCGCCATAAATACGGATACAGTGGAGTGGGTGGGAGAACTCTGGGAGGTTTTTAAAGTGCCAATAAGAGGGAAATGCATGGCTACAACGTACGGGGTATGCAAATCCTGGGGGACACATTCAAAAAGCTGGAACGAGAGGGTGTGTGGTCTGGCCACGGAATACGATGGCCGCCTGAAGCGAGCGCTCTGCGACGTGGCGGGGCTCGGGATGGGGACGGGGATGCTTCAGAGGCACAGAGCCCCTTTCAAACATCGGAGGAGCAGGTAGAGGACGCAGTGGCGTTTCCTGGGAGCGTCGTGGACTGGCGACCCCGGGTGAACCGGTGGAGCGGGCCTGGGGCAGAGCTAAGAGCCGCGGCCTCCCGTACTCTGTTGGACCAGCGCGGCTCCCGAGTGCGGCCGAATGGGGCCGGAACAGAGTGGGCGCTCCTCAACGATGGTCCACCTGCGACCCCCACCACCACCCTTGCCAGTTTCCTGCCCTTGGAGCGGGGCTGGCGCTGGGCAACATCAGCGGACCCACGCTGCACTGGGGGGGGCCCAGTGCTGAGTCGCCCCCTTCCCCCTGTACTCGCTGTACCCCCACCCCCATGCTGGAGGGCCCCTACTACTGCGGCAAGGGCCTGTGGACCAGCAGAGGCCGCATTGCAGCGCAGTGGGCGAGGGGCAAAGAAGACGGATGGGCACACTGGACGCTTCTTGACAGAAGGTGACCTGCCAGTGCGGGGTCTGCACCCTTGCTGGTGCGGTGCCCCCGCATGTTCCCTGCTGCCTGGAACGATCGGGATCCCTAGCCAGAGCAGCCTTCAACGGAGCCGGACGCAGTACCAAAGGACGCAGGGCGGAAGCTGCTACCACAACCAGAGTGGCATCACATCCTGGACTGCTCCCCGGACTTTATACTCTCTCCCAGCTGACTTGGATGGAGCCTGACAGACCTACTACAATGACATTGTGGCGACACGCCTAGCCGTCCCTCGCGCCACCCCCCCCCCCCTCATTTGCTGAGGCCCGCTGGGGTTCTTGGAGGCCCTACACCATACTGTTGGGTCAGCACACGTAGCTCATGCCACCAGCTCCCCCCACCCGTACCGAGAGTGCCGGGAGCGGAGGGGCTCAACAACAACTACTGTCAGGAAAAGGCCCACGACGTGTGGGGCAGCCAGTGTTCTCCACCTGGCAGGGTGCCCACCCCCCTGAACACAGAGACTGAGGCTCCCACCCTTTGCCGTCACACCTCCTCCGCAGCAGACACAAGCCTACTTACCTCCGAGCTGCAACCTTCTTCCTCTATTGGGGCACAGGCTGTGCCATGGGCTTCGTTCGGACCGCGCCACCCACCGGTCATGCTGCTGTGAGGACTGAGACCCTCCCACCTGTCCCCTCTTCCATCCTGCCATGCGGAGTTTGATCGACTCTAACCCCAAGAGAGGACTGCTGGGACCACTAGTTTCTCGCACCACAGCTACTAGGCTTTGCGATAGGGCCAGAGATGCCAGGTGGCAGGTCGTTTAATAAGAATTCTGGCAAACCGGTGAGACAGTTGCTCTTTTCTGAGGCCTTACTTCAGTCAAAGGTGGCACCCTCTACCCTGGTGGTGCTGCTACCCCCGACACCATGCAATGGTGCACTCAGCTCAGGAATCCACTATGGATCGTATCCTCCAGGAAATTTAGGCAGTGGGTCGCAGGATGGAGGGGGTGGATAGTGCAATGGTCTCATTGACTGCGGAAACTAAATCCATCCATCCATCCATCTGAGTATTGCAGGCTTCCAAACCAGCGTACTGGGGTTGGAACAACGTAGAGGCCCAAGTTGCTTCCTCTCGGGATAGAGACCAGGAACTCCTGTTTCTTCGCAGCAAGATGACAGATTTAGAGGACAGGAGCCGGAGGGACAATTTCCGATTCCTAGGGTTTCCCGAAAACATTGAGGGTGAGGACATTCATGCATTCTTGCGGGAGACGCTGCCCAAACTCACTGGCATCACCTTCGATCCACCCCTGGAGTTCCAAAGAGCACAAAGGCTGGGTCCTAGGAGACCCGACACGGCCACCCGTCCCCGACCGATCTTAGCCTGCCTCCTTCGCCATGCACAAGCCCGCCAACTTATACAAGAGAGCACACACACACAGAGTCCCTGTCTGATGGACCGGCAAGTAATCGAATGTCAGCGGACTTCGCTAAGGAAACCAGTGAATGTCGAAGGGCATTTTTGGCCCTCCGGCCCAGGTTACGTCAGATGGAGGTGAAATTTGGCCTGTTCGAACCGGCAAGAATGTGGATTACGAAAAATAGTATGTCCAAAAACATTTATGACCCGGAGGACCTGCGCTTTTTCCTAGATGGCCTGTCGCACATGGACACTTCCACCCCGAACCCACCTCGGGACCCAACGGTCACTGACCAGAATGCTTTGCCTTAAGACCTTGCCCCAGGAGGGTCAGGGTTTGGCCACCACCCTACTGCCTCCCACCCCAGGGGACGGTACCTGGAGGGACTCATGAATAGTCACGACGACAGAGGGCAGGTGCTGCACGCAGTGGTGCTCCACACGCAGGTGGCAGACAGAGACCAGGCTCGTTCCCCCTTGAAGCCCACTGTGGAACCCACTTGAACTTGCTATCTCCTATTGGGCTGCAGGAAGTCGAGAGCCTGGCGACCCTGGCCTCCCCTGGAATGGGGACGGCAGACTCCTCACCGATCCACTGGCTGGCTGAGTACCGATCTATATTACTGCATAATGTTGGGTGTTTTGTTATTCTTATACAGCAATGTTTTACTACAGGTATAATGTGGGTGCCGAATAGGTTCATAGGACTATCCAGTCCCCTTTGGGACTGATGGCACGATGGACATTGCGTACTTTCTGAACCTGGCACCCCACAGTTAACTTAACAGCTTCTGATATAATGATAATTGATCGATCGTTCGTCACTTTTGTATTTTCCTTTTGGGGTTATTGTGCTGATATCTATATGGTCATGCTTTGTTTCTCTTTGCCCCCTTTCTCTGCTCGCGCTTTCCCTCCCATCTTTTCCCCATCCCCCCCTCCGATGTGCACGCAGTGACACTGACGCCATAACGGCCTTCGATGCCCCTCCCATTCCTCCTTGAGGAGGCTAGCTTCTCCATCGCGCTGCGTTATTCCGGTCCCTGTCGGGGGTTATCATTCTGGAGGCCTTCGGCTCCATGACCATAGGAAGTTTGCGTCACTGGGCAGTGGCAGTGCCGCGCTGCGCCCCCTCCCCCAGCCATGGTCCCGCCGGCCTTGCGCTGGGACTTTCTGGGTTCAGGCATAGACCCGCAGATTAAGGTTTAAGATCTCCGTGGCTCTTGTTTTGCTCCACCCTTTTCTTCCGTTTCTCCCCCTCCCCCTTTCTTATCCTTTTCTTATCCTCTTGGTTATCTTCTCTCCCGGAGCTGGGATTAGTTTTGTTTTGTTATCCCTGCTTTTTGCTTGTCTTAGCTTCGCCTTTTTCATCACTCCTCTTTCACACCTTCCTTCTTTCTCCTTCCCCCGTCCCGCCCTCCTTTTATATTCTCGCTCTTCGTCTCTCACCCTCTTATTTCTCTCCCCCCTGGTGTCTCTTTATATTGTCCCTCTCTACCTCTGTTTCCTCCACGCTCTCCTCCCCTACTCATAATCTTTTCTGTCTTTTATTACATAGGACTTCATATTCCCCCTCCCCCCAATTATCCCTGTTTCTTTATCCCACTTCTCCGCATCATCCACCTTTGCCGCTCCCTCTTGCCTTTCCTCATGGCTGGACACTCGCCCGCCTCACCCACCCCGCTACAGCTTGTCTATCGGAACGTTAATGGTCTCACCCATTTCATTAAATGGAAGAAAATACTCTTGTACCTCAACACCAAGCGGGCGGATGTGGCTCTCCTCCAGGAGACACACCTGACCAGGCTCGAATCTGACAAGCTACGACGGGCTGGGTGGGGACAGTGCTGTCCAGCTGTAGTCCTTCCCCACAAGACGAACGAAGTAGCGCTCTGAGAAAGTGCGGTGTTGCGATACTACTGCAGAAAAGCATACCTTTCACAATCACCAAATCATGGGCCGACCCGGAGGGACGATATGTGTTTGCCAAATTGAAACTAGGAGGCCCTTCCCTCTGTGTGGGCTCCGTCTACGCCCTGATCGGCTCAAAAAGAAAATTTCTCCTACGCATCAACTGCCTCTTGAAGGAGATTGGGGCTTCCCGGTACATAATTGGTGGAGGCTGGAATCTGACTATATATGCAATACTGGACAGGACTGGACATTGCCAATAAGGGAGACAGAGCCTTGCAGTCTGCCGTAATCGAGGGAATATACCTTTTTATTCCCAGTCTATAGTACCCAATCCCGACTGGACTATTTTCTTATCTCACATAGCCTTGTGGCGCACACACAGGAGGCCTGCACATTGGGTGGGGGTTTGTCGGACCACTCCCCGATTCTTTTAGTCATCCAGCTGGGTCTGGTGTCCCCAGGCCGTAAGCCATGGCGATTTGCTGTTCTCCGCTACCGAACCCCTCAAGGGAAGGTGCAACTGCAAGCACACGCATCCACCTACGTCCAGGACTACCTCGGCTAAGTGGTGTCCAGGAGGGTTACCTGGGCAGCGGCAAAGGCAACAATACGGTTTTGTGTGGGGCCGCAACTCAAGGAACCATCTCTGTACCCTCTGTCATGCCCTTTGGGGGGCTCGAGCCATGCCGGAGGCCGCGCTAGCACTGTCCCTTGATGCCGAAAAGGCATTTGACCACATAGAATGGCCATACCATACCTATTTGCAACATTGGCGAAGTTCGGATTGGGTGACCAATTTATTTCCAAAGTCAGTCTGCTATACGATCATCTTACGGCGTGGGTCAACTGCGGGGGCTTTGTTTCAGATCCTTTTCCTATCTACAGAGGAACACGGCAAGGGTGCCCTCTTTCCCCCCTTTTGTTCCTGCTGGCGTTGGAGCCACTGGCAGCTGCCATCAGAGCGTCCCCCAGGATAGCGGGCCTCCCTCTGCCGGGCAGTACCACCTCTAAACTTTATCTGTACGCTGATGATGTCCTGCTCACATTAACCGACCTTGACCGCTCACTGACAACTCTCATGGAGATTATTGACGACTTTGCTCCCCTCTCTGGCTATCAGGTAAATTGGGACAAGAGTGAGGCCCTCCCCCTGTCACGGGGGACGACGAAATCAGCGCTCCTGGGCTTCCCATTTCGCTGGACCCCAAATCACCTTAAATATTTGGGGGTCTTCATCAACCGAGTCCTAGAACAAATGGCGGCAGACAACCTGGATCCCCTCATCGCACGCACAAGACTTGACTTTGACAAATGGGCCCAGCTAGGCCTTTCCGTGTGGGTCAGGTTGCAGGCGGATGGTCACGGTACTGCGCTTTACGTATGTACTGGGACTTCTGCCCCTTCAGATACCCCTCTCCACATTGAGATCGCTGGATGCCGCAATCAGGTCCTTTGTGTGGGGGTGTATGCGCCCCCGTCTAGCACCGGCCAAACTATTAGCACGCAGAACACGCAGCAGAATGGGACTCCCCTCTGTGGAACATTATGCCTTAGCCCTCCACCTGTCATCACTGGCAGCTGCCCTGTCCGACTCCGCAGAGTCACCGCTCAAATTTTTCGCCAGTTTGCAGGAGGAATTCCGCCTCCATCCTGCACAGGAGTGGAGATACTTGCAACTCCAGCACTGCGTGCGTCAACACCCCAACATTGCCCAACAGAGTCTGCAGTCCCCACCCATCATAGCTTACCTGACGACATGGGGGAGGCACAAGGGTGTAAGGGCTGGCCTGTACAAAGTCCTGATGAGTCACGACCTGTTCTAGAAAAACTGCGTATACAATGGCAAACCAGCCTCCAGCAGACTTTTGCTGAGGAGGATTGGGTAGGCACGGTGGAAGTGTTAGACAGAGGTACGGGCGAAGCTCGCTTAAAGTTCTGCCTCTTCAAGATACTTCACGATTGGTACTGGACCCCGGCAAAATAACACAAGACCGGCCTCCTCCCGCATGTGTCGTGCTGGCACTGTGCAGATCCACGCTGTGACTTGCTCCTTGTACTCAGTAGCTGTCCGTCAGTACAACCTCTATGGAGAGCGGTTGAACATATCCTGACTGAATCCATGTTGCTCCCAACCCCCCTACCCTCCTCACTACTCATGCTGCACGATACGACCTCCCTCCTGACCTTATCGTGACTGCAAAAAAGGCTTCTGCATACAGCCCTGGCAACTCTGAAAATATGTATCTTGCGGCACTGGAGATCTACAACTCCCCCCGCGCCCGAGGAATGGATTGTGGCGATGACTAGCATAGTTACACAAGAGAGTCATTTATAACCTCCAGGACCAGGCTGCCATCTTTGCTCAGGTATGGGCCCCCTTCCTTACGGATGTCTCAACTGCATCATAGTCGTCATTACCGACCCCCAGTTAATCTTCAGCACCTCCCATTCCCTCTCCCTCCCCCCTCCACTCCTGCCCCCCTCCTCTCTCCTTTCCACACTCTCTCCTTTCTTACCGCCCTTGCCCGCGGGCCACCGCACTCGTCCATATGATCTCGCCATCCCTCCCTCCCGTACCCCATCCCCTCCCCCGCTATATATATATCTATACTTTATTTTATTTTCTTATCTTTCTTTTTTTCAACACCAGTCCTCCCGCCTCCCCCCTGTTTTTTTCCCCCTCTCTTTCTGTTTCTCTCTTTCGCCTCCCAGTCCCTCTCCCTCCCCCTCCTTTTCTCTTTTCTCTTTCCCGTCCGTTTCTCGACAAGCCCTGCACAACCTGGAGATATCCTACCTTTTCCCCCATATATATCTTCATAACTCTTACTTGTAGAATTGTCACAACGCCAAGGCGCTGCTTACCCCTGCCTCCGCTCCTACCCTGAACGATAGCCTCTGTTGCAGGATGGATTCCGTTTGTGGCAGTTGTACTGAATCTTTGTCCATATCGATCCTCACTGACGGAGGCGATGACACACAGGGATTCAGGGATCCTATGAGCCGGACCCAGCTCGGAATGTTGCCCAAACATGCTGGCTGACCCCCTCTTTTGACAGCAAACTTCTCCAAGGCCTGCATTCCCTGCCTACCCTCTCCCCCCCCTGTTCTTCTTCCCCCCTTCCTTCGGCGTTGGTCATTCCAGTTACTATTGCTGATCGCCCCAATCTCTACTATTTTCTTCTGTTATTCTTTTCTCTTTCTTTCCTTGCCAACGTTTGACTATTCCATTTATCATGCATACGTCCTGTTTCTGCAGCCCCGCCTTAGGCGACGCTCTTGTGATCTTAGGACCATAATATGCAAGAACCGTTACTTATTAGCCTTTGTCCTTTTTGGCTTACTTATTTGCTTATTGATGCTGTGTTACAATGTATCTTTCCTGCTATTCGCAATAATAAAAAAAATTACAACACCAAAAAAAAGCTGTAACAACAGATTACACAGATTGATAGACAGGACCCACACACTGCAGAGGTATGGGAAATTTGACATGGATGTAAGGGGGAACTGGATGAAGTCTGGGATACCACCCCTGGGAAGCACGATTATAAGATGTACACTCCAATGCAACATGAACAGGGCGACCACCCTTGTAGACTCTTAGCTTGACTAGTAAACAGAGAGGCGTGGTATCTCTCAATGACACTAATGGAGCATCCCTGACTAGATTTGTGGAATTCTACAGGACACTATATGCACAAACAGGCCAGAATGATAAGGCAGGCATAGTGGCTATCATCGAGACATATAAAGTAGATGATGACACAATAATCAAATTAAACGTGCCACTTGACATCAGATGGGCCATCAAACACATGAATACGGGGAAGCCTCCAGGCTCAGATGGGCTCAGTGTTGAGTTTTATCAGGCGTATGGGGATTTGATGTGGGAGCTGCAACTGGCTGGTGTTGCCGGTATTGTTGAGAGAAGCCAGTATTCTAGTTTTGACCAAGCCAGGCAGAGACCCCACTAACTGAGAGTCTTACTGCCCCCTATCAGTATAGATGTGAAAATACTGTGGAAAGTACTGGTGCAGCGACTATCTAAAGCACTGAGGGAATTATACACGTGGATCAATGGGGGTTTGTGGGAGGCTGTACTACCACCACCACCACTAATATCCAGAAGGCCTTCCTCATTATGTAACAGGTAATAAGAGGGGGGGGGAGCCCTGTGTGGTGGCTTTCAACACTGTAAACTGGACATTTATGACAAACTCTACGCAGGTACGAATTGGAGGTGACTTATCTGAGATGGGTGGCGCTGCTGTACACTAACAGCAGGGCCTGAGTGAAGATGGGCCAGACTCTCAGACAAATGGACTATAGAGCAGGGGGCTTGACAGGGGTGCCCTCTCTCCCCGCTGATCTTCGCTATGGTTATTGAACCACTGGCCCAAATAATACGCCTCCGACACAAAGACGCTCAGATTTTGGCGGGAGACAAACCGGAGGTCATCTTGCTGTATGCATACGTTATCTTGGTGACATTGAGAAATCCAGCGAGCACATGAGGCGCAATACATGACACACAAGCAGAGGTCGGGAGTCCTCGGAATACAGAAAAGTCAGTTCATTACCCCATCCAGATGACAGTACCTGCAGCGACAACCTAAGCCAACATAAAGGTACAGACAACGCCTGTTAAATACCTAAGAATCTACCTGAGCTTGGACATGGCTGAGACTTCTGCCTCAAATGGAGGGGTACATCTAGGCAGCCTAGAAAAGAGTGTGCACAAATGGTTGCAATTCCCAATCTCACTTGTGGGACGAATAGTCATCAGCAAGATGATAATGCTACCAGGGTGCTTTACTTGCTACAGCACATGTCAATGTGCATCCCTGAGTCCTGCTTATCATAAACTAGATGGGTTACTCCGACCACTGTATTGGGGTTTTGGAAGGACGCGGATTAGCCTGGAGGTTCTGCAACTTCCATGGGACACCGGAGGACTACAGACTCCGAACTTCAGGGCATATTATTGGGTAGCTCATCTCCAACACACAATATCATGGTTTCAGGAAGCGAACATTCATCCTATTGCAGTAATGCTGGCCTGCTTAATATGTCCTCTGAAGTTTTTGGAGCTACCACTGGCAACACAAAAGTATAGATTGTCCCTACCAGAACAGATAACTGTTACACATTTAGGAACGAACAAGGAAGCAGGAAAATGAGGCACACATTTACAGGCAACAGTTGGTCCCTTGGTGCACTGTCATTATCCCCACAACACCCATGTTCCTAAGGCAAAGAAGGGAAGGCGGTGGCTGACAATGACTGGGGGACCTATAAACAGAAGGTAGAATGCAGGGGTTTGCAGACTTCTGCACCCAATGGGATGTTACCAGCAGCTGCTTCCTCCTATACGCTGGCTTGGCAGCACCTATACAGAAGGCATGGCTGGGATTCTTGCAAAAACCAGACATATGTCCTAAACCAGACACTGACGGAACGTAGGCTTGTCTCATGCTGGTATGCCATCCTCATGTCACGCATGGCCTCCCACATTACAACGCTAGCAATACAATGAGAGGAATATATGGGTAAGAAACTGAGTGAGTGCGATTGGGCTTCTGTGCTGAGCAATTGCAGGAGGATGACACGGTAAAAAATGATACACTATGAATGTGTACACAGGAATTATATCACACCACAATGGCTGCACAGATTAGACCCGACCAAGCAGGAACACTGCCCCAGGTGCTGGTCAACTCTTGGTACTTATATTCATATGTAGTTGACATTCCCGGTTGTGGGGGCATTTTGGAGATAAATGCTTCAGGTGTTGGGGGCCCTGACTGAACTAAGACTAACGGCCACGGTGCAGATGTGCCTTCTGTGGCTAGTGACCTAATCCAGACACACTAAACACGCACAAAACGTGGTAGAACTGGGTTTAGCTGTAGCAAAGAAATGTATAGCTTTACGACTGATGACTACCAGGTCACCCACTAAGAAACAACAGCTGTGGGATCTGGTGCGATGGGTGCGAGCGGAGTGTGGGGGTAAGGCACAGATTGGTATATAACAGGACTGATCAGGGGGCAGAATGGAATGGGGAAATGGTGGAGATCCTATTACAGCAAGAAATAGAGGAGCCTGTTGTGGAGAGTGGAACGGACTCTCGAGATGAGTGAATGCAACGGAAAGATCATGAAGAGGTGTGTCTGGGGCGTCAGTGCAACCATTTACTCTGCATACAGTTTTAATAATGCTATTTTGAGTATCACGTCTTGGCTCTCAGCTGAATATGTTTGCAAAGCAATGCCTCGCTCTGGATTTGTAGGGGGTGCGGGGAGGGATGGAGAGCTGTTATTATTATTTTTTCTTTATGTTGATGTTTGATTGCAAAATCAGTAAAAGAAGTATGAGAAAAAAATATAACTTAAGAATAGTGGTTATTTGGACAGCCCTGAATTTGTGCTTACTCATACTATCATGTAAGTGAGTAGGAGGACCTTTCGCAAAATGTGTTTTTTCCTGCTCACATTTGGAAGCCAAAATGTAATTGATAATAACAAATGTATTGTTCTGTTCCAATACTTTTCATAAAAGCTGTACTCCAGTTATGGCCTATCTCCCATGACAAGAAATGCCCCAAAACGTAACGAGGAAACATCAAGATTCTTCTTTAGAAATTCATGCATTCTTGTGACGTGTGTAGCTGTGGTATTTGGGTCCAGACTCGGCCGGCATTCATGGAAACTATCAACCCTAAGCATTTCTGAAAAACCCAGGGAAGTCAAGGGTTGTGTGACGTGTGAATCCAGCTATGTTTTGCTACCCAGAATCCACTACAAACTTTGGCTAGAGTTGTGGATTTTCTTCTCATATTTGTGAAGGATGTTCTGCAATCTGCCCGAATTTCACCTAGCGTTCCCACGCTTCTTCTGGTTAAAGTTAAAATTAAACTCCACTTGGTTGGGTGGGCCTGTTGCTCACAATAGGACCTGATGAAAACCGCGTGAAAACAGTGTGGTGGCAATCAGGGTCTACGATGGGCTAGTTTTGATCTAGTCCTATGACATGTGATCGGTCCATCCACACACGGTAGGCAATGTTTCAATCTGGAGAAGTGTGGGAACGTTGGACTTTAGACATGACTGCAAATGCCCAAGCTTTCTCTCACATAAATATTCAAAAATAGTCTTTTTTTGACTCATACATTGATTTTCGCAGGGCGTTCTGGGTAAGAAAATGTACTGAGATTGATGCAAGCCACACCATGTTCGATTCCTTTGGGTTCTAGGTTTTAGAATTTACATGAGCTGGTAGAATTCCAGCATTGCCAGCTGTCCCAGAGCCCAATAGTGCAACAGTTCACCAAAATGTGAGGAAATGAGGATTTCTTTGGACATAGTTTCAACATCTGGGAACGCAGAAGGTGGGCTAAACACCTCATTCTACCTCCCTCTGGTGGCTGAAGTAAAATCTGGTCCTGGAGGAGGGATCCGATGCCAAGATGGTCCAGCACCACCCACCATTTCCTTTTTCACTTTTCGGGTCTGGTGAGCTTTTAGCTCCTCTCAGTGGGCAGATTAGGGTGTTTAGCACCGATCTGCCCACTGGACCACCGGGAAAAAAAATGAAAAACATAATGGATTACGGGCCTACACCATCCTGGCACTGCGCTGCTGTCCCCAAACACAGGCACCAGTAACACTGCCACCCATAGGAGGCAGAATAAGAGAGGTTAACCTCCTCTCTGCCAGCCCATATGTCAATAGTATGCCTAAAATAATCCAAATTTCCTGTCTCTTGCCAGGAGAATGGCTGCAGTATTCATGTTCTAGGCCCAGGGGACATTAATGACCTTTGAGAATTTAGGGGTGGGGGTGCGACACAATGCCAGTACAGACTGCCCTCCATTTTTTAAAATTTTGTTTTTAAGTCTGTGGCATCTAATGAGCTTTCTACCACCTGGGGGCTGATTGGGTATAAATCCCCTAATCTACCCCCAAATGGACAGAAAAAATATATGGTGCTGTAGGGGTAGGTTTGTGGCCGTATGCTAGGATTGGTCAGCCTGACCGTTTTTTTAAATGTAAAGAAAATCAGCCATGGTGTTTAGCAGACTTCCTGCCCCCTCAGAGTCGGGCTAATTGGAGATAAATCTATAAATTTGGCAACCTGATCGGGCATAAAGAATTTTAGGCTTCAGGGGTTGGGGTTATATCCTGATGCGAGGCTAAGCCAGCCCCCTCCTTTGTTTTTTTTGTTTTGTTTTTTTGTTTTGTGCTTTTTACAAAATCTGTCTCTAAATAAAACAGCCCTGGTGTCTAGTCTCCAAAGCAAGTACAACTGATATAAGGAGTGGGAGGGGCATCATACTTCCTCATGAAAGCTCTGAATAATGGAGGACAACATGGTGCATTGAGTTTACCCCTAATTTTGATAATGAATGTGGTTAAAAATCAGTTGATTTGATAGATAATTCTGTAACAGAAGTATTTTTAAAATATTTCAAAAGGTTCCCCCATTTCGTTTAGCACTAAATATTTCTCACAGAATAATTCTATCTTTTGGAAGCAGTAGACCATCACAATAGTAAACCCTAGTTCCATCTTACATTCAAAACGATTTGCTGCAGTGCCTTATCATAATAAAGAATATTTCCTATTAAATCCTTAAAGAAACACACCCTTATCATAGAAAAATAAAATTTCAGCTATTTATGGGAGCATAGCAAAAGTATGACTCCAGTTATTTACAGTGCAAGTGGAAAATATTGCAGACTCTCCAATTTCTAGTCGTTTACTCTGTTTTACTTTGAGTACCTAAAAATTAAATATGCTAGTGAACTGAACTTCCTCCAGTTGCTCCAATAAAAAGGAAGTGACGCCTTGGCAAAATGATCTACCCATGATCACCCTATTTTGTCAAGTGAGGAGGCTAGGGTTTATAAACAAATCCTTGAAGGAGAGAGGTAAGTACTTGTTTCTCCCCAAACCGACCAGAAGGGCTTCAGAAGAGGATAATGCAAGACCCAGACAAGACTGCAAGAAATCAAAGGTTGTTCCTGGAAAAGGAAGACCTGGAAAGGAAGGGGACCAAGTCCAGTTCACATTGGAGTGTCCAGTGGTGGCAGCAGCCACTACCCACCTGTCTGTGGATGCAGGAACAGGTTAACAGTGGACGAAGACAGTCAGCCGTGCAGCACTGGAGCAGCTGAAGAGTTCTTGAAGAGTTCCTGAAGTGATGCAGTCGACGTTCCATGACGGAAGAAGGATTGCAGTTGGTGAGTGGTGTGGAAAAACCACCAAAAATCCTTGGCAAAGGCAAATGCCATGGAAGAAGAAATGCTGAGCTGCCAGGGACCAGCAAAGTCAAGGGGGACTCAACCCACAGAGGGGAGTCCTGGGTGACCCTCAGCAGTGAGGAGAGTGACAGGAAGAAGAGGCAGCCCCACAGGCAGCAAGCACAAGTCACGGTAAGGCCCACGTAGTACACATTGGAAGGAGTTCCACGTCACAGGAGCAGCATGCAGAGGGCTGTGCTTCGCAGGGAAGAGTGCTGGGGGGCTGGGACTTCACGGAGCCTGAAGATCCTTTGGAGGAGATGCCAACAAGCCTTGGTAGCTGCAAGAGACACGTTGCACAAGGGTACTGTCATGCGTGGAGAGGCAAGGGCTTACCATCTCCCAAGTTGGATAGCTGGTAGAGAGGACCAAGGGGATCACTCCATACCACCACCCGTGATGCAGGATCCACGCAGCTCTGGAAGAGAGGAGATCCACGCAGCCAGTCATTGCAGTTGGTGTCTGTGGATTTAAGGGAGTGACTCCTTCACTCCAAGGGAGATTCCTTCTTGCTTCTCGTGCAGACTGAAGACTTGTCGCCCTCGGAGGATGCACAGCCGGGGAAAAGTTGCAGTTGCTGGAAGGAGCCGTGGAAACAATGTTGCAAGCAGAGTCATTGCTGTGGATGCAGATTATCGGTTCCTGGAGGGTCCAGTTGCAGTTCCAGTGGCCAGAAGGTGAAGTAAACGTAGCAGAGGAATCCTGCTGGAATCTTCCCCCTAAATAGCCCAGAAAGGGGGATTGGTCACCTAGCAGGGTGACCACCTATGAGGAGGGGGCTGTGATGTCGCCTGCCTGCCCTGGCCACTCATGCTCCCAGAGGCCTCTGCCCATCTTGGATTCAAAATGGCAGAATCAAGTGGCCACCTAGGGGAACTCTGTGCACCACCACTGGGGTGGTGATGGACAGGGGAGTGGTTACTCCTCTTTCCATTGTCCAGTTTCGCACCAGAGCAGGGACTGTGGTCCCTGGACTGGTGCAAACCAGTTTATGCAAGTAGGGCACCAAATGTGCCCTTCAAAGCATACCAGTGTCTTGGGGAGGCTACCACTCCCACACCATGTAGCACCTATTTCCAAAGGGAGAGGGTGCTGCCTCCCTCTCCCAAAGGAAATCCTTTGTTCTGCCTTCCCGGGCTTGAGCTGGTCAAACAGCAGGAGGGCAGGAAACTGTCTGTAGGATGGCAGCAGCGCGGGCTGCCTGGGAAAACCCTGCTAACTGGTAGGAGCAAAGCCAGGGGTCCTCTAAGGAGCCCCCAGAGTGCATGGAATCATACAACCAATACTACCAACAGTATTGGGGAATGATTCTGACATGTTTGATACCAAGCATGCCAAGGTTCGGATTTACCATTATGTAGCTGGACACAGGTTGTGTCCAGTACCCAGGTAAAATGGCTTCCCCCATTTACGCAGTCCAGGAAAATGGAGCTGGAGTTTGTAGGGGCACTTCTGCTCTTGCAGGGGTGCTCTCACACACAGGTACCTGCACCCTGCCCCTTGGACTAGTAGGACCTACCATAGGGTGACTTATAGTGACCTGGTGCAGTGACCTGAAGTGAGCAGATGCATGTACCTTTTCATACAGGCTGCAATGGCAGGCCTGCAGACACAATTTACATAGGCTCCCCTGGGTGGCATACTACATACTGCAGCCCATGGGGAACCCCTGGTGCCCCAATTCCCTGGGTACCATATGCTAGGGACTTACATGGGGGCACCAGTATGCCAAATGTGGGTGTGATGTCCCAAACAACCAAATTTAGAAGGAGAGATCCCAGTGAACACAGTCAAAACACACAGACAGAAGGCAAAGAGTGGGTGTAACCATTCCAAAAAGAGGGTACTTTCCTACAACCATTAGGCAAAATGACCCCAATACGTACTGTTATAGAATTTGCTCAACCTGTATGTGCATGGAATAGGCAAAGTGACCATATGCGCTGTCATTATTTTCTATGGCAAAGTATGTATACTGCCTCTCTTGTCATGAAGTTTGTTTATAATGTTCATCTGTTTAAGGAGTCCTCTGTTTGTGTCATGAATATATATGATTTAGTCACATTAATATAGTTGAAAAGTGAGCAGGCAAACACTGCTGCTGCTGAGTCATATAATTAATGTTTAATGAGGCATTGTCTATTTAAATGGAGTCTCGACCACCCCGTTCCGGAACGCAATTATAACCTTACTTGAGCTGCGTGCAGATCCGATGGTTTAATCTGGGTCGAATGTGATGTGAGGGGCCCATGTCTGGATTGAAAAGAGTTGATGACTGGTCTATTCCTCTTGAAGGAGCTTTGACAGTCATTGCAAGGCTAAAGGTGACATTACTTCTTATAGGGTTGATGGAAAGAGAGTCCGCAACACAGTGGCACATTGCTAACTGCAACACTGGTAAACTGATATGGCCATGAGCAGTGGGATGAGATGGAATGCCTCATACAGCACCTGCCTGACGAATACAAAAAGAGGGTCAAGGCAATCATGCAGGAAGGACATGACATTGCAAATACCTGCCTTAAATCAGCTCTAGATGCGGCCGATACTGCCAGCGGGCAGATGTGTACTTGCACCACTTTGAGGATGCATACCTAGCTAAGGGTGTGTGGCTTTAAACCAGAGTTGCAGGCATTGATTATAAGCATGCCATTCACAGGCGACACCCTGTTTGGTCTAACAGTGGATGAGTCCTTACATCAAATTAACAAGCATTTACAATGCAATTGGTCTTGCATTTGCTTGAGTAAGAGCTGTTAGCGCTTTAAACTCCTAACCGGACTTTTCTTGCCACATAAATTGGAAATGAAAAGTAAAACAGTTTCACATAAGCAAGCTGATGGCCGCCAGGAGCATGAGCGTGAAGGAGACACACAAATGAAAAAAGTTTACTCGCAGTCAAACCTATCGGAAAAAATGCAATTAGCCATATAGCAGGGGCGATGTCCAAGGTGGTAACCAAACCACCGTAAGGAAGGACAAACGTAAAGCATTTACCAATGATAAGAAAGGATTTTGAAGGGCAAGCCCATGAACAAGTGATAGTGATGGGTGTGCGGTGGGCATGGTTAAAATCCCAAATAGATGATAACACGTCGAAAAGCAACGCTTGCGCACTGCTATGCTTGACCTAAACAGGCTTCTTTTGACTTGCCCATTGTAAGTCAAGTTACCGAATGGGTAAGATATAATACTGCGATGCGTTTAAATGTTTTACACAGTTATTTTGTAGTATGAGGAGATCCCAGCTATTTGTTCAAGGTCCTCAAGTAGAGAAGGGAGGGGGCAACATTTCGAACCAAAAAAAGGGGTAGTAAAGTGTAACAGGGTGATGTGAAAAATATTTTTTAAGCAAGCTTATGCCATAAAACATAAACGAAAAAGCTTGCTGCTCTCTGAACGTGGCATTCATATGCATGCGATACATTGCGAGAAAAAGCATTATATATAATTTTAATGGAACTGTTGCCCGGCGGAGAGGTGTACTTAAGCACATAAACTATTTTTAGTTTAAAGCACATAACATGAAAATAGGATTTTTCTTGGCGTCAACCCCTGATAAAAAAAAAAAAAAATAACAAAAAAACTATTTACAGCAAACACAGGATTTTCTAACGTATAAAGAGTTAATGATCAGTGATTCTGTGGTAGAAACTGGACTGGAGAGACAGCAGTGAAGTAGTAAGTATGGCGAGGAAATGAAGTTAACT
The DNA here is from genome assembly GCF_031143425.1 of Pleurodeles waltl. Taxonomy (NCBI): domain Eukaryota; kingdom Metazoa; phylum Chordata; class Amphibia; order Caudata; family Salamandridae; genus Pleurodeles; species Pleurodeles waltl. The sequence goes on from NC_090437.1 coordinate 924,917,004, forward strand.
GCACTGGTAATAGTGCGTGCAACAGGGACAGCTCTGGTGGTACACATGCCCAAAGATTACTATTTGGATGCAGAGATTTATTTACAGCTGCTGAAACCCTTGAAAGATTTCTTCAACAATCTGAAGACTCAGTATCAGGTACTGCAGATGCTGTTGTCTGCAACGGGCATCACCAGATGACGGTGTAAGGCAGGTAGCAGCAGAAGTGTTGCGCCATGGAAAGTTTTTGGTAGGTAACTAACAGGTGCAGAAGTAGACCAGACAGACATTTAGGGTGGATCCTTTAAAGTGGCACAAGACCCTAGGAAGCCACAATCGGAGCCAGTAACGGAGCAGCGTGCGTCCCTCACGCTAGTTAGAACTGCAGAAGAAATCAGATACAATTTTAAAAAGTTTAAGTTTTAAAACGGGTGCAGCAGGAATGGCCAAGCGAAACGTGGCCAAGGCATGGGATGCTCCCCAACCTCCAAGTGTGGCGGAGTGGGACGCAGACATGGATCAGTGCCAGAGGGCAGATTGAGCGGTCTATCAAAGTAGAGGCTGCCCCAAGAAGTGGGAAAGGGTGTGGGGCCCATTGAACGCCCTTCACAAGCTATTATGAAGGGTGGGTTGGGGGGGAGGCGGGGGTAGATACTGGAAGGTTCCTGTTTCAGAAGGGGGTGACGCTGTATCAAACCTTCAATGTACACTATGGACTAGAAATGACACCTCAACTGTTTATCCTTACCGCTATTTTCAAGGGTGTTCTGTGTTTTAGACCACATGCACACAAGATGATGGCTGTATTTCAATCAAATGATTCAATGCATGCTGCACATTGTTTAATAAAAAGATTTTAAAAAAGAAAACGTTTTAAAATGGGGGCGATGCCAGACAGCTTGTAAAGTTGCTGCTCTCCTCTGAGCTCACTGTTTCATTAACCCCGGCCTGTTTGCAGGGCACTGTCTTCCAATCCACCACCACCACTGAAGCAGGGAGCAGAGAGTGACGGACTGCATAAGAGCACAGAATCGCAGTGCGAGGTGGAGGTATCGGGGGTTGGCGTGGGAAAAATGGGCCCTGGCTAATGGCACAGAAAGCAAGGTGAAGCCCAGTGGGTGACTAGCTCACTCGTGAGAAGAGCGGTGGGTGAAGCCTTCAGTGTGGACACACAGCCCCGGATCCTGAAGGGCTGATCTCCATGGAAGAAATACTGAATCTGGGGCCGGAGTGGCACAGTGCTGCTTGAGAGCGGCTTGGGCCTGGGGCTGAAGCATGCAGGACATTGTTTCCCTGGGGGGCAGCAAATGTGTTTAGCCCCGGGCAAGCTGTGCTGCAATGAGACTGACGCACATCGATGATAAAGGCATAAAAACAAATAAAGAGATAAGACGGTGCTCTTTCACTCTCAGACAAAGAGTAAAAGCACTGCTGGGGAACCTGAAAGGAAGATGAATGGGGGATTCAGGGTGATTGAAGTGCTAGACATGAATGCAACGGGTCTCACATTTCTCCGAGTTAGAGCTATTAGCAGTTGTAAACCCCCAACCGGACTTTTCTTGCCACATTAAATGGAAAAAAGCGCAATCGCGATGCTACAGTTCACTCGTAGTGAAACCTATTGGCAAAAGTGCAATTATCTACGTAACCGGCAAAAGTGCAATTGACTATGTAACAGGGTCGATGTCATGCAAAGCGCTCGACTTCTGCCAAGCGAGATCGTGCTGCGAAAAAAGATAAAAAGTAGTCCACAAACCTGACCGAAAACAGCGAGCCTCACATGTTTTCAATACTTGGTCGCTGCGCTCGAGGAGGGCTAACCACCGGAAAAGGTATGACGTATGCATGCCGTCCACTAATGAAAACAAGCAGATTTTAAAAGGCAAGCCCACGAACCAATGAAAGACACTGACGTAACATGGACGGGCTCCGAGCCCTTTTCTAACTACTAAAGCGTCTCGCGAGCAATACGCATGCGCAAGCGCATGCGACGCAGGCTCAACTCTAAGAAGGACAACCAGACAGCCAAGGCCACAAGTGCCCTACAGTTTAGGGGCTTATTCAGGAGGGGAGGCAGCACAAAAAGAAGGCCGTCAGGGAGAACAGCGTACCTACAGGGCCAGCAACAGACACAGGGCAGCTCCTTTCAGAGTGCACAAGAACCAGCTTATCAACAATGGCAACATCCTGCCAGGCAGTGCTTTTGAGCGAGAAGAAAAGGAAGAGGCCAGATTCCCCCGTGGGGGAGGAACATCAAGCAAGTGACTCACCACAAAAATTAGTTCCCCACATAACAACAGTGGAAGGCTGAATAAAACATTTCCCAAGTGAGTGGGAAGAAATAACATCAGACAAGTGGATCTTAAACATGATATATCATGATTCTTGCATAAAATTAACCAAAGAACTTCATCAAAAACCACCAAAGCAAAAGAAGTTTTGAAGTGAAGAACTAAGACAATTAAGGAAGGAGGTGAAATAACTCCTACAAAAGAACTCTATTTAGAGAATGCCCCCAAGGGAAAGAAATGAGGAAAACTACTCACCTTACTTTCTGGTTCCTGAACAACCTAACTCTGAGACCAATCCTACATCTCAAGTTCTTAAAGAAATTATTTTGCACTCAACACTTCAAGGATTCTTTCCACTCTTACAACAATGGCAACCCTAGATCTCAAGGATGCCTACCTACACATATTATGAATCGGAATCACAGAAAGTATCTCAGATTTGCACTGGACAAAGTTCATTACCAGTTCACACTGCTAACTTTCGGCAGAAAACCAGCACCTTGTGTCTTCAGAAAGTGCCTTGCTGCAGTAACAGCCTACTTAAGAAGGGAATGTATACATGTATAACCATACCTAGTCAACTGTCTTTTAAAAGCAAAGACAAAACAGAAATGCAAAAAAAGAGAACCAAACAGTAATGTCAACACAAGAGCGACTGGGGTCTTCCATAAACCACAAGAAATCATCACCCCAACCAGAGCAAGAAAAATTGTTCCTGGTAGCAACCCTAAACTCATGGACAGCAAGAGCATACACTGTCCCAAAGAGGATAGAAGCAATGACAAATCAAATTTACCTTTACCAGAAGGGGCAGTCTCTGACTGTGAAGACAGTCATGAAATTACTAGGCATGATGGCATCATGCATTCCACTAATAACACATGCAAGACTGCACATGCGACCTTTCCAAGAATGGTTTTGCAACAAATGGTCACAAGCCACCGGGAGTTGGGAGGACCTAGTGGTTGGACCAGCAAGGATACTAGGGAAGCACCATGGTGGAAATTAAAAATGGTGACGCTAGAAGACCATTCAAGACACCAATTCCCACTATAACCACAACAACAGTTGCATCCCACAAGGGGTAGGGCACACATTCAATGAAACTCAAAATACAGGAAATGTGGAACAGCACAGATGCGTTGAAATACATTAACTTCCTAGAGATGGAGACAGTCGTGCTGGCTCTGAAAGCCTTCCAAACTCCCATCCTGGGAAAGACCGTGCTGATACAAACAGACAACACAACAACTATGTTCTAACTGAACAAGCAGGGAGGCACAAAGTCATACAGGCTGAGCAAACTAGTGCAAGAAATTTGGCAATGGGCAATTTCGAGAATCAACCGCCTCACCACCCACCTACTAGTGAAGGAAAACACGAGAATTGTGCCACCAAGATCAGTTCCAGCACCAATGTATAACCTAAACACAATGTTAACACAATAGCAATTTAGGAAATGCAAAACCAGGGATGGCAATGGGAAAAAGGCCCCCCTTGGTGCACCCCAAAATTAGGGGTGCACCTGTGGAACACACATATGCTTAAGGGGCATGTGTGTACTCTATTGCAATTATAAAAACTCACCTTGGGGTGCTTTTTTGAAATTGCACCTAGTTACCACCAACCTCAAGTCGGTGGTAATTGCATCTCCAAAATGCCCAAATCACATTTTGGAAATGCATGGTACATCAGAATAGGAACTGCAAATAGGAAATCCCTAGTTGCATTTCCTATTCTGGGAATTAGAAAAGCCCAGTTTGCATTTCTTCATGGCCCGAAATACCGACATGGACCGTTAAGAAATGCAAACGGACTTCGTACATCTGGCCTTAAATTCTTAATCACTATCACTTCATTGTTTAGAGTGAGCGAATTTCCATGTCAATCAAAGCATACAGCTACCAGTGTTCTTCAAGGAACTACAAACACAAATCGAAAGAGCCCTTCACACACTGGATGTAAGAAGGGCCTTGATACACTACCTAATAAAGACTAAACAGTTTTTCAAGGGAAACCAACTATTTGTATCCTTCGCAAAGGTAACCAGGAGAACAAGAAACAATATCAAGAAGGATCGTAGAGACAATATAAACATGCTACTCAAAGGTGGGGTTGACGCTACCCATATGCCCTAGGGCACACTCAGCGAGGAAGGGAGCAACATTAGTGTTCCTAGCAAATGTACCTATCGAGACAATCTGTGCAGCAGCGACATGGGCAAATCCTCACACATTCACAAAACACTATAGTGTGGACATTCAAATGAACAAGGAGGCACAGGTGGGACAAAGAGTACTGCAGCATCTGTTTGCCAACACTGCCTACTTTCAGCCCATCCAACCCTAAGGAGGGGATACCGCTACATAATCTATTGCAAAGCATATGAATATAGAAAAGGAAGGATTCATGCGGCAAAACAAGGAGGTGAAGTATTGAAACCAGTATAGTTTTCTGGATTCATATGTGACTCACCCACCTCTCCAGATACAGGAGGTTAACACAATAAGGTGGGAAAAAGGAGAGCAAAAAAAATAGAAAAACAAACCTGGAGATAGCTACTATGCAAAAACAACAAGAAGTGATGGACGGAATGCTGAACATTGTCATCCTAGGACCGGCAACAAGAAGTGATGGACGGAATGCTGAACATTGTCAAACACTCACCCCCAGTCACAGATCTGGGTTTAATCCATCGTTCTTTTGCTCACCATGCCACCCCAGTTTGGACCCAGCCATATGCAAATCAGTCTTGACCCTGTTCCTCATGGGAACAGTCCAGCCCGAACTGCCAAGCCAGGTCCTCACTGGACCGGAAACAAGCATCCTAGGACCGGTTTCGGGGTTTCACCCCTCATCAGCCAGGATAGCTTGAATCCAGTGGCATGGGAAGCACGGGACCCACGTCTGGGCATACCCTTCCCACTTAGGGCGACAAAGCAAAAACAACAAGAAGTGATGGACGGAATGCTGAACATTGTCAAACACTCACCCCCAGTCACAGATCTGGGTTTAATCCATCGTTCTTTTGCTCACCATGCCACCCCAGTTTGGACCCAGCCATATGCAAATCAGTCTTGACCCTGTTCCTCATGGGAACAGTCCAGCCCGAACTGCCAAGCCAGGTCCTCACTGGACCGGAAACAAGCATCCTAGGACCGGTTTCGGGGTTTCACCCCTCATCAGCCAGGATAGCTTGAATCCAGTGGCATGGGAAGCACGGGACCCACGTCTGGGCATACCCTTCCCACTTAGGGCGACAAAGCAAAAACAACAAGAAGTGATGGACGGAATGCTGAACATTGTCAAACACTCACCCCCAGTCACAGATCTGGGTTTAATCCATCGTTCTTTTGCTCACCATGCCACACCAGTTTGGACCCAGCCATATGCAAATCAGTCTTGACCCTGTTCCTCATGGGATAGCCTGATAGCTACTATGCACAGGAACATCTGGGGCACCGTCTGACGTCACACAGGGGATGGGCATACCACCAAATGGTGATCAACGACACCCACAACTGATAGTTTTTTTTGGTTTTTTTTAAACAAGAAGGAAGAAAAACAATTCCAGACCCAACCATGGCGGAATAATGCAATGCATGTGAATCCAGAAAAACGTTTCAGGCTGCAAAACTACTCCTACTGGTAAGTAACCATTTTGGTGTGTTTTTTTTTGGAAGAGGGTGAGGGGATGATACACATTTGTTGGCCTGAGTGAGATTGTCTGATTCTTGGTCAACCTACGATGTTGACCCACAACCATATAATGATCCCGACCTGTACACTGTTAGGCTGTCTCCTCCAAATGACACCACATCCTATCAGGAGCTTACTGGTACGGCTGCAATATACCACCAGGTCCCTCTGCATATTCACAAAGTGCCTAGCGGTTGTAGCAGCACATTTACCCAGATAAAACATCCATGTCTTTCCATATGTGGATGACTGGCTCATCAAAGCCAGCACTCTCCCACTCTGTCTCCATCACACCCAAACTACCATAGACTTACTACATTAACTGGGCTTCACCATAAATGTTTTTAAATCTCATCTTCAGCCTCTACAGATGCAACCGTATTTAGGAGCTATTCTAAACACACAGTTGGAACTAGCTAATCCCAATGCAGCACAAATACTCGACTTCGAAACCCAAGTATTGTGCTTACAAGCCAATCACCAAGTCACAGTCAGAACAGTCATGAGACTTCTGGGTATGATGGCTTAGTTCATCGCCATAGTGCTGAATGCAAGTCTACACATGCGTCTGCTACAGGAATGTTTAGCACAACAATGGTCTCTGTCACAGAGTCAGCTGGAGGATTTAGTGTTGAAGACAGCCACACTCCTCGCTCTCTGCAGTGGTGGAACAAAAACAGCCTGTAAAAGGGGGTGGAGGGGGAGCTTTCCTCAACCCTGTTCCTCAAACCATACTGACAACATATGCATCACAGTGGTGCCAAGCAAGATAATCCCCTGCCAGTGCTTCATTCATTTAAAAAATAGAGGGGTGAGTGCTGGCCACCATCAGGGGTATGGGTATGCCCCCCACCCCAGCTGAAGGGGGCAACAGTTTTTCTTCCCCCTGCAAACTAAAGCATCTCATCACAATGGCAAGCAAGAGGACATTGGCTCTTTTAGCTAACTCCCAATATCATCCCACTTGCAGTGGTGAGTGGCTACGCTCTTTTAGACTTAGGATTTTCCAAGTGGCAGGATACCCATCAGACCCAGACACTTCTGAAAACTAAATATCTGGGGGAATCCAGGATGGTGTGCTTCATATGCACCCCACACAATTTGTTTACCCACAATCACCTGCAAACCGCCAACTTTGCCTGAAAGCGCAATTTCCCTACATTTCTGTGGTGGAAACTTCCATAATCCACAGGAATCTTCAATTTGTACTTATAAAAACTCTGCCGCTTGTGTGGGTGCCCAAAGCAGAGTCAGCCTGAAAACATATGAAAACAATCCTGCACTTTTGGACCCGCTCTGGTTCCCCCCTCAATTTCTACATGTTTTGGCCCTTCCCTGTCGCAGGCACTTGGTCCACCTACACAAGTGAGGTATCATTTTTATTGGGAGACTGAGGGGAATACTAAATGGTAGGAAATTGTGGCTCCCCTCAGAATCCAGAACTTTTCATCACAGAAATGTGAGGAAATGTGTTTTTTAGACAAATTTAGAGGTTTACAAGGGATTCTGGGTAACAGAACCTGGCGAGAGTCACAAAAGTCACCCCATCCTAGATTCCCTTGGATGTCTAGTTTTCGAAAGTGTACAGGTTTGCTACGTTTCCCTAGGTGCCAGCTGAGGTAGGGCCCAAAAACCACAGGTACCCTCTTTACAAAAAAAGGGTCAGTTTTGTGTGGAAAAACGTGGTGTATCCATGTTGTGTTTTGGGCAGTTTCCTGTTGCGGGCACTAGGCCTACGCACACAAGTGAGGTATCATTTTCATCAGAAGGCATAGGAGAATGCTGGGTGGAAGGAAGTTGGTGGCCCTGTGCAGATTCCAGAACTTTCCATCTCAGAAATGTGAGGAGAATGTGTTTTTTTAATCAAAGTTTGAGGTTTGCAAGGGATTCTGGGTAAAACAACCTGGTGAGAGCCACACAAGTCACCCTATCCTGGATTCCGCTGGGTGTCTTGTTTTACAAAATGTACATGTTTGCTAGATTTCCCTAGGTGCTGAGTTAGAGCCCAAAATCCACAGCTAGCCACATTGCAAAAAAAAAAAAAAAGGTCAGCTTTCAGAGGAAAAATGTGATGTGTCCACATTGCGTTTTGGGCTGTTTCCTGTTGCGCCACTAGGCCTACCCACACAAGTGAGGTACCATTTTTATCAGGAGACTTGGAGGAACACAGAATAGCAGAACAAATGTTATGTCTATCTCTGCATTTGCACCTTCCAAATGTAAGACAGTGTGCAAGAAAGGAGTCATTTTGAGAAATGTCCTCTAATTCACATGCTAGTATGGGTTCCCACAAATTCAGAGATGTGCTAATAACCATTGCTTTTAAACTCCATATCTTATGGCCATTTCGGAAATACATAGGTTTCCTTGATGCCTATTTTTCACTCTCTATATTTTACCAAATGAATTGCTGTATATCCAGTACACAATGAAAACCTATTGCAAAGTGCAGCTCATTTATTGGCTCTGGGTACCTGGGGTTTTTAGTAAACCTACAAGCCCTATATATCCCCACTAGCAGAAAGATTTAGTGGATGTAATAATATATTGGTTTCTTAAATATGGAATAGCTGGAAAAAGTTACAGATGAAAGCGTAGAAGGAAATGGCAGTTTTTTCAACTCAATTTCAAGATTTGTTTTATTTCAACTGTTACTTTATATAGCCAAACCTTGAAGGATCTACACAAATGACCCCTTGCTGAATTCAGAATTTTGTCTACTTTACAGAAATGTATAGCTTTTAAGGATGCACCCTTGGTTTCACACTTATTTCTGTCACTAACTGGATGTGGTTGAAAGCACAAAAAATAGGAAAAAGGGGGTAGGTCCCAGTAAAATGTGAAACCTGTGTTGAAAAATGTGGTTTTCTGATTCTAGTCTGCCTGTTCCTAAAAGCTGGGAAAATGGTGATTTTAGCACCACAAACCCTTCATTGATCCCATTGGCAAGAAAAACAAAACAGATGCTTTCTACTGCAGCACTTTTTTCCCAAAAAAACTACAATAAGCAGTATTTTGGCTAATTTCTGGGTCCCCTTCAGGGGAATCCACAAACCATGGAAGGGTTTAGAATCCCCAGGAATTTGGGAAAAAAAGGTGCAAGTTGGGTGTGGATAGCTTATGTGGACAAATAAGTTATGGTGGCCTAAGCGCAAACTACCCCTGTTAGAAATGGGGTCTCTGGTTGGCAGTCAGTATGTACTCTGTCCAAGCAGGGACCCGCAGTCTAATCAGGGTATGAGATTAAAACACCTGTGATAACCCCTGCTCATCCCCTTGGTAGCTTGGCACAAGCAGTCAGGCTTATCTCAGAGGCAATGTGTAAAGTATGTGTACCAACACACACAGTAATGCAGTGAAAACACCCAAAAGCACTCAACACCAGCTTAGAAAAATAGGCAATATTTATCAATAAGACCAGAACGACAAAAATTCAACATACACAAGCAAAGTTATGAATTTTCAAAGATTAGATTTCAATATAACGCTTAGAAACACAAATGTTTCAATTTGGTGATATCACCGCGTCATGACAGAGTCTTTCCCAACTATATCTGATGCCAAAGGCACTGGTCACAGAGTCGCACAGACGCCCATGTGCAGTACCTTGTGAAAATTAGGAAACAAGCCAGTGCACGGAGTCAGGGATCGAGGTGTTGCTGGATCCGGGGCGGAGTCTGATCCAGGGCTGCGGAGCAGAGGAGTGGAGGTGTCGGGTCCTGGCTGCGGAGCAGTGAAGAAGAGGCGGCATTGGTGCAAAGCATTGGTTTCTTACACTTCCGGCGAAGTCGATGTCTGGCAGTCAAGACGCGGTGGGACGACCTCACGGGGTTGCGGTCACGCCACAAGTCTACAGGCACCCCACTGGAGTTGCGTGTCACGGACGTTGGTGACATGGCACTTTGGAACTCACAGAGTCATGTACTTCAGCGAGGCTGTGGCAACTTCGGGCCTGCAGGGTCAGTCAGGGATGTCGCACTTCAGTGGGGACCATAGCTTCAGTTGCAGGCAGTGTTGCGTGATCCGTTAGTAGCGTTAGTGCAGGTATTGTCCAAAGTTGGTGCCCTTAGCTTTTCTTGGTTTTTCACCAGCTTCTTCTTTCAAGGGCCCAGGGACTGGATTAGGGACCACGTGGCAGAGTAGGAGTCTTAGCAAGAGAGTCCAGGTGCTGGCAGAGGAAGTCTTTGATAACCCTGAGACTTCAGGACACGGAGCATGCTCAATCCAAGCCCTTGGAGAAATGTCACACGCAGAATACAAAGCAAAGTCCAGTCTGTGCCCTCTCTAAGGCAGAAGCAGCAACTGCAGGTTAACCCAGCAAAGCACACACATCAAAGGGGCAGTACTTTTCCTTCAGTTCTTCAGCTCTTCTCCTTGGCAGAGGTTCCTCTTGATCCAGAAGTGTTGTAAAAGTCTGGGGTTTTGGGTCCACTACTTATAATCCTTTCTGCCTTTGAAGTAGGCAAACTTCAAAGAAAAGTCTCTCGTGTTCACAAGATCCTGCCCAGGCCTGGTCCCAGACTCACACCAGGGGGTTGGAGACTGCATTGTGTGAGGACAGGCACAGCCCTCTCAGGTGTGTCAGCTTCTACCTCCCCACTCTAGCACAGGAGACTCATCAGGATATGCAGGCTACACCCCAGCTCCCTTTGTGTCACTGTCTAGAGGGAATTCACAACAGCCCAACTGTCAGTCTGACCCAGATGTGGAATACACAAGCAGGCAGAGGCACAGAATGGTATAAGCAAGAAAATGCCCACTTTCTAAAAAAGTGGCATTTTCAAACTGACAATCTAAAAAAATAATTTTACCAAAAGGTGTATTTTTAGATTGTGAGTTCAGAGACTGTGATGCTATTAATTGTGTTTGACCAATGACTTTGTGTTTCACCACTGCGCATAATAGTTGCTCAATGTTCACCAGTAGCACATTATATGTTTTGTTCAGTTTAGCTGCCTATTGGCTTTGACATGGCATTAGACATTCCGTATTCAGTTTAGCTGGCTATTGGCTTTGACATGACGCTAGACATTACATTTGATATTTAGGTTAGCTGCCTATTGGCTTTAACGTAGGGTTAGACATTGCCGTTGAGACACTGCAGATGAGCTGTGTTTTTCCAAGCTGTGTTTTTCCACAAGATGGACCAAGCTGTTTTCTTCACACCAGACCTTAGCTGATAAGAGCACGTAGATTTTGTGTTTACCTCGCAATCCAGTCTGAGAGCGAGTGAGCTCAGGAGAATTGGCCCCTCTCCAAGGTTCTTCGGCTCTCACACTGAGTTTGCTTTTAAGGATGACTCTGGGCTCCAGTGAGTTAGATTGAATCTGCTTGACTTCAGACGGGAACTAAACGTCAGTTGCTTGTCTCCTGTTTGGGTAGAGAATCTCTTTCTCGCAGTTGACCGGAGTCATCAACTTGCAGACCCCAGAAAGATGAAGCTGAGTATAGGCCCTACCTACTTGCCCATACGGTGATGAATTTTGACTTTTATGCTTTGCTTTTAAGTTATGCTATAAATGTTTCCACCTATATTTGCTGTGTACATTGCAACTGAGAAGTACTTTGATATATTTTGCATTCATTGCTGCAACTACTTTTGAACGTGTGCTTCCAATCTACTAATTTTGTCTCTCAGGAACTTGTGGGTGGGGAATTAACAACAATAAATGTCTTCTTTAAACTCAGAAGTGCATTCCAGAGAGGTTCTGTAAGCTCGGTTATGAGATAAGAGGGAAAGCAGAACATTATGGCTTAGTCGTCAGTTTTCAGAGTCGGGAAATTAGAGATTTCTTAGTGCACAATTTAAAAGTGTAATTGTTTTTTGTTGTTTAGAGAATTACAAAAGCACGGCAGACCATGTTTGAAAATGCATGTGAAGTTAAACTGCCTGATGGTGCTGTAAGAAACATGTTTTCTTGCTGTGATAAAGCATATTTAGAAAATGTGCCTTTTGAAAGCAATGATGTTCCCTTTGTTCTTGACAGAAGGGTTTGGATACTTTTATCTGCTTACAGAAAAATACAGGAGAGATGTAGGCAGTTAGAACATGAAAATAAGAATTTACGTGAGCAAATTAGCCAGAACACATTAATGCATGATAATGCTGAAATCTATAAATCTGCTGTTTTTGGAGAATCTGGCTTTTCTCATTCCAGTAATGAGGAGGTTAAGACAGCTGTGAGCCAGTCTGAGCCTCCGTGTGTGCCGGGCATGAAACAAAACACCCCTCAGTTTTTGGCAGTTGAAGTGCATTCCTTAACTGATAACACTGAGAACAGAGCTCGGAATGTTATTTACAGACCGCTTCTGCAAAGAAAAATTAATTACATGGAAGAGGTACCGTCGCAAAATGTTCAGTTACTGGCACAAGTAAAACAAAAGATTCTTACTATTTGCACTAAGCAAGAGACCCTGAGTTTCATGAGCTTGTTTGATTTTTGGAAACAGCATAGCCCTCATCTGAGTGAAACCCTAACACTTTGGTATAAAGTCACTAGGAAAAAATATAAGCAGCTGCGCGCTTTTAATTTGGCAAATGAAATAATTGAGACTTTAGGTTTCTGCGAAGTGCAAGAGGGAAACACTGATTTACATGTAAATCAGGAACAGGGGAAGAAAAGAGTGCCCCTGCAAGACAGGGCTAGAGTCACTGCAGCCCTACATGAACAGGTGTCACAAGTCCATTTTCAGGATGTGGAGAGGGTGGAGGGAATACCACAGGTAAAAGAGTCACCAGTGAAATTGAGTGGACCATTTGAATTTGTGTTCCCTGAGGATAAAAAGCGTGTGTGTTTGACTAATGATTACAATCCAGTTACTGAAAAGATGTTTTCTAGCACAGGAGAAGGAACAGCGTTGTACAATGTGTGTCAGACTTTAAAGCAAGAGCTGCTTGAGATGTGTCATTTTTACACTGATTCTTGGTTCACTGCCAATGGTTTAGCCGTTTGGTTTTCCACATGGCTTGTACATAACTGCAGATGTTAAAGAGAAAAATTCAGAGTCTGAAGTGTCCACCCAGAATTCTGATTTAGTGGGGATGGCTAAGTGGGTGCACCAGAAATGTGGACAGCTGGGAGAAAAAGCCACTTACAGGTGGGCAGAGATGAGAGGGATGTACATTCCCCTAGATTTGATAAAAACTGTCCAGCACGCACAACAGCAATCTGTCCCACAAACAGTCACGGAGCAATTGGAGAGAGGAAAGTTACGAGGACAGATATGGCAAATTGATCAGGTTTTAGGGGGAGTGATTGCTGCAGATTACCAAGGAGAAATTAAAATTATGCTGGTAACTAGAAAATAATCTGATTCATTCATACAAATTGGAGACAGAATGGCCCAACTTGTCAAGAGCGCAGTGAATGGAGGTTTGGTAAAGAAGGAGTCTTCCCCAGCCCTTCTGACAGTGCAAGGAAAGGGAAGCTGTGGTGCAGCAGATAAAAACCTCAGTGCTGAGGTGTGGGTTGAAGCCCCAAGTGACCCTCCAGAACCTGCAGAAATCATAACAAAGGGCCCCAAAAACGTCCTGCTGATTATAAAACAGGGAAAGGAAGAGGAAGGGCACATTTCAGATGACAAATGTTATTTGCAAGAAAAGTCATACTTTTTTCTTTTGCAGATCCTACCACGTTTCGCCACTGACCATGAGTGTGGTGTGTGGTCTCCCTTCGGGTGTGTGCGTGTGGGGTCGGGGAAGGGACCGAACCCCCAACCTGAACCTGACTGATTAAAGTACAATCACCATGGATCCATTTTGCGCAAATGGCGCCTTCAGTTCAAGATCAACTTGTTTGATTACATTCTTCCACTGGAACTAAGCAACCTTAACAGTTGAAGGTCTGTGATTTTCTTTTCATGTGGAACTCTGACTTTCGCCAGCAAACCTTTCAGGTGGACCATGCACCTTTACATGAGTAGAACTCATGCTACATCAAATTGCCATTTTAGAGACACTGTTGAATCAGAGTATATAAGTTTCAGTCTTTTCTGTGTAGATGTATCTGATGTGAAAGATTATGAGATCAATATGTTAATCCTCTTCCATTGCTTTACAGTGATTGATTTGATCATTCAAATGTGATTTGCTGATAATGCTTTTTTGTGTTGATGTTTTTGTTTTTTTAGTTTTTGTTTGAAATAAGAGATATGCAAAACAAAAATTCATTGGTTATAGGGTGGAATTTGATGCTATTAATTGTGTTTGACCAATGACTTTGTGTTTCACCACTGCGCATATTAGTCGCTCAATGTTCACCAGTAGCACATTATGGGGGTCATTCCTACCCTGGCGGTCGGTGTTAAAGCGGCGGTCAAACCGCCAACAGGCTGGCGGTAAAAAAAATGGAATTCTGACCCTGGCGGAAACCGCCAACAGAGACCGCCACTTTAACACTCCGACCGCCACGGCGGGACAAACAAACAGCGCGGCGGTCACCGCCAACAGACAGGCGGGAGCCAATGTACCGCCCACCCTATCACAACCCACCAATCCGCCACCTTTTCCGGGGCGGTAGCCCAACCGATAAAAACACGGCGGAAACAGCCATTACGAACGGAAAACGCTCACCTCTACACACTCCACGAGGAATCTGGACAGCATGGAACCCGAACTACACATCCTACCAGCTATTGTCTTCCTGCTCCTCTACCAGGAGCACGAACGCCGGCGCAGAAGACAACGGTGAGTACTGCACCTACGACACAGGGGAGGGGGGAGGTAAAAAATTACGGGGACACACATACGCGACACACCCACCCTCACCCTCACCCACAACCACATACACATCAATGCAGAGCAACAACTCAGAGTGACACCCCCAAACCCCCCGGAAGAATGCAAAGACAAAATAAAATGATCATGAAATTTGAAGTATATTGTACGGCTAAGTAAAAAAATATATCAAACATCCATAACTATATATACATATGTAAATAGTCCTGTCCAAATTGGGTATCAGCCATTGTTCGAGGGCCAATGGGCCTAAACACATGGGCAAAGCCCACACACGATACCCGAGTCCAATGGAGAGAACACTGCAGGGGCATCAGATAGCAAAACTACAGGCACCTCAGGGGGAAGGGAAGGGGGGGCACCTCAGCCAGATGAGTCCACGACGCCAGATCCACGAGGGGCCCCCATGCCCACTGTGCCATCCTGGGGAGTGCAAAGCCACAGTCTCACAAGTCTCTACAGTGGGTGGATTGCCCACTGTGCCATCCTGGGGAGTGCAAAGCCACAGTCTCACAAGTTTCTACATTGGGTGGATTGCCCACTGTGCCATCCTGGGGAGTGCAAAGCCACAGTCTCACAAATCTCTACAGTGGGTGGATTGCCCACTGTGCCATCCTGGGGAGTGCAAAGCCACAGT
Source organism: Pleurodeles waltl (assembly GCF_031143425.1). Lineage (NCBI taxonomy): Eukaryota > Metazoa > Chordata > Amphibia > Caudata > Salamandridae > Pleurodeles > Pleurodeles waltl. Next base: position 924,932,347 of record NC_090437.1, read on the forward strand.
CTCACAAGTGGATTACAGACTCCACTGGTTCTGGAGGAGGCATGGTGCCCAGAGTGCTTCGTGCAGCCCTGCCCGACCCTGATGCGGGCCTGCCCCTTCTGCCAATGGGCCAGCGGTGCTTGAGACGGCGGTGCCCAGCGGAGCGGTGCTTGAGATGAAGGGCCCAGCGGAGCGGTGCTTGAGACGGCGAAGCCCAGCGGAGCGGTGCTTGAGATGAAGGGCCCATCGGAGCGGTGCTTGAGATGAAGGGCCCAGCAGAGCGGTGCTTGAGACGGCGGTGCCCAGCGGAGCGGTGCTTGAGATGAAGGGCCCAGCGGAGCGGTGCTTGAGATGAAGGGCCCAGCGGAGCGGTGCTTGAGACGGCGGTGCCCAGCGGAGCGGTGCTTGAGATGAAGGGCTCAGCGGAGCGGTGCTTGAGACGGCGGTGCCCAGCGGAGCAGTGCTTGAGATGAAGGGCCCAGCGGAGCGGTGCTTGAGATGAAGGGCCCTGTTCAGCGGTTCTTGAGACGGCGGTGCCCTGTTCAGCGGTTCTTAACTTGAAGGGCCCTGTTCAGCGGTTCTTGAGACGGCGGTGCCCTGTTCAGCGGTTCTTGACTGGAAGGGCCCTGTTCAGCGGTGCTTGACTTGAAGGGCCCTGTTCAGCAGTTCTTGAGACGGCGGTGCCCTGTTCAGCGGTGCTTGACTGGAAGGGCCCTGTTCAGCGGTGCTTGACATGTGTGTCCAGGTCACCAGATCCGGCCATGCCATGGATTTCACTCGCCACCTGACATGTGGCTGCCGGGCCCTTCGTGCACATCTGTCTTCTCGCTTGCGGGGCCCTCCTGTGCTGCCGTCCCGTGCCCGTGGGTGTCCTCCTGCACACCTGGAATGGGGCTGGTGGGGCCCTCCTGGGCAGCTCGCCTGCTGCCGGACTTGTTGGGCGTGCTGCCCTTGCCACCCTTCCCTGCTCCTCTGTGGCCCTTTCCTCCCTTTGGCGGTGTGCCAGGTGGCACCCCACTCCCTGACGGTGCCAGGGTAGTGCTTTTGGAGCCTGCTGTCTTTGGCCTCTCGCGCCGGGCACTGGTTTTCTTGGCTTTTTTTTTAGGGGGTGGGCTGGCCGTCTCTTTACTCCTGGCCGAAGTAGCTGGCCTTGAAGGTGGTGGACTCCAAAATCCTTGGACTATAGTCTTTGGAGGTCCAGGTTTTGTGGTGGCTGAGGTGCTGATTGGAGTCTTATGAGATGGAGGGGGTGGGTCTGTTGTTGGAAAGAGGTCAAGGTTGGAAAGGAAAATCAATTTAGAAAGACAGGGACGGGTAGTTGTAGTGGGTATGGGAGTGGAGGAAGAGGATGTGGTTGTAGGAGAGTCAAGTCTGGTGTCTTTGGGTGCAGGTGCTTGTGCTGGAGGCTGTCGTGAGGTGGATGGCTGTTGGGTGGGTGGCTGGCTGCGTTTGTGTGGTTTGGAAGAGGGGGTAACAGACACACTGGGAGAGGACACAGGGGACGTGTAAATGGTAGTGGGGGTGGTGACTGCATGTGTGCGGAGTGTTCTGGTGGGTGTGCTGGGGATGGACGTAGTGGCTGAAGATGTTGTGCATGCAAGTGTGAGTGGAGACGTCACAGGGAGGGAGGAGGGAGACGAGGAGGAGGGGGACACAGAGGAGGCAATGGCTGTTGGCATGTCTGCATGTGGATGTTGCTTGGGTGAATGCTTGTGTGATGTGTGGTGCTTATGTCTGGATGAGCTTCCCTTGGGTGTTGAGGTGTGTGCAGGCTGGTCTGTAGGTGTGTCTGGTATAGGCAGAGGTACAGGGGAGTGGGACTGGGTGGAGGAAGTTGGAGGAGGGAGGCAGGAGACAGGGACAATGGCTGCCGTCAGTGCTGAGGCCAGAGCGTTGAACGATCGCTGATGGGCAGCCTGACCCGAATGAATGCCCTCCAGGTATGCATTACTCCAGTGCACCTCCCTTTCTACACCCTGGATGGCATTCAAAAGGGTAGACTGCCCAACAATGAGCGTCCTCAGGAGGTCAATGACCTCCTCACTGAGGGTAGCAGGGGTAACTGGGGCAGGGCCTGAGGTGCCTGGGGCGAAGGAGATGCCCACCTTCCTGGGTGAGCGGGCACGGGGCGAACGCTGAGGGGCTGCTGGGATGGCGGGGCTGGTGCGCTGGGTGGCGGCTGTACCTGTTGTTGCGGTGGGCACGGATGTTGCCGCCACCACAAGGGAGCTCCCTTCCGAGGACGTGTCTGTGTCGCTGGTGTCACCACGTGTCCCCGCTGTGGAGCTCCCCTCGCCCTCCGTCTCACTGGTGAAATCCGAGTCAGTTGCATGGCCCTCCATGGCCATGTGAGATGCAGCTCCCTCGTGCTCCGATGCCACTTCTCCTCCGCCTGATGATGCTAATGCACACATGAACAGGAAGACCACCAAAAAAGGGGGGGGGGAGAAACAAAGACATGTTGAGTGCATGCATTGGCGACACCGTTGGCGGAGAGGACAGACACAGAAGCCCCCTGCACTACGCCGCGCACTTGGGGTACACTACTCAATCCGTGGGACATGGCCTACAAGCCTATGGACGACAACTCCACACATAGGTGACACAGGGCCATGAATAGCTGTACTAGGCAACCTACAGAGGTGGGGGGCGGGGGCACAGGGCCATGCCTAATGGAGGGGCCTAGACTACAGAAATCACCCTGGCCTAGGGATAGCAACAGCCTTCCTCCCCCACCCAGACACCTCCAATGTGCGCTAAATCAGCAGAATGTGCTTGTACTGACCCCCTTGTGTCTGCTGTGATGTCCTTGCGAGCCCATCCAAATCTGGGTAGGCCACCGCCAGGATCTGGGACATCAGGGGGGTCAATTGACGACTGGCACCCCTCCTACGTTGGGAGGCCATCCCCAGCAGAGCCTCCGTGGTCTTCCTGCTCCCGCGGCAGATGTCCTGGACCCCCAGGGTCCAGACGTCCTTGGCGATGGCACGCCAAATGTCAATTTTCTGATGGGCGCTGACCTATGTGACATGTGCAGGGGGAGAAAATAAGAAATCATCACCTTCTGCATGCTCGATGTGAGTTGCCCCCCATCCCCACCCTTGCCAAGTGGCACATGCTCTCATCTGTAGTTTGATGCATGCCTCATTCGCTCCCCTCCCCACCATCTTTCATTCACCCCACTCAACTCAGGCATTGGCCACAAAGCATGGTCCCAGTGTACTTACCTGTTGGTCTGGAGGACCGTAGAGTAGCGCATACTGGGGGAGGACCCCATCCACGAGTTTCTCCAATTCTTCAGAAGTGAAGGCAGGGGCCCTTTCCCCAGTCGCAGCAGCCATTGTCTCTTCCAGACCGAGGTCACAGCAGCACTTGCAGAATAGGTCCTCTCCTGTGGATGATCAGGTATCGAGTGATTAAGCAGATATAAAATGGCGGTCACAGCCGCCGCGGTGCGTACCGAGACCGCCGGCGCACATCGTCATTGGCTCCTGGAACCCATAGGGTTCAATGTTAACCAATGCGGCTTTGCGCCGCGGTCTTCGACCGCCTACCGCCGCGGTGTGCCATGCCAGCGCATTGACGTCACATCCCACTGTCGCACTTCACAGGTCAGGCAGCCGCCATTTCAAGGGCCCCCATATTTTTATTTCTACTGCGTCACACATACCTAGGCCTTCCATCAACACTCATACAAGCCATTCAATGCATTGAGAATCGTGTACTGTGCAAGCTGTGGGATGATTGACTCTGTGCTCCATGTTGTCCTTCCTAGGCACCCTCCGCTGGGACTTGCGAGGAGATGGAGGAATCTTCCCGTGTACAGACCGCTGGTGGACCTGTTGACAATGGAAGAAAGACATGTCATACTGACATACAGGCTTGACAGAGCCATTATACAGGAACTGTGTGCCCAGCTGGAGCCCGACCTGATGTCACCCATCCGCAAACCCACAGGGATCCCCCCTCTAGTGCAGGTTCTGTCAGTACTCCATTTTTTGGCAAGTGGGTCATTTCAAACAACAGTGGCCATTTCATCAGGGATGTCTCAGCCTATGTTTTCCAAGGTGTTGTCCAGAGTGTTGTCTGCCCTGCTGAAATACATGCGGAGCAACATTGTTTTCCCTGAGGTGGGCGATTTGGCTACAGTGAAGGGTGATTTCTATGCGCTTGGACATATTCCCAACATCATTGGTGCCATTGATGGGACACATGTTGCATTGGTCCCCCCCAGCACGAGTGAACAGGTGTACAGGAACAGAAAAAGTTATCATTCTATGAATGTCCAGGTGGTCTGTTTGGCTGACCAGTACATCTCCCATGTAAATGCCAAGTTCCCTGGGTCAGTGCATGACGCGTACATCATGCGAAATAGCAGCATCCCTTACCTGATGGAACTACTTCAGAGACACCGTGTGTGGCTAATTGGTGACTATGGTTACCCCAACCTGTCATGGCTATTGACCCCAGTGAGGAATCCCAGGACAAGGGCAGAGGAACGGTACAATGAGGCCCATGGGCGTACTAGGAAGGTGATCGAGCGGACCTTCGGCCTCCTGAAGGCCAGGTTTAGGTGCCTCCATATGACAGGTGGATCCCTAATGTACTCACCAAAGAAGGTGTGCCAGATCATCGTGGCCTGCTGTATGCTTCACAACCTGGCTTTGCGACGCCAGGTGCCTTTCCTGCAGGAGGATGGTCCAGATGGTGGTGTTGTGGCAGCTGTGGAGCCTGCGGAGAGTGAAGAGGAGGAAGACGAAGAGGACGACACAGACAACAGGGACACAGTAATACAGCAGTATTTTCAATGACGTACAGGTAAGATTCAACACAGGCATTTTACATTTACTTAAAGTCTCCTGCCTCTCTACTGTCTGAGTTTCCCCCCAGTGTATGTTAACTGAGTTGTGACTTTCCCTTCCAATTTCAGAGATGTGGGCCCCACTCCGTGACCTCTGCTTTGTTTCCCCATGGACTACAGCTGTGTGACAGTGGTATGTTGTCATCACAATGTAACTGGATATTTTTGCACGGTTCTGTGTAATACATTTGTTCAAAAATACAGGCAGACTCCAGATTATTTTTGTGCAATAAGTGTGTTTATTAAAGTGCTCAATTTTGGGTAATGGTTGCAATTCGGTGATGGGTGATGGTGGAGGAATGTCCATGGCAGAGTCCAGATTATCAGTCTCACAGGTGCATTGTCCATATGCCTGTGGAAGGTGGAACAGGGGCAGTTTAAGTTTGGACAGGGTGACAATGTGGGACAGTGGGATGACAATCAGGGGGTATCCTTTGTTGGCGGGGGTCTTGGCCTCTTACTCTGTCTTCTTCCTAGATCTCAGGCCCCGCTTGCGGGGTGTTCTCCTTCTGCAGGGGGTAGGGTTCTGGTGGCCTGTTGTTCTTGTGTCGGGGCCTCCTGTCCACTAGCGCCGGCGGAGGTGGTAGCCTGTTCTTGGTCCATGCTAGTGACAGGGGCCCTTTGTGGTGCCACATGGTCCCGCAATGTGCTGACAATCTGATTTAGAGCCACAACGATGGTGCCCATTGCGGTACTTATGTTTCTGAGTTCTTCCCTGAACCCCATAAACTGTTCCTCCTGCAGTACCTGGAGCTCCTGGAACCTGGCCAGGACCGTCGCCATCGTCTCCTGGGAGTGGTGGTATGCTCCCATGATGGAGTAGAGGGCCTCGTGGAGAGTGGGTTCCCTGGGCCGGTCCCCCCCCTGTCGCACAGTAGCCCTCCCAGTTCCCCTGTTTCCCTGGGCCTCTGTCCCCTGGACCGTGTGCCCACTACCACTGCCCCCAGGTCCCTGTTGTTGTTGGGGTGGTGGGTTAACCTGGGTGCCCTGTAGTGGTGGACACACCGCTGATTGACGTGTCCTGGAGACAGAGGCATGGGCCCGCTGGGTGGGTGCTGTGCTGGTGTTCCAGCAGGGGGTTAGGTCTGCTGTGGCCTGTGGCTGTCTGAGGGGAACTGACTGTCCCGAGGTCCCCGATGGGCCGGGCTGGTCATCTGGGTCCAGGGAGACAGAGCTGCTGTCATCACTGTGGGCCTCTTCTGGGGGGGGAATGGGCATTTCTGGCCCCTCCTGGGCGGTGTTGTGGCATTCAGGTCCTGCAGGGGTATAAGAGTATGGTTATTGCTTCTGTGTGTGCCATAGCGTGCAATGGGTGGGTGCCCGTGTACCCCAGTGCTGGCATTCCCTTGTGGAGGCTGTTGTGATGGTGGTTTGGGGGGGGGTGGGTATGTGCAGTGGGCATGCTTAGGTGATGGGTGTCCATGGTTTGTGGTCGCATGCAGGGCTTGGTGTGGGGATGGGTGGGTTGTGATGGTGAGACATTAGCAAGGAGGATGTGTGTTGGGGGTGGGGAGGAGGGTGGGGTATGATTTGGCATGCCGGTGGGTGGGGGGGATGAAGTAGTTGAGATTAGACTTACCAGAGTCCATTCCTCCGGCTACTCCTGCGAGGCCCTCAGGAAGCAGGATCGCCAAGACCTGTTCCTCCCATGTTGTAAATTCTGGGGGTTGAGGTGGGGGTCCGCCGCCAGTCTTCTGCACTGCGATGTTGTGTCTGGATACCATGGAATGCACCTTCCCCCGTAGGTCGTTCCACCGCTTCCTGATGTCGTCCCGATTTCGTGGATGCTGTCCCACAGCGTTGACCCTGTCCACTATTCTTTGCCATAGCTCCATCTTCCTGGCAATGGTGGTGTTCTGCACCTGTGTCCCGAAGAGCTGGGGCTCTACCCGAACTATTTCCTCCACCATGACCCTGATTTCAGCGTCTGAAAACCTGGGGTGTCTTTGGGGTGCCATGGAGTGGTGTGGATGAGGTGTGGGGTGGTGTGGGGTGGTGTTTGTGGTGATGAGTGTGGTGAGTGTGGTGGTGTGTGGTGTTTTGTGCGTGGATGTTGTGTGAGTGATGGTGTTATGTGCCTGTGAATGCTCTGTACTAGCTGGTGGTGTCTCTCTCTGACCTTAGTCAATAAATGGTGGTCGTAGGGGTTTGTGGGTGTGTGTTTTATATTGTGTTGGGTGTGTGGGAGTGTTGTTTGTATGTGTATCAGGTGTGTGTATTTCAAAATGTCCAATGTGGCAGTGTTTTGTAAATGAGTGTGTATTTCAACCGCGGCGGTGTGTACCGCCAATGGAATACCGCGGTTGAAAGACCGCCGCGTGGATTCGTGGGTCGGAATGGAATGGGCGTATTTCTGTTGGCGTGACGGTGGAGGTTTGGTCACCGCCAGTTTTTCGCTGGCCGTTGGTGTGGCGGACGTTTGTGGATGTCAGGATTTTGGCGGTTTGCCTGTTGTGGGTCAGAATGACCGTGGCGGTTAACCGCGACCGCGGCGGTGTTATGGCGGTCTTCTGACTGGCGGTAAGCGCCTTTTACCGCCGAGGTCAGAATGACCCCCTATATGTTTTGTTCAGTTTAGCTGCCTATTGGCTTTGACATGGCATTAGACATTCTGTATTCAGTTTAGCTGCCTATTGGCTTTGACATGACATTAGACATTACATTTGATATTTAGGTTAGCTGCCTATTGGCTTTAACGTAGGGTTAGACGTTGCAGTTGAGACATTGCAGATGAGCTGTGTTTTTCCAAGCTGTGTTTTTCCACAAGATGGACCAAGCTGTTTTCTTCACACCAGACCTTAGCTGATAAGAGCACGTAGATTTTGTGTTTACCTCGCAATCCAGTCTGAGAGCGATTGAGCTCAGGAGAATTGGCCCCTCTCCAAGGTTCTTCGGCTCTCACACTGAGTTTGCTTTTAAGGATGACTCTGGGCTACAGTGAGTTAGATTGAATCTGCTTGACTTCAGACGGGAACTAGACGTCAGTTGCCCGTCTCCCGTTTGGGTAGAGAATCTCTTTCTCGCAGTTGGCCAGAGTCATCAACTTGCAGAACCCAGAAAGATGAAGCTGAGTATAGGCCCTACCTACTTGCCCATACGGTGATGAATTTTGACTTTTATGCTTTGCTTTGAAGTTATGCTATAAATGTCTTCACCTATATTTGCTGTGTACATTGCAACTGAGAAGTACTTTGATATATTTTGCTTTCATTGCTGTGAATACTTTTGAACGTGTGCTTCCAATCTACTAATTTCGTCTCTCAGGAACTTGTGGTTGGGGAATTAACAACAATAAATGTCTTCTTTAAACTCAGAAGTGCATTCCAGAGAAGTTCTGTAAGCTCGGTTATGAGATAAGAGGGAAAGCAGAACAGAGACCCCAAACTCCACATCTCTATCTGTTCCCAATGAGAAACTGCACTTAAAAGATATTTAAAGGCAGTCCCCATGTTAACCTATGAGAGAGATGGGCCTTGCAACAGTGAAAACCGAATCTGGCAGTATTTCACTGTCAGGACATGTAAAACACATCAGTACATGTCCTACCTTTAACATTCACTGCACCCTGCCCATGGGGCTACCCAGGGACTAACTTAGGGGTGCTTTACATGCGTACAAAGGGAAGGTTTGGGCCTGGCAAGTGGGTATCCTTGCCAGGTTGAATTGGCAGTGCGAAACTGCACACACAGACACTGCAGTGGTAGGTCTGAGACATGTTTACAGGGCTATTCATGTGGGTGGCACAATCAGTGCTGCAGGTCCAGTAATAGCATTTGATTTACAGGCCCTAGGCACCTCTAGTGCACTTTACTAGTGACTTAGTGGTAAATCAAATATGCCAATCATTAAAAAGCCAGTGACCCATACTGGTTACACAGAGAGCACTTGCACTTTAACACTGGTCATCAGTGTTAAAAGTGCCCATAGTATCAAAAAACAGCAAAAACAAAGTCCAGATACAGTCAAAACATAGGAATCAGAGACAAAAAGACAGGAGAGACTTTGCCAAAGATGCCAGGTCTAACAACCCTAAATAACCAAAAATAGGTTTGGCATAGGAGAGGGAAAAAGCTTAGCAGAGAAAGTGTTAAGCTGCTCTGGGGCCAGTCAGATGCTAAATGGTCACAGTGGGGCAGGTGCCTTGCTGTAAAACAACAATCTGCAAGGCACCACCCCTAGATCCACATAGGGTACTCAGTGCTGTATTCAAACTGTTAATCATCATGACTCATCACTGAAAAAAACCTTGTGGTACGCCCAAGAGCCGGACTCAGCCTGAGAGTCAGCATTAATGTTCATTCTCCTGATGAAGTGCGCCTAGCACAGAGATAGATTGCTAATATGTGAATACAATTAAACAAAACCAAACTACGCTCTACACTGGGCAGCACAGCGCACTCAGTGCTAGGGCACTCTACTCGCTGCAGCTCATTGTAGAGCGCACCTTTAAACCCTGATGTGTGGTACTTGGCAGGGCTGTTAAAGCCTTTGGAGAAGCCATGCTGTGGATCTTTAACACTCTACCGATTTCCCCCTGGCGGGCATTCAGGCCCCAAGGATCTGTGGGGGCACAAGTCAGAATTATGCCGACAGATCCATCTTCAGTGGAGCCTGTGCCCTCCAATCAGGCTTCAAGTTTCACATGCCCTGAGATATCGACTTTGTTCCCGACTCCATTCCTTGCCGTTCCTTTTGCATCGACGCCGGTGCCAGTGCAGCAGGCACCAAAGGAGGAGGCACAAGCCATTGTGCTCTCCGAGCGGAACTCGTTCTGAGCTCAACCCAGTCTGTGTTCTTAACCTACTGAGGTGCAGCCATCTTGCAACCTATCAAATTTAGATTGCCTATTTTTATGATGCAACTAAGCCCTAGATTTGCAGTATATATTTTGACACAGACTCGTCCAAGGACAATTTCGATTAAGGGGGGGATGAAGTTGCCTCCAATATAATGAGAACAGTTGGTATGAGGAACTACAAGATGCCAGTGGCCTTGACATTTCCCCTGATGCTGGCTGTTTTCCGCCTCTCAGACTTACCATAGAAGAAAGCACCTCCTTTGCTTTTGGGATGCAGAGGGTGGCCGAAGTGCTTGACTTGCGTTTTCCCACCATGGACGTAAAGACCAATGTGCTCACAGAGGTCCTCCACCTGGGCCAGGCACTTACAAAACCTCATCTGCCCTTCAAAAAAACCCTCAAGGATAATCTTTTGGGTGCTTGGCTAAAACCATGCTCTGGACATCCAGTAAAAAAATCGCTCATTGCCATAGACCAGCACTAGCTGACCCCTACTTTTAAGTAAAGTAAATTATAATGTTTACCCTATCACGCCACCTGATCGTGAGTCAAAATGCATTGGAAAGTGGATGTTCTTGTCTACGAGTCTTGTTCTCACGGCTGTCAATGCCATCTGCCTCTTAGGCTACTGCTCGCATGCCCTATGGGACACAGTGGCACAAATTCTGGCATCAGATCTGGTCAACCTTCAGGCATCCCTAACCCCAGCTATTCAGGATGGACATGACACTGAAAAGTATGTAATTCACTGAACCCACTAGCTGTATAGGTCAGGTAATTGACATGAGTGTGGCACTTTAGCTTCATTCAATGGCTCTGGCTTCTTTGGTGTGAAAGTGGACTCACTCCTAGAACAATTTAAGGACAGCAGAGCCACAACACGTTCTTCGTGTCAGTCCACCCTAACCAGGCAATTTCATCAGCAGTGTTTTTTCACCTCTCTGTCTACGGGTTTTCCAGTATTGTTAATGTCAGACTATGCTGCCAGCCCAGCAGGTAATGTGCAGCTCACTTTCCTGCCCTTCCAGCTTCCTCAGCTGCAAAACCTCTTTAGTGTGCCCTTCTCGACACCTAGTCACCCTGTAGTAGACAGGAGCCATCATTCCCTCCAAGAGTGGCAAGCTATTATTTCAGAAAAGTGGGTTCTCCCGATTGTCCATCGGGCTAGGCCCTCCCATTTCTCCTTACACCACTGCACCTTCCACCACCAAATGGGTGACTGGTGGAGGATCTGTCTATTTTACAGCAGGAAGTGCAGACCCTTTTGGCTAAAGGGACCACTTAGAGGGCTCCAGCTTTGGAAGAAGGATCTGGATGTTACTCCCATTACTTCCTAGTGCCGAAGAAGGAAAGAGGCCTTCGTCCTAGTTTAGATCTCCACCCTCTCAACGTCTTCCTGCAAAAAGACAAATTCAGGATGCTCAAGCTAGCCCTGCTCCTGTTTGCCCTCCAGCCTGGAGACTGGATGGTAGTGTTGGACCTGCAGGATACTTATTTCCACATCCTTGTCATGCAGGCCTCCCGGTGTTGTCTGCGGTTCACGGTCGGCCAGGAGCATTTTCATTTTGCAGGTTTCCCTTTTAGCTTCACCAGTGTCCCTCAGATGTTCACAAAAGTGATGGTGGTGGTCGCAGCACATCTTCAAGGTCAGGGTTTCCAGTATTCCCCCCCCATCTCAGCTGCTGGTTGTTGAAAGCTGGCACACTGTAGACAATTGTCAACCACCTCCAGACAATAACGAAACTTTTAACATCTTTAGAGTTCATTATATACCAGTGCTTAACTTGTGCTTGTTGTTTCCGGTGCTGAGCACCGGCTCTTATTTTTGGGGGCTGGGGCTTATTCTTCTGCCTCAAGCATTTACTGTGAGCAAAAGACACATATAGGACAGACATAGGAAGGGAAAAACGAAAAATCGTCACAAAGGGAGAACGTAGAAAGCTGCAAGAGTGAGCTGAAGGGACAGAGAGTGGCTTTATATGGATTGAAGAGGCTCTGGTCTCTGGCAGAGGCCCGGCTCTACATCAGTCTATTGGAGTTTTGGGTGATTTGCTTGGCGCTGAGGTCTATTAAAGTTATGGGTGATGTGCTTGACGCTGAAGGTTGTCTTACCCAACATCAGAGGAAGGCTAGTACAGATGCTCATGAACATCACCTCTACCGTATGGTGCTGCAACAAACAGGATAGGGTGCATCTTGGGTCCTCTGCCCGGAGGTTTCCCATCTCTCAAAGTGGCTGAACCGCCAGGCTATTTCTTTGGTGGTGAGCCACCTGCTAGCTGTTTAAACGCCAAAGCAGACAAACTCAGCCATCGACATCTATCAGACCACAAATGGTAGTTAGACCCAGAGGTGGGTTAAGGCACCTTTCAGCAATGAGGAGAAACCAGGCTCGATCTTTTCAACACTGCAGAGATCTAGCAATGGCAGTCCTTTTATATGCTGGAGTTCTAAGATCCATTCCCCTTAGAGTGGAGCTTGGGACTTCTGCATACCTTCCCACTGCTGCCTCTCCTGCCCCAAATTCTGAAGAAGATCAGGAACAACCAGGGCAAAGTCATCCTAGTTGCATCGGATTAGGCAAAAATAGCATGGTACCCAGAACATCTAATCATCAAGCTGCTGCTTCAGGATCTTCTATCGTAGCAGCAGTGCAGGTCTTGCACCCGTCCCTGCTCAATCCGCATTTCTATATGTGGAGATTAAGTAGTTGACTGCACTTGACCGTCCTTCCATGGTTGTTGATGTGATCATGGCAATTATGCATCCCTCTACAAAATCAGCGTACACTAGTCAATGGGACAAATTTGTGGCACCCACCAAGTTAATCCACTGCATGAAAAGTTGCCTGACATTTTTTGGTCCAGCAAGAACTTGCTTTGGGCACATTTGAAGGACATTTGTCAGCTCTTTGGCTTTTTTGCAGTGGCAGCTCAGCTTTTTTTTACTGAAATCACCTGTTGTGCTGAGATTTTTGAAAGGTTTGCAACACTTGTTTCTTCCATAACCCGTTGTGATGCCACTTTGGGGCTTGAATTTAGTTCTCACTGTTTTGATGTGCACCCCATTTTGAGCCACTGCACAGTTGTGTTCTGATATTGAAAACGGTCTTTCTCATAGCCATAACATTGGCTAGGCCTGTGTGCACGCTCAGACTCTTTCCGTCAACCCATATTTGACGGAATACACCTTATACAACATTCTTCTCAGATAAACTGGTGTTAAAGACTCAACTTTCATATTGCAAAAACAGACCATATCCCTGTTGCGTAAACTGGGAGTCTGGTCCAGGTCTACAAGGTTTAGCTTTCCTATCTATAGGGGCAGAAACTGAGTTCAGAGCACTATTGCTTCAGCAGAAATGTCAAAGTTTTTGTAATCTCACCCACTTTCTGGATTACTAACGGTCAAGTATAAGGTACAGCGATACAGTAGTATTCAAACCTAATTCTGTTCTTCAGGATAGCACACTTGAGCACTGCATCAAGAAAATACATTGTATATGTTTAAAAGTGTTTTATTTCAACATTCTTATCATGTTCCTTATACATGAGTAATAACCACATTTAATATAATTAAAATAGCACTTACACATGTTGATACCAGCAAAAATGAAATTAACAGTTCTAACATAAACAGAATGTTCCAAGCAGTCTACTACCCTAAAGTTACTTCTGTGCGCTACACTTTGAGATCATGAAATAGCTAACTTGCCCTAGAGTTTCTTGGGGCCTAGCACACTGCATATCTGTTCACAGCGGACCAGCTGTGGTTATCAGACTTCGGGCCTGATTACTATTTTGGCAGACGGAGATGCTCTGTCACAAACATGACTGATACCCCATCTGCCAAATTACAATTGCATTATATCCTATAGAAATCATAATACAGTGAATGGAATATCCATCGTATTTGTGATGGAATATTCCATCTGCCAGGACCGTAATCAGGCCTTTCAGCCAGGAGAGAGTGTTCCCTCACATGGAAAACACATCATCAGCTGCACTTAGCGCCTCTCTTCTCTTTATCAACTCTTTTTGTTAGAGTGGATGCTACTGTGTGTAGGCCTCTCTAATTCAGTAGTCAATCCAAAGGGTTTGTATATGGTTGATCACTTACTTTCGGCCTACATTAAGGGACTTTCCAATAATCTGAAATATAATGGGTCTAAACCAGCGTGATAAGTCAACTCAGACAACATGTTTATCTTGCATGTCTACAGTAAAACCTTGAAAGGTAAATATCACATAGCTTTTAGCAGACTTGTGTCACCTGATGTTATAGCAAAGTCATTGTTTAGATGAAATGATACTTTTATAAGTTCTACAAGAGATAATGACATGCTGAATGTGGAACAAAGACAGACAGGCTAATTTAACGTGTTCAAATAGAGCCTGACTTTGGGATTTTACGACATTCCTGTGGATTGTTCTCTGCATTAAGATCTGCTACACATTGGCTAAAAAGCACCCTCCAGAAAGTTAATGGGCTCCTTCACCCAGACCCCAAAGCTGCTACCACTGCACTGACATACGGGGTGCCTGACCTGGATACTAGTGAGGCAGCTGCATAAACAGTACATATGTTCACAAAGCACTACTGTTTCAACAGTCAAGAGAGGCATTTTGCCTGCTGGGTCCTGCAGGACTCTTGGTCTGAGCCAGTTCACCGACCCACCACCAGGGGAAGTACTTCTACGGTATCTATTCACAAACTGAGGAATCTATGGTTAGAAATATCCATCAGAAGAACATGTTGGATACCTTTGCTAATGCTCTTTGTTGCCGATACTCTAACAGATTTGACACCAGCCCTACCACCTCCCCGTTCTGGAAACTGGACTCTTCCATTTAAAAATGTCCCAATCTAGAGATCTGCGTCGCGGTCTTGCCAAACTCCTCTGCATTTGAGGGCACTAACAGCCTAGAAAGCAACTGATGTCAGTGGACCTGGGTTTCACCTACATGAGGCCCTGCTCGTCACTTCCAGAGCAAGACAACATCAATGCAGAGCCAGACAACACCACATGCTAGCGCACAGGAGTACTGTTTTAAAGTGTCAGGATCCAGTCTGATATCTGGGGAATATTCACAAGGTAAGGAATCTGTGGTTAGATGGAGTCCTACAAGTACTTGGGAGTGGTATTTGACGTCCGCCATTTTAATGAATACAGCAAACAAGCCCATTCAAATGCGCAACTAGCCTCACCTGACCTAAATAGAAAAAACAAAAATACTGTTCTACATTTCTTAAAGCATTGCCACATAAAGGTTTTTCCCATTGTCGCCTATGGCTGTTCTACATTGTTTTTCCATCCACCTGCAGATTTCAAAACATTTGAAGGCTGCGCATACTGTAAAATTTTAAATATGCCAAGCACGTTTGCAGTCGAACTTTGTTTTATCTAGCCAATGCAAACAGTGTTCCAGGTAGCGCCTGTATACGTTCCTACTCCTTTATTTCACTTACATCCCGGTTCTTCTCGGTATAGGCTTTGAGTTTTTTCTTCCCTTAGTTCTTATGTTTCTTGCCCTTTCTTGTGCCTATATTTGTGCTTCCTTCTCAGCATTACCTTTGTTGGCTCTGGCGTCCAGGGGCCTTTGCCTTGTAACCGATCTGTCGAAGGCTTGTCATCGCATCATCGGCCTGAGAAACTAAAGCGTTTCCTTCACTTCTCACAGCTATATGTAACTTGTCATCCGATTGTAACTCACTTACTAATCCTCTAGTTGGTGCCCATTTTTCTCTTGCCACACGGAGAATACTGAGAAAGAGGGCACCTGTAGGAAGCTGGCCTGGTGTCTGGTGGGTACCTAAGATACTTACACCTTATACCAGGACCAGGTATCCCCTCCTAGTAAAGTGTAGGCAGTGTTTAGAAGCCAGGCTTTTAGAGGTGGTTGTGGATGACCAGCCAAGGCTTATCTAGGAGACATGCAAAGCTCATTCAAAACCACTGTAGTCACACAGTACTTACACACATGAAATAAAACACTCAGTTGTACAGTCACAGGCTTAGAAAAGGTTAGAAAACAGTGCAGTTGAAAATGACCAATAGTGACCCTGGGGGGAGCCCAAACCATATTCTAAAAAAATGGAATGCAAACACAAGACCCCCACCTAAGTAAGTGGAATCAAACCACCCAAAAAGAAGGAAAAGACACCCAGACAAGACTGCAAGAAACCAGCAGTAGAATCCTAGAGAGGAAGACCTGTGGAGAGAGGGGACCAAGTCCAAAAGTGTCAGTGGAGTCCAGTGTGAGTAGGAGCTACTACCCACCCAGCTGTACTTGCAGGAGTTGGTCAACAGTGATGAAGATCAGGTCAGCACTGCAGCCCTGGAGCCAGAGGAAGGTTCCTGAGGGATGCAGAAGATGTCCCACACTGAAGTGAAGATTGCAGATGGAGGTTGGTGCAGGATTTCCTTCAACAAGCCTTGGCAAAGGCAAGTTTGTGGTTGGCAGAAAAGTGGTGCTGCCGGGGACCAGCAAGGCCCAGGAGGACTCAACCCAGGAAGGGGAGTCACAGGGGACCCTCGGCAACACAGACGGCCCACAGGAGCAGAGGCAGCACCCATAGGATTCCCACAAGATGGGGACACAAATGTTGCAAAAGGAGCCCTTGCAGCACTACAGAAAGGGATCCCATGCCTCAGGAGAACAACGCAGAGGGCTGTGCATCGCAGGAATGAGTGCTGAGGGCTGGATCTGCACGTAGCCTGAGGTTCCCTTGGAGGAGATACAAACATTCCTTGGCAGCTGCAAGAGACGAGGTGCACATGGGTACTGTCCTGCGTGGGAAGTCAAAGGCTTACTTCCACCAAAGTTGGACAGCTGGTAGGGAGGACCAAGAGGACTCACCCGTGATGCAGGATCCACGCAGCTCAGGATGAGAGGAGATCCACGTACTGGTCATCGTTTCAGTAGGTGCCTGCGGATGCAGGGGAGTAACCCCTTCACTCCAAGGGAGTTTCTTTCTTCCTTCTAGTGCAGGCTGAAGACACATCACCCTCAGTGGATGCTCAGCTGGTGGAAATGTTGCAGAAGTTGGTTGGAGCTGTGGAAACAATGTTGCAGAAGAGTTCTTTTTCTTGGAGGTGGATTGTTTGGTCCTGGAGGATCCAGTCGCAGCTCCGGAGGCCAGAAGTAAAAGCAGAGGTTGCAGAGGAATCCTGCTGGAATCTTGCAAGCCGGATCTGAGGACCCAACTCAGAGGAATACCCTAAATAGCCTAGAGAGTGGGCTTGGTCACCTAGCCAGGTGACCACCCATCATAGGGTGCCTCTGAAATAAACCTGCCTGGCCTGGCCACTCAGATGCTCCCAGAGTTCCCTGCCAACCTTAGAAACAAGATGGCAGAATCCCAGGACCCTCTGGAGGAGCTCTGAGCACCACCCCTGGGGTGGTGATGGACAGGGGAGTGGTCACTCCCACTTCCATTGTCCAGTTTCGTACCAGAGCCGGGACTGGGGGGTCCCTAAACCGGTGTGAACTGGTTTATGCACAGAGGGCACCAAATGTGCCCTTCAAAGCACAACCAGTGGTTTGGAGAGGCTACCCCTCACAAGCCAGTCACACCTATTTCCAAAGGCAGAGGGCTTTACCTCCCTGTCCCAAAGGAAATCCTCTGTTTTGCCTTCCTGAGCTTGATCAGATCAAGCAGCAGGAGGGCAGAAACCTGTCTGTGGGGTGGCAGCAGCTTGGGTTGCCCGGAAAACCCTATAAGGCTGGTGGTATCAATGCTGGGGTCCTCTAAGGAGGTCCCAGAGTACATGAAATCATACTTCCAATAAGTATTGGGGTATGATTCTGACATGTTTGATACCAAACATGCCCAGTTTTGGAGTTACCTTTGTTGAGCTGGATATAGGTAATGAGCTATGTCCAGTACACGCGTAAAATGGCGTCCCCACACTCACAAAGTCCAGAAAAATGGCACTGGAGTTCATGGGGGCACCTCTGTCCTAGTGAAGGGGTGCCCTCACACACAGATACCTGCACCCCACCCTCTGGGCAGAGAGGGCTTACAATAGGGGTGACTTACAGTGGCCTGGTGCAGTGACCTGAAGTGAAAACAGATGCATGTACCCATTTCACGCAGACTACATTGGCAGGCCTGCAGGACCCTTTGCATGGGCTCCCTGTGGGTGGCATAATAACTGCTGCAGCCCATAGGGATCCCCTGGTACCCCCAATGCCCTGGGTACCGTGTACTAGGGACTTACATGAGGGACCAGTGTTCCAAATGTGTGAAGAAAAAGGTATAGTTACGATGTTTTAAGGGGGAGAGCATAACCACTGGGGTCCTGGTTAGCAGTGGACAAAGTCAAACACACTGAGAACAGGCAGAAAATGGGGGTAAGCATGCAAAGAAAGAAGGTACTTTCCTTCAGCACCAATTTCACTTCATAGGAAAAAAGACTGGAAGGGGAGGCTCGACAGCGTCGAAGTCCTGTGGATGGGTGGGTGTCTTGTTTCATAATGCTTTTTCTGACAGAGCGAACTGCTTCATTAAGACCTGTGGTGGAGAGAGACACTTTCTGGCTACCTACATATGAGGCTTAAAAGTGGATTACATATTGCAGATCACTACAAGGAAACTGGAATCGAAAAAGCCTAGATCACTTTACTTTATATAAGAGGTCTGAATGCACACTTTGCATTTTCAGTGTTTGTTGAGTAATGCTAAGTAGAGTGCTTGCTTTTTTGGCTAAAAAAAGACTAGCATTGGCATTGAACACCACACTTTCCACACAATGTGTTGCTTTTGGTTTGACCAAAGCCTGGACATTTAGATGGTTATCCTCCCTTCTAAAACGTATGATTTCTCAGTATTCATCAAGAATGCCATCAAATGAGGTTGCTTCATACTGGTAAATTGCACTCACAGAGCATGCTAATTGCCTCCAGGTACAGGCTATTTTTCGAAGAACCAACACTAAAACAGATAATTAAGAGAATTATTCAAATTTCCAAGGAGAGCTACCTGATCGCTGTTAACATTACCAGACATTAACGGAAGAATGTCTCCAAACAGTAGCCTGATCATAGGCTTGTCCAGAGACAACTGGCTTTGGAACAGTTTCTCCCAGTTACTTAATTGGAAACTAAGGCTCAAATGTACAAACATCCGAATTTATGAATAGTTGTAAAAAATGACTTGCAAATAGCGATTCTCAAACAGTGATGTAATAAAAAGCAGTGTATTGAGATATGAAACTGTTATGATTTGCATTCATAAAGTACTGCATTGCCAATTGTGATTTGATTTAAAAAAAAATAGCAGTTTCGGACACACTGGCAGCCACTGATGAAATCAGTGATCTAGGAAGTGAGGCAGATGAGGTGTGAGAAAGGAGAGGTCAGAGACCCTGAGTACTGCCCTGAAGCACAAACAATGACAGAAAATAGCAACTGTGTATTCACCTGAGGATGGATCCTTCAAAGTTCAGTGATACTGAACCTGAATTCTTGGTAGCTTTTTGGTAAGTTCTCCCTAAATGTTACAGAGACTACCACTAAGTTGCAGCAGGGTGTATTAGTGCTGTGGGAGTGTCTGAGGCTGTCCCTCTAAGTAGTGTGCAAAACTAGGCACACTGTGCAGGGGGTCCAGGCAACCACACGTTGGCCTCCAGAGGTAAAAATTAGATCACCTAATGCTCCAATTTTTAACCCCTTGGGTGTCGTGAACGTAACAGTTACGTCCTCGGCAGCACCACTCAGGTGCGAGGATGAAAGCGTTACGTCCTGCACCCGGCCCTCGGGGGAAGCACTAGCGCTCCACCCGAGGGCCTCCCATCCCCCTCCCCAGGGCAGGGATGGAAGGGGAATTGCTACCCCTTCCACCTTGACACCCCGCCTACACTCCCCAGTGACATCTGATGAGGTCAGTGCATGGTCGCACGCTGACCTCATCAGAGGCCGCCCCCATTGCGCTGGATGCTTGGCTTCCAGCGCAATCGGAAGAGAAATGCTTGCACTTCTCTTCCAATCAAGGGTGGAGGACGGCAGAGAGTCATCAAAGGAAAGGAAAGGAAATGCCTTTCCTTTCCTTTGATGTCTTTCTGAGCATTTCTGCAGCCCAATCGTAAAGCAATCGGGCTGCTGAAATCCCCGGGGATGTTTGTTTTTTGTAAATAAACAATGAAGGAGAGCGACCCCTTGGACAAGGGTCGGTTCCCCTGGGGGTGGGGGTGGGGGGGGTGTTTATTAGGTTGATCTGGCCCCTGGGGACAGATCAACCTATTTTAATTAGGCTGATCTGCCAGCGAGGGAGGGGGAGAAGCCACTAGACACCAGGGATCATTTATTTTTTTATTTTTTTACACGTGGGGAGCGACCCCTTAGGCAAGGGTCACTCTCATGGGGTGCAAATAGTTTTTAGGCCATTTCTGCCTCCAAGGGGGGGCAGAAACTTCTCGACACCAGGGATTTTTTTTTCACGTCAATTTCACGCAAGGGGATCTTCCCCTTAGGCAAGGATCACTCCCCTGGGGGGCAAATTTATTTTAGGCCACAGCACCAAGGATTTTTTTTTTGTGTTGTATTTTTTTATTGTTAATTGCATCATATTACACAGTATATAGTGAACAGTCTATTAATCTAAGCCATTTCTGTTTCTAATCATATTTTCTCTTAGTGAAGGCAACAAGTAAAATTTTACATTCTGTGAATCATTATCAATACACATGTCTGTTTCCTTTAAGCATTTTGCATGTACAATTATTGTTTTATATCTCTCTTGTCTATTGCTATGTCATTTACAATAGTTGTGGCATTTTCTTATAATAATGCAGATACAATCAGAGGTGCGTTAAACAATTCAGTATAACCAACTTATAAAAAAAGAGGAAGAAAACAAAAGAACAAGGATCCATTCGCTCCATGATGTCCTCGTTATACAATTCTACTGTAATAACAGTCGAGTTCAATACTAATCAGGTGTCCCATTTGCCATCTCCTTGAGTCTCCCAGAGATATGCTGCTAGTCATTTAAAGAGTATGAGTCATAATGTTTTGTGATAAGGATGGGATAGGGTCAAGGGTAATGGGGGACCATTAGGGGTGTACTGAGGGATATAAGGAAAACCAGTGATTAGTGTGGGTCGTGGAAATGGGAGAAGGAAGTGGGGGGTGGCGGGTGAGGGGGGAAGGAGTCTGGGTAGGGATCAAAGAATATAGAAAATGTAGAATAGAGAGAGAAGGTATGGAAGGGATAGGGAGAGAGAGAACATATATATGAATTGTATTAGTGTCCATGGTGTCTAATAGGCAGAGGAAGAATAAGAAAGTAACAATAATAATCACTGCAGTAATAATGATGTTAATATTAGTAGTGATATTAGTAGTGATAGTGATAGCAATAGTGACTGAGGGGAGGGGGTCGTGTGAATTCAAAAGGCAAATCATTATAGTGGCTGCTTCCATATGAAGAGAATAGGGCCAGGTTACAAAATGTTACAAGATGTTATGGGGCGGGGGGGGTTTGAGTCGGAGAATGGCACGGTGACATGAACATCAATAATATATTTCTAAGGATTGGGATATGAATATTGGTATAAGTTATGCCAAGAAGGTCAATGAATAGTGGATAGTGAGCAGTGGGTTTACCGTAGGTTATGCAGTAACTTTTTACCTTTCTACCGGGGGGGGGGGTCATCTGAGTCCAGGAGGGGAGGGATGGTGTGTTAGGTATGGGCGGATGTACCTGCATGGGCATGGCATCAGGAATGGTGTGTTCCCACTACGTGGTATTTTGTGGAGTTCTTTAGGGGTGATCCGGTCCTAGTGTCCGGAGATGAAGGGTGACCAGGTCTGGAGAAACACCTCCGTTCTGTCCTGTAAACTGTAGATAAGTCGTTCGTGTGTGGCTGCTTGGTACATTGCTGTCAACCATTCATCATGGGAGGGGACAGTCGGTGCACGCCAGTGTCTAAGAATGCATAATTTGGCCGTTGCTAGCTCGGTGTGTAGGATTCTACTTTGAGTTCGTGTGATCTTATGGAGTTCTCCCATGTCGTGTAGCAATAGGAGAGATGGGGTGAGAAGTGGTGGGAGGGGTAGAGTTTCTCAGAGGGTGTTTCCCACTGATCTCCAAAAAGGTTGTACGGCTGCGCAATCGTGTAGGATATGGAGTAAGTCACAGTGCGTGTGTGGGCACCTCCAGCAGTTTGCATGGGGGAGAAGTCTTGCCGTATGTAATTTCTTTGCGGTCCAATACCAATCATGTAGTGTCTTAAAAAGGCAGAATTTCAGGCGAGCCTCGCGTGCTCCGCGGTCTCTAGCTTCGATCAAGTCTGTCCAGTCCTCCAAGTCATATTCAGTTTGTAGGTGCGTCTGCCATTTATTTTTGAGGGAAGTCAGGAGTGGGAGTGAGAAATGGTGACGATTCAGCAATGCCTGAAGTCCCAATATCGCGCCTTTCATCTGCCCCCATGTCTCTAGGTAATGTAATATAGGAGAGCGAGGGAGCTGTCGGGGAAGTACACCTAGTCTCTGTTTAAGACAATGTCTGAGTTGGAGGTAGCGCCATGAGTGGCATTCCGGGAGGTTGAATTCCACCTGTAGGTCCCTAAATGTTTTCCAGGTTTCCCCTGATATAAGTTGGTCCACTCGCATGAGGCCTCGTTGACCCCAGTCCTTCCAGATAATAGTTTTCCCTCCAATTTGGAACCCTTTGTTGCCCCATAACGGAGCTCTGTCATGTAGGTGGGGGTCTATTTTAAGGAGCCAGTGTACCCGCTGCCAGGTTTTCTTCATGGCTCCTATCATAGGATTGGTGGGTCGGGGGCATTTTTGGCTCATATCGTAAAATAGCTGAAGGCCGTAGGGGGCCCCTGTAAGAGCTCGTTTTACGTCCACCCATAACGGCGGATTTATTACAGTCGGGAGTAGGAGGGCCATTTGTGAAAGATGTAACGCGTAAGAATAGTGTTTGATCGAGGGAAGGCTTAGTCCACCGCATTCCCGTCAGACTATCAAGGTGGTTCTGGGTAGTCGCAGGCGCATGGATCCCCAAGCAAAGGAGCGGGTACAGCTGGCTATCTCTCTTCATACAGGTAAGGGGATCTGTAAGGGGAGCATACCTAGGACATATAAGAACCTCGGCAAGGTTACCATCTGCACCGCTTGTACCCTGCCCCACATGGAGAGGCTCAGCTGACCCCATTTCTCAAAGTCCCGTTTCATGGCATTGATCAGTGGATCTATATTGTCTGGCACTACATTGACCAACCCTGTATTTACGTCAATTCCTAGATATCTAAGTCGGGAGTGTTTCCATTTGATCTGTAAACCTTGTATGGAGGCACTCACTGTGACTGGGGAAAGTGGTAGAGCTTCGCACTTGTCTCAATTGATTCGATATCCTGATATGCATTCGAATTCCGTTAGAATCTCCCTCAGGGCAGTGATGGAGTTGGGTAAGTCAGTAAGGGTAAGTAAGATGTCGTCTGCGTATAAATATATGTCAGAGTTTCTGCCTGGTAGTGGGATTCCTGATATGAGGTTGGAACTACGGATAGCTGCCGCCAGAGGCTCCACCGCGAGTAGAAATAGGAGGGGGGATAGTGGGCATCCTTGACGTGTCCCTCTCCGGATCGCAAAAGTGTCTGACAGGAACCCCCCACAGTTTACCTGTGGTGGCGGGGAGCCATATAGGAGGCGCACCTTGTTAATGAAACCTTCTCCTAACCCGAAGTGTTTCAAGATTTCGAAGAGGTACCACCATTCTATTCGGTCGAATGCTTTCTCGGCATCCAACGAGAGGGCTAAGGCTTCCTCTCGTGTATCGCGGGCAGTCCAAATGGCATGGAAGAGTGTGCGGAGGTGATTCCTGGAGGAGCGGCATAGCACAAAGCCTACTTGGGAGTGATGGATTAGCGAGGGAATAACTTTTTTAAGGCGAGTGGCCAGTATTCCCGCTAATATTTTAATATCTCCGTTCAGTAAGGAGATAGGACGATAGCTTCCGATGAGAAGTGGGTCTTTTCCGGGTTTCGGCAAAACTGTGATAGTGGCTTTATTAGACATAGGATGTATGGAGCCTTCCCTTTCGGCCCCTTGGAACGCCTCATATAAGACATCTACCGTGTCGGTTCCCGTCCATTTATAGAATTCAGATGTGAACCCATCTTCCCCCGGTGCTTTGTGATATGATAGATTAGCTATTGCTTGTTGTATCTCTTCCTTACTAATGTTCCCTTCTAAAAGAGCCCTGCCTTCATCTGTAAGATGGGGGATGTGCGTCCTCTGCAGGAATGCGTCTAAGCGGGCAATGTCCTCCGATGTTTCTGAGGAATACAGAGTTTGGTAGTACCGGCCGAATTCTTCTGCAATCGCCTGGGGGTGTGTGATGAGTAAGTTATCCTGGGTGCGCAGTGCCGGTATAGCAAGTGCTGTTTCCTGTTGGCGTAGTTGGGCAGCCAATAAGCGGGCCGCCTTCTCTCCGTGCTCATAGTGTCGTCCCTTCAGCCTTTGTAGGGCATATTCTGCCTGTGAGGTGTAGAGAGTGTTAAGCTCCATTTTAGCCTGTTCTAGGGAGCGGCGGTTGGGGGGGTGGGTTGCTGTGTGTATTTCCTCATGGCCTGCATTATTGTGTCTTCTAACGTGCGTTGTCGGGCCCGTCTATGGGCATTGGAGATAGCTGCATCTCTCATTAGTTGCTTTCGCTGCAGCCCAGAGAAGTTGTGGTGAGGTTACTGAGCCTCTATTGTCCTTCATGTATGTGGCCATATGGGTCTTGAGTTGTTCCTTCCCAGTCGGGGATCGGTATCTAGTGTTAGGGAGGCACCAGGATTTACGGCCGGGTGTAATCACTCCGAGTTCCAGGGTTATTAATACCGGAGAGTGGTCTGATAGTGCGGCTACCAGTATTTTTATTGACTGAACCGCTTGTAGCATTCTATGATTAAGTAAGAAATAGTCTAGCCGTGATTGGGTCCCGTGGACCGAAGAGACAAAGGTATATTCCCTATTGGAAGGGTGGGAGAGACGCCAACAATCTATTAGGCCAAGGTCTGAGAGGATGTCTTTTAGTACGGCTCTATCTGCATTGTTACCCGTGTCAAGACCATTTGATCGGTCTAGAATTGCATCTTGGACTATGTTCCAGTCCCCCCCAAGAATATATTGTGAGGCACCTATCTATGTTAGAAGACGATTAAGAGAGAGGCAAAAGGAGCGATTCGAGCCGGTGGGGGCGTATATGGAGTCTATGCATATTGTGGAGGATCCTACCACTAGCTTAGCTAGTACGTAGCGTCCCTCTGGGTCATGCCATGTTTTAATTAGTCGGAATTGCACGGACCGACGCAGGAGTATTGCCACTCCACATTTCCTTCCCGTTCCCTGTGTGCCTGCCAACATAGGTGGTGTTCCGCTGTATATTACTTTTCCCACCCAATCTCTACGTAGTTTCTCTGATTCCATCGAGGAGAGGTGTGTTTCCTGTAGTAAAGCAATGTCGGCATGTTTGGAGCGGAGATAGGACAGTATCTTCTGTCGCTTAATATAGTGGGTCATGCCGTGTACATTCCAGGACAGGGCAGTGAGCGGAGTTGTCGATCCCGAGGGTGCCGGATGTGTCATGGTTTATGGTGTATTGAATATGTTATGGTCCGTGTGATAGGGTCAGGAAGTAAGTAATGACCGGCCTGAGAGGCGAGGAATATAGGTTTCTTGTTCAGTTAGGCCTTGGGAGGTTGAGAGAGTTCCCCTTGGTCACAATACGAAGAATATAGAAGAGGAGGAAAAAAGGGGTGGGGGGGAGGATGAAGAGAGGTAGCGTGGAGTGTGCAGAGAGAAACGGATAGCGATTCCTGCGTGGGTATGGGCGAGTATAGAAGTGGAGAGAGGAGTGGGTCTAGGAACCTCACTAAAACGAAAAAGTAAATGATAATAATAATAAAAGAATAGAGAGTGGAAATTGGTCAGAGTAGGAAAACACTCACTACTGCCTAAATCCTTCTAATCTGCGGGTCTAACCTGTAAGGCCCGCGCGCCGGTAGGGTATTATATCAATGGGGCATAATGAGGGAATATATGCTTTGTCCCTGATATCATGAAACCTCCCGGGGGAGGGGGGGGCCCCAGTCACGTGGGTGCATAAATGGATGTATGAGCTGCCGGGGGGCTGGGCGCGGGCCCGGAGCAAATGTTAGGGTCCAAGGACGAGGAGGGAGGGGGAGGGGAAGAGGAACAGGCCCGGGGCTACACACCACTGGACCTCCCACAACGCGTTCTATGCTTATCATCTGTTAAGACATCTTAGAATGTGAAAATCCGTAGTATCTTATGATGGTCTACAGCGCTGCGTTTTGAGTGATCTCCCGGGAGCATGTCCCTTGTGGTAGTCTCGGAGCCACCGTGACCCTGAGTTGTGTTAGTCTCATTACTCCCTTCAGTGCGGTTGTTATATGCCTAAGAGTTAGCTGCGCTGTTCCGCAGGTGTACCTTTTGTGGTTTGTCTTCAGTAAGAGTAGGGGCGTGTTATCGTCTGTTAATATCATCTGTAGGTTTTCCTAGTGGGTAGGGGCATTGGGGCTTTCCCAAAGGATGCTATCAGTATTGTTACGCTGCTGCCGTTTGGGCCTAGGGTATTGAGTGGTCCGCCCACCCCCTCCTGGAGCGGCGGGGGTGGAGGGGCTGGAGGGGGGAGAGGCCTACCCAGCGGGTCATCAAGTTGACCTCCCCTATGAGCCGTCTATCCAGTAAATGTATAGCGTTCGAGACGGCACGGCGCTGGGGGTGCGGTGTGTATCTTCACTTTTGTGTATATCTGCCCTATGGGGGGGGGGGGGCATACGGGTGACTTGAGTATGACTGTGTTAAGCGCTCCCCCATTAATGAGATTGGGGGTGATGCTGTGTGGTGTCCCACAAGTCTAATCCTATCTGTTCCTTGTCCTGGTTCCTATGTGATATCCCCTCCCTGTCCCGTCCCCCCACCAACCCCACATCGGAACCCGGGTCGGCCCCCCGCCGCGGCTGGGTCAGCAGTTAATGGATACGGCTTGCCCTATGTGTTACACTGCGGCAATCAGCATTTGATATACGTGTTTTTAGTAGGCCCCCACCCCCCTGCTGGGTGAACAGCAGATAAGGTGGATGAGCATGTTACTTAGCTGTCCCAAGGTAGAGGGTAGATGGTCTAGAAGCAGGTCCGGATCTCCGGGTCATCTGTCCTACTGTGAGCTTAGTGTTCAGCATGCTGATCTTCTGATGATGGTTTCAAGGGGGAGCGGGATTTGTCTCTGCCCCCATCTTGAGTGTGATCCATCACTGCTTGCAGGATGTGCTCCCGGGCTTCCTATGTCTTTGGGGATCGATCATACCCTCGGCCTTTTTTTTGTGAGGGGGGACATTGAGTCTGGGGCCATGGAGTTGGCAAGCTAATAGCAGTTTCTGTATGTGGCGCTGGAGAGTCCAGATGGCCGGGGGCGGTGTCCATAGATTGCGAGGTCACACTATGTAGATAGGCGCTGAGGTCCTCGGGGTCAGTGAAGTCTCTGGATGTGCCGTGGTATGTGATCCACATACGTGCCGGTTCAAAAAGACCATACTTGATGTCTAGAGATCTTAGTTGCGGACGTAGGGCAAGAAATGCACTTCTTCTGTCATTCGTTAACCTCGAGAAGTCTGCTGCCACTCTGATTTCGTGTCCATCCAGTGATATCGGTTGTCGTGCTTTAGCTTTGGAGATGACCTGGCGGGCTTGTTCATGGCGCAGGAAACATGCGATGATAGGGCGCGGTTTATTTGTAGACGCTTTGTGTGGGGGACCAATTCTGTGCACCCTCTGAAATTCTGGAGGTGGTGAAAACTCTATGCCGAAGTGGTTGGTCAGCAGTGAGCTAAGAAAGGTTTTGATATCGGATCCTTCTTTTTGTTCCGGTATACCGAAAAAGCGTACATGGTCTCTACGACTTTGGTCCTCCAGTTCAGTGAGTTTAGCTCTGAGCGACTTTAGTTCCTCTTCCTGATCAGGGGTTGCCACTATATGGTCTTCTACTGCCGACAGGCGCTGATCTAGGTTGGTTACTGTTTCTCTGAAGCCTGCTATATCAGCGCGGATTGAGAAGGAGGCCGAAGTTAGGTCTGTTACTTTTAGGTCCATTACCTCCAAGCGCCGTCCAACTGAGGCAATCTCTTGCAGTATACGATCTGTGGCGTCTAGTGTGGGTTGATCTAACGGGGGAGATGTATGTCCCTGTGGCGCCGTTTGTGCCGTCATAGCTTTGGGTTGAGCAATGGCTTCCGAGAATAGCAGTTGGTGAGAATGTTTACTTGCGTTCTTGTCGTTGGGCATTGTTCTCAAGGAGTGTGAGTCAGATAGAAGATATTATTTTAAGAGCTAGCACTCGAGAACTTGTATGAGTCTGTTCAGACCTACTGACAGTTTCTTCGACTTCCGAGGATGGGTCAGACCTTGGGGTATAGGATCTGTAGATAAGGTCCCTACTCGGTTTGGTGTCCTGTTGTGACCTGCGAAGCTTTAGAGCGTGATCTATAAAGGACAATCTAGAATACGCTCAGTTTCTGATAGAGGTTCATTGATATAGGGCTGAAGAGGGATCAACGAATTTGAGTGTGTTGCAGTGTGCAACAGGGGGGGCATCTTGTCTATGTTTTATTTTAGATGAGTCTCTTGTTGTGATACCCAGTACAATGGTCCTTGTTTTTGGGAGGGCAATTAGCTGGAGGGTCAGGTTGTGTAGTGCGGCACGTGTTGTTCGAGGTCCTATTCCCCTCTTGTTTTGTTCTGCTCTCCTCTCTTCTTCCTATTCCGGCTTTCCTCTCCCCTCTTTGCTTCTTTATCGTTCCTTATATGTGAAATCTTTTTTCCTCTCTTTCTCCCTCTTTTTCTCTTTGATATCCTTTCGCTGTCTCCCCCTTTTCTTCCTTTCCCCTTCTCCCTGCTCTCCTTCTGGGTGTTGTGGAGAGTCTTATTCTTCGCGCGCTAGATCATAAACAAGGGGGTGGTGGGGGAGTGTGACCTTTGTTTGCTGCTGGGGGGGTGTTTTAGTTGGATAATGCTGCTTGGGGGATCTCACCGTCTCACCGTGCGGTCCCCATCAGGTACTATTTAGTCCTCGTGGGATGGTGCTTCTTTGCCTGTACTGGTCGTCGTGGTCGTCTTCAGGCCCAGGTTCCGCGGTGGTCCATCTTTCTCGGGGTCCCCTCTCCCCCTCCCCGCACGAGGGGGCAGTGCGGCACTCCAGCACCCGGGGAGCCGAGGCGGTAGAGGGCCGATCCGGGCGCCTCCCTCGCGACACACCGCGGGTCCGTGCGGTGCCGCACCTTAGTCCGCGGCTCCACGGAAGTCCGGAGGCCGCATTCACTCCCGCGTCTCCGGACGCGGCTGTCGTCGCTCGGGTCCCGCAACTTCGCCCCTCCGGAGGCCCCCTCTCTCCACCAGCCGGGAGGCCACACCGGGCGTCAGGAACGCAGGGGAAGATCCTCTGTTTGCCAGCTTGGCCTGCCCGGCGCGCGGAGATCTTTTCTCAGGCGGCCATTTTCTTCGACGGCCAGGCTACGCCCAGCACCAAGGATTTTAATTTTTTTATTCTTACAGATGGGGAGCGACCCCTTAGGCAAGGATCGCTCCCCTGGGAGCCAATTTTATTTTATGCCAATCTGCCCTCAGGGGGAGCAGAAACCACTAGACACCAGGGATTTTTTTTGTGCCAATTTCCCGCAAGTGGAGTGACACCTTAGGCATGGGTAGCTCTCCTGGGGGACAAATTTATTTTAGGTCATTTCTGCCCCCCTTGGGGGCAGATCGGCTGATTTTAATTAGGCCGATCTGCCCCAAGGAGGGTGGGGGAGGAACCACTAGGCACCAGGGATGTTTTATTTTTTTAAACATTTTTTACAGACGGGGAGCGACCCGTTAGACAAGGGTCGCTCCCCTGGGGTGGCAATTTTATTTTAGGCCATTTCTGCCCACCTTGGGGGCAGATGGGCCTATTTCTATTAGGCCGATCTGCCCCCAGAGGGTGCAGAAACCACTTAGGCACCAGGGATTGTTGTGTGTGTGTGTTTTGTTTGGGGGGGGGGCAGGCCCTTGGGCAAGGGTCACTCCCCATGGTGGCTCATTACTGTTGGCCATTTCTGCCCCCCTTGGGGCAGATCGGCCTATTTTTGTAAGGCCCATCTGCCCCCAAGGGGAGCAGAAAGCCCACCAGACACCAATGTTTTTTTTAAAAAGAGGGTTGGGGTATGGCCATACCCCACCACAAATAAATGGGGACAAAGATGTTCTGCCCAACGGTGGGCAGATGGGGCAATTACCCCCGATCCACTCCCCGGGAGGCAGAAAGCCTACTAGATGCGAGGGAATTAAAAAAAATAGTGGAGTGGTGGCTACCAATCAGTATGGGCATAGTTATGCCCACACCCCAACTGAAGGGGGTAAGTCTTTTAGATCTCCCCCGCACAATAAAAGATCTTATCGCAATGGCAAGCAAGAGGAAATTTGATTATTTTGGGTTTTGGTTTACATTTGGGCCATGAGAGCTTGTCTGACTCTCAAAATCGTCCCACTTAGAATGGTGAGGGCTGCACTTTTTGGACTTCGGGACGCTGCCATGTAGAAATATCTACAAGACCTAGACACATCTGAAAACTAAACATCTGGGTAAGTCCAGGGTGGTATGCTTCACATGCACCCTGCATTTTATTCTTACCCACATTGCCCTGCAAACCTCCAACTTTTCTTGAAATTACACACCTCCCCACATTTTTCTGATGGAACTTTCCCGAATCTGCAGGCATACACAAAATGCCTACCATCCAGTATTGTCGCATCTATAC
Organism: Pleurodeles waltl; assembly: GCF_031143425.1. NCBI lineage: Eukaryota > Metazoa > Chordata > Amphibia > Caudata > Salamandridae > Pleurodeles > Pleurodeles waltl. Next base: position 924,962,797 of record NC_090437.1, read on the forward strand.
AGATAAAAATTCTGCTCCACTTGTCAGTCTAAAAACATTTTTTTTCAAACTGCCCTGGGCAAGAAAACACTGGCGGATCCACGCAAGTCCCACCGTCCTGGACTCCCTTGGGTGTCTAGTTTTCAGAAATGTCTGGGTTTGGTAGGTTTCCCTAGATGGCTTCTGAGCCCTAGAACAAAAATGCAGGCTTTTCTCCATGTTGTTTGTGGCATTTCCTCTCGCGGGCACTAGGCCTACCCACGTAAGTGAGGTACCATTTTTATCGGGAGACTTGGGGGAACGCTGGGTGAAAGGAAGTTTGTGGCTCCCCTCAGATTCCATAACTTGTTATCACCGAATGTGAGGAAAAAGTGTGTTTCTTTTGCCAAATTTCAAGGTTTGCAAAGGAATCTGGGTAACAGAACCTGGTGAGAGCCCCACAAGTCACCCCATTCTGAATTCCTCTAAGTGTCTAGTTTTCACAAATGTATAGGTTTGCTAGGTTTCTCCAGGTGCTGGCTGAGCTAGAGGCCAAAATCCACAGCTAGGCACATTGCAAAAAAAAAAAAAAGGGACAGTTTTCTTTGGGAAAATGCGATGTGTCCACGTTCTGTTGCAGGCAGTAGGCCTACCCACACAAGTGAGGTACCATTTTTATCAGGAGACTTGGGGGAATGCTGGGTGGAAGGAAATTTGTGGCTCCTCTCAGATTCCAGAACTTTCTATCACCGAAATGTGAGGAAAAGTGGTTTTTTTGGCCAGCTATTTGCAAAGCCTGGAGGTCCTCGAGGTCCCTTCAGGTTGTCCAGTGGTCAGCTCCTCCGCAGTGGTGATTGTCGGGACTCCGGTGCAGCAAACAGGGTTCTTAGAGCCTCTTCTGCTGCAGCAGTTCCTCTGTTCTCGTCCTGTCGAGTTCTTTGGTGCTGTCTTCTTTTCTTCCAGATGAATCTAATTTCTTGGTCTAGGGGAGCCCACTAAATACTGAATTTAGTGGGTGTTTTAGGGGGATCCTGGCAGTGTCCAGTGGGACACCTACCCTCGGGTGGCTACACCAACTACAGTGACCACTTCCTTTGGGAACGGTCACTTCCCTAAACCTCATTGGATATTTTCTGCCATCCAACATGGAGGAAAATGAAATGGGGGGGTCCGCTTTGCCTGCAAGCCTCTAGGGGTGGTGCATGCTCAATGGGACTCCTCCTCCTACCCTTTGTGTGGTTTCCCACCCTTGCTCCTGCAAAAAGTAAGGGTTGCCAAAGGTGTAAGCCATCTGCTGCTAGCAGCGGGCCTGGGGTTCGAGTTTCAAGGGCGGTAGCCCTTTGAAGCTCACCACCAGGAGAGTGCACATTCCTGAGGGAAGGGGTGTTAGCTCCTCCACCCAGGAAGGGCATTGTTTTACAAACAAGAGAGCCATGCCCTCCCCCAGGATTGTATATTGGCTGTCTGGAAGTGGCAGGCTCGATGGAACCAATCAGCAACTATGCCAGTTAGGTTAGCTTTTGCAGGGGGCACTTCTAAGGTGACACCTGGGTACTTTGGGGTTAAATCCAATACTGGGACCAGTTTGGATTTATCATCCTGAGCTGTTTGATACCAAGTAACCCAGGGTGCAGAGTGGCCATCAGGTAGCTGGAGAACTTGTGTTTAACCAGTGCCCAGTACGTCCACTTAAAATGGCTGCTCTGTTCACTCACTATGTCCCAGGTTTGGCAAGGACACAGTAGGGGCATATTGCTCATGCAACTATGTCTTCACCCTGCCTCAGCGCTGTAAGGCCTACCATATCATATGCAGTGTAGAGTAGGCAGGGCAAACAGGGAGTGTGCCATGTCGAGTTTGCCTTTTTAGGTTTGTCCCAGTGCTCTCAGCCTGCACTGGCAGTGCTGGGTGCATCTGGGTGCAGGGCCCTAGAGGGTGGCACAATCAGTGCTGCTGTCCTCAGGGGCCTACTCATACCATCCCATGCCTTGGATACTGGATTAGCCACTTAATAGGGTCTTATAGGTATTTGTAAGAGTGTATCCAATTGTGCTAAGCATCACAACAGATTTGAGGAAAGAGCTCTGGCCCAGGGAGCCTGGTTAGCAGGGGCCCTGGGCATTAAAACATTTAGGACACACCAACATCAGGCTAAAAGTGGGGGCTAACTAAGCAAAAAGAGGCCTCCTCTCACAGAGTGTTAGGATTTGGGTGTATTATATGGTATTGTGCAGCCTTACCATGGAATTTACTTGTAAAAACTGTCTTTGGTCCAGTCAGGCTCATTTGAATAACCTTAAGCTCAACCCTGGGTAGCTTTGGTTTATGAGCAGCAAGGCTTGCAGAAAGGAACTGTGGGGGATTGGGGCTGTGATCCGGGATACAGAGAACGCAGACGCAGATTTTTAACCCTTAGCAGGGGTTTTCTTGCTTTATTTTAAGTTCTATGAGAGGGTGAACACAGTGATAGGATAGTAGCCTTTCTTTCCTCCCTTTTGTTTCTCTTCTTCCAATCTGTGGGACTTCCAAGGTTTTTAATGGTTTCTTTAATTTTGTCTCTTCCAGGTGGCGAGTTTCAGAGGTCCTCCCCTTGGTCCACGGTTTCCCTAGGAAGAACAACAGAGGATACAGCAGGTAAGTGGGACGATATTTTCTTGGTCTACTGATTTCTGTGATTAGTGAGGGGAGAGGTGGGGCTGTGAGGGAAGTAGTGAGGGGTTAACTATACAAACTCTAATAATTTTGTGGAGTTTTTTCTTTAGGGGGATAATTAGGATTTTGTGAGGAGGAGGGGGTTTTCTCTCTCTCTAGAAGTTGAGTGGGAGGGTGCCCTGGGTGTCTTTCCCGGCTTTCACCTCCTGTCTTTTCCCACCTTCCCTCTCCCCCTCCCCTTCTTTTCCCTTACTGTTGTTGCCCTTAAAAAGGGCCCGTACCTTGTATAGCCACGACCCTCCTGGGCCGTGGCAGGCTGCTTTGTGTCCTCTTGGTTTCGCTGCTCCGGCCATCTTCTCTCCGTCGGAATCCGCTCTCCGCTCCTGTTCTCCTCGTTCGCGTTTTCTAGGGAAATCCTCCGGCTCCGGTTTCTCCTCCCTCTCCATGGTCGCGGCGTTTTCAGTTTTTAAAGTTCCGGCAACCCGGAAGTCGGGGGCCGATTGCCATCTCCGCCCCCACGCGTCTCCATGACGACGTGGGCGGAAGTCGGGGAAGGCGTCGGGCGAACGCCAATTCTGAATGTTCGTAGGCGAGGCGAGCGACGCCCGCCTACACACCCCTTCCCATGAACGGGACTGGTTGAGTACCGTGGAGTCCGGACAGCGGGAGAGAAAGTCAGCGGGACACTGTCGTGCCCCAGGTATGTGCCGGACCTGAAATGTAAAGGGTTGCAATTCAAGGAACCAGCGTAATACTCGTGAATTGGTATCCTTATGGGAAGACAACCATGTTAAGGGGGCATGATCAGTGTAAAGGATGAAAGGACGCCACATGAGGTAATATTGCAAACACTCTATCGCCCACTTTATGGCCAGGCATTCCTTCTCAATAGTAGGGTAGTTTAGTTCTCTAGGTAACAACTTCCTACTGATATATACAATAGGGTGATCATACCCCTGTTAGTCTGGCTGTGCTAATACGGCTCCCAATCCGACATTCGAGGCGTCGGCAAAAAGATGGAAAGGTCTGGAAAAATCGGGACATCCTAATATGGGTTCAGTAGCTAGGGCTTCTTTTAGCCAGGGAAATACCTGGAGTTGCGCTGGGGAAAAAGGGGGAAGGGTGTTCGAGTACTGTTTCTTTAATAAATCAGTCAAGGGAGCTGTAATGGTCGAGTATTGAGGTATGAACCGTCGGTAATAACCTACCAGCCCCAGGAATGAACGGAGTTCTTTCTTAGTCTTTGGAAGTGGTATTTGTCTAATGGTGGCTACCTTATCTTTTTGTGGACTCAGTACTCCTTTACCGATGACATAACCAAGATAGGAAATCTGGGTCTGTCCTATGACACATTTTATGGGGTTGGCGGTAAGGCCTGCTTCTGCTAACGCTGAGAATACGTTCCCTAGGTGTAGGAGATGGTCTGACCAGGTAGAGCTAAAAATGACAATGTCATCGAGATAGGCAGCCGTAAAGTCATGGAAGGGTCTCAGAAGACAATCCATCAATCGTTGGAACGTGGCCGGGGCACCATGAAGGCTGAATGGGAGGACGGTAAATTGATATAACCCCGAAGGGGCAACGAACGCCGTCTTCTCTTTGTCTGAGGGAGCTAAGGGAATCTGCCAATATCCCTTCGTCAAGTCAATAGTGGTCATAAAGCGGGCTTGTCCGATTTTTTCTAACACCTCATCCACCCGGGGAATGGGATAGGTATCAAAAAGTGATACCTCATTGAGTTTCCGAAAGTCGATGCAGAAACGGACCGACCCATCCGGTTTCGGCACCAGTACTATAGGAGAGCACCATGGGCTGGTGGACGTCTCAATAACCCCAAGATATAACATTTTTGTTATTTCGTCCTCTATAAGGATTTTTTTTCGCTTCGGGGATACGATATGGACGTTGGCGTACAATTTTGCCCTCCGGAGTTCGTATTTGATGTTGGACCCAAGAAGTTTTCCCTGGCAGTTCGGAGAAGAAACGCGCATGATTTTGGATTAGCTTCATTATTTGTCGTGTCTCCATCTCAGAAAGGGACTCGTTGACCCTGGGAAGTTTTTGTGGTTCTAAATGGGAGATGGGAGATGGGACATAGTTCTAAAGATAGTGGTTGATTCGGGGTGATCAGGCATGCCCGTGCTGGTGTAGGGCTTCCATTTTCTGGGTCTTCCCATTTCTTTAATAGATTGATGTGATAAATTTGGGTTCGTCTGGGTTGGGTGTTTAATTCTACCAAGTAGGTAACCGGTGTGACCGCTTTTATTATCCGATACGGCCCTTGCCATTTGGCTATCAGCTTATGCTCTGAGGTGGGACGGAGGATTAATACCTTATTGTCGGGTTGTAGAACCCGCAGTTTAGTACCCTGATCATAGTAATTTTTTTGAGTGTCTTGTGCCTTTTCTAAATGTTGTCTCACATCCTCCCACACTGTCTGGAGATGGATCTTCAATTTCTGAATATAGTCTAGGATGGGTCGCTCCTCGTTATTTTCCTCTTCCCATAATTCCACTGCCATATCTAATAGATTCCTAGGTTGCCTCCCAAATACAAGTTCAAACGGGCTATGCCCGGTAGAGGATTGCTCGTGTGTTCTTATTGCATATAATACTAGGGGAAGTTTTTGATCCCAGTCTTTCCCAGTTTCGCTCACTTTTTTCCTCAAAAGGGTTTTGATCGTACGATTGTATCGTTCCACTAAACCATCCGTTTGTGGGTGATATACTGATGTCTTGATTTGGAGAACACCTAGGGACTTACATATCTGTTTCATCAGTCCAGATACAAACGGTGTTCCCTGGTCGGTAAGAAGTTCTTCAGGAAACCCCAATCGGGCAAAGAATGCTATCATTGCTTGTGCTACCGCTTTAGTGGTGATACTAGTGAGTGGAATAGCTTCAGGATATCTACTTGCATAATCTACTAAGACGAGAATATGAGTGTGTCCTTTACTGGATGGCAGAAGGGGCCCTACTAGGTCCATACCGACACGTTTGAAGGGAGTATCAATAATTGGTAATGGCCGTAACGGGGCTCTCCTAATGGCTCCTGGTTCTACCAACTGACATTTCGGACAATGGGCACAATATCGCCGGATATGTACATATACCCCGGGCCAGTAAAACCGTCTTAGTAAATATTCCTCGGTTTTCTCCCGGCCACAATGACCTCCCCCCGGTTGATTATGGGCTAGGAAGAGGACCTGTGTCCTATAGGGCTCGGGGACTACGAGTTGTCTCTTTTCCTTATTTGCGCTGGTGAGTACTCTATACAGCAAGTCCTTGTGTACCAAGAAGTAGGGACCTACCTCCCCAGTAGGGGCAATTTTGGCAGTTTTCAAGGCATTCGCTAGTGTGGGATCTTCGTGTTGACTCATTCTAAAAGACATGGGGGCAGTGTCGATATTGGCCACCAATCTCTCTTTTTTTTCCCGTTCTTGTTTGGTTGCAAATTTATGTTTCTCTGCTCTGCTTTCTCTCCGGGTCAATTTTTTCCTTGTGGGCGGGCTACATATGGAGTCCTTCCAGAAAGGGGCCGTACCCCACCACTCGTCTACTGGATTATGTTTCCTGGTTTGATCTAGAATCTCGTAGAATCTCTGATAATCTGTCCCAATAACGCACTCCTCTATTAAGTTATCCATGAGCCCCACGGAGAGAAGGTCCAGGTGAGTGTTCCATCCAACTTCTACACTTGCAAGTGGATACTGAGCACGGTCTCCATGAATACAACATATGGTTACCCACTGATCATCAGTCTCTGGTACCGGGTGTATTATACTACGACGAATCACCGACTGACTGCATCCGGAGTCAATCAAGGCCAAGACCGGAGTCCCATTTATTCTAAGGGGGTGCTTAAAGGACACATCACTTTTTCCCAGGCATAGAACCCTTCCCCGAGTAACGCCTATTTCCATCGGTTCTACCCCCTCATGTTTTTTTGGACATCCGCGGGCGATATGACCCCACTCCCCACAACTAAAGCACTGAGGTTGATGCATGGGACTTCTTTCCGTACTTCGTGAGGGTCCTGGTTCTTCAGTTATTCATCTGGGAGGAAATTGAGGTGTAGCTATAGGCAATTTCCCCAAGGGTCGGGTTGGCTGATGTTTAACCTCCCCGGACCTGTGGTAGGCGCATGCTAGTTCGACGGCCATTTCAGTGTCTATTCTGGGGTGTTGCCTTATCCAGTTTCGGGTGCTGATCGGCAGGGAATCCAAGTACTGTTCTAGGATTATCACTATGATAACGTCCTCACGGTCAGTCCCTATGGGTCCCAGCCATTTTAATCCCAGGTCCTTCACCCGGTAATAATATGTCCGTGGGTCTTCATTGGGCCCCCATTTTACTTTTCTGAATTTTGCCCTGTAATACTCAGTGTCATGTCCGACATGTTCCAAAATACTTTTCTTTATCTCCGAGTATGGGGTGATACCACCCGGATTGGCAGCCTGATAAGCAGATTGAAGCGTGCCCGTTAGGAGGGGGGCAATGTATTGGCCCCACCTATCTTCAGGCCATTGGGCGGAGGAAGCGACTCTTTCGAAGTTCGTGAAAAAAGAATCAGGGTCTTCCCCCTCCTGATACTTTTGTAGTACCGAACTTGGCACATTGGGATGCACCTTGCTGGCAGCGATGGTATCTGTCAGTTTTTTAAAGCCGTCTCATGGACCAATTGGTTACTGGCCATGATTGTAGCCTGACTTTTTAGAGCGGATTGCAGGGCCTCTCTGTCCTCTTTGGCCTCTCTTTGTTGTGCTTCCCACACTAACTGGAGGTGGCGCTGGCCTTCCGCAAGTTGTTTAATCATGTCCTCGAGACCTGGTTTGTCCTCCATGGTAGCACTGTCTCTGTAACCCGTCGGGACCCTCTGATCCCACTTCTGATACCACTGTGGGGGATTGGGGCTGTGATCCGGGATACAGAAAACGCAGATGCAGATTTTTAACCCTTAGCAGGGGTTTTCTTGCTTTATTTTAAGTTCTATGAGAGGGTGAACACAGTGATAGGATAGTAGCCTTTCTTTCCTCCCTTTTGGTTCTCTTCTTCCAATCTGTGGGACTTCCAAGGTCTTTAATGGTTTCTTTAATTTTCTCTCTTCCAGGTGGCGAGTTTCAGAGGTCCTCCCGTTGGTCCACGGTTTCCCTCGGAAGAACAACAGAGAATATAGCAGGTAAGTGGGACGATATTTTCTTGGTCTACTGATTTCTGTGATTAGTGAGGGGAGAGGTGGGGCTGTGAGGGAAGTAGTGAGGGGTTAACTATACAAACTCTAATAATTTTGTGGAGTTTTTTCTTTAGGGGGATAATTAGGATTTTGTGAGGAGGAGGGGGTTTTCTCTCTCTCTAGAAGTTGAGTGGGAGGGTGCCTGGGTGTCTTTCCCGGCTTTCACCTCCTGTCTTTTCCCACCTTCCCTCTCCCCCTCCCCTTCTTTTCCCTTACTGTTGTTGCCCTTAAAAAGGGCCCGTACCTTGTATAGCCACGACCCTCCTGGTCCGTGGCAGGCTGCTTCGTGTCCTCTTGGTATCGCTGCTCCGGCCATCTTCTCTCCGTCGGAATCCGCTCTCCGCTCCTGTTCTCCTCATTCACGTTTTCTAGGGAAATCCTCCGGCTCCGGTTTCTCCTCCCTCTCCATGGTTGCGGCGTTTTCAGTTTTTAAAGTTCCGGCAACCCGGAAGTCGGGGGCCGATTGCCGTCTCCGCCCCCACGCGTCTCCATGCCGACGTGGGCGGAAGTCGGGGAAGGCGTCGGGCGAACGCCAAGTCTGAATGTTCGTAGGCGAGGCGAGCGACGCCCGCCTACAGGAACTTTTTATTTTAAATCTCTTTATTAGGCTTAGTTCAACCAAGTACAGGGATACAATAATAAACAATGATGAAATAAAATATACAAAAATCACAACATGTAACTGTGCCACTTGTCAATAAAATTACACCAAGAGAGTTATCAGGAACAGTGAGTTGTCGCATGTGTGCATGGCTTGAAGCCCAGGAGGAGGGTAGGGTGCACATCGATGGTACCCCAGAAGTCATGGAGACGCCATGCAATGGGAGGGGGTGAGGCAGGGATGAGTGCTGTTTGTCTAACGATTCCTAAGGGGCGCTTCCTTCAGCATCATGCCTATATGGGTTCTTTGCAGCGGTGGACCCTCCCCCATTAGTGGCCTATTGGGGGACACCGGTCAGGGGTACCCAATTACCAGGTCGCACAGGTGGCATGGATTACTAGGAGGTGGTTTAAGTGCGCGTGAGTGATCATGGGGGTCGCGTGTCGTTTTTTGCTTCTATATTTACAATGAAAGCGTCCCACACTTGACAGCCGCCCACCAGCTAAGCCCTTGGCCTGCAGGTGGCACAGTGTCTGAGCTTCCACGTGAGACCACTGTAATAAACCCTGAAGCCATTTGACATCGCTTGGAGCATGTGGTGTATTCCAATGTGTGGCTATAAGGCGTTTGATTGTTATAAAAGCAAGATCAATAAACCCTTGGAGCTGTTTGTCGCCTTTAGCTTGCTGGCGCAAACCCAATAGGCAGGACTCTGGGTTTATTACTAAGGCACGGTTAGTTATTTCTGCCGTAGTCTCAGTAATTTGCCGCCAAGCTGCTATCAACGGTTGTCAGTCCCATACCATATGGTAAAAATTAGCTTCTGGTGCTGCACATCGAGTACACACAGGTTCCGACGTGGGGGACATGCGCTTAATTCGGGATGGGGATAAATAGGAATGGTGCAAATAATTGAATTGGGTGTAGCGAAGCCTGGGGTTGCGTGAGATGCATTTAACGATGCAAAGTGCTGCTGCCCGGGCCTTCTGCGACAAGGGGGTAGTGAGTACTTCGTCCCAGCGAGCACGGGCAGCCTCCAAGCTCGGGCAGGTCACAACCAACAGGGTATTATACAGCCTAGAAATCAAATTTTTGGTGTCAGTTATTGATAATATCAGTGTGATTATCTGTGATGTCTGTGGTTCTTCGTCTCCCATATCCCAGGTGTTCCATAGCAGGTGCCTTATTTTACAGTAGGTCAGGAAAGCGCCAGTGTGTGTGCCTGTATTGTCCCTCAGTTCATCAAACATTAGAAGAGTGGCCACAGAGTAAGTGTCTCCCAACCTCACAAGATCTGCCTTTAGCCACGGAGACATATTGTGGTTTTCGAGCATGACATGAGCCTTAGGTAAGTGTGAGATTGGTATCAGTGGCGAATATGGTATGTTGGGCTATTTGCCGTGAATGTATATCACCCAGCATGTTTTGGCAGCATCCAGCAGGATGTTGCCTTGGTGAGAGGGATGTGCTCCATCAGACAACCATTTGTATGTTGGTATCTGGGTCAGTGTGTTAGATATTACCGTTTGCTCCGCCGTGCGGTGTTTCCCCGTCCAGCAGAGCGGCCATTACAATTTGGCGGCAGCGTAGTAGAGTAGAGTTCAAAATTGGGCATACCTAGGCCACCATTGTCCTGTGAGCATTGTGGTCAGTGCCATGCGGCATCTGTCCTTTCCCCACAACAAAACGGTTAGCAAGCTCTGCAAAGATTTTAAAAATAAGTGAAAGAGAATAATTGGCAGCCCTGCGAAGTAATACAATAGCCTAGGAAGAATAAGCATTTTAGCTATGGCCACTCTGCCCATGGGTGATAATGAGAGTGAGCCCCAGAAGAGGGGTGATCCCTGTATGGAGCAGAATAGCCCGATCAATGTTGCCCTCCTTCAGGTCATTAATGGAGTGGTACACTTGTATTCCCAAGTATTTAAAAGTGGTGTGGCACCATGGTAGATAATAGCTCAGGAGGGCTAGCTGCATGTCTAAGGGAACAGGTGATAATGGAAATATACAGGACTTAGATCAATTAACTCGCAACCCCGAGATTTTGGCTAAGGAATCTAATATGGACATAACCCCCGGCATGGAGATGGCGTGGTCTTGTGAATATATTAAGGCGTCATCCGCGTATAGAGGGATGATGTGATGCATGTGAAGTTCCGGTATGCCCCACAGATGTGCATTCTGACTCAATTTGGCAGCCAGAGGCTCCATAGCTATAGCCAACAACAAAGAGGAGAGCGGGCATCCCTTTCTGGTGCCCCGGTGTATGGAGAGTCTGTCTGAAATTATTTGCCCTGCCTTGACTCAAGCCATCGGGTTAGAGTATAAGGTAGTGATCCAGGATATATATCCAGGTCCAAAGCCCATTGTGCCTAATGTTGTAATAAGAAAGTCCCAGTTTAGGGTATTGAACGCTTTTTCGATATCTAGGTTCACAGCCACACTACCCTGGTTCGACTCTGTGGTGCTGTGGAGAAGACAAAGTAGTCTCCTGATATTCAGGAAGGTGTTCCGACCGGGAATAAATCAGAACTGGTCCTCGTGTATCAAATGAGGAATGAGGGGGAGGAGTCTGTTCACCAGTATTTTCCCTAAGACTTTGCAGTCTGTTCAGAAGGGAGAGTGGGCGGTAGGAGCGCACGTCTAAGGGATTGCGCCCAGCCTTCTGAAGGACTACTATGAGGGCCTCACGTATTGATTCGGGTAGTTGCCCCATTGTGTGTGCCTCATTGAACATGGTAAGCATGGGCTGCAAAAGGTGGTTTGCATGTGTTGCATAGTATTCTACAGCTAAACCATCCGTGCCCGGAGCCTTATTGCGGGCCATTTGGGTTAGAGCGATACGGATCTCCTCCATACTATTGGAACCATCTAGTGCAGTGGTTTGATCCGCCTGTATGTGCTGCAGAGGTAGGGAATCCAGAAAGGTAGTCATTCGCCCAGGTAGGTGTGCGGGCGTGGCCACGTACCGTGATTGATAGTAGGATTAAAAGGCAGCATTTATAGCCCCTTGTGTGTTAACTATTGTGCCTGAATCTAGTCTGATTGCCTCAATAGGCGAACTCTGTGGGGTGTCCCAGACCAGCCAAGCGAGTAAGCGGCCCGATCTCTCACCTTCCGCGTACTGTCTCGTCATGTAGTGTCTGTAGTCATATTTGCCTAGTCTGGCATCTGCTTCTTTATAGTTTGCTCGTAGTGCACGGAGATCCTCTGGTGCGTCTCCCTGTTGGCCACAGCCACCTCCGCTACTCGCATTTTAGCCTCCACTGTGGCCACCTCGCAGAGCAGCACCCGTCGAACACCTAGAGAGGCAGCCATGCAATGGCCACGCACCACTACTTTGTGTGCATCCCATTCGGTAGCGCGGTGTGATGTTGTGTTGTTGTTTTGTGCAAAATATGCAGGGATGCATGCGGTTAGCTCCTTACGGAAAGGGGGGAGTCACACAATGTTTCTACTTGCAGGTGCCACGTTGGTATCTTTGTGATCGGGCGGCCCCACCCCAGGACTACCCTTAAGGGGCAGTGATCAGACATGGTTCGAGCCAGGTATACAGAGCTATGGACTGGGGAATAAAAGGAGTATTCTTGCTCTGCTGGGTATCCCTGTCGCCATAAATCGTGTAATCGCTCCTTGATTTCCAGGCTGCAAACTCAAGGGAGGTGTGCCTACTTGGCATGTTCAGCAGTGGGGTAAGGGAACGATCTAGTACATCGGGTGCACAATTAAAGTCGCCACCCCACAAACTTTCCCCCGCTGGATCCCGAAACAAAGCAGGTGTCAATGTGTTCAAAAAGCTCTCCTGGTTAGTATTGGGTGCATATATACCTACAAGTGTCAATGGTGTACCATCAAGGTGGCCTTCAGTGGGGGCGAGTGGCTTGCCAGCCAAGATGGCGTACGCTGTTTAGCACAGCTCCGGGGTGAAGCCCCTACAATCCGCTCTTAATTCGCTACTGGGTGGCTGATGGGCCCCTGTGCATCGACACATGACTTAGTGAACCCTGCCGGGAGCCGGCCAGGATGTTTGCAGCAGTAGGGGATGTGCCTTGGGCACTGGCGGGGCCGCTGGCCCGAGCTTCGCTGTGAGGCCTAACCTGAGGAATATCCATGCTCACGGCCTGGCCAAACTCGCGCTGATGCAAGCGGAGAGAAGATGAGGAGCGTCTGGTTGCGGTGAGCTGGGTGAGGTGGAGGCGAACAGCGGTTGGTGTTGAAGAGAGCGGGGACCTTGTGGCGACGAAAACCCGCCTGCTCCTGGTGCCCCTTGAATCGACTTCCGCCCGGGTGGCTGGAGTGAAGATTTTGCGGAGAGGGGCCCGGAAGGCACAGACCGGACTCCGTCCTGCACCACTAGTACTCTCTGCAACTGCCCAGACACTGTGGGAGTTGGGAGCTTTGGGGTGATTACACAGCAAAATCCCAGTGGCCCAGGCCACCAGAGGAGTGGGGTAGCTCGTGCTGCTGCATCTTCATCCCTCAATTGCACGTGAAAGCGGGCCCCCCCTGCACCCCGATGATAACTGCGACTGCGGCATCTCAATCAATGAACGCTGCCGCCTCGCAGCGACAGAGATGTGCCGCCTTTGCTCTGGAATGGGAGCTAGGCTGCAGGAGCCAGGAGCTGAGGCCCTGAAGTCAGACAGTCATAAGTTAGATGCAGTGCTGCAGGCTGTGGAGTGGATAGGCTCATCTGTGGACCAGGCTCGGACCTCACTGGAGGGTAAGATCGATAGGGTAGCCAGTGATCTCACCCTACTTCATGCAGATCACCGCAAACTAGCAGATAAAACTCGCTCACTAGGAGACCAGTTTCATGAACTTACGCCTCAGACGGACCAACTTGAATCCTCACTACGAATGGCACTAGACCAGATAGAAGTGCTGGAACACCATGCAGAGGATGCAGAAGGGCACACCAGGAGGAACACCATCAGTGTTATAGGCCTCCCGGAGGGTGTGGAGGGCTCAGATGCAGTCGTATACATCAAGACCTGACTTCGGGGGCTGGTATCAGAGGGCTCGTTGACACCTTTTTTCTCTGTTGAGCGTGCCCACAGGGTCCCTATGAGGGGCCGGCCACCAGGAGCGAGCCTGCGCCCCTTCTTGCTACTCCTGTTGCACTATGCGGTCAGAGATATTGTTCTGCGTGCAGTGACATTGCTACCGGCAATCCAAGTGGATAATGCCCAAGTTATGATGTTCCCAGACTATAGCATTGCCGTACAAAAACAACGTGCCTGATTCTTGTCTGTAAAACGCAAACTCCGGGCCCTTAGCCGGAAGTACTCCCTCCTCTTCCCCGCCAGGCTGCGAGTGGCAACTGGTGGAAAAATACACTTTTTTAACACCCCGGAAGCTGCCTGGGAATGGCTGGAGTCAACAGACCTGATCACTCAGCGGGACACTGAATCTAAAAGACCTGCGGCACGGGGTCTGAGGCCCCGTAGGCAGAGGAATCACCAATGGCGTGGGGCTCCACAACAGACATGAGCCACACTCAGGATCTAGAACAGATTATACTAGAGTGACACTGTGCCCTACAAACTACAGCAACTATCAGTGTCCCATCAGCTACCTCGGAAGTAGACGCAGAGCTGACAGATTCTGATGGTGACTCCTTTCTTGAAATGCCTTCTGAAGTGGGGGCCCTTTGCCCTTCCTACAGTGATGCCGCAAACAGCGGATGACCTACTTTGAGCTCACTTAATTGCTGCAGACAGGTCACTCAACTGGACATTCCCTTGAGACATTGCCTTTCATGGTGATTGAACGACCAAACCTCATTACGTGCCGGTTCTACTTGCACATGAACTTATTGTTCTGACCTGGCCTGTGGCTCTGCGCCTTCGCTGCTTTCCACGCATGCCGCACAGGTGTCTTGATTGTTTGGGCAGATACTAGTTGTCCCTCTGCTCTAATGGTATTTCATCATGTTATCTTTTTGCCAGTCGTTGGTTTTAAACTGTGTTTGTTTGTTTCTGAATGGAGCCTGGATTCCCCCTGTCCTGCTCTCCTCCTTCTCCCCTCTAGGATGTCCTGCTGCCGATCACATGAGACCCTGTGTTACCGAGCCACTGACACATTATGAATCCTACCACCATTCTCACATGGAATGTGCGAGGCATACACTCGCCTGCACGCAGACATTCCATATACTCATATCTTAAAAGACACTTGATTCACATAGCGTTTTTACAGGAGACTCACCTTACACAGCCAGAAATCGCTAGACTGCAGCGGCGCTGGCGAGGGCAGCTGTCTGCAACAAATCGCTCCTCCTATGCCAGAGGGGCCCTTGTCTGGATCAGGCCGGGCACCCCATTTGTGGCTTATGATCATACCATTGATACACAAGGGCGCTATGTACTCCTGCGCGGCCGCCTGGCCAGCTGAGCCATGGTGTTGGGGTCCATCTACGCTCCGAATACAGACCAGGTCTCCTTTCTCAACATGTTATCTGGCCCCCTCTCTCGTTGGAGGGATCTTCCTTGGCTAATAGGGGTGACTTTAGTAGCGTGCTGAATTCTGATCTGTTTCCGTTCTTTTCCACCACTGCCTACTGTGCCTACCATGGTGCCTGCGCGAGTGCTGCGTACCTGGCTCCAAAATTGGCAACTGATAGATGTATGCCGCCAATGTAATGCTGATACTAAGGTCTACTCATCTTACTCGGCACTGCACTAATTACATGTCCGACTTGAAAGAATATTATGCACAGCTGACTTAAGCTCCGCAGTATTAAGGAATGACTATTTAGGCCGCACTCACTCTGATCACAATCCGCAGCTTATGAAACTGGGATGGGACACTTCCCCTCCCACTATTCCCACCTGGCGGCTCTGCCCAGAGCTATTAGAAGATGCAGTATTCAGGGCATCACTAGATAGAATGATTCCTGAATACTTTGAATACAACGATGGCACAGCATCCTCTGGTCTTGTTGAATGGGATGCATTTAAAGTCTCTGTCAGGGGGCACTGCATGGGCAGGCAGTGGAATCTTCGCAAATCCATTGAACTCGAGGTGGAGAGATCCCTGATATCCCATGAACAAAATGCTGCACAACACCCCTCAGCGACTTACCGGTTATCTACTGCCAGAGCAGAACATACTTCCTTGTTGGAGAGGCTGCTCTGCCTCAACTATGTAGCCCACTCTGCCCGCACGCATTCCATGGCCGACCGGTCATGCAAGCTGCTGGCCTGGCTCATTCGTCAAGAATCGGATCGGGTTCCTATTGTGGAGCTTCGATCAACAGTGGAGGACGTACTCCACACCCCCCATGACATACACGCCGAGTTCCTATGACACTACGCAACACTTTATCGCCCCTCTTCATAGCTGGACATGATAGCCTATAACAAATTTTTTCTTCCCGGACCGCTCTACCCCAGCTGACACCTGACCAACGGAAGGAATTGGAGGCACCCCTGACACACTGCCTGAGGTGCAGGATAGCATACGTGCCTTGGCTGCAGGAAAAACCCCAGGCCCTGATGGCCTCCCTTCTGACTTTTATAAATCGTTCTTTATGGTGCTCTCACCTTGCCTTCTCCGTCTTTATGAGGAGGCACTACAAGAGGCATCCTTGCTTGCATCGCAAAAGGAGGCAATGCTGGTATCACTCCCACGCCTGGCAGAGATCCGATGGAGTTGGGCTCTTACAGACCGCTAGCAATGCTCAATACTGACTACAAAATTCTGGCCAAGGCCTTGGCGTCGTGCCTGGCGCCTCTGGTACCTCAGCTGATTCACCCTGACTAGAATGGATTTGTGCCAGCCCGAGACACTTCCCACAACATCAGGCGCTTATTCAGAGTCATGAGGTATTAAACACAAAAATGGCCTCGTGCCTGATGTCTGGTGCTTGATCTGGAGAAGGCCTTTGATTCGTTAAAGTGGCCCTATCTGTTCGAGTCCCTAAACTGATTCAACCTAGGTCTCCATTTCCTGGGCATGGTGAAGCTGTTTTATACCCAGCCCCAATCCAGGGTCAAAATTGGAATAATCACCTCTGCACCCATTGATGTGGGGAGGTGTACTCGACAAGGCTGTCCCCTCTCACTAATGTTATTTTCTCTGGTGATGGAGCCCCTGGCGGTGGAACTTCGCAGGAGGGGAGAGACATGGAGTATCCCACTAGGTGATGGCACACATACCATATCTTTATATGCAGACGATCTTCTCTTGTACCTTAAGGACAATGATAACGTCCCTGCTGAAATTGCGAATATACTGCACAGATTTGCCAATCACTCCGGATTAAGAGTTAACTGGGCGAAATCATGCCTCTTTCCCTTCAACCCTGACTTGCCAGACCCACGCCTACAACTTTCTGGGGTTCATATACCCTGGCAGCCTAGAACATTCAGATACCTGGGTATCCACATTTCTCACAATTAAGAGGATCTCCATGATGGCAGCCTTAGAAGAGCAGTGTCATCTATCTGTGCACAGATGAACGTTTGGCAAACCCTCCCACTTTCAGTGGCTGGAAGAATCGCCCTCCTGAAGATGGTGGTTCTCCTGCGTTTACTATACTACTTCTCTTATTTACCATACTATGTCCCAGCCAGCTTTTTTAGAGAGCTAGAGCCCAGAATCCAAGAGTTTATTTGGAACAAGGGCCAATGCAGAGTGGCAGTGAAGAAACTCTACTCACCTCTGAATTGGGGCAACCTATCAGTGCCAAATATGGGGCAATATTACCTGGCTTCCCAGCTTCAGTGGGTGGCGCAATGGCTTTCTGGCCTTCAGCTATCTGAAACGGTGACTGGATCGCCACCCTGGATGCTCCCTTTGGTTCTACACCTCTTTCACCCTCTCATAAATGCGAGGACACCGTCGGAGCTCCTGCTGCGCGTGGCTCATCATTGTTACCGCAGTTGTCTGCGCCTCCCACATACGACCGTCCCATATGCTCCGGCACTGGCGGACTATTGGGCACACAGCGGGGTTCACGACTCACAACCACCACTGAACTGGAGCCCCGGCATGCAGCTGATTTACACATACACTGGGCGCTCTCTATAGTGAAAGCAAACTTACTCCATTTGACATACTAACAGCGGAAACAGGCCTACCAGCATGGTAGTTTCTGCTGTACAACTCCCTGATAGCGACACTGTCACATCGCTGGGGAGATATGGCATCTGAACCCCCAACACACTTACTAGTGAAATACGTGCAGGTCATGGGACAGGGCAAACACCTGATACAGTGGTTCACCGACGCACTCAGAACACACACCTGCGCTGCGTGCCAGCTGGGAGGAAGATTTCCTTGAGCTCTGCACTGATAAAACATGAGATGCAGCGCTGTCGAACCACACTAACGTCCCCTGCAACTCCAGATTCCGCCTCATCCAATTTTATATTTTCCACAGAGCCTACCTCACACCAGCCAATATCAACAGGTACTTCGGCCATTTTGATGCTGCCTGCCCTTGCTATAAGTTGGTGGGGGCGGAACACCTCCACATGCTGTGGTCTTGCCCCTCTTTAAGCACCTATTGGCAAGGTGTGATGACACGATTATCAGCTTGCATGTGGCGCCCACGGTTATCTGCTTGGGAATCTTGTATCCTGGGTCTTTTCCCACGAGTTAAAAAATACAGAGCTCCAACAAGATTTCTAGACCTTGGCCTCCTGACGGCCAAATGCTTATTTACCAGGAGATGGAGGGCCCCTGAGCCCCTATCTGTTCAGGCATGGGAGGGTTCTTTCCTGGTATGGGCGGGGGGCAAGAGGGTGGGTGGCCCTGAGACCAGAGGACACCTTGGCCTTGCGTAAATACCCCTTCTCTGCCAGTTGGGATGAGATGCTGGCTCGACTGCGAGAACCGGAGCATGGCACGAACATTGAGGAGGCATGCGCTCGCACTATGGAATTAGTGATGGAAAAGGCAGTTCATGCACTGGGTTTGCAGACTAAGCACTTACTGGTGCGATCCCATATGATTGTTGCCTTTAATTGAAGCAGGTTCCCTACAAATTGCATTAACGGTGGCCCCTGGGGCCGAGTGGAGAGAAGTGTGAGTGGACACGATGGGGGGACTCTTTTAGATTGCAGGGTGGAAACGTTACAACCGGACTCCAAGTTTAACTATATTAGTAACCTTACAGTTTTATATAATGTCAATATTTAATCTTCACATTTATAAGCTGTTATCTATATATGCCAGTTATTATATAGATGCCCCACGGAGACTTGTTATCCATGGGAGTGCACTCGCTGAGTGAGAGGCGAAATCAACCCTATTCCCAGCTTCTTTATATTTCTCATTGCATGTAAAATCCAATTGAGACTTGCCTATCTTTGCTAGCATAACCCACATGCCCTGTGAATATTCTCTTGCCTATTCCACTGCACTGTATCCAAATGATTTGGCATTGTATCAGTATTATGCACCTATACAGTAATTTCAAATGTTGGAACCACAAGGTACAAAATTCAAAAATAATAATAATAATAATAAAAAGATTCAAGCAAAAAAATCAAAGTGACCTTCAGTTACAATGTATCAACTATTGAAGTCTATTTGTGTGCGGTCTGCCACGAAGGGCACTCCGGGTGCAACCCATATTGCCACACCTCGTGCAAAGGATGATGATGTGGTACCGAATACTTGTCCCTTCCAGCTAGAGCACAGCTTCCCGAGGGTGGCCTCTGATAAATGTTTTTCCTGTATCATTATAGCATGTTATAAAAGATTGCATCTGTGCGGCCATACATCAGTACGAGTCCAGACGTGCCGTAGGCTCACAACAACCCACCCTGTTTCTATGCTGGTGAGGTTCATTTGCACCCTGCTTGAGAAGTTGCTTCTGCTCATGTATCTTCTGTTACTCCCGCTCCCATCTGCAAGTACTGAATGGTGGCAATAACAAAACAATTAAAAAAAACATACTGAAATAGGGACAAAATTAGGTTTAACAGGAGACCAAGACTGTGCTTCACGAACAACACTAAGCCAAAACAACGTAACCTGAGAACAGGCTTGAGGGTCAACTGTTCCATATGGAATAGATCACGGGCAGGGTGAGTGCCTTGTGTGTCGGCTTAAGCGCTCAGCACACCAAATATTGAACTGGATCCACCAGCCACTCCAAGCTGTGAGGGGCCCGATGTTCCCTCAGAAGGTATTTCAATGTTGACCCCCTGGGGTTCCATTTGGCATAAGCTTATCTCCACTTAGGCTGAACGGGTGGTCCCCAGGGAACATTGGCCTTTTTAACGAGTGATATTGGACTCAAATATCATCAGCTGAGCGGAGAGTGAGTGACAGCCCATGGGTAGAATTTTCAGAATTACTGTGATCTCTCCATTCAGGATCCGAATCCGGGCACTCCTGTAGAGTTGTGAATGGGTTAGCCGCAAACTGCGTGGCCTCAAGCAGTGCACAGGATCGTTCCTTGATATCCTGTGCTAGCGTGGGTTTAGCCCTCAGTCCTGTGCGACGTTTGCATTTCATCCTGGGGGTCGACCACTGCTCCTCTGTGCCTTCCTTATGTGTCGGTTGGGCCAAGCCATTGGCGTGGAGCCAGGTCCAGGTGTCCTCAGGTGACATGAATATATGAGTTTTTGCGCCATCCTGCACCCGCAATTTTAGAGGGAACAATAGGGCATACTTGAGGTTATGTTCCCGAAGACATTGACATTGACATTGAAACCTCCGCAGTGAAGTCTGGATAGGCAGTAATGTTTGCATCTTCGAATTTCCACGGCCAATGTGTACGGAAGAGTTGGAGCACTAGGTCTCTATTGGGATAATTGAGAAGGCGAGCGATCAAAGGACTTGGATGAGCCCCTGGTGGTGGAGGTCTGCCCGGCACTCTTTGAGCCCGTTCTACTGAGAAGAATTTCGGGACCTTGTCTTGCAGGACCGTTTCAGTGAGCCACTGCTCCAGGAATAGTTCCACACTGGCGCCTTCCACCCGTTCCGGAAACCCCACCAATCGGATATTGTTGCGGCTTGATCTCCCTTCCGCGTCCTCCGCTCTGCGCTGTAATGCTGTTACCTCTGTTCTCAACTGCCTCATATGCTCCTTCAGATCCTTTATTGTTGGGCATATTACCCCTATGTCAACCTCTGTTTCGCCGACTCTTTCAGACAGTTTGCGGTGATCCACACGTAGTAAGTTAACGTCCTGTGTCACTGCATCAATCTTTGTTTCTAGAGAAGTTTTAGTGTCTAAAATTACTTGTAGTACTTTTTCAAATTGTGAAGTATGGTTATGAATGTTGCCGTCCATCTGTTGCAGGGCATAAGATGTCCCGTACAAAACTGTGGATGGAGTATCCGGAATAGTCATTGCCATCGCTGGAGTCCTGGATGTTTTCAGTTTGCCCATTTGGTCTCCTGTTATTGGGGTACCCCCCCAAACAGGTGCCTTCTAGACGACTTACTGACTGAAGGACTGCAAACAGTGTCTACATTGTGTTTGTTAGAGTCCAATCTCAGGGGAGTGTGACGTGTTCAGCCACTGTACCAACACAGGAGGGCCTGCTGTCCCGCCGCCGTGCACTGCCCTCTGGTACACAAGGAGGTGGGCTGTTGGCACCAGGCCGGCTCAGACGGTAGGTGACGATTTCACATGTCCTCCAGGCTACGCCTGTAATCGACCTTCAGCTTGTACACTACACACTACAATACCGCTGGGGAGGTGGCATTACCACCAACAGCCTATACGTGTCCAGTACGGGATAGTGCCAGTACCAGGCAGCTCAATTACATCTGCCCTGTACGTGTATCCAGTGTTATTGGCGATGTCACTGGGCCCCCCCCCCGGGACCCGCAGTCCCCAGATCTTGCTACAGGATCTAGAACTTGTCGGAGCCCTCCATGTCACGCCATGCCCGGGGGGACCCGCAGCCCCTTACCTCCTGGCCAGGGCGCCCACGTGGTTCCTCTCACGAAAAAACGTGTTCTGGGAGGCCTCACCACGAGGGCGTCTCCAAGCCCGTCACGGCAGCCAATGCTCCCCTCCTCAGCCCCCCCGTACCCCCTCCCCCGGGCGAGCTGCCAGGTCCAAGCCGGTCGGCGAGATCCGGAAGGGGATGCCGCGGGCCGACACGCACTGCCGATATGGGTCACCTGGGCTCTGCCAGACAGCCGACACAGGTGCAGTACTGCCCGTGCCTTGCGCTGCCCCTTGTAGCTACCCGCTGAGTCCTGAGATTGCCAGGTAGGGCTGGGTGTGTGGTGAGCGGCTGGAGAGAACCAGTGGCTGCCTTAAAGCAGGATATTTGGTAGGCCCTGCGCAGAGCTCCGAATTATGCTGCCGCTCTGGTCGCCATCTTGGCCACGACCCCTTGCACGAAGGAACTTAATCTAACAATAACAAACAACAAAATAGGAAAGCCCCATAACATGAAAGAAACACAACACCAATTTATAAAAATAGGTTACATTTTAATTAATTTTTAGAGTCCAAAACATGCAAAAACCACTAGAGGATTCTGAAGCTACAGATTTGTATAAGTTTTATCACTTAATTTCTACCGCAAAGAAGCATTGGTCAAAAGTTTTGAAATTTTTCTAAAGTTTGTAAAAGCTAGTTCGGCTAGTCAGGCACAGCTTGGGCGACCAAATCCAAATGGCTAGAGGTTTGGGTGCCAATGTGTAGATATGGATATTTACCAGGCCACCAGAGAGTTTTCCAGTCCAGCTCCAAACTTTACAGCACAGCGGCTATAGACATTAATGGAGTGGTCCTAATGCTGATTGCTGTGCGGTTGAGGGGGTGCCTTTGTGGTGATTCCTCGGTCCATAGGTTGTGTGGGGTGACTTTAGCCACAGAGATCTGGGTCCCATGAAGTCCTCTTCGAGACAGTAGAAGAGCAGCTGCTGCCGGGCTACCAGTGGTTAGAGGGAAATGTTCTTCTTGGGCAACCAATCTGGACTCTGACAACACTCCTGGGTCTGGCTGACTCAGGTGCAACTTTTGGCCATCAGGGATCTTTCTTTTGGAGCAGAAAGCTGTCTGTTGGCCAGTGCCGGTGTGGGGCTACTGGACCAGCTGGGTCACAGAGTGGCCACTTTTGAAAAGTTGCAGTACTTTAAGAGTGACATTAAATTCGACATGGGCATCAGGTCTGGTTTGTTGCCAGGATTAATATGATACCTCACAGTACCAAGTTAGGAAGCCAGGCCGGGGTGCCAGCGGGGAACCCTCTACTAGCTAATGGGGCTACCAATTTTTAACAGCAAAACAACACTTTAGTGATGCTGCAGCTAAGACATATATACTTAATAATATCCAGCTCCCTGCCATAGGGTTCTATAGGCCTTCCTTAGGGGAGGCTTGCATATATTGTTAAGGGAAGTGGTGGCTTTGCCATTAGTTTGAATGGCAAAGTCGAACTTGCAGTGTGACAACTGCTCTTCCATTCTCTTACAATATCATGTAATACCCAGTCAGGCCAAGAAAGGCTCTGATCTGGGTCTGTGTCTTAGGAGCTTCCGAGGCCCAACAATCAGTGCCGGAGCCCAGGGTGGACACTCTGCCTTCCATTTCCTTGGTAGCCTGGATACTATATATTAGAGACTTATAAGTAAGTCAGTCTTGCCAACTAGGGATAGCTAATTCGACATACACTTTGTAAGGAGTTAGAACACTGGCACTGAGGTCTGTTTAGCAGGCCTCAGTGCACTCTCAGGCCCAGATTTACTTAATAGTCATGCAGCGCAGTGCAGCAACAAAACATGTTGTGCTGCTTGAGCAGGACAGAGCAGGAGAGCACCAAATTTACAGAAATGTTTCTCTTTCCTCCCCTCTCCCTAGCGCCGGTGTTCATTTTAGCTGTCAAGTGCCATGCACACACCTTAGGGCCACAGTGCTCGGTTGTGTGCGTGAGTCTAGCATAGGATTTGTAGAGGAAGGGTACCCTTCCAGTACAAAATACTGTACTTGGACTCACTTTAAAACTTTTCCTACTTTGTATGTGTGCTGCACAGGGCAGCACGCATGCAAAATCGGAAAAGAAAGGAGAAATGAAAACATTTCCCTTTTTAACACCTGCGTTTCAGCTATTAATTTTTGGCGCTAAACCCTGTCTACTAATGTTTGTAGATAGAGTTTAGTGTTAAAAAGCATGGGTGGTTGCCTGGGAACACCCATATAACCCCCCCTTTCGTGCTAAGCAACACAAAGCAGTGCTGTGCACTGCTTTGAGTTACTATTAGGTACTTTCCAGGGCAAAAAAGTTTTGCACTGGGAAGTGAATAGGTTAAAAAAGATTTTGTGTCGATTTGAGTCATTTTTGTGGTGCAAACACAATGTCAAATCTTAGTAAATATACTCCTGAGAGTAAAAAAAAATAGCAGCATCTATCAAAAATGTTGGGGGTGAACATGCAAAAAGAGACATTTACTTACATATCCGCCGCCAGATGAAAGGTGACGAGTAACTAACCCTTTTCCTGGTGGTTCTCATCATCTAAGTGGAAGAACCTAGAAAGGCCATCTGCATTGGCATGATCAGTCCCAGGTCTGTGTTCCACTGTAAAGTCCAGACCCTGTAGGGAGATGGACCTTCTCAACAGTTTGGGGTTCTCTCCTTTCATCAGAATCAACCATCTGAGTGGTTTGTGGCCAGTTTGAGCTCTGAAATAATTCCCAGACAGCTGGGGTTTCAGCTTTTTCATGTACCAAACTACAGCAAAAGCTTCCGTCTCAATTGCACTCCAACGCTGCTCTCTGGGAAAGAGTCACCTGCTGATGAAGGCAACTTGATGATCTTGACCCCGGTCATTTAGCTGTGACAACATTGCTCCAATCCGATGCTCTGAAGCATCAGTTTGAATACGAAATTCCTTGCTACAGTCAGGTGTCTGAGCACAAAGCCTACTTAAGGGTGTCAAAGGCTTTTTGACATTGGTCAGTCCATGTGGCTTTCTTTGGCTATTTCCTGGAGGTTAACTCTGTTAAGGGTGCCACAGTGGTACCGTTCCCTTTCACAAATATCATGTAATACCCAGTCAGGCCAAGAAAGGCTCTGATCTAAGTCTGTGTCTTAGGAGCTTCCCAGGACCAATTTGTCTGGATTTTGGGCTGGAGAGGTTGTACTTGGCCTTCACCTACTTTGTGGCCCAAGTACACTACAGATCCTTACGCCATCTGACATTTACTTGCCTTGATAGTCAGCACTGTCTGTTGAAGGGCTTGAAGCACTTCTCTGAGGTGGACCAGGTGATCCTCCCAGGTTTAACTAAAGACAGCAATATTGTCTAGGTATGCTGCACTAACACTTTCCAAACCTGAAAGTACTCTGTCCACCAACCTCTGGAAGGAGGTGGTGGCATTTTTCAATCTGAAGGGCATCATCTTAAACTAAATGTTCCCTTCAGGATTTGAAAAGACAGATTTATCCTTGGCTGCTTGGGTGAGGCCTATCTGCCAATAACCTAACGTCATGTCAAAGGTACGCAGATACATTGCAGCCCCCAACTTGTCTATGAGCTCATCTGCTCTTGGAGAAGGATGGACATCAATCTTGGTGACTTCCTTTAAGCCTCTGTAGTCCACACAGAATCTCATTACTGGTTTTCCACCCTTGGGGTTTCAACTGGGTACGGTAGTGTACAAGAACTACTGGGTTAGCCTATGGAATACTAGAGGGCTCAATCACCCCAATTCTAGTATCTTTGCAACCTTAGCTTTGATGCTAACTGTGACCTGATCTGCCAACGTGTATATTTTGTTTTTGACAGGTAAACTGTCACTGGTGTCCACATTATAAGCATACCATGTTGTCAAACCTGGGGTCACAGAAAAAAGATCAGCAAACTGACTGAACAGGCAGTAGCAGTCTTCTTGCTGGGACAAAGTGGAAGAGAGGACTACTCCCTCCACTGATCCATCTTTAACATATATAGGTAGAAGGTCTGGGAGAGGTTCACTCTCTTCCTCGTCTCCACCATCTGTCATCATGAGCATAGTGATGTCTGCTTTGTCATGATGAAGCTTGAGCCTGTTCACATGTATCACCCTATGAGGGTTCCTGGGGGTTCCCAAATCCACCAGGTATGTGACCTCACCCTTCTTTTTGAAGGTAGGGTAAAGCCCAGTCCATTTGTCTTAGAGGGCTATGGGTGCTACAGGCTCTAACACCCACACCTGCTGTCCAGTCTGGTACTAAACCATGGAAAACATCAAGTCATATCAGTGCTTAACAAGCTTCTGGTTGGCCTCCATGTTTGTTTGCTTTCCTCATGTTCTCAGCCATCCCTGAGGGAAGGCCCAGTACATAGTCCAGTATGTTTTGCTTGGGCACTTTGAGAGATGTCTCCCAACCTTTTCTCACCAAACGTAAAAGACCTCTTACAGTGTGTCCAAAGAGCAGCTTAAATGGGATGAAACCTACTCCTTTCTGAGGGTCCCCCCTGTATGCAAACAGTAGGCATGGTAGGAGAATATCCCATCTCTTTCTCAGTTTCTGAGTTAAACCCACAATCATGTCTTTCATGGTCTTTTTAAATCTCTCTACAAGACCATTTCCTTCGGGATGGTATGGGGTAGTGAACTTATAAGTCACCCTACACTCATCCCACATTCCTTTCATATAAGCAGACATGAAGGTGGTGCCTCTATCTGATATGACCTTGTTATGGAACCCCACAATGGTAAAGATACTAAGTTGGGCTCTACCCTTTGCAGGGGCAGTGACTGTCCTAAGGGGTATTGCTTCTGGGTATCAGGTGGCATGGTTCACTGCCATCAACATAAACCTTTTGCCAGAGGCAGTAGGTGGGTTTAGGGGACCAACAATGTCAATCCCTACCCTCTCAATGGTAGTCCCCACCACAGATAGTGGTAAAGGGGGAGCCTTTGGCTTGCTGTCTGCTTTTACACTAGCCAGGGAGGTAACACATGAGCGACAAAAGTAATTTACTTTCTCTGACATCTGAGGCCAGTAAATGTGATTAATCAGCATGTCCCAGGCTTTGGCCTGCCCTGATGTCGAGCTAAGGGGATGTCATAGGCAAGGTGAAGGAGAAATTCTCTGTACTGTTGGGGGACCACCACTCTCCTGGTTGCCCCCGGTTTGAGGTCCTGTGCCTCACTGTAGAGAATTCCCTTCTCCCAGTCCACATTATCGGTTCCACTGACATCACCTTCCTCCTGCTTCACAGCCAACTGTCTCAGGCCAACAAGAGTGGAACAAGTCTTGCCCAAGGCTCAAATCCTCTCTGGAGGGACTACCTGTACCTTGGAGTTCTGCCAGGTAAGGCAAATGTCTTAGGGAAGCACCCTACTGTTCAGAGACCAGGCCCTCCCCTGAGGCTTTGGCTTCTGGATCTGTGGACTTTGGGAAATGGCCTTGCCAAACCTCCTACTTCTCCTCTTGGTACTAGCGCTTTGGGCCATATTTCCAGGCTCCAACGTCCCTTGACATCCCTTAAGGACTTTTGTGCTCTAGTAGAGCTGCATACTCACTCAGGGAGACCCATTATTACTGTAGCAGTCATACTCTCCTCCTCCGCCCAGGCAGATGTTTCAAGGTTGTTACCCAGCAGACACTCCACTGGGATGGCAGGGGACACAGCTACTTTCTTAGGACCAGTAGCCCTCCCCATTCAAAGTGTACCGCAGCTATGGGATGTGACTTTGTTACATTGCCAGAGTTGACTATCAGAATGATCTGACCTGGGGAAAACCAGCTTAGCCATGACCATGGTGATTTTGGCACCTCTTTTCCTCAAGGCCTGATCTTCAATCTCACTGATTCTTGGCCGCTGCCAGTACTTTACCACCCTGACAGGTCAGTGGGCCAAGGGTTCAACTTCCTCCCCACCCATGGAGACTAATGTTGCTTCAGTATTAACCCCTGCAATCTCCAGGGACAACTTCCACACCCATCCCTACACTGGCAATAACCTTGGGGTTGTCACCAGTGGGTGACTTTTAGGTGCATGCAGAATCTCCAGTCTTAGCTGTTTATAGAAATGGCACACCCAAGCATTTGTTGGGTTATCATTCTTTCCTGGGTACCCCCTTCAATTTGACTGGGGTGTGGCTCTGGGCTTTCCTCCTTGGGCATCTTTATGGGTCTCTGGGTTTTTCTGACTTTTTAAACTTGGCCCCAGCTTTCCCCTGAAGGAGTGTTAGTCCTCCTTTCTTGTGTTCATTACCTTGAGAGTTCTTGTACGCCCTAGTGCGTACGTATGCATCAGCTATCTGCCCCAGCTCTCTAGGGCTATATAGGTTAGAATCTATCTGATGCTGGTGTAACTTCTCTGAGGTACAATTTGTAAGTATGTGCTCTTTTGCAACTAAATTGTAGATCCCCTCATAGGTATCTACCCTGTTACCTTTAATCCGGTCTTCCAGTGACTCCACAGAGTACTCACTTTTTAGTTCAGACGGACCACAGACCTCTAAGATGGCTAATGCAAATGAAAGGTGAAAATCCTAAACTGCCCTACAGGGAATGGACTTTATAGTGGAACAAAGACCTGGGACTGCCCATACCAATGCAGATGGCCTTTCCAGGTTCTTCCACTTAGAAAATGAAGACTCTCTTGGGAAAGGTTAGTCTCAAACTCTTTCGTTTGGGGGGGTTGTGTAAGGAAATGCCTCCTTGGCATGGTTACCCCCTGACTTTTTGCCTTTGCTGATGCCAAGTTATGATGTGAAAGTGTGATGGGACCCTGCCAACCAGGCCCCAGCACCAGTGTTCTTTCCCTAAACTGTACCTTTGTCTCCACAATTGGCACAACCCTGGCACTCTGGTAAGTCCCTTGCAACTGGTACCCCTGGAACCAAGGGCCCTGATGCCAGGGAAGGTCTCTAAGGGCTGCAGCATGTCTTATGCCACCCTGGGGACCCCTCACTCAGCACATACACACTGCTTGCCAGCTTTTGTGTGCTGGTGGGGAGAAAATGACTAAGTCGACATGGCACTCCCCTCAGAGTGCCATGCCAACCTCACACTGCCTGTGGCATAGGTAAGTCACCCCTCTAGCAGGCCTTCCAGCCCTAAGGCAGGGTGCACTATATCACAGGAGAGGGCATATGTGCATGAGCACTATGCCTCTACAGTGTCTAAGCAAAACCTTAGACATTGTAAGTGCAGGGTAGCCATAAGAGTATATAGTCTGGGAGTCTGTCAAACACGAACTCCACAGCACCATAATGGCTACAATGAAAACTGGGAAGTTTGATATCAAACTTCTCAGCACAATAAATGCACACTGATGCCAGTGTGCACTTTATTGTAAAATACACCCAGAGGGCATCTTAGAGATGCCCCCCGAAAACATACCCGACTTCTAGTGTGGGCTGACTAGTTTTTGCCAGGCTGCCACACACCATACATGTTGCTGGCCACATAGGGAGAGTGCCTTTGTCCCTCTGTGGCCAGGAACAAAGCCTGTACTGGGTGGAGGTGCTTCTCACCTCCCCCTGCAGGATCTTTAACACCTGGCGATGAGCCTCAAAGGCTCACCCCCTTTGTTAAAACGCCACAGGGCATCCCAGCTAGTGGAGATGCCCGCCCCTCCGGCCACTGGCCCCACTTTTGGCAGCAAGGCTGGAGGAGATAATGAGGAAAACAAGGAGGAGTCACTCCCCAGTCAGGACAGCCCCTAAGGTGTCCTGAGCTGAGGTGTCTCTTACTTTTAGAAATCTTCCATCTTGTAGAAGTAGGATTCCCCCAATAGAATTAAGGATGTGCCCCCCTCCCCACAGGGAGGAGGCACAAAGAGGGTGTAGCCACCCTCAGGGCCAGTAGCCATTGGCTACTGCCCTCCCAGACCTAAACACACCCCTAAATTCAGTATTTAGGGGCTCCCAGAACCGAGGAAGATAGATTCCTGCAACCTAAAGAAGAAGAAGGACTGCTGACCTGAAGCCCTGCACTGAAGACGGACACGACAACTGATTTGGCCCCAGCCCCACCGGCCTGTCTCCCTACTTCGACGAAAACTGCAACAGCGATGCATCCAACAGGGACCAGCGACCTCTGAAGCCTCAGAGGACTGCCCTGCATCTAAAGGACCAAGAAGCTCCCGAGAACAGCGGCCCTGTTCAAGAAAATGCAACTTTCTGCAACAAAGAAGCAACTTTAAAGACCCCACGTTTCCCGCCGGAAGCGTGAGACTTTCCACTCTGCACCCGACGCCCCCGGCTCGATCTGCGGAAAACTAACACTTCAGGGAGGACTCCCCGGCGACTGCGAGCCCGTGAGTAGCCAGATTTGACCCCCCTGATCCCGCACAGCAACGTCCGCAGAGGAAATCCAGAGGCTCCCCCTGACCGCGACTGCCTGGAACAAGGAACCCGACGCCTGGAACCAGCATTGCACCCGCAGCCCCCAGGACCTGAAGGAACCGAACTCCAGTACAGGAACGACCCCCAGGCGACCCTCTGCCTAGCCCAGGTGGTGGCTACCCCGAGGAGCCCCCCCTGTGCCTGCTTGCATCGTTGAAGAGACCCCCCGGGTCTCCCCATTGATTCCTATCTGAAACCCAATGCCTGTTTGCACTCTGCACCCGGCCGCCCCTGTGCCGCTGAGGGTGTACTTTCTCTGCCTGCTTGTGTCCCCCCCGGTACCCTACAAAACCCCCTTGGTCTGCCCTCCGAGGACGCGGGCACTTACCTGCTGGCCGACTGGAACCGGGGCACCCCTGTTTCCATTGAAGCCTATGTGTTTTGGGCACCACTTTGACCTCTGCACCTGACCAGCCCTGAGCTGCTGGTGTGGTAACTTTGGGGTTGCCTTGAACCCCCAACGGTGGGCTACTTTGGACCCAACTTTGAACAATGTAAGTGTTTTACTTACCTGTGAACTTAACAATTACTTACCTCCCCCAGGAACGGTTGATTTTTGCAGTGTCCACTTTTAAAATAGCTTATTGCCATTTTTGTCACAACTGTACATGCTATTGTGATTATTCAAAGTTCCCAGAATACCTGAGTGAAATACCTTTCATTTGAAGTATTACTTGTAAATCTTGAACCTGTGGTTCTTAGAATAAACTAAGAAAATACATTTTTCTATATAAAAACCTATTGGCCTGGAGTAAGTCTTTGAGTGTGTGTTCCTCATTTATTGCCTGTGTGTGTACAACAAATGCTTAACACTACCCTCTGATAAGCCTACTGCTCGACCACACTACCACAAAATTAGAATTAGAGCATTAGAATTATCTCTTTTTGCCACTATCTTACCTCTAAGGGGAACCCTTGGACTCTGTGCACACTATTTCTTACTTTGAAATAGTATATACAGAGCCAACTTCCTACACGTCAGCACTGGCGTCCGCAGACGCAGAATCCAGTCCCTTTCCTTTGTCTTTAGATTTAGATCCTTCGCCATGTGTCTGGGGCTCCTGGATCAACCCTGGGTGCGAGCGTAGTCGAGGAGCTGACCAGAAAAAGGTCCCAGAGCCCTAACTAGGGCGTCGTTAACAGATTGTTGGACCCTACAATCAAGGGCTTCAACCAGGTTCATCTCAAGTTGATTACCAGTATCTTCAGGGTTATACTCTAATTCATTCTCATCCCATTGAGCCATTCTCCTGATATATATATATAATTGTTTAGATATAGTAGTGATTGACAGGAGAGATCAATATAGGGGCAGTGTAAAAATCACTACCAGGCTAAACAGGCCAATAAAATGTGAGGGAGCAGCCTGGGAAAAAGCACACTCTAGGCAGAGCCTATTCAAATTATTACAGCCCTAAGCTCTAAGTAGAGGGCGTATTGGGAGCACAGTGACAGCGAAGGGCACTTCCATGTGGTCAAGTCGCAGAGAAACGAACCGGCTTCTCAGAGAATCACTCTGAAAAAAAACACAATGTGACGGGTAAAAATAGAAATAGGACTACGCGAGTGAAGCGCAGTCCTCTGGCGCTCCACAAAAGGCCAGAATCTGCATAAAAAGCCAATGTAAAAACAAAGCGCTCGACGACCGCAAAGTTAAGCAAACAATAAATGCGAGCTGAATCACTTCGCTAGAACACATTCAAAGAGGCAATACAAGCATATAATAAGCAAATAAATTAACTAGTAATTATCTGCTACGGAGCAGCAAAGAAATAGCAAGTGACTTTTGGGGTCATGTTTTCTATAGGCTGGGGTCCTGGGCCATGATTGGGACATGTGATATACTGTAATGCATCATAGGTATTGATGTTTTTTGTTTTAATGTTATTTGATTGGCTGCTGTGTTGAGTCAGTAAAAGAAAAAGAAAGCATAATCTGAGCCTCCGGTCCTGACATAGAATCAAATCCTCCTTCAACCGGACCGCCCGTAGCAAACAGTCCTTCCTTCAATCGCCCTCCTCAAACAGAAGCAGGTGAAATCAATGCTTTTTAAGTGTGCCGTATAACAAGCCAGTGTCACGTGACCCAAAGCCGAAGATTGAAGATAAATAAAACACATAAATCCAGACATAAACACTCCACTAATAAAAATGTGAGTTTAAAAAAACAACCATGAAAAATAAAAATTAAAACTGAGAAAATAAAATTTAACAACACACAACTGACTATAATTAATTGTTGATTCACAAAAATTCCACAATAACAACTAATTACTCACTCCAAAGTTTCAATGATAATATAAATAATAGAGATAATACATGATTAATATAATGCATATTTGTTAGAAATGAGGTCTCTAGTTGGCAGAGGCGTACACCCTTGTCCATGTAGGGACCACAATCCTAGTCTGGGTAAATCACACACAATCCAAATTATCCTCTGCCCACCCTCTGGTAGATTGGCACTGAGCAGTCAGGCTTACTTTTGAAGGAAATGTGTAAAGTATTAGTGCAATAAATCATACAGTAGCACAACCAAAACACCACAAAAATACATCACACAGGTTTAGAAATATAGATAATATTTATCTGAATAATATAAATTCAAAACTGCAAATATCCAATAAGTACAAGTTGAAATATCACTTTTACAAGATTTAAAAGAGTTGTATGAAATAAACAATTGTCTCTTTGTTAGACACAGTACCTGACTGCAGAGGAAGAGATATGTGGAAAAATAAAGTGGGCATCGGATTTTCCACTGTGACACAGATGATTCGCTGTTTCTTTCCACCTTCATGGGGCTTGCATCATTTTTCGGCATGCAGTTGTGGTTCCTCACTGCGATGTGGGGTATTTTGACACCCAGGGGCGATGCAGGGAAAGATCCTTGATGCGCTGGAAGAAGGCACGGGCACTGGCACTGCGTCGATCCGGTAGGTGATGCGTCAAATTTTCCATCTCAAGGCAGGTACTGCGTTGAATTTCCACTCGGGAAGTCAGGCTGCGTCGTTCTTGTCAGCTGTGCGGCGATTTCTCGGTCGCAATGCAGCCTTCGCGTTGATTCCAGCAGACAGAGTGTCAATTTTCACCGCTCAAGGAGTTTCCTGAAGAGATGAAGTCTTTTTGGCCCTAGACTTCAGAAAACAGGAGGCAAGCTCAATCCAAGCCCCTCCAGAGCACTTTTGGGCAAGGCAGAGTCCTTCTCATCAAAGTCAGGGGCCAGCAGGGTAGCAGGACAACAACAGGGCAGCAGGGCAACAGCAGGGCAGCAGGGCAACAGCAGGGCAACAGCAGGGCAGCAGTCCTTATCAGCATAGCAGTCCAGATGAGTCCTTTGGGCAGCCAGGCAGTTCCTCTGGACAGGGTGCAGGTGTAGGTCCAAAGTGTTTCAGTTGGTGGGGTCAGAGACCCAGTTTATGTACCCAAAATGCCTTTGAAATGGGAGAGAATTCAAAGAGTGGTTTTCAAGTGCACAAGTTCCCCTTTCATTGCAGTCCTGTCTGCCAGGGTCCTAGTAAGGGTTTGGCAGTCCATTGTGTGAGGGAAGGCCACTAGCCTTTGGAATGTAAGTGTAAGGCCCTCCACCCTTCCAGCCCAGGAAGGCCCA
This sequence comes from Pleurodeles waltl, assembly GCF_031143425.1. NCBI lineage: Eukaryota > Metazoa > Chordata > Amphibia > Caudata > Salamandridae > Pleurodeles > Pleurodeles waltl. Next base: position 924,996,125 of record NC_090437.1, read on the forward strand.
TTCAACATGCAGATGAGTGCAGGTGTGACTGAGGGTCCTAGGTTTGTGTTTGTCTGGGTGAAATGCACAAAGCAGCTGTCAACCAGCCCAGGCCAGATGTTGATGGAGACAGGCTATAAGGCACAGATAGTTTTTAAGTGCAGAGAAATGTTCACTTTCTAAAAGTGGTATTTCTGAAATGGTAATATAAAATCCAACCTCACCAATACGCAGGATTTTCTATTACCATTCTAGCCATACTAAATAAGACCTGGTTACCCCTTTCAGATCATATTGTACCACTCAAAAAGTATATGAGGGCAGTCCTAATGCTAGTCTATGAAAGGAGCAGGCCTTACAGTAGTGGAAAACGAATGTATGAGTTTTTCACTACCGTGACATATAAAACACATAGGTACATGTCCTGCCTTTTACCTACATTGCACCCTGCTCTATGGATTACCTAAGGCCTACCTTAGGGGTGACCTATATGTAGAAAAAGGGGAGTTTAAGGCTTGGCAAGTACTTTAAATGGCAAGTCGAAATGGCAGTGAAACTGCACACACAGGCCATGCAACGGCAAGCCTGAGACATGGCTCAGGGGCTACTTATGTGGGTTGCAAATCAGTGCTGCAGGCCCACTAGTAGCATTTAATTTACAGGCCCTGGGCACATGTATTGCACTTTACTAGGGACTTATAAGTAAATCAAATATGCCAGTTGGGGATAAACCATTGTGACCATGTTTAAGGGAGAGAGCATATGCATCTTAGCACTGGTTAGCAGTGGTAAAGTGCGCAGAGTCCTAAAACTAGCAAAAACAGCATCAGAAAAGTGGAGGGAGGCAGGCAAAACGTTGGGGTATTACCACGTTAAGGCTGTCAGGTCTAACAATATTTAAAAGGGATGTTAAACAAATAATATGTTTATTGAATTTTTTGCAATTAATCGAATACAACGCAAACAGTTGCTGGTTTTATGAATCCCATACGGATGATTCCCACTCTGTTTACCAGTGTTTAGTGATTTTGAAAATGTTGCCATCCTTCATGTACTCTTTTTTTGGTCAAAACCTTGCTGTCTTGGGGATAGTCTAAAAGCTGACCTAGGAATGTATTCCACCCATTGCTTACCATTTGCTATGTGGTTTGTAACTCATATGTGCTTGCTTTCTATTTGCCGGCTTTGTTTTAGGCTGTTCAGCCCCTCCTGTGGAGCATAGCCTGATTACTATAGTCTTAGAAGAGTGCTTTGCTTTCTGTGTACAGGCCTTATCTTGACATCAGCTGTGCATTCAAAGGTTGAAGTCATATGTCAGGCTCTGGGGAAGCTTGGTGTATACTTTTCTTTCTCTGTCTTCATAGTGGATTCATCAGACACTCTGGGGGTGTGAAAGGAAAGGTTTTTTTCTAGTAAACAACAAAATGTATACAACTATAAATTAATTGTGGAAATATTTCAGAATACATCAGAATTAGGAAAGCACAAATGAAGCACTTTTGTTGTAATACTGTAATGTGTTGGAAAGAAATATTTATTACAATCAAAACAAATCAGTACACTAGGTGATGCCATTTGTATACATTATCATTGGTGCACTGTACAGTTGTATCAGTAAAATTGTATGTCTGTGCAAGTGTAATGGTAATTTCAATGGGAAATGTGTTGTTAGTAATAGCAGTGCAATACCACACCATGCATACTCCATTCTAGGGCACTCCACTCCACTTTACAACACTCTACTTGACTCTGTGCCCCTCCACTCTATGCCACTCCACTCTACGCCACTCTACTCAACTCGGACACTCTACTTCACTCTACGACACTACACTCCACTCTATCCACTCCACTTGATAACATTCCACTCAAAGATACTCTACTCCAGTCTACACTGCTCCACTCCACTGTACGCTACTCTACTCTGACACCACCTACTCCACTCTGACACAACCTACTCCACAACACTCTACTCCCCTCTAGGGCACTCCACTCTGAGACTAATCAACTCCACAACACTCTAAGCCATTCAATATCACTCCACAATTTGCCTCTCTAGGCCACTCTTCGCCAATCCACTCTATCACACACCAATCTATGCCACATTACATCATTCTATGCCACTCTAGGCCCCTCCACTTTAAGCCACTCCATTCTACGCCCCTCCACTCTATGAGACTCTATTCCACTCCATGACACTCTATGTCAATCCACTCTACTCTACGCCACTCTATGACACACCATGTCACTCCACTCCATGACACTCTACCCTATGCCACTCTACTCTACACCACTCTACTCTACGGCACTCCACTCTATCCCACTCTGCTCCATTCCACTCCACTCTATGACAGTTTCTGATACTCTTCTCTACATTACTCTACTTCACTCGACGCCACAACACTCTGACACCCTACGCCACTCCAATCTACACCACTCCATTCTACGCCACCCTACTCCACGCCACCCTACTCTATGCCACTCCACTCTAAACCTACTGTACTCCACTCTATGACACTGTACAACCCTCCACTCCATAACATTCTATGCCACTATAGTCTACAACAGTCAACTCTACAACCTTCTACTCTAGAACACTCTACTCTATGATTCTCTACTTTCACTGTATGCCACTGCACTCTACCTCCTCCACTCTACGACATTCTACTCTATGCCACTCCACAACACTCTACTCCATTCTATGCAACTCCCTCAAACCACTCCACAACACACTACCCCATTCTATGCCACTCCACTCTACAACACTGTACTCTGTGCCACTGCACTCCACACCCCTCCACTCCACAACACTCTACTCCACTCTATAAGCAGCTTCTCTATGCCACTCCACGCCACCCACTTTACTCCACTCAACTCTACTCCAGTCCACTTTATACTACTCCACTCTATGCCACCTCACTCTCTGCAACTCCACGCCACCTACTTTACTCCACTCTACACCACTCCACTCTACCCCAGTCCACTGTACACTACTTCACATTATGCCACCTGACTCTACAACACTCTATGCCAATCCACTCTAAGACACTCTACTCCACTCTGTGCCCCTCAACTCTACACAACTCCACTCCACATCACTCCTCTCCACTCTACTCAACACTCCACGCCACTTCACCACAAGTCAAAAAGGAAGATCATCCTAGAGTAATTCTGAAGTCATCTGATGACTTCAGCTGGGATATTCCTGTAAATATCTGGGGAAGTCATCTAAAACCATCCTGAAGTATGTGTATAGGCTGCAATATTTAAATGAGATGACTCTAGAGTCTTCAGAAAAACTACTCCAGGATTGCTTCCTGATTACTTCAGTGGAAAACATGTGATGATGATCATTTACTACTGTGGGATGATCCTGTGATGATGATCCTGTGATGATTTCAGGATTAGGTTGGTTTACTCCAGGATGATCCAATGAGTATTTCATGATGGATTTGTATTATTATAGATTGATCTTGAGATGACTGCAGAATGAGGCTCAATTACTTAATAGCGATCCCATGATGTCTTTAGAAAGGGGCTGTACTAGTCAATGATGATTTCATGATGAGGATGTACTACATTACGATTGGTTCTTGATGCATTAAGGGAAAGGCAGGCTTCAAGCACTTTACTGTACACAACAGTGTCGCGAGCGAGATGCCTGCACGCACAGGCTCGACCTAAAAATGATAAGGGGTTATTATGTTGAAACTGAGACAAAGAGGAAACACAGAAATAGGGCAGAGTGAAGAGAGAATGAAGAGGAGGAAAGAAGTGAGGTGAGAAGGGGACGAAGAAAAGCTGCCACCTCTTTCAAAATAAATTCAGACAGTCAATCCCATTCAGACAGGCTTCCACATGCACTCTTGAACTAATAAAAGCACAAAATTCAGTGCACCACTGTTGCTGTGATGTGAGCATACACTCTACTCCTCCTAAAGGAATTCCCACATTCGCAGCATTGTCTAGGGTTGCCACGTGACAGGATTTCTACCGGCACCACCAGTATTTAAATGTCCTGTTCGGTACAAAGTAAGATTATCTAAAGCTGGTATTTTTATCCTTTACCTGTACATACTTTAACAATTAGAAAGCACTTTTTACAACACTGAGCTGAGGATCCTTGACTAATAATTAAAGTATAAAAAGACAGCAGACCGTTACAACTTCCTGCCTTTGACACAAAGCACGGCGTTTACGCAAATCCAAAGTGTGCATAGTAGCTTTGTTCTCGCCGTCTCGCTCTTTCTCTTATCGTCCCTCAAGAGAACAAGGATGCTCCTGATCACAACAATGTGGCAGTTACATTGTCAGAGAGCCTTAGTTAACACCTAAATCTCCAGACAACAACCTTGAAAATTTATGAAATTGCTAAATGGTGTTCATTGTTCATTAATCAACAAATATTTGTGAAATTAAGAATAAATCTTAATGTTTCTAACAAAAATAAAACCAAAACAGAGAAAGGCTCTCGAAGTAATGAGTAAGTCCTCCTCGAATCACCAGCGCCAGTTTAATCCTGTTAGTGCCTATGAAGTAATCAGACAGTCATCTTTAAATCATCCTCAAATCATAAGAAACAACTCGTTGTGAGAAGTAATCAAGTGCTGATCCTCTGATCATCAGAAACAATCACATCTTGTGGAGTCATCAGATATTCATTCTTAAATGATCCTGAAGTCATCAAGCAAAGTCACACCTTGTCAAGTCATCCGATACTCATTTTCAAGTCATCCACAAATCATCAGGCTCATGTTTATAAACTCTGCTGATGACTTCAAGAGCTTGATGATGTCTGATGATGTGAAAATGACTTCTACAGTAGTTGGATGATCATTGAATGACTTGGGAATGGCTTCTAAAGTAATCCTGTTTGACTTGGGACTCCACAATCCTCCACTCTACGCCACCCCACAATACTCTATGCCACTCCGATCTACAACACTGTACTCCAATCCTCTCTACAATACACCACACTCTTCTACGCCACTAACTTTCAGCCATGCTGAACGGCATTCACACTGGTGCACAACGTGGCTAAAAGACATTGGCATAGCCAATAGCTCTTGCAAATGCTTGTTTCTTCTTACACTTTCACTTATCTTCAGCTATTTTCCAATAACCACATGCTGCCCTTACTGCCACATTTACTATTCCCTGAACGATTATGTGGTACTTGTTATGTAAGCTATGAGTTCTATGGTAATGTAGCAAAGACGTGGGTGGATTCGGGGTTAGAATGGGAGCTCAGGAGGAGTGGCAGTTGGAGACAGTGAAGAGGAGAATACGGGGAAGGTGGTACCAGTTGCTCTTAGATAAAGTAAACTTGGAAGTACCTGAAGAGTGTCCACTTCCTATAAATTTGGTGACGAGTGCGGGACAAGAAACCTGGAAACACGGAAGCACTTTCCGCGGAGAGCAAGCGGATTGTGGAAGTGCTATTACAGTTGATTTGAGTACCGTTGAAACGGATCATCGGACACACGTCGGGAACGGCAAGGAAAAAAAAAAGAGACCAACACAGGAGTAATCAGTCTTTGAATTCCGGTGAGCCCACAAGCTCATCTAGCCACAGACTAGTTTAAGTAATTCATCGCAAGCATGACGTGTACCACATGAATGGTTGCTGTGCACGCGAATGTGGTAACCATGCACGTTAGTTGTTGCTAGGCAAGCGTTATAAAGCAGCTACGACGCTTTGGGATTGCTATTTTTAGAACTACAATCTATGGCAATTTGTGGAAGAATTATACATACACTGGACGAAGTATATTATATGTTCTGATTGTTACATACTGAACGGAATATATCTACTTAACCAAGGGAAAAAAAATAGAAGGAATATAAAAAGGATAATATCTAATAACAATGTGGAACTTAAGCTTACCACCACCTGTACCATTTCTTCCGCATCCAGGAGAACCAAAAATAAAATGGGTAGATTGGAAAGAGTATTTTGGCAACTATTTATCGGCAATTGAAGATGAATATGGAGAAGAATTCACTTCTCTGAGGAAGAAAAAAATATTGTTACATAGTTTAGGACTAGAAGAAACAAAGAATGGAGACCAGTGATGCATTCAAGGACACCCTAGAAGCTCTGGATACTTACTATCAACCTACAGTATGTGTGGCTATTGACAGATATATTTGTTTCAGAGGAAACAAAATTTGGCAGAATCAATTGAAAACTATGTAGCCGCCTTGAAAAAAATTGGCGATAACATGTACATTTTGAGCATTACAAGAAGACTTAATTAGAGATCAAATAATCATGCATTCGAATAACGACAGCATACAAGAAGAATTGTGGGTTTGAGGGGAAGCACCACTCAAAGAAATAATAGCCATAGTAAAAAAAGCTGAGCTCTCAAAAAGATGTGCAAAAGCTGGAGAAAATGGAGAAGAATCTGTTTGCAAGGTGTCAAAGAGTAATGCTTATAAATATAAGACAAATGAGAAATCTACTGATAAGTTCTTCAAAGGGAGTGGAAGCAATAGTGGAAAGAAGGTGAACACTACGGGTCAAGAATGTTTTAGGTGAGGAAACATGGAACATTTTGCAAAAGGTAAGAATTGTCCGGCGATGAGAAGCAAGAGTTCACATTGTGGAATTGTGGGCCATTTTGCGAAAGTATTCAGAGGAAGGAAAGGAAGAGACAGTAAGGAGACGGTGCGTTGTATTTTGGAAGATGATAAGGACGAATTTGAAGCGGGAGATGAGTCACAAATGGGAGAAAGTATATTGAATATTGGAGCTAATGCACTTCTAGATGTGTATGGGGAGAAGAAGAGACCCAGGTGTAACATGACAATTGGTGGAGTTGACATTAACATGATAGCTGACTCTGGGTCACCATACACTATTGTACAACAATCAGTATGGGAGGAAAAGTTTGCAAAAACTTTAGGTGAGGAGTTGAATACTATGGATGTTCATCCTGTTACATTCACTGGTGAAAAAATTCCCATTGTGGGTTATAAAATAGTCACATTTGAATTTCCAGGAAGGAAATCTCAGGGGAAATTGGACGTAGCTGAAAGGGGACCTTCAGTGTTAGGATGGATTGACCAAGGAAATTTGGGAATAACTCTGGATCCTAACAGTGAAGAACAAGTTTTGTCATTGGATGAGCCAATAATATTAGTAGGTGAGAGAATGGTGGAAAAGTTTCCTAAAGTGTTTTCGGGCAAGGTAGAAAAATTACTTGGATATGTACACAGGATTGTGCTAAAGGAAGGAGCTATACAAATATGGCACAAAGCAAGGAATATACCACTGGGGATAAAAAGAGAAGTAATGGAGGAATTAGATAAATTGGAACCGAAAGGAATTATAGAACCTGTGGAGAGTGCGGAATGGTTGGCACCTCTGGTTGTAGCATGGAAACCTAATGGACAGTTAAGGCTATGCATCAATTTGAGAGACCTAAACAAGAATATTTGAGTAGAGAAACATTTGCTTCCTAAGATTGATGAACTTTTGGCACAAACCAAGGGTGTGATATGGTTTTCTACCATAAACTTGACTTCAGCTTACCATCAGGTAGGATGATATCCTGAATGTAGAAGTTTAACCTCGTTTATCACGCCTTTTGGTTGTTATAGGTGTGTGCACATGCCGCTTGGGTTGGCATCAGCAGCGGCTGTGTTCCAACGGTTAATGCATAAACTGTTTAAGAAGGTTAATGGAGTAACATACTTCCAAGATGACATCTTAATAATGAGAAGAGATAAAGTGGAGCATGACAACAAGTTAGAGGAAGTACTGAGAACACTGAATGACAATGGATTGACAGTGGAATTGAAGAAATGCAAAATTGCAGTAAATTCAGTAACGTATCTGGGACATGAAGTGGGGAAGGATGGCATTTCTCCAAAGGACAAAACAATTGAAGCAGTGAAAAATGCCCCAGCACCTACATCGAAGGTAGAACTTAGATCATTCCTGGGTCTGGCAGAATTTTATTCCACATTTGTGCAGAACTTTGCAATGAAAATGCATTGGTTGTAACAACTGCTGAAGATAAAAGAGGAGTTCATTTTGCAATGAGGAACTGCAGACGGATTTTGAGAACATTAAAAGTGATATATGTTCTGCTGTACCGTTACAGGGTTTTGATACCAATGCGTGTAGTATTGTGACCACAGATGCAAGTGGCAAGGGTTTGGGTGTGGTGTTGACAAAGTTAAGTAATTTGGGGGAGGAATATACTATAGCCTATGCTTCTCGTTAGTTAACTCTGTGTGAGGAGGAATTTTCAGTGATTAAAAAGGAAATGTTGGCAGCTGTATGCTGTATGGAGAAGTTCAGGCAGTATATATGGAGTTCCAGATTCAAATTACGTACTGACCACAAACCTTTAGTAAATGTTTTGACAACGAGCAACATAAATAAGGCTACGCCACAAATAGCTAGATTGACGTTGCGATTATTATATTTCATATATGATGTAGAGTATTACCTGGTAACAAAAATAAGGTTGCTGATTATTTGAGTAGATCACCTTTGCCACTGAATGAAGATACTATACAAGGGGAGAATGAATGGGATTAATATAATGCGGCTATGGTTGTGGAAAGTTGTACAGCTATTTTTGAGGATGAATAAAAATTTTACTATGGAAAAGATATGTGTTTGTCTCAAGTGAAGGAGTTTATAACTAAAGGGTGGGTAGAGAAGAGTAAGTTGCAGAGTGAATGCAGACAACTTTGGGAAATAAGAGATGAGTTATCTTTTAATGATACAGGATATATTTTAAGAGGAGAGAGATTAGTCCCGCCTAAGGGTTTGAGAAGCAAGATAATAGAGATTTGCCATGAAGGTCACCTTGGCATTATTTAGTTAAAAGAAAGAGTTAAACCAGTTTATTGGTGGCCGGGTATGGATATTGAGGTGGAGAGAATGGTAAGGAATTGTCTGGTGTGTGCAAGTGCTGATAAGAGACAATCTACATTTAGACCACCATTGGGAGAACGTATAATTCCAGAGAATCCTTGAGAAGAATCGAGTATAGATATAGTGGGTCCTATTTTGGATGAATGGGGAGTGGCTAAGTACATTATAGTTGTGATGGATAATTATTCAAAATGGCCAGAAATAGAAATTAATAAGGCAGTTGATACTAAAACAGTAATTTCATTCCTTGAGGAAATATTTTTGAGAGAGGGATTTCCAAAAGTATAATTAGTGATAATGGGCCACAAGTCACAGCTGAAAAGTATAACAGTTTCCTGATTAGGAATGGCATTAAAGGAAAACATACCCAGGTCTATCATCCTGAGGGGAATGGGGTAGTGGAAAGATTTAATAAAGTCAATTCAATTCAATTCAAAACAATCTTTATTCAGATTTTACTCCATAAAAGAAAAACAGTCTCTTTAGGATAAAAAAGTTATACAATAAAATAATTCCAGATACACTACTAATAAATAAAAGGATAAAAATCTTTGTTGCGACAAATTATGCAGTTATTCATTCTCGTATCGGAGTTTTTCTAAATAGGACAACTTTTTCCTCTGTTCAATTGCATGTAGGATAAATTTTATCACTGCTTCACATTTCTCATTGGTATCCAATTTAAATAAATAGTTAAAAGCTTCTCTACAATAAAATAACTTATTAGTAATAAATAGTGGTTTTAAGAATTGTTTCCTAATATCATGATAGAATTTACAAGATATAATAAAGTGCATTGTGGATTGTGCAAATCGTCCCACGCAGGGGCACTTCGGTAGGCTTTTACTCCAAATCCTCACCTTTGGGAAGGCTACCAAAAAGTGCAACATTTTAAAACGTAATCGGGTCAAATAAAATCTATGCTGAGTATTCACAACTGTCAGTAAATAATTTGGTATTACCTCATTGTTTTCGATCATATAAATTGCTACCGTTGATTTCATGCATTCTCTATTTTCTCTATCGCTAACCCTCCATGCCATTAATTGATTTTTCAGTTCTTTCTTACTAAATTGGAGGACTATGCCTGGGTTGTCTAAATTTGGTGTTAGATTTATACCTCTCAACAGATCTTTTGGGTGCATGAACCATGGGATCCTATCCCGATGTTCTAATGTAAGACAATCTTTAATAATCTTTTGGGTAAGATGCGTCCCTTCTTTTGACCAGATACCATGCCAAGCCGACAACGCATTTATATATATTAGATCTACCACGTAGGGGCTGCCCAGTTCCTTATGTACCATGTATGTGGAGGTGGTATTTGGGACAGCAAGTAATCTGTTAAAAAAATTATTCTCTAGCACTTGTAATGAATGGATCTCGGGCATCAAACCCCAAAGGGCAGAACCATATGTGATGCTGCTGATTGATTTACTTTTGTAGATTTGCAGCATTTCCCTTGGGGGTTTATTACCAATTTTTTGGGAGAATCTAAAGACTGCCTCAGTTGTCCTAATATACTTCATCTTAATAATTTCTGGGTGTTGTTTCCAGTGTCCCATATTAGAAAATTGTATACCCAAGTATGTAAATCCACTCACCTCTTCACATTTGTGGCCCTTAATGAAATACGTTTTCTTCCTGGCCTTTCCCTGACCACAAGTCATTACCACTGTTTTGCTCATATTCAACATCATATCTCTTTCCTCCATAAATTCCATGAAGCTCTCCATTAGTCGCTGCAACCCATTTGCAGTTTGTGACAACAAATCTGCATCATCTGCGTATAAAAGAATTGGGATAGAACATTCTCCTATTTTAGGGCTGTCAATTTCTAAGTTTTTTAGATGGGCATCTACACCATTTATGTAAAGAGAAAATAGGAGCGGCGCCAAAACACAACCTTGGCGTATTCCTCTCCCTATTCTAAAACCTGGCGTGCATTCTTCATTTCTTCCATATCTCACCCGTGCTGTTAGATGGTTGTATAGTTGCGCCAAGAAGCTTATTATATCTGAGGGCGCACCCATATCTGTTAAAACTTTCCACAACTTAGCATGATTCACCAAATCAAAGGCACAATTAAGATCTGCAAAACAGAGGAACACATGACCCTTCTTTGCCACTGTATATTTGCTTATTATTAGGTTGAGGTTTATACATTGTTCCAGGGTACCAACCCCAGGCCTAAATCCCAGTTGAGCCTCTGTAAGTATATGATTGTTAGTTGCCCATGTTTCTAATCTTTCTATAAGTACTCTTCCCAGCAGTTTGACAGAGTTATCTAAAAGTGAAATTGGCCGATAACATTTGGGGTCGCCTCTATGCCCCTTTTTAAAAATAGGGACAATTATACTTTCACTCCATGATGTTAAGATATATCCCTTTGTCACACTCAGAAAGACTTGGGTCAGGATAGGGCACCATAAATCAACATGTGTCAAATAAGCATCTACTGGCACCCCGTCAGGGCCCGGCGCCTTCCCTTTCGGGCATCTTCCCATGGCAGATTTCACTTCCCCCAGACTAACTGGTTTCAAGAAGGGTGGATTGATCTCAATTATCCCATTATTTGACGGGTGGATAGTCAGGTTATCTGGGTTAAAAATTTAACCAAAATGAGAAAGCCATTCCAATAAAGGAACATGTACTGTTATTTCGGGTACATCACTATTTTTTAGGAAAGGTTGGTTAATTGTTTTCCAAAATAAAGTACTATCTCTTAATGTCGTTGCTTGCTCAAGATTAGCCCATGCCCTAGCTCTCAATTGTGCCTTCCTGGTTTCTAATGCATGTTTGTAGTTAAAACGCTTGATAATTACTTCTTCTCTATTTCTTGGTCGGGCCTGCAGGGCTTGTTTTAGTTCCTGGCTGGCTGATGAGCAATTGTGATCAAACCACCCCACTTTTTCGTTCTTCTTTTTCCCCGATGCTCTCACTAAACTTCCTGCAATGGCGATTCTAAGTTGGTTAAAGGATCCTAGGATCGTATATGGATTTAGATTATATTCTGCACATATGAGAATTTCTTGACGGTGTTGTGTCACAACTTTATTCATCACATCTGTTTCATTTATCCCAGTCCATTTAATCACAAATCCGTTTTCACTTCTTATTCCTATGTCCATTGCTAATCGTTTACCTATATTAAAGGGTTTAGCTAATCTCATAGTCAGTAACAGGGGGTAATGATCACTATAGATAGTGGGCTCAATCTTCAATGAAACGACCATATCCATATGACTCTTTGACATTAGTATGTAATCAATTAACAAGAAATGTCCTCTTCCTACAAACGATGGAAGCTTCACTCCTTTATGCCCATCTTGCTCCATCAGCTCTAAATCATATCTAAATAATATTTCATTCAATGCAGTTCCATAGTTATTATGTAAAAAGTGCAATTGGGTACTTCCCCCATCGTCGATGAATCCACATGTCTTTCCTATAGTATTCTTGCATGTCCCAGTTTTAAAATCTCCAGCCCATATTATTATGTAACTTGAAGTTATATCGTTAACAAAGGCCTGTAAGTCATCCTGAAGAGTCGATGCCACTACTCTATTAGTACCATCAAATTTGTTGTTGTAATAGTTTATTAGTACAATTCCTAAGATCCCATCTATCCGAAAGTATAACAACTGGTAGTGGGGGGAGTTGAGAGAGGATTTCACCAATGAGTAGGGTACCAATGTTGAAATCAAAATTACTAGACCTCCCTTTGCCCTTCCCCTGGCTGAGGCCGAGGCTGGTGTGGAGAATGTGGCATAGCCTTCCATAAAGAAGGATCCCGTGTACCATGTCTCTTGTAGGCAGATTATATGTGATGAACTTATTATAGTCTGCCATTCCTTCTCAGCCATTTTCGTTTTTACTCCAGCTATATTCCATGACATGAGTATAATTAGGTCTCCTACTAAAGGTCTCCCATCTGTCTCAGTGTCGCCATTACCACTTGGAGATTTTAATTTGGGCACTATAGTAGTAGGTTGTGTTTTATTGTTCAACGAAGTCACTTTCCTACTCATGTTCTCCTGCAGTCAATCTAGATCCTCCATGTTACTCAGGGGGGCAAAACGGTTGGAATACTCTAATTTATTATGCCTGTCCAAGATGCTGGATGTATTCCCTGCCACCCCTGTTTCTGTTATGCCTGTGGTGTTCATCATTCTGTAAAAGTATCCTAGGGGAACAGCCATAATCTCCCTCCTCAGGTTTTTACAATTTCGATGTCTTATATCCAAATCTGCTAGCAGTTGGCCCACAAAACGAGGATTACGAAAGTTGACCACAATACAATCACCCTCTTCTTCCTCCAGGTTTCCCACCCAGTCAACTCTCCTTGCATATAAGATTTCACGGAATAGTATATCTGGTGTACATATATTCCCTGACATCCAGTGTACTACCTTATTACGTATATCTGGCCAGGTCTCTACAATATTTGGGCCTAGTTTGGGAACATTTTTAAGAATGATTGTATATGGAGTAGCATCTGGTGGTAGTTGTAACACCTCTTTCACGGGTCTGTTCCTAGTCAGGGACTGGCGTCTGTGATTTCTATCCATAGGCTCCATTTGATTAATCATAGGTGCCTTGGGCTGAGGGATTTCTTCCTGTATGGGATGCCGGCATTTCATACTCCTTTTGTTGGGATCTGCAAACCCTATCATTGCTCTATTCCATAAGACTGTAGCCTCTTGATTCTCCTTTGATATAAGATCACTACCAAGAGGTAGAGTTTTCGGTTTAGTCACTGAGTTAACACTTGCTTCTATCTTGGTTATGCGTTCTTTTATCTCCTTAAATTCTGACAATACTTTTGTCTCTATATGATCTAACTTGCCATGCAGTTTCTTAAAAAGGGTTTCCACATGTTTTTGTAAGGAACCATCGTTATCTGATGATAGTACTACTGCATGACCCCCATGCATTTGTGTAATTTTTTTGTTACTCTTAGGAAGCTGTGGGTGTACTAACATGGACTTGGATTTGGTGATCTGACTACTTCTTTTTTTCTTGGGTGGTGAAGGGATTTGGTCGTCTGTACTGTTTAGTGAGTCAATTTCCTCTATTATATCTGTAGGAAGTAAAGGGCCTAGAGAAAATCTAGAATCTGGCCCAGTAAATTTTTCTTCTGGGGCTTTTGGTTCAGAAGTTAAGCCTACAGCCTCAAAACTCACTTCAGTGATAGCCTCATGTAGAACATTTTTTGTTGCCACTAAACGTGCTTCAGCATTAATGATTTCTTCGTTTATTTTTCCCATGGCGTCTGTAAGGTAATTGGTAATTGTATCAGTGCTTCTCTGGGTTGTGGTATTCATACCGTTCCCTATTTGGTTTTGGTTTCTTTTCCCCATTATGTATAAGGGGTTAACTATGTTAAGCACTCTTAGCTAGTCACAAACAGAGTATATGCGATTTCTAAAACAAATAACAACAAGGTGTGCCCAACCCAGCCTTCTCCTGCTCTGGTGGGCACAAGGCAGGGGTACAAGAGAGTTATTTAGGGCTTCTGCCCTGACTACAGAGCTGAAACCAGCTACAAGTCTGAGTCCAAACGTCTCCTTACAGCCCTGTAGGAACCAATATCAATGGAAGCCGGAAAAAGGATGTCAGGGGGGTGGCCCAGCCCAGCCTCTGTCAGGCGCTGACGGGCGCAGGACGGGCCCGGGCTTCGCCCAGGTGCCACCCGCGCGCGTCCCGCGGTAGCGCAAACTTGATTTTAAAGGGCTCCTGCCCTTGGTTAGGTGGCCGCCTCCTCCTCCGGCAGCAAAAACGCGCTTCCTGCGGTAGCGGGAGCGCGAATTTGATTTTAAAGGGCTCCTGCCCTTGGTTAGGTGGCCGCCTCCTCCTCCGGCAGCAAAAACGCGCTTCCCGCGGTAGCGCGAACTTGATTTTAAAGGGCTCCAGCCCTTGGTTAGGTGGCCGCCCCCTCCTCCGGCAGCAAAAACGCACTTCCCGCGGTAGTGGGAGCGCGAACTTGATTTTAAAGAGCTCCTGCCCTTGGTTAGGTGGCCGCCCCCTCCACCGGCAGCAAAAACGCGCTTCCTGCAGTAGCGCAAACTTGATTTTAAAGGGCTCCTGCCCTTGGTTAGGTGGCCGCCCCCTCCTCCGGCAGCAAAAATGCGCTTCCTGCGGTAGCGCGAACTTGATTTTAAAGGGCTCCTGTCCTTGGTTAGATGGCCTCCCCCTCCTCTGGCAGCAAAAACACGCTTCCCGCGGTAGCGGGAGCGCTAACTTGATTTTAAAGGGCTCCTGCCCTTGGTTAGGTGGCCACCCCCTCCTCCGGCAGCAAAAACGCGCTTCCCGCGGTAGCAGGAGCGCAAACTTGATTTTAAAGGGCTCCTGCCCTTGGTTAGGTGGCCGCCTCCTCCTCCGGCAGCATAAACGCGCTTTAATAGAGTCATAATGGGAACTATTCAAGTGGCCATAAATGCAGGGTTTGTTTGGGAGAGAGAAGTAGCTAAAACTATTTGGGCATTCAGAATCACTCACACATTAACAGGGTATAGTCCTTTTAAAATTCTGAGAGGACAGGAGCCGTTTACTAAGGACAATAAGGCATGGATGAAGATGCGTTTATGCAGTAAATGGTCTCCCTCAGTGGTGAAGAAAAATTTAAAGGATGTGCAGATATTGTACAAAGAATATTACAACAGGAAACATGGGGTGAAGGATGTTAAATTGGAACCTGGTGAGTGTTAAGGTAAGACATAAAACTAGGAAAGGTTGGAGTAAATTTACCAAACCGATGCAAGTTAAGGAGGTGTTTTTTAAATCTGCACGATTAATTGATGGGAAGGTGTGGCATTTTTGTAGATTGTCAAGATACAACAAGATTTTAGATTGAGGGAAGGAAGTGTCTGAGAATTTGAACTGTGATCATACTAATGATTAGTTGTGGGAGGATGTGATTGAGAAGAATTGTAATGCTGGTAAAGTTTCTGGAAATTCTAACGTTAGGTCTAATTCAAGGGAGAGTGAGAATATTGCTGGAAATTCTAACATCAGGTCTAATTCAAGGGAGTGTGAGAATGCAGTATCTATTCCGGTTGGGAAATGTGTACTTACGTGGTTGGGAAGGAATGTGAAAGTTAGAATGAAATATAATGAGTTTTTGATGATTTAGGTACATTTTAAGAGCATGTTATGTTAATATTTATCATAGGAAAAAAAAAATCATACAATATTTAAGTCATGTTATAAATATGCAGTCATGTTATAAATATGCAGTATTGTCCATTTGTAAATTGCAAGGGTGTTGTTTTTGATTATTTTGTTCTGTTGTTGGAAAAGGGGAAATGTGGTATTCGTTATGTAGGCTAAGAGTTCCATGGTAAGGTAGTAACGAGGTGAGAGGAATCGGGGTTAGAATGGGAGCTCGGGAGGAATGGCGGTGGGAGACAGTGGATCGGGCAATACGAGGAAGGTGGTGCAGCTTGCTCTTAAATAAAGTAAACTTGGAAGTACCTAAAGAGTGTCCACTTCCTATAGATTACCCACACAGACTACACCCAAAGCCCCTTCCCATGGGTGTGGAGATATGGCCTGAATGACCAGAGCTACCGACTTTGGAACTGGGGAGCCAAATTCCCGCGATATAAAACTGCAAAATACTAAATATACCCTCTTTGTGCGCATAGTAGCCTTGTTCTCGCCGTCTCGCTCTTTCTCTTATCGTCTTCAAGAGAACAAGGGTACTCCTGAACACAACAATGTGCAGTTCCGTTGTCAGAGAGCCTTACTTAACACCTCAATCTCCAGACAACGACATTGAAAAGCCGTAGTGCAAGCACTACTCCAAGCTCTCTGCAACTAAATTAGTTCAGAGTGCAAATAATAGATAAAAGGTACAGCCTACGCTAATCTCTTACATAGTAATTAGAAGAATAATCAAGTAGTTTCACCAGAATATGAAAACACAAGTTAGACGCCTTTACAAATGAGCTGTTCATACCTTGTAAAATAAAAACAGAAATAGGCTTTCTTTACTCCATATTTTGGGCCTTGTTACTAAGGACGACTGTCTGAATGCAGCTTAGAAAATAAAGGATACAAGCTACACCTTCCAACATGGCCTCTTTGTATCCCGTGATGCAGAGGCCGTTGCTGTCTGTACTTTTAAGTATCTTGTTCGTCGTGTAGTCCGTTTTCTATGTCATTGTAACACTCTCTACACCGGCTGTCAGTGAGTGTTGTCACGTGATCTCTCTTGGGCGGCTCGCGAGTCACATGAGCTTTCTGGATTGTTTCGGTGTTACTTTCTTCTTTATTAACTGTCCAAGCTGTATGTTGTGCTTGTTAGGATGAAGCTCCCTTTTCTGTGTGCGCTTGTTCTTCTCGCCTTCGGCTGTGCCAGTGCTCAGGATGTACCCCCGGTGAGTGAGTGTGTGTATGGGATCGTTCAGAGTACCCCCTTCCAACTCCAGGATTATGCCTGCTTTTTGACCTGTGTATCAGTAGAACTTCCTTTCATCTCGAGCGCCCCATTAGCCTCCTAGGATTGTTTTCTGTCTCAAAGAAACATGTATTTGTTTATTGCGATTATGAAAGCTCCTCAAGCTGGGTACTGAATAAATAAGAGTTTATAGAAACTTCCTTAAAATTTTGATTCTTCTGTTTAATGATGATTTCCGACTAGTTCAGAAAGCTCTAAATACTTTTGTAGTCGATAACACTTTTATTTACTGTTTTAAATATATGTATACATGCAAAGAAATACAGACTTTTGGTTACTTTGGTTTCTGGTGTTGACATGATATTATGTTGGTGAAATACTACCACCCGGGAACTGGCACAATGAAGCACTGCACATAAGCAATAACTAGGGACGATACCGGTTCATCTCGTCCTGGAAAGTGCCTCCATGTTGTGTATGATGTGTAACTTTCGAACTACAATGACGACTGGTGACCCTTAAAAGTAGTGGAGCATTATTGTAAGTATATTAATGTAGCGCTTACTACCCCTGACGAGGCATTGAAGCACACTTATCGGCGAGTAGCATGCTACTCTGGAACCCAAGAGGAGTTCATGGTGGATTAGTTTAGGGAAAGAGTAGAGTATTAGTATGAGTTAATTTGAGCAGAGGATACGTGAGTTTGTTAGTTGGATTGACTAGAGTAATGGAGGGATAGAGGAGGGAATAATCCCGAAGTGTTAATTGTGAGTTTATAGTAATAAGTTGAGGTTTGGGATGAGTAAAGGAGGGAGGAGTCTGTGGAAAGGGGTTAGGGAGATCATAGTACAAAAGGGGTTTTGGATGAGTCAAAAGTGAGATAAATGAGGGAGCATTTAGTAGGGTTATTTGGGAGATCATAGTAGTAAATTGAGGTGTGGGGTGAGCCAGAAGCAGTAGTGGAGGGAAGAGCTTAGGCAGTGTTATTTTGGAGATTAAAGTAGAAAAAAAATGGGTTTGGGATGAGTCAGAGTGGGGATGGAGGATAGATCGATAGACACATAAGGTGATGGGGAGACAGAGGAAAGCTAATGAGAGAGCACATTTTAATTTATTTATTATTTATTTATTATTTATTTTTATTTTTTAATTTACTACTTTAATTTTTTTCCTAGTATAGTAGAAATAGAGTAATAAATAAACAGATATGTAAAACTATTGTAAGTGAATATATGTGCAAGGAATATAATACTGGGTATAATAATACGAGAAGTAAAGTTATATTGTATAAACACAGACTTTCAAACTTTGTAACACTTGATGTTAATTAATAAGTGTACTTTTCTCACATTCATTTATCTTTCCTCAATTTTTCAATAGTGAAATGCTTGCCGTTAAATAGTTAGGATAACATTTGCTCATTGTGATATAAAAAAGAAAGCAGGGATTCATAAGTATATAATATAACATGATCTGAAGAAATACCAAGGAAAGTGACACACTTACAAGATTTGATTTGAATAATTTATTAAATCCCTGGGATAATGAGACCCATGCTGCAATGTGATTACAGGGACATTATGGGAAAAAGTACTGTTGGCACTCTCTGCACAAAAACTATTTCTAAAAGAGCATAGAACCACACATCTCCAGGAAAACACAATTCCCAGCTTTGCGGAGCTCTGAGCTTTCTCCTTTCCTCTCTGACTTCCACAAAGCCACATTTCACCAAATCTATAAAAAAAAAAACACAAAAAAAAAAAAACACAAAGATCCAACAAAACCTGTGCCTTGGAAATCAGCAACTTCCACACCTCTGCATCTATTCTTTGTCACAGGAATCCATTGTGAGCATACACAAAGCAACGTATTTGGCTCAGTGTTATCCAGGTTTTCACTGACCCGCCATACCCAAATGCCACCTTAAATCTCAAACCTTTATGTCATACTGACCTCCAGTCGTACGTTCCACACGCTCTAGAAGAGTGACCTAAACCCGCTGATTACAACTACTTAAAACGCACAAAAAATTTAATACTACAAGAACACCACTACAGCATGACATAGATTTACTGAGTCAGTGTCACTATGGAATGTCAACATGTAAAGACACAGGGACTTGATGCAAACATCATCACCATGATGCAATGAAGAACTCACTGATGGCACATAGCCCATATGGAAAGGATGGCACAAAACCAGATCACCAAATCTTCCCTCTTCTCCTAGAGATCACCGCACACATAAAGCAACAACGCCAGCATCATAGAAGACTGCAACAAAAGGAAAGGTGTCATCAAGTCCACCTTGCCGTCAACCCGACCCCAGACCCAATTAATCCCTACTTACACCACAAATGCAAGATCAATGTTTTTGTCAGTGAGACAGAGAACATCAGGCATCTGGTAGACAGCACCAAGCAAATCAACAATGTTCCTCCTGTCACACCAAGCAATATTCCCATGTGGACGCATGTCAAGCCACTTTCCATCACAAACCAACGCTTTCTGTGAAAACACCTCATAGTAAGAGGATCCTGGACTATTTCCATGATCTTGAGTCCTTGACATTAGAAGGTTTTTCTAGCTATCACTCAGTTTTAGACTGATGTGTCAGAAAGTCAGCTTCTTGTACACAATAGTAGCCGCTGAGGGAAATGGGTCAAATATGGACCCAATACCATTGTATGCAGGGATGTACTTTTGACTAAAACAAGCATAGAAAGGAAACCGTGGATTTGACAAAATACTTTTGAACGGATAAGAGAATGAAGTGCAATAATACTAGATGTGGGGGTTAGCAGTGTACATTTTTTCACAATGTGTATTTATACAAGTACTGATAGATACAATGTGATTGTATGTGTTCTGATTACAAAAACAAGGGTCATCAAATAGCACACTGACTCAGAAAAGTAATGCCACTACTACTACACTAAAGCATAAGGAAAACATGCAGTAGGTAAATAAAAAGCAGAAAGTATTAAAGAAACTCTGGCATTCATTAAACAATCTATGAGTGAAAGAACACAGGAAGAGTATTCAGACCCACGACTTGAAAATACACCCCATGTGCTATCGTGTCACTCATCACACACCTGAGCGCATCAACTGCTTAGCGTCCAACTTAATGTGTGGAGTCTAGATTGTTGTATTTATTGTTTTTGTCAAAACACAATAAAAATGTGAGAGGCAGGGATTTATATTCAACTTGTAAGGAAGGAGCTTCTCACCAAGAACCAGAACTTATACGTGGACAGTGTGTTTAAGGTGGAAGCTAATATCAATGCTGAACTCCCATGAAAAAAAATAGTAATCAATATGTAAATTATCTGCTCCCCGGGACATGAACGGTCATGAGGCAGTGCGACAAAAACACCAGAGAGCGCCCCCTCCAAGGAGTCTGTTCTCTGACCAGGGTAAAGCTTCCTCCTCTGCACCGCATGTCCAATGCACTGTCACTGCCACCAGGAAGCAGCCTCCTATAGTGTAGGAGGCTTGTATGTGCACTGCAGGCACACTGTTGAGTGGATATAACCTGGTCCAACTGCAGCTCACTGCCCTTACCTACACCAGCTCCCTACCCAGTTTACAGCCTTGCCCCTGTGCAATGCTGTGCGCCCTTTCACTCCACTTCCAGGTCGCTCACAAACACCTTTTCTTCAGCACCTCCCCAACCCGGCACTGCAGTTTTCTGTCTCCCCATTCTTTATTCTCATGCGGTGCAGGTCCGCCTCCTCTGCAGTATACTATTTCTTTCTCTCTCTCCAAGATCTTCTCTTGCGCCCGCTTAACATCTCTCGCCATGCAGCCCTCGATCGCTCTCAATGTTGTACGTTCTCTAGCATGACTCTCCCGCTGTCAGACCACTGGCCTGGAGATACCAGTTAGTTACTCTGCCTTGTCACTCCCTGTTCCTGCAGCTCGTTTCTCACTGCTCCCTCATCCTCTCCGAATTACTCTTCAGAGTTCTTGTCCTACCCCAACAGTCAGCCTCTATCTCCCTCCGGCTATTACCTCCTCTCTCGGGGATCAGATGCAGTAAGCTACTTGCAGTGACAACGGAGCGGAGTTATAGTGACCGCCTCCTCCCCTTACCTTCAGCTGCAGTCGAGGTTGGGTGCAGCAACTGCATCAACTCAACTCAACTCTTGTCTCGAATACCAATGAGCTTCTTCTTAAAGGTTCTCTCACACTTGCCTGCATTAAATTTACTCTCACTCAGTCTCACTAATTCGAGAAACCTCACTCACTCTGACCACACTCAGTCCTACTTGTTCTCACATATTCAGAATTACTAAGTGCTACTGTGATTCACTTAGTCTCACACACATTAACATTCGGTTACTCTCACCGTCATTTTCCCTATCTCATTTACATTCATTCTCACACATTCTCGCTCTTAGTGTCACTCATTCTCACTCACTGTGATTTACTCCTTCACTGACCCTCTCTCACTTTAACTCACACACAGAGTCAAATAAACATCCTCCCAGCGCTGGGATTTCAACGGCTATGAACAATCTCTCTGATGGCTTTCACTTTTTATGCACCTGTATCCGCAATCAGACAGTGTCACTAGATGCCTCCATTTGTTACTGGACTTAAAGCAGTTCTGCACTTTCTTTTTTGTATACCAAGAGTGAATAATTATTCACTTTCAATATAATAAAAATGGACCAGAAGAACAAGGAGGATGTAGTGTAGCTGTGGAGCCCTTAATGAGAGCCGCCACTGGTCTAGGGACACCTTTGCATTCAATTTAAGGGCCTTGAATGTAATGCAGTAAATATTGCACCTGATAAAATGAGTGACTCCTGTGTCCAGAAATTATTGTGAAGTATAATACCCCTGTTAATTAGCGGTAATCTTCATTACCATTAGTCCATCTCGTGTCATTATGACTGGGGCGAGGGACGTAGACATAATGCTCCTTTTACTTACTGGTAATCTTTATTATCCTTTGTCCATCTCGTCCTCAGCACAGTCATTACAACATGAAGTGACATCACCTCATGTCGTAATGACTGGGATGACGATGAGGGACGTAGGAGTAATTCTTGACTACTCTGAGTTATCTCCTCGAAAAATGGGCATAACATGCAGATTTTGGTACTTTGAAACTAAACCAGGGCAATCAGATGATGACCTTTGCTAACATCATTATCACTAGAAGAGAGAGAGAGTGTGGTGTGTGCTCGTCCATCCTGCATCAAGGCGAGGGATGTTTTGTTTAACAATCAACCGAAGGCTCTTATTTAAGTGATTCAGTGTATTCACACTCCCTACCCACCTCTACAGAGTAGTTGAGATAGTCCTTACCTATACAGCATAAACTGTCCGGAAATAGAATAAACAGTATGTTGGCCTCAAAGTTGAAAACCAAAAACTCAAAATCTTGGCAAATGTATGTTCACAAGGTCATTCACTGTTATGTGTACTTAAAAATTACTTGACATCAGCAGTACTGAGGTTGTAAGACATCTATAATTGCACAGGATAACACTGGCTGATAGGGCATGAGCTGGTGACCTCCGGAGCTTTTCATTAGCTTGAGGCTAGTGCGATTCAAAGGGTCAGCTCTAGGACGTTCTGCTGTGAATTGTACATCATGTTAGCCAGTAACAAAGAGAGATGGGATGGGCACAAAGCCCTGTCCATTGGAGAGTCTACCGAAATAAACAACCAGAAAATAGAAGTGGATCTGTAGGAGGTTCGAGAAGGAGGACAGACAACACAGGTCAGTCTTTGTCAACACCTCACAGGTACTGAAGAAATCCGATTGCTGGATATGGAAAACAGAGAATGCCTATTTGCCTTAGGCTGCACCCAGCAAAGAGCCTGGGAGAGGATAGAGAGTGCAGCTACTCCATCAATCTGCATTCCACTGGGCAACAACAAATGACCTTTAAGTGAGCAGCTAGGGTGCCCAAGTTTCATGACATCTTGGTGAATGCACAATACACTAGCACATATACATTTTCAGGGATTGATGGAGCCTTCCTGGACCTGCCATCACCTGCTGAGTCTTGTCTGCAAGTTAGTAAGCCAGAGGAGTTGCAATGAATGGAGAGAAATGCAGTTTTCGTTTATGGATAAGGCTAAAATAAACATCTATGATCCACATGTATGGAGGTTCTTTATGGCACCTAACTCACCTTAATTCTTTTGCATGTTTCTTGCTTAGTATTTTGATTGTTAATGTTTTATATCTTGGATACTGACGCTTGTTGCATTACCAACATCCTCGTTCTTTTGTATCCGGTGAATATGGCCAGTGATTGGTTTGCTTCCTTTTGGACTGTCGTACAAATTACATTCTTAAGTGATTTATGTCAGAACAGTAGAACACTTTAAAAAAAAATGTGGGGCAGCACAAAATTGTGTTTTATTTCATCAGCTTTCTAGGTCGCTATCATGAAAGCCCTGAACAGTGTACGATATGATACAAAAAGAAGAGGCAAAAGGAAACTGTATCAGTATTATTCTGAATGTGAACCAGAAGTAAATAGGTGTTTGTTAGCAGTAGTGTAGCAACAATGCCATGGTCCAGGGCAAGCAAGAAATGGCCCCTTTGCTGTTGCTGGAGTAAGATACAGTGATAATCAGTGTTCAGTGAGGCAGTCAGTACCCTGGTGTTACTGCATCTGCTGCACCAATGGTAGCTATGCTCCAGCTTGCTAGAAGAAGGAAAAGGAATGTAAAGAAGAAGCAATGCAGACAGAGAGCAGGTAAGGTGCTTATGGTCAAGGCCTGAGAAGGAAGGAAAGCAAAAGTGAGAGAAGGGAGAACGCGTGGAGTGCGCCCAAATGATGAAGTGGGATTTTGCATAGGCCTCCGAAAGATGTTGTAAAGTAATACATAGAAAACAAAAAGAGACAAATGAGAATAAAGGAAGCAAGTAGATTGAAGAATGAGATGGAGAAGTGGGAGTGCTTGTTAGGAAAAGATAAATTGCTAGTTAAAAGTAGGCTGCAGGGTGCTCGGAGTTCAAGAAGGAGGAAAAAGGTGTTAGCATATGCAGCATAGCATAAAGGTGGAGATAAGGATCTTGGCAGAAGGAAGTCAATAACACTCATGACAGTGCATGAGAGCGGATATAGCTGTTAACTTCATTTGTGATGTCCTGTCAGATCTTAAAATAAATTTACTCGGCTCCAGTTCTAGAGTGAAAGGATAGCCAGTCAGCCACTTCATAAATATTTTCCATACCTCTTTTATCCTTCAGGGAGAGGAATTGATAGGTTTGTGAAAAGAGAGCTTCTAAATCATCCTGCATCGTGCAGCCTCATCGTGCACAGGTCCTGGCTTGTGGCAACTTTTAGTTGAGGCATTAAATGCCTACCCACTTTTCCTCTCAGAGAATAGCTCTTTTATCAACAAAATGCAGAAGCTTAACTGCATACTTACCTTTTAGTCCACAATTACAATTGTTTTCCTCAGCTGGTTCCTTTCTTCTCTTTGGCCTCTGCTGCAGCAAGCGAGTTGAGCTAAGGAGCACTCTGAACAGACAGGCTCGGGATCAGCTCCATAATGTTTTATTTCAAAGTGAAACCAAATGCAGTACTAAACTGCAAAGAGTGCATTACTGCAAAGAGAGCACCCCCTGCACCCCTCCTGCAGCCTGCCCCTGTGATGACAAACAAATTGTTGCCACCCACTACCTTCTTGTCCTCATCGGCCTTGACCCACCCCCAGCATTTGAAGTGAAAGGAATTTTTCTAAATCCTCCCAGGGCCACTGTATTTTCATCCTAAAAGCAACCAGATCAATGGCATTCTAATTCAACACGCCCTCTCATATGATGTCACTGATGTAGCTTGTGTCTGCAGGTCGAAGAAAACCTGGCACGGCTGGCACTTGTGCAGTAGGACATCTGCAAAGTTCATTACAGTCCCCCAAGAGATTCAGCATACTGTCTTGCAGCGGTAATGTCTTTTAGACTATTCCATGCTTTTTCCCCTGTTCTTTCCTCTCCCCCAAGCCTGGCAGTTTGATGACCTATGTGCCCATTAACACCAGTCGCCCCTGATTATAAGGGAGATTATAGAAAAAAGATGGAAATTAATTTTTCAATTGAATTGCATTGTAGTAGATAGAAATTTATTATGTGATTAGATTGCATTTTAGTTGAGGAAGTTCTAAGTGGAAGAAGTAGTTAATAAAGTGATTTTTCACTTAAAGAAAATGGGAGTTTCCTGCCAAAATACGAAGTCTTGGCAGGATAATTAGCCAATTATCACCATAAGTGCTGCGGTTTTTGTTCCCATGCTTACTGTGTTAAATGAATGCAATGTTCTCTGGCTGAAAAGCAGGACCACCAAAGAGTGTCATAATTAACACAGTACCATAACATAAGTATTTGTGAAGTCCATTTTCACCCATGCTTTTAGTATATTGGCACTGAAAAAACATGTGTTTATTTTTGAACCTGTGACCACAAGGTCAGACACTGATTTTTGAAGTGGATGCATTAATCCACTGAGCCACCAACCTGGCTAACGATTTGACAGTTATATATATGCTTGTAATCACTTTGCATTTACAATACAAATGTATTGCATGATGACAAGGAACTCTTACCCCAGCGAATCGCAGATTAATTTTTTGTAAGTTATTAAAATGAATTAGTATATTTTTTAAAGTGACCATCCTCAATTATTGATTTAGTTCAATGACATGCAGTGATGGAACAGTTAAGGGACTGGGAAACAATTACTGTGAGACCTTATGCAGGACATGCATTGAGTCCTGATTGGCAGGGCTGAGAGCATTTTAGAGCCATTACACCAGTATCCAGCAGTGAAAATGGGAGCAAATGTGGGGTGAAACCTCCAAAAAGCCTGTTTCCTCACAGGCCTCAATTAAAGGGGCAGTGGCCTGCAAGAGTCAACAGACCACCATGCCTTCTATTTCTTTTAGAAATTGAACACTTTTTAAAGCAATTTCCTTAAAGTAAAGGCTTCTTTTTTCTTTCTTTTTGAAAAACTTGAATGAGAGTTGGGTGTGGTCAGCTGGAAGTTGCCACCAAATTTACAAAAAGGAAGCGGTCCAAAGAGAACCCCTTCCCTTTATGTGAATGATTACCACCCCATCTTGGAACTCTGTAATTTATCAATGGTTTTATACCAGAATTACTGTCATAAATCATTGATACGTAAGGTATTGAATCTCAATCTGATTTTGCAGTTTAGGACACTGACTGGAAAGTTACTAAATTACAGGAGTTCTTACTCAGTGACCATACTGGGAATGACTGACCCTACGACAAAGGAGATAACCTAAGTTTTGGAGTGGAAATAATAAGTTGTGTTTAGGTTGACTTTACAGCTTGGCTGTTTGTGGACCAGTTGTTACTGATTCTTTAAGATATACTTGAATGAGCTTTGGCTGTATCCAGAGGAATATTTTTCACTCACCTTGTGATATATGTATTATTATGCCTTGTTTGGAGTGTTTGTATTTGAATGCCTGAGGGATTGTTTTAAATCTCAGAAGATCCCTGAATTATTACAAACAACATGCTTTGTATCATAGTCTACACAAAAATCAATATATTGTTGCTTTTTTCAATGTAGTAGACTATTGTCAATATATGAGTAATGATTCAAATGGAAACCAGGCTAACTGGCTTTGCTAGTGCTTTTTCAGGTGGTGAGTCATACTCAAATTTGGATATTTCTGAGCACAGCGAACAGTAAGTGTTGCTGTTATCCAATTTTATGATACAAAATATACAGACCTTGGAAATATAGAAGGCTGAATTGACAGAGCTGAGATACAGATTCATTGCTTGCAGATCAAAGTACTCAGCGGTGAGCACTTAATTCACTGTACACCATGGGTTTGGATATATGTGAAAGAAATGTGTCTCAGCTCGAGGGGCATACCTTTTATGGGGCCAATTAGATTGTACTTGCACCTTGTAGGGCACATGTAACAGGCAGAGACGTCTCGGAGCAGTTCAACAGTACACTGTAAAGCAATCAGTATTCCGTAGACCTACAATCTAAAGTATGTGCTGTGCGGAAACACTTTTATTCTGTAATCCTAGGAAGCTGTCACAGATTAGTGCATAACGGTAAGCAATTATGTTCGCAATGATTTTGGGACTCAATGAACTTAGTCCTATCCTAGTGCACACTCAAACCCAAATAGTTGAGGCCTTTTTGTCATTCTTTTGTGGCCTTTGCTCAGGGAGACATCTTAACTGTTGAGGAAAGTAATGGATTCGAGGTCCCTCCAGTGGCAAAGAATCAGAAATTAAAAGCTGCCTAGTGGTTGCTGTTGACAAAGCATTACGGCCTCAGGCCAATGATTGATGTTGAAATAAAATGCCACATGATACTGACTAATGCTTGGTTTCCTGACAAATGAGTAGCACTGTGTCAGTGATTCTACTACATGAAGTTGGCTACAGGGCTTAAAGAGGAACAGTCCAATAGCATTCCTTCCCTTTTATATTGAAACACAGAAAAGAAGAATAGCCTATGTCAGCAGTAGTGACAGCTAAACTGCAAGGAAGGCAGGTTTTTCTTCCTCATGGACTTCCCCTCGCTGGGGATGGCCCTCTGAAAGGTCCTGTTGATTCCAAGGGACTGCTTGATACCTAATCTGGATCAACTGTCACCTTTCCATGTTCATATAGCCTTTGTGATAAGAGCTTCAATGAATCTTTCCCTTTCCAAAAACACGGCCTCGGGTAAGATTCCAAGCTCACCAGGCTCATTAACCACTATACAATATACCCAATCCTCTGTGTTCTTATTTCTTTTTTTAAAAATTAATGTATTTATTTACTAAGCAATACAAGGGTTTTCGCAAGAATTTCTCCATATAGTAACCACACAGTACATATAATATTTATATTCAGGGTTATGCAAGAAGAAAATGGCAAGAATTATACAGTCATATAACATCCATGATCGGAATCTCTTGAGCAGGAGGCACTTCAGCGTCACTATTCACTAGTTATCTTTTATGAAATGAGATTGCAGTACAGATCTCGCGCATCCTGTTACGTAAATTAGGCAATTTGTATTACTTGCAGCTCCATACAAGGTCGGACGATGTCCAAGTCCAGCGCTGCCTTCTCATAACCATTCTTGTCTTGCAAATTAATTGATTTGATCAAGTTGTCATTATGTTCTCGAACTCTTTCTACCAGACGAACGAATTCGGCGTGAGCCTCCGGTTATGGCAATGAGTTTGCATTACATCGGTGTGCTTGCATTTCATTAACAACATTGTTAACTCTTACTGTCTTAGCCAGATTTGTTGGTATTTTTTCCTGAATTTCTTTGTTGGAACAGAAAACCAAGGGACACCTATGCTTTCATGCCACAAAGTAGTTGTAGAAATCTACGTAGGAAGCCCATTATTCTTTTGCTATAACAGAATATAGTTTTAGACATCAGTCCTCTTTCTAACCAGTCACGGGCCTTGTGTTACCCAGTATGTTTATGCAGATGCTTGTAAACCGTTGTAACTAACCTTACTGTTGTTTGCTGAACATACGTGTCACGCCATGCCCATGATATGCTTCCTCAAGTTTGCAACAGATTGTATAAGGTGCTTTGGGGGGGAAATGAGGATTAAGTTATTGAATAGGAATCAGAATGAGGAGTTTCACTACTTACATCCTTTGTGCACAAGGGTAAATCACGTCAGATTCCTTATGAAGTATGCACTTGCTTTCTAAGGAGGTAAGACATAATTTGATTTCTTAGTAATAATTTGCAAATGTAAAAAAGGTACCACAATGAATACTTGTATTGACCACTGAGCAACATATTGATGCGTATGTACAGTACTTTTAAAGGTTGTTTGTATAGTTGTACTGGAGCAGTGCATGCCCTTCGCTGCAGTTTTTTAGGCATTTACTGAGAAAATAGGATTAACATTTTTGATACAGTGCCAGCACCTCTCAACAAACCTTTTATAGTTAAATTCAACTGCACTAGAACATCCAAGCAGGGTTGCTATACTTTTAATACCATAGGTATACTATTTGATGAAAGTTTCTACTCGTGTTACTGGGACACACCACCATATGACCTTTGTACTAGGAAAATGCTCTGTTCCACTTCTAGACTGGGCTCGATTTATCTACATAAAACACCCCCAACAAAATACTAAATGTTGGCCAAAGATTCACTGGATATGGGGTTAGGGCATCTCTTTTGTGCTATTGAGAAAGTTTTAATGCACTTCTCTATGGCATACACAATCCCTTTGTATCCCTAGGTATTTCATGAGCAGCAGTAGTGCACCCCTTCCTCACAAGCCTCCTTCTCTTTGCAAATAGAGTTGAATATTGGTGTGAATCGTGGTTAAATAAATAGTTGAGTGGTTGTTTAGAGGTACAGTTGATTGGCTGTGGGTTTACATGGTAATGGGTTAGTCAAAAGATAGAAGGGTGTGGTTGTATAACTGGATGGAACAAGTGTGGGTTAATGGATGAATGATTGACTGTTGGTGGATTGATACACGCTTTGGTGAGTGTGGATGATGGACACATGGAGCTTAGTAGTTTAATGTAAGTAGGTATAAATAGCCGTGTTTAGAGGTAAAATCAGGAGTAAGGTGGCATAAGTAAGAGAATTATGTAGTCCTAAATGGACATTACTGTACGAGTAAGTAGGGCTAACAACAGGAGTAATAAGTGTAAGAGAACCAATACAATTGTAGATTAAGAAGTAGAAATAAAAATAGAAGTAAGAGTAGATAACAGTAGGGATATGTAGTATTAAGTAGACATAGGCATAAATAGGAGTAAGAGTAAGCTAAACCTTTGTGAATGTGCCCTAAATCAAGCTTACTGTCATGTGGCTCGCACAAAGCCACTTGTATTGTGCGAGGATTGTGGCAATTGTATAAAGTTCTTTCATTTGATATTGATAAATCAGATCTTCCCAAAGTTAGATGGGTGGTGTGTTTTAAAGAAAATGTGTAAGACACCAAGGGCCAGATGTAGCAAGCAGTTTTGCCCATTCTGTGCCTATGGGAAAATGTGTTCGTACATATGGCCCCAAGTTCTGCGCAATGCCCCCATTTGGCAAAGTTGTTGCTGTGACGGATTAAAACCGTACTAGCCAATAGCATTGAAACTGTGGATAATAGGATTCACTTCATAACTTTGCTCTAATTATGCGGAGAGGCATTATAATATCAAATAACATGTTACCGCTAACAGATAAAACACTTTGGGGTCATTACAACCCCGCAGTGGTGGTTGAACCGCCGCCAATGTGGTGGTATGACTGCCACATTTCGGTCAGACCACCAGCACAGCCAGTGCCCCCTACGCACACAGCATTGCCCCCTGGCTCTACTATGAGCCGGAGACAATGCTGTAGGCCGTTTCCCGCTGGGCCAGCGGGTGGAAACACAGTTTCCGTCCGTTGACCCAGTGGAAAACTCGTAATGGGGCCTGTAAAAAGGCGGCTGCACTGCCAACAGCCTGCCTGTCGGGACTTCAGCGGACAGACTTTTCTGTCTGCCGAAGTCAGTATGACCCAGTTTGTCTAGTGACATTTTTTTATTTGTGGAGGGTTAGAGTTGGAGCAGGAGCTGTGTGGTTGGTGGCTGAGGTGTACCTTTAACTTGAAATAAAAATCCCTCATCTTATTACGTACTCTCAAGCATCATCATTTCAATTTGCGTAGCTGAAATTCTTTTAATGGAGAATGTATGTGAAAGATGCATTTTCTGCCAAATGGATGCTGGCTGCCATAATTCAGAGCACTCCTTTTCACTGAAATCATACACATGAAATAAAAGGCACAAATAAAATACCACAAATTGACTGCAGAATCATATTCATACCACAGGAGATAAACTTTAAAAACGTCACGATCATCAGGTTTACCTTTACTTCAGATCTTAGAAGTGCGTTTGAAATGCCTTCTTACCTTAAGCAAAATTATGTTTTATTAGAATCATGATTTCAAGATGTACTGTTGAAGATTGTTTAAAATAGAAGCATCTGGAGACTTTCATTCGCCATGTAAACAAGTATTAGCAAATTCCAATAGGTCTCACCTTTGTGACCTATTGACTTTGTCAAAGCCTTTTGTTGATGGTGTGTAGCATTGGCAAACAAAAGAGCAATGAATACGCCATATCACTCCCTAGGTGCTTGTATTTGTCACCACACATGCGGGCGGCTAAGGAATAATGTGAGCACATTGTTTATTTATCGATCCAAGAAGGCAAACGCCACTTTAATTCTCAAGTAAAAAGAAATCAATTTAGAAGTGTGAAATCACTTTTTATACAGTGGAGCAACCTGGCAGCAAATTGCAGCTACTAGAATCTCAAAAAAATAAAAATAGATTAAATTAATACAAAAAGTTAAGGACCATGCGGAGCTCAGGGTGCAGTGGAGGCAACGGTAGGAGGAAGCTAAGGAGAGTGGACAGTGGATAAGGGAGCACATGAGGTGCTTGAGGCTGTGCAGGGGGAGGCCCAACTATAAATAAAGCAAGGGAGGTGTGCGAATACACAGAGCATACCCGTGGGGTGTATCTTTGGGTGCAATGAAGGCAGCACATGATGAAGAAAGCTAGAAAATGCATATACTCTTGTGGATTGCTGAAAGAAAGTGGTTTCCTAAAAGCAGTAGAAGGGCCAATAAAAGGATTGTACAGAGGTTATCCCTCAAGGAAGGCCAACAACAAGAAGAGAAAGGAAAACCATTGAATAAGAAGTATGACAAAGAAAGTGGCAATAAAACCAACCAGTGGAAAACAGTAACGTCCACTTTAGGTTTTTGGTATTATCCACAAAACAATTATGCCTACAAAAGCGGTCTGGTAAGCAAGACCTAAAATAAGAACATTTGCAGGATAAGCTGCTCAAAAATATTATCTGTTCTGTAGTTGAGTTGCCCGTCAGGTGCTGGTCTCTTCCCATTTTTCACTTGAGTGTAATAGGTGATATGCCGTCACACACAATCCATGACCTCTACAAATACCCAATGCCTGTTGTGCGTATGACCCAGCGATGTGAATGCCAATAACATCAAGTCAGTGTCTGAAATGGCTGACCCAGTAATCGCCCTGAGTATCCTTAGTGTGGACTGAACCAGAATATGAGTGATACTTAAAAAGATCAATGGCAGAAGGAGGCTGGCCCAAAGTCCTTTCATTTATGTCTATGTACCATTATTTTATATACTGTATTAATTTCATGACAACGCAGCTGAAACTGTCTTTTACGCCAGATATTAATGACTGAATGAAGCTGACCCTGAAGCCCACTTGTTTTTGTCAATGTATTCTTATAATATACATTGCTATGTGTTAGTTTCAAGAGATCTGGAAAGACAGCCAACTCTGACTTTTCCTTTGAATTCTAGACAAAACAGGCAAACCAGTGGAATAGAAAGCACATGCTCCTTTTCTACATGGTATTTTGATAACATCAGCAACAAAGCAGATGTGCTAACTTGACTAACACAGCAATAAGAATATTACAAACAAAAGCAAGGAATAAATATCCTTTGATTTTAAGGAAAACGTACAGTGCAACCAGTACCATTGTCGGTTTCTCTGGCACACAATTTGGCTATCGAGCAACATCAAACACATGAAAGTTTCAGCACTTGGCAACAGTGCAAGCTACTTTCTTTCATTCTCTCTTACTTTATCTCTCTTTCTCACTAATGCAGACGCAAAATGTTCTAGCTTATGCAGTACTTCTTATGTAGTTCCTTAAATGATATTACTAGCCTCACACAATTTGTGGCTATATGTGAATCAAGGCGGTGAAGTTGTGAAGATAAGCATCAAAATTACATCAATCAATGAACTCTAGTGGTGCAGAAGTAGTACTGCTGTTACTGTTCTAATCTAAAACTTGTAGTCCTGTTGTATTATGCTACTGCTGTACTTTGCATTTCACTGTAGTCTTTCACAGTGCCATCAACATTGTACCTATACTCAGTAATTCAAAATATGTCAATCTCGCTGAGTACTCACACAAAACAGTGCTGTTCTGCAGACAATTACTGCCTGGGGGTGAGGGGACAGAAAGCCTACTAGGATGCCAGGGATTTTTTTATTTAGTTAGTGTAGGGGTAGGATGCCTCCACCCAACAAAATAGCCTCCAGTCTGCCCCTTGGTGGGAGGGTGGGGCACTAGGACACCAGGGATTTTCTTTATTAGTATAGGGGTGGGGGCTGGCCATGATGGCCTTATCCATGCTCCCACCCCAGAAAAGTGGGCACAGTCTTTCTGTACCACTCCCTTGGGGGGCAGATGGGGCAATAGCCCCCGGTCTTTCCCCTCCCCTCCCTCCCCCCAATCCCCAAGAGGGATCAGAAAGCCAACTAGGAGGCCAGAGATGTTTTTATTTAGTTAGAATAGGGGTGGGGACTGGCTGTGATGGTCCTATCAATGCCCTCACCCAATAAAAAAAAAAAATGAGTACAGTCTTTCTGCCCCACTCCCGCTGACTAAAGCATGTCATCCGAATAGCAATGAAAAGGAGATTTGACCCTTTTAAAAAAAATTAAATTGACTTTACCCATTAATTCATTACAGATATGAGTAGGAATATATGTTACTATGATTAAAAATTATACATAAACAATACACATTCCACCTTCTAAAAAGACCCCCACTCCTTTCTCCCACCCCATTTGCTAATTAGGGAAACGTTCTCCTTCCCAGATATTCTGATATATTAGTAACACTCTCACTCTTTAAGCGTACAATTTTTCTTTATGTTGAACTTTTTAGCATTTGTTTGAAGCCACAGCTCATATGAAGGAGATTCTGAAGTTTTCCATAGTTGTAAGATCTATTATTTTGCCACTATAGATGCAATAAAAAAATATTGCCGTTGCCGTATTGTTAGATAAAGTTGGGAGCAAATTCTGAACAAGGATCCAAGAGCATCTGGGACCAGGGAACCTGCAACTTGGCGCTTAGCCACTCAAAAATGTTCCCTAAAAACACAGGCAAGTCTGGACAGGTAAAACTTACATGCAGCCAGTCCACCTTACAGTGCCTACATCTGAAACTGGTCTCCACAATAGAGGGAACCATTTTATGTAATTTAACTGGAGTGTAGTAAAGCATCCAGCTACAAAAGAAAGCCTTTCTTGTAAAATTGTCCCATCTTACTGCCTTGTACGCCCATACATTATACTGTCTCCAGACGTAAAGATCAAGTTTGCTCTCAGTAACTTCCTCAAGCCTTAACAGAGTGCTAGGGACTAATATTGATGCCAGCTGCTGCAAGAGAATATGATACCAGTTACCAATGCCTAATTGTCCTCTTGCATAGAAAGCTTGAGAAATAGTAGTAGCAAGTTTATCATCCAGTGGTACACTGATTGTAGAAAATGACGAATTTGGAGATGGGAATAGAAAAGTATAGGCTGGATCATCGATTTGTTTGCTGAAAGCTGGCCCCATGTTCTAATAGCTCCAGAAGAGAGGAAATTGCTAAATTGAGTGATCCTGAGCCTCTCCAAGCTTGATAGGTGTTTGATCAGAATTTGTAGTAGGGCTGGCTGCACAGAATTTCACTCCACAGGAGTAGAAGTTGAGCCTAGACACATCTGTTAAGCTGGGCATGGTGTGGTGTCTGTTCTATGGGGATGCTGCTAGGGCAGATGAAGGGGACAGCACCTTCCAAACCAGACATTGACTGGGTGACAAACATGGTGCTGAATAGAATAATGGTTACTGTAATGTGTCGGTATTAATTGTCTTGTTATATTTTTAAGTTGGTGTGCTGTTTACATAACATTTGTATAATATATATTTCTTATGGTGCATATAATTTGCATAAACTCTAACAATACTTTATAATATTAAATATGGTGTAGTGTGTGTTTAAAAAGAGGCTCTTATTTGTCACTCTGTTTCCTTTTTTTACTGTGAGAAGTATCTTTGAAACTGTTTCAACAGGTTTACATCAAAATTCTCAACCTGTTATAACCCTTAAAAGCCTGCATGAAAAATTGCCCTTCCATCACGTATGTTCTTTAAAATCACCCTCTGCTTCTTTCTACCTTCTATCTCCCTCTTCTGTATACAGGTTCCTCTTAAAATCTCATGCCTAACTGCCTTAAAGCTCTTTGGAAACCATAACAATATCTATTAATAATTCCAGTTAGGAATCTTGTCTCACCTAGCCCCCCTCTAATGATCACATCTGTGTAGACAGTTACCACAAAGAAACTGGTGTGATTGCATGGAATGAGCATGCAAAACTAACCCTAATAACCAGTTGACTGACCACTAATTAGGCTCCCAAGTAGCGTGCTACTTGCCGCAAAGCGATTCAATCCCTTGTCAGGGGTAGTAAGCACTATACAAATACAATTTATTATTATTATTGCAGTCTTGCAGAACAGTACTATAATGTCTAATTTCAGGCATTACTGTCATGCAGAAAAGCATAGCTTCTATCCATTTATCGTACTACAGTTGTGAAGGGAATTACTGTACTGTACATTTCAAAATTCTGCAATCCTGCAGATTGATATTGGTACCTGTAAATAAATTATAGTAGTTGTATCATTGAGTTGCAGACTTTTCAGGTAGTATCGATAATGCCCATTTACAGCATTATTATTGATTGTTTTAATTGTTATTTTATTATTTTTTAAGAGGCCGAGTATTTAATTTTTTTTCTCTTTTTAATTTTTTTTTTTTTTTTTTTAAGTAGGAAGGAGCTCACTTCAACCTCTACTTTCACGTTCTCCCGTCTGCAAGCATAGCCTGTGTAAACGCAATTTTTATGTTCTGCCTGAAACAACGCATGCTCTCTTGCTTGCAAGACATTTTTTTTTTACTTGCAGAGGGCTTAGAGCTCACCTGGTGCTTACTATTGATTGGCTTCATCATCACTTTAATTTGCTTGCTCCTCTTTAGTCCGTATGTGCTGGCTTGACTTGGTCCTCTTATGTTGGCCCTTGCCTGGAGCCTAGCCTAAATACTGCTTCCTTGTTTAGTGTCCTTTCACCGCTTGCACTTTTGGAGCTACTTTTTT
Source organism: Pleurodeles waltl (assembly GCF_031143425.1). Classification (NCBI taxonomy): domain Eukaryota; kingdom Metazoa; phylum Chordata; class Amphibia; order Caudata; family Salamandridae; genus Pleurodeles; species Pleurodeles waltl. The sequence continues at coordinate 925,032,415 of NC_090437.1, forward strand.
CCAATTCCTGAAGCACTCTAAGAGTGCATAATATTTATCCACTCCCACCCTGCTCCCATTGTTTTTGGTGTGACTTGCCCACTCCCTTGTCTTCCTGCTGTCTGTCATTTTGCTTGCCAACAGTGGTGTTGTGTTGCTTAACCCACTGTATTGAAATTAAGTATGTTTGACCACTGACTTTGTGTTTCATCACTGTGCATATTAGTTATTCAATGTTTACCAGTAGCACATTACATTTTGTATTCGGTTTACCTGCCTATTGGCTTTAACATGGCATTAGACATTACATTCTGTATTCAGTTTAGCTGCCTATTGGCTTTAACGTGGCATTAGACATTTTGTATTCAGTTTAGCTGCCTTTTGGCTTTATTGTGACGTTAGACATTGCAGCTGAGACATTGCAGATGAGCTGTGTTTTTCCACATGGTAAACCAAGCTTTTGTTTTTCGTAGATTCTCTCACTGAACACTAGCATGATAAGGAAGCGCATATTTTGTGTTTTTCTCTAGTGCAGCCTGGGGAAAGAGAGCCTTGAAAACTTGGCCAACTTTCAACGCTTGTTTCTTCCAACTCTGACCTACAGTAGCCAGCATGTTTTGACTATTAGAGGGAAGGGCCTTTTAGCAGGCTTTTTCATTATTCAATCTATAAAAGGTGTCCCTGGGCAGCAGCAAGGGGAATTTTCAGAGACTTCAGTCAGGAATGGACTTCAGCTGCCTGACCTGCCCAGTAAGGGTGGAAAATCTCTTTCTTGCAGTGGAACAGGAGTCATCAACTTGCAGGCATGAGAAAGATGATGAGCAGTGATAGGCCCTACGGTGCTGAATTTTGACTTTTATCCTTTGCTTTGACAGTTATGCTATAATATAATCACATATATTTGCTGTGTACATTGCAATTGAGAATCACTTTGATATATTACTCTTTCATTGCTGTGACTATTTTTAAACTTGTGCCTCCAACCTACTAATCTCCTCTCTCAGGAACCTTGTGGTGAAGTAATAATAAATGTGTTCTTTAAACTAAGAAGTGCATTCCAGAGATTGTTTTCAGCTCGGTCATTAGTGAAAGCAAAACACCCACCCCTTCCGGCATTGTGTTGCTTTCCCTTCCCTCTGTCCCCTTCCACCTTACATTACTTGACCTGTCTCTCCCAAGATGTGTTTCGTGCCCCACCTCTTTTGCCAGCAAATAAAAGCAGCATGACGTAGCCGTCCATGCTGCTGTACAAAATGGCTAAAATACATTGTCAAAGCCAATAGCTCTCATATAGGAATTTCTGTGCACTAAAGAAAGTTAAAGGTTTCATCAGTGTAGTTATTGCAGCTTCTAAATCCGTGGTAATACTGGATGCACTGTTGATGCTTCCCTCTTTCACCTTTGATAAAACCTAAATACCCAGGTGCTTCTTCCCTCCACCCTTGTGAACCACAAAAGTGTTATAGCTGCCCCTCATATGCACTCTCTCCAAAGGAAATCCAAATAAGCAAAGTGAATAGGTCTGGCATTGGTTGCCCGTCTATTGGCTTTTCCAGTAATTGTTTTTTTAAGGTTTCTGTAAATCATTATTGCAAAAAATATATATTTTTTTTTAAATGGCTGCCTGTGTGGCAATTTGACAACAAAGTAGAAATGGCTGTCTTTCAATGTTTTGTTATAGAAAGCTTAGAAGTATCAGTCAAAGATGGAACCCCATTCACAAAAATGTCCACCCATGCGAGCAAATGAGCACGCAGTTGTGTGCAAGGATGGTTATCTTGTAGTGGCTTAGTAGCCAGTTTATAAAAATGACAGGATGGGGCTCTTTACAAGCAGGTCTTTTTACCGATAGCAGTGTGTGGAGAGCTGCCAGGTCCATGCAAACTTTAGAAATATAATTAAAAAAAAAGAAAAAAGCACACAATGGCCTTCATGTCCCTGGTACTATAGGAGACTACTTTCTCTGGAGTATCGGAATTGTAAAAAACATAATTACCTCACTAGCTGAGCAATGTACCATTTGATAAAGTGGGCTGACTCATTGCACCATGCTTTATGCAGTCATGGGCTGGAGCAATGTGAATTTTAGTAAGGTAGACCAGTGAATGAAGAGGGCTGGCTGAAAAGCCATCTATATAAGTATGTAATGTATATTTTTTTATAAACTCAAAGCATGTTGGATAACGCCAAGTCTTACAAAAAAGGATTGAAATATCCCAGCACCTCTAAAAACAGAAACATCATGACTTGGTCTTTCTTGGATCTCACCACACCTTTCCATTAAGACGTATGCTTGTTTAATTTGTGTTTCACAGTTGAAGCATTTTAATAGTGCTTAAATACTGGTGGGATGAGTTAGAATGTTTTAATGAAATGTATTCTTATTCAGAACTTTACAGTCGGTTCTTGAGGCACACGCTACCTCATCTCTGTAATTGTACTGCAATTGAATAGTTATTTCTGAGTTAATGGTCTGTTAGAACCCATCTTCTTCCAGACAAGTGAACCATTTCGGCCAATAGACTGAACAGGCCATACAATAACTTGATTAAAGAGATAATGTGTATACCATAATATTTTAATATATTAATTAATATATCTAGGATTCTACAACAACGAGGGTCTTATCACAAACATGTTTATCTAATAAATGCATTGAGTTTTATTCCCATTGTCCAGGCAATAATGCAGTCCCACTTTGAGCCAAACCCCTTTACAAAAGCTCTTCTTGCAAAAAGGGTTTTGTCAGAACCTAATAATCAAATAACACCGTAGCCTCTGTCACTTAGATGTGTGGCCTGCAAAGCGCACAATATCAGCTTGTTATTTCAGACTTCACTCCCTACTTCAGGTTGTGTTGGATTATTTATTTAGACAGTCTTCCACCAGACAAATAAAATAAAAGGTATAAGAGACTCAACGGTTGAACAAAGACTTCAGTCTTTTAATGGCAGGAGCTTGACCTAATATAGTTCCATAATAATCCTTTTGGTTTATGGCTCAGCATCTATCGTTTACTATTGTAACATTGCACATGTACTAATAAAAGAATTGCACCCACTCTGGTAATATGTTTTTACTCTCCTGTAGATTTTCCGACCCTCGCTTCCATATGTAGGAGTACTGCACACAGGGATTCCAATGATTGTCTTTTATTAGCACAATCATTCCAGTCATATACATTTAACTTACAGAAGCATGGTTTGTAGCTGTTCTTGTTGCTTCAAAGATTAAACTATTTTCTTAAATATTTCATAGATATAATTATAGTTTTTAGGTTAAAAATGTGTATTTTTATGAAACGCTAAGCGTCAGCTGTTAATGCCCCTCTCTATTTATCGCAGACCACCTGTGTCAGGCAAGGAGGATTTGTATTTGTTATATGCTGATGACAGATTCATCTCCAGAGCCAATGCTTACGTAACCAAATTATAATGAAGGACTTGTCTGAAGTTCTTTTTTTTTTTTCATTTCATACATTTTTATTCAGCGGATAACGTGTTGGATATGTCACTCTGCTTGATGATCTTAAGCCGCACATAATGGCAAACACTCTTATTTGAAGCAAAGTTGTGCCACCACTGTTGAAATAGTAGACATCATGATCCTGCCAATCAAAGTTAAGAATTTAAGTTTTCCTTTTTAGGTTGAGCGTAAGCGTTGGACCTTGTGTTTACTTTTAGTATACTTCTTATGGCTTAAAGCGATTTAATTTGTTGGTTTGAGCAGTGACCAACTATTGTATTATTCCACTTTGGTTTCTTTATCTGTTGCTGTGACTGACTATTTTAGTCATTTCTTTGGTGCTCCCCTTTCACTGTGGGTGTTTTAGGCTGGTAGCTGCCTGCGTTTTATTGCAGCATTACGTTCCTCCCATATCTCATGTCTCTGACATTTGTTTTGGCTTTATCCCAGTGCTGTCCTTGTTTACCTCTGGCTTGTAAAATAAGCTTATTTTACAAAAGGAACACCCGGTCAATTAGGTCACTGCTCATGAAAGCCACAATATACCCTTTCTGGTAGAATGTAGCTAGACATAGAAGCATGATGTGAAACTTGCTTAGCCTCGCATCTTCAGTCTCTCTGTCCAGGGTCACTCCCTGCCAGCACTCATGACATCGCACACAGGGCATTTCTCATCTCCTTTATTGGGACCATAAATCTTCTCAGATTGCTCTGCTAATTAAAATGTGAAGCAAGAATGCTTGCAAGACTTTTCATTCTGTTAAAATAAAAGAAAAAACTTTTCCAGCCTTATATTCCAATTTCTGTTCATACGTTTACACAACACAAGGTAGTGCAGTCATCTTCTCATCTCTCCTCAAGGGCTTGTGATTTGATATGTCAGTAGCTGCCAGTGACCACCAAAACATGGCAGGAAAATATGAAATTATGAGGCAGTGTTAACCAATTTGTGGCAAGAAAAGTCGAGTTCTGAATTTACAATGCCAATAGCTCTAACCCAAGAAAATGCGATACCTAGTGCATTGCAAATGCTTTTTTAACATTCTGTCACTTATTTAGACACATTTGAATGCAGCAGACGTAGGATGGTGTGTGCACTTAGAAAAGGGTATCCCAGAGGTTACCAGATGAGTTGGTAAAGCATTGACTCCACTGTACTCCAAGAAACGTAGCAGGGCAGCGTCCCTAGTACTCAAGCTGCCATATAAAGGAAGGCGCTTGAAAATTCTCAAGAGGCCCTAATGCCAGAGCTTGTCTTTGCTGGATATTTAAAGAGATATAGTGTCAGCCAACTGGGACTATGAATTCGGGCAAGAACACATTTAAAATTATAGTACAATTAAAAATATAGCACAGAGCTACAATATTAATATACATTTACTTACAGTGGAATTATACATTCTGCTCGGAAATGTTGTGGTTTGAGTAAATAGTATGCATCTTCAACATAATAGTTATATCTTTGAGATCTATTTGGCAATGGAGGGTTATTGGGATTGGAAAAGTGCCTAGAACGTTTTCAGGTGTGGTGAAGAATTTTCAGTTTTTAGGTTTAGCCTAGAGATCGATTAGCCGATTTGCCATCCTCATGTAATCAACATTACAAACATATACAAAGGCACAGAGGGGAATACTATTCATCTGTTTGTGTGTTGAACTATAATTTAGCATTCATCTATTACGTCATGAGTGGGGTGATGAGTCAGCCCACCACAGCCATTGGTTCTCTTCCACTGTGAAGGCCAGCATGTTTGCCTGCCCATATATGAAAAGCTGCCTAAAAAGGAATGCACTTTAGGGCTAGGGTTGGTGGGCTAATATTTTTCTATTCCAATGCTTTTTCTATTCTTTATCCTTGTCTATTTTTTAGTTGCCCTTGTGTTTGCACTATATCACGAGGACACAATCATTCAAAGCCAGTATTACCTTTTCTTTGCACCACTAAGAATAATATATTTCTTTGATGTGCTTTACAACTGAAAAGGTTTTTGGTACTTGTTTCAAGAATACATGCCTGCTAGAAAGCACCCATGTTCTATTAAATGTATTTGTGATGGCTAATTTTGTTTTTACTTTGACATGTTTTATAACGACAATATAGCTGTCATGTTTAGGCTAACTGGTGTCTTGTTTTTTCCAACTACTATCCTTCTTCCTTTTTTAATTTTTTAATTAAGCATCACACCAGCCTGCCAAAACCAGACCTATTTATTTGGTAAAGCGTGTTAGTACTCTTTCATAGTCATTGAAAAACAAAGTAGCTTTAAAGTCTGGAAAAGTTCATATTCTAACTCTGGCTTTATCCCCACTTCTACAGTTTACAGAGGATTGCAGAACTGGAACATATCCACCTAATGGGCCAACGTAAGTCATTTAGTAATTGAAACTACTTTTTCCAAAATTATATTTTACTTTTGTTAAATATCCATTTTATCGTAGTACATATGACAGTTTTCGGTTTTTAAATTTTAGAAGCTACTGTGTAAAGAAATGGAATGCAAGGAACTCGCTGCTTTCTGTTGCTTAGTTCTATATTTATATTTTTTTAGATTCCTGGGGAAAGTGCCTTGGTACACCGTAAATCTCGATTTACCCCCACAGGAAAGATGGAGCCAGTTAATTTACAGCAAGAAGAAAGAGGTAAGGGTTCAGCAAAGAGTTGTAAACCACAGGAAGTATGGGCCAGTGGAGGTCAGCAGTGCAGGTGCTATTGGTACACCACCAAATAGTCAAGGTGTGCCTCAGTAATCCTTTGTCATCTGACCTATATGTTCTGTCACCGCAAAATCTAAACCTAATTGGCCTCATCTTCACTCATTCCCATCTAATGTCCCAACTCCCTATACAAATTCTGCATCTTTTTAGATTCATGTCGTGTTTTGGTTTCCACCACTTTTATGGAAGGCTTCTTCTTTCATGTAATTTATTAAGATGTATTTCATATTGTTGCTCTGCGGTCAACCTCCTCTCCATCCCAGAGATTAAGCACAGTGCATTTCTACCCTCAATGACAATTTTGCTAAGTATAGCTGTTCAGATTTTTTTTTTTGCCCAAGGTACTAGCAGGTTACATAAAATACTATGATCTTGCAGTCAAGTTGACAAGTGTTACTGAGATTGATTACCAAGCACACATTGCTTCTGCTGAATCATCCACATTCACCAATTGCGCACAAGATTGAAGCCTTCTCTGTCCTTCAAGTTTAAACAATGAGAGTCTAGTTAACTCACAAGTCCTGGGGTACAAGACAACTTGCCATTTTGTTTCTTGTTGTATTAACACTGCGTTGCTTTACTACCATGAGTAAATGCAACAACAGTTTTCCATTTTGCCCTAGTGACTGCAGTGACTGTCTGCAGATCATAGGCTGTACGAGGCATTCATGACTTATGCTTAAAAACTGTATTTAATCCTTTATACGTGAACCGATAGGTGATAAGTTTTTTGTCAGTTATAAATCTCGCACTCAGTAATCAATGCAGCTCTTGGAGGTAAATATGTTTGTTATTCCTTTCAAGACTTTCAATACTGTTTTTCTCAGTTCCACCCTTCTCCATGGAGTCTCTAAAATTTGGCTGATGAATTCGAATTTAGATTGGCTATCATTCTCAACAATATTTTCTAACCTCCCAACAGGGGCACAATGTGTGGTGGAGTAACATGATTCCTTGCTGATTTTATGTTCTATTTTATGTTCTATTTCACTACACCAAGTGTATATTTCACTATGCCAAGTGTATGTTCTAATAAAGATATTGCATTAAAACAATAGATAAGCAACCAAAGTTTAGAATAGAAAAGCCAAAATGTTCAAAATGATCTCAAGATCAGTGAAATAAATGGCCCTTCCTGAAAGTCGCATAGTTGGTTTCTTCTATCTACAAAAAAAACTGGTGTTGTGGTAAAATTTTAAGTTTCCCTCTTTATCTCCAGACTTGCTATTTGTTTGTATTACTAATTGTTTAAAATAGTTTTATTGCATGTGTCTTTCCTTACTTTCAACAAGTATCCCACAGTCGTCTTAGATATGTATGCTATCTGTCATTACAGACTGTAGTTTAAACCCATCAATTTCCACACTCCCACACGCAACCTCTGATCAGCCGACCTCGCCCTAGCCACAGTCCCCCGCATCCAACGCACCACCACAGGAGGCAGGTCTTTCTCCTACCTCACCCCCAAAACCTGGAACTCCCTCCCCACTGACCTTCACAAAACCAAAGACCTACTGGTCTTCAGAAAGAACCTCAAGACATGGTTGTTCGATCAGTGACCCAATCAGCCCCCCCACCCCCCTGTTTCCCCTCCCCCAGCGCCTTGAGATCCTCACGGGTGAGTAGCGCGCTCTACACATTTTTTTGATTGATTGATTTGTCCAGAAGTCACTACTCTGTAACATTCCTACTGAGTGAGGTCTGTATATCCCTCGCAGCAGGGATTAAAGTCGACTCCATCATCATTTTTGGTGTTCAGGTCCTACGCATGTAAATGATTTTAAAGAGACATTTCCTTCTGTGTCATTTCAATATTTGTTCCTCTCTAAAATGTGTCTTACAACGTTCTGTGAATGTGACCTTCAGAAATCTGGTGTGAACTGACCTATAGTGATGAGAATCCGCCTAACAGAATGGTCAGTGCTCCTTCCATTAAAAACAAAACAAATAGTAACAACCTTCCAGATTACATGCAAATTAAGAGAGTCAGATCTCCGAGAGTATTTATACCTTTATTTGTAACTCCCAATGCAAAATCAAACAAAGTGCATACTGGTTTGCTTCAGTACTGGAAACTGTTAATCTCTTTCTTCATGGCATTTTATCTGCCCAACTATATAACATTATTTTATATCCTTTTCCTTTTACCCATGAAGACACAACTTGGACAATTCATTTGTTTGACATGCAGCTTTCAATGTAAGACTAAAGAGATCGAGTCGCATGCCTTCAAAATGCTGAGGTCATTACGTTTTGAAGAGAAGAGTTCAGTATTATTTTGCTAATTCATAATAACGAGATGTTTAAAAAACACTTGTCAGAAGTAACTCAGAAAATGCATATTTTGCATGCTGTGCAGCAAAGATTCTGCTGTGCTGCTATTTCACACAACTAAGTTGATCATGACATGTTTCCAAATAAGACTTATACTTTTCATGAATATTTTCATCTTTGCAGCTCCTGAATCTAATACAAGCAATTAAAGATTTAGCAAATGCCTTTGTTCCAAGCGGGAAGATCGTCAAGTTAGTGGATGAAGATCTTGTAAGTACATGTTTTACTTCATATATGTGTGATGAACTATGTTTCTGGATCTCCCTCCCGGTGCTGGAAAATGAGTGGTGTAGCATTAGAGAAAGGTGCCAACATGGAGTCAAGACAACCAATAAAAATGCTGTAATATTGATTAAATTATTCGATTTCTACCTGTGGCCAGGCTGAAACAGGCATTTGTAATTGTAGAAAAAGTGCAATAGTAACAATTCAGTTCTATAGCTATTATAAGCTGACTTTTAACAAAACTATATTTTAGTGTTAATTATTAATCTTTCAAAAAATAATTACTCAGATTCTATCACTGCACGTGACTTACTCTCATATGCTCAAGGCTTTACTTCCATACTAAAGGAATCTATAGGAAAGTGTAACAGTTTATTGGTGCATTGAAAAGAACATAAAATGATGGTCAGATTGCTTGAATTAATCTTTTTTTTTTTTTTTTATGCGGGTCAAAGCAGTTTATTTCATAATATCAGATTATTTCATTGTTTTTTGTTTTTTTTTACTTTCTTTTTATTGATAATAAAACAATGTGATACAAAGTCAGTGGGATCAGGGTCCCGTCATTTGAAAATAATTGCACATCAGAGATATTAGAAAACTAAAGAAGTTGAAAAACGCATAAGGCAAAAACAAGGTATCATTCGTAATTTGAAAACCTGAGGTAGAGTTCTCTTCCAATATATATTAGGCGATGTGGGGGGTTTAAAGAAGATGAAGATATAAGGGTAGAGAGTAGGTTGTACCTGCTCAGCCAAGGGAACCGGGGAGAGCCGCCTTGGGAAGAAAGGGATGTTGCTGCGCGGATGATGGGTTTTGCGACTCTTGTCAACTCTGTGGCCAGTTTCAGCTGGAGCCAGATGTCTGTCGAACGACATAAGAGGAAGCATCTACCACGGAGGTCTGTTTGGAGTGTTGCTGGAGGGCGACATGCGGAATCTAGTGTGTTTTTAGGAAGAGACGTGGAGATAAGGGGCGGAGGGGAGAGAGAGAGAGAAAGAGGGAAAAAGAAAGAGAAAAGAAGGAACAGTAGGAAAAGGAAGGGGAAGGAGAGAATAGGAGGGGAGAGGAGAGAAAAGAGAAGGGAAAACAAGGAGGGGGGAAGGAGGGAAGAAGGGAGAGGGAGGTACGAGAGCGAGGGTAGGGAAGCGAGGGGGAGAGGGGGGAAAAGACGAATGGAGGGGAGGGAGAGGGAAGGAAGGAGGGAACAGTGGTGGTTCCGGGTAGGGCACTATTGCCCCCTTATAAGGAAGGGAGCCCGTACCTGTATGAATATTTGGGCTTGGTCTTGTAGGTTATAGATGATTCGTTCATGTGTAGCAGTGCGGGTCATGGCTGTGATCCATTCCTCCGGAGTTGGGGGGGTCTCTGACCACAAGTGTCTGAGTATACAAATTTTTGCAGTAGCTAACGCTGTGTGCAACAGTCTCTTGTGTGGTCTAGGGAGGTCTGGTAGGGAGGTCGTATCTTGCAGAAGTATGAGGGCAGGAGGAAGTGGTGACGGAAGTGACATTACTTCAGCAAGAGTGGAGCGCACAGCATCCCAAAGTGGTCGTACTGTTGTACAGTTTACCAAGATATGCATCAGGGCACAAGATGTCTCTGGATATTGCCAGCAGTTCGCGTGCAGGAGGAGTCCGGTCCTATGTAGTTTTGCTGGGGACCAGTGCCAGTCGTGTAAAATTTTGAAGAGGCAGAATTTCAAGCGTGCCTCCCGGGTACCTCTATCTAGTGCCTCTAGGATAGCTTCCCAATCATCTGGGTCTAGATCCTGCTGCAGCCGGGTTTGCCACCGTAGGCGTAATTTGTCCAAGAGCGGCTGGGAGTAGAGACTTCGAATAATTAGATCATAGAGGCCCGATATTACTCCCTTGCATTGCCCCCATTGCTGCAGGTAAGCCACTATCGGTGAAGGCAGAGATCCACGCAGGGGAGATGTATTCCCCCGGGAGAGGCAATGCTTAAGTTGCATATATCTCCATTCCTGGTTCGGGTGCAGGCCGAACTCCTACTGCAGCTTGGGGAAGGGTTTGAGCACATCATTTTCTAGGACCTGTGAGAGGGTGAGGATGCCTGCCTGTTTCCATTGTGGCCAGTGGAGTACCTCGCCGCCTATGCGTAGGCCACTGTTGTGCCACAGGGGCGCTTGGGCATGTATGAGGGGGTGGACCCCAAACAGTCGGTGGGCCCTTCGCCAGGATGCCCTAGTTGCCACCAGGATAGGGTTCACCGAGGTATTGGCTGGGAAGTCTGCACGGTAGGGTCCACCGAGTCCTTCATTCGCAGCCAGGAGTCGTTTTTCCACTGCTATCCACAAGGGGGGGGGGGGGGGGGGTCTGGTATATTCGATAGTGTATTGGATAGCTGAGACATTTGGAGGGCTAAAGAGTAATGTTCCACCGATGGGAGTCCCATTTCCCCGTTTGTACGACGGGCCAAAAGTTTAGCTGGTGATAGCCGTGGTCGCATTGTGCCCCACACGAATGATCTAATTAGAGCATCGATGCCTCGTAATGTGGAAAGGGGCACTTGTAAGGGGAGGAGACCTAGGATATAGGTGAAGCGGGGGTACCGTCACCATTCTAACCGCTTGTACTCGGCCCCACATGGAGAGGCCTAACTGGGTCCATTTCGCAAAGTCCAGTTTCGCCCGCGTGATGAGAGGGTCAATGTTGTCCGCCACCATGTGTGCCAGTCCTGGGTTAACAAGCACTTCCAGGTATTTAAGGCGTTTTGGCGTCCACCGAAATGGGTAGCCTAGGAGTGCTGCTTTTGTGGTTACTCGCGATAGCGGAAGTGCCTCGCTTTTGTCGCAGTTAATGCGGTATCCCGAAAGGGCTGCAAAGTCCTCGATTACCTCCTAATAAGGCCGGTATGGATCTTTCCAAGTCCGTGAGCGTTGAAAGGATGTCGTCAGCGTAGAGGTATATCTTGGAGGTGCCTTCGGGTAGTGGTAGGCCGGTTATGGAGGGGGAGGACCGAATGGCTGCAGCCAAGGGCTCCATTGCCAGGAGGAACAGGAAAGGTGAGAGGGGGCACCCCTGCTGTGTACCCCTCCGGATAGGAAAAGGATCCGAGAGGAAGCCCCCGCCGTTGACTCTGGCTGCGGGCTGATCATAGAGCAATCGTACCATAGAGATAAATTTGCTGCCCAGACCAAATCTCTCCAGGGCCGTGAATAAGTAGGGCCATTCCATGCGATCGAATGCCTTTTCGGCGTCTAAGGACAAGGCCAGTGCCGGCTCCGGGGAGTCTCTGGCCGCCCATAAGGTGTGGCATAGGGTTCGTAGATGGTTCCTAGACGTGGCCCTGCACAAACCCCACCTGTGTATAGTGTATTAAGGACGGTATTACTTTTCGTAATCTATTTACCAGGACACTTGCTAGAATTTTGATGTCCCCGTTTAGTAGAGAGATGGGTCGGTAGCTGCCACATAATGAAGGGTCTCTCCCAGGCTTCGGTATGACAGCTATTGTGGCATTACTGGATATGGCTCCTAGTGTCTGTGTTTCGTAGGCTTCATGGAGGGCTTCGCATAAAATATCGATCGCCTCTGTCCCTACCCATTTATAAAATTCTGCCGGGTATCCGTCCTCTCCAGCTGATTTGTGGTACGGGAGGTCAGAGATTACTTTATCTATCTCCTGTCTGCTTATTTCCCGTTCTAATAGGCTACGGCCCTCGTCTGTTAGGGAGGGGAGGTCTAGCTTCTCTAAGAAGGTGGCAGCTTGTGCCAGGTGGGTCGTGGTTTCCGGCGTGTAAAGGTGTCTATAGAACAGGGCAAATTCGTTTGCAATTGCTTGTGGGTGGGTCAGTATGTCCCCGGAAGGAGAACGAATGGCTGGGATGGCTAAAGCGGCTGTTCTTTGACGGAGTTGGGCTGCAAGCAGTCGTCCCGCCTTCTCACCCTGTTCATAGTGCCTCCCTTGGAGTCTCTGTAACGCGAATTCGGCCTGGGTGGTGTACAACTCATTAAGGGCCATTTGGGCTTGCTCTAGGCTTCGGTGGCCTGGGAGGGAAGGATGTGCTGTATATTGTCTGGTTAGTCGACGTATGTCGAGTTCCAGTGCCGCTTGTTGCTCTTTTTTGTCTTTGTTCGCTATCGCCGCATCCCGCATGAGCTGTCCCCCTATCGGTGATTTAGCTGCGGCCCACATAGTTCGGCTTGAGTCAACTGTACCTAGGTTGTCTTGGGCGAAAGTGGTCGCATGATCCTGTAGCTGCAACTTACCTTGGGGGGATCGATAGCGATGGATCGCTAATCTCCAGGGTTTGCGGCCCAGAGATACCAGGCCTAAGCGGATGGCTACAAAGACTGGGGAGTGGTCTGAAAGGCCTCCCTCCAGTATATCGTCCTCCAGGGTGTGGGCCACAAGATTATGGGATAAGAGAAAATAATCAATCCGTGATTGGGTACCGTGCACCGGCGAGAGAAAGGTAAATTCTCTGTCTGTTGGGTGAGTCAACCTCCAGTGACTAAACCATTATCCGCAAGTATGTCAGTCTGTATGGCTCTGTCTGCGTTGTTGCTCGTGTCTAGAGATCCCGTCCTGTCCAATGCTGCGTCCCTAGCTAGGTTCCAGTCTCCCCCTATAACGTAACGGGATGCCCCTATCTCGGTCAGAAGTCGATTGAGCTAGAGGAAGAAGAGGCGTTTGGGACCAGTTGGTGCATAGACTGATCCCACACACAATGTTGAGTCCCCGATTTTCAGTTTGGTAAATACGTATCGGCCCTTAGGGTCTGTCCACGATTTGACGACTGTGAAAGGGAGGGTTTTACGTAAGAGGATCGCCACCCCGCTTTTTCTTGGGACGTTTTCCGTACCGGGTGAGGGTGGGTTGCAGCTAAACAGGACGGTACCCACCCAGTCACGTCGCAATCTATCAGATTCAAGACTGTCTAGGTGTGTCTCTTGTACTAAGGCGATGTCTGCCTGTTTAGAGTTAAGGTAGGATAGGACTTTCTTCCGTTTGATAAAGTGGGTGAGACCGTTTACGTTCCATGAGATAACCCGGAGAGGTACTACCGATGCTCCCATCTGGTTGGGCATCCTCACTTCCTGTGTCAGCCCACCCGGGGGTATGAGCTCGGGGGGGATGGGGTCGACTCTGTGAACTGAAGAGGATGCCGGGGGAAGGAGACGGGGAACGATGGGTGCGTTGGATACGAAGAAGAATTGAAAAAAGAATAAAAAGGAAACGGTTGGTCAGTGGGGAAAAGAGGAAATAAAGAAGAAGGTAGAGAAGGAAGAACGGGATACGAGTCCCGAATTACACAAACTTTAACCGGCGGGTCTAAAACCTAGGCCGAATGAGCATTGACGCCCGGCCAGCGGGACCCGCGCCGGGGGGGGTGAGGGAGAGGAGGGCTGGGGAAGCGGCGCATACGAAGCGCCCCAGACCTCCGTGAAGGCGTCTCCAGTTATGTCCGGGGGGGGTGCGCTTGTAACCAGAGGGTGGGGGGGGGGGAGGTTGCGTATTGGCCGCGTCCCGCGGAGGTGGAGGGATGGGGGAAGCGTGGGGAAAGGATATGGACAGGTGTTGCTGTTACTAGGGTTGTTTCCCCTTGGTTGTTCTGAAGGGTTGCGGCATGTGTATACTCTGGGACTTAGCATCTGTAGTCTGTTCTGCTTTGCACCAGCTCCCATCGTTAGATCACTACTGCGCTTGTTAGCAGACCGGGATCTAGAGCCCAAACCCAGTTCGGAATCATTTAGTCCCACCCCTGCCAAGGCAAGCCAGTGATGTGCAAGGGTGTTGCGTCAGTTCCCACACTTACCAGAGAGTATTATAGATCTTGATTCCAGGTGGAGGAAGTGATATGGGATATGATAAGTGTTACCCGACATGAGGGGGCGGGGCAGTGAGAAACAAGAGCAATCGGGAGCCAACAAAAACTATCACACAATCCGAACAATCTAGGCAGTCCGAGGCGATTAAAGCCTACTGGGGGGAGGTGGTTCTCAGCGGTACAATGTCTGAAGAGTATACATGAAAAAGAGTACTCCTCACTTCTTTGTGTCAGGACTCCTTCGTCATAAAGTTCCTGTGTTTCCTGCAACGTTTCTATGACAGTCTGTGGTTGTTGATATTGAGGGCTTGTAGGAAAACCGTACCCATGTTGGTTTCAGGTGGCAGGCACCTAGGGTTTCAGAAGGGATCGGGACTTATCTCTGTCTGACAGCTGTGTGTGCATCGCCACTGCCTGTAGGACTTGGCCCCTGTCATCAAAGCTTTTCGTTAATCTCTCCAGGTCTCTGCCCCTGGTCTGAGGGTCTGTAGTGGGTCTTCCGTCAGTGTCCAGAGCAATTTCTGTTTGGCCCATTCCCCCGGTTTGGTGTTGTGTGTCTTGGGGGGGTTGGGTTGCTGATTCCATGGGTTGTGTCGGGTCATGCAGCCCCTCTAGGAATGATTTCAGGTCCTCTGGGTCATAGAAGGTTCGTGACTCTCCATTTTTAGTTTTCCACATCCTAGCTGGCTCGAAGAGGCCGAATTTAACATCCAAATGTCGAAGGCGAGGGCGAAGAGAAAGAAAGGCTCTTCTTCGGTCTGCTGTTTCTTTGGAGAAGTCCGCTGAAAGGCGGATTTCGAGGGGACCGAGCCGGAGTGGGCCTTGCCTTCGGGACATCTGTAATAGTTGGCGGACCTGCCCGTGTCCGAGGAAGCAGTCTATGATTGGGCAAGGGTGGTCTTTTCCGTTTTGTCTCTTGAGACCAAGTCTATGCGCTCTTTGAAATTCCAGAGGGGGGTTGAAAGTTGTATCGGCTAGTTTGGGGAGCGTGTCTCGCAAGTAAGAGAGGATATCTGTACCCTCAATGCCTTCTCGAAATCCAAGGAAAAGGACGTTGTTTCTGCTGCTTCTGTCGTCAAGGTCGGTTAACTTGCTGCGAAGGTACAAGAGTTCCTGATCTCTGTCAGCCTGTAAGGCCACTTGACTTTCCACAGCCGCTACTCGATGGTCCAGTCCGGAAATTTGTGACTGGAAGCCCTCTATTTCCAGGCGCATGGATCTCGTTTCCACTGATAATGCTGTCATGGCATTTGCAACCTACTGCCGATATCTCCTGCAGTATGCGATCCATTGATACTCCTTGAGCGTCTTCTGACATGGTGTCGTGTGAGGGGGGTGGAAAGTCCGCAGTGAAAGGGTGTTTCTGTTGGCACAGGGCTTCCGAGAAGAGTAGTTGGCGGGCAGGCTTACCCGGTATTACCTCTGGGCATTGCGGGTTTCTCTGTACAGATGGGGATCCGAGGGGGTGCCCGTCCGTGTCACAGTGAGGGCGATCAGCATGGGCGTGTGGGCAGCAGAGGAAAGAGGATGGCGGGGGGGTGAGGAGGACTCAGAGTAATTGATGAGTTCAAGTGAGTACCTCTCCAAGCGGCCTCCTGGAGAAAGCTGTTATTGGTGTATACGAGGGGAAGGATCCTAGTGTTGGCTCTATAACGTTCAGCGTCCCACTGGGCTGTGTCCGGGTAGAGTTTCCTGCTGCTCTCTCAGGTGTTAGTTTAGGGGTCCGTGGGTCTGTGGAGAGAGGAGTTGCTTTGGAGCCGAGGCCCGTTGTGGCTCCTGGCCCTCTTTGCTCTCCATGCCTCGTTAGTTCTAGCTTTGTTGGAGTCAACAGTGGCTTTTCACTTTTTCTGTTAGTGTAATATTGCTCCTTTTGTTATATTTGTATTGCTAGTTTTCCTTCCTTCCTCTTCTTTTTTTTTTTCTTCTTTTTATTCCTTGCTCCTTCCCCCCCCTCCTGTACTTGCCCCTCTTCTTATTAGGTGGTGTTTAATCCTTTGCTCTTTGCCTTCTCCTCTTCCCGTCGTTGCCCTCCCCTCTCTGTACGTTGTTGTATTTCTTTCTCTCTCCTCTCTCACTCATCCACCACCCTCACCTCCTTGTGTCTCTCATCCTCTCTGGCTCACTGACTCGGCCCTCGCTCCTCCGTCTTCTCTGGGGCCTCTGCCGTTTCTGAGGGGGCCTCCTCTGAAGCAGGTAAGGCTGGGAGATGGGGGCAGCCGTCCGTTGCGCTCCACTGATGGCGAGGCCTCTTGTCGCCGATCCCGTCGCCCCCGGCAAAAAAAGGGGGGGCTGAGGAGGCACTGGAAAGCGTGTTATTAGCACCGGGCCACCTCCTGTTGTTCTGGGCCGCGGCACCGGTCAGCTCCGTTCCCCCTCTCCGGCACTGATCGACCGGGAGGGAGGGGCAGGTGGCGCCCCGGCCTGTTGCCGGCTCCGGGGGCCGCAAACGAGCCGCCGCCGAGGTGTAGGCAGGGGTGGAGGGCGCGCTCCCCTACCTCGGGCCCCAGCGGGGGACGCATCACTCTGCGCCGAGGTGACTCCGCACTCGAGGCCGCGGCTCAGAGGCCTGCCGTAGGCCTCGAGCCTGCTCCCCTGGCTCCACCCAGTGTCTCTGGGGAGGGCGGTCCCCGCGCGCCAGGGACGTCGGCCGCTCGCCGCCTCCGACCCGTACGCCAGCCCCCGCTGCAGTTGGGGGTCCTCTGGTGCGCCGCCGCCACCGCCGCGTGGCCCGCCGCCGTGCGGAGCTCGGCTCTCAGGCGGCCATCATGGATCGCGGCCAGACCACGCCCCCTGCTTGAATTAATCTTAACCACTGGTAACTACTCTGACCTCTATTTCAGTCCATTGTGTTTTTTCCTCCATGTTATTACAGACAGCCACCTACAATATGCAAACCAGCCTTGGCCAGCTCCAACAGAGACACTGTCTACCATAGTCATTGTTGCACCTTATCAGTGCGATGCAACTTGAGGTGGCACAGTGAGGGCAAGATCCTTATATGGGCATACCTGTCACTCTAAGAACTTCACAGTGAAAAAAATAAAACATATTTAAAAATGGAACCCTTTAAATAATCTTATACACTGGTAATTGACAAGATTAGGGCTGCTTTTATATGGTTAGTCCCCCTTCTTTGTTTGCACAATAGAGTTAAATGCAACGAAATGGATTGCACCAATCTTAATTCAAGCATGTGCATCCCCTGTTTTTTTGCAGAGTGAGTTACCTTAAGCATTATTGGGAAGTCCAGACACGGATTTCGAGATTGCTGTATGAAAGAGACTTGGGTTTCATCTCTAATGATGCCCAAAAAGACGAAAACATGCCTGGGGTTGCAGGTCTTCGTTTTTGGGTTGAGCGTTAGCATTCGGCCTGCTGTATACTAAAGTATACAATAGAGTGAGCTCCAACGTTTTGATTTGTTATTTGCAGTGTCCTTCAAAAATCCTTGCTTGCTAGTGGTCAGTTCTGCCTCTTTGTCCTGCCTTTTTCACTTTGGGAGCAGCACAAAGTACTGTGTATTTTTGCTATGTCCTGTTTATCTCTCCTGTAAGGGACTTTTTTTTGGCATTTGTCTGTTTCACCTCAACAGTGTGGGTGCATGTTCAGTGCCCCCTCCCTACCAGCTCCCTCTGTAAACATAAACCAACAGCAGAGGGGAGCTTTTCCAGGGCCAGCTCGTCCTCGCTCTCATTATTTTCAGTCTGTGTGGCAACAAAAGTCCACTCAGTAATTTACAACACTAGGAGCTCTAACTGGAGCAAACACGAGAGCATTGCATTCCAAATGCTTTTTTTTTTTTTTATTGTTTCCTACTCATTTGGTGCCCATCGCTGATCTCAGCCACACAAATGAAAAAAAAAAAAGCGGCACGATCGCGCTATGTAAACCCCAGCGGGATCGCGCTGCGTTTTTTTTCTTTTCATTAGTTTGGCAAGAAAAGTCCAGTTAGGAGTTTACAAAGGTAATAGCTCTAACTCGAGCAAATGTGCGACCTGTTGCATTGAAAATGCTCGTTCTTTATATGTGTCGATTTCAGGTCCGTAGTAAGTGAGGGTGGGTTATATAATTATCTTTACATTTCAGCAGCAATGTGCAATGTGACAAGCACACCCTATATGTTCTAAAATTGCAGCATTTCACCATCAAAACCGATAAAAGCTTGGGACTCCCAATATGTATATTAGGTTATGGCGTTCAGTCTGTTTCTACATACCTGAAATCGAGACAGAGCAGCTGATTAGTTTGCACTCCCCTCTGAAGCGATGGTACCACCCACTTCTGAACTTATGAAATGTGACACAGCTCTCAGACTATAAACGAAGTTTGTCAACGAAAGAGCAGAGCTGAAGTGAGGTCGATAAAAAATTAGAATTTTTGTCAGCCAGGAACAGACAGCCCAGGAGCATTATTTTTACTTGCTTTCTGTGTTTATTTTATGATGTGCTGGCATCCGTCTTGTTTGTCTTGCCGCTTCTTCTGTGGAGAGAGAGAGAGGGAAAATAAAATTATGCTGGGGCTCGCTTAACAGTTTCTAGGACTTGAGCCTAAAAGGAGCGGGAAGTTGTTTTGTATTTGCGTTTCAATAAATAGGCTAGAATGGAAATAGCCAACACTGGTCTTTACACAGCAAGAATGAGGGGGAAGGGTTCCTTGCCCCGTTGAAATACTTTCATTTTGATGTCCGTCATTCACATTTATGGAACGGATAGCCATTTTGTTGCGTGCACAGAAAGTCATGTGGGGGCAGAAGACGTTTCAGAAAATGCACATGGTAGGCAGCAGCATGACTTTTGGCCCGGTTCCCTGAAGTTGCTTGAAGTTATGAGACGGAGGGATTTTGCACTGCAAGCTTTCACATTAAATAAAACCAGGGGAAAAGGAGAGGAAGGGGGAAGAAGAAAATATAATTCCCTTTACAAAAGAAGTTAGTGTGGACACGCTCTCGGCTCACCCCTCCACTTCTATGTGCTCTCATTTTTTCATTTTGCGCTTCAGTGGCACTCCAACCTCCACAAATATTCAAATGATAAGGATCTCATGTCACTAAAGGTATTTGTGAGCGTGCCACGGCAAGCATTCACAAAATTAAAGTTTTACATGCAATTCATAAAAGTTAAATGTAACTGGCACCTTGCTGAAAAATCTCGAAGTTTACCTCGCACATTGCACTGTGAGTTTACACAAAGTGCAAGAGAGTTGATGGTGATGTTAGCCTGTCCCCAGGTGATGTTAGCCTTTCCCCAATCGGGCTCAGCTTGTCGCCAGTGTTATGCCCATGACTTTCTAGAGGAGTCACTGGACCTTGCTGTAGAGATGATTTATTGGGTAGTGCAGCGCATATGTTTGCCACCAGTTCCTTGCCTGGCTTAGGTCCTTCTGCCTGTGCTTGTTGGGATATCCTGCATCAGCCACTCATTTAATATAATAATGCTCTCATGTTTGTTGCACACACTATTTAGATAACTCATTTTCTACACAAATTGCAGTGCTATCTAAGTTTCAAAGCATTAATGTAAACATGCATTAATACAACATGAATACTTACACACTTCAGCAGTTCTAGTCCATACTGGAATTTTACAGTGAATTTTGCAAGTAGATTTTGTGTAACTGTTTAGCTGGAACAGTAGGGCAGAGAGGACCTATGCTCCGTCTATGTACACACAGTGCAATAGATGCTGACTGCGATTATTTAAAAAACAATTAACTGAGTAGCGCCTGCGGACTGCTCTTTTTCATGAAAATTCTTTGATAGCTGTTAAGACTGGAATTGCTGGAATGAATTCCCTGGTTCATCATTAGCGCAGACGTTGGTCAGCGTAGGGCAATCCCTGGTTGGATTCAGGTGCTCTTGGCAGCCACACTGTGCCAAGGGAGATCCTTCTGTCTTAGCAACGCATTGTAATGTGGAGCACCCTACCACGTACTAATGGTATCTGCCAACCCATTCATTCATGCACTCCAAACCACATACATTCACATCAAACCAAAACACGTTGGTAAAAGACATTGTCATTTACAACGCCAATAGCTCTAGCTTTCGCATTGCAAATGCTTGTTTAGAGTTGCTGCAGTATAATAGTTTGGGCTGGAGTGCTCGAGTTGGAGTAAGATTGATTTGTGTGTGGTTGGCCCCTTTGTAACAGGAGACAAGCTAAAAATGATGGAATGAGCAATTCAGTAATTCAAGCATTTTTTTAATGCTAATTTATTTGTCTGCCCATTTTTTAGTCTGCACGTGAGCGATTGTGTCATTGAAAGATAAAACAACAGGTTTTTATGAACGAATATGCCTTGCTTTGTCTTAACAGACACAGATATGCATATTTGTGGGTTTAACTGTTTTTCCATGGTCATCTGACTGCAAGAGCAATCACTTAAATTCTGCATTGTCAACTGTTTCTCAATAGTCATGTGATCTGAGTCACCCTATGCTACGTATTATAAGTTGTAGGTCAAAACATTCGTAACACCATTACGAAATTTTGTACAAAGGTCTACTTGTCTTATTTTTCCTTTTCTTGCAGCCTTTGTTAGTAGGCAGTCTCCCTTACCCTTTTGGAGAAGAAATAAAAGGCATTGCTCATGCGTCTGGAATGGCTTTAGGTAATGCTCATTTTCAAGCAGTTCTAGATAAGCAAATGTATTTTTTTTCTGAAAGTGTGTACTGATAGTACTCCTTCGTCTGGCATACGAGTAAAGAATGTTGCTTTTCTTTCATTTGAGCTACAAAAACCTATTTCTTGCAAATTAAACCGTCTTTATCTTGTTTTTTTAATTCCTTTCTGGAGCTGTTTTGGATGTTGTTGGTTACTATTCTTCAGATGAGCTCTTCCATTCAGATTCACAAGATTTAATGAATTTAACACTAAAGTGATGAGTGTAACACTTTTAATTCCAAAGGCCTTTTCATCACTTTCAAAATCCACGGTTACAAAAGGATATTACAACCTAGTTTTGCAAACCTCCTCTACCTGTCCTCCACTGCTACAGTCCCCCACGCTTACCACACATATTGCCTTATCTTGAAGACCACATTCTCCATATCACATATGTTTATGCCAGAACCCTGTAGACACTGCTAATGCCAACTGGGCGTTCCTAACAAAATGCGAAATGACAAACTTGTGCTTTCCTTGGTTAGGATGGTAATTCTCTCCATTACCAGTGCAATAATTCTCAAATACCTTTTCCTGATACCTTTTTTTTTTATAAAACAAACACTTGCATCACATAACCATGAGCAAAAACTACACGATATCACCATGAGTAAATTCCCTGGCTCTTAAAGGCACTTGTATAAGGGATAGCCTCCAGGTAACAATCTTTTTGGGTTGTTGCAATTCTGGTATCTTTCCCAAATTTACCTCCCCACACAACTGAACATTCACTATGTAGACTTATCTTTTTAAACTTTTGGGCACATCTACACTGCTTATTACCATGTTTTTCTTGGAAGACAGCAAGCCGTTACAAGAGACACCTCAATGCATCATACTTTTCTGAGTATACCTCAGTGACAAAGAACAATAGAACTAAAAGGGAGCCACCTTCTTTGGTATTCCTGAACCCCACCTATCTCTGTCTGCCCCTTGCCCTCCTCATTTCCTCTTTTCATAGTTTATTCTTTCCCTTTCTTTTCTGTCATATTAGAATGTAGACTTACCTCAACTTACTTACCTCCCAAGACCAATCTTCAGCAGTTTTTTCATTCCCCAGTTCACAAGAGCAAATAATAATCAAGGTGGACTGTAACCCAAATGCCTAAAAACAGAGGGCGCTCTCTGAGGCATCAATCCTTTACCTTCATCTCTATTTCACAAGTCGGTGGAAAACCTGACGTTTGATCTAAAATGCTCATCATGCCTACAAGATTGTCAAAATAACTAGATTGGCACAATGGTCAAGAGAACCTTCAACTACAGCTGCTCTTGAACTCCATTCATCTTAGAAGACCGCTGTAAAAGGTGTAAAAGTTGCCTACTCCTACATCCTCAATGCCAGTATCCAAGAACAATAATAGGATCATCTTGAAAATAGACCCGTTATTTCCAGTGCCAAGAAATCCATCAGCTTCCACTGGACTGCCGATCCAGTTCAAGACACCCTGTCTTGCATGAAAATGACAGTCAGGCTCCGTCCCCCACTTGCCCAGATGTAATTGCCCACTCTTGTTAGCTCCTACTCTAATAAGGGGTGCACCCCAGTGCTTAATTTCTAAACCTGTAAGTGCAAGGGCTCTGAGTATTTCTCAGGAAGCTACTGTTGTTGCCACTACCCACTGTCCCTGCCAACACGGTCAGATAATATTCCAGCTGTAAATATGGCTGGACCCACATCTTTTATATATTTTTTCAAGTATATTGATGATCTGTGCTAAAAAAATATATACAGACACTGTGCCACCATGTGGTAGACTGTCATAAATATGCGTTGGTGTTTACAACTAAGTGCTGTTGCTAAGCACTGCTACAAATGGAGCTATAGAAAACATTCGATTTTCTGTCCAGACTGCCATACACTGAAACAGCTGTCTTTTTCTCTTTTCATAAGATCTCTGTTAACTCCAGCTCATCAGAAATTCCAAAACCCATGTTGTAAGGCTGAATATTACATTTAAAGAGATAGTGCCCCATCTTCTGTAATGAGGACCGGCAGTGTCCTACATTCATGTTTAACATGGTTGATAAGAGGCAGAACCTGCACTGGCTGAGCTAAAAATGTTTACGTAAATCATTTAGATAAATCTATTTCTAGTACCACTTACAGTCAAATAAGGGCAAAATGTGGTCCATGGGACAGGTGCTTTGTTTAATTTTGTATGAGCAGTGTATATATCTTGCAATGGCACAATGACCGCAAATACTTAAGTGCCGCCACATCACCCACATACCTTTTTTTGTAGGATGCTTATGTTTTCTGAATATATTTTTTATGTCTTTTTGTTTTTCTTTCTTTTTAGGGGAAGTGATGTTGTTTAACATTTTTTATGAAGTGTTTACTGTTTGCACCTCGATAGTTGCAGAAGACAAAACTGGTAAAAACATATAATTTATCTAAATATGTTGATAAATATTTACATCGCATACAAGCTAAGTACAGTTTTCAATACTGCCACGCTCACAGCATTAGCATTTCGGGGGTGGATGGATGTGTATTCGCCTATATAAAAAGTGAAACGCATCAACAATGAGTGAAGACATCCTCCTGGAAGTGGCCTTAGGTTATAGGACTCAGAAAAATTGTGTATAGTGTTATGCTATGCCCATATGTTTGTGTGTGTGTATCTATATGTGTGTGTGTGTATGTATGTGTGTGTGTGTATGTATATATATATATATATATATATATATATATATATATATATATATATATATATATATATACTGTGTAGGAAGCTTTAACACCGAAGCTCTCACTCACTCAGGAATGTGTTTTGAAAGAACGTTTATTTTATTGATGTTTAAGTGGCTCCAGCTGCTCAGCATTGACCACGTCTGGTGGACGTAACCTGCCTTCTGCAGGACCGAATCTAATATGTATACATATATTGTTAAAGCTGTAGTTCAGTTGAAGATATTTATTTTTGAAGTTCTACTTTGTGTTCGTACCACCAATGTAAACAAAGGTTGAAAGGTTTGAAGAGGCCTGCTCCCTGGTCAGGGAAAGTGGGAGACTTAGAATTACTTCTGGATGTGTGCGGGCAGCCGTCATTAGGAACAGGTATTGCATTGCATTGTATTTGCATTAATGAAGCGCTGAAATGCATTTGCGAATGGCACATTATTTTATGAGAGTGCTATGGTTGGAAGAGTGTATGTCCTGTGCTTGAGGTGGGTACTGTTTTGATGTCATATGTAAGGACCAGAGTTGTGCTCTTACTCTGATTTGTCAGTGCTTAACCAGGAGGCTGAAGAGAAAAGTAGTGATTTATAAGATGCTTAAGTATTCAAGCCAGTGAATGGAAGGTCAAAGAGCATGTGAGTGTGCTGGAGTCTCTGTGCAAAGTATTTCATATTGTGTGTATGGCAAAGAAATTTCAACCCATGTTTCCGCTAGTATATAGCAGTGGGTAAAAATAAATCTGGTTTGGGGTTTCCCAGGAAAGTCAGAAGTTGTAGACCTCCGGTTAGATCACGTGGGCCCCTCTACATGAGGTGTCCTGGGGCTTCAGCACCACAATCTCTTAATCTGTTGACCAAGTACTCCTTTTACCCCTTGACTCACAGGCTAGCATGACAGAGCAGTCCAGGGCTGACCTGGGTATGTGCTGTGAGCTAGAAAACTCAGAACTCAGTAACGCACAACAATAATACTCAATAAATCAATGCTTAGTGCTCAGTCAATGCCTTTACTTTGAAAAGGAAAATTACTTCAATGCACACATAACTAAATACTACACAGATACCACAAATATAATACAGGAGTTCATTGGAGTGAACAATCTGGAACCTCCTCCTATAAGGTACCTTGCACAATAACCAGGATACAAATCACCTACACTGACCACTTACAACAGGGACATCTAACGGTGTAACCCTAATCTGTCCCCATTATCTGTGAGGTACCCTCTTACATTTTTTTACTCCTGAAGTCCTTAACTTGGAAGGCCAGCAGCACACCCACTTAAAAGGATAATAATAATGAAATTAGCTTTTCACAATCAAGAGACCTAGACCTAGGTGCTTTTTTGGGGTTCACAATACACATACAATGTATACAGCCTTTTACAATACTTTTCATGATCATTAAAACAATTCTTCAGTCTTTAACTATTTAAGTGAGGTTACCATCTAGGTAGACTAAGCAGTACTTAGAGAGAGCTAAGAAGGAACAGAAAACATTTACAAGATGTCTTTAGTTGAAGACTTGGACATTAAATTTGACTAGACCTAAACTATAAAACATTGCCCCGAGGTCTGTTCAGTGAGATACCAACATGTATGATTGCCAGACCTAAAGTCGTAGCTGTGCTGCTCTCGATAGAGAGCATAGCCCCTTCACTACCCTTATGCAATGCCATAAGTTTTCATAGAAAACCCTGGAACTAAAATGATAACCAGCTCCAAATTTATGGTCAGACTTAATTTTTCTGTGGCTCAGGCTCCAGCCTACAAGCCGGTTATGCGTCATAAAATAAATAATTACCATTTCACTTGGTTTTCATCATGTGCACAAAGAATACATAAGCACCAGCACACTTTCACAGGGGCCACTGCTCCTTTGTGGGGCATACAACTATTATAGTGTGTGGCAGTGAGGTCTTCAAATCTGTAGGCACCCAGACCGTGCTCCATGCACAGCAGTTCTACTTTGATGTGGGCCAACTTGTGGGAATAGGTTAAATATCCAGGGAACTCATGATCATGCTAATGGTTTTACTACTCTGGACCACCTCCAAATCGCTATCTGTATTATATCCACTGAGGTCATGCCAAAAGTGATTAAGAAGCTGCAGTAGAGAATTGGCATTGTTTGTTTAGCTGTAGTGTATGTCAGTACTCTTGGGGCAGCTGGGGTACAGGAGAGCAAGATCCCTGTGTACTCTCTGACGTGGTTATTTTTTCTAGTTAAGTATATGTTTGATGACATCAAATACGTGTGGCACAGATCAGTGGATTCAGGCATTGTTTTATATCCATTCTAGCAACTGTTATGTAGCAAATCACTCTGTATGCCAAAGATGTGTTACTACAAATGAGTACACATTTCCTTTTTTGTTGGTCTGATAGGGGATGGGAAATTATATGATCATTCTTAATGTCTGCATGAGTTACAATGTTTAGCATAGAAGCGACAATTGAGCATTTCGAAGTTAACTGAGGGAAATTGTACAGCCCAAGGGAATGAAACCTGCCAGAGCCTCAAGGGACCTGGTAGTCCTAGTAGCATTACTGTTTGTCTTACAAACCTAGCATCTCCTGATTGCACTAGCTGGTGGTGCCACTGTTCATCACTGAGTCGTATCAAATACAATTTCACTTCCTGTATGCTGGAAGCAGGTTTCTACAAACATATACAACAAATACAGTTCTGTGACGCTGTTTATACAATGGAAGGTTCTCTCTTTTTCCTTCCTTCATATGGGAATTTGTACCAGGTTGTAGTTTTTATCAAAAGATAGCTCAAGAGGTTATCTGGATTTACAAAGGGCATAATGTAGCTGGAGATTGTTTTTGATGATTCATATCTTCCCAGGGACAGAGTTTCAGGTTTAGCCATTTGTGCAGAAAAATATTAATTCCTTTTTGTAGGAAGGGGATGGTCAACTGTGGAGCCTGCCAGAAGTGAAGTATTCTCTTTTTGAATATTTTTTTTTAATTTACTTGGATGAAAGCTGGGCCTTCGCCATGATGCTCAAGGTTTGAAATATGAGAGCTCTGCAATGGGTGACCAATTAAGTGCTTCAAAAACTGGTGAGCTATCATCAAACGCGTGAATATTTAGTAGTTGTTGTGCAGTGGCATTCTTGATTTGCTGTAGTCATAGCTGTAATGATGTGACACCACCTGGGGTTGAGGGGGTCTCCTAGAACTTCTATGGGAATCCTAGAAAATGTGCCTGAAGTTACGTATAGTGTAGAAAATGCTTCTCATGACTTGGTTTTTCTGGGGAGCTAGGGATTGGCTGGAGTGCATGATCACTTGTAGCGTTCTCAGTTCTGTCAATGTTGTTGCCACTATTCCAACTTCCTGGGACTGGATTGATGAGGTATGGTAGTTCTTTTTATCTCTGCATATCAATATTTTGATGAGTCAGGTTTAAGATGGTTGGTCAGTATCAATTAGTCGATTGCTTGGAGACATAGATCTAATCCTAATCTGTGGCTATTTTAGTTTCAGGTGATTGGAGTGTCATTTACATAACTGCATAAATGTAATATGTAAGTTGAAGGATGTAATTCGAGCAGTTACTGAGCTGAGGTTGACAGTGAAGAAAAAAGGGCAATTATTTGACCCTGTGATGCTTGTGCCTAGGTTTTAAAAGGTGGGTATTTTACTAAGGGAGTTACATGATGTTTTATCTTTCAGCTAGATAGGAGAAGATCCAGTACAGAGTGATTACTTACTCACGGTCTCTGTAAAAAGGAATGGTGATCAACTGTGTTGAATGTGGAAAATACAAGAATTGCAGTAACACTGTTGTGAGTAAATTGTCCTAATGGTGTTAAAAGCTGTGTTCCTGGGTGGAAACCAGTTTGTTGGTCTGAGAATAAGTTTTGTTTTTTTCTTCAAAGAAATCACAAAGGGATGTTAATGCAGGTATTCCTTTAAATTTGTCAAGAAAAAGGCATTTCAAGATTGGTTTGTTGCTGGCGGGTCTGTTGGGTCGGGCTCATTGTGCTTTTAAAAAAAATATATTTGATTGATTTTGCTGTTAAACAAAAGACACAGCCCATAAGGCTGACATTACAATTAACAGTGTGTCAAAGAAAAATAAAAAGAAAATTGAAACTGTCTGCAAACATGATTCCCTGTGCCCCTGACCCAACAGTTAGTATTTAAGTAGTACATAGAGCTGCATACATTACTCAACAACCCATATTCACTTTGGTGACACTCAGCCCGTAAGTGCTCTAATTTCATCATCCAACAAAGAATACCTTGGCTGAATAGGTTCCAGAACAATATCATGGTAATCCAGCAACACCTGCCTTATTTTGGGCTGTTTCTGAGGGCAACCTTTTGCCTTATATACTGCCATCTCCATCCCCATAATATGGTCCATACCACTCTCCTACACTGCCAAGGACAGGGCCAGGGGCTGCAGCCTTCCACTCCCTTGCAATGTCTTGTTTCACCAAGGTGAGGCCTAAGTATAAGAGGGATAAGCAACACTTATTACTGCCCAAAACATTGGTGAGATGCAGCAGAGTTAGTTTCGGATCCATTGGAATTGACCTGGCGAGTACTTCACCCAGACAAGTCGTCACCCTATGCCAGTATCGCTGCAGAGCTGGGCAGCCCCATACTGTGTGTATAAATGTGCCCTCCGCTGTACCACATCAAAGACAAGTCAGAGATGCCACCAAGCCAATGCGCCAGAGCTTATGACATGTGAAATAGATTCTTTAAAGATATCTAAGTTGAATAAGCCGCAGACGGATTGCTATTGAAGCAACATGAGGCGCCCCGAGTGCCTCTGTCCAGTCCTCGTTTTTTAGGGTCCCCAAATCTGTCTCCCACGTGGTCCTGAGAGCCTGGAATGCTTCAGGTTGATTGGATATGTGTTTGCTATATCCGTGCAACTTTATAGTCTCCCAAGTCTCCCATCAACAGTTTACCCTTTACCCTCTAAAGGATTAAATTCAGATAGGGCCTCCAGGTTCACTACACATGGAGTCAGGGCGTGGTGGAGCTGGAGATACCTATGAAACTGACTGCGATGAAGTTAGTATTCTGGTTATAAAATTTGAAAGGGCTTTAGGACAGTCCCATTCCGCATGTCCCCCAAATGTGGAGATCCCGATGAGGTCCCATCGGCGGAAACCTTCCAGGGCGGTCAACTGCGAAAGTAGGCTACACCTCCACAGGGGTGCCTGTTCCGTCAGTCTGTTCCACCACCCTGTCTGGCGGATGGAGGAACGCCACAAGGCGAAGACCAACTTTGTCACCAGAGGAATATTCCTCTCGTTGTCCACTTCATATTAAAAAGACAGGTTATGTACATTTCCCATGACTCATTTTTCCAATGTGTATGCAGGGTTGCCTGGAGAACCATGACACTAATCATTGAATATTAAAAGATGTGATGCATGATGGTATGAGTCAATGTCAGCTGCTGCGATTCCCCCACAATAGGTAGACTGGAAGCATTTGTTTACTGCTATACGTGGAGTCATGCCATCCCATAAGAAGGTCATAAGGAAAGCATTCAGGCAACAAAACCATTTCCTTGGGATATCATATGGGAAGTTCTGCAACTGGTACAGAAACTTCGACAGTGACACCATATTGAAGATGGCGAACTGGCCAGTCAGCGGCAAGACAGACCATATTTGGACATCTTTCCGTAAGTGAACCAGTACTGGTTCCAAGTTAAGTGCCCACACCAGGGTCTCTTTAGGTGATATGACCACGCCAAGCTATTTAAACCCGCAGTCCAGAAGCCCAATCCACACCCCGGGAACCCCTCACTTTCAGGAATTCTCTGGATTTAGATCGGTTAATGTACAGACCTGAGGTCTCCCCAAAAACGCCCATAATCTGTAACACACGAGGAACAGATTCAGCCGGGAAAGAGTGGGGGGAAAAAAAGGACATTGTCTGCATACAACGCTATCCAATTCGATAGTCCTTCTCCCCACTCGAATCCCAGCACCTGTGCGCCAATCCTTATCCAGACCTCCAGAGGCTCTCCAGCAAGAGTGAACTACAGAGGGGACAAGGGACAGCCCTGTAGTGTCCCTTTCTTCACTTGTGACAAGTTTGATCAGGCGTTCCGATGGGGCGATGACAATTCCCGCTGAGGACTAATGTGACCGCGATGAGGAGTACAGTGCACTCTTGGGGAAGTGGGTTTTGGGAAGAGAAAAAGAGGAAATACTAGCTTCTGCTTTGTGGACTGCAGAATCTTACTGCTGGACGATGGACTGCGTGTCCTGTTGGGCATCAGGACTTCTGATTTCTCAAAATACTGGGTTCTTGTTTTTTGGGATTTTGGGTTGCAAAAGAATGACTTTATTAATACATTGAATTAGCATAAACTATTGCAAAATGTCAGTTATTATTTCCTTTTTGTGCATAAGTATCTATAAGGCTGAACAAGTCTCTTCCTCTTTTTACAAAACTTTCAGTCTCTAAAGCAATGTCCAAACTCAAAAACAATCAACTTGACTAAATGGCGTCTTTGTGTTCTGGCGTAATCTCTTGGCAATAATAGTTTTGATAAACTTGCTCTATTTCCTATCTCCTTATTCTCATGGGAGAGCTTGTTACAGGAAATACGTCTTTCCTTAATGTCTGTTTAGCTGTATCTTGGATTCCCACCCAAACTATAAATCACACTAGTTCCCATTGTCATAAATTATTTAAAAGACAGATCTCTGTTTTGTTTCATTTAAGCAATTAATCTTTCTTTACCTTGATATGAAGTTACTTACTTAAAAATTTCAGAAGAACCCAAAAGTTTTTTCACCTTTCTTATTTTCTCTCTTTTATATGAAATATGGGATCATAGGCAGAATATGGAAGAAGCGAGCCGGGACTCTGCAGGAAGCCGACCGGAGGGCGAGGATCACCAGAACTCGACTGGAACTTGACTGGAAGCTTGTCAGAGAACGAGGAACTCTGGAACTCGACCTGAGGCAGGCTGGAGGACAAGGAACTTGACTTTCACTGGAACTCCACTGGAAGAAGGCTGGAGGGCAAGGAACTTGACTTGACTGGAAACAGGTGTGCAGAGCAATAGGTATGAAGCCAAGGAAAGCTTCAAACTCACAAACATCCTTAAATAAGCAAATGTGCATATGTGCTTTTGACAGTTGATTGCTTGTTAAGGAAATGAGCAAGTATCCTCCTGATTGTGGCACATGTTCAGTACAGATCACACTGTGAAGAGCACATGTTTTGGCAGTTACAGTTGGCACAAGTTTAGCAGGTGGAATACAATTTGTATAATCTACAAGCATTGGTTATAATAAGTCAGACGTTTAACAAGCATTGGTTATTACAAACTTGATATTTAAGGATGTAATGAATATATCTAAATAAGTCTGAATGTTGCAAGCAACAGCACCTTACTGTAATCGAGCTCTTGGATGTGCTAGTGTGCCCACAACAGGCACCAGCAACTCGGACCGATGCAGGTAAATCAGTGTACAATAGCTTGAGCTAAGAGAGGAAGTGAGGGCCAAAGTTAAGTCTGTGGAGTAGAGTGATGAGGTAGGTCCAGCTAACAGTATCAAAGGCCTTATGTGTATATCAGTCAAGAGGACCGCTGCCAGGCCCCCCCAGCCTCTCAATCAGCAACAACACATTGTGAAGGTGACGAATATTGTGGCAGGTGGCGCAACGAGGCATAAACCCCTGCCTGATCTGGATGAACTACATAATAATGTGTATCAGCCGGTTTGCAAGTGCCTTAGTCATGATCTTCACCTTCAGGTTGACTAACAACATTGGTTGGTTGGTAGGAGAAATACTCCTCTGGAGGCCTGCCCGGCTTAGGGAATAGCATGATCTCTGTGTGGTGCCAATCGGGTGGGAGTGCCGCATCGTGGGTCGTGAAGTGGATCACCTCTTGCAGGTGGTCCTGCAGTTTGGGCATAAAAGCTTTACAAAATTAGCATATAAACCCATTGACTTCCAGGGCTTTTCTATTGTTTAATTCTGCCAGGGCCATAGAGAGTTCATCTGCACAGTCCAACATGTTGAGGTCAACGGCAGAGAGCACTCTGAGGGGCTTGGCCTGAACAAACTCCACTATTTGGTCTTAGGACAGGACCTCCTGAGGAATGTACATCCCCACAAAATGGGCAGCGAAGCCATTGGCAACACTGTGGATCCTTGAGAAATGTTCCAGACGAATCGGTGGAACCAAAGAGCAATGATGAGTATTCTGACAGTCTGCAAAGCACTTTACTTTATTTGTCTCCCCACTGATAAATATGACTCTGGGCTACTCACCACGAGTGCTTGGCATCGTCCAGAGTTGCAGGAGGAGTCCTCATTGCCTGCGAGCCACCTGCCCATGAGCCACTTGACCCTACCCCTCAAGATGCATCATTTTAGTTTCCAGATCCACCATTGTGTGCATCTTACGGCCCTTCAGTTCTACTCAGTAGCTAATATTGTTCCCCTCAGTGCAGGCTTCATGGCCTCGCATAACATCACCAGTGATGGGGAGGACAGGAATATATGTAAGGAATATTTGGTAATAGAGCGTGCCATATGGCGACAGTAGTACCGATCCTGCAATTGCCAGGGCGATAGATGCCAATGAAAGGCTGAACGGCGACGACCGACCCGTAGCCTCAGAGCCACCGGGGATGGTCCAACAGTCCCCTGGCCAACACTGCAATATCTGAGATTCTATGTTGATAGGACCGAGGAACCAGGAAATAGTCCAGATGAGAAAACTGAGTCATTGTTCTTGATGAGTAGATGTGTATTGGACACTTTTGAGTTCGGAGTGGAAGGTGCCAGAAATTAGAAAGATGATGGTGAAACTCTGCTCAGCTTGACAAAGGTGTTGTAAGAAACCCACAGACCTACTAGCCATGAACAACGCATGGAGTTCTCAGGATGTGAGTTCTTTGAAGGTGACATGTTTGTGTCTGTTGGTTAATATTTTCATCACTGTCTTGACTTCAAATGATTGTGAGTTTGTAGTTTTGAGGGTGAGCTGAAGTTTTAACATTTTACCTTTGGCCACATGTTACTGTTATTATTATTATTGTTAGGGTTTCTCTGCGCCGTGGCACGTAAACAGTAAAGATAGAATCAGAAAAAGAGCCACGTTTTGAGCAGTTTTAAAGCAGGCAAAATCAGGGCAGGACTGCAGTGTAAAGGCAGTCTGTTCCAGTGGTGGGGGAGCAAGATAAGACAAAGATCTCCCACCATATCTGGCCATACGTATACAGTGTGGGCGTAACCGAGAATTCCCACTGTACCTGAGGTTACGAGTGGGCAGGTAAAATTACAGTTTCTGTTGTAGATAGAGGGAGCCGTTTCCAGACAGAAACTAGTGAACTAGGCAAAGAAGTTTAAACAGGGAGTGTTTTCTCACCGGCAGCCAATGCAGGGATTTCAGAGTGTGCTCAGGAGGGGTACGAGGGGGGAGTTTACAGACCAGGTGAGCGGCAGTGTTATGAACCACCTGGAGTTTAGCCAACGAGCCTAATTTGCTGCAACCATAAAGAGCGTTGCTGTAGACTAGCCGGCTTACAATCAGTGCCTTAGTGAGGGTTTTTCTGGTTGGAGGGGCAACCACCTGAAAGCCTTTCTAAGCAGGTGCATGATTCTGAAGCAGGCACCATTAGTGGAACAAGCATGCTGGGAAAGATTCTCACCTATCAAGATGCTCAAATGTTTTACTACCTTTTTGAGGAGGGGCCATGCCCAGTTCCAGAGGTCACCAGTCATTGACCCGTGAGCATGGGGCTTACCGAAAAGCAGAATTTCTGTCTTTTCGCTGTTCATTTGTACCATTACAAGATAATGAGGTAACCCCGTGTACCATTAGGTAGAGGTCAATACAAACAGCAAGTGGTCGACATGGATAGCGCAAACAATTGCTTTGCACCAGAAGAGATACATTTTCAAAGAGCAGAATAATTACTCGTAACTTCACTGATGGCAGATGAAAAAAAGGAAAAGAGAAAAGAACACACTAGAGCCACATATAAATACAAAAAATGTCATATATATAAAATCTACATGACATACACTGTAGTATTCCAAATAAACTGGTTGCTCTGTAATGTGAAAAAGTGATCAAAAGTGCTTGTAAAAAGTGACAAGAAGTGAATATTTACAAATAAAAATAAAAACAATTATGAACGGGTCACAGTGCACAGAGGCAACTACACCCAGCATGTCACCATACAACCATAGCCTATTTACAAACTCTTCAGTCAGACGGTCCACTGCTTATATGACAATTCCCTCCTATTGAGTGATAGTACAGTCCAGGACCCAGTTAAAAGCTTGTTGGCGTTTCGACCCCAAGAGAAGAATGGAAATTCAATGCCTGTAGCATGAGGACAAAAAGATGCGGGCAACCTGTAGAGTAATGCATTAACAATTAACATTGCATCTGGTGTGAACATAAACATGAATTAAAAATGCTCTCAAGAGACCGTTATGCCTTACCTGCAGAGTTCGAGTCAGTGGACCATTCATTGAGTATACAAAACTTTATTGTGGGTAATTGCAGTTATACACCACATCCAAGGTGGCGTCAAATGTCCTCTTATGCTCTATAATACGAAAATGAAAAAAAGGCACTGCATCTAATGCACAATACTTTAGTATACCAGCCCCAACAATATACTTCTTTCAGAAGAGGCACTCACCCAGAGACTCCCAAAGGTGTAGCATGAGTACATTAGATAATCCTCACATCACAATGTGAATAAGGCATTGCCTTTGAATGTACTGCAAAGCGGAGACCTCTTTATACAAGTTGTGGAATGAGCTGTAGATATAAGATTCTCATCGTAGAGCTTTCTTTTTGTTTCAGAGATTTGAAGGAACATTGTTTTTCCTTTATGATATTATACTTTACATATTTTTTCTTAGACAAAACATTTCGTTCATGCCTAAATACCACCTGTTTAAAAAGAGGATTTTGTGAGAAATGAGGTACGATGGAGGTGTAAGATTAGATGGTGTCCTTAAGCCAGTACACAAAAAAGAAAGGTTCCTTATTAAAATAGTGTCTTCATCTAACCTTCCTGAAGAACTAATGCTGGATTGGAGTTCTGTCTCTCATGGTACATTGAAATATAGCACATTTTATACATTTTTCTGGGAGCAACAAAGTCATTAAAAAAATTATTTCCCAGATAAAAAATGAGAACAGTTGCCAAGGAGTCCTAGATACAATTCCAGATACGATATGCAGGTGGGCCTCGACCTGGTGTGGACATTATGTGGGCCAGTGAGTACGTGTCCAGCTGTCTGGCCTGAGAAGTGCGTGGTCACTGTGTGAATACAGTTGGCATCTAACTTTGTGGTTTGTGAATGCATGCTGGGGCCAATCTCCGGGTACCATTGTAGTGTTGCTTCCTATTTGTGGGATCTGATCTAAGTTTTGTGCGACCTGTCGGTCATTAACCTTCAGGCCTGGGTCGCAGAGCCTGACTGACCATGTACCTAGGTGTTGGGGTTGTTAGAGGGTTCATGGTGGGACAATCCAACAGAGGGGATGCGACTTTGTGTATAAAAAATATTTTTCATGTTTAAAGGTGTCTTTTTGTTGTGCTCGTCATCACTGATTAATCCAATATCAACATTAGTGTGCTGGAGGTGTAGCACATAGAGAGATGGTGAGAGCTGCGTAACAGCAGAGACAGAAATGGCAATTGAAAAATGATTGTGCTTGGAGTCTTCATTGTTTTACGCTCCTCCGTGAAGAGCTTCAGTAAATACTTTGCTGGGTTACTGACTGCAAATGAGAGTTTGGGTTGAGATGTTTAGCTTTTTAGGGTTTTAGAAAGGTTAGAAAGTCTAAAAGGTTTTTAGTGTAGAAAACTATGTGCTGGAACCCAAAATATTGCTATTTAGTTTAGTGGTTCCAAAACGTTGTAGACCTATGACACACTTTTTAGAACAGCAAACTTTTGCGACCCACCTACCTTTAAAGGACATGAGGGGGCGATTTGTGAATATAACTAAAGCATTGTGTGGTAGTGCATTGTTATTTATTGAAAGACAGCACATTTTCCATTAGAATGGCCACTAAATATGTGCAGACATACAGGTTTACTGATAAAAAAACATATAACCTAAATGATAATGTGTGGAAATCTGGTTTCTGCAAATATTTATATGTGCCAAGTAAGTGTTGTAGTTTGTTTTGATCTTCTTAAAATCTCTGTTTCTAACACACTTCAGAATTACAAAAAAAAGTGCTTCATTTATGCTTTCTTAACTGCTGGATGCCTGCTGTTCATTTACAAATATTTGCATTTTGTTATGTATAGCAAACAACCTCCTATAATCACATAATTCATTTTAAAAACTCCTCTGACTGCAGTCGGAGAAAAAAAAGTAAACACCAATCCCCACTGTGGCGGCTAGCAACATTTGAAAGTGGTGGGGCGTAAAAGCACATACTACACAAAATTGGAGGTGCTGCTTGCGCTTTGTTTGCAGACACACTGTCACTAACCAGACAGCTCGTATTTAGTTGTCAACATTAAGTGCATTTTACAAAGGAGCAGCTTTTGAAGCTTTTCAGAACACAGAGTGGTTCTGAAAAGGCAGTGTGCAATATAAAAATACGGAAAGTATCGCAACTACACCCTACAGGTGAATTCTATGGGCTGATTCAGCATCTGTCAATGGCACTCTTTTTGACTTATATTTCATGATCACCGAACTAAAACATGCCTTGGCAAAACCAATATATCTGGCTACTTTCTAAAGTGCATGTGCTTCTTCATTGATTGATAGCATATCATAGCCTTATAGGTTAATGTGTGTCGTTCTGTGGGTGAATGTGAGAATGAGACGTTGGCTGGAGGAATGAGCCGATAACTGAGTGCCCAGTAACTGGATGAAAGTGAATGAATGGATGAGAGGGTGAGAGCATGGATGATGGTTGAATACATGATGGATGGCTGTGTCAGCAGGTGAGCACATGCATGGCTGATTGAGTGAGTGCAGGGATCGATAGAGACAAGTTGTTCCAGTTGTACAGGATACAGCTTGAGACTGCAATAAGAGCAATGTAATAAAAATGCTAAGAATTACTAATATTGTGCTAGTTCGAGTATTACATGCAATCTGAATACTACTGTTCCACGACTGCCCACAAAATATGTAAAAAAAAAAAAACACACAAAAAACAACACCGTCATTATTACAGTTCGCCAATTTCACCAGCGATAAGCACCATCAGGTCACGCATGCCCACGAGTTATTCTTCTGTATGCATAGCATTATTTTTATATATGAAGTCCTCAGCACAACAGACCTAAGCACGAAACCTGTATAGCACGGAGCATCTAGGCGCCTACGAATGATACAGGGGTCACAGTGATGATACGTAAGACACAGACTCAGACATTTTGTCTCCACTCTGTTTATTTCAGTCAAACGTTTTAGTCAAGTCACAGTATTTGATGATAGAAGCTCATGCTTCACCTGTAATTTCATGAGCCACAACCATCTTCCACCTTCCAGTCCTTCCATCAATGGTACCTTGAAGGTCATGTAACCTTAAGGCTGGCAGAGGATACGCGCCACGATTATACAACACAAATACCATTGTGGCCCACTATAAAACAACAATGCCATTACATTTCTCATGTGAATCTGCTTTTTGGTGCCCGTTGCGCCAACACAAAAACGTCCTCATTCATGCTTGCAAACCAATCAGCTACCTTAAACGGATGACCCATGACAAACAAAATGCTGCCTTAGAGCTCATACCGCACATCAACTAAATTGTAACACGCAAACAAACGAAAATTGTACATCATTCTTCCACTAGTCAAGAGCATACAGCACCCTCCGCCTGAACACTCCTATAGTTATGGCTTAGAAAAGCTATTTTGTGTGTGGCTACCAGATTATCACAGTTATAGCGTCAGAACTTTATTAGAAAATCCTTTTTTGTTTCATAAGTATGCATTCCCTTGCAAGCCGCAATTATTTATTATAGATTAAAAATAGATTAACGCTTGAGGCCCAAACTGGGAATAAGAGTGAGGCAGAAACTGCTGGAATGCAGTTCCCTAGCGCTTGACTCAGGCAGCGTGACATAAGAGTTGTTTTTTCACGCATGCTGCGCCTGCCCCAGAGTTTTAAATACATTCAATAAATCGTGAGAGACGAGGGTAACCGGCAGTAAAATATTGGTGCGAATTAAAGAAGCACTGGGGCCAACCACAGGGGCAGCGGAGCGTGCTCACAGTCTCCGAAGGTGCACCTCTGCCGGAGCCTCCATGGTTCCCCTGCTTCAGGACCCCTCGCCAGCCCCAGGCAGTGCTTCATCAGCAGAACCTGCCTCCTCGCAACTTTCTCACTCTGCCTCTAGCTGTGCCTCCCCCGAGACCCCTCTGTTCGCCTCTCTGCCCTTCACTGACCCTTTCTGTCTCATTCTTTTCCTCGCACTCTCTCCCTCACGTGTGTCCCTCCCTTTCTCTCTAGCTTCTCTCCCTCTACCTCGCTTTAGGTTCTCTCTTCTGCTCGCTCCGTTTCTGTGCTCTTTTTTCTCGCTGTTTGTGTCATGGATACATCTCTCTGTCATGTCCACTCGATTTTTTTGTTTTTTTTTGTTTTACCCCTCTCTTTTTCTCTGCCTCTCTCAATGGCTTTTCCTCGCGCAAGTCTCTGTTTTTTCTGTTTTTCATGTATACGTGTGATGCGATGTTTCAGTCCCCAGCAGTAGTCATTTATGTTTGCTGGTGTGTTGCTCCACATTCTCCGTGACTTCATTTTCATGTCCATCTTCCTCTTTTTCAATGTCAATCTAAATTGTAAATGTATTTTATTTGTGTAATTAATATCTTTGAACTACCTTTCTCTTAGACTCCCTCTTCTTCTTGCTTACCGCCTCTCTACCTCAGTATTTTATTCCATCTGTTTCTGCCTCTGTGCGCCACTCTCTCTACTTGCTTCAGTGTTCCCTGGTCGCTCTTCTTCTGCTTTTCTGTTCGCCTCAGTTATTTCTATGCATGTGCCCTCTCCCTCACTGTGCACGCTATGCTTTGCGTTCTTCTCCCTCTACCGTAACTGGCCACTGAGTGTGTCGCTATTGCAATACTGTTCATACCGTCTATGCTGTTCACAGCTTTCAGTCTTTGATTGGCCAGTGGGTGGCTGGGCCTGTTGACTATCCCTGCATGCTATACTGTGAAACGACAACAATGGTTACTGCTACACTGATGTGCTGTGTGCCAGCTTCTGTCAGGAGGACCTATGTCAAATACCATACTAAGCAGGATCGGGCCATCCCCTAATGTGCGATTCCACTCCAGTCTCTGGTGTCTGTTCCGTCTGCAGCCAGCGCACAGCCAACAAACCTACCCATTCCTGGAGCTGCTCTCATGCTGGTTTCAGCATGAGACAAGCTCCAGGAATGGGTGGAGCAGGCTAACCCAATGCTCCTTTTTAGACTGGGGGCCTGTGCCTGCCAGTGCTTAATTTGTGCTTGTTGTTTCCGGTGCTGAGCACCGGCACTTATTTTTTAGGGCCGGGGCTTATTCTTCTGCCCAAGCATTTGCTGCGAGCAAGCGACACATATGGAAAAGACAGAGGAAGGGAAAAAACGAGAAAATGTCATAAAGGGAGAAAGTAGAAAGCTGCAAGAATGAGCTGAAGGGGCAGGCAGTGGCATTATTTGGATTGAAGAGGCCTGAGGCGGCTTCAGGATTACACCGCCTCAGTATTCCGTGTTCTCACACTTAATTGCAGCAACCGCGTGTTTAAGAGGAGGGCTGTGCGCACCGGCACCTTTTTCTTTACAAATTAAGCACTGGTGCCTGTTATATACTAGGTAGGATGACAAACAGGTGCTTAGTTAACCTTAAGTTCATACATCTAGAGAACTTAGTACAGAAAAACCAATGTAAGACATTGGGTTATCAGTTGAGAGTTGGTGGGAGCCCCACTCAAGTAATAAACTCTACCCTTGTCAGGGTGGCCCACAAAAGTAATCAAATAACCTTTGCTTGACCCTCTAGGAGCTTGGTACAAAGCA
Source organism: Pleurodeles waltl (assembly GCF_031143425.1). Lineage (NCBI taxonomy): Eukaryota > Metazoa > Chordata > Amphibia > Caudata > Salamandridae > Pleurodeles > Pleurodeles waltl. Next base: position 925,072,304 of record NC_090437.1, read on the forward strand.
GTTAGGCTTAACTTAGCGGCAATTAGTAAAGTATTTATGCAGCATTCAAACAGTAATAACGTAAAAACACAACACAAGGAAAATCCCAAATCAATTTTGAAAGATGGAGTAAATTTTAATAAATGACACCAAAACCACAAAAGGTAGAACCGGAGTTATGACTTAATTTTTTTTTTTTTTAACTAAAAGTAGTGTAGAGAAGCACAAAGTGCCAATCGTAGTTATGTGGTTGCACTGGCCCAGGTCAAAGTCAGGAGTTATAACTCACTGCTAAGTCGCGCAGGTCAGATACAGGAATCAGGAGTGCCCCAGGGGAAAGTTTACTTTCTACTTAGTCCAGTTCCATGCAAGCCTCAGTCAGAGCATGGGGAGATCATTGTTGATGCGAAGACCGGTCGTCATTTGAGGGTTGACCGCTGGGGGATCGTTGTTGTTGTGAAGTGCTGGTTGCCGGTTGGAGCTTCACATTGGCAGGAAACGTATGCAGTCCTTCCTGACACTAAGAGCACCATGCAGGTGAAGTCCAGAGACTATCTGGGAAGGTCATGTCGGCTGTCAGATGCAGCTCCTGCACTGCCCTCGGTGAAGTCCAGTTGTGTTCATGAGGAGACAGGGAATGGTTCTTTGCGATGCAAACAGCCCAGGACTTCTGGATTTTCACCTGTCGTCCAGTTCTTGCAGTTCTGAAGTAGGAGCAATATACTCTGGCACCAACCAAGGGTCCAGGACCTGGGAAAGCACTTCTTGCGGGGTTAGGACTGATTGCAGCAGAGGCCAGAAGGAGGATTCGGGTTGGCCCAGTTATTAGCGGTCACCTGGACATTTGCAGGGAAGGCTTGTGGTTAGCCGGTAGCTAAAACAAAAAGTCAGCCAACTGGCCCGTGGAATCTTATCTGGGATCCTTGGTTCAAGGCAAGCAGGTCTAGTCTTCAGACAGGAGAGCAGTCCTGATTCTCCACAGGTCCAGGAAGGTTCTGATGAGAGGTTTTGAGGGTGCAACCTTTACTCCCAGTGCCAGCCTGTGTGTGGGGGTCTCCTCCTTCGTCCAACCCTTTTAATTGATTTCAGGCAGCTCTTCTATTTATTCTCTACCCGGCTCCTCTTTGTCCAGTATAACAAAGGGAAAGCAGGACTAGGTAAGGCCTGCATTTGCCAGTGACAGGGAAGGCAGCTTCAGAAGTCCGTTAGGGGTGGGCACAGCTCTCCGTTTTCTCTTTGAAGCTCTGGAAGATCTGATTACAACCCCACAGGTCACCCTGCTCAGGAGAGGCACACTCTTCCCCAGACCCAAGGTCCTTATGTCCCCTATTTCGAAGGAATACACATCACACCACAGGAGTGCCGTGAACAGTCATGTGACCCTGGACACCGGCAGAAAAGCACATTTGGTTTAGGCAGAAAAAGGCCAACGTTCCCGAAGTGGCATTTTAAGAATAGTACGTTATAATTCAACTTAAGTATTAAAGAGGATTTAATCAACTTTATTATTAAAAAGGGTTTTAAAATGTAATTCACTTTAGTTGAGGATTTTTTTCTTTATGCTCCCAAACTGAAAAGAACTTTTCAGTGCCAGGACATATAAACCTTAAGTACACATGTCCTATGTTTTAAATACCATGCCTTTGTGGTCTGCCTTATTGGTGATGTATAAGTTTCAAAAAAGAAGGTTTAGGCCTGGCAAATGGTTTATTTTGCCAGGTCAAAATGACAGTTTAGAACTGCACTGCAAGCTGCAGAGACGGGCTTGAGACATGTTTTACAGTGCTACTTTAGTGGGTGTCGCAATGAGTGCTGCAGCTCACGTGTAACTTACAGGCTCCATGTACATGTAATGCCATTTACTAGGGAGTTATAAGTAAATGAAATGACCCCTCCTGTTCACCGCCCTGCTCCTGGCACTTTTGATCCACTTCCTCCTACTTCAGATCTGCTTGGCCCTTCTGGCCCTTCGAATTCCTTTGGACACTGTTCTCCTACCTCTGGTCTTACTTGTCTTCATCTGGTTGTGGTTCTTCTTGTCCTTGTTCTCCAAGTCATGGTCCCTCTGCCCTGGTTCATCCGGTATTTGTGGACCTCCCAGTGGCCTCTTAGTTGGTCCTTGTGTTTCTGATCCTGTTTCTCCTGCCCAGGTCCACTTTCCATTTCTTTTTCTTCAGCTCCTAGGTACTCCTGCTTCTGGTACTCCTATCTCTGGTCTTCCAGTTCCCCCTGACGCTGATCCTGGTCCTCTTGACACTTTTAGCACTGATCTTTGTAGTTCAGTTCCTCCTGCTCCTTCTAATGATAGTCCTTTTAGTGTTTGTCTTCCTCACCTTGCAGGGCAGATAAAAAGTCCTCCACATCTAGTTCCTATTGCTCTTCATGGACCAATACCAGGTCCTTCTTCCTCTCCTATTTCTGGTCCTTGTCCTCGTTCTCCTGTTCCTGGCCCTCCCCCTGGACGTAGTCCACCTGCTCCCAATCCATATGCTCCTGAATTCCTCTAGATTTAGGATTACTTCTTCTCCCCCTTTGATTTTCCTGCAGCTCAAGCTGGTGGTTTTTCTAGTGATTTGGGGCCCTGTTCCTCCTGCTCCACTTGTATTATACAATGTGTTCCCTGCGTCATGTATGATTCCTTGAGTCTGTCTTGCCTTCTTACTACACAACACTCTGCATGCTGGAAACTGTTCTAGCTTTACAGCATTACAAGCAAAGCTGTAACTCACAGAATTGATTTGCACTATGACAGGTGAAGTGGAGACATGAGTGACCAGTCGCGGCCCCTAAGTAGTCCTTCTAAAAATGCTCCAGAGGCACCCAGAAGTCCATTGATGGAGCATGTCATTCACTTAGACTGAAATAGTCCTGACCTACTGGGTCCCGATGGTGTGGAACTTGTCACCTGAGGCGGAAAGAACAGTGTTACACAAGGCAAGCAGCCTTGCCAAGTACAAAGCATCAGGGGTTAGAATAATCCATTTCAGTGCTGCTGTCCTCATCACCGCACTAAAATGCATAAGTCACGTATAATGATAGACCTCCGCTCACTTTGTACAAAGAGGCGCTTGTAGGAAAGTCTACTATTCCACTATTTTAGTATATGGTTTATCTCCCCCCCACCCCCAATAGTGTCCTAGCTATTTTCTGCTATTTTTTGCCAATGCTTGTTGTTTTCTATGATAATTCCTAATACTTACTGGGGAATATATAGTGTGTACTTACCTCCAGTTGGGTGGTTTCCTATAAGTAATTTACTTCAGTGTTACTGTAATAAAGTATCTTTATTTTTGCAACACTTTAGTTCTTTTCATGTGTGATAAGTTGCTATGTGACTGCTGTGGTATTGCAAGTGCTTTACACGCCACCTAGATATGTCTTGGCTGCTAAACATAGCTACCACTAGAGAGCCCTTGCTTTCTAGACACTGTCTTACTAACTAATAGGGGTTGCCTGTGTATGAAAGTTCTCCTTTTGGCATGGTTCCCCCCACATTTTGCCTGATTTTGATGCTAACTTGACTGAGTGTGGTGGTATCCTGCTAACCAGGCCCCAGCACCAGTGTTCTTTCCCTAAACTGCACCATTGCTCCCACAATTGGTACACCCCTGGCACACAGCTAAGTCCCTTGTAAAAGGTACCAGTGGGACAAGGGTCCTGTGATCTGGGAGGGTCCCTAGGGGGGCTGCAGCATGTATTATGTCACCCCAAGTGACCCCTCACCAATCACATGCACACTGCCATTGCAGATTGTGTGTGCTGGTGGGGAGAAAAAGGTAAAGTCGACAATGCATCCCTCTCAGGGTGCCATGCCCACCAACCACTGCCTGTGGCATAGGTAAGTCACCCCTCTAGCAGGCCTTACACCCCTAAGGCAGGGTGCACTATACCACATGTGAGGGCATAGCTGCATGCCCCTACAGTGCCTAAGTCCTTTCTTAGACATTGTAAGTGCAGTGTGACCATACTAAGTACATGGCTGGGAGTTTGTTATTACAAACTCCACAGCTCCATGAAGGCTTTACTGAAGGCTGAGAAGTTTGATATCAAACTTCTCAGCACAATAAACACACACTAATGCCAGTGTTGGATTTATTGTACAATGCACCCAGAGGGAATTTTAGAGATGCCATCTGTATTTTAACCAACCCTTTAGTGTAAGGCTGACCAGTCTGTGCCAGCCTGCCACTAAAAGACAAGTTTCTGACCCCATGGGGTGAGAGCCTTTGTGCTGTCTGGAGTCAGGAACAAAGCCTGCTCTGGGTTGAGGTGCTTCACGCCTCCCCCCAGCAGGAACTCCAACACTTGGAGGTGATCCTTTAAAAGCTCAGGCCTTCCGTTACAGTGCCCCAGGGCACTCCAGCTAGTGGAGATGCCCGCCCCCTGGACGAAGCCCCACCTTTGGCAGTAAGTCCGGTGATAAAAGTAGGAAAAACAGGGAGGAGTGACCACCCCTAAGGAGTCCAGAGATGAAGTGGCTCCCCTCCATGCAGAATCCTCCATCTAGGTTTAGAGGACAGGGACCAATAAGGTTAGGAATGTGCCCCCTCGCCAAATGGAGTGGGCACAGGAAGGGTGTAGCCACCATCAGGGACAGTAGCCATTGGCTACTGTCTCTGACCCCTGTAACACCACATAATCTAGGATTTAAGGGGCACCCCTGAACCTAGCTCACCAGATTCCTGGCAACCTCAAGAAGAAAAGAAGCAAGAAGGAGTGCTTAGCTGACCCCAGCAGAGAAGACTCCAGACACTAACTGACTTGGCCCCAGCCCTACCGGCCTGTCTGCAGCTGCACCAAAAAGGCGACGCATCCTGCAGGATCAGGGACCTCTACAAAACACTCAGATGACTGCCTGCCCAGCAGAGGACCAAGAGCTTCAGAGGACAGCGGCCCATTCGCCGAGAAACTCCAAAGAGAGCTCCAGAACCACCCTTGACCTGCAAGCCCTGCCTACTCTGCACCCGATGCCCACAGCCCGTATCCAGGTGGCCATCAGTCCAGAGCAGGTCCCCAGACGATTCTGACCTTGTGTCCACGCTGGGTTGACCCCTCCTGACCAACACGAGGACGCCTGCAGCCTGAAACCAGAGGACCCCCCCCACAACTGCGACCAGATCCGACGAAGATTCTTGACACCCAAAGGTACCCCTGCACCCGTAGCCCCCAGGCTTTGGGGAATCCAATCGACTGTGCAGCAACGTTCAGAAAGCGCCCCTCCTCTGTCCTGCCAGAACTGCTGCCTCCGCCCTGGGGGACATTTTGCATTTGCTGCCGGAATATCTTGTATTTAAAAGAGGATTAGCTGAACAAGTTCACCAAAACAGCTAAGCTGTTCCAATCCATGGCACAGCTTCAGGCACAAGTAGTTCGCCCTGGTACATTTTCATTTTCATTCCAGTACTTGCAGTGTTCCTAGTTTCATTATAAACTGTACAATTGCATGTGTATTCAAAGAAAAAATATAGACCTATCGATCGCAGATACAGTTTTTTCTCCATTAGCTTGTTATACAGTGGCACTCGGACAGTCACATACGAAGTACCCAAATGCCGCATGTAAGGACACCGCAGACAAGGAACTGTCATACATTTATGTTCTGAAAGTTTGCCCTCAATGTACAAGAGACATGGTGGATAGTGAGAGTGAAGAGTGAAGGAAGGGACAGAATGGAAAGAGGGTGAGGGAGACGGGGAATAGCGACACTAGGGCCTAGAGACAGTGAGAGACAAAAGGGTGATAAGAATGACCAGCAAGGAGACAGAGATGAAAGTGAGACTTAAAAAAAGAATCCGAACAGGGAAGAGGTGGCTAGAGATGGCACAGGAAGGTGGATAATGGAATGCAAGATATGGGGTAGAAAGAATATAAAGCTTAGGGAAAGAGATGGCATGAAAAGGTGTGAGACATGGGAGAAAAGATAAAGTAAGGCATGGGGTGGAAAGATATAGAACAGAGGAGTGAGGAGGTGCATGGCAGGCGAATTGTGAGAGACAAAATGCCAACGCCTGTCAGGAGAGAGGTAGATAACACAGCACAGAAGATTGAGAATAGCAATGAGAGACGCTGGTGAAAATGACATGGGAGAGGCTCAGATTTAGGAATAGAGGTCATAGGTTAAGAGATATGGGTGAGGCGAGCAGACATTATTTGACTACGGGTTGTGCGTTTGTGGCATAATATAGCAGACACGTGGATTATTTTGCTGTGTAATACATTGCGTTCTAACAGTATGACATCCTTGAACGCTGCATCAATCATATATAAACTTAACCTGTGTCAAAATAATTGTATGTCATAGTTAAACAACTTGCTTATTTATGATACAGTGGTGTACCAATACCTTAGTAGCAGGACTTTTTGTTAGCGCATAGGATTTATTTTTATAACAAATATTAAGTTGCACCACGAAAATGCAATGTTCTTTTTCTAGAAGCAACAGGCAGCGTTTCATGACACTTGGCAGCGTTTCATGGTACTTAACAGCATGTGGTGGGCCCCATGCCTAATTTGGCAAGGTACCTCTGATCCTCTGCTGTTAGGGTGGGTGGGTGTTAATTATGATGAGGATCATTATGAGGAGGGAGAAAGAGAAAAGTATGCCCAAAAAAAGACATTCTTAAAATAGTCTTATTTGGAAGATACTCTCTCAAACACTAAGGGCTTGATTTAGAACTCGGCAGACGAGTTGCTCCGTCATATCAGTGACAGAGTTCCGGTCAGTCCAAATCTTTTGCTTGAAAGTGCAGTCTTTCTGTGAGAAGCTATAACAAACATATGTTGCCAGTGTACCACCTCTGTTCTTTGCTATGCTGAAACCACCCTGGTTTCCCTGAAAAAAATAAAGAGTTGCAAACCAGCAGTCATGGAACACGGCAGGAACTCAGCACACACAGCTGGGGTGCTGCACTGCTTAACGGATTGCTTTGCTGATGTTGGCCTCCGTGCTCCCGCACTGGCTGGGCACCCGCACTTCCTGGGCACGGCACAAGAAAGGTGGCTGAGCGGGAGCTCGGGCACGCACCTTACCTTACAGGGAACAGAGATTCTACCAGGTGCGATCAGTCTCTTGGTCTCAGTAAAGACAATTACAAAAATGAATCTTCGAGAAATTACTTGCAGTGAATTATATTGTAATACAAGGTACAAATCCATGCTGTAATGAGGTACCTTTTATAAAGAGTAAAATATTCGTTCTCCTTTTATATGTGCTTGTGCTAATTTATTGCATGTCTGTAAGTGGCATCTTTCTGAGCTATTATATTCAAAGCAGGTTGTTCTATTCGAAACAGTGTTGGCTGCGGATTAGACCGGTCCCTTGGTAAATGAGCAAAGAAAGAGATGCCTCATGTTTGTTTGAATGAGTTACATACAGGAAATGTACATTGTAGGTCAATACATATGATGGTTAACCAATACAAATACGTTTTTTTCATATTACCAGGCAAGTTGTTGCATGCAAGAAACCTTGACTTTGGGCTATTTCTTGGGTGAGTATGAACCTATCTGTGTAGCCCTTGCATCTCCCAATGTGTGTGACTAGTACTGTTTCATCTAGGCACTAGATGGAACCATCCAGCACATTGAGATGGCGTCCAGTCGATGAGGTTTAACAGCTCATCTGTACAGTAGTGTGCACATTCAGGCTTCAACTGCCCGAGGGTTAAATTACACAGTCATTGGATGGTATAGTGCTGCTGTGAGACCAGTCTTCCCAATGTGTGAAATCCTACTCTTAAAATGCTTTCTTTGGCTTTAAATTCATCTTGCGGTTTTCTCACACTCTGCGAATGGCTGCATCATCACTGGATTCATACAGATGACCGCACCAATAAATTGTGTACTCCAACATTTTTTTTATTAAATATTGTTAAACAGTTCACTTTCATATTGCAATTCCCTTGCTCTTGTTTGAATGTACAGCAGTGCGTGGTCTAAAGATAAGAAATGGGATTGGTGAGTTTTTCACAAATAACGTAACTAGCATGCTCTATGTTGTAACTCCTCAAGTCCCAAATGTCTTTCTTTCTCCTGACCTTTTTCTCATACTATTCCTTCTAAAAAGTTTAGCACCAAAGTCCTTCTATCACACGAGGGAAGGAAAATTAAAAACAATCAAGTGGATACCAAGGTACATAGATGATACACAGCCTGATTGCATCATGGGGCATTTACTAGTGGAAGCTCATAGTCCCTATGGTGGTCATCGGAATGGGGGAGTATAAGCGTTGTTGAAGGGGAGCACGTTCTCTAGCTTTAAAATTGGAAGAGATGAAGCTTCCTGTTTCGTGTGGGGCAGCAGTCAGCCACAGACCTCTGGAAAGGTAGGATACCAAGGGACCCCAAGCAAACTCAAAATTATTGAACTCCTCTAGAAGGATGCCTTTCATTCTCTCCCTTGTGAGAGCTTGCCACAAGAGAGCGTGCCAATGTGTCATTGTCGGGCCTCCTTTTTCTTCCAATCTGCGGCTAATGCCATTTTGGCTATGCCCAAAGATAGCCACATGATGGCTCTATCACTACGAGTTTGTCATTTAAGGTATCATCTCATAGGCTCAAAAGCACAAACCCCATTGCATTTGGGATCAGATATCCTAATATGTCCTTGATTCAGGCAAGTATCTCAGTCCAAAGGGATGGTTCATTAGGCATTCCCACCATATGTGGCAGAAACCCCCCAGAGTCCCCACCCACTCCAGCACAGGCCTGAAGTGTTGGGAAAGGTTTTCTTTCAGCTTAGTGGGATACAGATACCAATCAAAGAATATTTTGTAGTGTGCTTCTCTCAGACCTATAAAGTAGTTAAATTTCGGGAAAATATCTCCATAACTTGCTCCATTTTACTTCAGAAATGTCTTCCTTGAGTATATGTTCCCAGAATGTTACATGTCGCTGTATTGAGGCAATGAGCGAAGAGAGCAATAAAGAGCATAAAAAGGAGTTGTTTCACCTTGTGGCTCCCGATTGTCTAACAAATTGCGAAGTGGGGGTAAGATCTCATGTGACGGCTATTATGACCTCGGAGTGTAGTGCCCAGTGTCTCAGTTGTGTATAAATAATGGTAATGCTCTGTGTCCGGAAGGTGAAAGATCCGCTGGCCAATCCACTCCCATTTGGAGAAGCCTTCCAGTTTGCTGACTTCTTGCAGTAGGTCACTGTCGTAAAGGGGCTTCATTTCAGTAAGTGTGCATTTGCATCCCAGTGCATTGTTTGCCTCTCTCCAAATCTGTACAGCCAATTGGGTGTGGGCTGGTAGCACACTTTCCATACGTCACCTGTACAGGGCTGTTACATGCTTCCTTCGTCCTGTCTACGCAATATACCGGCTCCTTCCGTCTGAGAAGGCCCAATCATTTATCACTACCAGTTGCGAGGCCCAGTAATATTTAATACCATCTGGGTTTGCCAGGGCCTTGTCGTACACCTGCCTCTGGAGTTGCTTAAGGTGAGGTGTGGGATTGCACCACTCCCAAGAGGATACTGAGTGTGCAATCGATCCACTGGAAAAGCCCTGGTGGGATCCGGTAAGGTGTGTTCTGGTAGATGTAAAGAAGAGGGGGGAACTTTCATCATTTGTTACATCTATTTGCAAGCAATCTATCTGCGGGAGGAGGTTTTTCTTTTAAGGAAACCCTGTGGGTCCCTGGTGACATGGATCCTGAGACCCCCTTCCACAGCCACTGGTGCCTCACAGCACAGGCCTCTTCTTAGTGGGAAAACTACAGATTTGGACCAGTTGATGCAATATCATGAGTGGTCTCCAAAGATCTGGAATATTTGCAGGATTCTATCAATTGAGAGGGTTGGTTGGGGTAGGTAGAGCAGCACATCGTCACGTAGAGAGACACCATTTATGCTTACACCTTGCACCAGTGGGTCTTCACACCCAGGTCGCTATTGGTTCTAGTGCCAATGCAAAAATAATGGAAGAGAGAAGGCAGCCGTGTCTCGTTTCCCTGTGCAAAGCGAACTGGTTAGAGACTGCACAATTCAATTTGACCCTCGCCAATGGTTCTTGATAGAAGAGTTTAACCGAGTTGCAGAATTTAGTTTGAAATCCTAATTTCTACAGTGCTGCGAAAATATAGTTCTATATAATACTATTGAATGCCATTTTTTGTGTCTAAGGCCATCAGGACTGCTTCCTATGCTCTGAGGCCAGTTGTCATATGCAGCGCTTCATCTAGGCGGTGCCGGTTAAGCTGTGTGCTTCTATGGGGCTTAAAGCCCTATTGGTCTTGGTGGATTATTGAAGTAAAGTCTATTTGCTGGGGCTTTTGCAGGACTTTGGTCTTGACATTTAATAAGGATTTCTGTCTGTAAGAGCTACAGCTCATTGGTGGTTTACCTGATTCATGGATGACAATGATTGTGGCGATCATTTGGTCGTGCTGGAGGGCACCGTCCTTCAGAGTCACCTGGAAGATGGTCAGGATGTGCAGGGCTATCTTGTTCATTAATCCCTTATAGAGCTCCACTGGAAGCTGGTTGAAGCCTGTGACGTTTCCTGATTAAAGGTCTTGTGTGGCAAATGCTATCTCGGCTGTTGTTGGGTCAGCCTTCAGTGCCTCCCTCCCAATTCTGGACAAGTGGAAGCTAACTGCTTTTAGGAAATCCACACAGTCATTGGCCGACATTGTTGTAGTGGGTTGGTATAGCCCTTTCTAGTACGCGTCAAATGTGTTAGCTATATTCATATTAGCTGTCTGAGGCCCACCCTCTTCATCCATCACCTCAAGCACCCAGGACCAGGCATTGTCCCGCTTTTCTAACCAGGTCAATAGTTTACTCACTGCTTTGTCGCCCACATTGTACAGTTGGTGTTGCATAGCTAAGGCAAAGAGTTGTGCTCTCTCCTCCACTAGATCCCTCAGATCACTCTGTCTGAGGAACAGTTGGCAGCGGAGATCATCTGAGTTCTCCAGTAGTGCCCTGGACTCTAGTTCTTTGATGTCTCTTTCTGTTTCAGTACATTTACGTTTTGTGTTCTTTTTAAAAAAACTTTTTTTTTTACCTTCTATGAGGTCCTGAGCTTGCCCTGTATGACTGTTTTATAGGCCTCATATGGGGTGCACGCGGAGGCAACTGTCCAGCATTTTACCGAAAATAGGTATCTGCCCCTTCCTTCAGTTTGACCTTGTTATGTGTATCCCTCATATGCCATAGATCTATCCTGGGAGCTAGCACAAAAGTGTGGCCCGCATCCTGGAGGTGGACCGCCTCCAGCGACTGGTTGAAGATCCCTCTGGGCCTGATGATAGTCGCTCGAAATTTAACAGCATATGTGCACAGTGAAGAGTTGGTCTGTATGTGAGAAACTTGTGTGTTGCAGGGAAGTACATGTAGCCTTATGTGTTTGGGTTATCTAGGTGCCATGGGTCAACTAGCCCCAGGGCATCCACCAAAGAGCCCAGTCCTCGCCCCACATGGCAGCATCTAGCATCCTGTATAGGCCGGGGCCCAGAACAGCATTGGTATGACCCTCCACTCTGAGAAGCCCTGGAGGCATTTTTAGGAAGAGCACGGGGAGGGTTTGAACCTGGACCTGGCGAAGAGGCGGTATGTATAAGGATCAGTGTTGTGCCTTCCCAAGTGCCTGACAGGTAAAATAGGTGCCTGTTGGGTCATCCCAGGTGCGTGTGGGATATATTTCTTGATTAGTATCCTTGCACCTAGTGAATCGGATGGATAGCCTACATGTGCTAATAGTTTGTACCCAAACCTGTCCAGGGCTTTGTAGTTTGTCCTCCAAAGGTGTGTCTTCTGGATTAACACCAAGTCAGGGTGTATGTTTGCGGATGTATTAAAGGACCAATGCCTGCTTGATATTGCCGCCAGGACCATTCACATTTCAGGTCCATACGATCAAACTACACTGTGTTAATGTTGCCGTTGGTGTGATACTAGTGGGAATCCTCTGCACCATGTCCTAATGGTATGTCAGCATTGAGACATGGCCTACCAGTGGCCATTGTATAGAGTACGCATACCGCATTTGGATAGTGACCTGAGCTGCTGCAACCATGTTCCAACATACAACAAAACATTAACAGATCAACCTCCTCATTAAACTCCCCCCTTCCTGCTACCCTGCACTGTGAGTTGAAAATCACCCCCCCTCAATTTGAAGCTAGCCTGTTCCCCCAAAAACTCAAACATATGTGGGTGTTTCAAGGCTGTTGTGCCGATTTAGACCAGTATAACTTCTATACTAAATGGTTACCCCATCTGTATAGACAGCAGTGCATACCCCTTACAGTCAAGCTTGTCTTACCCCCACCGACTGATTTTGCCCCCAGAAAAAGTCACTGTACCATGCGGCTTAAGAGTCCAGTGGAGTGGCCCCCCTACAGTTGCACTTCTGCATCGCTGGGATCTCGCTGCTTCCTCCAGTCCAGCCTGGGATCATTTCTGTACCATTTGGCTTCCCTTCTGCCCACGCCTTGCTACCCCTCAAGCCAGTTCCAATCTTCCTCCAGTGTGGTGAAGTGCCAGGTTTTCCCTTCTGCAATTACATTACATTTTGCCCAGCAGAGCATCTTGTATTTCAGTTCTTTGTCTTTTAAGGCCTTCTTAACTTCCTCAAAGCTTCTGCGCTGCCTCTGTATCTGCAACGTGGAGTCTGGGACTAACCAGGCAATACCATTTTCAACATGTAAGTCTCCATGTGTGGGAGCTGCCTGTAGCATCGTGTTGTGGTTTCTATAGCTAAATATTCTAGCAATTATTGTTTGTGGAGGAGCACTTGGACGTGATAGGGGCCCTGCGGGCCCATTCCACGGCCAAAGAATTTGGATAATCTTTTGGGGAGGAGAGTCTTGAGGACCAGGGCTTCCAATAATAGCGTTACGCTGGGACCCTCCACTCCCTCAGGGATGCTCATCACCTGAATGTTTTTCCGTCAGGCCCTGTCTTCTTGGTCTTCTAGCAGTGTAACAATTGTTTTGTTTTGTCAGACTTTGTGTCTCTGCCACCGACAGCTTTTCCATGACCTTGTGAAGGTCTGCCCTCAGACGGTTCACCTCCACCTTTACAGCGTCAAGCTTGAGTTCAAGTGAGCCCATGACATCCTATCAAGCAGGGATTGTTCTGTAGGCCGCAGAGATCTGGATGGTCGTGAGCGGTGTCTGCCACCTTGGTTTCCTGATGCGGCCATGGTCACTGTGTATTTGTCCAGGTTATTAGACTGTGCAGGACGGGGCCCGTGATTCCAGACTATGTCCACCTACGCTGGGCTCTCCCAGGTAGCGGTATTGAGGTAGGTGTAGCCGACTCCTAGAGATGAGGGCGTTGTTGGCCACCAAGGGGAGCAAAGCTAGAGTATCAAAGAGTGAATGGGGCAACCCGGGATCTTGCACCCATGCAACCCTGCACTCTGGTATCCGGTTGATAGGGCTAGTTAGTACCAGGATGTACTGGACTCAGGTGGGGGGAGAGGGTGGAGGCGAAGCTCCTATATCGATTGGAGGGGCTCGCTTCTGTATATCAGGGTGCTTGCTGGTAGTGTCTCTTCTGGGCCCCTCCACCCTCTAGTTGCCAGCGGGCCACACAGCAGTGGCCCTCTCCCCCTTTTCTTCCCTCACGGCCACACAGAGCCCCTATATCGCTCAGAGGGGCTTGCTTCTATGTAGGAGGTAGCTCACTGGGAGATACTCGCAAAGGTATGTTAGGGTGATTGCCAGTAGTGTCTCTTCTGGGCCCTTCTGCCTTCCAGTTCCTGGCAGGCCAAGCAGCAGGGGCCCTTTCCCTCTTCCCTTTCCCCGGGGTGTTGTACTAAGGGTGCGCATGCCCTCCCTTCACTTCAACAGGATCTAGGGGATGGCATCCCTCTCCCCCTTAGTGTTGCGCCCTCCAGGGCCGTCTAGTTCCTTCGAGCGTTCCCACGCCCTGCATGGCTCCCAGCCCCTTAATCCCTCATCACCCCATTGGGGTCAGCCCGGGGGATCGCTCCTGGTGTCCTACCTGGGCTCACTTTGTCAGGTGCTCGTTGCAGGTGGGCTACAGGAGGTAGCCTTTCTCTGGAAGTGCTGTCGCCTGAGTCGGTACTACTGCATGACATACGTTGTCGGCAGCTGGCCATTGCCCAGGATGTGCCGCAGTCAGTTGGGGGGCAACTGCTCTACCTCCACCCAGATGATGTTTCACAGTGCCAAGAATACCCAGATGTTGCAGCATTCACGTCCAATAGTAAATAGCATTGGCAAAGCCAATAGGTCTCGGCAGTGGCCGAGCTTTTGGCATTGTCAATATGTTTTAGCAATGCGTAGTGTAGACTGGTGTTGCATGGAGTGGCGTTGTGTGGAGTGGCGTGGTGTTACGTGGCTTTGCATGGCAGTGCGTGGTGTAGATTGGTGTGCCGTAAAGTGGAGTGCAGTTGCGTGGAGTGGCACCACGTAAAGCTGAGTGGCGTTGCCTTGAGGTGAGTGGCATAGAGTTGGGTGGAATAGAGTGGCATGGCATAGACTGGTGATGCGTAGAGTGGCAATGCGCAGAGTGGTGTAGAGTGAAGTGGTGGTGAGTGGAGTGATGCAGAGTGGAGACCAGTTGCATTGAGTACAGTGGAGTGGTGTTACATATGGTAGAGTGCACTTGCATGGAACGGCGTTGCTTAGAGTAGAGTGGTGTTGCATAGTGTGGATTTGCATTACGTAGAGTGGGGAGGTGCTGTGTAAAGTGGTGCTGCATGCCGTTAGTGCCCTTGTGCGACCGAAGAGGCATAGCATAGAGTGGCTTTGGAGCAGAGTGGTGTTGCAAAGAGCAGAACGGCATTGTGTGGAGTGGCGTTGCGTAGAACGGAGTGGCATTGCATCGATTGGAGTGGTCCAGCATAGAGCGGAGTACAGTCACATTGATTGCATTTGTGTTGAGTGCAGTGGTGTGCGCTATAAATATAGTACAAAAAGTGTGGATATGCGCTAAAGTGCTTTTAGAGAAATTGGAATCAGTACAAGTTACAGTATCCGCACTCAGAGATCTCAGCACGGCAGGGGAAATAGGTAGCCGGGCTCCTGGTCATGCTCTGCTGCACACATTAAGGTGCCCTATCAGAAAATAAATTTTGAAGTAGATGAGATCTGTTGTCCAAATAAGCATCCATTTCAAAGGAAAGAAGTAATGATAGACGGAGTGGTCAAGCAGTGATAAGGGAGGGGTCCAAACAAAATTATTCACCATATGACCAACCCACCCTTAGCCATCAAGAAGCGCAAATTGCATGCAGATGAGCAGTGCAGTGAAAAATAGCCTGGGTCTGGTTCCCTACCCTTATCCCACACATCCGTAAGGCCGTGGTCTTCTACCATGCGATGCAGCACCTTATATACCAAATCCTTCCTCTCTGAATATAATTAATTCCTATTTTGATCACTTTTAACATTAATTAAGATGAATATTTAGATCTCCACATAAAATGAGAGGGACTAGCCATGAAGCCAATTCTACCTTCCGCCAGTCTATGGCATCAGGCTCATCCACGTTAGAGCCATACACAGAATGTATTATAAACCGACCCACACCACATTCTGTTATAACCCATCTTGTTTTCAGCTGTATGCCTAGCTGAGAAAATAGATGTGTTAGCAAGGATCTCCGCCCCCTAGATGTTAAGCAAGAGTGAAAAGCTCAAATCCTTGAAAATAGCACACTTATTCCAGGAAATGTGGGTCTCTTGAATACAGACCAAA
Source organism: Pleurodeles waltl (assembly GCF_031143425.1). Taxonomy (NCBI): domain Eukaryota; kingdom Metazoa; phylum Chordata; class Amphibia; order Caudata; family Salamandridae; genus Pleurodeles; species Pleurodeles waltl. The sequence goes on from NC_090437.1 coordinate 925,087,966, forward strand.
TCCAGTTTCTTAACTCTTAATCCCAAAGCAACCCTCCCTCTCTTAGTCTTATCTTTGAGACCACAAATATTAACGTTACAAATTCACAGCTTTGACCATGCCATTATGTAAGGAAATGCCTTCCTTGGCATTGTTACCCCCTAAGATTTTGCCTTTTGTTGATGCCAGTTATGATTGATAATGTGCTGGGATCCTTCTAACCAGGCCACAGAACCAGTGTTATTTCCCTAAACAGTACCTTTGTTCCCATAATTGGCACAGCCCTGGCACACAGATAAGTCCCTTGTAAATAGTACCCCTGGTACCAAGGGACAGTGGTCAGGGAAGTTCTCTAAGGGATGCAGTATGTGTTTTGCCACCCTGGGGACCCCTCACTCAGCACATGCACACTGCCTCACAGCTTGTGTGTTCTGGTGGGGGGAAAATGACTAAGTCGACATGGCACTCCCCTCAGGGTGCCATGGCCACATCTCACTGCCTGTGGCATAGATAAATCACCCCTCTAGCAGGCCTTACAGCCCTAAGGCAGGGTGCACTATACCACAGATGAGGGCATAGTTGCATGAGTAATATGCCCCTACAGTGTCTAAGCCAAATCTTAGACATTGTAAGTGCAGGGTAGCCATAAAGAGTAAATGGTCTGGGAGTCTGTCAGGTACGAACTCCACAGTTCCATAATGGCTACACTGAAATTTGGGAAGTTTGGTATCAAACTTCTCAGCACAATAAATCCACACTGATGCCAGTGTGGGATTTATTGAAAAATGCACACAGTGGGCATTTTAGAGATGCCCCCTGCATGCCAGTCTGACTCCTAGTGTTATGCTGAGCAGTTCCTGCCAGCCTGCCGCAACCAGACGAGTTTCTGGCCACATGGGGTGAGTGCCTTTGTCACTCTGTGGCCAGGAACAAAGCCTGCACTGATGGAGGTGCTTCTCACCTCCCCCTACAAGAACTGTAACACCTGCCGGTGAGCCTCAAAGGCTCATGCCTGTGGTTACAGCGCCCCAGGGCATCCCAGGTAATGGAGAGGCCCACCCCTCTGGACACAGCCCCCACTTTTGGCAGCAATTCCGGAGAAGATAATGAGAAAAACAAGGAGGAGCCACCTACCAGTCAGGACAGCCCCTAAAGTGTCCTGAGCTGAGGTGACCCCTGACTTTAGAACTCCTAGATCTTGGTTTTGGAGGATTACCCCAGTAGGATTAGGGATGTGCCTCCCTCCCCTCAGGGAGGAGGCTTAAATACAGTAGCCATTGGCTACTGCCCCCCAGACCTAAACACACCCCTAAATTTAGTATTTAGGGGTGACCCTGAACCCAGGAAATCAGATTCCTGCAACCTACAACAAGAAGAAGGACTGCTGACCTGAAAGCCCCGCAGAGACGACGAAGACACCAACTGATTTGACCCCAGTCCTACCGGCCTGTCTCCAGACTCAAAGAACCTGCAAAGCGACGCCTCCAACAGGACCAGTGACCTCTGAAGACTCAGAGGACTGACCTGCATCTAAAGGACCTAGAACCTCCTGAGAACAGTGGCTCTGTCCAGAAACAGCAACAAAGAAGCAACTTTAAAGAGACTCCTGCCAGAATCGTGAGTCTTCCCACTCTGCACCCAACGCCCCTGGCTCAAGTCCTGGACAACAGACACTGCAGATAGGACTCCAAGGCGACTCCAAGGATGTGGGCACCCTGAGTCGACCTCCCTGCACCCCCACAGCGACGCCTGGTAACAAAGCAACCCGATGCCTGGCCCAAGCACTGCACCCGCCACCCCAAGGACCCAGCGGAACCACTGACCAGTGCAGGAGTGACCAGCAGGCAGCCATCATCCTAGCCCAGTTGGTGGCTGGCCCAAGAAGCCCCCCTGTGCCCTGCCTGCATCGCCTGAGTGACCCCTGGGTCCCTCCATTGATTTCTACAGCAAACCCGACACCTACTTTGCACACTGTCACGGGCCGCCCCTTTGCCTCTGAGGGTGTGTCTTGTGTGCGTGTGTGTGTGTGTCCCTCAGTGCTCTACAAAACCCCCCTGGTCTGCACCCCGAGGACACAGGTTCTTACTTGCTAACAAACTGGAACCGGAGCACCCCTGTTCCTCATAGGCACCTGTGTGTGTTGGGCCCTCCTTTGACCTCTGCACCTGACCGGCCCTGTGTTGCTGGTGCTGTGGCTTTGTGGTTGCCTTGAACCCCCAACAGCGGGCTGCCTATGCCCAGGAGACTGACTGTGTAAGTGCTTTGCCCTCCATAAGAAACTAACCAACACTTACCTCCCCAGGAACTGTTGATTTTTGCAGTGTCCACTTTTAAAATAGCCATTTGCCATTTTAACCAAAACTGTGTGTACTACTGTTTTAAATCAAAGTTCTATACTTACCTGTGTGAAGTACCTTGCATTTTATGTACTTACCTAAAATCTTGACTCTAGTGGTTCTAACTAAATTAAGAAAATATATGTTTCTATATAAAAACCCATTGGCCTGGAGTTAAGTCTTTGAGTGTGTGTTCTTCATTTATTGCCTGTGTGTGTACAACAAATGCTTAACACTATCTTCTGATAAGCCTACTGCTTGACCACACTACCACAAAATAGAGCATTAGTATTATCTAATTTTGCCACTGTCAACCTCTAATGGGAACCCTTGGCCTCTGTGCACGCTATCTCTCACTTTGAGATAGTATATACAGAGCCAACTTACTACACATTACATCTCATGAGACAACCCATTCGTACTGCATCATCAGGCAACCCTTCACTGGTCCCCTCATAGTCGCTAAAAGGTAAACTCCATGTCACTTCACCAAAGATGACATGCCCAAGAGGGAAATCCCCCCCAATGGATCTGTTCCTACTGCTGTTTAAAATGATATATCTTTTCCACATTTCCAATATTTTTATTATTGCATGCTCAAGTATGCTGTGACAACCAACTGTGCATTTTACGACCCTCAACCCTGTCCCCGCGCCCTGCCTCCCCATGCCCCCTTGCTCCCTGACCCCACCTCCACATCCAAACCCACCTCCCCTGATCCTTCCCCTAACACCTCCTGGTAGCAGCAGGACCATCCAGGTCCATTGATGGTACCTTGCCCTCCCACACCCTCAGTTGCCCCTCTCTGAAATACTCAATCGCTCCCTTTCCAAAAGGAACAAGAGAAAAAGCCCAACCCTCAACCTCCATTCAAAACCCGCACCCCCCAAAAAATTAAAAACCCTGTTCCTTGCTCAATACATATATGCATAAAGTATACATGATTAGACAAACGGCTTCAGAGGAGTGTGCTGAAGCCCCCTAAGCTAAATATACCTCAGTCTGTGCTTAGATTCTCTAAAAACTCCTTTGCCTTGACCTCAGATGTAAAGAAGTGGAACTTATCCTGATAAACCACCTTAAGCTTAGCTGGGTTCATTAAGTGAGCGTGCACCCCTTTACTCTGTAAAGATTGTATCAGCTGTTGGAGGTGCCACCTTTTCTCCACAGTAAAGTGGCAGAAGTCCGGCCTGACAAACAAATTACCCCCCACCCTTCAAAGGATCTCTTCCGGTCCAGGTGTGCCAGATCAAAAACTGCCTGGTGAAGGAAAAAATTGCCCAGAGAAATTTGTATTGACCTGGTTTTTGACCCATTCTGCGAGGCCTGGGTATTTTGCTCAAAGAGGAATCTCTGGGTCGGCTGACCAATTCTACTCAGATAGTTCAGAGAAAGCGCCCTTAAAGAGTCCCACAATATAGTTACTGGTGTCCGTCCTTTCCAGGCCTTCATGAATGCCCAGAACTCTTTAAGGCTTTTCCATCAAAGTCTATTCTCAAAATCTTCTAGCTTCCACTGGGTATCAACTATTTGAGCTCCCCAAGTATTGGTCACTTTCTTCTGTACTGTCTCTATAGTCAGAATCTGTTCTCTTCCTCCCCCATCCTCTCAGAGAATTCAGAACAAATCTTAGCAATCAGACGGACGACAGGCAGATTGAGTCCTGCAACTTTCTATCTCTTTCTCCTCGCAAAGCACTATTATGCTTTGGAAAATTGTTTCAAGTGAAACCGTATCAGAGGTTCCTTGAGCAGCACTGCCCCCATCCGCGACAACTCCTTCTCATCTGGGCAAAACCGAATAGTCCCAGAGCAGTTCCTTTGCCCCCGCCTTGGCCGTTTCCTGTTGTGGCCCCCCCCCCTCTTCCTCGCTGTATCAGTCAGATGAGAGCAGGCAGCAGATGAGGGGGACCCTCAATCCCCTTCCACACTGCTCGCAGAGCTTAAGTGCTTAACAGACTGTCCTAGCTGCACCTCCACCGGTTCTGACCAGTCCGAGTGGTCCGAAAGTAAAAAATAAAATAAAAAAATAAACAAATCTCCCGAGTCTAGGTCTCAACAGACGTTCAAATGCAGGCCAACAAATATTTGATCAGTCTGTGGCAAACTCTCAATACCATCGCCAACTTGACCTTGCTCTGCGCCTTCTACTGAGGGGGACTGCCCACCCAAACCCACCACCTAAGCCTCAGACACATTTGCCCCAGTACAGAAGCTGTTATCCCATACATGTTCCCCTGTTGAGTTTAGCCTTGCCATGTGATTGCTTAATGCTAGAATGCCAGGCCCCTTCTTCACTTGTGGCCTTCTGTATTCTGGCGCCGCTGCCACGGGGTTTTCAAGCTTCTCCCAGTCTTCAGAGGGTTTCCTGCTACATGCCAAGCAGAGCGGCGTCCCTGGCAAACAAACAGCCTGCGGACCGCTCAGGAGACCAGCAGTTTTAAAACCTAGCCAAGCAGTAATAAACTCTTCACCCTAAGTAGCTGAACTGCTAGCGAAATTGTAGCTGGGCATAGCTCCATTCTCATTCCAAGCTAAGGCTACATAGTGTGCATGAAGAGTTCCATTGAGGCTTGGTTGCAGAGGAGGACAAAAACGACCGTCCGCACACTGTCACTATCTTGCTTCATCAGTTGTTATTGCCTGATGTAAAAACATTGCTCAGGGAAGCTTGACTCAGTGATATAAATCAAGGATGTAAAGTAGTGTACTTTGCTACAACTCAGATGGATAATGCACTAATAATAATATCCATAGAGAAGACCCAGAGTGACTATGGGATTGGATGACAATGACTGGTTCAATGAAAACTACAGACAAATATTGATAGTGTTCAAAATTTGTTTGGGGGTTTGATAGAGCACTTTTAGACAGTGCACATGGGGACTGCACTAATAGGAGTTCAGGGATTGGTGATTGGCTCAGGTTTAGCCAATTCATAACTTCTGTCCAGTCTCAAAAGAAATGGTCCTTGGATGGAGTAGCGCCTAAACACTACACCTCTTCTGAGAAGTTACAGGATTTTGAAACTTCCATCCATGCTGATCTTTTTCATATTGGTCTGATTAGAAATGTTTGTGCCAACATGAGTTCGAGAGAGAAGTGCAGATTGCTCTCAAAAGAGCATTTGCTTTTGTCCAAGTTGGCCTACAGTGGCATGCCACAATTTGTGCAATAACATGCAGAATTTTCGAATATGACATACTCTCAGTGTTATAGCGATATGCCTTACAGGGCCCTCTTCACCAGATTCGCAAAAAATTTGTAGACCCTGAGGTTGCTTACAGTTTGTTGTGAAGAAGAGGTAGTGCTTAACAGCTATAGAATTTCCACATCTTTGTTGATTGCGCTAGGAGTGGCTCCACTCATCTATTCCTGCCTACCCAAGAACCACAGCAGAAGGCATTGAACCTACTCTCAGTATTATTATAGTATCAGCTCACCTCCTAAGGCATTGCCTCCTACAAACGAAAATCTGAAGCCACGGCCCCTCCCCCCCCCCTTTCCTAAAAGGAATTGATTTATGGAAGATTTTAATGATTTCTGCCATGGGCAGTGCTGACCAGTTAAATCAGCTAGTGTTTTTTTTTTTTTAAGTGCTAGTAGACCTTGAGGAAAGACAAATTATTGTTAGGTATTCCAGGTACACCCACCAAGATATAAACAAATACCTCAGAAACAATCTCACCCTTAACCATCCTGAAAGAACACATCCATAGACATTCAAATTTGCTTGTGGTAGTATATGGATGAATTCAGTTGCCTCTCTACTCACTGCAAACTACTCAAGGTGGTGAATTTGTCAGTGCTAAAGTGAGAGATTGAGTCTTCCAGTGAGGGCTCATCTTGCAGTGTTATTTGGTGTTCTTCACCACTGAAGAATTCCATACAAACCTGGGTCTGCACGAATTCCATGATCATTCAAAAGTTTCAAAATGGGAACTTCTGTCAAAATTGTCTTCTTCAGTTTTGCAGCAACAAACAGGATACTTTCTCCCATCGCAGTGTGACACCCGGCAAGAGCACTATAAAACTTTTTTTTTTTTTTTTTTTTTCATTGAGCAGATTTATCAAGATACACAATACAATATACCAAACCGGAGAAAGAAAAATTATAAAGTGAACATAGTATGACAGTCCATTGTATACAGAACCATTTTTTTTTTTTTTTAGATGATATTGAACCCCAAGACTGGAGGTCTCACATATTGAGAACAGACCTAACACATGCATAATATAACCAACCATCTTATGAGTTTTGTGCAGATACATAGTTTGGAATTGAAATAAACAGATGTCGCTTCCTTCTTAATCCTCATCCCAAAATGTGCTACAGTGCTAGAGTGCTATCTTTGAATTGTACATCACATTTCTCCCACAAAGCAAAATATACTACCTGCCTGTAGGTTAAACAAAGTAGCGTCTATGCAACTTCATTCGATCATGTTTATGGAACCTTCACCACAGCAAAGAGGTCTTTATAGCTGAAAGTGCAACAGACTTTAGTGCAAATAATCAATTTGGTTTAAAAACAAACAATTGCCTCACCTCTCTTATTTTTTTTCTCTTTTTTACCTTATTCTTCATATCCCAAAATGCTGGGCACTATAAACTTGCGAAACTTGCAGTTGACTCCGACTTTAACCACAACCAGATGGTCAGCTGAGCAAATAATGTAGTTTTGGTACCTTTTGGAGGACTCAGTTCTGTAAGACTCACATGGGCATGCTAGAACGCGTGCCCTCTTCCTGAAGGATCTTGGTTCATCAGGAAACAGCAATGATTTTCTGAAGTTGTAATAGTCACTATGCTCAGCAGTTCTACGAAGTTGCAGGCGTTATTACCTCCTTCCTCCACTGTGTTCCACTGGGCTCACTCCCTATGTGGAGATTTAGGCCCGGCCATATAATGTTTTCCCTGCTGGGACGGAGGGCGGAACCAGTGTTTCCGGCCACTGGCCCAGCATGGAAAAGGGCCTTAACATTGACGGCGGCTCCAAATGGAGCCGCCGCCAATGTTGGTGTCCGGCGGGTGCAGCAGCACCCGTCACGCAGATCACTGCCCGTAACCTGCATGGTGGAGCACTGCACGGGGACCCCTGCACTGCCCATGACGAGTGCATGGGCAGTGCAAGGGCCCCCAGGGGGCCCCGGAGCACCCCTTCTGGCAGCCCATACCTGGCGGGGGAACCCCCCAGGGAAAGGCTGGAGGAAAAGGGATCATTATTCGGAGGGCAGCGCTGTCAGATAATGATTTCCGCCATCGTCAGGCTGCCTGTCGGCGGTAGCCTGGCGGTGTGGCGGTCCCCACAGCCTTGCTTATTTGGCAGCTGAGCCCGCCATGCCGGTGGCGGTAATTAACACCGGCATGGCGGGCTCAGCCGTCCATGTTCATTATGAGGGCCTTATTCGCTGTGTGTCCACACAAGAATCTTAGTGAGGCCTGGTGTCTTATACCCCCTGTTATTCAGCACAATCTTTATCTAAGATACAAGAATCGTATTTTCATAATCATCAGTCTTCTTTTGTCAGTGCTTTCTTGAGATGTGCCTGCCATCTGATACCTCATGTTATGCATATGAAAAAGCCACAGTCCTTGGACAATGACATACTTAAAACCTTCTGCATGGTCACTTAGAGCAGACAGCTATTGATATTCCTAGACAAAGTGACAGCCCTGTTCTGCATAATCAGACAAGCAGTTGGCTTCAGCTGAATGTTTATGAAGTCAGGAAAAAGACAGGTTTCCGTCTGCCACAAACCTAGCAGCATTTCAGAATTATGTGAACAGATCTCTGTGTAGCACCCGTGCTCCATAGGGACTTGGTGGAGTTGATATTTCAATGATGATGCCCTCCCATGAGGGAAACAAACATACTCATTCTAAAATGCCCTGACAGACCGCCCCCTGTGCTCTGGCTATGGGGTGTATCTGGTGGTCTCATCCCTTTAGCATCCTTCCTGGTTCAAGCTTTGTGGGACAAAGGGAATAAAAAAAATAAATGCTAGTTTCGGCAACAAAAGGCAGCGGTTCAATGCTCTTTTTCACAGTGGACAGGAAAACTGAATGCAGAGTAATTTCAATCTTATTTTCTTGATGGGAAAAGTTAACCTAGGAGGAGAATACTTTAAATGTGTTTGCTCTGCAGTTCTGTCCTAACAATTTTGGGTTCATTGGTTCCTGTTTATGGGTTCAATCCTTACATGGGAGTTCCCTAGGTCGCTGGCTGAGTTAGATGGCTGCAGTGAAACCTGCTGACTTTGTCTTGAAAGAACTTTGTAGGTACTGATGCAGTATTTTGAGATTGTGACCTGGTGTAGTATTGTGCTCAATATTGGTATATAATTCTGTTTATTTTGACTTGCCCCACCACTTGCCATGCTTAAGAGAATTAGGTTTTATTTAAGATTTTTTTGGTGGGAGGTTTCCTGATCGTGTATTGGCTTTGCTATTCAGTGTAATTGTTGAGGTGTTTGCCCATTTAGATTAGGAGATGCAGTTTATCTTGTATAGTCCAAAAAGGAACAGTAGTAGGCTGTCTGTGACCACACAAGTGTTGATGCTCTAGCTTCACCCTTCAGCACACACTTCCTAAAAGGCCATACTGCTCACAGGCCCCATAAAGTAAAGAGGAAAAAAAGCAGAATAGGGAGTGCTACCAAAATAATCACTGGGGCATTGGCATTACATCAATATTAGGAACAATCGAAAATGAGATCACTAAGTCAATCCAGAGGGGTGAAGAAATTCTTCCATTAGTCCATATTTACACTCAAATATGTAGAGGTGAGTCCCACGTGGTGTGGAATACTAGTGCTGTGTGATAGGAGTCACGTGAGAATGTGCTACTGATTTGTATTGTAGTTGCATTTATGTCACACTTACTATCCCTGACGAGGCATTAATGTGCTTTAAACTGAGCTGCACTCTGCTCTGGAGCCCAAAGTGAGTGGTTAATCTCAAGTTATTTATTAATTATTGTTGATTACTCAGAACAGTACTTTGCTATCAAGAAAACCATTCCACGCATTTGCTCCATTTTCTTTGTGGAAGACTAAATTAATAGGGGTTAGGTGCCCTCATTATTTGTAGCTATGTGAGTTCATAAAAATGATTGACTGGAGTAGATTAGATATTGTTAGCAGAATATGGTTATAAAGAAGAGGAGGTTGTGATCTATGAAATGAGGCGTGAGCATTTTAGAGAAATACAAAAGTGGAGATTAAGGAATATGTGCATGTGACTTAGAGTAGGCTGTACTCTGCAATAGGAGGCATACAAAGTTTGGCTAGTAGAAGCTCAGTCTAAAGAAAACAAGGAGAGGCGACATTCAGACACTTCAAGCCACGGTCAGTTTTTCATGTAGGGTTTTCGGAATATTGGAGAGGCTTTTCAAGATAGCATTCGATATGAGAATGGAAGACTGCAGAAAAGCAACATTGTTTGCAAATGAGACATTGCTATATTAAATACTTTGTTGACACTAGAAAATGGTGAATTGTCTGTCCCACTGCTAGACTACCTCTAGACCACTATGTCCGCAAGGACATCTGATCTGTTCAGGGAGCGGTAGTATAAAGCAATAGCTGGAACATTGGGGCAGGGAAATATCAAGAGCTTTTGGCTACGCTCGAAGAAAGCAGCAATCTTGATAATAGCCATATGAGAGAACATGCCAGACAAGCAATGGAAACAGAGTGGATGTCTTCTGAAGGTCACCGTTAAAGTTTGTCTCACAGTATTAATTACAGAATCAAATACCAGTGTAGTTTTATGCAAAGGTATTAACTTAATAAAAGCTAATGATCTTTGGGAAGAAACTGGCCCTGATCTCATTTTCCGAGCAGATTGGTGTTTAATTTTGGGGTCTTTGTTCTATCTCCCTGTGTTCGGTGCTTCAATGTCCTTATCAACCAAATTGTCAAATGTAGGGGAAGATAGTGTATTTATCTGCACAACTCCTGGGCAGTTCAGACTTCAACTGTTCACCACTAAAAACATGTTATTGTATTTTCACTGTAGTGAGCACAGTTTTACTAGGACAAGCCTAGGTTTATTTGAGTAGACCTCCCCTTATAGATTTAAATGAGGGTTAACATGAGGACTCATGTGTCTTCACTGGCAGTGTCTTATTTTGGTGACATCCTGATGGGACATGAATGTCCTTTACATGGTATAGGTGTATGTTCCCTTGCCCTGATTTCCTAACTGCATGTGAAACCGGTATCCTGGCTATTATTTTGCCCTGGTATCACTCTTTCTAGCATGTGCATAGGCCTAGACCTGTAGCTGACAGTGTGAGGTTCAGGACCTTTCCTATGACCTGGAGCACACAAAGCGTGCCCTCATGGGAGATGGTGGACTAGTCCCCCTGTCCTTGGTGTATCACGTAAAACAAAGGTGACTACTTATTGTGTTTCATGAATCTGTAATGTAACCAGAACATTTTCTTGGTGGCAGGGATTATAGGGTCGACAGATGCGTGTAGTATAAAATTCTGCTGTTATGTGAAACACAGAACATGGCCTGACATTCTTTGTACATGTCAAGTATGTGCTATTGTCAGCATGTGACATATTTAAGGTAGCAGGACTGTGTATGTTTATCCAGTAGGATCCATTTAGTCCTGGCCCCTTGTTGTACCCCTGTAAAAAAACTATTGCCCAGAGATTTTCATTTTTGATTTGTGCTTTTGTATCATTAGAGAAGTAATTTAGCATGGGTACACATTGCTAATCCGGGCTGATTTTTTGTTGAATACGTTTTTAAAAATGGTAGATGTGTTCCAGTGATTATGTAAAATTTCAGGAACCCTGAGACCTATGTACTTCATTTTGGTGTCAAAACATAGGTTTTGAGAGTCACGTAGCCATATAGAGACAGAAAATAACTCCTCAAAGCAACCCTTCCGCCATTTTCTAAAATGGCAGCTCTATAATGGTGTGTTTTAGCCATCATATTGGTAATTTATTTTAATATTGCTTTTATTCAGGTTTTCATTAGCGAAGCAGATGGTATCGGAGGATCTTTACCTCCCAACAGAGTGTTGCTAACGACAAAATCTGAGGGCTCCTTCAACAAAGAAAAATATGTCATATGTCAAACTAATCCGAAAGAAAGCTAACAAACTGAAGCTGGACAAAAGAGAGTTTGAGATGCTGCAGAAACACAGCAAGACGAAGTTCACAAAAGATTGAAATTGAGGGTGAAGATCAAATTTTATTATTGTAACAACAAGTGCTACAAGTCATATACAATGGACAAAAGCCTGGAAAAAATATCAAAACAGAAACCAGTGAATCACAACAAGAATCCAAATCTTCTGACAATGTGACGAAACCAAACCCAGTGCCCCTTCACTTAGAAGATTGAGGGCTACCCCTTGTCCAACTCCAACAACTGATAAGAAAACAGAGGATCTTAATTTTGTTATCTGTGGGTTAGCCAGAACAAGGGCCAAAGGGATTAACGAAAAAGCAAAGTACAGAGTGTGTGATTCTCAAAGGACAAACATGTTTTTATCTGCAGCTAGTTTCTTCCAAGATTAAGTTTTCAGCCGAGTACCTGATCTAAACAGCGAGATGAATGTATTTGCAGTGGATTTGTATGCCCACCCAAATTACATGCGTGTATACATTAAAAAATATGAATGTACGATGAGCTCCCACCAGCAACTAAACCGCCAGCCTTCAGTTAAGTTTGCATGTTTTTGTCAGTCTAACAAAAAGAATGAACCACTTATGGTGTTCTCGGCTGATTTTACTCCTGAAGTTGCTGCTGCCAAAATAAGATCACAGGGTGCAGTAAAATCAGCAGGAACCACTTTAACATATGTCCTTAACGATTTAGATTTTGAACTTAATGACAAATTTTGTGATGCCCCAGAGCGTCGCAAATGATGGGAGTCAACAAGAATGCCTGATGTTGTCTTAAATTTTTTTTTACATCACTGTTTATTATCAGCAAAGCAAAACTGTAACAAACTAAAAGTTCTTGAGTTCGGAACAGGAGCCAACAACACTGATGATGCCTTTTAAGATATAAGCGAAGAAGTGGAAGACAATCCCATTAACTGACAGGCTTTGGCTATGCAAATTATTTATCTTCTCCAAATCATGTTTTACGTATTTAATGAAATAGTATGGAGCAGGAGATTGTTAGCAGTTCACTCTGTAAGATCTTGTGGATCCAAGAGCACACCACTTCCAAGTCACTTTACCAGGAAAGGAATTACAATTGCTGCTCTTGATAATTTTGATTTTGAAGACAGCTCTTCCTTGTCTGTAACATCCAGCACAGATGATACTGTCATGGTGCTTTTTCAAAACTGTACCAATCATGTAGCTGCTGGAAAACAAGCTGTGTCAGCTGTAGGCAAAAACAAATGAAGCTGCAAACTTATAACCCAACTGCCTTGCCAAGATATGCAAAATCACTACAAGTCACCAACATGTACCACACTGTCAGAAAGTTTCAAATTGGCTGAGGACATGGATCTTCTGTCTTGTGCTGCAGTCTGCAAAGCTTATTGAATTGAATTTATCATATTGCTTATTTGATGTGGACTGAAGAATGAAGAAAAGCTAGTTCATTCTCTGATCTCCCAGAGTACCGTCCCACTGAAGAATTTCAGTAATATGTCATGATCTTTATGCAATGATGGGCATTTTCCACGTGACAAAAGTTGCACTGCGGTGTGCAGTAAGTTTTCTCAGTGGATGTGACATAGACAAAGCACTTATTAAGGCAGAAATCTTTGTAAGCAAAACAGTCCAGTAAGTATTCAGTGGAACTCATTATGTTTGTTCATTACAAACTATGCTCATCGTATTCTAAGGCAATAGAGACATTGTAATGCTTTCTGGAACAAGAATGAAAAATTTCTGAATTGAACAAGGCACAGGGTGCACTACATTCAAAAGACATAATGCAAAGCCAGGCAGTGTTCAGTACACAGTTCAAAATCAGAAAACCAAGTTTGGAGAGTTTATCAAAGAATTTGAAGAAAAGTCAGAACTTTGCAAGTAGGAAGGAAATGTTTTACACTTGATAGCTCTAGTGCAAACGTTGGTACAGGCTGATCAGGAATGTGATCGGGAGCTCCTAGTGAAGACTGTGGAGTCACTGATTACTGTGTTTTGCTAATTCGATTGCATAAACTACATGAGACATGGGTCCTGATAATTGGAAAGAGTGAAGAAGCTAGAGGTGCAAAACCCATACCTTTACAGAAAATTCATTCAAAGACATTTTGTGGTGAAAGACAGAGAGGGAAAGTTCCTTGCCGTGGCTCAGGTATGTAACTGGAACCGATAATCCAGAGATCATAGAAAAGCTCAAAGGCAGTTGTTGGTCAGGCATGTAAAATTGAATATGCTGCTCAATGGCAGCTAGTTTACCATGAAGTCCTTTCTATTTGTAATGTTTTCAGAGAGATGAAAAATTCAAAATTAATGGATTGTTGTGAAACTATTCCTCACCGTGAACTACACAGCTTTGTGCCCAAACAATATGTAGATAACGATATAAAGATATGTGTACTAGATGTCCTGGACCAAGGATCTAAACTAAATGCCGAACTGAAACAGGAGAGATTTGTATTGAAAAAGAAAAAGCTGTTTTACGTAATTGCTAAAGCTAAACTACCATGCTTTTATTGCCATAATAAGAGTTTCATCCAACGAGCCACTAACAAAACAGCTTACACAAAAACAACTTTCACAATCACATAGAGAGATGGCTGTAGCAAAAGAAAGGGGGGAATTTATGAAGGACATTCTGTTGCATGATCTTCTTCCAAAAACATATTATTTGATGGGGGTGCTGCAACCAAACCAGTGAAGAACAAACTCATATAACAGCTAAAAAATGTGTAAAGGTGTCTTCATTGAAAACTGCTATTGTTGTGGGTTATATGTCACAATTTCGAATGGTCAAGATTTCCCCATGCAAAACTTCGGAGAGGACATTCAGACAGTTCTACAGATATCGAAGTCAGTGTGCACCTTGCAAGAACTTCACATCTTTAACTTGAACTACCTATCTTGAACTGTCTGTCAAGAATGTGAGAGAATCAGACGAATGTCTACAAGTGGAATAATTAACCTTGCCTGCATCAGAAATCTGACACCTATACCTATGCAACATGATAAATTCTGGTCATTAACATCGAACAAGATGACCTTGGAGATGTCAACTCGCCCAAACTTTGCTGATGCTGCAGTGAACACTGAATTTCCAATTATTGCAAATGGAATGACTGTCAGTGAGGAGTTGTTGCCTGCAGAGATATAGTCAAAAGGTGCGGGCCGCATTGTTCAAGAACTTAACAGCAAATTGGAGGAAGCTGTTCTTCGTGTTGTGCCACATGTTGAGTGGGCTGTTTGAATTGGTTCCAATCGACTCGTACTGTCAAATGACCATGTTATTATTGTGCTACTTAGATTTGTTGCAATGTTCATAAGCCAAGGTTTGTCAGAGTTATGGATACGTTATGGAATAGGTGAGAAAAGACACCTAATCCTGCTTCATATTCTGTACAAGAAACTTGACCCAGAGATGCCCAGTATATTTATTAAGGCACATATTCTTATGGGTGATGACACTATGAGTAAAATTGGAACAAATCTTGGAGCATTAACTGTTGAACCTGTGAGGTTTCTAAAAGGATTTGCTGAGACAGAAGTATGTGACTTTAAAGACATAGAAAAATACCTTGTGCGTGTGTGGAAAACGAGTTCTGTCACGATGATCTTCGGTACAGTGAGTTCAAGAGATCAGTCACTCTAAGTGACCTTCCACCGACATATTCTGTGCGTGAACACATTAAAAGAGTGTTGTACTTGATCAGAAGATGTGTAAATGTATCATGCATATGTAACGAAAGATCAGTGTGAATTTGGTTGAGAAGATATTGATGTGGTTCTAAAACCTACAAAATTTCTAAAGCCTCTACCCACAGAACTTCAACATACATGTACTTGTAAAACCTGTACTCCAAAAAGATGTCCCTGTTGATAGGCTCTTCTCACATGTTCAGCCTTCTGCATTAACCACAAGCGACTGCCAAAACAAATAAAGTAAACTACGAAAATGTGTCTAAAGCTGTTTTGCTTCTCTAATGACCGAGCTGAAACACTCATGCACTGACAAAAATCTCTGGAATGTGCTTCTTAGTCTAAATAAGACATTATTTCACTTCGCAAGGTTCATAAAAGAAGGTCAGCATGCTGAAAGCACACGTTTGAAAATGGTCACAGCAAGGAAATGATAACATGTACAAATGAGTCTGCACTGCAATATAAACAGCAAATATATGTATCTGTATTATAATGCAAAGCAAATAATGAATCAAAAAATATGCATCACCGTGAGGCAAGGGCACAACTGCTTCATCTCCCTCCTATCAGCATCAGATCACCAGATCCCAGAATCGATTGAGGAGAGCGAGAGATCAATTATCCTCATGGGAAGGATGACACACCCCAGCATCCTGGGCATGTCTGAGATGTGAATCACTCTCGGTCCCCGGTCCACCTGGTCTTGGCCTCTTATACTTTGAACAAACAAGGAAAATTTTAGAACCTCCCTCTCACTGCAGAAGTTTATTATTCAAAAAATGCTGATTGCTTTAGGCCAGCTTTGAAAAGAACACGTTGGGACTTGGCCACAAGCCCAAGATGCCCCTGAAAAACAAGACCATTCCCTGCCGTCATAGTACATTCTTATCAGCTTCAGCCCTTTGAAAGAACACAAAAAATAAAAACATGAGCACATTGTAGAACGTGGAAAACTACTTGCATCTTTTAACGTGGCGGTGGCTAATGCTAAAATTAAGTCAATAGGCAAAATGAAGCTGGTGGTCACTAATGTGACGGTGTGCTGGTAGGCTAAGTGCAACGTGGAGTCAGTGGTCAAAACACACATCATTACAAAAGCAGGAGTGATATTATTTTTTTCATATTCAGATCCATAAACATTGTTTGGTGTATATATAAAAGGATTAACAACCATTATTGTTTGTTTCATTTCTATATATGTCTCTTCTTCCTCTATTATAGTCATCATTTTGGAAAATGGCAGAAGGGTTGCTCTGAGGAGTTATTTTCTGTGACACCAAAATGGGGTATATAGGTCTCAGTATTCCTGCAATAGTACATCTTGGATGACGTTTTTAAAAATGTCATCCAGAAAAATTTAGCCTGCATCAGCAATGTCTACCGTAGCTGAATTACAACTCTAATGATCCAAAAACACAAATCAAAAATGAGAATCTCTAGACAACAATTGTTTTACAGAGGTATATCAGGGGGCTGGGATTAATTTTGCTGCCCCAGGTTTAACATGGCAGCAGATAAAGGATGAGAGTATTTCCCCAGACAGAAACAGTGTATTGTCTCCACTCCTGTGGTTGGAGGGTAGAGACCCAGAAAATAAAGTGAAGAGGATGGAGGCATGATTATTGTTAGAAATCTCATGAAGGCCTTGTTAGCAAAGGACTGCTGACTACATCTTCATGAGTATTGGCATTTAATGGATGGTTGGGATGTGGAATGGACGGCATTTGTTGTGGCTCAGGGTGAAGAAGCCTCCAGGCCATGTCTGCCCTTTTGTCTGTCCCTGATTACTGCTTCAGTATGATTAATGACAGCCAAATCACACAAGTGTCCCTATTGTGACCACTTCTGCTTGAAGTTAGCCCCAGTTCTAACTGCTACAAGAAGCATCACTTTACACAGACTATGGCCCTCATTAAGAGTCTGGCGGTCTAGTGCTGGTGGTGAGGACCGCCATATTACGAGTGTGGCCGTTCCTACTTACAGGGCGATCGTACCGTCGGAGATAAGCCACGGCAGTTGCACTGCCACGAAATCCCTGGTGGAGAGGCTACCAGTGACAGGAATTTGCATTCCTGTAGACGACTCCCCACCCCCCCCATCTACCCAAGAGCCCCCCCACCCCCTTCCCTTACAACATTCCCACCCCCCAAACCTCTGCATACATGTACCTACCCCAATCCCTGTACTAACCCCCCCACCCCCGCATACATGCATACACCCACACACACCCACGGACATGCACACCCTGACACTCACTCACAACACCCTTACACTCATGCGCACACACTCACAGCACCCTTACACTTACACACACACACACCCCCAAATCCATACACACGCACAACACCCCCACTCACTCACCCACGCACTCACTACAATCACCCCATTGACACACATACATACTCCATCCCCCACCCCCTCCTTTCATCAACATACATACACACACAACCCCAACCCCTGTTTGCATGCATGCACACATGCACCCCAACCTAGCATTCACATTCATCCACACACGCATCGCCATCACCACATTTACACACAGACATGCACGCACAAACACTCCTACACCCTCCCCCATTCATGACACATACACACACACACACATCCATTCATACCCCCACTTACCTCATCCGACGAAGTGCTCCTCCCTGAAGCGACGGGACCCGGCGCTCCCACCACCAGCAGTGCCCCGCCATCCAGACACCGCCAGGCCGTATTAAAGGTCATAATACGGCTGGCGAAGTCCCTTTGGTGGGACGGAGCAGCAGTGGAGCCGCCTCTGCACCGCCGTCTGCCAGCACGACTGCTTGCAACTTTCTGCCTAAAGAATGGGGGAAAGCTGCCAGCAGTCGTAATATGGCAGTCTTCAGACCGCCAGCACTGACAGTCTAGTAGCAGCTTTGGCGGTCTTGGAAAAAGACCGCTAAAGAAATAATAAGGGCCGATGTCTTTAGAGAAGCCTGGCAAAGACAGTTAGTTGGAAGAATACCACCCCAAACTGGTTTTGCATAATAAGATATGGATCCACATGCCATCAGTAATTTAAAGGTCATAGAAATCATATTAGTGGAGTGTGGGGTTTAAATCTGGGATGTAAAGGTTACAGGGATTGCAACAGTGGTGTTCTACTCTCTCCCCCATTATATGCCAGTTAAAAGTTTCTAAATTATTGCCAGAATAAACGTTTTATTATTTAATTCAGGTGAATATTGAGATATGTCCCTTTTGTGAATAATTTTGTTTACCAGAGGCTTTCTACTCTCAATGGTGCCTGTCCAATACCGTCATCCGTTCATTTTGTCTACCATATACCTTGCACCTGCATGAGCTTTTCACACAACACCCATCCTATCTTGAGCATCTGGCATGCTGTGCCGCCTTGCCCTCAATTGCCGCCATCCCCAGTTCTAATAAGACTGGAGTAAGTAACGCTAATAACTGGTAAAGCCTCTGATAAGAAGTAGTGGGACAGTGCTTCCTACCCATTTCACGAAGGAGTAAATTACTTAAACTGAAGTGAGACAAGACCACAAACAAGAGAGTAAAATATTGGTCGTGAACTCTCTACAAAGAAGAATGATAATGATTTCCATAGGCTTTTTCGGTTGTGTGTTAGAAAGATTTCTCTCTGCTGTTGTACGTGCTGTAGCTGTGGTTTCCACGTGTAGATATGTGAGAATGTTTGACTGTGTATGCGTTTGGTTTCTTTGTGAACTCTCTGTCCATCTTGATGTTGTGTGCATAGTCTAATGTGTTTGCATGCACTTGGTCGGAATGATAGGTCTTGTAGTTTTAAAATATTTTTTGTGAGTAAATATATCTGCCAAATGCACCTGTGGTCCTACAGCTTGTGATGGCATGAAGCGTATATCTATTGTTTTCACCATTTCGTCAAGGTGGTCTCATGAGTGCTTCATCCTGTTAGCAAGGGTGTGGTGTCTACGTGTAACGCCTCATCAGGTGTCTTCTGATGTGTTATTGTAAGCTGCTACCTACCTAAATATTAACTTTACCCACAAGCTTCCAGCTTTCGTTGCAGCTTGTTGCTACCAAATTACCCAGCAGTAAAACTGCTATGACGGTGTTTGGATTGGTGTTTGACATCCCACCTTCCACACCCATGTACCTTTCCCACAATAGTTTATTCACAATATTATTTACAATATTTTTTTATACATACATTGTAAAACTGAATTTCGGAAGGGAGATTTTCATGCATTGATCTGCAATCGTTTTTATTTACACAGATGGGATATCAAAAACAATTCGTGGACAATTACTGAGCTCCTGAGGCCTATGGTAGTGAATGTGGATTTCCAGAGGAACAACAAATCTGTTTTCTTATCCACAAACTTCGCTGGATATGTGGGCATGCTAACTGGAATCAGACCAGTGAGTGCTTTTTTAAAATTATATTACCCTACTGTTGATCCCTGTATCAGCTGGACCGTATCACTATTCACGTTACCATGTCTCTTGAGACAATATTTGAAGAAGGCAAATATTTTTTAAAAAACATACCATACGGGTAATAAAAGACTAGTACCTTTTACTGCAGTCTTTGATTTACAGTGACTGTTGCTATCAAAAGCATTCTACTTTTATAGGGCACATCTTTCAGTGCATCTTTCCAGTATAATGTTTTCTTTTTCTGCTACATTAATTTGCTCAAAAGCAGGTTTCTGAGTACTAGTCCTGGCTTGAGAGAGATTTTGGTTATTTTTCAGAGTTCATATTATCTTTTGATAAGAGACCTAGATAATTTAGGTTTGGTATGTTTTTTATTCTTGTTTATTATTGTCTGTTGCCCTAGAATTAAAAGTGTTATGGCTGAATCATGGAGTTATACCATTTCACCATTAGAATGGTGCATGGCGGTAAAGTATGTGTCCTCACAAATCCCATTTTTTTAGGTTAAAGTAGTCACAACAGTATAAGCTTGTTAGTGTAGTCAGTTTCACCTGTCTCACAACATGCTAAAGAGGGCTACAACCGACGCAGGGGATTTAATAGTAAGCATACATGCTGGTCCCACCAAATCAGCCCAGTGCCATTAATCTGCAACTTTTTTGCAGTGCCAGTTTAAAATTATTTGTGCAAATAATTAAAACTGTAGACTCCAGCATCAGCAATGATTAAAGGTTTGTGGCGCTAGCTATATTATGACAGAGGCTAAATAACCCCCACCTTTATTCCACTCCTGTCAATTCTGCATCACCCTTCACTGTTCTTCTGAACTTATTCATAGGCAGTTGGCCTAGGAGGAAAGGATGTGGCAGCAATAACATTTGCTAATGTTTCTGATTACTACATTCTTTGTGAAGAATGAACTGCTTCCTGAGGGTAAGCGTTCAGGCAGCCGGCCTCACTCGTAAATTGTGGGTTATAGTAAATTGTGGGTTATAGGTTGTCTGGATGTAACTCCTCCCTAGCTAAAGCAAGAATCAAGATAGTGACCAATGTTACAGAGCAGTTTGCAGACTTGTACTATTGGTCACTGCTAAAATGAAAACAGGATTATTCTCCAATAGTTCATGCATTTCAAGAAAATTGCATTGTACTGCACATTAAATATAGCTTGAAGATATATTGTGACTCCATTTTAAAGGGAATAATGTTCTCCTTTATTCGCTGTGAATACCCAACCTTTTGCGGCACACAGAGCAGATAAAGATGTAGGGGACATCACTTTCCAAAAGGACATGCATAAAATTACCTTGTTTGTGGAGGACAACCTATTAAGCCTTACAAAGCTAAGTACACCCCATTCCCAGTTATTCAGAGTAGGATGTCACACTATGAACAAAAACTACAGGTTTCAAAATAACTTTTTGAAATTGGAGATCTTCATTTAACTTTGATCCCTGAAGGAGCCTGGATGCCTTTCAGGTGGGTGACCTCCTGTGTTAGGTCCCTCAAGCTAATATCACTTCAGATTCTGCGCAGCTCTGTAGGGATAGGGTTTATCATGTGAAACTCCTACACTCTCTGCAGCGAGTGCTGCAAACGTTCAACCATTTTTCTCTTGTAACTGCATGAGATGAATAGTTAATATTAACCCCTTCGCTGCCAGGCCTTTTCCCCCCTCAGGTGCCAAGCCGTTTTTTGGCTATTTGGGGCAGTTCGCGCTTAGGCCCTCATTACTTTTTGTCCACATAAGCTACCCACACCAAATTTACGCCTTTTTCCAACATCCTAGGGATTCTAGAGGTACCCAGACTTTGTGGGTTCCCCTCAAGAAATTATCCAAAATACAGCAAAAACTTCGTTTTTCTTTTTTAAAAATGGGAAAAAGGGCAGCTAAAGAAGGCTTGTGGCTTTTTTCCCTCAAAATGGCATCAACAAAGGGTTTACGGTGCTTAAAACACCATCTTCCCAGCCTTCAGGAACAGGCAGACTTGAATCAGAAAACCCAATTTTTCAACACATTTTTGGCATTTCACTGGGACATACCCCATTTTTATATATTTTTTGTGCTTCCAGCCTCCTTCCACTTAGTGACAGAAATGGGTGTGAAACCAATGCTGGAAAGCTAAACATTTCTGGAAAGTAGTCAAAATTCTGAATTCAGCAAGGGTTCATTTGTGTAGATCCTACAAGGGTTTCCTACAGAAAATAACAGCTGAAATAAAACAATATTGAAATTGAGGTGAAACCCCCCCCATTTTTCTCAATGTTTTACTCTGTAACTTTTTCCTGCGATGTTAGATTTTTGAAAGCAATATACTGTTACGTCTGCTGTACTCTTCTGGTTGCGGGGATATATAGGGCTTGTAGGTTCATCAAGAACCCTACGTACCCAGAGCCAATAAATGAGCTACATCTTGCAATGGGTTTTCATTCGGATCTCCGCCACCGCCAGACCGCCGGGATCCAAGATCCTAGCCACATTGGCGGCGGTCCAGACCACCAGCATGAATGTTGCAGTCTGTAGACCGCCACACTCGTGATGAGGCCCTTAGTGTTAAAACCTAAACCAGATAGACACCCCCTCCCCCTCCAGGTGCTTACATAGGTATTCCCAATAATTATATGGGACACTCTCATGGAACCCTCGCATTTAACATTCTTTAACTTGTCACATACTCCTATTGAGTCCTTCCAGCTATGATTAGCACCTGAAATGTTTGAAAAATGAATGGAGCGAGAACATCTGACCATATTGGACATGTTCTGTGCCATCAAGGCCTTATATTTTGAGACAGGACACTGAGCATTGCCACAATAAAGTACTACAACATTGGGTGTTAAACCCAGTCAGAAAACTTTCCACCAGAGGCTCAACTCCTGGATGAAAAAATTGTAAATATAGTAAGTTGGTGTACTTTTTTAATGAACACCTGTGCCAATCCACCCATACATAGCAAAATGGGATAACAACTTAATGAGGGACCTGGGGGAGAGAGGATAGAAACACTTGTAGTGTCCCAGAACTGCTAGAGCATACTAGGGAGGGAGGCACAGTATGAAATGAACATTGGCTTATGTCTCTGTACAGTCAAACTATATAGATTCTACCCACAAACCAGTGCTCCATGTGGGGGGGACTGTGGCTCATTGGGGGACTTTAGACACATAAGGTGGAAATGTCCTCTCATTAGGTCTTTATGACAAATTGTGGTTGCAGTGAAAACGATCTTGGGCTCTGCTATCCCCTCAGATGACGCCATTGAGTTGAAAGGCCTATGTAGTTCCCTCATAAAATATCAGGCCTAGGAGGAACAGTTTAAGCCTGGCCAAAACTGTGTTACCTTCATATTGAAAGAAGAGAAATCCCCTGCCTAGCCCACACAGGCACCAACAACTGTGGGCTGTGTTTGCGTTGGAAAGGCTCTCAAGGGCACTCTCTGACCACTATTAAACTTTGAAATGAAATGAGGCCATCTATCCTACCTTTCACAAAATGTCTTGAACATCTCCTTTCTTCCAAGATTGCAGTCCCTGAATGTATTCATGCACTAGATCCTACTTTATACAACTATGAAACAGAGATGAGTGTATCCTCCAGAAATTCCTTGGGTCTCTTCATATTAAGTTAACACATGCCTCCATAGGGGAAATATGTGTTGGCTTAACCCATATTTATTCTGATCCATGAAAGAATAAGAAAAACAGTAAAGCACCTAACTGGGAACACAGCTTTATTGGAATCCATGTATTGTTATTGCCACACTTTCATGTTGGAACTTCTTGGCAATGTATTGTTTTCTGAAAATCTGGTTGCAAAAGACTTATTGGCGACAGGTCTACAGCTGACCTAGAAAGCAACTCCGCCCATTGTTTTCCATAGGCTTTTTGTTTGGTCACTGTTATTTATTAATTTTTTTTAGGGGGCGAGCGCAAAGCGCTCAGTCCCTCTCTAATCTCTCTTTAGGGGGATTTTAACCACCCCCATGTTACGTCAGTCACTTTCATTGGTTCATGGCTTGCCTTTTAAAATGTGCTTATTTTCATTTAGTGAAAGGCATGCATACCTCATGCCTTTTACGATGTTTAGCCCTCCTCGAGAGCACCGGTAAACTACTGGAAACATACGAGACTCCATGTTTTCCGTATGGTTTCTGGACTACTTTTCCTCTTTATTTTACAGCGCAATCGTTTTTCTTTTTTTCTTCATTTAATGTGGCAAGAAAAGTCTGGATTGGAGTTTACAATGCTAATAGCTCTAACGTGACTTAATGCGAGACACGTTGAATTGCAAATGCTTGTTTGCTTTCTATTCAGTGGTTTCATTTATCTTAGCCCGTCCATTTAGACTTTGTCCCTCCCATGGAAAGTTTCATTTCGTTTAGCTACTTAGAAGTCTATTCTAATATCTGCAAGAAGCGAGAGTCACACCTATCACCTGAGATTGGGTACTTTATCAAACAAACATACAAATATAGGAGAGAATACAGCACCAGAAACAGTTGCTACTTTAAGGATCAGGTATAGCAGGAAACACACCAGATACTACCAGGAACGTTTCTAGCACCAGTAACACCCACTGCTGTAAACAATTAATAAATAGGGCATCTTTCAATTTCATCAATTCACATTGCACTACTCCGGCAAATCATTCCTCAATATGTACAATCTAGTCTGTATTGTTTTTAACATTATTATATGTCATACATATGCTCCAGGGGTAAATTTAAAACACAGAAAAAAATGATAGATTCTGCTTTTGGAGATGATACAAAAAAGAGTATGCTTCCGAGACGCTGCTAGGCTTGCATTCAGTGCAACATTAATGTAACTATGGTGACTAGTTATGTATATCTTCTTTATATTGTTAACAGGAGACATTCACTCTCACAATGAATGAGCGTTACAGCCTTGATGGTGGTTATATTGGTGAGTATACTGTTGGTCATTGCTTGATGGACAAGTCAAACCTGCACATACCTGGAATATTAATTACTAACAGAAACAGCAACCTATTGTACCGCACAAGTGTTAGATTTATTGTAACTTTGGCTGATTTTATTTTTCTGGAAGTAATCCTTTCTTGGTTTATAGGAATTCTGGAGTGGATTATTGGGAAAAGAGATGGCATGTGGATGAGCTTCCTGACCAGATCAGTGCTGGAGAACGCTACAAGGTAGGAGAGTGGGGTGGTGGTAGGCCCTGTTGTTGTGGCTTTTTATTCACTGTTTTACCCCACATTTTAAATCACTCTATTGTCTATGAATTGTTAGCACTCAGTCTTTGTGAGCGCTATAAACCAGTAGTAGGGTTTATTTGATTTTAACACAGGGTGATTGATAAACAGGGTTTCACCTCCTTCACCTCACTGACCTCAAAACAATTAACATGCTTCTTTCCATCTTTTACTCTTTCTTTAACATTTGTCTCATGACTGTCAGTTCCTTTCAGAGTTTAGAATTTTGCAATCCAATTTACAGCAGCTGAGAACTAAAACTTAAAAAATAAAAACCTAGATATAGGAAAGCTGTCAGTGCATGAACGGCTGGTCTAAAAAGAGGGAATATTTGTTTTGAAGTCAGATTCACATTTGAGAAAATTAGAGCTGTTATCTACTTTAAGGTTTTGCTGACCTCCATCTGTCTGGAAAAGACCAGAGCATCTACATTGCATTTTTTTTAAAGTTGTAGTTGCACAAAGTGGTGCAATCCACCTTTCCTTCACTTCATGCTTGTGATAGCTGAAATAATAGTTGTAGCAGGGCTGTTTTTATAGGTGGATCTGTCATCCAGTGAATTCCTCCTTTTACGGTTACACCTATTTTTTTCCACTGTCCTTCGCTGTCTGTGCACTTGAGTCATGGGACATTCGGACAGTGTGGAAAAGCATGAAATGCTACAGGGCGAGCTGGAATTGTGCTACTGCCCCTCTTGTACCATGGCTTTAGATTTTTTATTTTATAGATTTTATGTGAACATTATTGAAACTGTTGCTATAATTCACCCCTAAGTTGTTGCTGTGCTATAGGTCGCTATATGTCACTGTCAAACACATATAAGGCCTGTACCTAGTTCATGAGCAATTTCACACCCTTTGATCTTATAGGTTCTGTTTGTGGTTTGTCAGGTTAACGCTCCTCTTCAGAACGCAAGAAGTAACTGTGATCACTGGTGAATCACTCTTTTGCCATCTCTTCAGTGGCATAATATTAACCCCGCAGACCTGCGGTGTGAGGGGAGGCTGAGCTCTAGGGGGCCCCACAGCAAATTACACAGTCATAATATACCAGATTTTGGGCGATGAGGTAAAGTGATAGGTGGTGGGCCCCCATGTACTGTACGGGGGGGAGGGCTTAAGTTTCGTTAGTCCACTGCATCTCTTTTGCAGAGTTATAAGAGACTGGTGGCAACCTCTCTGCTAAGAATCAGGACACCTCCCATTCGCTAAGCCTGTTTCCTAGAACATTGGGGACATACGTTGGCTCTCTTTTTGGCTCTGTGAAGTGACAAATACTGGCAAAGGCTTGTGCTTGTTAAATTCGGAAAATATTTTGGTTCAGTACATGGGCTATTGAATCTCTTACCAAGTCTTAGTCAGGATTAAGTACCCTGCACTTTTTGAGGGTAACGTTTGGGGAACCCAAAATCATCAGTTAGTAACGTGTCAATCGAGCATTTGTCAAATACTAAGCCTTGGTCCTGGTAAGCAAGACCTCAACCGAGTGAGGGACCTATACAGTTAAAGGATGTCCCATCACAATGCTCTCACTATGGGCAAGGCTTGTTCCAACTGCACCTACCTGCTTAAGGCAGCCTTGTAAATCGGCAGCAACCGGTTCCAGTGTTGCTTAAAAATATGCTACAGGACGAATTATGCCACAATGTACCTGTGTCAGAACAGAAAGAGCACAACAATCACGTTCATGACAAAACAATGAAAATGGTTTCGTTTTGTCAGGCATTCCCAAAGCGGGTGCTCTACACAGACACTCTCTCAACCCAGTAAAACCTTTCATGCAAGCTTCATCAAACTGGACTGGATCAGTGAGATCTTTGAGGGTTGATCTCTTCATTGGGTTTGAAATAACAGAAAAATAAGGTATCCATTGACAACAACAACTCACCATTCCCAAAAACATCCTGACATCTCTGAGTAACAGGAAGAACCATTTGCAATATAGCTGTAACCCTTTCTGTGGTCACCTTCCTTGTACCTTTCTCTATTTGATGTTCCAAGTACTTCACCTCTTTCTGACAATTCTGTAATTTTGCTTGGGACACTTTGTCAATTTTCTCCCAGAAGATTCAATAAAGCAATAGTGTTTTGCCTGCATGCCTCTTGTGTCTTTGAATAAACCAGTAAATCATCAATGTACTGAACCCATGTAGATTGCAAAGGCATTTCCAATGATTCCAAATTCTTACTACCTTATTAAATATTGACTGGGATTCTGAAAGGTCTTGTGGAATTCTACACCAAGAATACACACAATTGCAGATGTTGAAACAGAAGAGAAACTCACTATTCTCATTTAGAGACACTGAGAAAAATACTTGTGACCAGTCCACTACTGTGAACCATTCTGCTTCACATGGAATTTGGAACAAAATCACTGCTCGAATAGGTACTACCGGACAACATTTGACCTCAATTTCATTGATCTTTCTCAAATCCTGAACTATACGAATGTTTGCAAACCCATAGTAGGTGAATTACACGGGCTGCTTAGCACTTCTTTCAAAACCCCTTTCTTAACAACATCTGCAATTACAGGAGTAACTCCTTCAAGTTACATCTAGTGCCATGTGATATTGGGTGTTTTCAGGAAAGCTACATTAGGTTTAACTGTGACTTTGACTGGTTGCACCCTTTTAGTTAGACCAATATCTTTCCTAGAAACTTTCAAAGTAACTGTCTCTTGTAAATCAATTGGCAGGTCCTATACTGTAAATGCAGGATAAGGAGCAATCAATGGGAATTCTTCATTAATTAAATTGCATGGATGATTCCTCATCACCACTATTTTTTTGAATGTCAATTCCATAATTTGTGCAATTAATCAAACATTTTGATTTGCACAATAAATCTATTTCCCAGAAGGCATAGTGGACTTTAGTCACAGACTTCGAAGCTATGCAGGCCTTCAAATGTACCAATTTTAATAGGAATTGGCTCAGTAATCAGATTTGTCAGGTGTTGATTCACTAGTCCTAGAATTTGTACTGTTCTCCCTGAATTTTGCACATTCGGAACTTCGCATTTCTGACAGTAGCACGTGCGTGTAGCACCTGTGTCAACCAAAAATGAGTTTTGATGACAAATTACATTTACATAAGGACCACTCTGATCCACCTCTAATGAAACTGCTAGTACACATTCTTCTTCATCCAAACTCTCATTCACAGTTCCATCACTCAATTCATCCTCACTGTGTAATGGGAACTGTGTGATCAGTGGCTAATTTAACTTTTGACCAATGTTCTGCTGAGGAACCACTACCTGCTGCTGTGCCATTGGAGCTTGAGGTATTTGCATTTTCTGCTGTTGTGGCATCATTTGCATCTGCTGTTGTGGCACCTGAAATCATGGTACCTGCTGTTTGGGAATTCGCCTTTGCGGAATCTGATTTTGAACATTTACATTAGGATTCCGATTTCTCGGTCCTCTCAAATTTGGAAAAAGATTATGTTCATTCATCTACACAACACCTTTCTGCACTATCAAAGGACATATGTACTTCCAGTGTCCAAGATCCCCACACGTGTGACAAGGTAGCATCTTCCTCATTGTCTGCATATCAGTTGGATTAACATTAACAGTAGTATTCAAATGAATGCCAACACGATTTCCATTTCCACCACCGCGTCCCTTTGCATGTCTCTGATTCTAAACCACTTGCATGTTTCCCTGTTGCTGTGGAATTCCCTGCATCCTTGATTGTGTTGTTCTAATATGCATCGCCATTGCCTTTTCTTTCAATCTTTTCTGCTTCATTTCAATTTCGTCACTGCAATATTTAGCAAATTTGAATACTTTATCAACCGGTTTTGCTTGCCAGCAAATCAAATGACTCTTAAGCATGTTACCAATTTCAGGTATCAACTCTTCAACAAATCCGAACATGAAATTAATCATGTCTTTGGGTTCAACTGCCTTCTTACCACTGTAATGCTTGAATGCCTACAACAATCTCATAATATGCATCTATTGACTCCTTTGCTTCCTGTGCTGTCCTATCAATTCTCTGCCAATCAATGTCTTTATGAAAAATTCTTGTTTTAAAAAATTCAATCACTTTGTAATAGCGTTTCATTACTTCAGGAGACGGTGCACCTGTAACTGGATCTCGTAGAGGCTCTCTTCTCTGTCCGTCAGTCAACACTCCTTTTGCATTCAATCCATAAATCAGATGGGACCACTATTTCTAAAAGAGTATTTAAATCCTCCCACAGGCATTTTGCGAGTTTCACAAACCTATCTGTCTTGTGATACCATTCCACTGATTTCTCTCTCAATCTCGGTTAATCATTTGTGAATGACAAAATATCACTCTTGCTCCAAGGGATTTGAACATAATTCCCTCCAGGATCTTTTCACATTGGTAATATCTTTACTGGACTATTAGTCTGCTGTGTGTCAGTAGAGTTTGAAGTTGCAGACTCTCTTTTCTTCTGCTCTCTTCATTACCCATCTGCCTCCCCATTTATCTAATGCTCCCCATGTTTGATTACTTTGGATTAATTCTCTACTGTGAATTTTCATTCGAGGTGATCTTATGTTTTCAATATCTTTTGAATCGAATTCTAATCTGAAACTCCTTTTCAATGGTTTGGATTTCTCAATATCTACTTCATATTTTTTCTGCAAGTACTGATATTTTCTGATGTGCCAATCTTGATGTTTATGACATCTTTACACATAAAACGTAACGTTCATTATGTGAGTCAATTCTATTTAATTCAAGTGTTCCTTCAATCATTTAATTTAATTCTAATTTTAATCTTACTAGCTTTAATGGTCTTTCTCCTTCAGCAACTGTTTTCATTGCTGATGCGCCACGTACTTTCTACAACCATTCTTTTAACTGCTGAACTGTCAAGCCTTGTAAAGAAACATCATTATTCACATTCAGCACACATTCTGGTGAATTAAATGGCAGACTCATTACCCTTTCAGGTGACATTGGAATTGAATTTGGATTTGAATTTGATATCTCCAAATTTTGTGAAATCCCGGAATAAGTTAAGTCTATAAGTGGACGTGTTTTGTCAAAAGTCTGATTTATTGGAGACATAACTCCCGCAGTAGCATTGAGTTTCTCCATTTCTGCATTTGAATTAAAAAGATTCTGCATATTGCTCTTGTTATTTCCCTGAGCTTACAGTGGAACAACTGGATCAAATGTCACAGGAACTATTATTGTTTCTGAACTTGATGAAGCTCTCTGATTTCTTGAGTAAATTACTCCAGAACTCTGACCTGTAAGTAGTGAGGAACTCGATTGCGATATTGTTACTGGAGTATTTCTTGCCATTGTCTGAGCTTGACTAACAACTTGCCCAGGAGTCCTTGAATTAGGTGTAGACTTCATCTCGACCATCAATGTTTTCTGAATAATCTGCAGTGCCACCAGTACTGTAATGCTCGGTACAGAACTAACAGGAGCTGTAGGATATATTACGGGCTGAGCTTTAGTTTGAATCACAGGAGTCTGAGTTACCGTAATGACAGGAACATTATTTACAACCTGTACCTGACTGTGTTACCACAAATGGAGGTGCATTTGGATTAGTACTAGTACTTGGATTTGCATCTTGTGCTGCATATGGAGGACGACGATTTCTCAATAATTGTGTTATAAATTCATCATCATCTGAGTCACTATCAGAAGTCCGCGATCTTTTAGCTTCATCTGACTCCGACTCAGTTTCTTCTGAATTCTTATTCTTTTACTTTGGTCAGACAGTGTCCTCTTTCTCCTGTGAAAATGCGGGAAATATCCCAATACTTTCTAAGTTTTCTGTTCTTCAAAACTTCTACTCAATATTCCATCTTGCTTCTATCAAAAGTTGTTTGTCTCTCAAATTTTAATTTCTCTTGTTGTCTGGCTACTAGCTCCCAAATAGATAAAGCTTCAAATTGTGCAGGTCTCAGAGGGGGCTTTAATTCATAAAGTATTCTTCTCAAATTCTCTAAAATTCACTTATGAAAACTTCCATGAGCAGGAAACCCTAAGCTCCCTTCCTTCTTTATTATTTTGCACCATTGTTTTAACCAAATACAAGCTGATGGACCTTTCCCTTCAATTACTATGTATGAGAGTGTACCTACTGGAGGGGCAATTTCTTCTATTCTAACTGGAATAAAAGCATCTCCTCTTATCGCACTTTTTCATGCCTTGACAACTTTCATTTTAACCTTTAATAGGACTTAAACTACAAATTAAATAGAAAACAGGAAGTATTTCAATCCAAAAGTCCTTTACGGTTGTTACTCTCAACCAGTAGTTGTTCAGGGTTGTCCATCAGTCCGTTCATGGCTACTTTGTAAAGGTAAAATTTGACCAGCAAGTTGTACCTTTGACTAATACCAGATCCTCAGGAACCACCTAGTACTTGTACAATTAGCACTCCTTTAACACACACTCTAGGAATATAACAACCAAGTGTCTCATACACTTGTACAATACTCCAGAGTCTTGGAACATGCAGGGTCCGTTACAGCAACAACCACTTGAGATTTTTTTTAGCACAAAGCGCCACACTCATTTGAAGTACAACAACTTCCCTACACTCACCCTTTAGAGTATGCAAACCCTACTCAACTACGTTGGATTACACAAATTCCCTACTTCTCTCATACATCACAATTCACCTGCAATTTGCCAAAGCATTGCAAGCCCAAACCCTACTTTGAACTCAAAGAGCACTGGAAGCACAGGGAATATACCAAGTCTCACCTCAGCAAACATTGGCAAAACCACATTTCCAAAAATCTGAATTTTAAATAAGCATTGGCAAAACCAAATCTCTCAAACCCAGGATGATTCTCTCCTTTTGAGACAAAACCATCCTCTGCTACCAGAATCTGTGGGCACGTGACCTCCTCTATAAGGTTAAGGTGGCACGTAGTAGGGTCATGACATCTACTACCCTCAGAGGTCGACTCAAATCTTTTGACTCAGATAGGAGTAATTAATTAATCCATTTAAACACTGCGAGACAATAGTCAACAAATAATCAAAATATACAATACATAGTCAGAAATGTATACACACGATGCCCTATGTGGCCATAAATCACCTCACCAATTTAGTTAAGTTTAAATATTTATTGCCCTCAAATTAACAATGCTAAGGTCACGTAAATGATGCAAAAAAACAAATAATAGATATACAGAAACAACACAGGCTGTCCAAAGTGTCTAAAGAATCTCAATCTTGCTAATACATTTACCATTAAACACTCCAGTAAAATAATACAGAATAACAACAGAATTATTTGAGAAATAGAAACAGAATACATTTAGTTGTGCAGTTGAATGGATCGCAGTCATTTAATAAACATTCAAATCAAATATTGGGTCAGGTATCCTAGCTAGTACTCTAATTCAAAAAATATGTGTGAGGTTCATGCAAAAATAAAAATAAGACAAAAATGAATTTGGAAAACATCTAACTATGGCGCTATCAAAAATATGTGGTTGGATTTTGCAAAGGAAAAACACATCCACATTGGTTATACCTCTCATACATGGGACAGCAACCAGCAGAGCCTTCATCAGCCGAGCAGGACTTCATTACTCAGCATCAGGAACATGAAAGGGACAACAGTTCAGTAATGTTGGGCCTAAGGTATCTGAACTGTTAGAAACATAGACAAGAGCTGAATAGCAGAACTGAACAACAGCTAAACAAAATCTAAAACGTACTTGCATCATCTATACCTAAATTAAAGTCTAGCTAAGCTTCTATTGGACAAAACTATGAGGTGAGAATGTAACTGACCAATCGGACTTTGCCTGTGCTTCAGATGTATCTTTTCTTTGTTCCTTGTTCAGGACAGGCTAACATTGGCATTCCTCTCAGGTCTGTAGTTTCCGTAGAATTATTACATTTTAAAAGCAAAATAAAACATGACATAGAGATAGCTTTACTTCCTACCAGAATTAAGGCCCATTGTTAAAACTTAAAATTATTATTTCAAGGAAATATAGAAAGCGAAGCAAGAACACGACCAAAACTCTTCCACTGTCCAAGTCAAACAGAATGTCTAATAAAACAATGTTTGCAAAGCATTTCAGTAAAGTCAAAATCATTTAAACACTGTGCTTCTGTAAAAATACTAAAAGGTAGACCTTTTCACTAATCCTACTGCATCAAGAAATAAAATATCTTCATACTAATTTCAAAACTTTAGTTTTGTAATACAAATATATTAATATTCTTTTGTCAGTAAATAATAGAATTAATTAAAATACATTTTTACTAGCATTTATTTATTTCACATAGAACTTTTTGTGGCGGACACCATGTCAACCACTTTCCAAACATGCGTGTTTATTTTCTAACACACGTTTTTCAGTTAGGCCTTTAATACACGTTATTACACATTATATGTTATAATTTTACTTAATCATTTTGATTGATAATGTTTGCTCTCTAGCAGATGGCACCTGAAGTATTGGCCACTTCTTTTCCCCACTGCTTTTTTCCCCACACACATATCACCCATCACTCCTTCCTTAACATGCCTTGGTGTTTTGTTGCTGAAATAGAGTTCTGCATGATACCTATGATTGTGCTCCTTGGTAAAAGATGGGGAGCTTGCTGGGAAAAGGCTCGCCAAAATAAAAATAACTAGGACTAAATTTGATGGTCTCTTGGTGACCAGAGGCGACACTGAAGAAGAACAAACCTTCGGACCAATACTACGTGTATCTGAGGAAGGAGTCAAGACCTAATTCTGTGATAGTTTCACCAGTTGGGAAGAAACACTTTTCTTTTGCTGGAACCTCACCCTGACAGTTTAAACAGATTGAAGCTGCTGGATATAAAGTGTGTGGCCCTGTGATTATGATCTTTAAAACATCTAGTGCCTCTGCCTAACTGGTGCGTTATAATGGATCTCTATCGTAATTTCTGGCCGCTTTGGTAGAAAATCTGCTGAGAGCCGAAGACCAGACGTTTTGGAAATAATGCAGGAAGGTCAGTTTGTATCCAGTCACATAATTATAGCGACTATTAACTTAGCAGATTAAGCGGTCAGAGTTTTGCCATGGTGTCTCCTTCCGACATGCATCCTGATTCCAACTAACATTCCTGAAACCATGGCATCTCCTTCCAGCATGCAGCTTGGTTTCCACCTAACATTCCTGAAACCAGAGGCACAATTAAAAATCATCCATTTACTGGTTCAGTCCTCTTCAGATCTCATGCTGATGATGAGATGGAATGCATGGCGAAAGAAGGGGATGGGATCAGACGAACAGAAGAAATGTTATAGTTGTCAATACAAACGCCTGGATTATAGATACAAACAGAGATAGAGGCTTCAGTCAGTTTATTGGGTCAACAACAGTCAAACATTTACAACGTCAGCCCTCATACCAAAGGCATTCAAGCTGACATAGAGGTCAAGAACTACATAAATAGTCCTCCTCTTCATTGAATCCTCCATTCCAAACAAAACAATGACTTCCCACTTGTCTCTCCACTCTGAAGGAATGGTGTGTTTCCAAGTCACCTTGCAGAGTGAAGATTAGTATCTACTAACAGATTGACACTACAAATCATTCAGAACAGATATACCTTTCAGTTCATATTCCCTCCTCTGGAAGTCCCACCAAAACTAACAACAAAACATCTACTGTGCTTGTTAAGAATGAAAGTCACATCTCTGCTCCAATAATTAGCAATAGTGCTGATTCCCACTTTAAGAGGAAAATGCATCTATTCCAGGTATTCATTTGGTCCTCAAAAGGGGTCCCAAGAATAAATTCAAACCCATATTGGACCTAAGATAAGCGACACATATATAAAAGGCAGACTTTCAGAATGTTATCTTGGCATCAGATATCGCCACAACTCATGAAAGAAGATTGGATGTACTTTGTGAATTTATAAGAGAGGCTTATTTCCACTTCCCAGAGGCAAAGAAGCACATATGATTTCTGAGATCCACAATAGGCAGATCTTACTAGCAGTATATAGTAATTGTATTTGGCTTTAAATCAGATCTAAGGATATTGTCAAAGTGCATGACTGTAGTGGAGGCCATCTCCTTAGGCAAATGATTTACATCGATGACTCATTGATAAAAGCCCACTCTGCAGAGAAGTACTGCATGGCTTTATCACCCCCAGCTTAATTAAAACATCCTTTGGGTCTTTATATCTACCTTGAAAAATCAGTTGATAGTGGTGCATGTTCTTGCCTATCATGGATCACAATTGTAAGAATTTGAGGTATTAGTTGAGGGAGGAGAGTTGTCACCTTAAGAACGAACCACAACCCTTGTCAGGGTGAAACTTTAAAGTCACTAAAGTAACCTGAGATCAACCCCATGTAGCTATGGCACAGAGCAGACAGGTGTAACTTAGAAGCAATGTCTAAAGTATTTATGCAGTACCAAAACAGTATAAGTCAAGACACAAGAAAAATTCCAAACCAATATAGAAAGATAGAGTATATTTTAATTAATAAAATGACATAAAAATGGCAAAAATCCAAAAGGGAAACTACAATTATAAATCTTTGAAGTTTGGTGCTATTGTCACTTTAAAAAAAGCATTAAGCACCATCCGCACTCATCTTCTTGCACTTGACTGGTGCTTCGAGGCAAGTTAATGACAACCATAATGAAGCGGGTATTCAGATACAAGACCAGGTTTGACACAGTTGGATTTTTTTTTCTTCAAACTTGTGGGTGCAAAACACTGTACCCGAATATCAAGACACCCCAAATTTTAACTTAGTCTGATCTCCTACATTAAACTAAATGAGAGATTGTGTTGAAGCTCAATTTAATGAGACGCTATCTTGTTAAGGCACCTCCCAAAGCACAAGCCTAATACTCCAATAGGTTGGCTTCAGACATAATCTCAGGGTCCTCCTTCTCTTTATTAGAATCTGGCATCATAGAGAGTATTCTGGTTCCTTGGGAATGAACCCTGTTTATTAGTGATTAGTTATTGGGTATCTCTTCACCGCACGTCGAGTTGGCCATGTAATTTCTAACACATTACACTGACACCGCAAGCTTGTAACTGCATGGTTTGTATTTGAGATATTTGGGGGCACTTGTGGTTGCTTTATCTTCTTATCCTATACATTCCATTTACTCATTTGGGATCGCGTTACTTCCTTAATGTTCCTTCTTAGCACATAGCACTGTTTTCCAGCATATCCTCACCATGAGGGTATCACAGCTGTTCATTAGCTTACAAGCCTTTAGTATATAAATATCTTGTTTAAAAAAATGTCTCTCTTATTTTATCGCCTTCCTTTCCTCTTTTTTTCTTTCTTCTTAATTTGCAGGTTGCAATGTATCTTTACTGAATTATTGTATTCAATTTATGTAACCAGGCAAACATTGTATTGTCCTGATGATGATCCCATATGTTGAGGGGATCGAAACGCCATCGACTAAGTCACTCTGACCATTGTGAATTTGGAAAATTATTTTCTTTTATTCTTTAATAAGAAAAGTGACTCTCTTGATTCTATGCAATTTGTGATGTCACATTTTGTGTTTTTTGCCTGTTTTGTTTATGCAATACCTGCTATGGTGTGCCACGTAGGGGTGTATACCCTGAAAAGGACCAATTTTAATTTGTTCATATAAACAGATTGCTACTTATTTTTTACTTATGCGCATGATTTTTGTGCATTTAGGGCATCAATGTATTATATGTATGCTTAGGGACCCATGTTCCTTATAGCTTCACCCCAGAGGTGTGGCCAAGGAAATGGGCCCGGTTTGTGCTTCTCTGCGGTCACCCTACAACAATTATGGGAGCACCTCCTCTCCCCCCAGCTCCTCTCTCACTGGGATTGAGGCCTCCCTGACTGGGAACAAACAGCCCAGATGGTACCAGTGTAACACCTTTGTACACCTCAGGCCTTTGTCATGGCTTCACCAGTGAATTGGACTTGTAATAAGTAATTCAAAAAGTCCAAAAAATGAATCTGTATTTGTTTCCTTTTTGTAGCTAACAATATTACATTTAATGGTGTATCCCACTTCTTTCCTGTGCAACACCCAACTCTGCTACATTTAAAATGGCTTTTAGGGCTTTTCACTGTAAAGACATGTTGAACATTAAACATTTACATGCCCTTAAATACCATGGGCCCTACCTTATGGGGAGTAAGACCTAATTAGGGATGACTGATTCATATTTGAAAGGGAGGTTAAGGCATATCAGAAAAGGTTATATTGGCAGGACGAATTTGCAGCTTTAACACTGGACACCCAGCCTACACAAAACCTATTACTCCAGTATTGGAACTTTCATAGATTCATATGCTTGAATACTTCCCCGTCATCGAGATGGGAGTCCCTGGTGGAATATAAAAATCAGGCCTGAAGATGTATGCACACAGTACATAGACTAGGCCTCAACATAATAACCCATCATAGTCGTTTTGTAAAATAGACCTAAACTCAAACTTGAACCAATCCGATTGCCTCACCCCTTTAGAACCTCCTATGAGGAGCTGCCTTCCCTCAGATTTTCTGAGCATAAGTGCTGAAATAATGCAGAACACTGAGAAGAGAGAAGGTGAGCTCCTCCGGGGAGGCGGGCGGGCCGCATGTGAATCTATGAAAGCTTCCAGTACTGGAGAACTACAGTTACAGGTAAGTAAGTTATTTCTTACTCCTGTATTGGAACTTTCATAGATTCACATGCTTGAATAAGAGTAACAAGCAGTAACTAACACATTTTCTGTATCAAGAAATACTGTCTATCCCAATCATTATAAAACATTGTCATTAGACAGTTACATGCCAAGCAATAAAATAAAGCTTTAAAACATATATGAATATGCAAGAAAGGTACATTAATAAAGAACAGAAAATGTGATATTAAGTCAGAAGTGGATGTGGGAAACAAACAGCTCACCTTATCTGAACAAATGTCTAAGAACTGCGTTTGCTCATGGCGACTTGGGCCTTACTTCAGTTCGTCGGTTACAGTGAAAAAGAACTACCAAGTTTTGCTTTTTGAACTTTGAGTGCAGATGATCTGTTTGACGACTGGTTACAATGTGCCCAGTCTTCCCTCTTTTTTGATTACCTAGTACTTGGCCTCGCAGAATGTGGACTGATTGAGCTCACTCCCCTCCAATTCGGCCCATATTGTAATGCAAAGTATCCGTTGGCTGATCATCCTGAGGACTGTTACCTCTGTTTCTCTCCTGACTATGAGGAGTTGATGTGTATTTTCTGACTTGCCTTTCAGTGCAAGAAGATATTGCAGTACCAGAGGGAAAAGCGCTGAGCACACCTAAAAATGCAGCTCGGGCGATTAATGGACATTCTAGACATTTTCGGAGAACACAACTCCCTCGACATCGAAGTAGAGGAGGTTTGCCCTCTGGCACACTGGAAGCCCAACACGCCCAGTCTAGAGTCAGTATTTTCGAGCAACTATGAGGAAAAAGCTATAAACCCTTCGTAGTCAATGCTAGTGGGTCTTAGTGCAAACAACACCCTAAAGACCCTGTGTACCATCCCCACCCCCAGCCTAGAGATAAAGACCCACCCTCATAAACAGTCCTACACCAAGACAAAACACCGCTCCCAAGGATGTCTTGCTTCAGTCCCAGAACCAGCCTCTGGTCAACCACCACCGTGTCCATCAGTCCCCATGAGAAGCTTCTGATCAGGCTGGGATTTCTCACTCAACAGCAAGGCATAATTAGGCACCCAGAACAAACAAATACTCAGTCTAGTAATCTGGCACCAGAGGTCTTACAGCTTGGATACTTAGATCTTCCAGAGGAATGAATGGCACTTTTGTGAGTGGCACTTAGAACTACCACATGTGCATTCTAGACAGCAAAGTGGAACTGTTTTGTTCACTATTGCATCACAAAGCAAGCGTTTTGTCCACTACTGCATCTCAAAGCAACTAGACCTTTCCAGTGTTTAGAGTGCATTCACATTGATACAACTTCATTTAGAATGTAGCTGCATACATGCAGAACTAGGAACACTCGCCCCTTTCTAGGATTCCTGTAACCAGGGTTTCATGGAGGGTCTCCAGCACCTGTTTGGGACCTTAACATACTTCTCACCAGGCTGTCACCAAGCTTATGGGAACCATCTTTAGAGCCTCTCCATTCATGTCAATTACAGTTCCTTCAGGAAGGGTGACTTTTTTCTTGTATCTAACTTCGATCAAGCGCATTAGTGGATTACTAGCACTGACTATTTAGGAACCATATGTTCAGCTAAATGGTAGTCCTTGAAACTTGTCCCACATTTTTACCTAAGGTAATCTCACATTTTCATTTGGCATTAAACAGGCACTCATATTATATTGATAAGACTAAGTCTTTCCCTAAGCTAATCATGTTTTAATGCTTGTGCTAAAACATACAAGGACAGCCAATTTCCAAAGCAGGCTTTGCAAGCTGGATTATGGAATGCATCCAAACTCGGGCGCACACTACATGGAAAAAGAGAACCATCATGGCTTTCTTAGGCAGCCTTCTGTCAGCTGACATTTGCAAGGCATCGCCTTGGCCGTTAACACACATGTTCACAAAGTATTACTGTGTGGATATATGAGCCTGTAAAGAGGCTAAGGTTGGTCAAACTGTATTAAGTGCTTTGTGTCAAACATTTGCCTCATCGGCTCAATAGGCTCCTCTGGGAACAACCTGCATACAGTCCATTCAAGGCATTTGTATCTGCAGTTACACTCACTATAAACAGAAAAGGTAATCTACCCTGCAAGCATCTGTTCATAGCGTGTAGTATGGTAGACTGACATGGACCCTCCCAGGAAGCTGACATTGATTACACATGTATTTTTATTCAATATATATTAATTAACTAATTACAATGCACAGGACAAGTATACTCTCAATATATACTGCTCACTCACCTTTCACCTGTTGTGAAAAGAACAATCTAAAGGCAGAGTTGGTGCCCATGTATATTGTGGACCAAGGGAAGAGTCACACAGTACACTGGAATCGAAGCATAGAAGAAAAATAACTTTTGGTGTCAGGGCCTAACATTAGATGGCAGAAGTATGCAAAGCATGTGAATCTACAGCGCTGCAAACTGATGCTTACAAGTTAGGTGTTCCAATTTAATCTTGTTCTTATTATAAATGGCAATTTCAGAAAGACAGTTTCAGTAAAAGCTGGCCAGTTTTACCTATGGAGGGCACATCTGCTTTTTGCAGTTGGAAGTGTGTACCTCCATTTCAAGTCTTACTCACACTGTATTGATGAAAAAAAGTGTTCCGGGGTCCTGCACACGGGCAGGAATATTTTATGTCTATGACTTCAGTGAGGTTACCTTTAATGCAGAACTAGAATTACAGGCAAGTAAAAGTTCATTGCCTTTGGTCATAAGAGCTTAATGTATGTTTAAATTAATCTCAGAAATGTACTTAAAAAAGCCGAGTTAAGGTACATGAATGATTATGAATTAAAACTGACAAGCCACTGGAATTCACAAGTTATGGTTATCTGTGCAATCCATAACTCACACATATGCCTTGCATACCATAATTCACTCACCAAATGCAATGCTTATGACCGCACAATGTATTTATACAAATAAGTAATACATAAAAGCATGGCTTTAAATAAAAACACGTTCTCAGACCAAAAAATAATACTATAATAATAGTTGTCTTATTGGTAGAGATGAGAGCTAACCATAACTTTACTTTAACCTTTTTCTGTGAAGATATATATTTAGGTGTGTGCATGCATATATATGCTTGTGTTTATAAATATGTTTGTTCCGTAATGCATCCAAAACCTATGTGTCCCAACGTGAATGGGCTAAAATTATTAAAACCCAAAGTCACTTCTAAACTTAACATGTCACCTTTGTATGTATTTACAATGTGTGATCTATATTGTTCAAACCCAGCTTCAAACCAGTGAGCACTGTACAAAGGAAGAGGTAAATATGGTGATTTTGAGAATCGGGGGAGCTGATGCTACAAACAGGACAAGGGAAATTACCAACTTTTGTTCATCATCTTAAGAGTTACACATGTTACCTTTGCCTCAAGCCCTTCTTCTAAAGCAGGAGTGAGGGCACCCGTCACATGACTGAGAATGTTTTTGTGCACATTATGCACTTGTGTGTAGTCACAGGAAAGTGTGATCAGATTTTCTGCAGATCTAGTAACGTTCTATATTTTAATTGTGCAACCACATTACTCCACACAAAACAAATGTTTTTTTTGCCTTAAGAAACATGGCATTCAATTCTTACTAAAATAGGAAGGTCTGCCATCTATGACCAGCACGAACTGAGGACCTTAAAGGGTCATGGGTGAATTAGACTCATCCTCCTAAGCCCTGTTTGTTATGTTGTACCATAATGCCTTGAATCAGTTCCTTGAAAGGGTCCACTAAAATACAAACTGCAGTAGCATCACGCATGCATAATCATGTATTTGTTGGGTGGACGTTTGCAGAGAAGTTCTATATAAACACATTCAGAGCCAAAGCTGAATTAGAGTGGTTGCACACTGACTGAATGAGCCTCTGTATCATTTAGAGTTTAAATTTGAACCCCCACCAGCTGTAGCGCACTTCCCATCAACTCCTTCTGAGTTCTGGATAACCGTTACAGGGAAGAGGTGGCCTTTCAGAAGACTGTAGGGTGGTTTAAATCTTATGGATGGTTTATGGGAGTGCAGACCATAGCTTGATGCCTGGACTTAACCAAACGCAACCAACTCTGTTTAAGTGAAGACAGCTGGCAGGTGGAAGCCACTGAATTTAAGGTTTTGTAGTATGTCTGGAGTCTTTGTATGTGACAGGTAGTGTCTGTTATGCAGTTGTTAAGTATTTGTAGATTGCACTATCATCTGGGAAGGTAGCATGCTGCTGAACAGTTCTGAGACTAGCCTCATTTAAGGCAAGTGGGAGGGCTAGTCAAAAAGCCATGTCTCCAGCTTCTTGCGGAACTCAAAAAGTGAAGAGTAGGCTCCGATGTGTGATGGCAAGTTGTTCAGCCCTTTAGGAGCGATGTAGGAGAAGGTATGCGGGGGATGTATGCAAGAAGGAATCTGGCTGAGCATAGGTTTCTGGATGGTTTGTGAAAGGAGATACAACTATTGAGGTAGGCTTGACCAGTGTTGTATAGTGCCTTGAAGGTGTGAGTGAGGAGATTCAGCTGTCCACTTTGTGCATGGCGAACAACTTAGCTCCTTTAGGTGAGTTGTGATGTGTGTTCAATGTGGGAGGCTGAGTGTGAATCAGGATGCTGAATTCTGAATGGTTTGCAGGTGTCTGGGGAGTTGTTTGCTGATTCTGTTGTAGAGGGTATTTCTGTAATCTAGCTTGCTGGTGTTGAGGGCCTGTATTGCTTGTGCAGATGGGGAGCAATTTTAAGGTTTTCCCCAGCATCTTCAGAGTGTGGAAGCAGAAGGCTGTGACAGAGTTGACTTGGGCAGTCATGTCGAGTTTGCTGTTGATCCTGAGGTGCCTGGCATGTGTGCTGTCAGTTGCGTGGGTTGTAGCTCATGCTGCCACCAGGTGGTGTTCCACGGTAAGGTGTTTTTCCCAAAGATCAGAACATTTGCCTTGTCTGTGTTATGTTTGAGACAGCTGATCTTCATCCAGTCAATGTCTTCAGTCAAGCAGGCATTGAACTTGTTAGGGTGATGATGGTCTTATTTGATAAGGAGAGTTTGGGCTGTGTGTTGTCTGCATAGGAAACTTTGTCAATGTCATGAGTGCAGATGATGCTTGCTAGAGGGATCATGTATATGTTGAAAAAGGTGGGGCAAAGTGATGATCTCTTTGGTACTCAACAGTCAGGAAGAAGCGAGCAGATTCAGCAGAGCGCGGGTGCTTAGATTTTGGGTCTGCCCTTTAAAAATCTTAATGCCCTTTCTGACATGAGCCCCTTGAAACTCGCTCCTTTCTTTAGGGGTGCCATGTAAAAGGGTTTTAGAGTTCCCTCTCATGGATTCTCCTCTACCAAATTATGGTGATATTTTTGCAGTGTTTTTTCTCTCTGCCTGCCTCATGGCTGTTTTTCCTTTTATATTTGTTTTGGCTACAAATGTTGCAGATCATATTGTGATAGCAAAACAGATTTTGGGGATGAGGATTACATGCTTGTAAAAAAAAGGAATATCTATGAACCTTATTGGTTGTGTAGATGCTTTTTATGCATGATTGGTCCACCTCTGATTGGCCAGAGAAATCTTGATAATGTCCAATTACCTCATAATCCCAGCTTTATCTGTACAGTTCCAGATTTCTGTGCATTCTAAAAGCATACTTCTGTATTTGTATTTTGTTGTGCAGTTTCTTGTAGCCCAAGCAGCCATTAACTTCTAGTTCAGTTTGTCCGATTACAGCCATTGAACTTTATTCTATTTATTTGTTCCCATTTAGAGTAAAAATTTTATGGTTGGGAGACTGAAATAAATAGGTTACATTATGTTTAACTATTAGCTCCTTGCTTTATTCGTTTGTAATGTTCACTATTAAAATGACTGACAACATATGCTGCTTTAAATACAGCTATGAAGATGCAAAGAACCAGCTGATGAAAACAAAGCTGTTGGCTCCGGCTTACTTTATTTTGGGAGGAAACCAGTCTGGTGAAGCCTGTGTTATTACACGTGCCCGAGTATCTTGCCTAGATGTTTTGCAGTAAGTGATTTTTTTTTTTATTATTAGGCATTTGTCATCCACTATCTCTATGTGAGTATGTGTCCATGTGAGCATATGGGGGTGTGGGGTGTAAGATAAACATACACATGCAAAAAAGTGTAAAACGCTTTTCATTGTTGAGTGTGGGAAAGGCCATGACTTACGAAAGGTTGCTGCACATTCTGTCCCTCTAGATCAGTGGTAATCAACATATCATTAGCATATAAGATTGTGCACATCTGTTTATGTTTTAAGCCATGCTGTTTTCAAGCAGACCCAAAGCACAATCTCATTGCTTACACCCATACTTTTAGGAGTGCAAATTAAGGGTATCATTATCCAGAATCATGTCACTTCAGCTATGGTAGTGGCATGGATCTGACTCTTGCACTTTATAATAAATTCATGTGTCTGCATTTATTACTGAACATGTTTCTATAATATTTTTTGGGCCGTGTTAGAAATTGGGTCTCTAGTTGGCAGAGGTATGCATCCTGTCCAAGTAGGGACCACAATCCTAGTCAGGGTAAGTCAGATACACAAGCTAAATTACCCTGTGCTCCCCCTTTGGTAGCTTGGCACAGGTCAGTCAGCTTAACTTAGGAGGCAAAGTGTAAAGTATTTGTGCAACACTTAAATTACTTTGACACAGTAGAAACATCACAAAAAGACAAATAGAAAAAATGTATCTGAGTAAAACAAGACCAGAACGACAAAGTAGAAGTTGAGATATGAATTTTTAAAGATTAAATTAAAAAGCAATGTTTAGAAGGCAGTAGCGCTAAAAGATTACTTGAGGTCTCACTGGGGTAAATCCAAAGTTCAGGAGCACCGACCCCGCTGAAAAAATACCTTGGGTAGAGCAAGCAGCAGCACCGAAGACTAGATGTGTTGGTTCCAGTCCAAGCAGTCGGGTATATGCATCGAGCCTCACATTCAGGTCCCTCATCGGTGTTGAAGCCCTCTCGATGCAGGCAGTGTGTTGTCCAGTGATGTCCTTTGATCAGGGATGCGTCGTTGTTGTGCTGCGCAGTTGCCTCCTGTGTCAGCGTCTACTCAGCACTGCATTGGTTCTGAGCGGCGCAAAAGCCTGGATGCATTGATTCTTGCAGACAAACAGCTGCAGA
Source organism: Pleurodeles waltl (assembly GCF_031143425.1). Classification (NCBI taxonomy): domain Eukaryota; kingdom Metazoa; phylum Chordata; class Amphibia; order Caudata; family Salamandridae; genus Pleurodeles; species Pleurodeles waltl. Next base: position 925,132,531 of record NC_090437.1, read on the forward strand.
ACCTACTTCTGAGGCCCAGGAATGGATTGGCATCTCAAACTAGGGAGGGCTCAGAGATGGCAGATGAAGCAAAGTGGAGAGAAGTCTTTGATGGCCCTGAGACTTCAAGAACAGGGCACAAGCCAACAAGGCATTGGGGAACTTGGGTTCAAGGATGAATAGAGCAGGTGCAGTCCTTCTCACTTCCAGGCAAGAAGCAGTATGCAGCAGACCAACACAGCAATGCAGCCACTCCTGGCAGCACATTAGCTTTTCCTCCTGGCAGAATGTCCTTGGTTCCAGTAGGGCTCTAATTTGGTGGGGTTTAGGGTCCAACGCTTTACCCAGTTAAGCTTTGAAGTGGGGGATCTTTAAAGAGAGACCTTTGAAGTGCACAAGCTCCCTGCCCTTCCTTCCTTGGCTCCAGGCACTCTACAGGGGGTTATGCAGCTATTTATGTGGAGGCTAGCAAAGCCGCATTCAGGTTTGTTAGTTCCTCCCTCCCATCCAGCCCAGGAAGGCCCATCAGCCTGTTGATGGGCTTTCAGACTGCAGATGTCACACCCCAGCTCCCTTTGCGTGTCACTGTCTAGAGGGAGTGCACAAAGCCCATATGTCACCAACCCCAGACATGTATTCAGAGACACGCAGAGGCACAGAATGGTTAAAGTAAAAAAATGCCAACTTTCTAAAAGTGGCATTTTCATACTTAAAATTTTAAATCTGATCTCACCATAAAGTGTGATTTTAAATTTTGAGTCCAGAGACACCAAACTCCACATTTCTATCTTGTCTAAATTGGAAATTACACTTAAACAATGTTTTAAGGCAATACCAATGTTATCCTATAGAAGAGATAGGCCTTGAAGTAGTAAAAAACAAACTTGATAGATTATCACTACCAGGACATGTTAAACTTACTAGTACATGCCCAACATTTTACCTACCTTAGGGGTGCCTTATATGTCATAAAAAGGAAGGTTTGGACCTGGTAAGTGAATTCACTTGCCAAATCAAGATAGCAGTTTAAAATTGTATGCACAGGGTCTGCAGTGGCAGGCCTGAATCATGTTTAAAGGGCTCACACAATCAGTGCTGCAGGCCCACTAGTAACACTTCATTTACATGTCCTGGCCACATATAATTCACTTTGCTAGGGACTTACAAGAAAAATAAATATGCCAATTGTGCATAAGCCAATGTTTCCATGTTTAGAGTACACAACACCTACACTTTAGCACTAGTCAGCACAGAATCCTAAAGCTAGCAAACTTGAGGCAGAAAAACAGGAGGTGTATAATTAAAATCTTTACAATATTTGTAGAGAAAAGGACGAATTTACAATAAATAGTCTGAACAAAAACAAGTGCATTAAAACAAATCATTATTTAAAAGAGATATCTTGAAATTTACAATTAATGCTCTGAATAAACGCCTGGAGTTAGCAACAGACATATAAAGTGTTCATCAGTAACTAGGATAATCATAAAGTGCAAATATTTGTAGCAGCAGGCATATTTCTTCTCACAGAAATGTAGAGTGGATAGTAATGACTGAAAAGCCTATAGAATACGGCTGTCTGGTTGAATGCTAAAGATTAAACGATTCAATATAAAAAGAGACTGCAAAAGACCAGAATTGGAAAACAATAATAATACTACTATCTGAATTACAGGGCATTTTGCAAAATGACTTCTTTCTTACACACTGTATTACATTTCGAAGGCAAAATGTAGAGAAAGACAATTGGCAGTAACACTTGTTCTTCTATTCTGTGTTCTCCCAAGTCTTCCTATAAAAATGGGACCTCACTTGTGTGGATGCACATTTCGGTGCTGCAAAGTTCTGGAATCTGAGGGGAGCCACAAACTTCCTTCCACCAGAGGATAGCACATCCTACACACAAGTACTAGCCAGGGCTGCGGCATTTCATAATGTCACAATGCACTCAGAGCCATTGGAGGATGACTTTCTTTTCAATACGTTGGCGTTCACGCATGTGTCATATGAAAGCCTGCCCATGCTACCAGGCAGGCTTAAGCATGCACAACAGTCTTCCAAGAGCCGGTCAAGGGAAGGGCCATTACACCGCGGGTGGAGAAAAAATATAAACCACCCCCATCGGACCCTGTGTTCATTACACAGCTTCTCCCTCCGGACTCTGTAGTAGTGGGAGCCGCAAGAAAGCGGGCAAATTCACAATCATGAGGAGATGCGCCACCTCCTGATAAAGAAAGCCACAAATTTGACGCAGCAGGGAAGAGTGGCGTCGCAAGCGGCCAACCAGTGGCGTATCGCCAATTCACAGGCCCTCCTCGCCCATTACAACCGAGCCCTTTGGGACGAAATGCATGATATTATTCAGCATTTACCAAAATAACATCAAAAACTGGCTCAACAGGTGGTTGAGGAGGGACAGGCCATCTCCAACAACCAAATCCGTTCTGCACTGGACTCTGCTGATACAGCAGCAAGAACTCTAAACACAGCAGTTACCATCAGAAGGCATGCATGGCTACGCAGTTCTGGTTTCAAACCAGAAATACAGCAAGCGGTGTTAAACATGCCATTCATCCAGCAGCAACTATTTGGGCCGGAGGTGGACACTGCAATAGAAAAAAAGAAGAAGGACACAGACACGGCAAAGCCATGGGCGCGCTCTACTCTTCCCAGTATAGGGGAACATTTAGGAAGCCACAGTTTAGGGGAGGGTTTAGACAGCAACCCTCAGAGCCATCCACCTCCCAAACAAAACCCACCTACCAGTCACAATACCAGAGAGGGGGGTTTTGTGGTTCATTCAGGGGACAATACCCAAGAGCAAGGGGAAAATGTCAGCCTGCCAAGCAGATCCCCAGTAACAAGCAGTGACTTCAATGTCACACTTCCCCTACACACATCACCAGTGGGGGGAAGATTAACAAAATACTACAAATATTGGTCAGACATAACCACAGACACATGGTTTCTATCAATTATCCAACATGGTTACTGCATAGAGTTCACACATTTCCCTCCAGATGTTCCCCCAATGACGCACAAACTGTCAGTACAACATCTAGACCTACTACAAATAGAGGTGCAAGCACTATTAACAAAACAAGCCATAGAACTAGTACCACACCATCAAAAAGGAACAGGGATTTACACCCTATATTTCCTTATTCCCAAAAAAGACAAAACACTAAGACCAATTTTAGATCTCAGGACGTTAAACCTCTTCATCAAATCAGATAATTTCGACATGGTCCCACTACAAGATGTAGTTCCCTTGCTAAAACAGGAAGAATACATGGCAACACTGGATTTAAAGGATGCATATTTCCACAAACCCATCCATCCATCTCACAGGAAATACCTCAGATTTGTCATACAGGGCAAACATTACCAATTCAAAGTATTGCCCTTCGGGATAACAACAGTGCCCAGAGTATTTACAAAATGCCTCGCTGTAGTAGCAGCTCATATAAGAAGACATCACATGCACGTATTCCCATATCCCGACGATTGGCTAATAAAAGCCAACACTCAACACTGGTGTCAAAGTCACACGCAATATGTAATAGATACTCTACACAAACTAGGGTTTTCTATAAATTACCAAAAATCTCACTTGCAACCATCCCAAATACAACAATACTTGGGAGCCACACTCAACACGCAAAGAGCAATTGCCACTCCAAGCCCACAAAGAGTTCAACCGTTTCAAAATATAGTGTCAGTCATACAACCAAACCACCAGTACACAGTCAGGTTTGTGATGAAGCTACTAGGCATGATGTCCTCATGCATCGCTATTGTCCCAAACGCACGGCTACACATGCGGCCCTTACAACAGTGCCTAGCAAAACAATGGACGCAGGCACAGGGTCAACTTCAAGATCTAGTGTTGATAGACCGCCAAACACACACTTTGCTTCAATGGTGGAACCCTGTAAATTTAAACAAATGGCGGCCATTTCAAGACCCAGTGCCTCACGCCATTATTACAACAGACGCTTCCATGATTGGGTGGGGAGCACACCTCAACAATCACAATATACAAGGTCAATGGGACAATCAACAAAAACAACTTCACATAAATCACTTAGAACTACTAGCGGTCTCCCTAGCACTAAAAGCTTTTCAACCCCTTCTAGTCCACAAACACATTCTTGTCAAAACAGACAATATGACAACAATGTACTATCTAAACAAACGGGGGGGACACACTCCTCACAACTGTGCCTACTAGCACAAAAAATTTGGCATTGGGCAGTTCACAACAACATTTGTTTTGCAATATATACCTGGCATTCATAATCAGTTAGCCGACAATCTCAGTCGGGATCACCAACAAACTCACAAGTGGGAAATACATCCCCAGATTCTACAGGATTACTTCCACCGCTGGGGGACACCAGACATAGATCTGTTTGCAACAAAACAAAACGCAAAATGCCAAAACTTCGCATCCAGATACCCACACCCTCAGTCCAAGGGCAATCCTCTGTGGATCAATTGGTCAGGGATATTTGCTTACGCTTTTCCCCCTCTCCCACTCATTCCTTTCCTAGTCAACAAACTGAGTGAAAACAAACTCAAACTAATACTCATAGCACCAACGTGGGCTCGCCAACCGTGGTACACCACACTGTTGGACTTCTCAGTAGTACCTCACATCAAACCCCCAAACAGACCAGATCTGTTAACACAACACAAACAACAGATCAGACACCCCAATCCAGCATCACTCAACCTAGCAATCTGGCTCCTGAAGTCTTAGAATTTGGCTATCTAAACCTTTCAAATGAGTGTATTGAAGTCATTAAACAGGCAAGAAAACCAACAACAAGGCATTGTTTTGCTACTAGATGGAAAAGATTTGTTTTCTACTGCCAAGCAAATCAGATCACACTGTTAGATGCTTCCATACAAAACATTGTGAGTTACTTACTACACCTACGAAAAGCAAATCTAGCGTTTTCTTCCATCAAAATTCATCTCACTGCAATCTCTGCTCATCTGCAGATTAAACATACAAAGTCACTTTTTAGAATCCCAGTTATTAAAGCCTTTATGGAAGGACTAAAAAGGATCATACCTCCAAGAACCCCACCAGTACCCTCGTGGAATCTTAATATTGTACTTACATGACTCATGGGCCTACCTTTTGAACCCATGCATTCTTGCCAAATCCAATTCTTAACTTGGAAGGTAGCTTTTCTAATAGCCATCACTTCACTACAAAGAGTTAGCGAAATACAGGCGTTCACTATCGAAGAACCATTTATACAAGTACACAAACATAAAGTGGTTCTCCGCACAAATCCAAAATTTCTACCAAAAGTTATTTCACCGTTTCATCTAAACCAAACAGTAGAGCTCCCAGTCTTCTTCCCACAGCCAGACTCGGTAGCAGAAAGAGCACTGCAACAATTAGACATAAAAAGAGCTCTAATGTATTACACAGACCGAACAAAATCATTTCGTAAAACTAAGCAATTGTTTGTTGCTTTCCAAAAACCCCATGCTGGTAACCCTATATCCAAACAGGGCATAGCCAGATGGATAGTCAAATGCATACAAACCTTTCACCTCAAAGCTAAAAGAGACTTACCCATTACACCAAAGGCTCACTCCACTAGAAAGAAAGGAGCAACAATGGCCTTTCTAGGAAACATACCAATGACAGAGATTTGTAAGGCAGCCACTTGGTAAACGTATGAGGTGTAGACCAAGCATTACTGTGTAGATGTGTTAGCAACACAACAAGCCACAGTAGGACAGGCTGTACTAAGAACATTATTTCAAACAACTTCAACTCCTACAGGCTAACAACCACTTTGGGGAGGATTACCGCTTTGTAGTCTATGCACAGTATGTGTATCTGCAGCTACACATGCCATCGAACGGAAAATGTCACTTACCCAGTGTACATCTGTTCGTGGCATGTTGCGCTGCTGATTCACATGCACCATCCCACCTCCCCAGGAGCCTGTAGCCGTTCAAGTTGCATCAAAGTTGTATATATGTACATAAATATTCCTTTACCACAAACTATGTACATAAATATCTATTCCATTGCTTGGACATCTTTAGTATCCTCATTCTACCACTCCTACCTCACCCTATGCGGGGAAAACAATCTAAGATGGAGTCGATGCCCATGCGCGATGGAGCCGAAAGGGAGGAGTCACTCGGTCCTGTGACTCGAAAAGACTTCTTCGAAGAAAAACAACTTGTATCTCTCTGAGCCCAACACTAGATGGCAGGAACAGTGCACAGCATGTGAATCTGCAGCGCAACATGCCACGAACAGATGTACACTGGGTAAGTGACATTTTCCATATATATATATATATCCTATACACACGTATAGGAAAAGAGTGTATCTCTCTCCATACAAATATAAAAAGAGACCACTTTCATATGTGTATGTGGTTCACCTGGGGGCCGATCGCAGCCCTCAGAGAAACCACACATGCAGTGACAAAAGTTAGATATATTTTTTTAAATAGCTGTGTGGTTTTCTTGGGGGACGATTGTGGCCCCCAGAGAAACCACACATCTTTAAAAGAATCCCCCCCCCCAGGTCAGCCCTGCTCATGAGTCACCCCCTTGTCAATTTTATTTTGTTTTCTATTTTCTATTTTTTTTTTTAACCCCTGGGCGGCATGATTGCCCCCCCAGGGGTAATCACACTTATTTAAAATAATAAAAGAGGCCCAGATTTTTTTTGGGGGGGGGGTGGGTAGTCCATTTTCTAAAGTCAATATCCTTTTTTAAAAGGAATAAAATATATAATGTAACCCCTGGCACGCTGACATCACAGAGGGGTGGGGGGGACACAAAAGCTCTTATGTGTCTCCCGATGGAGATTCAATAAAAATAAACCGCTCCCTGACGTCGGCCACTGGTCGTGACCAGCACCAGGGAGGGTGAGCGTGCGTCGGACAGTGGCCGATACATGCACTAATGGGGTTAATAATAGTCTCTGTTGTCCAGCTAATATTTAGCATTTTGAGTCTTAAGGAAGTGGTCAAATTGGTTGTTATATATTGATCAGTTGAATCCTTGTCTGATGGTCATTTATTTGTAGGCCTTCCAAGGTGATCAGTTGTATCATTTCATTGTGAGCTGTGTTTTTTTTTTTTTTTTTGCTTTCAGATCCCGGCCGATGTTGAGATATATACGAGAGGCTGTCCGATAGCCTCCCTAAAATGTTTGATTTTTTCCATGGCTTGATGTATTTTATAAAAGCTGTAAATTATTGACAGACTTGTTGACCAAGTTTCTTGAAAGTGGAGTAGATCGACTTTTATTATGAGCAAGCTTTCAAGACAAGATTTAAGTAGACTGGACAGTCCAGCTACATTCCATGATAATAGTATTTTTAGATGTTTTTTTCTTTCTGAGGCTGGGTTGCTTGTGCTAGGAAAAGTTCTGAGTGTCGCTCGATAAAGTGGATGACAACCAGTTCCCATCTGTTTTAAACTTCTCTGGGTTCCAAGGCAACTCTCCTAATTGAGCTTCTTATGGTTGAGGAGGATCGAGATAATGCAAGTTTTTGCTGTGAGCAGATTTAATTGTGAGTGCTTTCTACCCACTTAAGATGCTGGGAGTACGATCTTGATGATTTAGTGATTCGCTTTGGATCTTAAGTGCGAAAGGATACTTGGGAGCCCTGATTTTTGAGATCCTGATGCTCCATTCAAGTCGGTGTACTTGCCAGGATTTCTTCTGACAATGAGGGCTATTTTAGTGTTAACATTGTCGATTCTCTTTCTTTGTTATACTCGGAGAGTATTTTAAACTTTATGCTCAGTATATTGTCTGAGGTTATAATGAGCAGATTTATGTTGGCCTTGAATAATCATAATAAGATAGAGCGATTCAAAACATTGTGGTTACCCTCTGATGGGTATTGTGGTAGGTTCACATGAGGATTCGCTGGGTAAACAGTGGTTACTTATTTGAGCTGCCCTAGCTTGATCGGAGGAGAGTCAGCTGGGCCTGCTGTGCAAGGCCACCATATTTATTGGTTATTATGTTTTTTTTCCAGAGTTGTTTTGGTATGCAACAGCGTTCCTGGTCATCTGCGAGGACTGGCAGAACTGGTTGTGTGGTCTCCAAGGTGACACAAAGTGTGGGAGATGATGCTGAAATGCATTGCGCTGGTTGTGTGGTCTCTAAGTGGACGCAAGGCATGGGAAATGAATTGTGTTGTGCTGGGGAGGGGCCAGCTCCATATTCGGGTGCAGAGTGTGCTGGTGGCTAAGGGACTGGAAGTTGAGTTACTTTCTGGAGTTCAACCTCCTTCTTGCCTGTCACTCTTTCTTTCAAGGTGGAATTTACACTGATTAAGTTTCGGTCAGTTGTCCTTTGTTCATGTGGGTGCTGAGTTTGCAGTTTTTCTTTTGCTGTTTTGTTTTTGGCGTTTTTCAGTCTCTTTTTCGATCCCTTTATAAAGAGCCCTTGTGGATTGATTCTCCATGTGGTCTGTGTTGCAGTTGCTATTACTAAGGCGGTTTTCCTTTGTTGGCAATTTGGGCACTGTGGAAGCTTGGAGGACAACATTATAGGCGTCCTCCCTGGGTATGAGGTGGGGGTTAGTTATTTTGTCTTTATTTAGGACAGCTGTGGAAGGCCACCTGGCTGTCTCTGAGCATGCTGTGCTTCCTGGTACTGTTGCAGAGTCAGCTGCTATCTCTGGTGACACATTTGCAGGGCGTGTTAAGGTGGAATGTAATGATTGCGAACTGGTTTTAGCTGGGAGTTGAAATGTGAGTTTCCACTCTGAAATCATTGAGGTTAAAACCTCCATCAAAGTGCATAGTTTTTCGACTATTAGATGGCAAGCACATGTTGATTTGTCTTTTTCAACTGACCTGGCACTTTGCTCCCTTTGTTCCAAGATATTAAGTCTCCATCTTGGCTATTGATGTTGCCAAGGCTTGTATTAGGTCGAGTTGCAAATCTAGTTTATCTGGCTGCCAGGTAAGGGCATTTATTGTAGCAATGAGTCGCGTTCATTGAGGGTAATAGATTGCTCTGCTCGCTTTGAGTTTGGAGAGTGAGCAAGGCTGTCCAGTTGTGATTGCTAGGGCTTCCTGTGAGGCTGGGGTCCTGTGACGATGAGGGTTGAGTATGTTCCTGCAGAGTGTCTGTGCCATTTATTTCACAGTCAGGTTACTCGCTATGTTGTGTGGCACTGTGGGAGGCCTGATTGGCATCATGAGAGCCCACTGTTTCCATGCAGTGCTTCCTAACTTTGCTGACTGGGTTTCCTGCACTGGAACCCTGCTAGTGAGTACCTCCCTGTTGCACTCCATGGCTGTTGGTCTGAGCGGTTGTAGTGATTAGAGTCATCAGGAGAGTTAATAACTTGTGATGCTGGGAGACAGCTTGGGTGGGGGGAACGGCAGCTATGAGTGCAAGATGTGCTGCTAATGCTCTTGCCGTTTTCTTTCCCCCATCGATGACTGAGTTGCCCTCAACTGAGGGGGCGGGGGAAAGGGGAAAGGTGTTATACTGTATTTAGGATTTTGTTTAGGGGGTGATGTTGAGTGAAAGTGATTTTGTAACTTCCAGCATATTGGAAGTGCCTGCAAAGCCTTCAGGATCTCATAGTAGGGTTAGATCTGAGAAATGGGGGCAAAGGTGGTTGTAGGAAGGTGCCCCTTTTGGCAGGGTTACCCCCTCACCTTTTGGCTGATATTGATGCTGAATTAACTGAGAGTGTGCTGGGATCCTGCTAACCAGGCCGCAGCACCAGTGTTCTTTCCCAAAACTGTACCATTGTTTCCACAATTGGCACACCCCTGGCACACAGCTAATTCCCTTGTAAAAGGTACCCATGGTACCAAGGGCTCTGTGGCCAGGTAGGGTCCCCTATGGCTGCAGCATGTATTGTGTCACCCTAGGGACCCCTCACCAAATACATGCACACTGCCAATGCAGGTTGTGTGTGTTGGTGGGGAGAAAAACACAAAGTCCTCATGGCATCCCTCTCAGGGTGCCATGTCCACAAACCACTGCCTGTGGCATAGGTAGGTCACCCCTCTAGAAGGCCTTAGAGCCCTAAGGCAGGGTGCACTAGACCACAGGTGAGCGCATAGCTGCATGAGAAATATGCCAATCCTTAGACGTTGTAAGTGCAGTGTGGCCATATTGAGTACATGGGATGGGAGTTTTCATTACAGACTCCACAGCGCCATGATGTCTTCACTGAAGTCTGGGATATCAAACCTCTCAGCACAATAAACCCACACTGGGCCAGTGTTGGATTTATTGTAAAATGCACACAGAGGGCATTTTAGAGATGCTCCCTGTATTTTAACCAACCCTTTAGTGCAGGACTGACCAGTCTGTTCCAGCCTGCCGCTACCAGATAGGTTTCTGACCTCATGGGGTGAGAGCCTTTGTGTTCTCTGAAACAAGAAGCAAAGCTTGCTCTGGGTGGAGGTGCTTCACACCTCCCCCCTGCATGAACTGTAACACCTGTCAGTGTAACAGGCCTCCTGTTACAGTGCCCCAGGGCACTCCGGCTAGTGGAGATTCCCACCCCCTGGACAAGGCCCTACTTTTGGCAGCAAGTCCGGCGGGAAGATTAGGTAAAGCAGGGAGGAGTGACCACTTCAGCTAGGACAACTCCTAAGGTGTCTAGAGCTGAAGTGACCTCCTCCCTGCAGAATCATCCATCTTCGTTTGGAGGACAGGGACCAATAGGGTTAGGTCTGTGTCCCCCTCCCCAAAGAGAGAGGACACCGGGAGGGTGTAGTCACCCTCAGGGACAGTAGCCATTAGCTACTGCCCTCTGACCCCTGTAATGCTTCTAAATCCAGAATTTACAGGCTCCCCTGAACCTAGCTTGTTAGATTCCTGGTGACTTTTAGACAAAAGCAAGAAGAAGGACTACTAAGCTGACCTCCTCCCCTCCAACCAGCAGAGAAGACTACAGACACCAACTGGTACCTGCCCTTCTGCAGCTTCAGAAGCCCTGCTACACAAAGGTGATGCATTCTGCAGAACCAGCGACCTCGCCAAAGTCCCAGAGAACTGCCTGCCCACCAGAGGACCAAGAGCTTCCGTGGACAGCAGCCCTGTCCACCAGAAACTCCAACAAGGACTCCAGAACTGCCCTATGTCCGCGGGTCCTGCCTCCTCTGCACCCGATGCCCACTGCCCGAGTCCTGGTAGCCCACTGGTCCAGAGCAGGTCCCCAGGTGATTACGACCTTGTGTCCATGCTGGGATGACCCCAGCCAACATGATGATGCCTACAGCCAAAATCCGGTGGAGCCCCCTGACCGTGAGAGACCTGACAAAGATTCCTGACGCCTCAAGGTACCCCTGCACCCGCAGCCCCCTGGCCTTGGGGAATCCAACCACCAGTCCAGCAACATTCAGCAGGCGTCCCTCCTCCTTGTCCAGCCTGTGGTTTTCCGGAACCGACCCCATGGACCCAGACTACCCCCTATTGAAAAGCATTGGGAGCCAGATACTGCATTTGCACCCTGCACCTGGCCGCCCCTGTGCCGTTGAGGGTGTGTGTTTTGGTTCTTACCTGTGCCCCCATCCCCTCCTACTTCCCCGTGCTCACCTAAGCCCCCCAGATCTTGCTGAAGTCGTGGGTACTTACCTGGTGACAGATCTAATTCCAAGTGCCCCTAGTCTCTAAAGGATCCCATTCTAATTTCAACACCAACTTTGACCTCTGCACCGGCCGGACCCGTGTTGCTGGTGTTGTGTGCTTGGGGTAAATGACCAGTGGACATCCTAACCCCCAGAGACTGGAACTGTAAGTCGAGTACTTACTGCAAAACTTCACTAACACTTTTTCTCCCTAGGACTGTGTTGAAATTTGCACAGTCAACGTCTGAAACAGACTTGCTACTTACTTGTAAATTGTTTTCTTTGCCAAATCTAAACAAAGTGGTGTTAATGCATATGCTTGATACTTACTTGCTAATGTACTTAACAGCAACAAGATTATTTTGGTTGTAGAAATAAAGTAACAAAATATATTTTTGCTATATAAAAATTTGCCTGGAGTTAGTCATTGAGTATGTGCTTTATGTATTGCCTTTGTGTGTACAACAAATGCTTTGGACTGCCCTCTGATAAGCCTAAATGCTCGATAACAATTCCACAAAACAGAATGTTAGTATTATCTATTTTAGCCTCTGTTAAGTCTCTGGGGAACCCCTGGACTCTGTGCACATTATGTCTCATTTTGAAATAGCATATAGAGAGCCAGCTTCCTACAGTGTTTTTTTTCCAAAGAAATCTTATATTAATACTTTCTTGCCGGTTGCTGCCTTGCCACTTATTTGGCTGTTGTTAGATTTATTACTATACTCAGTTGCAAGTGTCAACACTGGGCTGTCCATGACTTTGCAGGCGGTGGTGTTAATTTGCCTATGAACCTTGCTAGCAGCCCTCACAGCGCTTGCTGCTCTTAAAGCCTGAGCTGGTTGAGGCCTGGTGATTCAGTCTGAGCCTTCCCCAGGACTGCTGCGGCAGCACTAACTGGCCACCTGTTAGCATGAGGCCCTCTCCTTTTGGCTATTGTGCTGACTCACCACTAGTAGAACAGTCTGTGCAACAACTTCCACTCAAGTAGAAATGGAGTTGTTTACTAACTTAGACCTTTAGGTGCGACCTTTGGTTAGCTTTTGTGTCATTTGGCCCCCTATAATAGGCCAAATCCTACCAAAGACATCAATGAGCAAACGTGAGCGCTGAGGCCTATTAGGTTGCTTAAGTCACCTAATTGGCATTGTGTTTGCCCTCTTTTATATTGGTAATTTCAAAGTTTAAAAACTTCTAAGTCGTAGCCGTTGGAGCTGTGCACCACATCGCACCTCCAGGACGCTGACAGTATGTGCAAAAAACACTACTTGTCAGGTGCTCTGCCTTTCTTTTTGCTTTACTTTGCAGTAGTGGCAAAGTGCTGCTGTTTATTCCAGTTCAGGGCTACAGGGTGGCTGCACTGGGCTAATCTAGGGTAACTACAAGCGGTACGGGAACACACCCCAACAAGCTGCACCTGGACCTGGCCAGGCCACCTCTGCAGGGACAGGCCTCCCCCTCCTTACCACAGCATCTAATGCTGGCCTCTCGCAGCCCTTGCACAACCCTTTCACTGGCCCTAGTCCTTGCAGGTCCCAAGGGTGCAACGCCAACCTCTCCGGGCCTGCTTTGCTCCCACTGCCCACAACACTTGCCTCTCGTGGGCGCTTGCTACCTCCTGCTGCAAGTAGAGTGTGTTGGCCACCTGCTCGGTCCACTGCAAACCAGCTGCCAGTACCTGTGCATCAGTGCTGTTGCGCCGTTTGCAGCCGACGCATCACCTGCTCTGTGATCTGGATCTATGCATCACTGCTGTTGGAGGGACCGGACCAGTGCATTGTACTCGGAACCACTGCATTCGGAATGAATTCATCACCACCACTGTGTGGAGGAGATTGACGCATCGCCCCCTCTAGCATGGATTAACCGGGTGCATCGTATTTGGAACCACCACACCCAGAAACAGTGCTTTGCTCAAAAGAACCGACGCATCACCATAGTTGCGTGGAGAAATCCAGTGCAACACCCCAACTGTGTGGGGATCATCGATGCATCTTGTGCTGCGACAAGTATTAAGCTACTATTGCTAAGCGGGCCCTGCTTGGGTCATGTAGCCGGCCCGCGCTCCATTGCTGGCGGTCTGAACTCTTGACTTAGTCCCGGTCCAGCATGACCAGATACCCCAATTTTATTACTTCTAAGTGCTATTGTCACTATTATTCTTTAAAAATGTTCATATCTCAACTTGTACTTATTGGATTGTAGTGTTGGTCTTGTTTTATTTTTATAAAAATAAATTTTCTAACTTGGTGTGGAGTCTTTTTGTGATGTTTTCACAAGTGTTGACTATAGGTTAATTTAGAGTGTATATCTGACTTACCCTGACTACCCACTAGAATTGTGGTTCCTGCTTGGACTGGGTGCATACCGCTGCCAACCACAAACCCAATTTCTAACAGAAACCCATTGACAATTTAGAGCAGATTGGCATATAACTCTAAATAAAAGAATTCAGTTGAACATGAGCCTTTTACCTCATTTCATAAAAGATTTTTCGCAATTGGATGTCTTTGATTCACCAATATACCCCACCATGAGTTACTGTATAAATTAAACAATATCACAAATGAGTCACAAACAAATAGAGTTCACACCTAGTGGCCCTGAAGCCTTTAGGTGAGAGTAATTGTTCTCTCACGTTTAAATAATGTGCCTGCTATTCCGTGGAAAAGATGTATCCTCTGTAGGTTGCCACAATTTAAACATATTGCCTTTTTTTTGTATGATCCATTAAATAATGATTTCGTTGTCAAATAATTTTCATGTCCCAGGCACAGTGTTGTTGCACTTGCGATTTTAGTCTGCGATTCTGGATGCTCCATATACTGGGTACTTGGCTGGGCTTGTGCTCCTGGAGAGTGTCCACCTGCAGAACTAGGCACTCTCATTCCCTCTTTGAGCAGGATCTACTCTGACACAAAGCTTCTCTACCAAGTTGTGCAGACTTCAGGAGATTACCCTTGTTATCTGGGAGACTGGCTGTCATGTAGCCATCAGCCATGGTCTCACAGCAACTCTTTGCGTACTCTGTGGAGCACACCCTTTCTTGGTCAAGAAGTACTTTGAACTGGAAATAAATGATGAGATGGTTTGGGTTCCACTATGATACTGTTTTTTCAGTCAGGGTATGTTGATCCACTGTCCAAAGTCCAGCATACATACATGCACTTGCTAAACACAGAATGTCAGTGCAATGGACAGGATGTTAGCGACTATTGAATAAGTAGGGGCAGTAGGCTGCACTCCCACAGGAACAGAAAAACGTCTATTCAGTACTATTAGTCCAAAAACCTCAGTATGCTGCCACTACAGCTTTATGCCAACAAACCAAAACAGGTACTATAGTCTGATATCCGCAAAGAGGGTACACTTGATGCAATCCTCCAGATCACAGAACAGGTTCTGGATTTTGCATTCCCCATGGAGAGGCTTAGAATAACGTGACATGCTGGACAAAAGTCTGGATACCAGTTTCACATTCAGTCCAGTAACTCAGAGCAAGGGTATTCATCTGTGTGCCAGGCTAGGGATATTGCCATCCTAACACAATGGCAAAATTAAAGTGAATTCAAAAAGAGATCCTTTTTCTACGGCTGTATGCTCTATCACTACTTACATCTATGTGCTTGTATTAGGAACAGGGCATGGCCTTCAGTCAACACATGCGCTCAGTACCCCTGCCCTCACTGTTTAAGCAGGACAAGGTTTCCCCCTCCCCCCTCCCAACATGTTATATTTCCCATTCAACATCCCATAATTGTGTTTTGAAAAGAGAAAGTACAAATTAGTTTAGGGAATTCCAGTAAATATGGTATTAGGACAGCATTTGGCAGAGGAAGTGTTCTTTTTGTTCCAGTGTAAATTTATCCAGGGGAGTTTGGCAAATCCCAATAAAAAGTACAAAAAAATTATATATGGTTATATTGTACTGAAGCTTAGGGATCCAGTTGCAAACCGAATTTTGAATTGGAGCCTGCCATTTGAATTCCCTTCCAGAACTTAAGTTCTTACCCAGGAAGCATGAGATTTACCAACACGATTGTGGTTTCCAATCCTTGCTGTAGAAAAACAAATTGGTGGAGCTATATATGGTAGTGTGACAACAGATTACCCCTTGTGGAGATAATAAGGGCACACCCTCTAGGAGTAAATAACCTATGCCCTAATTTTTCAAAACAGTAAATATTTGATGTAGAATCTGTGAATCCTAGACCTGGTTAGCAAACTGGTACATAGAGTTTAATTGCCCTTTCATACTTCCCGTACCAGAAAAATGCTCCCAGGTGTCAACAAACCAGACCTTTTTTTATTTGAAATTTAGTCAAGGTGTATCATGCACAATGAATAGACAGAGGCTATGCCCTTTCTCTTATACCTGCAGGCCTGATTGCAAGTTTTACTAAAATAATCCATCCACAGCAAATGTTGTTTGAATTAGAATTTATTATGACAATCCCTGTCACTGACAACTGAAACTCATAGTGTAACAGCAGCAACTCCTTTCCCTCAAGCTCCACATTCTACATGGAATTCCAATATCCATTCCATTATTAAAGCTGCCCCACATAACCCAAAATAAGATACAACACACAACCACCCATATAAATAATAAACTATTTTCAAGAAAAATATGTTCTTATGCAGGAAACTCTCTGAGAACCCTTATGTGAATACATAAAATACAAAGGGAGATAGCACATTTTGCATAATATTTAGGCCACATGATGCAGATAAATAGCTATCTTACACAAACAGTGAGCCATGTTGGGCTTCTTCGTTTCCTTTCTGTGTAGAGGCTTACCGTTTTTTCATCTGAAGAGAAACTTGTTTTATCTTTGTTTCTTTCATGTTTTTTCCTGTACCACAAGATACTAGTCTCCTAACATTCCACTTCTCACCGCCCTCAAGAATGACAGTGTAGCCAAAAACTTCTTCTGTTTTCTTAGCATCTGAAAATGTTGACTCCCTTCCTTACCATGATCCCCACTTTCATATGTACATACTGTCACTTCACAAACTTATGGGGACTTCCCTTCAATTTTCTATTATGTCTGTTACAATACTTGTACTGTTTTTCTCTCACCCTTGTTGCTACTTCTCCTGCATCATAGCCCTTGGCCACCCCTTCTCTCATCCATACAAGACAAGCAATAGTTGCTGGTCTCATCCCTGTAAAGAGCACGAAAGGAGATTCTCCTGTTGCCGAATGTGGTGAGGAGCTATAACTCCACAACATGCTCCTCAATTCATTCTTTCACTGCTATCCATTTTTAGTAAACTACTGCAAGCACTCTCCTAGTACTCTATTAAATCTCCCAACCAAACCATTTTCTTTGCAATGGTACAAGGCGGTTTTATGATGAAGAATGTCGTGTTGTCGCCAGTGAAAGTATCCATCCACAGCAAATGTTGTTTGAATTAGGATTTATTGTGACAAGCCCAGTTACTGATAACTGAACCCCATAGTGTGACAGCAACAACTCCTTTCCCTCAGGTTCCACATTCTACCTGGAACTCCCATATAAGTTCTATTCTTAAAGCTGTCCACATAATGCAACATAAGGAACAACACTTAACAGTGGTGCTGGAACAATGTTCAAAGTGGGGTGCTGTCATCAAAGGTACATCATTGAACTCATGGGGATTATGAAAAAATCCAATTATCAAATAAAGAATGAGCCACGCCCATTCAGCAGGAGAGCGGTAAGTAAGGGTGTAGTACGTAGCTGGTATTGCATTTAGGAATACACTGTCACAAATGCATTACTAAATCATGGTGTGGAAGCACACTGTTATTTACAGACCGCATACTTCCATTGAAATGACCCCTAGATTTGCACCGACATACAGTTTTACTGATGTTTATTTCCAACTAGCTCTATTGTTGTTTGATTAAGTACGTGTAGATATCTTGTTCAGCACAATAATGCACATTTGCAGCATGATTACACAAAAAAGTTAAAGTACATTTCTGTAGGTTAGCAATTATCTATTTCCAGATGTACAATACTGAACAGTGCGCATACGCTGCCAATTATTGATCTAGATAAACTGTACCCATCGGGACATCGTCCACAGCCCTTATAACAGCACTGACAGTCATTAACAACAATAATGGCATCTATCAAAGTGAAGAGAAAGAAGGGTATAGTAGTACCCAGGAGAGAAAACCAATGACCCCAGGAAGGAGGTATAATGGAGCATTGATAACTGAAGAAAAGAGAAGGTGGTAACTGTCTGTGATGATAGCGGTACCCCACGAGTCGCCTAGTCTATGTGCGTCAGTATGCAGAGTATTGGGTGATGGGTGGGGATGGTGTAGCAATCCAGACAGCAGTATTCAACGATCTGGGTGGGGAGGTATATAAGGTAATCAAATAATCAAACCCATTCAGTAGTGCCATCGGGATATATGTGCATGGCTGTGAAATTGGAGGACCTCACTCGAGATCCAAAGGCCAGGAACAGCGAAGACACCTGGAGGTGGCAGCCATATCCATCCTTAAGGTGCCACTACAGTTAACAGATAAACCCCCATCCCTTCATGGAGTTCTCTTGTCCGTTTTGGCAGACAGATCCTCAATGTTGATATCACAAGCATCCAGACATGGCACCTCCCCTCACGACGTGTATGGAAATTGGGTTTGTAGCAAATAATTGTCATTTCAGCATCATTAACTAAAGTGTCTTGATTTGTTTTGATCCTAGTTCCATCACACTTCAGAATTATAAAAAGCGCTTCATTTGTGCACTTCAGAATTAAGAAAGAGCTGTTTATTTGTGCCTTCTTAACTGTTTTTTAAAAAAAAATATTTATACAGTTCATTTATAGCTATATACATATTGTCTGTTAGAAAAAATCGACAGCCTTTTCTTTCACACCAGCTAGATTGTCACATAGTTCACTTTACAAAAGCCTCACACTTCAATAAGAGAAAGGAAAGTAAACATCAGTCTTCATGTTAAAAGTATAAGCAGCAATTTATCTGAGAACTAAACTGACATTTGACCTCTGTCTTTGAATGCACAGCAAATATGACAAGATAAGAACAAAATTTAAAGTCATCATTAACTCTCATTCACCTTCAGAACTCAAGCATGGTTATTTGGGGGGGGGGGGGGGCTCCTGCACCCCCACAGTCTTACTTCCAGCGCCTAGGAGATTTAACTTGGGGTCATACATTGTCGAAATTGGTGTGTGACTTCATGCTTTCCTCCTTGGTCACTACAGTCATAGGCACTGGACACAGGGCATGGCTGAAACCAATGTTCATTGCCCAGCACTAGCAATGCCATGCTGTAGACCATGCTATGCAGGTACTGCAGATATGGGTAGTGGGTACATAGTGTGAAAGAAAAACATGCATCATGCATGCTAGGGTCATGGATAACCTACTGGCTTGCATGCTGGGCATAGAGCATGGCAAAAAGTTAAAGTGGGCATAGTTACCAGGCACAGGGCATGTCCTAATGCAGATCCTATTTCAGCAGTCGCTGCAGGACAGGTGTAGTAAATAGTAAATCTCATCCTTTGTTTTTCTATTAGACTTGACATCAAACAAGGTAGATGGTATGTTCTGGAAACCAACTATGACCACTGGAAGGCACCATTCGTTCTTGATGACCGTAGAACCCCTGCAATGAAGTGCATGAACAGGACAACACAAGAGGTAATCCTACTCAGTCATCCGAACAACTGGTTATTCAAGCAAAATATGTTGTCTTGTAAAATGTAATGTCTCCTAGTGTCCTTTATGATCTACCTGACTCACATTGTCATGCATTTCTAACATATGACTTTCATGTAATCTTGGAACACTTATTTCCAATGTTGTACTGTACTGGTAAATTAAAAAACGTATTTCAATGTAGGTCTGTCATTCTAAATTAACATTTGCAAATTATGTTCCTGCTAGTTACATACTGCAAGTCTTTTAGCCCAGTGGTTCCCAACCCTTTGACTTCTGTGGACCCCTACTTTATCATTACTGGAACCCCCACTTTATCATTACTGGAACCCCCACTGAATCATTACTGGAATCAGGGGGCCCCTAACTGAGTCATTATTATCTCCGGACCACAGGTTGGAAACCACTGTTTTAGCCCATTTCGTGCAACCACTGTCTGTCTAGAAGAGTAGTGCATTCATTATAGTATCTCTGTTACAACACTCGATTGAATAGGCCTAAGTGACCTCGTTCTTCATATGTTTTTCAGCATGAGCTGCTGTCCTTTTGAAAAAGTGCGTTTGACTTCTTTTTAGTGTAGGTGATTATGATGTAATAAAGATATGTTTCTGTTTAATATGTTTGTGTGGATTCGCACAAACACGTAGAGGCATCTATGCTCTCCTAGAAAGCACACACACAAATAAACAACAGACACTTATTACCGAAGGATATGAGTGGGTATATTGATGGATGTTTCATTGCTTACAAGGGTAAGTTTCATGGATGGGTTGTATGATTGGTGCTGGTGAATATGTGGGTGGAAAGCTTGAGGAGAGAGGTAAGGCTCGTTATTGCCAAACATAAAATGTGTGTGTAATCAAACACTCATAATGAGCTTCGTCCCCAAAGAGCTCTGTCCACTAAACTGGTGAAACAAACGATGTGCGACAGCCAGTTCCCCATGAAGGTGCTTTAAAATTAAAAGTGCAGCCAGCGGTTTCAAAATAAACACAAACTGTCTAAAAAATCTTCACTTCCCTGAAAATCCTTTCAGACGTTTGCTCTAAATCACGTGGGTGTATATTCAACATTATGCTTCTTCTAACTATAGAAAATCCACATATATTTCATATTTACAGACATGATGGGTAGACTAAAACAAATGCAGTGCGTGCTGTTAAACATAAGCAATATAAAATATTGAGTTTGTGGGTGTGTTACTGTCGTAGGTGTGCAGTAATTCGGTGTTAATGTAAATAAGGTCCAGATCAATTATTGCAGTGTCGTGAATGTGCCTTACTGAGCAATGAGGAGATGATTAAAAAATATTTTTGTGATTACTTGGTAATGATAATTGGTGAAGGCCTTGAGTAGTGGTCCTGGGCTGCGATACAGTTGATTTGTGATCAAACTACTGTAGAGCTTCATATATGGAGGAGGGTGTAGTTAACTGGTGATGTAATTGAGGGGTGATGAGGGTCTGTTACCGCTAATCTTATTTGTGGTGGTAAAGGATAGTGTACCAAGAGAGTATTATTAAAGGTGATTTATAGAGATGTGGTAATAGAAACTTGTATGATGGAAACTGCAATTTTGAGGTCTAAGGTTGATGTGCATTGCGTGTGTGTGTGTTATGACAAATCAGATTTGAATAAAAATGGTGATGGGTATAATATATTTAAACTAAAGTAAGAGCAAATAAACATCAACATTTTTACACTGTGTCTCTTGCATATGGGCAAAACGAAGACTACTGGAATTATGCAACATATTTCTAAATCTAGGGCTGCAGACTTGTGCTCTTGTAAGTTTAGTCTGTTTAGCTCATAGCCACAAACAGCTTTAGCTATTTGGAGGCTAACCTGTTATTTGCAATACATAGCATATACTTAGAGTGGGCTTTGAGTCAGCCGCTTGCGCATGATTGGATGGATTTTTTTGTCATAGCCAGTTGTCCGCACTTGCTTTGTTGGCTTGCCTCCCTCTACATGTGTTTGTCCCACCCATGAGCATTTCGATCTCACATAGTTCTGATTACGTGAGTTGGATCCTTCCTCTTTTGGCTTGAGGGAACTCATTTCAGGTCTAACTATAGATAGCTTTCGGTGTCTGGAAGACCTCATGTTATTCATATACTTTAATTATAAGTAGTAGTATAGAGAGAGTGTGGGCTTTTGGTCAGCCCTTCTTAAGTCATCAGCCCTTATGCCATGCCATTATTTGGTTGGACTTTTCTTCAAGCCAGTGTCATTTCATGGACGTTTACGTTGGATATTCAAAGTAGCCCTCAATCACCTTCTTTCCTATGCCCCTCCACCCATCATTATTGTTGCTCCAGTATTCATTTGTGCCTCATCGTTGCCATTTGTTCTTTCCTCTTCTTCGCTCTCTGTCTTCTCATCACTTGTCTTCCTCTCCCCCGCCTGCTTGTGATGTTTACCCCTCACAAGCTTTCATAGTTCATGCATTCAATAAGGACTTTCTCTGTATTAAGAGAATAAGTGCAATCTGTATTATTCATACATCAACCTGGGCTTTTAACTATCTTTTTTTAACATCAGTTAACATCTTCAATGCAAGCTATTCAGCAAATACTGTGTGGAGAGCTCTAACTGGTGCACTGTGTAGATATTGAGACATCATGGCTCAGTTTGTCACTCAGCTATTTAGGAACAAACACAGCAGATCGATTTGTTTGCCCAATAAATGGCTCTTGCTGTGATCGTAATTTGGCAACCCAAAGTAAAGTCAATGGCCGTCTTTCCACTGGAGCCTTGAGTTGATCAGAGCATGGTGCTGCACATGCAATTTTTGGGACTGTACATAGATAATACAGCAGATATGGAGAACTTGAATAAGCTACCAAGCGTAGTGTCTTAAAGAGCCGAACCTTCACCACTGGAAGTTAGATTTCTGCCATGCAGTCATCATAAGTCAAGGTTTTTAATTTATCACTTGCATACTTTAAAGTACTTTTAGCGCTGCAGGTGGATTATTCCACTGAGATACTTAACGACTGTCAGTTTATTTTCAGAGAGTGAAGCAAATATGGGATGCTCATTGTTAGGTATGCATTTACAAAACCCTCCATCTTGGTTTGGAGGACAGAGACCAGTAGGGATAGGAATGTCCCCCCCCTTCCCTGAAGGGAGTGGGCACAAGGAGGGTGTAGCCACCATCAGGGACAGTAGTTATTGGCTACTGCCCTCTAACCCCTAACACGCCCCTAAATCTAGGATTTAAGGGCCTCCCTGAACCCAGCTCACCATATTCCTGGCAACCTACAAGAATAAGAAGGACTGCTAAGCTTGAAAACCCCAGCAGAAAAGAAGGAAGACGATGACTGCTTTGCTCCCAGCCCTACAGCCTGTCTCCTACTTCAAAGAACCGTTAAAACGACCAGCTACGCGGGCCCAGTGCCCTCTGCACCCAAAAAGATCAAGAATTCCCAAGGACAGCGGCTCGGTCTGAAGAAACCTACAACTAAGGACTCTCACCTCACTCCTGATGAGTGAGTCTTGACCCCTGTGCACCGACGCCCACTTCCAGGTGGTCCACCCAGCAAGAGAGGGTCCCCAGGCGATTGTGAGCAAGTGCCCACCCTGGGTTGACCTCTCCACCCTTCCACGACGACGTGCAGAGGGAATTCTGAGGACCCCCCTGACTGCGAGCTCTGGACGAAGCTATCCGACACCTAAAGAACACACAGCACCCGCAGCCCCCAGGCCTTGGACAACCCGACCCCCGGTGCCCCATCATTCAACATGCGGTCTTCCTCCCTGTCCGACCGGTGGTGTGCCTGAGACACCCCCCTAGACCCCACCTGTAGCCTCTGAGTGACCTCCGGGGTCTCCCCATAGACCTGCATTGGAAACTCGACGTCCTGTTTGCACCCTGCACCGACCACCCGTGTGCCACTAAGGGTGTGTGTTTGGTGCCTACTTATGGCCCCTCCAGTGCTCTTATAATCCCCCCTGGCCTGCCTCCGAGCCGGGGGTACTTACCTGCAGGCAGGCCTGATTCAGAGTACCCCCGTCTCCATAGGAGCCCACGTTAAATTTGTTCCACTTTGACCTCAGCACCCCATGGGCCCCGTGTTGCTGGTGGTGAGTGTTTGTGGTTAACTTGAACCCCAACCGGTGGACTTCCTAAAACCCCGAGACGGAAACTGTAAGTGTTGTACATACCTGTAAATCGATCTAACTTTTCTACCCCAGGAACTTTTTCTGAAAATTGCACTGTGTCCATTTTTAAAACAGATTATTGCCAATAATTCCAAAACTGTATTATTTACCTATTTCAAACAAAGTACTGTTGACACCTGTGTGGAATACCAATCTGTTGAAGCACTTACCTGCAACTTGAATCTTGTGGTTCTAAAAATAAATTAACAAAATATATTTTTGATATATAAAAACAATTGGTCTGGGGTTAAGTCCTTGACTGTGTGCTTCTTCTATTGTCTGTGTGTGTACAACAAATGCTTTGCATTACCCTCTGATAAGCCTAACTGCTCGACCACACTACCACAAAGAGAGCATTAGTATTATCTACTTTAGTCTCTGTTAAGCCTCTGGGGAACCTGATATGGAATTTGATATGGTATATACAGAGCCAGCTTCCTACACATACTTTGTTTCAGTTTTTGCAAAGAATATTACTTAATTCATCAGTGGTGAGTGGCCATGAGCAGTCTGATGAGTGGTAGATTGAAGATGGTGACAAGATGGGAGAAGCTCCACCCAGAGTGCTGCATGAGCTTGCTAAAGCTGAGTTTATTTTGCTGGCACTTACCAGAATTTACTGCCCTCCAGTACCTGCCAGCTTACGCTAAGCCTGGGACAACACTGCTATCCAGAAGGTTATGCTGTTTGGCTGTATTGCACAGAGTGCTCAGGGGTGCAATGGGCATGTGCCAGATTTTTGCACCCCCAGGGCAGTGTTGTATTACAGAAGGGGCCGCAGATGGTTGTGCAGCCCATTCTCTAATACTGATAGCTCTGGCACATACGTAAAGCCTGCAGTATCTTCAGAGGGCATTCCCCCATTTCTATGGGGGCGTGGACCATGCAAACGAGGGAATCACTTTGACTGTGCACCTATGCCGTATTATGAACAGGAGCGTGAAGGCAAACATGCTCTTAGGAGGTGCCCTGACATCCCACTGTCTCCCCTCAGACAGGGGCAATAACTCACTGTACCCACCTGCAAAGAGACCTCTAATCCCTGCACAAAAAAATCACAGAGGGGCTTTGAAGCAGCCGCTCCTCATCTCACTTGAATGTGCTGCCTCCAGAGCAGTGAAATTTGCACATGCCTTAGGGACAGCGCTTTCATTGTAATAAGGACAGCTCTTTGTAATTGGGCGCACTGTCCCTGTTTGCGGCCTTCCACACCACTTTAAAGGTGGGCTCTGGCGCAAACAAAGACAGTGCACCCTTTCCATAATACTGCATTGGCGTGCTTTACCAAGCAGCAGAGTCTTTCTAAGGTGCCTCTACATTCATTTCTCTTGAGAGAGAGATAAATCTCGCTAACCTGACTGAAAGCTACTAAGAACAAAAGTGCTCGATTTGAGCTGGATGTTGTAAAGAAAATAGTTGTGGAAATCGGTCCATTCAAACCAAGTCCATGAAGGTTTATCTCTAGAACGAGTTTCCCAATTCATGCAATGTATTGTGTTCCATGCCACTAATAGGATGAGTTATGGACCTATTAGAATTCTGTAACTGCTTTTCATTGTGTTTTTTTCCTTAGAATATATCATTTAAGACGGTTTACGATGTCCTTTCAACAAAACCGGTTCTCAATAAGGTACGTTATTAGAACATGTATTTCACTGTTTAATGACGTGTCTCTGGAAAGGGCTCAGTTGCGCTGTGTCGTGGATTATCAGACAGCAGAGAATGTATTAACTGAACAGCTCTTTGTGAAATTGTGGCTTGCATTTCCTTAACGTTCTCTTCCATCATGCTTTACCCTCGTAGGTGTTAGCAATCTACATTTTGTCCTGTAGATTTTAAGTAATATCCGACTAATGAGTGCATTTTTTATTTAAAAAAAAGTAACTGCTAATTGCATGCTTTCCAGAGGAGAGGCTTCAATAATGCAATTTGGATCTAACAAACTCTTTTATCCATCTTTTCTCCTGCATTTATGAAACATTGTAGTTGCAATCATTAGTGTGTAATTGACTTAGAAAATAATTTTTGTTTCACTAGATATAGAGAAATGTGTGCAGTATTTGCTTTAAATTGACCCAAGGATTGCTTATGATCGCCCCTTCACACCAGTACTTAAAAACTAAGGAATAGCGCAAGATTGGGAGACATCCAGTTGGAATGCGGAAAATACTTGGATGTAGTTCAAAGTAGACAAGTGTAGTCAGATGTTTTTTCAGTTGATGAATGAGATTGGTTAAAGGACAGAGTGGCAAAGCATTCTTGATTTAGATAAAGTGAATACGCTTTGAACAGTGCCACGGGAGGGGGGGATAACAAGTGGGTAAAAGTTGGATCCTTTGCTCTTCAGAAAGTAACTAAGTAACTTCAGTTTGTTTATGTATGTCTTAAATTATGTTATCATTCTCTATTCGCCTGCTCCCTGATAGTCCCACAGTGCATTAAATTGTGGTAAAATTACACTCTTGGAAGAACATTGGTCTGAATCCTGATGATCGCAAATATTCATGTGGTTAAGCTTATTTTTTCTGAGAACACTTTTACATAATGTTTTTATTTCATGTTTGTACCTGATTAATACTTGACGCAAGCTTGGAAACTTTTTGATGATGGAGAATTAACTGCTAATTACCTAGATCAGAGATTCTCTGTTGCATTTTCTACAGATTCACACTTTTACTTTGCTATCTTCCTTGAGCAAGTATGATATATGAATGAATATAATCTCATAGAATGGATCTGCAAAATTAGTCTCCTCGAAGCTGTTATTAGTAGTAGGGGTAGTTTCGGGAAGGATACACAATTAGAAAGAATATAGGTTTGCTGTAAAAAGGACACGATCATTGTACCAGAATTGTGTAGCCTCAATTAAAATTAAGAAGACCACATTACTAAGTTACTAGGCAATGAACACGGAGTCTATCACTGTATTGTCAATCTTGCCACCTGTAGTCCCACACAGCTACACTCTACAGTGGCCAGCCAAGTAATTGACAAAGGCAGACTGTTTTCCAGTTTGTGATTGTACAACACCTACATTTTTAAGAAAATCCTCTACGTATGGACCTAAAAGTCTGTCGAAAATGACAGGGTGCTGCATCCTGCATTAATAGAAGTACAAGGGAGATAACGTCCTTCCATCGTCTACACTCCTACAGCCCAGTTCTATTTCCACAATACACTCCCTCAACCATGCTCTGCCTCCACATAGCCTACTCTGCACCTGATCATCAGTGCCCTCATATCTTCGGCCATACTTTACAAATCTTTAGCCAAGTTTTATGTACTCTTGTCCATGCACTTTTGTGTGCTGTATTTACCCTTGCCTGCTCTCTGCAGACCCTTAGCAATGTGCCTCTCCAGAGCATGACTTTCCTCCTTATACTACTCATCCTTAATCATGTTCTGCTTGTCCTGGGCTATGCAACGTAAACAACAAAGTGTGATTTTTACTAGTCTGGCTATTCTCTTCACACCATCCATCATACAATACACAAGGCCCACTACCCTCAATCAGACACTACTTTTTAAGATGACAGAGTGGAAGGATGAGCTTTCAAAGTGAAAGAACAATACCTAACACAAGTACTTACGAGGTAGGCACTTCATGAAGCCTCTAGGGAGAGGGTTTGGGCGAACAATGAAAGCCAGGTGCTTCCCTGGAGCGTTGAACAAAAAAAATAAAAAAGTAGTTCCCTCATGTCAGCAGTAAAAGTTACAACTCATCCAAACAAAATTAAAGAAACAAAGGTATGCTGCAAGGGAGGTACAAAAAGTAGAATAGGGAACTGAGGAAGATAAGATAGCTATTGAGTCATGAGCAAGCTAGGGGGCTGGCCCAAAGCCTACTGTTTTTCACAATAGGTCTTCAACAACTGACAACTAGCCAAGACCTAAAAAGCTATTGCCAATATTAAACTTTTGAGGTGTTACTTTTGGCTTCAGTGTAGATAGTTTTAGGGAGCATGGTACTGTTTAAGTTAATATCATTTATTTTCACATAATTTTCCATGTCGTATTGGATCTAATATAGCCAGATGTGGGAGTATGAACTCCTCTCTATCATTATAGTACTCCTCCATGTTCTAACCTGTGAAGCAGAGTTCTGAGCATCTGCAGCATTTACTATGGTGCCATCCAGCTCACTGTCACAGTAAAATTCAGAATTTATTCCTCTGTTCTAATGGAGCGATCCAGTGGCCTAAGTGGAGGCAGTTCACCCGAGCTGTATTTTGACGGACAGCAATGAGAAGCGAAGGAGCGATAAAAGCATGGGGCGGTGTTAAAGGGACCAAATAGTCTGTTGGATGTATCTCCCTCATTGGACGACGACTGAGCCCAGGCCACAAGATTCAACCCTTTCTTTCTGTGGACGGTAACTGTGCCTCCCAAGGAAAATAAGCAGTTTATAGGGAAGGATAACACTAAGTTTTTTTTATAGTTCATTTCTTTTTATTGTGTGGAGGAAAGTACCATCTTATCTCCAGATATTTCCACTTAGACAATGAAGACTCGTATGGACAATGTTAGCCTTATTGTCCCTTGTTTGGAGTGGGGGGGGGGGTTGTGTAGGAAAGTACCATCTTGTCTGGCATGTTACCCCCATTTTTACATGTAAGTCAGTTTGTTTTTGCCTGTCTCACTGGGATCCTGCTAGCCAGGACTCCAGTTCTCATAGTTGTGGCCTGAATGTGTATACCTGTGTAGTGACCAACTGTGTCATTGAGGCTCTGCTAATCAGAACCTCAGTGCTTATGCTCTATCTGCCTTTAAATTTGTCACTATAGGCTAGTGACTACTGTTACCAATTTCAATTGGCACACTGGAACACCCTTATAATTCCCTAGTATATGGTACCTGGTGACTCAGCGTATTGGGGTTCTAGGAGATCGCTATTGGCTGCAGCATTTCTTTTGCCACCCATAGGGAGCTCAGACAAACCTTTACACAGGACTGCCACTGCTGCCTGAGTGAAATAACACACACATTATTTCACAGCCATTTTCACTGTACTTAAGTAACTTATAAGTCACCTATATGTCTAACCTTCACTTGCTCAAGGTTAGGTGCAAAGTTACTAAGTGTGAGGGCAGCCTTGCACTAGCAAAGGTGCCCCCACATAGTTCAGGGCCCTTTCCCCGGACTTTGTGAGTGCGGGGACACCATTACATGCGTGCACTACATATGGTCAATACCTATATGTAGCTTCACAATGGTAACTCCGAACATCATGGAATTGTCCCCCCATGCCAAATCTGGTATTGGGGACACAATTTCATGCATCCCCGGGGCTCCACTATGGACCCCAGGTACTGCCAAACCAGCTCTCTGGGGTTTTCTCTGCCACTACTGCTGCTGCCACCCCACAGACAGGGTTCTGCCCTCCTGGGGTGTGGGCAGCCCAGTTCCAGGAAGGCAGAACAAAGAGTTTCCTCTGAGAGAGGGTGTTACACCCTCTCCCTTTGGAAATAGGTATTAAAGGCTTGGGAGGGGTAGCTTCTCCCAGCCTCTGGAAATGCTTTGAATGGCACAGATGGTGCTCTCCTTGCATAAGCCAGTCTACACTGTCTCTGGCGCAAAACTGGACAAAGGGAAGGGGAGTGACCACTCCCCTGTCCATCACCACCCCAGGGGTGGTGCCCAGAGCTCTCCAGTGTGTCTCAGACCTCTGCCATCTTGTTTCCAGAGGTGTGAGGGCACTCTGGAGGACTCTGAGTGGCCAGTGCCAGCAGGTGACGTCAGAGACCGCTCCTGATAGGTGCTTAATTGACTAGGTGGCCAATCCTCCTCTGAGGGCTATTTAGGGTTTCTCCAGTGGGCTTTTCCTCACATAACGACTTGCAAGAATCCAGCAGGACTCCTCTTCACTTCTCTCTTCGACTTCTGCCAAGGAACGACCGCTGACTGCAACAAAGTAGCCAGAAGGTTACCAGCGACATTGCAGCGCCTAATCCTGTCGGCTTTATCGACTGTTTCCTGGTGGTGCATGCTCTGGGGGCTGCCTGCCTTCACCCTGCATTAGAAGCCACGAAGAAATCTCCAGTGGGTCGACGGAATCTTTCCCCTGCTCCAGCAGGCACCAAACTTCAGCGTCACCAGTATTCTGGGACCCCTCTCATCCTGACGAGCGTGGCCCCTGGAACACAGGTGGTGGACCCAAGTGATCCAGACTGTCCAGTGGTCCAATTGTCCAAATTTGGAGGAGGTAAGTCCTTGCCTCCCCTCTCCAGACAGTTATCCTGTACACTGCGTGATCTGCAGCTACAAGGGCTTCTGTGCACATTTCCAAGAAATCCTGCATGCACAGCCGAGCCTAGGTCCCTAGCACTCCGTCCTGTGATGCTCAGCTCCCTGAGTTGATCTCTGGTGTCGTGAGACCTCTCTTTGCAGTGTTGAGATGACCGCCATATTCAGTCTTCTTGAACCCGTGTTCAAGGACTTCTGCGGGTGCTTCCTTCTTGTCCGAGGGCTCTCTACATTGCTGAGGGCCCCCTCTGTCTCCTCTCCCAAATGGCGACATCCGGGTCCTTCTTGGGCCCAGGCAGCACCCTTTTTCTTCAACTGCGACTCTTGCAGCTAGCAAGTCTTGTTTGTGGTATTTTGCCAAGGAAGCAACTCTGCATCCTCCAGCACACCGTGGGACATCTTCTGCACAAACGAGAAGTTCCTAGCACCTTTCGTTATTGCAGAGTCCTTAGCTTCTTCCATCCGGAGGCAGCCATTTTGCACCTTCATCTGGGGTTTAGTGGGCCCCTGCACCCCCCACCCCAGACACTTTCGCGACTCTTGGACTTGGTCCCCTTCCTTTGCAGGTCCTCAGGTCCAGGAATCCGTCTTCAGTGCTTTGCAGTCTGTTGTGGTCTTTTCAAAATCCTCTATTACAACATTAGTTTGTTTCTGGGGAAATAGTAGTACTTTACTCCTGCTTTCCAGGGTCTTGGTGTGGGGTATCTTGGACACCCTTAGTGTTTTCTTACACTCCCAGTGACCCCCTACACACTACACCAGCCTAGGGGTCCATTCGTGGTTCGTATTCCACTTTCTTAGTATATGGTCTGTGTTGCACCTAGGCCTATTGCATCCTATTGTATTCTACAGTGTTTGCACTACTTTCTGGCTGTTTCTTACCTGATTTGGTTTTCTGTGTATATTTTGTGTATTTTACTTACCTCCTAAGGGAGTATATCCTCTGAGATATTTTTGGCACATTGTCACTAAAATAAAGTACCTTTATTTTTAGTAACTTATTGTCTTTCTTATGATATAGTACCTATATGATATGAGTGGTATAGAAGGAGCTTTGCATGTCTCCTAGTTCATCCTAAGCTGCTCTGCTATAGCTACCTCTATCAGTCTAAGCTGCTAGAACACTACTACTCTACTAATAAGGGATAACTGTACCTGGCACAAGGTTTAAGTACCATTGGTACCCATTAAGCCAGGCCAGCCTCCTACATTGTGTTTTACCGTTTAACAATATCACTCACCTACATCCCATGGGCCGGTAAGGAGAACAACAAAGGGAGTAAGTTTATGGTGGGTATAGGATATCAGAGGGGGGGTCCCACTTGTAAGTGTCACCATGGATTAAGCATTTGAGTTGATGTACAGTGTCAGCCCAACGTTCATGATGACAGGGGCCAGTCAATCTCATTGTGTGACTGTTGCGGTCTTACCAGCTTTTAGCCATAACACACGCATGTACATGGGACATGTGAGTTCTCTATTCTTCTGCCAGAAATCTGATACAGGGCGCCCACTTTTTCTCGAAATGTGGGAGATTATTCTCTAGGGATGCCGTTAGTTTCTCCATCCTCACCAAATCCCACAACCCGTGTAGCCAGTCTGAATGAGTTGGTGTTTTCTCCACTCCCTAGTTGGAGGTAAGTACCTGTTTAGTTGGGCATAGTTAGCGTTATGGTCTTTCCCTTGTAAAAGTGCAGTGGGTATGTCAGTGTATTGGACAGCCCCAAAAGGATTATAAATGGGGAAGCAGGGGATGTCAAAAAATGTTGTTGATGCCTTTCAATACCTTATTCCAGGCATCACTTCAGTTTGGAACAGTGCCAAACTGAATTGATGCCTGGAATAAGGATCAGCGTGTCAGTCTCACCACAGTTGCGCTAGTTTCCCTGTTGCCTGGCAGGTGTGTAATACCAATAGTGAGTTATTTTGAGTAAAGTATTTTTGTCAGATGCACTACAATCAGAAACGCAGGATCTGTTGAGGATGTCTGACCATTCTTTCGATGTGAAGTAGTAGTCCAGTTCTGATTCCCACCTCCTTTGTGCAGGGGATTTGACCGGTGAGGGAGTTGTGTTCAGAAAATTATAGATGTCGGACAAGAGCGACATGTCCTCCAAGCAGGTGATATCCATTATTTGAAGAGAGTCAAGGTGCCTGCTGGCACATATGTGGATGGTGTAGATCGGTGATCCTTGATGGCTGTGTATCTCCATTTCTCTTGGTTTGGGAGGCAATAACTTGTTTGCATTTGCTCAGAGATCTGTAGACTGGTGTGATCAAACTGATCTATTATTTTACAGTTCGCATAGATGATAGTCCTTGCCATACTGGGTAGGTACAAAGTCGGGATTGCCAAAGATTGCTGAGAATGGAGAAGGGTTTGAGAAGAGTCATGTTTGATGTCATGTGCGGCTGTAGATACACATGCTCTGCATACTTCTGCCATCTAGTGTTAGGTCCGGTTGGTTGCAAGTTGTTTTTCTTCAAAAGTTCTTTGGAGTCACGAGGTGTAGTGACTCCTCCTCTTGCTGGTAATGTGCATGGGCATCGACTCCGGTCATATTTCACTGAGCTCCAGCTGTCTTTTCAGACTCTTTCCGTTCGGGATGCATCCCATGTGATCAGTATTTGTTGTCGATGCACATCTCCATTCCTTGCGTTTCAGGACCAGAAAAAACACTCTTCAGATCGACACGCTCTGACAGAGGCCTTCTGAGCCACGCCCTTCAGACCACCATTTTCTCAATTCATCCAACTCGAGAATGAACTACTTATGGAACGGACTCCCTTCTGTTTCTGTCCTAAGTGCCACGCAAAGTTTCCCATGGACTGACCAACACAAAGCCTGCAATCTCTCTTTGTCACCAGACCACAGAGAGGAGGGCTGAAAGGCTTACCAGTCTTTTAGATCTAAGAAACCTCCACTGGACCGAAGAGCCCGCTGTTGAGAAATGCAACAACATGAGATTGAGGAGACCCTAGACATCTTTGCAGAACAAGATGTCGAGTCAGAGGACAAACAAGAACTACAAGAGGCCTTGGTGGCTGAGGAGGAGGCCCTTTCGGTCGAGGACTCCGAGTCCGATTTAGACACAGTCCTCGAAATGCAAGATCTCCCTCCAGCACAATGTACAGTGAGTACACCCCTGACCTGCCCAAGAAACCATCACCTCCCACTGAAGCAAAGGTTACTGAGCCACCACTGCCTTCGGCACCAAAACACACATTCGGATGCCCCACCATTGAGCTCAGCACCAAAGCCTAAGCATACCATCTCTGCATAAAGCCGACTAGCTCCAACCTCAGCACCAACAGTTTCGGGCTTCCAGTCGGCACAGACCACCTTGGTGCCCAAAAGACAAGTGTAGCCAGTCTCGGCACCAACGGTTTCGGCCTCAAAACATAAGATCGCTTTGGCGGCGAAAACAATTGAGGAGTACATCACCATCGGAGGTTAGCACCTCCATTGAGCCCATCCTTCGTATGATGAAGCAGCAGCTCGATGCTAAACGGACAACTCCAGATATAACCACAGACGGTCAGTGTCTTGGCAAAAGCTGTTGTCACTCCCCCATCAAAGAGACAGCTTTCATTTGCAGATCTATTGATCTGCCAAACAGAAGAGGATGGGTAAAGACACTGTTGCTGCAAACCCTCCTCTACCTACCTCTCCTTCACCACCCTTACCATAACCTCCTCATTCACAGGGCGACCTACTTGACATCACCCCATTCTTTTACGGGTGATCAGGGGACAACACTCTCCCTTTCTCCCAATACACAGACCCTTGGTCAAACTATGATGTTGATCTACACACTGACCCAGTGGTCTACCCTGCCAGACCTTCTCCCCCAGATAATACCACCTCTTTTGAGGAGCTTATCGCTAGGGCCCCACATATGTCAGGTACTCCTAGGTAAGGTGCCCATTGAGGATGATTTCCTCTTCTCTTTGAGGCCCTCTCCCCCTCTCACAGGGCAACACAGTACTTCCCAATGCTGAAGAGAATGTTAGGGCATTCAGAAGATATTTTTAAAGGTCCAGCAAGGGCATGCATCATCACACCACACATGGAAAAAAAATTGGTTTCTTCCTTTGACCCCATTTTCATTAGAGGTCAAATTCCCCCTGATTCGTTAGTGGTCTCCAGTGCTAGGAAAAGAGCAAACCCTCAAGCCGCCAGTGATGCTCTGCCTTCTGAAAACGCTGCTGAAGCCCAAACAGCCAACCATTGGTGTACAGAAAACACTCAAGGGCAGATATGACCCTGCCCACTGGAACGAAATGGAGGAACTCATCCAATACCTCCCAGAGGAGCACAGGTAGAGAGGCCAAGAGATAGTTAGTGAGGGACAACTTATTTCTAATAATTCAATCTGGTGTGCTTTAGAGTCCGCTGACACAGCTGCCAGCAGAATTAACACATTTTGCACTGGCATGCATGGCTACACATATCCAGCTTTAGGCCCGAGATACGATAGACCATACTAAATGTCTTATTCGGCAAAAAGCACCTCTTCATTCCACACGTCGACCAGGCACTTGGTAAAAAAGAAGGATCCTGAGGTGGCTAAATTGATGGGTGCCTTACCAACCCCTACTGCTCATGGGTCCTTCTGCTGGCCATCATATAAACTGGTGCCAAGACCACATCCACAGTCACCTCGTCGTCCTATCACAAAGGCCAAGGACAGATATCCTTCCATAGAGGCTTCTACAGAGGTTCATAAAGGGGAAATCAGAATAAAGGAAGTGGCAAAAAATCTCCCCTTTTGGCTCCCCAGCTGCCACAAAGCAGTGACTCCCTACTCCTTCTCCCCGACTTCTCAACACCTGATGGAGGGCATCTACAATATTTCCTCCCTGCCTGGCAAAATATAAAAGCAGGTCAATGGGTGTTGGATATTACACAACATGGTTACTGTCTGGAGAGCATTTCCACACCTCCAAACATTCCTCCTCGCACTCACAAACTTTCTCCATAACACCTCATTCTGCTCAAACAGAAAGTTCAGGCTCTTCTAAACAAAGGAGCCGTATAACCTGTTCCTACACACCATCAAGGGATAAGAGTATACTCCCTATACTTTCTGATCCCAAAAAAGGAGGGGTCATTAAGGCGGATTCTAGATCTCTGGCTGTTAAATTATTACATCCTGCCAGAGCATTTTCACTTGCTAAGACTTCAGGAAGTGATCCCATTTAAGGCGATTTCCTCTCAGGACTAGACTTGAAGGATGCCTACTTTCACATCTCTATACACCCAGCACATATCAAATTCTCAGATTTGTGATAGCAGGCAACCACTACCAGTTCAAAGTTCTCCCGTTAGGAGTAACTACTGCACCACGTGTTCACAGTATGACTTGCGGTGGTAGCAACTCACTTACGCAGACAAAACATTCATGTTTTCCCATATCTAGACAACTGGCTTATCAAAGCCAGCACTGTCATACTTTGTCTACATCACATCCAAATCACCATAGACGTGCTAGATCAACTAGGCTTCACTATCAATTTCCAAAAGTCTCATCTTCAGCCTCTGTAGATCCAGCCTGTTCTGAACACGCAGCTGGGATTAGCCTATCCCAATGCAGCAAGAGTACAAAACTTTCAAGCACAACTTTCATGTTTTTTCCCCAGTCATCAAGTCACAGTCAGATGTGTCACAATGGTCTCTTGCATTGCCATAGTGCCAAATTCCTGCCTGCACATCCATCCATTGCAGGAATGTCTAGCATGTGAATGATCTCAGTCACGGGATCGTCTGGAGGATCTAGTGCTGGTAGACAGCCACACCCGTCGCTGTCATGCATTGGTGTAACAAAAACAACCTGTTAAAGGGGTGGCCTTTCTTAGACCCTGTTCCTCAAACCATACTAACAATGGAAGCTTCACAGACAGGATGGGGTGCTCACCTTCATGATCTCACAATCCAAACATCGCATGGTGCACCTAGAGTTTCTTGCCTTTCAGCTAGTACTGAAAGCATTCACTTCTCACCTCGTCAGCAAATTTGTTCTGGTCTGCAGGGACAAGATGACAACCATGTGTTATGTGCACAAACATTCGGGGACACATTCTCTACAGCTGTCTCGCCTGTCTCAGAAGATCTGGCATTGGGCCAATTGCCACAACATCCACCTCCGAGCAGAACATCTTCCGGGACACACAACAATTTTGCCAACCTCCTCACCAGGATGCGGCAACAAGTCCACGAATGGGAACTTCACACACAACTCCTGTTCCCCTGATTTAAAAAAGGGGGTCCCAGACATAGACCTAGATATAGACCTATTTGCAACAAAATAAAATGCAAAATGTATAAACTTCACCTCCGGGTTCCTGTACCCTCAGTCCAAAGGCAAAGCTCTATGGATGAACTGGTCAGAGATATTTGCCTATGCTTTTCTGCCTATTCCTCTCCTTCTGTTTCTGGTTCAGAAGCTCAGGCAAACATCCCTCACACTGACTCTGGTGGCTCCTACTTGGGCCCGACAACTGTGGTTCACCACCTTTCTAGAACTATCAGTAGTTCCCCACAAGAAGCTTCCATTGAACCCAGACCTTCTCACTCAGAACCATGGGCATTCTTGGAATCTTACTATTGTACTCACAACACTCAGGTCAACCTTTTGAGCCCTTACATTCATGCCCACTTTAGTTCTTATTGTGGAAAGTGGCATTTCTAGTTGCTATCACATCACTTAGGTGGGCAACTGTGATCCAGGCTTAAACTGTGCAGATCCCTTTTTCCAACTACACAAGGATAAAGTAGTTCTTCGCACTCACCATAAATTCCTACCAAAGGTAGTATCTTAATTCCATCTTAATCAGTTTATCAGATTGCCAGTCTTCTTTTCACAACCAGATTCTGTTGCTGAAAGAGCTCCCCACTCTCTAGATGTTAAGAGGGTGCTTATGTTCTACACAGATAGAACTAAAGCCTTTAGAAAGACCAAACACCTTGTTGATACTTGTTTGTGGCATGTAGTGCTGTAGATTCAAATGTGCCCACCCTCCTCCCCAGACATCTGTGGCCATTGTAGTCTCTTTACTGCTATTCATGCATTCATTTGCATGACATCTCGGTCTTTTCTCTTACGCTACACTCCATTCTCACCCACCTGTGGGAAAACATTCTAACAATGGAGTCGAATCGATGCCCATGCTCATTGCCAGCAAAAGGAGGAGTCACTACACCTTGTGACTCCAAAGACTTTTCAAAGATAAACAACTTACAACCTTCCAGACCCAACATTGAATGACAGAAGTATGCTATGCACAGCATGTGAATCTACAGCATTACATGTCACAAACAGATGCTTATTGGGTAAGTAACATTTTCCTTTTCGATTATTGTTGAGTCCCAGGCTTCCACCGTTGCGCTTACCACTGTGGAGATTTATACTCGTAAGGGTCTGTACTTTTTAGTGTGCTAGGGTATTTTCCATGTATGGATTTCTGCAGCTGCCTGGTCGATGAAGCACCAGAGTTTTTCTGTAAGGGTTCTACTCCATTCTACCATATAGTGTAGCTGTGAGGCCAGGTAGTAATTGTAGAGGTGTGGTATGCCAGACCCGCATCAGCTATGGGTAGATATGCTTTCCTCCTCACGATTTGTGGCTTCTTGCCTTCCCAAAATGAAAATCTAGTTGTTGCAATTTGGCCAGAGCGTGGGAGGGTGGACGTGAGAGAAGGGTCTGCATAGAGAATTTGGGGAAGAAGTGTAATTTTGACAGCTGTCATTTTCCCTAGCCACGAAAGGCCGCCAGCTATCAGTTTCTGTAGTTCTGCACGGGCTTTGTTGAGGAGGCCAAAGTAGTTGCGTTCAACTTTTGGCCCATGAAGGGCAGATTTTGAGGCCTAGGTGTTGCATCCATTGATTGTTCCATGGCAGGGGCTACACCTGTTCCAGTTGTGCTTTTAGGTTCAGGATATGCAACTTTTGCATACTGACTTTAAAGCATGAGCCGTGTCTGAAAGCTTTCAGTTCCCTTTAGAGGTCAGGGACCTCGGTTATGTAGCTGTGATAAGATTACCATGACATCATCCACGTAGAGGGCAAGTTTGTGATCCTGCCTCCCCATTCAGATATTCACAATGTGCGTTTGCACACTGATCCGCCCAGCCAATGGTTCCATGTAGAGGGCATATAGTCCTGGGGACAAGGAGCATCCCTGCTGCGTACCTCTATTAATTGCAGAGGCTTTGGATGTGGAGCCGTTGACTCTGCTTCAGTTTTCTTTCACTCTTCCTGTACCCCATGAACATTGTCTCACAATTCCCTTTAGTTTTCTTTCTCTGGCTGCAAAGTGAGAGGAGCTTGTAAATATCAATATCCATTTTAAAAAACGTAAGCAGTAATGTGTCAGAAGACATAGCCTGTCATTTGACTCCTGTCTTTGAAGTTCAGATAACGTGAAAAGGAAAATACAGACTGTAAAGTCTTCTGTTTTTTTTATTACCCAGAAGTTTGCAACCTTTAAAAAATAGGCTGGCGACCCACAGTTTGGAAAACACGGTGATAGATAGAATATGAAATCTATCCAGTGAATTTATCTCATAATGAATGAGCATGAAGTGAATTTTGAAGATCTGGTTCGATCTGAGGTTTTTCCCTATGCACAGGTCAGGGGGAACATTAGCACAGTTTTGAAATTAGAATAAAGTGAATTGAGGTTGTATCACTTATTAATGGAAGTCATGTTAATTTGGAGTCCAAGGTTCTCACTTCTCCTTTTAACTCTTCCCCCACCCTTCCTCAGTTCACTTGTATCTATGATCAGGAGTAAGAAGTGTTCTTCGAATGGATCTTTTGCTACATAATATGAAGAGAAAATGTAGTGCATTTATTCTGTTGTACCATTGCAGGGTACATAATGTGTTAACTGGAGAATTATGTTTTATTTTGCCTGTTATGAATACATTGTATGCCTTAATAAAAAGAACTGGTGTATAAAGAGAGCAGTGGCAGGGGGCATGATCTGGCCGAGCATGGAAAGGATGTGAAAGCCTGTAGTTTTACTCCTGTCCGGCTGTGAAAATGTTTTGAAGCAGCTTTCAGGGCCTGTAAGCAAACACCAAATGTGGGTAAGGCTGGAGACTGCATAGGTAGCTGTGAATCCCGCAGGCAGCAGCATTGAGGACCAATGCAACGAGACACCAACCCTGGAAAATGACACGGCCTAGAAAAGAAGGCAGGTGCCATTTTCATAGTGGCAAGTGCAGCTTCAGGATAGCCTGCGAACCTGTGCACCCAAGCGAGGTCCAGCAACAGTGTGGTGTACCCAGGTGTGCAATCTGGAAGGAGAAAACAACTGAAGGTGCAGATCGCTGGGGCAGAAGAGGTATTCCTGTGGTCATCCTGGAGGGTGGAGCCTGGGCATTGCCAAAACCCAGGTGAGTGATGCGACCTGGCTCTGATCCATTAAAGATCCTGGGCCTGGTGGCAGCGATAGGAAACCCAGGAAGGGGACCTTTGCAAGCTTGATGAGAGGGCATCCCCCATTGGGGCTCTTGAAGTAGAGATCCCCATGGGTAATGTCCAGTCCATTGGTCAGCAGACCGAAGCGGGGCCCTTGCTGCCCAGGCATGTCCATCTGACAGAAGAGGTTGAGATTACAGGGGATTCCCCTGGCGGGGTGGAGCCATCAGGTGGACTTTTTGAGAAGGGGTTGAGAGGATTCAGAGCCCCAAGACCACTGAAGAGGGCTAGTAACTGGCAGCCGGAATAGGGCCCCAGATGGGCGGTAGCCATGGTAGAGGACTATGGCACACACAAATAGGAGGAAGTCAAGTGGGCACATGAACTACTGGTGGTCTCTTGATTGGGCCCAGTGAAGTAGAAACTAGGAGGAGAGGGGCTTACAGAGACCAGCAGTTGATATGACTGGGAGGGGAATTACCTGAACTGATGGCTATGTACCGAAACATATAGGCTAGTGACAGAGAACCTGGGACTGGATCACCAAACAGCAGACTTAGAGAAGAGACAATTCTCTTGCCCTTGTGTTGGGGGGCAGTAACTGGGAGAAGGGCCAGAGCTCAGGGTGACTGGCTGACTCGAGAAGGCAACTTGAGCTTTACGTGGAGAAAGTGCAAGAATAACAGAGGGTGGAACCCGATTGAAGCCCACTGAGACTAAAGAAGAGCAGAGTGACTCCAGTAGAGTAGTCAGGACTAAAGACTACGTTTCAAGGGGCCCCACAGAAAAAGTGACAATGATTTTGGGAGGATGGATTCCAAGAGGAATTTGCAGGACGTGGATTCTCTGGTCTTTCATAGGATCAGCACAGTAGATTAGCTAACCCAGGAAAAGTATTTCCACCATAGTAAGAGAACTGGATGGATCACACTTTTGAAAGAAATGGAACTCGAGTGACACTTCATTGACAAGCACCTAGAGAGCCTTCCTTCAGATAGGAGACCATGTACCATAACTTGGCAATATTTTAAAGATCTCAAGAACGTAGATGTGACGTATCCTTCCATGAGGGACATGCCAGGAGGCAGACACCCTCAGTCAAGTAAATGAGGGCCCAGCCTGGTTTGAAGAAGGATCCCAAGGAAAGAGGCTAGAAAACGCTGGGTGGCACAACTTCATATCACCCAGCATTACTCTGGAATAGCTGGACTACTTCTTAATAGTTCAGATGGGTGGGTTCGATCCAAATGAACTTTAAGTCATGCCTTTAGAAACTGGGTGGGGGAGAATTGACAACCCAGAAAGAATGGATGGTGATAGGTTGAAAGAAGATGCCCTGCTGTGAGCTAGAGTCCGTTCTCTGGAAGAACACAATATTGAGTTTCAGAACAAGCAAAAGAATTTCAAGAACTGTCTTAAGAAGAACAAGGTAAGGATCAGAGCCTCCTTCAGGAAGCAGAAGGGGCAATATCCAGGACATTGTGAAAGATTTGTTGCACTCCATCTGTAACCTCCCGGATGCCCCACCTATCAGGCTTGACCCCAGATGCAGTACAACAAAAACATGGCGCTGGATAATGCAAGTGTACTTATCAAGTTAAAGTTCAGAATATGCAATAGGTTTGGACATATGAAATTGTGATGGTTAAAAGACACAAACTGCAGCTATTCCAGGACCTTTTGACAATTACACTGCAAAGGTGCAGGGATTTCTATGTTTTCTTCTAGAAAGCAGTAGATCCCTCCCCATCAATAATGCCACCCATTCAGCATACTGTTTCTGTGGAAAGGGAAACAGAAGGTAATCCGGTCCCTCACATAAGCAAGAGAACTCCTTGGCCTAAAAGAAGAGGATAATGCAAAGAGGGGGCGGGGTTGGTAATAACTCCACTCATTAAAAAGACTTTAATCCTGTCTGGCAAACAGTGGCCATAGCAAGTCTCCAGAGACAAAGCAAAGGAAGACTTCCTGCTATACTGAAGATGAAAGTCACCACTGAATAGTCAGAAGGTGCAGAAGCCAACGGAGAACCGATGGAACACAGTGAGATGTCTGAAGCTACAGCATTGCACCTCATGACGACAAGCACAATTTTGCCTTGGAGATTGATGGCTTTGGCTAATGTGTGGAGGTGGGATTAAAGGGATCAGAAACAGTTACAGATACGTAAAGCCCTCGTTAGAACGCACACTTCATGTTGCTACATATCTGTGCAAGGGAGAGGATGCTGATTATTAAAGCTACTGTGAAAAGGAGAATTTTTATTTGTAGTTAGCATTGTGCATTTTACCTTTTATTCACCACCTACAAGCGGCAAGACTTCAAAGTTCCATATGAAGAGCACTATTTGAAAATGTAAATTAAAATAGAACACCCGGTTCATAAAAGCTACCAGTGCTCCATTTATTTCTCTTTTGGTATTACTTTTTCTTTATCCAGTTGCTCTCTTTTCTGCATCATCCAATGGTGTCTATCGATTCTTTGTAAAACGGGATGGCTCTGGAATATACCAAGCTTACCTACATAATCAACATAACTTAAAATGTTCTCATAATATTTTGAAACTACTCATATTTCTTCACCTATATTGAACCATTAAGTAAAAACTGTTCATCTGCTCCCCCTCCTTTGTTTTTATTTATGCCTCCTATAATGCTGGTCTTTCTTATAAATGAAATCACAGTTCTCCATACCTCGTAGTTTTGAGAACCAGCATTGTGTTGCAAGACAGGATGCTAGCGTTACACCTGTTTAAAGCCTTTTGATGCAAAGTCCTATACATGCTTATTTGGTTTGAAGTCTAATTTTCTGAAACATTTGCATTAGACAAATTTGCTGCCTTCATCATCTCTTCCAATTTACCCCTTCACAAAAGCAAAAACTGTAGAGGTCATTGCCCTGGTCATATAATGTGCTTTAAAATTATTAATATCCACTCCTGCCTCCTTTATTACTAACTTAAAACATCTTGCAATAGTTGCCACGGACACTGTCCCA
Organism: Pleurodeles waltl; assembly: GCF_031143425.1. NCBI lineage: Eukaryota > Metazoa > Chordata > Amphibia > Caudata > Salamandridae > Pleurodeles > Pleurodeles waltl. The sequence goes on from NC_090437.1 coordinate 925,174,646, forward strand.
TGTGGCTTAACGTACTGTGAGGATTTTTGTGTATTATATGGTATGGCTGTGCGGCCTTACCATCTAATACACTCGCAGTAACTGTCTTGGGTCCAGTCATGCAAAACCTTTGGCTTCGAGCAGCAAGGCTTAAACAAAGGAACTAGTTCAAAGAATTTAGAAGCACCACACAATGAAATAAGAAAATCCCACAACACAAAAGAAATCTGACACCAATTTATAAAAATAGATTATATTTACATGAATGTTTAGAGTCTAAGATTAACAAAATCCCCTGGAGGTTTCCAGAGATATCGATTTTCAAAGGAAACATAAATCTCAGTACTTTTTTAGCACATCTGCAAACATGCATTGGTAACCGTAAAGTCTGGAAACATTTAATAAGTTTGTGAGAGTTGTGTTTGCCTACTCTGACCCGACTAGGGTGACCATACCTGGCAGGGAGAAGCTCAGTGGTCCACTAAGGAGTATTTGGACATGTACCTGGTCACCAAACCATTTTCCAGTCCAATTCCAAACTTTACATCACAGCCACCATAGACTTTAACAATGTGATCCTGATGCTGAGGGTACAGGACATGGAGGATGTTCTGGCTGCTGTGCGGTCAATGGGAGGTCGTGGTTATTCCTCGGTCCATGGGTTAGGTGGGGTAACTGGCCAAAGAGGTAGGGGGTCCCTCAAAGGCCTCATTTAGCCAGGAGAGGGCCAACTGCAGCTGTGCTATCGGAGTCTGTCCACAGCTGGTGGAGGCTGGTGTCCCTCTTAAGTGACTAATCTGGACTCAGACAACACTCCTGGGTCCGGCAGGCTTAGGTGCAACTTTTGGCTGTCATGGATAGGTCTCTTGGGAAGCCTGGCAGGAGTCAGCAGTGAAGCTCCAGAAATGGCTAATGACTTGCTGAGTTGGGCAGCTTCAGCTTTGATATCCCTGGTGCTTGTTCCAAAGGGTCAGTCAACTGACCCTTGGAGTCACTTATTTTGTCTGGGGCTCAGGATTGTCTATTCTCAAAGGCCAGGAGCCACAAAGACAGAGTCCTCTCTTCGCTACCCCAAGGTGCAGTAGGTGCAGTCCAGCAGATGGTGCAGCCGCTCTTTGCCAAGTCCAGGTGTCAGCATGGTATCCTGTTCGGTTCTTTGTCCAGTTACATATCGATCTGAGGTTCAGGGTACCATATTTATCCCTAGAAAGTGCCCTTGAAGGAGATGACGAGGTCACTAGGCAATGGGCTACCAGGATCCCTATCACCCTGTGATGACTTCTGGGTATGTGTGGCATCTAGCAATCCCAGAGTGCACTATTCTGCCCACTCCCAAGATGTCTGAACCCTACCTTGGATGTTGGGAACTTGGTAGCCTACCCTAAAGGTGTGTTTACCTGCGGGATACATACCCACGGGAAAACTGGTTTAGGCACTTGTCACCTCTCTCTGTTCCCGCTTCCAGTCTCTCTACCTGAACAGAGGAGCAACCCTTCAGGATTGTGATTTCCATTTGCCCACCAAAAGCTTCACCTTTGAAGCTCCCCTTTTGGGCCAACACCCTGAGACTTCCTGCTAGGGGGAGGTAAGACCTCTCCTCGTAACCTGCTGCTATTGTTCCTGGGTCTGGGAGTCGTTTACACTACTTCCCATGAGAGCAGAAGGCTGTCTGGTGGCCAATGACTGTGTGAGGCCATTGGACAAACAGGGCTACGGAATGGCAACTTTCCTTGATGTGCTTTTCCATAAAAGTGACATTAAATTTGACTTGGGCATCAAGTTGGGTTTAATGCCACAATGAGTAGGATACCCTGAAGTACACATTTTAGTAGTCGCTTTCCGAAGCTCGCCGGGTTGAGGGATCAGCTGGTAACTCCTCGTTAGCTAATGGGGCTACTAGCTCTTCCACAGGAAAAAAAAAACATTTGGAAGTTTGGTTGTTAGGGCATATAAAAATACATGCTCTACTTAGTAATATATAGTTCCCTGCCTCTGGCTCGGTAGTTCTTCCTCAGGAGAGACTTACATACAATATTAAGGTAAGTGGGGGCTTTGCCATTGGTTTAACTGGCAAATTATAACTAGCGGCATTAAAACTGCCCTTCCAGTCTGCAGTGGTAGGCTGGGAGCCATTTTGTACTTTGTCACACACTGGGTGGCACAGTCAGTGCTGCAATTCCGAGTGGACACTGTGCCTTACATGCCCTGAGTAACCTGGGTACCATATAGTAGGGACTTATAAGTAAGTCAGCCTATCCCAACTTTGTAAGGGGCACTGAGTTCTGGTTAGCAGGCCTCAGTGCACAGTCTGAGTCACAAAAACAGCAGCTAATAGTCCAAATGGGGACAAAACGTTGGGGCGGGGAAGCTGCAAAAAGGCAGTTTCCTTACTCATACGAAAACAACAATTAACTAACCTGAACTTCTATTTTCCTGCACTCTTAATTCATATACTTTAACACATCATACCACACAGAATTGTGGGAACACCTCAAATTTTGTATAAAATATCTGTTCTGACATAGTCTTAGTCCTTCTCCAAATATTGAAAAATGTTCCATCTGATTGATAAAGCATACTACTCAAGTCCAATGCTTTCTTATCCAAAACCCTTATAAATGAAATCAAATAAAGTATAGTAGCTAAATTCTATGTTAACTTTTAAAGGTAAATACCCATTCACTGGCTAATCTTCAAATTATTTGAAAACTAGATTGACTTCCGAAAGACTCTCAAGTGAGACTTTGGAAGTCTCTTCAACTGAACTCCTTCCATTATTCTTCAAATCAAAGGACTTTTACCTACTGATATACCTTTCAACTGGAAATGTCTCACTGCTCTAGCGGACCTGTAGCAATTAACTGTCCTATAACTCAAGCCTTTCCCAAACAATTCTGCCAAGATATTTGCAACTTCTATCTCATAAGCTTTCACAGGATCCAGATCCCTTGCCAAGCACTAACGTAACCAGGCATTCCTGTCATTCTCATACCTCTTTCATTCCCTGAGCCCATGACTCATTGACAAATTCTGAAGCCTCTTCAGAAAGTTCTGTGAAACTTCCTGAATTTCTCCAAATGAGAAGGCGGAGCACATCTGACTTATGTTAAGGATGTTCTTCCCGTTTTACACCTATAACTGTCTTGTGCAAGACTGAAACAGAACGAATTTCAGCAGCCATCTCTGTAACTGATGGGGACCAAATCTGAGATTTTCAAAAAATGGGTCTGCTACAATTATTTGACATCCGTCTCCCTAGCTGTACCAATTCCCACCGAATCATTGCAAAAGGAAAGACAGCATAACCTTTCATTTTTTTCAGTTCTGATTGAATGTGTCTAATACCAATGTCCCCATAACTGGTCTTCAATAGACATATTTCTTTCTCCGAAAAGTCAAACGGGAATCAAAAAATCCTCCTCAAATTGACTCAGACACTGTTTTGTTCTCAGAAAAATATCCCTTTTCAACTTGCTATTGCTGTAATTTATTAAATGGTGCAAACTCTAATCGGCTATCACATTCTCCTTCCCTGATAAATATTCTGCCTTAAATTCTGTTGTGTGCTGTAGACAAATTTGGCTAAACCCTGATTAATTAAACACTGTAAAACCCTGAAATGTAAGGCACTTGGAAAAATTGCCTGAGCTGATTAAGACAAAGTACTAGTTACACAAGCCAACTCTTTCAAGGTCACTTCCTGTCTTTTCTTCATAGTCTTAAATCTCGCTTTATTAATTTTATCTTTCCTTGCTGCTAACTGAAGCAAATTTTCGCTTTATCTATTGTGAAGCTGAAAACCTCCACGATCTGGGAATGTTGAGAAAAAAGATTTCTTCTGATTCACAATGAAAGCATTTTTTTCTAAAAGGCTCTTCACCATAACCAAATGTCCTTTTAATATCCCCTCTTTATGACTTATTATAACAATGTTGTCTTAGTAAGTTATTCTTACACCTCAGTCCCTTAAAAACCTCACTACCGGTTTCAAAACCTTCGTAAAACCCCAGAGGTTGATAAAAGTCCGGATCGTAGGCATTGAAACTGATATAATTATTCTTCCCATCTAAACAGTCGATAACCCTGACTCTCCACATCTATCGAAATTGTGGAGCAAGCATCCTGTAGATTTCTAATTGCTCTTCCCATCTTGACTTAAGATGACCCTGACCCGCCACATCTGTCGCAATCGTGAAGTAAGGATCCTTTAGTTCTTTCTTCACCAAATTTAATCCTGAAACTTTTGGCCTGGTAGATCAGTAGCTCTTTAAGTACTCCAACTGCGATCTTGGGTTGTAGTTTACAGTATGGTCTCGTTGTTTCAAGTGAATGGCAGCACTCCAATCCACTACAGTACAGTAATGACAAGGGGATTTAATGCAATAGTTAGATGACTCACGGTTTACCTATAACTTTTCTCTCTGCACCACTCATGATCTATCTCTGTCTTGCCTGGAGGATAATTTGAGTTTACTAAAGTCTCTTACTTTACATGTGATCATCTTAGAAGTCTTCCTCGGCTTTCAGCCGATATGCAGTACTTGGTATAACAATTTTAAAACTCGGTATTCTGCAAAACAAAGTGAGACCAGTTTTCATGCTTTCCGAGAGACACCATTGAGTGGTAAGAGCTTGTAGTCGTCTGAATCTTTCAAAGGCATCCATGTTCGAGATCCGTGTTGGAGGTGAGTAACGTTTTCATATGTTGCACGTTTCCTGGATCTTCTTTTTAGTATGCGTAATGAAAGAAAGTCGGTTTTTTTTGCAAAACTTTAGGAATCTCCTAAGCAGCTTCGTTTTTCAGTTTTAGAAATGAACTGCAGCAGTCTGTGAATCAGTACCGGTGTTTGTGTGTGTGTACTTAAATCTCGGTTCATTTGGTTTGCTGATCTTGGCCAGTCTTTTGGCACCTGAATGCCTTACCATGTTATACCAAGTGTATTTTTTTCCCTTTCCTTAGCTGACTACATATACGACAATGATGTCAGTTTCTGAAGGCAAGCTGGAAGCGTATCTGCGGGACTGTCCTGACCCTTGCATGCCTTGGTGAAAAAAAGTTCCCGTTTGGAAAACTGGCTAGCGGACAGCGGACCATTGCTACCTCCAACTAACCCGCAGGAATATACGTTGGCAAACTTCAGGGTACATTTGTGGGGTTAAAATTAAGCCTTTGTTCACTGTTTCTAATATGTAAACCGAGGCAATATACATCCCCCAACCTTCATGAACTGCATTGCTGGACGGACCAAAAGCCATTTTTGGCGTTCATCTCTATTTATGAAAAACAAATCGCGTTAAAACATCTCTTGCACTGATACAATAGTTTTTCTTTGTGGCTGTCACCGCGGTAAGCTATACCTGATCACTTTAAACCAATCATGCTGTTAGGAATCTGAATCAGTTCAGTTTGTTAAGCCAATTGCTTGTGTGTTCAACAAAAGGTGAAGGGTGGCCCTTTTAAAGGGTGGCATTGCATCTCATTAGTAGGTAACAGGATCAGCAAGGCTAATCCAAGCTTCTGACAAACACCACGGTTTTTAACTTCTATAGTACATAGTTTACATGCACAGGAAAGTACTTCAGTGTCGTTTTCTAAGCCCAGAAATCTCATGATATTGCTTCAGGTCGGTAGCACTGATTAAATATACTACTAAAAGATCGTAAAGTGAATTTATAAAACAAGACCAATGTAGAAATTCTTTGCTAAATTGCTTTCTAATGAGCCTAAATGCATTAAAAAGATTGAATTGATTAGTGCCCTTTAATAACGTGTACGTTTTATTTTTTTCTTTCTCCTTCCAGGAGAGTGGGTGAATAATAAAATATTACGTATACCAAGTTCGAATGTTGCTAATTTTTGTAGTACGTGTTAAGAATGAAACATTACATCCCTCTCTCATATTGGATTGGAAAAATAGTAAAGATAATGACATACACGTAAAAATTGAGCTCCTTTTGTTTAGTGACCTACCTGAAATGTGTGATTGCCTTTTCAGCTTGGGCACACCCAGTGGCATAAACCATGAAGAAACACTGCAAAGCAGATAGGTCTGCCTTTAATGTGAAAGCGTTTAAACATATGCATTCACAAATGTTGTTTATGATATTAAAGCCTGTCTTACTGGCTTTCCCAATAACGGGAAAAGGGCAACAAAAAGGATTGTTTTGTGTATAGAATGTATGTAGAATGCATAGAATTGAGTGTGACAAAACAACTGGATCACTGAGTGCATTTCTGCTTATTATAATTGCTAATGCATTCCAATGGAAGCGCCTCCTTTAAGACAAACAGATATGCCAATTAACCAATCGCAAAAGATTAGAGAATAATGCTTCTTTGGATGGAGCCAGTTAACTCTATATATGTTTTAATAATTGGTAACAATATGTCTAGCAGACAGTTATGCTGTCACACCATACCTAAAGATCCTGTGTAAAGCTCTAAACTGTTCTAAACATGTCCAGAACAAGCACTAACAAGGCTATAAGGGTTTGATTTTGTTTTAACGAACTGCTTCTCCGTTATTTGTCTAGTCTGTGTTTATGATTGTGTGGATGGGTCAGTGGCAGATGCGTAACGAAGGCCCCGCGGTGTGGAGAGGGCCCTCTTGCTGCAGTCCCTCCCCCCCCCCCCCTCAGCACACTACACTGTGCACAGGCGGCAGACCCCTGGCTGGGTCCTGGAGGAAGTGGGGCCCCTATAGGTACTTTGCAGGTGGCCCCTTTAAGTTTAGTTATGCCACTGGTCAGTGAGTGAATGCGAGAATGGTTCACTACGGGAATGAATGATTGATAAGTGTTTTCGTGGATGGATTAATCGGTGATTGACTTTAGAGTTATGAACAGTTGAAGAAGTGCATGGATAGATGAATAGGTGGAAAAATGAGTGCTCTTTTTGGTTCCGTTCTATTGCTGTAGCACATAGTATGCCTTCCATCCGATTCCCTGAATTGTCAGCCTCCTTCAACAAATACTAGATGTACTCACGAATCGCCACTTTGTACCCGATCATCAAAGCCAGCTTGGAGACTCCAGCAAGCTCCCTAACACCATGCTGCAATGCCTGGTCTCTACAGAGCACACTCTGCTATCTGGGCTGGTATGATGGCTCTTGAGAGTCACTCAGCTGGGAGATTTCATTGGAGGTGGGGTATTTTATCAATCAACAAAAGGGGATGGCGATCCTTACAGAGTATGTAAAAATGCTCTACTGACCCTACACCCAAGGACAACCTATTCCTCTCTAACTAGACACCCATCAGAGTTTTATAAGGACTATTAACCCTCTATCATAGGCATGCTTCATCATAGACTCCTCGTGCCGGGACCTATTGTCCTTGAACGCTCTCCTACCTTGTAAGACATGGGAGTTCTTTGATTTATTGGGACGAATCCTAAGGTTAAAAATACCTAAGGCATCTGTTATTTTAATTAGAGTTTACTTGTTGGTATGACACTTAATGAGGGATTCTGTCTCAAGGGTCACTGGGTCAACACATTTTTAGCCACCTTATTGCATCAGTCTTGTGGCTTTCATCAGGAGGTTCTGAATCAGACCGCTTATGTTGTGTAAACGTATACACCTTTTTTTCTTCATTATAATGATCCACCACCCTTTTTGGTAGTCAACCATCAAACAATGCTTGCCAGTCGTACAGGTATACAGACCTACAGTGAGGTATCATCCGTACGTATCCCACATTGAGGTATTGGGAAATTACCGTTTATTATACCTCATGAGGACAGGGGAAGGCTGGTGGTTCCTGTTGTCACACATTTGTCAAGTAAATCCACCAGGCATTCACACCTAAAAGTAACCTCCTTCTAGATGTAAGGCGGTCCCGGGACAAGGACTCTACGATGAAGCATGCCTCTGACAGTGGGTGTGAGTCATTAAAAACACTTGATTGGTGTCTGGTTGGAGAGGGATAGGTTGTCCATGGGTGTGGGGTATTTTTTACATAACCTTCGAGGGCCGCCTCCCCTTTTCACATTTATTGATGATGTTTAGTTGGGAAGTAGGGGTGATTCCCTGTCAATCTTCTCACTCCCTCTTGTTTTGATTCTAGTAAGTGAGGTATTTTAGGCGGATGTCTGTGTTGAACCTCAGATGGCTGCTTTCTGCCAGTGATTGGCACTGTTGGGAGGTAGGCTTAGGGTGTGGACTCACCTCTGCACTGTCTCATGGTGAGCACAAGGCGGGGTACTGGTAGGATTCTACGACTCCTGCAACAGTTGTCCCGCTACTTGTAGCATACAATATAGGATTGCTCATGACATCTGCACCAACAAAAATGTGAAAAGTGTTCACGCCTGGCAATAGAACTTGTCTAAATCCATGAGGCTCTGACGTCTGCAACAATACATCGAAGCAAATGTATACCCTGTTCATGTCGAGTACGAATAACTGCTGACCTGGTATCCACTGTGATCTCCTTTCATAGTGCTGGGTCAAAGTAGGTTCCGAAAATGCAAAGCTTGTTAATATTGAATGTTTTCGCTCATTCTCTAGACCTAGTGTAGCTCTGCCCTCATTTTGTGAGCAATGATAGCACTGCAAAAGGGAAAGGCTCAAATGTATCTGGCGCTGTAGGAAGGGACACGGGAGGTAGAGGGCTTCGACCTTTTCTAAATCTAGTTGCATTATTTCACTCAAGAATATATGTCCAGAAATGTTCAGCTAAGGTTTGTTTTGAGCACACGTCTCAATTAAGGGTAAGTTATGTTTCAACAAGAGCACTGCAGACTTTGCCAATTGTGCTTTCGAAGTCTAGCCAGGAAAGCTAAATCTCATCACGGTATCTCTGGTTGGTATGTGACAATTTTTTTTTCCAAAGCTTTTCATTCACAGACGAGATGCCACAATTCAGACCCGTATGGTGGTGAAACATCAGATGTGGGATTGGAACCATCCTAATGTGCCTGGAGGATTCTTTCATTTCTAGCTGAATATGAGGTCTCCATGTACATGTGAAGCATGACTCGTGTGCGAGGAGCTGAATTCCTTTCTGTTTTTGTTGCTGTGTTGGATTGTCTCATATCCACGCAATATCTTATTAGTCCACGGGCTGCATCCTGGGCATGGGAACAATTGGGGAGGCCCATGAAGTGAGTCCACATATTAGTTCAACTATGACTTTCTGTAGCTGTTTGCATATTTCCTTTTCTATTTGTAACTGGCTGCCTTGTCAAAATACACTGTTAATTGTTTTCCCAAAACTTGTTACAACTTTGGCAAAAACTCCTCTGGCCTTACCACAGGATATGTTGCTGCCGGTCTGTAGGAAAGTGCCCTTTACCCCATCCCACCACTTTTTGCCTGATATTGATGCCAACTTGACTGAGTGTATGCTGGGATCCTGCTTACCAGGCCCCAGCACCAGTGTTCTTTCCCAAATCTGTCCCATTGTTCCCACAATTGGCACACCCCTGGCACACAGGTCAGTCCCTTGTAAAAGGTCCCCATGGTACCAAGTGCCCTGTGGCCAGGGAGGATCCCCAAGGGCTGCAGCATGTATTATGCCACCCTGGGGGACCACTCACCAAGCACATGCACACTGCCTTTGCAGCATGTGTGCGCTGGTGGGGAGGAAAAGGATAAGTTGACATGGCATCCCTCTCAGGGTGCCATGCCCACAAACCACTGCATGCGGCATAGGTAATTCACCCATCTAGCAGGCCTTACAGCCCTAAGGCAGGGTGCACTATACCACAGGTGAGGGCATAGCTGCATAAGCAATATGCCTCTACAGTGTCTCGGTCCATTCTTAGACATTCTAAGTGCAGTGTGGCCATATTGAGTATATGATCTGGGAGTTTGTCACTACGAACTCCACAGCTCCATACCGGCTTCACTGAATACTGGGAAGTTTGGTTTCAAACTTCAGCACAATAAACCCACACTGATGCCAGTGTTGGATTTATTGAGAAATGCACCCAGAAGGCATGTTAGAGATGACCCCTGTATGTTAGCCAAACTGCTAGTGCAGGACTGACCAGTCTGTGCCAGCTTGACACTTTCAGACGAGTTTCTGACCACATGCGGTGAGAGCCTTTATGCTCTTGGTTGCCAGAAACAAAGCATGTCCTGGGTGGAGGTGCTTTACACCTCCCCCCTACAGGAACTGTAACACCTGATGGTGAGCCTCAAAGGCTCAGGCCTCTTGTTACAATGCCCCAGGGCACTGCAGCTAGTGGAGTTGTCCACCCCCCAGACAAAGCCCCACTTTTGGTGGCAACTCCGGCGGTAAAATTAGGGACAGCAGGGAGGAGTGACCACCTCAGCTGGGACCACCCCTAAGAGCTGAGGTGACCCCCTCCTTGCAAAATCCTCCACCTTAGTTTGGAGGACAGGGACCAATAGGGTTAGGTCTGGGTCCCCCCTCCCCAAAGGGAGTGGACACAGAAAGGCTGTAGCCACCCTCAGGGACAGTATCGATTGGCTACTGCCCTCTGACCCCTGTAACGCCCCCAATTCCTGGGTTTAAGGGCTCCTCTGAACCCAGTTTGTGAGATTCCTGGCAACCTCACAAGAAGAAAGAAGAAGGACTGCTAAGCTGAAAACCCGGCAGAGAAGACGGAAGATTAAAAATGACTTAGCCCCAGCCCTACCAGCCTGTCTCCAACTTCAAAAGCCTTGCAAAAGAAAGCGACGCATCCTGCAGGTCCAGCGACCACTGAGAAGCCTTCAGAGGAATGTCTGCATCACAGAGGACCAAGAACTCCCGAGGACAGCAGCCCTGTCCGAGAAGAAACTTCATCTAAGGACTCCAGAGCCTCCCAGGATCTGCGAGTCCTGACCACTCTGCACCCAACGCCCATGGCCCATGTCCAGGTGGCCCAACCGAATAGAGGTGGTCCCCACTCGATTCCGAGAATGTGCCCATTCTGGGTTGACCTCCTGTCCACCACAACGAGGCCTGCAGTGTGAATCTGGAGAATCCCCTTGACCACAACAGAACCGGATGAAGATTCCTGTCGCCAAAAGGTACCCCTTCAGCTGCAGCTCCCTGGCCTTGGGGAATCAGACCTTCGGTACAGCAAAGTCCAGCAGGCGGCCCCCCTCCTTGTCCAGCCTTTGGTTTCCCGGAACCGACCCACTGGACCCAGCCTGCAGCCTCTAAGTCACCTCCGGGGTCCCCCTATAGGAAAGCATTGGGAGCCCGACGCTGCGTTTGCACCCTGCACCCGGCCGCCCCTGCGCCACTAAGGGTGTGTGTTTGGAGCTGACATGGGACGCCCACCCACCCCGCTCGTCTAAATGCCCCTGGTCTGCCCTCTGAAGATGCGGGTACTTACCTGCCAGCAGGCATGATTCTGAGTGCCCCCAGTCTCCATAGGAGCCTATGTTAAATTTGCCTCATCTTTGACCTCTGCACCCAGCCGGCCCCATGTTGCTGGTGGTGGGTGTTTGGGTTTAACATGAAAATTGTACTGTCAACTTTTAAAATAGATTATTGCCATTTATTCAAAAACTACAACTTTCCAATTCTAATCAAAGTGGTATTAATACATATGTTGAATACTTATTCATGTACTTACGTGCAACTTGAATCTTGTGGTTCTAGAAATAAATTAACAAAATATATTTTTGCTATATAAAAATAATTGGTCTGGAGTTAAGACATTGAGTGTGTGCTTCTTCTATTGTCTGTGTGTGTGTACAACAAATGCTTTGCACTACCTTCTGATAAGCCTAACTGCTCGACCACACTACCACAAAAGAGAGCATTAGTATTATCTACTTTAGCCTCTGTTAAGCCTCTGGGGAACCCCTGGACTCTGTGCACACTATATCTTATTTTAATATAGTATATACAGAGCCAGCTTCCTACACTCTCAAATTAGCATGATCTGTAGAAGACCCAGCTTGATCGAGGAGTGAAAGCTCAATAAGCATTCAGTGTAGGTATCTGCCTAAAGGACAAATACATCAAAATCCCCGTGATGCCCTCTGTGGGATAGTATAACATGAAATAGCCCTATGCAGAGCAGCATCATGTTTAATCTGTAAGGGGAAAAAGGGGTATGAGCTAAAAGACACCAAGCAATTTGGCAAATTATTCTTATGTAATGATGTTGAAAGTCACCAGAGTGTATAGCAGGAATGGGATATTTTATGATTTTAAATGTCCACGACCAGTTATGTGATGTCAGTCTTTTTAAGGTGTGCAGTTTGTATCTGGGAAGAAAAATCTGCTGGTAGGGCTGCTGGTGGAAGGAAATTTGCTCGATGGAAGTCCATTTGGAACAAGAGTACTAGTTCACTCTTTCAAGCAGTGCTTTAAATGGAAATATTGAGGTGCTTGTACTCTGAGAGTAACTGTTTGCGCCTGAGAAGTGGCAGTACTCTCCCATTAAATATATTGCAGCATGGCCGATTAGTGCAGGTGGCCCCCCTTTAAAATTGAAGAAGTGCAGGTACTCAGTACCGGGCAGAACATTGCCTTTTAAGGCAGTACTGGTGATGCTAGAATATCAGGATGGACGGTTGAACTATTTGGTATTCATAGTGCACAAACCTTTCTGGGGAGCAACGGAGTGCTGAGCAAAGGGCTTGAGCCTTCATTTAGATTCTTGACCATTAACCTTGTGGTAAGTAATCACAAATTCCTATCCTGAAAAGTGCAAGTGTTCTTAAAAAAGAGGTTTCTATTTTCTTTCTGAATTGCAGGAGAATTGGAGCCCCTCAGATGTTGGTGGGGATGTTTTCCGGATCATTGGTGTTTCATTATTTATTTCATAATCTCAAATCTAGCGATGTCTTGGCTCTTAACACGACTATAACAACCTGAGAGGGACAACTTCTGGCCTAGGATATGGGGGAGGTTTCTGATTGTCTTAAAGATGATACCAGCCTGGAGAGCCACCCAGTGAATTTCAAGCTGTTTATAAGGAATGCTGCAGCGTAAACAATGCCTTTTGGGGGTGCAAGTGTAGTGTCACAGAGGCCATTAAGTAGAGCACTGCCTCTTTCTGCGAGAGAAAGAATCAAGATGTTGGGTTCAGTTGTATGGGATTCGCTTTCTTCAGGAGGAAGAGCTGGTACCGTCTTGTCTTGTTTTTCTTGGCAATGCACCCTTTTATTTTATTCACGGTTCAGATGGCAGTAAAGGGGAGGATAGATGTGTGGTTACAATTAGAATTCAAGGCATTGAATGCAAACAAATAATGAGCATAACGCTGGGTTGGATTGGGAGGAAAGGTACATGGTATACGATGGCAGGATAATAGAGTGCGGGTTCGGAACTTTCCCAAATGGCGTCATGAACGTCCGGGGTGTTCCAGAGTCACTGTCCGTATGCTGAGGAAAGCTGTTGGTGTGTGTTTTCCGTGAAACGTTTGGGCTCCCAGCCTCGAAAGGGCTGTGCTCTAAGCAACGCCTGTGTCACAGTCATGTTGATTTTTGGGACAAGGTAGTCTGGTGTACCCGTGTTGTCTGGCAGAGAGAGGGTGGCAGAGAGTTTTGTGTCGAGAACGAATCCAATTCATACTGCGTTTGCCCTCAGCTGGGGGTAGGATGAAGCCTTTTAGGTTCATGTTGGATAGACAAGCTTGAGTCTCTGGTTGTCCTAGGCTGTTAGAAAACAGGAGCAATTCTGCCTTAGTCGAGCTGAGCTTTGGAGACTGCAGTGCTAAAAATAACTAGAACGTTTGTTTACATGCTTGCTGGAAACATCAACTGAGAACACGGGCCCTAATGCACATCAGTGCAAGCGAATAGAGGAACCCCTGAGTGAGTCTCTTCTTTGAAGTCTTTCGCAGATCTGTGTATTCCCACCTTTCTACTTCTGTTCCTGCTACACCCTTTGTCACTGACTGGAAATTATTACAGTAACATAGTGTTCTGTTTTGTGTTGATAGAGGCTTAACATTTTATGAGACGACCTGCAATGATCAAATCCGTTACCAGGAACTTTTCACTCCAGTTTTTACATCACCTTTGGCTAGTTGAGTCAGATGGATGATGAAGGCAGGAGTACATGTCTCCGTGTAGGGGAACTCCTTCAATGGGTCCAGCAGTACAAAGTAATATTTTCGCTTCTAGAAAGTTTGAGAGTACAATTAACGCAGCAGATTGTTCTTATGCACTTTGCTACAGGTGGACTCATCTCATAAGTCAGTGTTTCATTTAGAACAATATATTGTTGGTTTTCTCTCATTATAGAGCCCTTGGGTCAGGCAATAGTGTGTGGAACTTCCATTGAAGGTTTAGAGTCTATAAAACGATTGGAGCAAATATTTTCACAGGTGGTCTTTTGGTTTTTAGTGCCTGTTTGTAGTCTGATGCACAGTTTAAATAGTGAATTACAATGGGAGTTCTGGCTATGGCTGTTGTTTTCTATTGGGGATAGATGCTGGATGGGTGATTTGCTGCTTCCTCCAAAAGTGGAAGCTATACAGTTCGAGCCTCAAAGAGGAGGCAGGGTGAAGTTTACTTGTCGCTAGGCAAAGAAGTAAAGTACCAGCAGAAAAATAGAGGAAGAAAGATACTTTTTTTCTTTCTTACGTTATTGAAAGCCCAATAATTTTCTTGCTACTGTTTCAAGGTATAAACCCACAGTGGGGCCTCTGAAATATATATATATTGCTCAGCAGAACATTGCAATAGACTATTTTCTCTAGAACTGAGCAAAGGACTGGTCCTATTGGGGAAAATATTTTTTGCTATGCAAAAAGTACTCCATGTGACCAATACTCCAATCCAAATTGTACCAGAACAGAGGTGGGAGGTGGATAGCCCCACCCTCGGAATCAGGTGACCCTGGGTTTACTGTAATATTCTCGAAAAGAGAGTTATCAAGCCTTCCCCACCTTCCATTGGATTGTGAACCCTGCCGTTCATTTTGACAGTCTATTGCTACTGATACCCTTTTTCTAACACCAGTTCTAGCAGTCCACAGAGCCTGGAGATGTCCCCAGAAGGAAGGGTATTTTGGGGATATGCATTTGTCCCGGTCACTGCACCATCTCGCCCTCTGCTCACACTCGTAGACCGTTTACATCCCTTCTATGCTTGTCCCCCTTACCGCTACCTCACTGCCCATTTTCCAGACCCCTGGTCACTTGCCGGCGCTGCATTTTGCACCTTTCATCAGTCCTTCAGTTTCTGGAAGAGGTGAGTTCTGATTGTGTTTTTGCCCCTTTGTGGTTTTAGTTTTATGGTGTTGAGTTTTTTTCTGACACAGTGTAAAGGGTGCAAGCAGAGGAAATTGAGATAAATTAAATCTGTATGATGTGATAGTTCAAGCTGCTCTTCATTAATATAAAGGGCACTAACTCCCTAAATCGAAGGTAGAAAGGGTTGAGTAATGTTAGGCATCATGTTCTCAATCTTATTTCTGCTGGGAAAGGATTACTTCTGAATGCGTCAAAGGTCTTATTTAAATCAATATTGGGCATTGTCAGATGTGAACGTAGCTGGGGTTGCAATTCTCTGCAAACAATAAATGGGGGTGGAGTGAGTGACTGAAAGTAGAAATAGGAGGGCCTAGCCTGTCCAGACTTTTTAGGGTACAATCAAGCTGCACATCATTATGAAATGGACACTGAGGGACTCTGACAAGCTATAGATAATCATGCATTAATCAGTAGTCAAGCACTCTCTTTGGGACTTAAAGTGGCTTTAACAAATCACAATACCCTCAGCAAATTCAATTAGACACTTCCATGAAGATACTGTTTGATGTATGACCATTTAGCCAAAAGGGGTTCCTTAACTTGATTTATGTCTTCCAGTGGAGCACAGCTCTGAGTTCAAACTCATTGGGCCACAAGAGTAGGGGATGACTTCAAGTGGCAGAATTAAGGAGACTGCAGTTGTCGTACTGAAGGATCAGATCCATGGCCACATGTACAAAGCATTTTTCTAGTCGCAGACGGGCTGATTTGCAGAATCATTCCGTATGCGACTAGAAAAATGCTTTTTTGGATGTACAAAGCCCAAACTGCGAATTGGGTAACCTGGTACTGAATCACAAATTGGATTTTGAGATTCGGTATCAGGAAGTGGCATGTTCAGGGCATCCTTTTCTAATACCGAATCTAAATGGTATGTATGATTATTTTGTGACCGTGAATGCGGTCACAAAACAATCGCAGTTAGCACCAAATTCAAATTGGTGCTAACCCATTCCATGAAAAAACGTTTTTAAGATCAGGCAGTTGTCCCACAGACCACTGCCTACTCTTCAGATAATGAAACTGAAACGTTTACTTCTTTTCTTTTAAACAGAGCCTGTTTTCTTTTAAGGAAAACGGGCTGCATTAAAAAAATAAAGGCTTTCTTCAAAAGCAATCACAGACATGGTGGGCTGCTGACACCAACAGGTCTCTTTCCCTGTGATTTTTGCGACTCCTGGTGGGTCGCAAATTGCGACCTACCTCATTAATATTAATGAGGCAGGTCTATTTGCGACCCACCGGAATCACAAAAGAAACTCAATGGAGTTTCTTACATTTGGAATTGCGATTCCCTAATTGCTATTCAGATGGACTCGCAATTAGGGAATGGCAATTCCAAATATTCGTAAATGTGGCCCCAAGTCCTTTGAACTTATTATAATAGGAATTTGGTTTTGATGATACTTACAGACTGGCTATTTCCAGGTCAGTCATTGGACCCTTTATCCTCCAAATAGGGATGCAGCCACTAGGTAAATTACCCCATTTCAAAGGCTTGCTGGGAATAACAAAGGCACTTGTTACTTAATCTCAAGCAATTATTAAATACTGCCTCAGAGTACACAAGCACCCTCAATGAATTTCCCAAGTAAGTAAAAGAAGCTTGACAGGCCTATTACAAGAGTGAACAACTTTGTGGAAAGATGTTCACAAACTGTATAGAAGAATACCTTTTAAAGAATTAGCGTATACATTATATCTCAATTGTGTTTAATTCCTACACGCCTTCACCAAATATTTTCCATTGTCCTTCACATCTTTCGTAGGTGACTAAGGCGTAAAGTCTATTTGATCAATATGAGTTGGAAGAGTTCTGTTTTTCACAATTTCTTCCAAGAAATTCTTGGCTACATTAAATTTGACATGCTTGTGACCAGAGGACGCTGTTGGTGGTGGAACCTTCAAATCCCAAGCTCTCCTGCTGTTTTGCCTTTAGAGGAGGAGCCTCCGAAGCGCTTATAGGTTGTCCATATTTCCTGCAGCAAAGGACGCGCTTCTGACCAGAGGACGATGTTGGTGAGGGAAACTTCAACTCCCAGACTGCCCTGCTGTTTTGCCCTGGAGGAGGGGCCCAGTTAACTACCAGGCTATAAGTTTGATAGAGAATGCACAGAAATTATTTAGCAGGCAGTTATTTGTGAAGATTCTAACCTGGATGGAAGAGGAACAAGTCCTGTCACACCTTCACGTGGCCTTAAGATCACACACAAGTACCATAAACCAGGTGTTCTGTTTTATTTTAATACTCTGGAAAACTGTGATTTAAACAAAGAACATATATATGTAGTATTTGTTGATTTGCGAGCAGCATTTGATCTAATTCCTCTAGAAAAACTTTAAACAGCACTTAAAGAAATTGGGATGCCAACTAATATGTTACATTTTGTAATACGTTTGTACCTGTATTTGTATTTAGGATTTATAAAAAAAAAAGCTGCCAGATAAGATGCTGGATTAATATGGGGCAGAAAGGGATAATTAACAGAATGCATAATGTTAATAGGGGTTTTCGACAGGTATGTGTTTTAGCATTGTCTCTGTTCACCCTATATCTTAATGAGCTTATCGAGACCCAATATGATTGTACTGGTGACTTCTTGAAATTAGTAGATCAAAGGATCCCTGCCTCACTCTTCGCATATGATACATTATTATTCTTTAAAAAAAACTATGGTATTGCAGAACTTAATAAATTGGTTCTCATCCTCCTGCAAGAAGTATGGCCTGGAAATTAGTGTGTCCAAAACGAAATTGATTAACTTTCCCCCCCCACCCAGGACTTATAGGGAAGGTAAACCTACGATCTACTAGTTTAGAACAAGTTATAGAATGTGATTATCTGGGTGTAAGAATAGCTAGCACTTTATCTTGGGCACCTCAAGTAGCTAAGAATCAGTTGGTGTAGGAAGTTGGCTCTGTATGCACTATTTCAAAGTAAGGAATAGTATGCACAGAGTCCAAGGGTTCCCCTTAGAGGTAAGATAGTGGCAAAAAGAGATAATACTAATGCTCTATTTTGGGGTAGTGTGGTTGAGCAGTAGGCTTATCAAAGGAGTAGTGTTAAGCATTTGTTGTACACACACAGGCAATAAATGAGGAACACACACTCAGAGACCATTCCAGGCCAATAGGTTTTTGTATAGAAAAATATATTTTCTTAGTTTATTTTAAGAACCACAGGTTCAAGATTTACATGTAATACTTCAAATGAAAGTTATTGCAGGTAGGTACTTTGGGAACTTTGAATTAACAAAATAGCATATACAGTTTTCACATAAATCACATATAGCTATTTTAAAACTAGACACATTATAGTGCAATTTTCAACAGTTCCTGGGAGGAGTAACAGTTCCTACGGGGTGCAAGTTTGGGTCCAAGGTAGCCCACCGTCGGGGGTTCAGAGCAACCCCAAAGTTACCACACCAGCAGCTCAGGGACGGTCAGGTGCAGAGGTCAAAGCGGTGCCCAAAACGCCTAGGCTTCAATGGAGAAGGGGGTGCCCCGGTTCCAGTCTGCCAGCAGGTAAGTACCCGCGTCTTCGGAGGGCAGACCAGGGGGGTTTTGTAGGGCACCGGGGGGGACACAAGTCCACACAGAAAGTACACCCTCAGCGGCACGGGGGCGGCCGGGTGCAGTGTGCAAACAAGCGTCGGGTTTGTAATTTAAATCAATGGGAGACCAAGGGGGGTCTCTTCAGCGAGGCAGGCAGGCAAGGGGGGGCTCCTCTGGGTAGCCACCACCTGGGCAAGGGAGAGGGCCTCCTGGGGGTCACTCCTGCACTGGAGTTCGGATCCTTCAGGTCCTGGGGGCTGCGGGTGCAGAGTCTTTACCAGGCATTGGGATCTGAGAAGCAGGCAGTTGCGGTCAGGTGGAGCCTCGGGATACCCTCTGCAGGCGTCGCTGTGGGGGCTCAGGGGGGGGGGCAACTCTGGCTACTCACGGTCTCGCAGTCGCCGGGCACTCCTCCCTGAAGTGTTTATTCTCCACAAGTCGAGCCGGGGGCGTCGGGTGCAGAGTGTCAAGTCTCACGCTTCCGGCGGGAAACGCAAGTTGTTGCAAAGTTGCTTCTTTGTTTCAAAGTTGCAGTCTTTGGTGAACAGAGCCGCTGTCCTCGGGAGTTCGTGGTCCTTCTGGATGCAGGGCAGTCCTCTGAGGCTTCAGAGGCCGCTGGTCCCTGGGGAAAGCATCGCTGGAGCAGTGTCTTAAGAAGTGGGGAGACAGGCCGGTAGAGCTGGGGCCAAAGCAGTTGGTGTCTCCCTCTTCTTTGCAGGGCTTTTCAGCTTAGCAGTCCTCTTCTTCTTAGGTTGCAGGAATCTATCTTGCTGTGTTCTGGGAGCCCCTAAATACTTGATTTTAGGGGTGTGTTTAGGTCTGGGGGGGTTAATAGCCAATGTCTACTAGCCTTGAGGGTGGCTACACCCTCTTTGTGCCTCCTCCCTGAGGTTAGGGGGGCACATCCCTAATCCTATTGGGGGAATCCTCCATCTGCAAGATGGAGGATTTCTGAAAGTCAGAGTCACCTCAGCTCAGGACACCTTAGGGGCTGTCCTGACTGGCCAGTGACTCCTCCTTGTTTTTCTCATTATCTCTCCTGGACTTGCCGCCAAAAGTGGGGGCTGTGTCCAGGGGGCGGGCATCTCCACTAGCTGGAGTGCCCTGGGGCATTGTAACACGAACCCTGAGCCTTTGAGGCTCACTGGTAGGTGTTACAGTTCCTGCAGGGGGGAGGTGTGAAGCACCTCCACCCAGAGCAGGCTTTTGTTTCTGTCCTCAGAGAGCACAAAGGCTCTCACCACATGGGGTCAGAAACTCGTCTCTCAGCAGCAGGCTGGCACAGACCAGTCAGTCCTGCACTGAACAATTGGGTAAAATACAGGGGGCATCTCTAAGATACACTCTGTGTGCATTGTTTTAATAAATCCAACACTGGCATCAGTGTGGGTTTATTATTCTGAGAAGTTTGATACCAAACTTCCCAGTATTCAGTGTAGCCATTATGGAGCTGTGGAGTTCGTTTTTGACAGACTCCCAGACCATATACTCTTATGGCTACCCTGCTCTTACAATGTCTAAGGTTTTGCTTAGACACTGTAGGGGCATAGTGCTCATGCACCTATGCCCTCACCTGTGGTATAGTGCACCATATCCTTAGGGCTGTAAGGCCTGCTAGAGGGGTGACTTACCTATGCCATAGGCAGTGTGAGGTTGGCATGGCACCCTGAGGGGAGTGCCATGTCGGCTTAGTCATTTTCTCCTCACCAGCACACACAAGCTGGCAAGCAGTGTGTCTGTGCTGAGTGAGGGGTCCCCAGGGTGGCATAAGACATGCTGCAGCCCTTAGAGACCTTCCCTGGCATCAGGGCCCTTGGTACCAGGGGTACCAGTTACAAGGGACTTACCTGGGTGCCAGGGTTGTGCCAATTGTGGAGGCAATGGTAAATTTTAGGTGAAAGAACACTGATGCTGGGGCCTGGTTAGCAGAGTCCCAGCACACTTCTCAGTCCAGTCGGCATCAGTATCAGGCAAAAAGTGGGGGGTAACTGCAACAGGGAGCCATTTCTTTACAGTTGGTTTTACAGCACACTGGGTCACTGGTTGTGAATAAATTACATCATTCTAATTATAGACTGATATCACCTGCCCTTGAAATGTATTGTACAGTAGGGCTGGATGGGTTTTGTAGGGAGCGGAGATTTGAGGTACAGATCAAATTGGGGGGGTGAAGACTGAAAATAAGTTTATAGTGATCTATACTTATGCTGCCCTAAAGTGCCCACTTATACCAACAAGTTTAGATTTTAGTTTAAAGAATGTAATGCATGTGGCAACCCTTAAACCCTTGTTATATGGAATTAGGATCTGGACTGGCAAATCCCCAATTCCCCTCATGCAAGCATTATTAGACGTAAAAAACCCAGGACAAGTCGGAGCTAATAGCTTTGCTCGGCCATATTAAGACTTAGATGTATAAGTTGGGCCTACGTGAAGCTTTGATGATCTTAAGCAGATATAGAAGGAAATGCTTGGCCTTCTAAAGACAAGATATTAGAATTACCGCCAAGAACATTGGCTGCTCAAAATAGGTACTGGTGTCCTAACTGGGAGGTTTCTTGATTATAAGTGTAATCTGAGATTTGAGTTGTTCTTGGATAGATTTGAACCATCCTAAACTAAATTCATCTTTCTAAAGTTCAGTCATGGAACCCTGTCTCTAAATAGATATTGAAGCAGACGGAAGGGAAATTCTGTTTTTCCCACCTATGCCCTATGTGAGGCAAGCATTGAGTCCGAAGAGCATGTTCTGTTTCTTTGGCCATCCTACATTAAATTGAGAAAGACTTGGATTATTCCTATTTGTCTCACTTTGTCCAAGGCCCATTTAATAGACACTATTTGAATACTGAAATATGATAATATAGAATGGGTTGTGTTTTCCTTGTCTAGATATTTATTGTATGTGTGGCATGCAAGATGTAAACATTTTAAAAATATGATCAGAATTCTTAGGATGGATGTACTGAGTATGCTTATTTTATTGGAATTTAAAATATTTAGTGAAGCATATTCTATGTGTCAGCTGTTCTGTCTTTTCATTTTTATATTGCACCTGCACTTTGAATAAAGCTGGCAGGTTACCTGCTATATTTAGCCTATTTTGCACATGTATTCGCAGCAATGTAATATTATGAGTTTGTCTTAATAATTTTGGCTGTGAATATTTATCAACTAATATTTTTACAATGCACAGGCCACTAAGTACATGTATAGTTTATTGCTGTATGCATCTGTGACGTTATGTGGTTTTATGTTTTTTTTTTTAAACCAAATAAAGAATTCATTTAGTCATTCATCTTAACTTCCTGTTACCCAAAGACCCCACTATTGTGTTTTTTGGGTCAGGAATCTCAGTCTAGCGGGCCTGGGATGCTGGGAACACCTAACTGAGGATTGATATTCCACATGTTGGAGGTTAACTAACATGTTAATTGCTCTACAGTAGAAAAAGGGATACACTTGAGATAGTTCACTAGTTTCACTAGACTTGGAGAAAAAGTGTTTCTTTCCAGTGAGACTGTACAATTGTTCTAGAGCCCCTTCAAGTCAGTTCTCATCAGTATCTTATTAAAGATCTGTCTATGGTGATGAGTTTTAAGATGCTGGATAATTTGCAGATATTAACTGGTTTTGCTGTGTCTATTGTCTTTATTGAGATGGAGGTACTCTCTTGGTGTTTTTCACATGAATACAGTCTATTTGTCAACTTGATAAATGAAAGTATAAGGACTTTTGCAAGGAAAAGAAGACAAAGGAAGAATGGGTCAAACGAGAAATAAAAAAAACGCAGGTATACAATGACAGAAATAAACAGAGGGAGAAAAAGAGAATCTAAAACTGCCAGAAAACACTGAGCTAAGATGATAGTGGATAAAAGGATTAGGAGAATGTAGACCAAAGGCGAGAGATGATTAATTGAAATTACAGAGTAAAACAAAAAGAATCACAAGAAAAATAAATCAGCCAAAAACGAAGAAAACTAGAATGGAGATGAAATTAGGCACTTTGCTGATAACGTGGCAGTGTCTTCCTAACTGAGGCATGTTTGGGGTTTTACCACTGGCATGTACCTAACTGGATAGTGATTCTGGTATGGCACTAATGTGTAAATAAGATTGAACGTTGGAATACTGGCATGAACCTGGTTATCTAACCAGGGTTTTGTGATCCTGACATCGCTGTATGTACATAATGTCCATTAGGGGCAATGTATAGATTTCATGGCAGTGTTCACCTAACATGAAAATGTACTTCTGCTCTGCACTGGCCCTGGCAAAACTCTGCATGCTGCACTGTTGGAAGAGGGCATCACTCCCAACTCTGGCTGAAGGCTGTGACAGCAATGGCTTCAGATGAACGCAAGATGTACAAACTCAGTACCAACTACAGGTGTTCGAAGAGAGCTGGACGCCACCTTGAGATGAAGCTTATCGTGCTGTGAATCCCCTGATATAAGAATACGATTTGTTAACTGTGAGTCGCCATGGAAGCCCTCTCACAAGACTTGGGCAATGTATTCTCGCTTCACCCTCACGGTGCTGAGCTGCACCACGAGCGTGGCTGGGAAGCCTTTCTCCTAAGTAGTTGCAATAATGTTTAAACAGTTAGAAATGCATGCTACATTTTTTGTTAGAGAGGATTTATGCACACTGGTTGTGATATCTAAAACGTTCATTTGTTATGCTCCGAGAAGAGTTTGTTATTTTAAAAACTCAAAAAAATTTCAGACCGAAAAAAATGTCATTCTGACAAGGGAATGCATAAACTGACAAAGTGGCCTACTAAGCAGCAGAGGCTGCGGTATAAAAAAAAATTGAGGTTTACGCGACAACAATGTTCAATCCTATTAAGGACTGTGAGGCGCGGATTATGCTTCTTCTTTGCTGTTTAATATTAGCAAACTCACAGCAGCCAATGAAAATAAACGTTTTTCTTAAAATACAGTACCCATATTATTTGTGTATGACATCACATTATCAGCCCAATCATAACTCTCTAAACGCTATATAGAGTAGAGGGACCAAACAACTTCCTCTTTCTTTGCTTGAGATAAAGTCTTAAAGTCTATAAATGATTTAACTGCAACATTCCTGAACCAGGTCGCCCACGTAAACATAGTGAAGGTTCCCGAAGGTGTTCGGTCCATAGGTCCGCTTTGACCATGCCCAGTTGGTGCTGTTGCCATCAACTGGATTTCTGATCCGAGACTGTTCAGAGAACAAAATACATTGCGATAACATCCCTTCTTAAATGGGTTATGTTATACAAGCAACACAAGTCATGTACAAGTAATTGTAACTTTAACAATGGTTAATTTGTTAAAACAAATATAGTGCATTGTGTGTAAGTATTAGTCATAGACTTATCTAACACCAATAATATATAAACATTTTCTACATTTAAAACATTCTATTTGTACTGAGTGGGAGGGATAAGTAAAGGAAACAAGGTGGGATAATCCTCACCTCCGAGTCCTTAATAGAATTGAAAATTCTTGTTGCGTAAGCTACACACATTTTTATTTCTTCAGGACTGGAGGCTTCGGATTATGCTAGTTTAAAGCTGCTGTAATACAATAGACGCTACATCTACTACAAGTTTATAATATGTTTTAAATGTTGAGTCTGCTGACCAATCAGCGGCTCTCATTCTTCTCTCACTGCATGAGCTCCAAACTTTGAGGTGTCAATTCCTGCCTCTGTTAAAATCCATCTCACCCAACGTGCTAGGGTAGCTGTAGTCACTGGACTAAAGGGTTTTAAGAGAGATCAGGAGTTGACCCCAAGGGGTATGGCGACATTCCCCAGTAGATCTTTATATTCTTTCAAACAATGTACAATGCATTGTTCGGGTTCTTCAGGAAAATTAGAGTAAGTCACCTGTTTAGAGATCATTTTGGTTCTTCTTGAAATGGAAAAAGTAACTCCATCAGGGGAGAACACTTGCCTTGAAATGTCTACGGCTCTGTAGGAGGCTGGTCTGGCTTATAGTGGGTACCTGATGGTACTTGCACCTTGTGCCAGGTCCCATTATCCCTTATTAGTAGATTAATAGTGTTCTAGCAGTTTAGGCTGATAGAGGTAGCTATAGCAGAGCAGCTTAGGTTGAACTAGGAGACATGCAAAGCTCCTACTGTACCACTTATATCATATAGGTACTATATCATAAGAAAGACAATACTCAGAGTTACTAAAAATAAAGGTACTTTATTTTAGTGACAATGTGCCAAAAATATCTCAGAGGATAAACTCCCTTAGGAGGTAACTAAAATACACAAAATATACACACAAACCAAAATCTGGTAAGTAAAGCAGTCAGAAAGTAGTGCAAACACTGTAGAATACAATAGGATGCAATAGGCCTAGGGCAGTGGTTCCCAAACTTTTTTGACCCGCGCCTCCCTTGACCTATTGGCTATTGGCCGCGGCTCCCCATTATGCTATTTTTTTTTTTGGGCCGGTGGGGGGATGTGAGCCGGGCCTCAGGAGTACTTACATTTTTCACGCTGAAAATAATTGGGATAAAGCCAATTAAGGTATTATAATCATAGATGTAACAACTTAAAAATATAACAGTTGTTTAATTAAAAAAATATATAATTGGTTAAGTCAGAAACAATATAAACTATGCTTAGAAATCTGTACTGAGGGGAATGTCTCCAGTACTAATCCTATGCTAGACAGCATATGCTCTCCTCTGCGCTCTGATGTTTGACTGTGCGTCGCACAAAGCAGCCTATTTGTGTGCTAGATCTGGGAGTGACACCAGCAGCATGCAAAGTTTTGCATATATGGTGCTGCACTCTGTTTTCTCTTTAATGCAACAATGCACAGCAAAATTTGAAGTTTCATCACATTGTGTGAAATCTTAGTAAACTTGAGCCTGCAGGTTTTTGTGAATAGAACTAGTGTGTACTATAATTACTACCACTAGATGGTGTTTGAGGATTAAACGTCAAGGCCCTTCCTTGCTGTATTTCAATTTCTCACGCAAAATTCCACAATCACGAGCTGTGCACTCTAAACAGAGAAAACGGCTTCTGACTTTTTTTTAATGGAGGAGATTATCTAAGTTCTAGTATGCAGCTGCAGAATTAGGTCACTACTATCGGTAATGATGCAGCTCATGGCGCCCCTGTCTTGTTTTGATGGCGCACCTGGGTGCCGTGGCGCACAGTTTGGGAACCACTGGCCTAGGGGAAACACAAACCATATACTAAGAAAGTGGAATGCGAACCACAAATGGACCCCTAGGCTAGTGTAGTGTGTAGAGGGTCGCTGGGAGTGTAAGAAAACACTAAGGGGGTCATTCTGACCCTGGCGGTCGGCGGTGAAGCGGCGGTAAGACCGCCAACAGGCTGGCGGTCTTTTTTCATGTATTCTGACCATGGCAGTTACCGCCATGGTCAGCCGCCGCTTCACCGTTCCGACCGCCACGGCGGTAACGACCGCCGGGCTGGAGACCTGGGTCTCCAGCCCGGCGGTCGTCACATACCGCCGGCGGTATTCCAACCCGCCTGACCCCGGCTTACCGCCATGGATTTCATGCGGTTGGGGACCGCCATTCAATCCATGGCGGTAAGCACTATCAGTGCCAGGGAATCCCTTCCCTGGCACTGATAGGGGTCTCCCCCACCCCGACTCCCTCCCCTACCCCCCCACCACCTCTGCCACCCCCAAAAGGTTGCAGGACCCCCGTCCCCCACCCCGATCCCCAACATATACACACACATACAGGCACGCATTCATGCACATACACACCCCCCCCGCATTCATGCACGCATTCATGCACATACACACACCCCCCCGCATTCATGCACATACACACACCCCCCCGCATTCATGCACATACACACACCCCCCGCAGTCATGCACGCATTCATCATGCACATACACACACACCCCCGCATTCATGCACGCATTCACACGCCCCCTCAATATACACACTCGCACACCCCCATGCACGCACACAACTCACAACACCCCTCCACCCCCCCTTCCCTAGCGGACGATCACCTTACCTGGTCCTGGTGATCCTCTGGGAGGGAACGGGCAGCTCCGCCGACACCGCGACGCCAACAGAACACCGCCACAGCGAAACACAGGTCGTGATTCGCTGGGCGGTGTTCTGTTGGCGTGGCGGTGGAGATGGAGCTACCTCCACTTCTCCGCCTGCCGCCAGTATGGCGGTTGGCGGCTCTTCGTCCGGAAACGGGCGGAGCGCTGCCAACAGTCAGAATGGCCCATGCGGAAGACCGCCAGCACTGGCGGTCTTCCGTACGGCGGTCCCTCGGCGGTCTATTGAAAAGACCGCCGAGGTCGGAATGACCCCCTAAGGGTGTCCAAGATACCCCACCCTAAGACCCTGGAAAGTAGGAATAAAGTACTACTATTTCCACAGAAAGACACTAAACTCGTGATAGAGGATTTTGCAAAGACCACAACAGACTGAAAGCAGTGAAGACTGATTCCTGGACCTGAGGACCTGCAAAAGAAGGGGACCAAGTCCAAGAGTCATGAAAGTGTCCAGGGGGGGCAGGAGCCCACTAAACCCCGGATGAAGGTGCAAAATGGCTGCCTCTGGATGGAAGAAGCTGAAGATTCTTCAACAAAAAAAGGTGCTAGGAACTTCTCCTTCGTGCAGAAGATGTCCCACGGAGTGCTGGAGGATGCAAAGTTGTTTCTTTGGCAAAACACCGCAAACAAGCCTTGCTAGCTGCAAGACTCTCGGTTGAAGGAAAAGGGTGCTGCCCGGGCCCAGGAAGGACCAGGATGTCGCCACTTGGGAGAGGAGACAGAAGGGGCCCTCAGCAACAAGAGAGCCCCCGCACAAGAAGGTAGCACCCAGTAACACTAGTTCAAGAAGACTGAGCACGGCGGTCATCTCAACACTACAAAAGAGGGTCCCACGAAGCCGGAGGTCAACTCAGGGAGTTGAGCAATGCTGGGGACATGGGCTTGGCTGTGCACCAATGATTCCTTGGAAATGTGCACAGAAGCCCTGGCAGCTGCAGTTCACGTGGTGCACAGGATTACTGTCTGGAGAGAGGAGGCAAGGGCTTACCTCCTCCAAATTTGGACAGTTGGACCACTGGACAGTCTGGGTCACTTGGGTCCACCACCTGTGTTCCAGGGGCCACACTCATCAGGATGAGAGGGGTCCCGGAGTACCGGTGATGCTGAAGTTTGGTGCCTGCTGGAGCAGGGGGAAGATTCTGTCAACCAATGGGAGATTTCTTCATGGCTTCCAGTGCAGGATGAAGGCAGGCAGCCCCCAAAGCATGCACCACCAGGAAACAGTTGAGAAAGCCGTCAGGATTAAGCGCTACAATGTCGCTGGTAGTCTTCTTGCTACTTTGTTGCAGTTTTGCAGGCGTCCTGGAGCAGTCAGCGGTCGATCCTTGGCAGAAGTCAAAGACAGAGGTGCAGAGGAACTCTGGTGAATTCTTGCAGGTGAAATCTGAGGAAAAGCCCACTGGAGAGACCCTAAATAGCCCTCAGAGGAGGATTGGCACCTATCAGGAGGGGTCTCTGACGTCACCTGCAGGCACTGGCCACTCAGAGGCCTCCAGAGTGCCCTCACATCTCTGGATCCAAGATGGCAGAGGTCTGGAACACACTGGAGAAGTTCTGGGCACCACCCCTTACCTTTGTCCAGTTTCGCGCCAGAGCAGGGACTAGGGGTTCCCTAAACTGGTGTAGACTGGCTTATGCAAGGAGGGGACCATCTGTGCCCTTCAAAGCATTTCCAGAGGCTGGGAGAGGCTACCCCTCCCCAGCCTTTAACACGTATTTCCAAAGGGAGAGGGTGTAACACCCTCTCTCAGAGGAACTCCTTTGTTCTGCCTTCCTGGGAGTGGGCTGCCCAGACCTCAGAAGGGCAGAAGCCCGTCTGTGGGATGGCCGCAGCGGTAGCTGCAGTGAAAACCCCAGACAGCTGGTTTGGCAGTACCTGGGGTCCATAGTGGAGCCCCGGGGATGCATGGGATTGGCACCCCTATACCAGATTTGGCATGGGAGGATAATTCCATGATCTTAGACATGTTACATGGCCATATTCGGAGTTACCTTTGTGAGGTTACATATAGGTATTGACCAATATGTAGTGCACGCGTGTAATGGTGTCCCCGCACTCACAAAGTCCGGGGGAATGCTCTGAACTATGTGGGGGCACCTTTGCTAGTGCAAGGGTGGCCTCACACTTAGTAACTTTGCACCTAACCTTCAGCAAGTGAAGGTTAGACATATAGGTGACTTATAAGTTACTTAAGTGCAGTGAAAAATGGCTGTGAAATAACGTGTGCGTTATTTCACTCAGGCTGCAGTGGCAGTCCTGTGTAAGATTTGTCTTAGCTCCGTATGGGTGGCCAAAGAAATGCTGCAGCCCATAGGGATCTCTGGGAAGCCCAATACCCTGGGTACCTAGGTACCATATACTAGGGAATTATAAGGGTGTTCCAGTGTGCCAATTAGAATTGGTAAAAAATGGTCACTAGCCTATAGTGACAATTTTAAATGTAGAGAGAGCATAAGCACTGAGGTTCTGGTTAGCAGGGCCCCAGTGACACAGTTAGGCACTACACAGGTATACACATTCAGGCCACAAACTATGAGCACTGGTGTCCTGCTAGCAGGGTCCCAGTGAGACATATAAAGAACACAGACAAATAAGGTTTTCACTATGAGCACTGGGGTCCTGGCTAGCAGGATCCAAGTGAGACAGTAAAAACACTTTGACATATACTCACAAACAGGCCAAAAGTGTGGGTAACAATGCTAGAAAGAGGCTACCTTCCTACAGGCTCCGACATGACACTCTCTTACAAGAAACCAGGCATAACAACATATTTAATTTGGCTGACAATTGTTTCCTTGAAAGGTCAGAGTTACAGGGCCAAAGCCATAGGAAATTCAAAACAATATTCACATCCCATAAACAAGAATATTTTGGTTGAGGAGGACTTTCCATACAAATGCCTCTCATTACTCTAGTTATTAAAGGATGTTCTCCTACAGGTTTCCTCTCTGGTGCCGTGTGGCCTGCCGAAATAGCAGATCAGTAGTTATTGACTGAATGATAACTCAAGCCTTCTGATGCCAACTCTGCCAGAAGGTTAGTTATAGTAGTAATGGGGGACCCAGATTTGTTGCATTGCACCAACAAACCCATCTGCATCAGACAGAGGAGTAGCATTTATGGGTGGCATCTGACCATGAAGCAGATGTAAAGGAGAGAGAGATTGTTGCGAAAGGACTGTCAAAGACCAGCATTGCTGGAAATGTGCCATGCCATGAGATGGAGCTTGTTCTGTGTAATCAGAGGATGAGGAGTCCCTGATGGGTCTAACAAGAGGTTGTGTATTGGGGAAATCTGTACCAAAGAGTCTCTGGACATTTCCAGAAGTACTGGGAACAAGGTTTGTGTCTGCCACATGGGTGTGACTAAGATTAGTTCTGCTCTCTGGAGGCGAGTGTACGCTGCTACTCTCAGTATTGTGATAAACAGGGGAAATGCATATAGGAGAGGGCCTTTCCATTGTTGCAGGAAGTCGTCCTTGGTGCTGGCCATGGGGTCCGGTCTCCACAAGAAGAATCAGGGAATCTGATGCAAGAGACGAGAGGCAAACAGGCCGACATGACACTGGCCCCATCTCTGCTGAAGTGCCTGAAACACCAGATGATGGAGTCTCCATTTGCTGGAATCCTTGAGGAACTTGGAGTTCCAATCCGCTATTGATCTGAGGTGGCCTGGTAGGTACTCTGCTGTCACTGTTATCTTGTTCTGGAGGCAGTAGTGCCAAAAGTTCCTCGCTATCTGTTAGAATTCTCGATCACGTGCCCCCCAATTTGGAACAACGCCATGTCGCGTTGGCTCTCATTATATTAAATGAGACTACTGGATTTCTTGGTGGCAGAGTCGTTCCTGTTGTGGGGGACTAAGTCTTACCCACTAAGAAAGACCCCTGTCGCCTTCAATCTGGTTTTGCTCCGGCTAACTAGCAGTGCCTCATCTCTCCCAAGTGGAAGGGATGATTTGGCAGGCGAGCGCATGACATCTTAGAACTTCCCAGGGAAGTCGTGGTCACTCAGGTCCCAACCAGCTCTCTCATTTACAGTATGATCTCATATACAAATGACAGAAACAGTTTAAGTTTTATAGTTTGATTTAATAAAACAACTGCATTTTAGATAATAAGGCGTGAGCCGCAATAACCAGAACCATACAACACAGTAGGATTAAAATAGTAACCAAGAGAGTGTAACATAGGAATAACGCTATCATAGTGTTAATAAACTACGTTCTCTCTAATTTTGTTCTATTTTGAGCACAGCATGTTAAGCTCTAAGCTTGCCTTTTAGATTCCCTGGGAAGACATCAACCCTCATACCTGAGCAAAGGCCTGTGATCTGGATCAGCATCTGCAACAGGGCAGTCAGTATCTAGTTGTGGTTCCCTGGTCGGAATCTCCCTCTTGAGCAGGGATTGTAAGGGCTTGGGCGCTGGTGGATGGCAGCGCTGTGTGTTCATGGTCTGTAGCTGTGGCTTGGGCTATGCGGGCCTTGGGAGCGGCGTGCGGCCACTCAGTTTGAGGCAGGGATTGTTCGTCTGAGCAGGTAGGTAGGGGCATGGGATTAGACTGTACTTAAGGAGGAAGGGTCAAGGCATACCTTTTCAGCTGTCTGGCAATTGGTTGCAGTGCTACTGCTAAGTCTCTGTTCACCGATTGGGCTACCAAGGTGTCAAGGGCGGGCACAATGTCTTCTGAGAGAAACAAGTCTTCTTCTTCCTGCAGATATGTGGCATCCTGAGTGCTGTCAGACACGTTGGGAAGTCTTTTGAAAACATTTATGACAGGTTGGCAGTCTTCTGACCTTTCTAAATGTATAATTACTCAGTTTAGAAGGGGGAGGGTCCCCAGGGTATCAGGCCGAGTGAGAGACTGGGCACTTCGTGTCAGGGAAACTCACAGAGGAAGCTGACTGGCTTTAAAAACCTTATTTAGCCAATTATCACAACCCTGGAGGCTGGGCATGAGGAGGATGTTGAGCTCAATCGCCTAGGGACATCCAACGAGAGCCGACTCAAATATACAGAGTCTCCATGTCGGCTCACGTTCCTATACTGACAGGAAACTAACAGGAAACTAAGCTGCAGTGCTTCGCGGGCAGCAATCCAGAAAGAGGACTGCTGTCCTCTGTATATTTGTTCTGTCCTCTGCCTCTCTGCACCCCCACCGGGTGCACTGATAAATGCTGGCCGTATGCTGGTGATACATGGAAGTAACACAGTGTGGCCAGTGCCTCCACGCAATCGTCCAATGTGGCTGTAAAACCGAAATTCTTGAATTGTGGCTGAATACTAACGAGCTAGCACATTAGGTCAATACTATACTGCATGCATATACACTGTGCCTGAACTGTCTCACAGCACATTATTATCGTTAGTCGAGCAAATTTAACAATAACATAAGGAAGGTACTTATCTTTACATTGAAGCAGCAAAGAAAGAGGAGGTTGTTTGGTTCCTCTACTCTATATAGCGTTTAGAGACTTATGATTGGACTGATAATGTGATGTCATACACAAATAGTATGGGTATTGTGGTTTAAGATTTTTTTTTTTTTTCATTGGCTCCTCTGTGTTTGCTAATAATAAACAGCAAAGAAGGAGAAGCATAATCCGAAGCCTCCAGTCCTGACATAGAATTTGCAGCGCAGTCTTTTCAAGCTGGGAAAGTATCCAACATATAATTAATTAGTATCATACTATCAAACGCTCTAATAAATTATATATATATATATATATATATATATATATATTTATATTTTATTTTTTTCACTGAAAAAAAACAAAGATTAAAGTAACGTTATAGTTAAGGTCAAATGATCAGTAACAATGTAACGTTTTAAACTCTGAAAAACACAGAAATTCACCAGTTATAGTTACACTTATCTCAAGGAACTATAACTTGTGTCCTAAGTTAACTATAACTAGCATCCACTGTTTTCTCTTAAAAATTTTCATTGCAAATGTTGCAGTGAGATTATCAATGATGTCATGAGTGATGTAATATGTGGGGGTAACTAGCAGTTAATGGTGAGGGCGGGAGTTATAGTTGACCTAGGACACAGCAAATAAGATAGCCCCGGAGGATGGGATTACTTAGGGCAATTAAAGGCTCAGGAAAGGGGGGGGGGGGCGCCTGTGCAGTCAGGGAAATGTGCTTCCTCCTATCTGGTGGGGACAGGAGGAAGCAAATCTCACGCCAAATGGGAGCAAACACAAAGTCTGCTCCCAGCTGTCAGCAGCTTAAAAAATGCTCCCGCTGGCTAGGATATGATCAGTTTCCCTGCCCGCGCTGATGGGGGCAGGGAAGCAGAACAAGATATTGCTCCGATCTGGAGAGAGCAGCATAAATATCTGCTCCCTCTGGGTGAGAGCTATGCCAGCTCCTGCACAATGCGTTAAGCTGGGTGGGGGCGTGGGGGTCTTGAGGCTGACCCTGCGATGCCCAACTTGAGCTTGGTGGGTGCCCTGGGTGGGCACCAGGTTATTCACCTATTTAAAAATTAGGCCCCGGGGATGGACTCACCGGGGCCAAAATAGGCAGGTCGGGCCCATGCAGTCCCTCGTCTATTTTATATATAAAAAAATTAAAAATAGCCCCTAAAGAAAGGGGTTTCCAGGGCCTGAGAAGGCTTGGGTTGGGGGTGGCACAACCCTATCCCCCTTTAAAAGAAATACGACCCTGGTGGATTGGGTCCCCTGGGCCTGAGAAGGCTTGGGTTGGGGGTGGCACAACCCTATCCCCCTTTAAAAGAAATACGACCCTGGGGGATTGGGTCCCCTGGCCTGAGAAGGCCCAGGGGGGCGCATGGGCCACTTTCCATTTTAAAATAAATACGGCCCTAGGTGATGGGTTCCACAGGGACTAATAAGGTTCAGGGGGAGGGTCACGGTGTCCACCTCCTCTTTTTAAGTGCATTGGGCCTCAGAGATAGGGTCCCCAGGGCCTGAGAAGACTCTTGGAGAGGAGATTTACACACCCCCATTTTTTACAATTATATTTGGGCCCAGTTGTTGGGGTCTTCGGAGCATAAGTAGTCTTGGGTAAGGAGGGGTCATGCATCCTTCTCCCCTTTTTTATTGGGTTTGGCCCCAGGGGGTGGTGTCCCTGGGGCCTGAGAAGGCTCAGGGAGGAGGCTGTAATCCTCTCTCCTTTTTAATTATATATTGACTCCGGGGATGGGGTCCCCGGGGCCTGATAAGGCTCGGGGAGGAAGGTCATGTGGCCACCTCCCCCCTTTTATTGTACTTGGCCCAGGGGATGGGGTCCGCAGGGATTATTAAGGCTAAGATTGGAAGGATGAAAATTTCCTGCCCCTTAGATTTTTGTCCCGGAGCTATAGTCCCCAGGGCCTGTTAAGACGCAGGAAGGTACTCTACATCCTCCTCCACTGTTTAATTGTACTTCACTCTGGCGGATGAGGTACCCATGGCCTTTCAAGGTTTGAAGAGGGGGCAATGCGGCCCCTTCCCCTTCATATTGGAACTGGCTGCAGGGTATGGGGTACCTGGGGCCAAGTAAGTATTGAGGAGGGGGGCTGCAGGCCACTTCCCTTAATATGTATGTTTTGGGCCCAAGGTCCAATCCCATGCTGCACATGCCATAGGCTATGCACAGTGTGGGGTTGGGAGCCTGCTGGGGGTTCAGCCACAGGGCCTGGCAGCAGGCCAAACCATTGCCAATCCCCCACCAAAAACTATGTGCAGAAGGGTTGGCTGCTGGCAGGGAGTTCAAAGCAGGGTATGGCTGAAAGGCAGGCCCTGCACTAACCTGACTTCATGCATGACCAAAGGCCATGCGCAGCATGGGGTTGGCTGCCTCCGGGTGGTTGTCTGCGGGTAGTTGGTGTAGGACCTGGCTGCAAGCCAGGCTCTGCGACCAACCCCATGTTGCATGAGACGAAAGGCCATGTGCAGCATAGGATTGGCTTCCCATGTGTCTGTGATTGATTGTTAATGTGAACTACTCTCGAAGTGTATGGTATAGGGTCAGTGATTCACATAACGCATGCTTGCATCACCTAACAGAGTTGAATCTGTGATGGCATTAATGATGCTTCTTATTATTCTGAGCTAATTTGTACTTACTTTGAGGCATCTAATGCCATACTA
Organism: Pleurodeles waltl; assembly: GCF_031143425.1. NCBI lineage: Eukaryota > Metazoa > Chordata > Amphibia > Caudata > Salamandridae > Pleurodeles > Pleurodeles waltl. The sequence continues at coordinate 925,209,541 of NC_090437.1, forward strand.
GTTTATATAGTAATGTGTACAAAAGACGCTTGGATAATGCCATCAATTATGTCATCGGTGATGTCATAAATAATGTCATCGAACGTCATGAGTAATGTAATTATTGAGGTCATAAGCAGAGTGTGGCAGGGTGCAAGTTACAATTAGCTCTGCTAACTGTAACTGGTGAATATTTGCAGTTTTTTTTAATACACTGAATTCTATTTGTTTTTAAAGCACTCAACAACCCACAACATTTCCACAGGCTAGAGTATGAAATGTATGGATGTTGCTATGTGCAAACTAAGTGGCAAGGGTATGCCCAGACATGGGTCCCTTGCTCACTGCGCCACTGGATTGAAGCTAGCCTGGCTGATGAAGGGTGATAACCCGAAACCGGTCCCAGGATGCTTGTTTCCAGTCCAGGGAGGAACTGGCTTGGCAGTTCGGGATGGGGCTGTCCCCACAGGGAGAAGGGTCAAGACTGATTTGCATATAGCTGGGTTCAAACTGGGGTGATGTGGCGAGCAAAATAACGATGGATTAAACCCATATCTGTGACTGGGGGTAAGTGTTGAAATGTTTAAACACTCTGTCATTCATTTTATTTTTTGATGTTGCTATGTGTGCCCATAGTGGATAGGGTATGACCAGACATGGGTTCCTGGCTTGATGTGCCAGTGGATTCAAGCTAGCCTGACTGATGAAGGGTGATACCCCAAAACCGGTCCCAGGATGCTTGTTTCCAGCCCAGGTAGGACCTGGCTTGGCAGTTTGGGCTTGGATGTTCCCACTTGGATCCGGTCAAGACTGATTTACATATAGCTTGGTACAAACTGGGGTGATGTTGTGAGAAAAATAACAATGGATTAAACCCAGATCTGTGACTGGGGGTGAAATGTTTCAACACTCAGTCCATCATATTATTTTGTGATGATGCTATGGAAGGAAACCACCAACTGTACATTAGTACGCCGCATAAAAGCATATATCTCAAAGCATCCTTTGGTACACCATCCACTTTCCCCACACCTTTGCATGTTTTTTGGGACATCTTCTAGTTGTATACACAGCTGTCTCATGAGTGGCACACCAATCCTTTGCCTGTTTCCAAAGAGCTACCAGAACAGGAGAGGCTAACCTGCACCATTTAGCAATATCTCTCATTGCCAATGCCACCCCAATCTCCTACAGCCTTATCCCCAGTGCCATCTCACACACCCCCTCCAGGATTCCCAATATACCAAGCATCGGAGATCTATCGATAGGCCTTCCAAGCACCCTGTACAGGATATGAAACATCCTGCCCCAAAACATGTGATAACCATCACTCCCACACCATGTGGCAGAAGTGAGTAGGTGTCTCCGAACAGTGCCAGCACGCCAGCAACTCTAGTACGCCTGTGCGCCAAAGCTGCTCTGGTGTCTTATAGGTCATGTGAAAGTAGTTAAGCAGGATGAGTCAGAACTGTGAAGAGACGACCTGCATCGAGGTGCCATACGAGCATCCCTACAGTCGCAATCATCTAGGGGCCCCACCCAATGGTACCATCCAGCCTTAAGGGGTGTAAGTAAATATGGGAGATGACATATGAGGGATTTATAAATCTCTGAAATTCCCTTCTTTTCAATGGGTCCCAAAAGGATCTGTGACTCCAGGGAGCTGCATTTAGGAACATTCCCCAGGAAACAGCGGTATTGCTCCAGAGCATGGCGCATCTGCAGTTATGTAAGTGTAGCAAGCTGGGTTCTGGTTGTAGTATCTGCCACTTTTTTGCCTGGGAGCAGTATGTTTTGGACTGTAGTTTACTGGGATCCTGCTAATCAGGACCCAAGTGTCTGTGCTCTCTCCTCTAAATTTGGTTGCTGGTAAACCTTTTACATCCACAATTGGCATACTGGTACACTCATGTAAGTCACCCATATATGGTGCTTAGGTACCCAGGGCATTGGTATACCAGGGGTCTCCCATGGGCTGCAGTATATATGGCGCCACCCATTGGAGCCCATGCAAACTGTCTGCAGGTCTGCAGTTGCAGCCTGCATGAAATGGTGCATGCACCCTTTCCCCACCAATCCTGGCCACTGCACTTTGGGGCATATTTATACTTTTTATGCAAAACTGCGAGAACGCACTTTTGCATCAAAACGTTTAGCACCGGTTTGCCCCATTCTACAGCGCCAGCTGGGCGTCGAATTTAAGGAATGGTGCGAGTGGGCACTAAGCTTGGGCTAGCGTCAAAAGACGCAAGCCGGGTGGGGGTAGAGGAGATGGAGGTTGAGCGTCGAACAGTGCGCTAGGCTGGTTAGAGGCAAAAATATATATATATGCCGCTAACCAGCCTACCATAATTTCCTGACGCACAACCACCCATAACACATGACTCCTGTCTTATAAAAGATAGGAGTCATGCCCACCACCCCAATGGTCAGCATAGGGGACCAGTGTCCCCTAGGCATGGTCCCTGCACCCAGTGCCATGCAGGCTGCCCCATGTCAGGGCCCCCAATGGCACTTACAAATTTGTTTACAAATACTTACCCTACTTACATGGGACAGGGTCCCCCATCCTCTGGTGTGGGAGGGGGTGTTCCTGGGGTATGGGGTGTGCAACCGTGGGCCCATTCCATGATGTTTAGCCATGTAAATGGGTCCACTGGACCCCTAACGCCTGGCCTGACCCAGGCATTAAATAATGGCGCTAAGCAAGCTTAAGACCATTATTTGGGTCCGCCTCCCACCCATGCGTCACTTTAGCAAGGGGCGATAAATATGGTGCTATGGGGACAGCGTAATTTTTTGGATGGGAATGCCTACCTTGCATCTCATTGACACAATCTGGGTTAACGCATCCAAAAAATGAAGATACCTAATATTTTGATGCTAGACGGTTCTAGCAGCAAAACATAAATATGCAGTTAAGTTTGCACTGTTTTTGGATTAAAAAAACATTATGCACAAACGGTGAAAGCAGAGTATAAATATGCCCCTTAGACACTAAAGCCCTCATTACGACCCTGGCAGTTGGTGATAAAGCGGCAGTAATACCGCCAACAGGCCGGCGGTAATAAATATGAAATTATGAACACAGCGGAAACCACCCAGACAGACAGCCACTTTAACACACTGACCCCCAGGGCGAAATCAACAGGCACCACGGCGGTAACCGCCTACAGCCGGGCGGAAGACAATGTTCCACCCACTGAACTATGAGACACCAATCTGCCACCTTTCCTGGGGCGGTACCAACGACATCAAAAGCCTGGCGGAAATCAGTCAAAGGACTCACCTGTGGAGACTCAGGGAAGAACCACGCCGCCATGGAGCCTGAGTTGCATGTGTTCCCCATGATCTTCTACCTTCTGCTCCATTACAAACACGGTGAGTACTGCCACCTAGCTCACAGGGGAGGGGGGACAAAAAAAGAGTGACACACACACACCTCCAACACCATACACATAACCAGATGCAATAACATTACATATACACCCTGTACCCCTCAGGAATAATGCAGGGACAAAAGGAATTGATTAAAGTGAGTGTAATAAGATAAAATACTATAAATACGTGCATCAAAAATCTACGAGTATATACATATTTACAAATGTAGGGACACTGTCCATTCCTCAATGTCCGTGGGCCACAGGGCCACTTCACATAGTCCAAGGCCCCACCTAACTCCTGCAACAACACGGAGAGAACACTGCAGGGGCATCAGGTCGAAAATAGACAGGCCCCTCAGGGGGATGGCGAATGGGGGGGCACATCAGCCAGAGGATGGTACAACGCCACTGGTCCTGGAGGGGCCAACATGCCCTGTGCTTGATCCTGGGGAGTGCAAGGCCACAGTCTCTCAAGTGGGTGATTTGCCCACTGCCCGGTCCTGGGGAGTGCAAGGCCACAGTCTCTCAAGTGGGTGATTTGCCCACTGCCTGGTCCTGGGGAGTGCAAGGCAACAGTCTCTCAAGTGGGTGATTTGCCCACTGGCTTGTCCTGAGGAGTGTAAGGCCACAGTCTCTTAAGTGGGTGACTTCTTCCATTGGTTCTGGAGGGAGCATTGTGCCCAGTGAGCTTCATCCTGTGGAGGATGGGGTGAGTGGATGGCTTCTTCCACTGGTTCTGGAAGGGGCATTGTGCCCAGTGAACTACTTCCTGTGGAGGATGGGTTGAGTGGATGGCTTCTTCCACTGGTTCTGGAGGGGGCATTGTGCCCAGTGAGATTCATCCTGTTGAGGATGGGGTGAGTGGATGGCTTCTCCACTGGTTCTGGAGGGGGCATTGTGCCCTGTGATGCAGATCTTGGGGAGTGCAAGGTCACAGTCTCACACCTGCATGTCAGACCCACAGGATTTTCTGGGGCCAGGCCGCACAACAGCCCATGGAGGCAGGACTACACACTGTCTGCCGGCGGTGACGGCTGCTCAGTGGTAGTAGTGGTGGTGCTGCTGGTGAAGCTGGCAGTGTTAGGGGGAGGCTCCAGCCCTTCCCCTGCAGCCTCGGATGGCTGCCCACTGGGGCTGCTGCTGGTGGTGGTGCTGGCAGTGGTGGGAAGAGGCTCCAGCCCTTCCCCTGCAGCCTCGGACAGCTGAACCACCATGGTTGGTGGTGGGGGCTCCAACTGAGTCCCAGCACCAGGCCTCTTGTCCTTTCTGCATGCTGGTGCAGGCCCCTTACCCTTCCTTTCAGCAGCCTGGGATTGCTCCTTGCCCTTCTGTTTAGCAGCTGGAGGTGCGCCCTTGCCCTTCCGTTTAGCAACTGGGGGTGCCTCCTTGCCCTTAGATTTAGCAACTGGGGGTGCTTCCTTGCCCTTCCTTTTAACAGCTGGGTGTGCCTCCTTGCCCTTCCTTTCAGCAGCTGGGGGTGCCTCCTTGCCCTTCCTTTCAGCAGCTGAGGGTGCCTCCTTGCCCATCCTTGCAGCACTTGGTGCAGGCACCCTTTTAGTGTGGCTGCCTGATGCCCTGGATCCTCTCCCACCTGGAGTAGCTGTGGACACTACTGTACCCGTGGACTGGGTGGCTGAGGTGCTTGCCTGGGTTTTGACTGACCTGGCCTGACATGAGGGACGGGGTGGGGAGAGGGGTAAGGAGGAGGTCAATGGTGGAAAGGAAAAGCTTCATGGGGACATTGGGGCGGGAAGAGGGAGATGGTTTGGGAGTAGAGGAAGAGGAAGTGGTGGTAGGAAGTGTCAGTCTGCTGTGTTTGGGTGCAGGTGCATGGGCTGGATGCTGTTGTGAGGTGGATGGCTGTTGGGTGTCTGAGTGCTTGCGTTTGTGTACTTTGGGAGGAGGGGGCACAGACACAGTGGGAGAGGACACAGGGGACTTGTGCATTGAAGTGGGGGTGGTGAATGCCAGTGAGGGGTGTGTGCTGTTAGGTGTGCTGGTGATGGGGGTAGTGGATGAGGATGTAGTGCATGCAGGTGTGAGTGGAGACGCAACTGGGAGGGAGGTGGACGAGGAGGAGGAGGGGGCCACAGTGGAGGCAGTGGATGTTGGTAAGTCTGATTCTGGATAGTGCTTGTGTGAGTGCCTGTGGAATGAAGTGTGTGCTTGTGTTTGCCATGGCGTGGGTGCATGCTCGTCTGACTGTGTGCTTGGGATAGGTTGGGCTTGAGGGGAATGGGATTGGATAGAGGAAGTTGGAGGGGGAGGCTAGAAACAGGGACAATGGCTGCCATCAGAGAGGAGGCCAGAGCCTGGATTGATCTATGTTGGGCCGCCATGCCAGTGTGAATGCCCTCCAGGAATGCATTTGTCTGTTGCAGTTGGGCTGCCAGCCCCTGGATGGCATTCACAATGGTTGACTGCCCAACAGAGATGCATCGCAGGAAGTCAATAGCCTCCTCACTCAGGGCAGCAGGGCTAACTGGGGCAGGGCCTGAGGTGCCTGTGGCGAAGGAAATGCCCACTCTCCTGGGTGAGCGGGCATGGGAAACTCGCTGAGGGGCTGCTGGGAGGGTGGTGCTGGTACGGGGTGGCGGCTGTAGATGGGGTGGACACAGAGGTGTTCGCCACCACCAGGGAGCTTCCATCGGAGGAGGAATCCGTGTCCGAACTGTCCCCTCCTGTCTCGCCCTCCGTCCCACTGGTGCCCTCACCGTCTGTGGATTCGGCATCCTGGGTCCTGTGGGATGCAGCTGCCTCCGCTCCTCTGCCAGATGATGCTAATGTACATAAGGACAGGGTGACAAAACAAAAAGGGGTGAGGGGACACAAAGGATACACTTGGTCAATGGCACCAACAACACCACCGTTGGCGTACATGACACACACACACACACACACACACACACAGGGAACAGCCCTACGCACTAGGCAATGCACTAGGAGTCACAATGCTAGTCACCAGGCCATGGATAGGGACACCTAGTGCCAATTGCAGCATACCTGAGACCCACAGACCCCTGCCCAGTAGTGGATGTCTGCTAGCTTGGTTGGAGTACTTTCACATGAGAACCCTGCCAAACATGGGACCAAACCTGCTATACCAGGCCTGGCCTAGGTGCACCCACAGGGCCCCCACCCGGATACCACCCCACCATGCAAAAGTCGTATACCGGGGCATTGTACTCACCCCCTTGTGGCTGCTGTGATGCCCCCAAGTGCCCATCCAGCTCTGGATAGGCCACCGCCAGTATGGGGGCCATCAGGGGGGTCAGGGTAGCATAGCGTCACCGCCGGCGTACATCACCATTGGCCACTGTACCCCAGGAGTTACACAGCGGGTTTCGACTGCCTCCCGCAACGGCACACATCATCAGCAGAATGACCTCATATCCACCTGTCCCTCCATACAGGACAGGCCGACGCCATTTCGGTGGGGGGGGGCAGGCCATGGATCCTAACTGCGTCACAGTACACAAATGCACCATTTGGAAATCTCCAACAAATTAACATTACAATCACAACATGCATTGAACTGTAGTGGTTGGAATTAAGAGAGAATGAACAGCTGCTCACCTTTTTGCCCCCTAGATTGCAACTGCTGCAGATGAATAGGAGATGGAGACATCCCCCCTGTGTACATACCCCTGGTGGACTTGGCAACAATGGAGGACAGGCACATTATACTCACCTATAGACTGGACAGAACCACAATCACAGAGCTGTGTGCCCAATTGGAGCCTGACCTAATCTCTGCTATCCGTCACCCCACTGTGATTCCCCCCTCTTGTGTAAGTGCTATCAGTGCTCCATTTCCTGGCAACTGGCTCCATTCAAGTGACAGTGGGCTTGGCAGCAGGAATGTCTCAGCCAATGATCTCAATAGTGCTGACCTGAGTGTTGTCTGCCCTGTTTAAACACATGTGCAGCTACATCATTTCCCCTGAGGTGGAGGATTTGGCCGCAGTGAAAACTGATTTCTATGCAATGAGACATATCCCCAACATTATTGTGGCAATTGATGGAACATTGCATTTTCCCTCCCCGCCACCGAAATGAACAGGTGTTCAGAAATAGAAAGAGCTTTCACTCCATGAATGTGCAGATGGTGTGGCTGGCGGTCCAGTACATTTCCCATGTCAATGCTAAATATCCTGGGTCTGTGCATGATGCCTTTATCCTGAGGAATAGCAGCATCCCAAATGTGATGGCACAACTACAGAGGCATAGGGTGTGGCTAATTGGTGAGCTCTGGTTCCCACCCAGTATATGTTGGTATATGGGTATGGTGTGGGCCCTAAGGGTTAGTGTGTGGCTAACAGTTGCCTTGCGTCACCAGGTGCCTTTTCTGCAGGAGGAGGAGGCTGGAGATGGCCGTGTGGCAGCAGTGGACCCTGTGGAGAGTGAAGATGAGGAGGCAGAGGATGAGGACAACAGAAGTGCAATAATTTGTCAATACTTCCAATGACACACAGGTAAGACACTGTAAATTCACATTTCATTGATAGTTTTGTGTTTGACATTGTCACTGGCAGGCTGTTTTTTCTACTTCTGTGCCCACTCACTATACCCTTTGGCATCTCTATTTGCAGATATTTGTGCCCCACTATCGCTCTTGGTATGTTGCTGCAGCCAACTACAGGTCTTTCCCATGTAAACATTACTGTACAGTTGAATTGCAATGTTTAAACCTTGTTAAACAAATACATATTTAAATCATTTGATATAGTCCATACTTGTATTTTTTCAAAGGGTGTTTATTTAACTGCTAAGAAGTAGAGGGGGTAGTGGAATGGGCTGGGTGCATTGTCCAAGGGGGCATAGGAAGGGGAGCAATGGCAGTTCAAGGTAGACAGGGTGACAGAGTGGCACACAAGGGTGACAATCAGGGGTCTTGGCAATAGGCTCTGGCTTCTGCCTGGACGGCAGGTAACATTTGCGAGGTAGTTCTCCTTCTGCAGGGGAAGGGGTGCTGGTGGCCTGTTGGTCCTTTGGAGGGGCCTCCTGCCCACTAGCGGCAGCGGAGGTGGAGGGCTGTTCATCGATTTGGCTAGTGTCAGGGGCCCGGTGGTGTGCCACTGCCTCCCTCATAGTGTTGGCCATGTCTGCCAGCACCCCTACAATGGAGACCAGGGTGGTGTTGATGTCCTTCAAGTCCTCCCTGATCCCCAGGTACTGTCCCTCCTGCAGCCGCATGTTCTCCTGCAACTTGTCCAGTATCTGGCCCAGCGTATCCTGGGAATGTTGGTATGCTCCCAGGATCGCGGTGAGTGCCTCCTGGAGAGTCAATTCCCTGGGCCTGTCCTCCCCCTGTCGCACAGCAGTCCTCCCAGCTTCCCTGTTGTCCTGGGCCTCTGTCCCCTGAACCGTGTGCCCACAGCCATTGACCCCAGGTCCCTGATCATCTTGTGTTTGTGGGGCGGCCTGGGGTCCCTATAGTGGTGGACACACTGCTGATTGACGTATCCTGGGGACAAAGGTATGGGCCCGCTGGGTGGGTGCTGTGGTGGTGTTTCCCGAGGCGGAGGCTCTGGTGGTGTGTGACTTTGCCTGGGTATCCGTCTATCCGGAGATGCCTGATGGGCCAAGTTGGTCATCCAGATCCAGACGAGAAGAGCTGCTGTCATCCCTGTGGGCCTCTTCTGGTGGGTGGGAGGAGAGAGCTGGATATTGCTGGCACCTCTTCTCCGGTGATATTGACTGGGGTACCTGTGGGGATGTGAGTGCAGTGTTATTGTTTCTGCGTGTGACGTATTGTGCATGGGTGTGTTGCCCTCTATGGTTGTTGTTGCCCTGGCAGGTCCAGGCAGGTCTGTGAGGGGTGTCCATGCATTGGTGTTGCATGCAGGGCTTGGTATTGGGATGAGTGGTTTATGATGGAGGGGTATGTGGGAGGTGGTGAAGTGATGGGAGTTTGGGTGAGGGTGGGGGTTTGTGATGGCATGCAGGTGGGGGGAGATAGTAATAGAGATTTGACTTACCAGAGTCCAGTCCTCCTCCTACTCCTGCCAGGCCCTCAAGATGCATGATTGCCAAGACTTGCTCCTCCCATGTTGTTAGTTGTGGGGGAGGAGGTGGGGGTCCACCGCCAGTCCTCTGTACAGCTAGTTGGTGCCTTGCTGCCACCGAACGCACCTTCCCCCGTCGGTCGTTCCACCTCTTCCTGATGTCATCCCTTGTTCTGGGGTGCTGTCCCTCGGCGTTGACCCTGTCCACGATTCTCTGCCATAGCTCCATCTTCCTAGCAATGGAAGTCTTCTGCACCTGTGATCCAAATATCTGTGGCTCTACCCGGACGATTCCCTCCACTATGACCCTTAGCTTCCCCTCTGAGAACCTGGGGTGTTGTTGTGGTGCCATGGATGTAGTGCGAGTGGTGTGGGTGAGGGTGTGTGGGTGATGTGTTGGGGTGTGTGATGTAAGGTGCCTGGATGGTGTATAGGTGATGATGTTATGTGGCTCTGGTTGTGTGAGTGCTCTTGCTGTATGTCTCTCTGGTGGCAATTCTTTCTAGTCGTAAAGGGCTGTGGGTAATGTGGGTGTGTTTTTTTTAGTGGTGTGGGTGTGTGGATGTGGTGTGTGTATGGGTGTCAGGTGTGTGTAGTTTGAATTGTCCAATGTGGTGTAGTTTTGTTTGAGTGTGTGTATTTTGAGCGTGGCGGTATGTACCACCAATAGTTTACTGCCATTGAATGTCCGCCGTGGTGATTCGTGGGTCATAATGTTGTGGTCGTAGTTCTGTTGTAGTAACGGTGTGGGTTTTTCTACTGCCAGTTTATCACTGACCTTTGGGCTGGCGGACTTGTGTGTGTGGCTGTATATTGACAGATTGGTATGTGTGTCATAATATGCTTGCTGGTTATCCGTCGCGGCGGCGTTATGTTGGCGGCAGTCGGCATGGCGGTAACTGGTATTTACCGCCAATGTCATAATGAGGGCCTATATGTCACCTCTCTGGTAGGCTCTTCAGCCCAAGGGCAGGGTGCATGTCCCTTAGCGTGAGGGTACTCCTGCATGAGCATTATGTATGCATTAAAGTATGTAGTGGACACTGGTCAACACGAGTTGTCCAACTACATAATGGCTTCTTGGTATCAAACATGTTGGAATCATGCAAATACACCGATTCCAGTGTTAGTTGCATGACACCATGTACTCCAGGGGTTCCATAGAGGATCCCCCAGTTCTTACCATGCAGCCTTATGGGGTCTAGCTTCCAGCCCATGCTGCTGCTGTCCCCAGACACTGTACTGCCCTCCTATTGGTGAGTCTGGCTGAGGTCAGAGAGGCAGGACAAAGGATTTCCTGCAAGGGAGAGGTGTGACCGCCTCTCCCTGTGTATTAGGTGTCTAAGGGCTCGGGTGGGGTTGTCTCTGAGCGCCACAAGTACTGCTTTGAAGGGCACATTTATTGCCCTCTTTGCATAATCCGATTTGCACCAGTTCAGGAACTCCCGGTTCCCACTCTGGTACAAAGTTGCACAAAGGACAGGTGAGTTACCACCCCTCTTTCCAGCTCCTGCCCTAGGGAGATGCACAGAGCTCTGCCAGATGGCCACTTGATTCTGCCATCTTGGAATCAAGGTGGGCAGAGGCCCTGGGAGCATCTGACTGGTTAGGCCAGGTAGATGACTTCCCTGATCCCCTCTGATAGGTGGGTCACCTCAGAGAGTGACCAACCTCCTTTTAGGGTTACTTAAGGGCTCCCCCAAGGGTGGGTCCTCAAATTCGTTGAGCAAGACTCTCCAAGGAACTCTCTGAAAGACATTTTCTGTTCCTGGCCTCTGGAACCGCTGCTGGTATGCTTCTGGTGGGAAGGCCCCCATTGCAACATTGTTTCTCCAGATCCTGCAAGAATTCTGCAATATCCAAGCCTGGGCATCCTCCAGGGGCACCAGGACTCTGTTTGCACCTGGAAGCACAAAGGAATCTCCCTTGGAGTGAAGGAGCCACTCCCCTGCAACCACAGGTACCGCAAGACAACGTCGACTGGCTGGTGGGGTCTGCTGTTCCATTAACATCGAAAGGCTCTGCTTCACAGATGATGAGTCTGTAGCTTCCTTTGGGTCCTGCTTGTCTTCTATCCAACTTGGGAGACTGTGGGCCCTTGCTCCTGCCACTTGACTGGAACCACTGTGCACTGCGACTGTTGCACTTGCCAAGGCTTGTTGTCTCTTCTTCCAGGAGATCTTCAGGTGCCAAGAAGCCCCGGCCTCCAGCACTCTGCAACTCAAAGATAAGCCCCTGTCCTGCAACTCCTGTGACGTGGAACTTCTGTTTTGTTGTGTTGCTGAGGCCTCCTTGTGACTCCCTGTGTCCTCTGCCTGTGGGTCACTAGTGGGGGCTTCAGCAACTTCTGCTGGCCTTTCTGCATGCTGAGGGCCTGTCCTGAGAGAGTCTCCTCTACCATGCTGCTCCCCAAAACTTTGCAAATACTTCTTTAGCTCCTGCTTGCATTTGCCAGTGTTTGTTGGTGACCTGGCTGGTCACTGACCCTCCTGTTATTGAAGACTGTCGAGGGACAGCTTGTAGACAACTCCTGGAATCTTCTGCAGCTCCTGGATCCCACAGCTAGACTTCTTCCTCCACCAACCTGCAGGAACTTCACCTCTAGGAGGATGGGAATTGCCACCTGCACCACCTGGGCACCTCCAAGGGTGCTGGACTCTGTCTTCTTCCTTTTCAGGTCCTCCACTTCCAGAATCCTTCCTTGGGTTCCACCGGCCTGGTCCACAGGTCGTGACAGCAGCTGGACAATCTAAGGCTTCCACTGACTACAGAGAGAATCCCTTCTCCCCTCAGCATCTGGGTCCTTGGTGTAGGTACTCCTGTCTTACGGATATCCTTAGGTGGGGGCACTCTCCAACCTTCTTCTTGTAAGCTGATTTCTTCAGGTTCCCCTGAGAAGGGTCCTTAATCGCATGAAATCCAACCACTGCTCCCTGTCTTGGCCCATGGGATGACTGGGTGGGTAACTACCTTGTAGCTGGGGACACTTACCTCTGGTATTTTCATCTACCCATAACCCCTAGCTAACTACCACACTTACCTTGGTTGGGTTCACTATTTCACTTTCTTAGTATATGATTTGGCCCTCCCATAGGGCTCTGTATATTTTATGCTATTTCTGTTGGTTATTTTGTGTATATATTGTGCATAGATATCTCCAAAGGGCAATATACCAATTATAGTCTAGTAGTAGTGCTGTAATAAAGTATCCTTTATTTTTGCAATACTTGTGTGGTTCTTTCTTGTGTGAGAGTTACTGTCGGACTACTGTGGTACTGCAAGTGCTTTACATACCTCCTGGATAAGCTTCAGCTGCTCGTCTCTGCTACCCCTAGAGAGCTTTTGCTATCCGGACACCTATTCACTATCACTAACGGTTGCCTGGACTCAGTATAGGGTGCCACACAATAGGTTCCCAGAAAGATAAGGACAGACAGCAGGTCTACTTCAAAGGTAGACCTGCCACAAGATTAATCCGGCCAGATAGGCTTTACGTCAATACTGAGACCTATTTAGGTTTTTTGTAAAGCTATATGGCTATTTTCAGACTTTCCAAGGGCTTTGTAGGGTCAAAGAGGGAGGAGAAGAGAAGTCAATCAGAAGGTCCCACTGTTGTATAGCTACTCTAGCAATGTTTTAGGCCTGTTATTTTAGTAAACTAGGCCTGCCGCTGTGCACTTTAGCCCAGTTACATTTTATTCAGCATTGCTTTGTTTTTCTAACATTAGCCACATTTGTGGTGGTGTTTTATTTTCTCTATCTAGTTGTTCTTGCACCTAGGAAAGCATCACATTCTTAGTAGGACATTAATTTCACTTTGCACTTTCCTCAAGGCTGCAGTCAGATAGGGTTTCTGGCAAAAGTGGTACACTGTGTCTCCGACATTCACAGAAGCATATACATCCTTACGTGGGGACCTTTTCTTACAATATCAGTTGCTTTATTATAAAACCCTTTCTCCATCCCTTACACGTTAGAGGGAGATTCCAGCCAGATGACCACCACTGCATGCTGATTGCTGAATTTCTTTGTTACAATTACCCGGGGGGGTGGGAGGGGTGTCACCTGAAGGGCAGATTAGGCCTTAACACGCTGTGCTCTAACATAGCTTAGGTAGGCAATGCATATATATATATATATATATATATATATATATATACAAATATATATATATATACAAATATATATATATATGTTATTCCTTCCTAGTGACAGTATGGTGGGACTGTTTTTGTGTTTCACTCTCCTCGTTATAATTTTGCTTCTAATGTTTCTTATCATCCTAGTTATTGCAATACATGCCATTTTGTCTAAGATGCAGTTACTTCAAAAAACTTTATTGAACTATACTCTGCTTCTGTTCGTCTTTGTCTGTGTGAGACTAAGGTAACAGAGAGAGGTATGAGATCTGATCAACCACGATTCCCCTGAGGAGTTCTCTCTGTCATGCGCCCGGTTGCCACAATCATCTCAACTCTCTGGTGGAGATGAGGCACTGCTAGTTAGCCGAAAACCCAGATTAGGCCGACAGGTGTCACATGATGTGGATTGTACTCCACACCCACAATTCAGGTGATTCTGCCGCCCAAATCCAATTAGGATAATGAGAACCTATGTGACATGGCGCCACCAATGTTTGGTCAGGCACTAATTTTCGGATTCTCCTAAGTAGCTCTGTCTCACTATGTGCTAAAGGCACCTCAGTACTATATACAGAGACATCCATGGTATTGAGGATTTCCTCCTCAGCTAAGCAGGTATCACCTAACGCTGTAGGTTGTTCAAGCTTGAACCTTAAAATAATCGATCTCCATTTGGTGTCCTTATCTCTGAACAAATACTTGTACCATTAATATGGCAAACCCGCAACGGGTAGCAATTGCAGTAAACATGCGACCACCCCTCACAGCACATTTACTGACAAATGGCCTCACAGGTCTGCTGGGGCAGTCACATTTGTTGTTGAGGCTCATCTGGCCTACAGAACAGAAATATTTTATTCTTGGGTCACTTTTCCAGCAGTTTATGGGAATACTAATACATTTAGGACCTCATTACAACATTGGCGGTAAATGCCGTCTATTGCCGTGCTGGCGGCCGCCAACATGCCATGACCGCAGTGGTATACTGCTATGGGTATTATGACCCACACAGAGAAATCCAACACTATACAGACACACACAGAAGTCCGCCAGCCCAAAGGTCAGTGATAAACTGATGGTAGCAAAACTCACACCGGTACGCCAACAGAAATACGCCCACAGCATCATGACCCACAAATCACTGCGGCGGACATTCAACCTCGGTAAACCATTGGCGATACATACCGCTGCGCTCATAATACACACACTAACAAAACAGCACCACATTGGACAATTCAAACTACACACACCTGACACACATACACACACCATACCACTATAAACCACACACCCACATTACCCACAACTCCTTACAACGAAAAAAATATTGCCAACTGGGAGAGACAAGCCAGGAGCACCCACTGAATCAGAGCCAGAGAACACCATCACACATACACCATCCACGCACCTCACAGCACACACTCCAACACAGCACCCCACACACACCACTCACACTACACCCATGGCACCCCAAAGACACCCCAGGTTCTCTGAGGAGGAGCTAAGGGTCATGGTGGAGGAAATTATCCAGGTAGAGCCACAGCTATTCGGATCACAGGTGCAGCAGACATCCATTGCTCGGAAGATGGAGCTATGGCGGAGAATCGTGGACAGAGTCAACGCCTTGGGACAGCACCCAAGAACAAGGGATGACATCAGTAAGAGGTAGAATGACATACGGGGGAAGGTGCGTTCCGTGGTTGCAAGACACCAGGTAGCTGTACAGAGGACTGGCAGTGGACCCCCACCTCCTCTCCCACAACTAACAACATGGGAGGAGCAAGTCTTGGCGATCATGCATCCTGAGGGCCTCACAGGAGTAGCAGGAGGACTGGACTCTGGTAAGTCAGCTCTTTACTACTTTCACCCCCCCACCTGCGTGCCATCACAAACACCTACCCCTACCCTCACCCCATCACCTACCACCTCACATATACCCCACCATCACAACCCACCCATCCCAATACCAAGCCCTGCATGCAACACCAATGCATGGACCCCCAACATAGACCTGCATGGACACCCATCACCACAGCATGCACACTAGTGACAATCACTTAGCCAACAAAATCACAACTCACACAAGCCAAAGCTGCCTTGCTAATAACAACCATGGAGGGAAACATATCCATGCACAAGATGGCACACGCAGATACAATAACACACATTTACATCCCCACAGGACCTCCACTCAACGTCACTGGAGTGGCA
Organism: Pleurodeles waltl; assembly: GCF_031143425.1. NCBI lineage: Eukaryota > Metazoa > Chordata > Amphibia > Caudata > Salamandridae > Pleurodeles > Pleurodeles waltl. The sequence goes on from NC_090437.1 coordinate 925,225,264, forward strand.
GGTGCCACCAACATCCAATCCCCCCCCAGAAGAGGCCCAAAGGGATGACAGCAGCTCTGCACGCCTGGATCACGATGACCAACCTGGCCCATCAGGTACCTCTGGACAGTCGGTTACCCTGCCACAATCTCAACCCATCACCGAGCCTCCCCCCTCTGGAAACACCAGCACAGCACCCACCCAGCGGGCCCATTCCTCTGTCCCCAGGACACGTCAATCCGCAGTGTGTCCACCACTACAGGGAACCCAGGCAACCCCACAAACCCAAGACAATCAGAGACCTGGGGTCAGTGGCAGTGGGCACACGGTTCTGGGGACAGAGGCACAGGACAACAGGGGAGCTGGGAGGACTGCTGTGTGACAGGGGGAGGACAGGCCCAGGGAACCCACTCTCCACGAGGTACTTGCAGGGATCCTGGGAGCATACCACCATTCCCAGGAGACCTTGGGACAGATACCTTACAAGTTGCAGGAGACCCAGTGGCTGCAGTTGGGACAGTACCTGGGGATCAGGGAGGACCTGAAACTCATCCGCACCATCCTGGTCACCATTGCAGGGGTGCTGGCTTACTTGGCCAACACAAAGAGGGAGGCAGTGGCACACCAACGGGCCCCTGACACTAGCCACACCAAAGAACAGCCCTCCACCTCCGCCGGCGCTAGTGGACAGGAGGCCCCACCACAGGACCAACAGGACACCAGCACCCCACCCCCTGCAGAAGGAGAACCACCCCGCAAACGGTCCCTGCGATCCAGGCAGAAGCCGGAGACTATTGCCAAGACCCCTGACAGGAAATAAGACTCTCCTGATTGTCACCCTTGTGTCCCAATCTGTCACCCTGTCCACCTTGAACTGCCATTGCTCCACTTCCTATGCCCCCTTGGACATTGCACCTGTGATACAAATAGACTGGACTCTACCCTGGACCTTCCTCCATCAGCAACCCAGCCCATTGCAATACCCCCTCCACTTATTAGCACCAAAATAAACACCCTTGGAACAAATACAAGTATGGAGTCTGTCAATTGATTGAAATATGTATTCGTTTAACAAGCTGTAAACATTGCATTTCTAATCTACTGTAATAGTAACATAGGTATAACCTGTAGTGGGCAGCAGTAAACACACCAGGAGCCAGAGTAGGGCACAGAAATCTGAAAACAGAGATGCCAAAGGGTACAGTAAGTGGCCATAGACATAGGGAAATTAGGCTGCCATGTTCAATGTCAAACACATAAATGCAATGGAAGGTGAAGTTACAGTGTCTTATCTGTGTGTCACTGGAAGTACTGTTGAATGAGTGTACGTCTGTTGTCCACATCTTCTTCCTCTGCCTCCTCTTCATCACTGTCCACAGGCTCCACCGCTGCCACAAGACTATTTCCAGGCTCATCCTCCTGCAGAAAAGGCACCTGGAGTCTCAAAGTCAGGTTGTGCAACATGCAACATGCAACGATGATCTGGCACACCTTCTTGGGTGAGTAGTACAGGGATCCACCTGTCAGATGGAGGCACCGGAATCTGGCCTTCTGGAGGCCAAATGTTCTTTCAATTATCCTCCTTGTTTGCCCATGTGCTTCATTGTAACGTTCCTCTGCCCTTGTCCTGGCATTCTGCACTGGGGTCAGTAGCCATTAGAGGTTGGGGCAACGAGAGTCACCTGCAAATATCGAGGGATACCTGTTAGTCACACACTCACCCTTATGGCCAAACCCACACCCACATACCTACATCAACTGGCTGGGGACCATGGGCTCACCTATTAGCCACACCCAGTGCCTCTGGAGTTGCAACATCACATATGGAATGCTGCTATTCCTCAAGATAAAGGCATCATGCACAGAGCCAGGATACTTGGCATTCACATGGGAGATGTACTGGTCCGCCAAACACACCATCTGCACATTCAGAGAGGGAATGTTTTTTCTATTCCTGAACACTTGTTCATTTCTCCGGGGGGATGGAGGGACAAATACAATATGTGTACCATCAATGATGTTGGGGATATGTCCCTGTATGCTTCACTGTGGCCAAATCATCCACCTGGGGGAATACGATGTAGCTGCACATGTGTTTCAGCAGGGCAGACAACACCGTGGTCAGCACGTTTGAGAACATTGGCTGTGACATCCCTGATGCCATGGCCAATGTCGCTTGGAGGGAACCACTTGCCAGGAAATGGAGCACTGACAGGACTTGCACTAGAGGGGGGATACCTGTAGGCTGGCGGATAGCTGAAATCAGGTCTGGCTCCAATTGGGCACACAGTTCTTGCATTGTGGCCCTATCAAGCCTGTAGGTCAGGATAATGTGCCTGTCCTCTATTGTCGCTAGGTCCACCAGGGGTCTGTACACAGGGGGATGTTTCCATCTCCTATTCATCCTCAGCGGTTGAAGTCTAGGGAGACAAACGGTGAGCAGAGGGTAATATTCACACATTTGTTATAAAAAAATGCATTTCTGCCTTTACAGAAACAATATGGGAATTTGAGAGTCCGTTGATGTGTCAATGTCTGCTGTGACGCAGTTAGGTGCCATGGCCTGTGCCCCCCTGAAATGGTGGCTGCCTGACCTGTGAAGAGAGACAAGTGGAAATGAGGTAATTCCGCTAGCGTTGTGCGCTGTTGGGGTCGATGGTCGTTGACCGCCACAGAACTTTGCATTGTTATCATTGGGCCCTATGGGTTTCAGGAGCCAATGGCGATATACGCCGGCGGTGACGGTACACACCACCGCGGACGTGACCGCCATTTTCTATCTGTTCTCTTACTTGCTACCTGATCTTCAACAGGAGAGGACCTACACTGCAAGCAAGTGCTGCTGTGACCTGTGTCTGGAAGCGACAATGGCTCAAGTATCTGGGGAAAGGGCCCCTGCCTTCACTTCGAAGGAGTTGGAGAGACTGGTGGATGGGGTCCTACCCCAGTACACTTTACTCTATGGTCCCCCAGACAAACAGGTATGTACACTGTAAGCATGATGCGTGGGCCATGAATGTAGGGATTGCTGTGTGTGTAAGCCTCGTGTAGGGGGGGCTGAGTGGTCCTGGGCAGAGTGGTGCATGTCTGGTGGTCAATGTCTGTGCGTAAGGGATGGGAGGTATATTGTGGGCCATGAGTGTAACAGTCTGGACGATATGAATAATCCCTTTTCTGCTGTATTTCTTCAGCAGGTCAGCGCCCAACAGAAAAAGGGTATTTGGCGTGCCATCGCCAAGGAGGTGCAGACCCTGGGGGTCTTTGACAGGTGGAGCACCCACTGCCGCAAACGGTGGCAGGACCTGCACCACTGGGCAAGGAAGACGGCGGAGGCCCAGCTGGGGCTGGCCTCCCAACGAGGAAGGGGTGCCCGTCATACCATGACCCCCCTGATGTTCCGCATCCTGGCGGTGGCCTATCTGGAGTTGGATGGGCACTTGAAGGCATCACAGCAGCCACAAGGGGGTGAGTGCAGATTCTGAATCATGACTTTGCGCGTTAAGGTTTTACCTGGGTGGGGGCTGTGGTCTGTGGTTCCCCCCCAGGCCAGGGCGACCTAGCAGGGTAGGTCCCTTGTTTGGCAGGCTCTAAAGCACTCCAACCCCAATAGTGTTAGTGGCCATCTACTACTGGGCAGGGTCCTGTTGGTTTGAGGTGTGCAGCTAATGGCATTAGGCAATGTACCCCATAGGCTGGTGACTGGTATTGTAACTGGTAGTGCATGGCCTAGTGCATAGGGCTGATCCCTGTAGTGTTGCTGGCATTGACCAAGTGTATGCTCTGTCTCTCCCCCCCCCTTTTGTTTTGTCACCCTATCCTTGTGTGCATTAGCATCATCTGGCGGAGGAGCAGAGGCACCGGCGACGGAGGGAGCTGTATTCCACATGGGCCTGGAGGCCGAATCCACCGATGGTGAGGGCACCAGTGGGACGGAGGGCAAGGGGAGCACCACGACAGAGACAGGAGAGGACACTACCGATCATGGGTAAAGTACCCGCAAAGCAGGAGGAAATTCCGTTTTGGTTAGCACAAAAAATAAATGCGCTGGAAGCAGTTTTTCCCCATACGAGTCCTCAGGATAAACATAGAATACTCACTATGTGCTTTTCATTTGGGACGGTTCCCACAGTAGATAACTGCAACACCTGGGGCATGTATTTGCTATGCTCTATACTACCGCACACGGTACACCAACACTTGCCAATCTTCCGGCGATGTTAAAACAAATTCAAGATGAATACGGGGCTCCCCCAGCCCTTGATTTGGGGATGCAATTAATGGGCAATTTCCCCACAGTGTCTTCAATAATATTGAGTAATCTCAAAGGGGAGGCAGTTGCACTAGCAGTACGCATGCGGCTCTGGGACGTTCCTGCACAGGATCAAGAACGTGAGCTGCCAAAGATTATTGCCAAGACCTACTCTAGTATTGGTCGAGATAGTCTGGTGTCCAGTACCATTAAACTACAATTACAGAGTAAGTCTAATAAAGATTCTACCAAGCAAGCACCTGAATGATTTAAAAAATCATAGGATAAAAAACAACAAACACCTAAAAATAGAAAGGGGAGAATCTCTTACCCCTCAAAATCTCTATAATCTCAAAAATAGAGTTAATATAAAAACGCCTGACAGATATCAATATACTGATACACGCAAATCTCGTTCCTTTCAGGACTCGCCGAATAAACGCAGTAAGAGAGGTGGGCGGTCAGAGCAGCAAACTTATTGTGTGAAACCGAGAAAGGACTCCCAATGCTCGTCTGAGGTGTCTGTTAAGAAAGAAGAGAAACTTCTAACAAAAACCACAATTCAAAAAGAAAAAGGTGGCAGCATTTACAATATGACATGCCACTCAGGAAGAGGGCTTTACTGAAGAACAAGAAGTGGCACTAACACTGCTAGACAGTGCAGCGGAGGTCACAATAGTTCGCCAGGATCTTCAAGAGCATCTGAAGGTTAAAGCAACTGATGACTTCTTAAAAGTTGAGACTGCGGACATGCGTGTATAAAGTAATTATACAGTTAGAAGGAGACATCGAAAGCACAATTGACGCTATCTTTTTGGATCGTGTTATCATTTATGATATTTTGCTGGCCGACCAGAATTTGTCCGTAATCTCTCTTAGGGGGAAGAAATAATTTAAAAGTCTCTCTCGCCCCTTGCTCCCAGAAAGCTCGTAGAAATTCACACCATAGATTGGTGTTATATCGCAACCATGTAGGGTGGGATAGAGAGTCCCCCAGCATGTAATACCTATTAAATCCCAACCCCAACCTCAACTTCAGTATCCAATAAAGCATGACGCTAAAGCACCAGTGAGGGAAATCCTCACACAGTTAGAGTACTAGGGCAAAATTGAACCCTGTGTCTCGGCAACAAACAATCCATTGTTCCCCATAGCTAAACCAGACCATTAATATCGAATAGTCTTAGACCACAGACATTTAAACAGTCACACATTTGCTGTACAAAATGCACACAACACAGCACCTATGAACAACATAGTGCACAGAAAATACATAATGACCCTGGATAGTTCCAGCGGGTTTTTCTGCCAAAATATAGCATGTGAAAGTAGGGACTTAACAAGTTTCTGCGCTTTAGGCTCTCAGAAAAATGTTGCCGACTTCCACAAGGGTACAAGAACAGTCCAGTACTGTTTTAAGCTCGTGTTACATCTATTTTATACAACATTGACCCTGAGGCGTTGTTCTACATAGATGACATCTACCCTAAGGACGATGAACTCATGCAGCATATAAGACGGGTAGCCCGCATTTTTGTGGGATTTGCTGAGATAAGCTATAAATTCAATTTAATAAAACAAAAATATCCTTCCTTAGTGTCCTGTTCTTGGGAAACGAATTATCAAATGAAGGGAAGAGCATTGCACCTCACTTTTTAAAAAATAATTGCACAATTACAACCTCCAAACACAATCAAAAAGCTCCAGTCAGTGTTGAGCTTTTTAAATTTTGGCAGAACATACATTCCAGGTTATGCACAACGCATTAAACCTTTATACGACTTAATACGTCCTGACTTTTCCAATGAATACTGGACGGTCGAACACAAACGCATTCTCGGAGCATTACAACAAGACATGCTTGCAGCCAAACACTAACCCACAAGGGACCATAAAAAACACTTGGTTATCAGAGTAAATGCTGGTGCCATTGGTTTCACCTATGTAACGTTGAATGAGGGTGAGACTGTCCCAATTGCATACAAATCACATTTGCACCCTACAGCAGAACAATGCCTTGCTCCCACTGAGAAGGTTCTCACTGCTGTTCAGATGGCTGTCATCAAAGAAAGACCCCTGGCCCAGGGGAAACTTATCATTGGTGAATCTCCAATTCCGGCTCTTGAGGCCATTAAAGATAGCGTACCCAACGCTAAGGCACTGCCCATTGAATCCAACATGGATGTAATGTCTCTGACAGCTACGGATGTTGACTATGTTTTTGATTCAAAATTGCAAACTCAAGAATTTTTGCAATACGAACTTGAATACCCAGTTCCAGCAAACACGTTGCTTATTGAACAATATCAAACAATTATGTACACTGATGGTTGAGCCCTACCAGCTATAAGCACAAAACACCAATACTCCGCCGCTTGCGCGGTTATGAGTGGATACATGAAGGATGGTGAATTCCATCCACAGCATACCTATACACAGACCTTAGAGGACTACACCACACAATTGACAGAGCTTAAAGCTCTGGTGATGGCACTGGAACTTACGGATCCTGAACAGCTGACACCAATTGTCTGTGGTTCGTACTATTGTGTCCAGTCCTTCAACGAATATCTGCATTACTGATGCCAGAATGGGTTCAGAGATTCAAAAGGTAACACCATTAAACACAGACTTCTGTGGGGGAAGTAGCGGATCTAAAGGAAACGCTACCTAATGTCCTAGGACACCAATGTGTTGGAACACACGTTGCTGGTAAAACCTTGGCTGCTGAAGCAGCCAAATCAGCAGTAGCTACGGCTTCTGTTGCTGCAGCAACGTGTTCTAGAATTAAATTGGATGATGAAACACTGGCTGCTGTGAAAGCTTTGGCTGATGGCACACCCTTACCAAGGGCATATCCTGCCAAATAATCCTATTGCATATCATGCCTCAATACAGCCCTAGCAGTAATACCAGGGGTGGGTAATCGTGTGATTCCCAGCAAAGATCAGAGACCAGAATTGATCAAAGCAGTGCATGAGGCAGTTGCTTCTGCCCATGCTGGTGTGGTAGCAGCAATAGCATTGTTAAAATCACATTACTAGTGGCCAGGTCTATACAAAAAGACCAGCAGTATGTCTTTTGTTGTGATATCTGTCAACAAATAAAAGGGTCCACCATTAAACGCCCACCACAGACATCTCTCCTAATTTCTAATAAACCATCACAATGTGTGCACCTGAACCATTATGGTCCCCCGACACCGGATAGTGTGTACAAATACATTTAGTCTCTATTGACTCATGCTCCAGATTTCTATGAGTTTGGCCACAATGCTCGGCTGACGCTCAAACTGTTATTAAAGCTTTGCAAATCTTTATCGGCACAGATGCTGTTGCGGCTTTCCACTTGGGCCGTGGCACTGCATTTGCCTCAAGGGCTTTCAGGGACACCATAGCCTCATTAGGGGTCCAACTGCATTACTCGTCTCCATTTCATCCAGAGGGAAATGGAGTCATGGAGCGACGATACCGAGATTTAAAGCAATCCATAACAGCCAGTTTATTAGGCATGGGTGCTAGTTGGCTAGCTGTATAGAGTCCAGAGAGCAATTCATAATTTTCCCAAAAGGTCCCTGGGGGGGGGGGCATACTTCATAGGAATGCCTGTTCGGAAAACAAATGTATGTTCCAGATCTTGATGGTCCTGGCACAGAGGTAGCAGATACACCTTTTGACATAAATGAAGGTGTCACTGTCTTGCAGGACTTACAGGACTTACAACAGTTCCATGACAACAACGCATCTGCAAGTGCCACCTCCTTGGGAATAAGGGATGCACCAATAACACCTACTGGCTGGATTCAAAAAGTTGGGGATCTATCAAGCAAAAAACATTATAGAGCGCGCTACTCACCCGTGAGGGTCTCAAGGCGCTGGGGAGGGAAGATTGCTATGAAAAAGGAGTTCAGTCCTTCCTATCTTGCACCTGCTTCAGTCCTGGGAATATACAGTACCAGAACAGTCATTCTACCACCACTGCCTGGTTGTAAAGAAAATCACTTTGTCTTCATCGACAATGTCAAGCTACACCACGTGGCCGATCCTGAACTGCAGACCTAGGAGGCTCCTGGGTAGTACCCAAATCCCTTTCACTATGGACTAGGATGTTCCTCTACAGGTTTTAAGCAGCAACGCTGACACCTCTCCGAGCTTGGGGAGGGTGGAAAATGATCTATCATTAGTTCAACTAACTTCTTCTGTTACAAGTAACGTCAACAACATTAAGCGATTTTAATCAAATTTCACAAAAACGGATGGTGTAGCCTACTATGAACCACTGCAAGAGATTTCTGCTAGCTCTCCTTTTCCAAACACAGCTCCAGTTTTTGCACAAACTGCTTCTGTATGTTTTGCCGACATCAATGATGTTTTCACCGACTCATCTACCTCTTCTACAACAGAACTGTCAAGAGCACGTAAACTGATAATTTGGCTCAAAATTAACTATTTTATCCTTTCATGGAACTATCTTTGGCTCTTATTAACTGTAATTGCATTTGCCCTTTGAATTGGATTTGTTATCGTCTTCTTTTTACTGATACATGGTCATTACCTTCCTGAACGCTCTACAATTGAACTGTTGGATGAGGTCCTAAAACCACATTTTTCTTCTCACAAAGTCCGCACAGACTTGTCCCTAGTGAACACTTCCACTATACCAATTCCTGATGGGATTATTTGGGCTCAAGTATTGTTTGATATATATGGCCCGACTGAGGTCATCCAAATTCCTTATGTATTTAAACTTTCCATGAATGATATTGTAACACCCGGAGTGTTTCTGATGATTGGGATGTGAAAACATGTGATGACCAATTTACAATATTTTACTGTATTGGAAAGTGAGAAAGTTTATCAATCCAAATAATTTTATGGAGATGTGTTCTGTTATAATTATTATGGACATCATTTCATTCACAGAGCAAGTACCACACAGACTATTTTTAATTATACGCAGTGGGAACACTGTCCGACTCCACCAGTGGGGAGTTCCAAAACGTATACTGAAAGTTTGCATATTTCTCTGGGCACAATGTTAAAAATGCTGAGTCATTATTTTAAATTGCCAGTAATGGAAAATCAACATGTTTTAATGACTGATGCTAAATTGATTAATCTGATTCCTTTGTTTCCTGGTTGGCTATAAAAAGCTATGATTACTGGTTGAAGTCGATAGACTTGAAAAGTGTGTGAGGAACTAAACATTGGCAAATAAGAGGAAAGGAAGCTTTATTCAGAGCATGCCTGATACCTGTTCAAATTATATTTTTAAATGAAACTGTATGACAGACAAGGTGTTTAGGCTTAGCAAAAATTAAGGATTTGACTGTGCTTAGTATTCCTGCCCCTGAAAAATTTTACAAATGGCAAAAATACATAAATGCATCTGAAGGCCAACTCGATGAGTGGGTCTAGAATGGAACATTTAACACATCACTTTCACATCCTGGTGGGTAGTTATTGTGGCTAGTAGACACCAGTGGGTGCCATACACGTCTTATACACTCCACAGGGGTTTTAGAACAAATAGGCCGGACCCTCGCTATGTGTCATCGGAACACTGGGGAATAGTGACAACATACAATATAGGGAAATTATGTCAGCAATGGCTAAAGAGTACCTCACTTGATGCTGTTAAAGAACACGTCAGTTTCCTATCTAATGATACAGATTTGCAGGATTTCCTGTTAGACCCCAGAAGACAACGCAGAAAGCGCTTCTTATATGCTATATATATATATATATATATATATATATATATATATATATATATATATATATATAATGCTGCCCGGTTAAGGTAAATAGATCAGGAAAATATACAGAAAGCATTGGCCATTTAGATAATGGTATTAACACCATGTCCCACCGGAGATACACTTTAAATAACATTGTATCCTCTGCAATAGACATAGTCCAGAGTGACATGCCATCTTTACACCATGGACAGAGTTAGCTGAGGTCCATTATATAATTAGGTTGGATACTACAACCACTGAAAGCAGGTTGCATTCACTGGCAACACGTTATCACAAGTGATATATTTTCAACATTTAATTTAATGCGACAACAACAAATAATGACAAAAAGGAAGCGGCTTATGTCATGCTTAACATCAAGAAGTTAGAAAAGTTGCCTTTTACTGTGGCTGAAATAACATCTGCTGAATAGTTAATACACAGGGTTATTAATCTGTCTAATTTAACACTTCAATTCACATCCTGCTTGAAACACATTCCAGTTGGCAGATATGAAAGGCTGGGAGATAGTTATATACACAAGGTGTAGGAGCTTCCCTTATCGTACAAAGGTTTCAATAGCTTGAAAGAGGTCTTTATTAGTGGCAGTGAATGCAAGACTTCTGTGAGCCATTCAATGGTTTGTAAGCAGCTGTCCTTGCACGGGGGCATGTAACGCCTCAGCAGTGAACTTGGCTTGCTATCTGTAGGGAGCACCAGTCCCCTTGAGTAGACCTGCATTCCAGGTGCTCTCCAGTGGTAGCAATGTGCTCCTTAACAGTTGTGTAATGCGAGCCAAAATAGCTTATGTTGTTTCAGTCACCCAAATTGTCACCTGTTGCAGGAATTTCCTCCCCACCCCTTACACAGCGAAAGGAAGTAGCAGACATTTGGCCTCATATTGCTACTTCAGATGTAAATTTTGACAAGTTGAGCAGACTCAAGGCTTTATTGTTTGAAAGACATGTGGCGCTTACGTCTGCACACAAGACCTATGTGCTTCAAGTTGCAAGGTCATCTGCAGAGATTCAGTCCCTTTTAAGTAAACTTTCCGAGACACTTTGGTGAACTTGTGGGACAAATACTTAACACGTACAGTACTGCTGGAACCACACACATTTTTAAGGCTGTTGGTTCTGGTTTTGTTCACACCTTCTCCCCTATATTTGGATTAATACCTTCAGCCATACACTCAATATTTTTGAGTGTTTTCAGGGGTTTCCGATTGCTTTGGCTTTAATAGGTGCCATTCTGCTGTTGCTATTCTTCCTGAGCAATGGCTGTCCCTTCACAACAAGGAGGGCTGAAAGCGCTTCCACCAGTGCAGCTGTGTCATGAACGCATAATGCAGTATTTTCGAGCACCACTCCTGGATGAGCTGGAGCATGACTGGTCTCTGCCATTTAGACCAGTTTTGGATTATGTGCAGCCCGTGTTTCGATGCCTTTGGTGCCTTTTTGAATGTGCATTGAAAGGTTGTCTTTCTAATCAGCGCTTACTTTCATTGGATGCTGATCTGTTGATGTTCTCGCTGAGGGCTTATTACCAGACATGCAAGTTGAGGGTGCATTTGCTACTGGAAGCTGCCTATGAGTTGCCCTTTATGGATAATGCAGCTCTTAATTCAACACTGGGCATAACACGGAATGCTGCTGCCTCATACTTTGGAACATAAGTGCTCTGTGGTTTTCCTTGGAAATGAGTTAAATACTTTACCACCTGCTGAAGTGGAATATTTCCTAGCTTTAATTGTCCCAGATGTAATTGGCGATTTTAAAAATGACATTGACTTTTGAATTCGGTTCTATTGTTGCCACTGCTAATGTTTAAATTGCCCTCTTCAACCCTTGCTCACATTTCTCAACTTATGTGGTACGCTGTGTCTCTGACATTCACAGAAGCAGATCCTTACATGGGCCCTTTTCTTAGAATATCAGTTACTTTATTATAAAACCCTTTGTCCATTCTTTACAGGTTAGAGGAAGATTCCAGCCAGATGACCGTGACTGCATAAGATTGCTGAATATCTTGGCTGCAGCTGCTTGCTTAGACTACCGAATCCCCGGCCTACATGGGAACGGTGTCTTTCTAGACAACAGGCTTATTTGCTCAGGTATGAGGGATGATGTCTTCCTGATGAGGTCACCTGAAGGGCGGATTAAGGTTTAGCACACTGTGCTCTAACATAGTTTAAGTAGGCAATGCATATATATTATTCGTAGTGACAGTATGGTGGGACTGTTTTTGTGTTTCACTCTCCTTGTCACAGTTTTGCTTCTAATGTGTCTTATCCTAGATATTGTAATACATGCCATTTTATCTAAGATGCAGTTACTTCGATAAGCCTTATTGAACAATACTCTGCTTCCTTTTGTTTTTGCCTGTGTGAGACTAATAAACTGAGAGAAAGGGATGAGATCTGATCGACCACGATTCCCCTGAGGAGACCTCTCTGTCATGTGCCCGGTTGCCACAATCATCCCCACTCTCGGGTGGAGATGAGGCATTGTTTGTTAGCCAGAAAACCTGGATTAGGCTGACAGGCGTCACATGGTGTGGATTGTACTCAGTACCCACAATTCAGGTTATCCTGCCGCCCAAATCCAGTAGTCTCATTAGGATAATGAGAACCTATACGACACCACCCTCTGTAAAGGTAGCGCATAGGAAGGCTGCATTTATGCTCATAAACATTCATCTAAGAAGGGGAAGAATTCACCCAAGCATGACATACCTGCATGCAAGTAGGTGTTGGTTCTTGGAGCTTTTATATAGTTAATTTTGTAAGTTGATTTGTTACTTTTCACTGAGTTCCAAGATGTAGTGTGAATTTTGAATTTTAGGACTTCTTTACTACTCTGCTTGTATACTGTACTATTAAAGCAAGCATTGCAAGAGCAAGTAGGTCTAACTTATTGTGATACTGGCTTTCATTCATTGGTGAGTTTTTGGGTGTGTGGAAGGCTGAGTGGGTGAATGCAAAAAATCCCCAATGGGAGGATAAATGGATACATGACTGCAAGGACGAATGTAAGAGTGCATTTATGATGAGTCGCTAAACTCACCAGTCAATAAAGAGATACTTTTAGTTATACATCAGACCTACTGACTTGGACGTTGCGTGTTGGTAGAATGTTAACAAGCATCAGAAAAGCTAATTAGTCTTGCCATTATAAAAAACATACCACTACCACGAATATCAATTTGATAGTAATAGAACAAATGGTTATTCATGACGAATGTATGGGTTAGAAAAAGGTGATAGTGGCATGTGCGTGCACCAGTAAACTCCTGCATATGTCATTAGTAAACAGATAAAAATATTACGAGTGGGTATTTGTAAAGGATGTATATGCTCATAAAGAGGCAAGAGTGGCATTTGCATACACTAGTAAAATAATGTGTGGGAGCTGCTACTTTAGTAAACTCCTGAAATGCAATGTGTTGCACATAAAAAAGGAGAGGAGAAGAATGAGGAAGAGGGGCTTTTTGAGCCTTTTCCCATTCCCTCCTTCTCTCTGTAACTCTTATGTTTCTGGGAATGGACTAGACTTCATAGAATACCCCGATGCCTCACGACACGATTACATGTCCCATGTGACATGGAAGCTCCCAGAGTCAGGACGAGGGAGGCTTTATAAACGGCTGCACTCTGCCCGTACCCTGTACCAGCGGTGAGGAGCAGGCGTGGATAGGTGAGTGGTTTGATATAGTAAGTGGGGGTGCACATCTGATTACGAACCGGAGTGAACTGATCCGTGTTTGTGCCACAATAGCGGGCAGAGACTATGGGCAACAGTAAGAAGGAATGGCTTCTGACATTATGGTGTATGTGTGAGAATTGTTTGACACTTAAGACAAGGGGCATTAAACCAGAGTATGAACTTTAGTTAGCTGAACTGGGTTTGTCCCCACAATGGTGGGCAGAGACTATTGAAAGCAATAATAAGTAGCAGCTTCTGACATTACAGATTATGTGTAGTAGATGTGCGCGAGTTGTTTGACTCTTGAGACTGGGGGCATTAAAACTCTCTAATATCCCCAAGTTAGAGACAAACCAGAATAGAGATAACTTACGCTGGAGTAGATCTGTATGAGGAGATGTTTCTCCGGGGCTAAATAACAGTGACATGGCACATGGTTACATCAAATTCGAAGGTGTGCCTCTCTATCCCACTACTAGGCTGAGGATAATGCTATGCTCACGAGTAATTATATGGTCTCAACTGGATGAGATTCGGAGCGGTTATGAAAAGGGCTGAACACTATGAAGTCTATATACGAATAGCACCCGATTCCTCTACATAGATTATTTTGAGCGCACCTCTGGCAATCAGGGAAACCATGTATTTATTTTACGGTTAACATGTACACCTTTTATTTTACTTTGTTTTGACTCACCAGTGTGTAACTATAAAGGACATCATCCCCCTCCTTGACCAGGAAGCTGGTATCCCCTAAAGTTTAGGGTAAGGGATTTTTTTTCCACTAGAATTTAATTAGGAAGTGTATATCATATATCAGAGTTTTGAGTATTACTGTCATGAGAATAATATTGCACACAGTGCACGCGCCCCATCCTGGGATGTTTTGTGTTTCTTATCACATGTGTTTGCAGTGGAGTGCTGTGTAGTGTCACTTCTATGCCCACATCGTATGAGTTCAGGTCTATTTATCTAGGGAAGGCAGTAACAAAGTGTTTCTTTTTATTTTAATAGGTTATTAGTTGATTTTTTCATCTCAGGTAGTTTTCTTCTTTTAATATCACAGTATTTGGTATAGTGGCTAATAGCAGTGACTGCTGGATCCTTGGCCCTGAGGAATGCCCCAGACCCGTTTGAGCCATCTAATGAGGGCAAAAACGTGTTGGCCTAATTATTGAGATGGTGGGAGTCATACTTCTCAACAACCATCTCTTTAGGTTTTTAATCCTTTCTGCAGTCCCGATGTCATAAAGGTGTCTTACCGGGGAACGGTAAGGTATTCTTAACCTGGATCCTGTCTTTATCCAGTAGTTTTTTATCTTATAATGTGTATAAGGCTTTCTCTTCCATAAGGATGAGAATGTATGATGGAACAACGAATGCTGGAACCATGCATGCCTGAACAACGCGGTCGGAACAACGACTGCATTGTTACCACGAATACCTTTACCACGTATGCCTTTACAAAGATTTTTCATTGTAAAAACATGCCTCGTGAAGGCATGTTTGGGAACATCATGCGTGGTTCTAGCATGCAACACCCACCCACGTGCCATAAGGCCCAGAAGTAATCTACCCCTAATACTAAAACTAGCCCGTCCCCCCACCCTAAAAACAAAACTACCCTGATCCCCCCTACCCCTGTCCCTGAAAACAAAAGTACCCCAACCCCTCTTCCCCCTAAAAACTAAACAACCCTGATCCCCCACCCCCTAAAAACTAAACTACGCCGATCCCCCACCCCCTAAAAACAAAAGTACCCAGATCCCCCACCCCCCAAAAACCAAACTACCCCGATCCCCCACCGCCAAAACCAAATTACCCCACCCCCAAAAACAAAAGTACCCCGACCCCAAAAACCAAACTACCCCGATCCCCCACCCCCAAAAACCAAATTACCCAGATCCCCCACCCGAAACAAAACTTCCCAGACCCTCCACCCCACCCTTAAAAACAGAGCTACCCCAATCCCCCGCCCCTAGAAACCAGAACTACCCCAATCCCCCATCCCTAAAAGCCAGAACTACCCCGATCCCATCACCCCTAAAAAAACAGAACTACCCCAATCCCATCACCCCTTAAAAAACAAACTACCCCGACCCCACCCCCAGCCCTTTACCCACCCCACCCCTAAAAACTACCCCCCAACCCTGCCCCAGCCCCACTTACCTGACTGCGTCCTCTCATGATGCACTCTCCCTTTTTCTTTGCCTTAACCACACGTGCATTGTTCAGCACATGCATGGTTAAGGCAGAGAAAAAGGGGGGAGTTGTTAACACAAGTGTGGTTCTGCTTCCGTTAACATAATTGTTGTTCCAGAGTCATTGTTCCAGACATTTCCCAAGGATGATCTTCCCTTCCCCCTGCACAGGAATTCTGTAAATATCCAAACAGTAGGTAGTCCCATTTATACTGAGGGTGGAATACTGTAACATGTATTCTACCTATAGCTGCCACACTGATTTGTGATAGTTGTTTGTCGTAGGAGGATGGGCGACAGCTTGACCTACTCCTCTCCCTTGTGTGTTAAGAGAAGCTATTGGCTTTGCCAGTGCTTGCTTGCAAAGTATTGTTTGAAATAATCTAAAAGGAGGAACATTTCAAAATACTGGAGAAAAACCAAACATGCCTTAAGGTACATCATAACTGTACACCAAATTCGGGATTTACAATACTTATAAATGGCTTGATTAATTGTTCAAATACTTTTTACTTTGCCAACTGAACAGAAATTAAAAAGAATAAGAAAGTTTAAAGATAGATTTTGTCAAAGTCTAATTTACTTTCCAAAGGACTTGGAAATGAATATGCTCCATGCATTTGGTCCTCTGAAGTGGCCCAGGAGCAGAGTGATGTGCCTCCTGCAGAAGCAAAATCTTTTTTCTGTCATGCTATGTGCACCTTCTGCCCCAAATGCTAGCTGATCGAGTGCATCAGCCAGCCCTTCTCTTAGCCATAAAAACAATTGTGTGCTAAGACCTAACTTTTGTACAATATGTGGACTGCAGGATATTAAACCAAAGAAACCCTTAAAGTCTGCTCTTTAATAATACCCTCACAAATCTATCTTTTGGTGTGCTTTTAAAGACAAGCTAGGAGAAGAGGGTATTTGAGAGGGGGAAGCATTAGATGAAGAAGAGAGCAAAAAACACTTGCACACTTGTGGGGTGCTCAATGAATAAAGAAAAACGTAGTTCCTAAATGTGTGCAGTGGAAAAGTACAAGTCAGCCAATCACAATGGTGGTGAAGAGGACGCACTCCAGGAAAGGGATAAACACAAGAAGTGGCAGGAAAGCAATTGAAGAAGAAGCAGACAAATTGGGAGTGACAATGAAGCCAACCAATGGTAAGCAATGAATGGCCTCCAATCCCACATTAAGTTTTTGGTATGTTCTGCAAGAGGCTTTCAACTACAGACAGCTAAAAGCATTCTGGTAGGTGAGACCTATCATTTATTTTACTTTGAAGAAATGTAGAACACAATCAATTGTCCTGCTTCATGTTGTAAACCATCAGTTTTAATGAGAATAATCGAAGAGGGTGACCGTGACCCTCACCTATATGGCTAGTGAAAATGTTTTGATGCTTGAATGTGTATCTTTTGCAGATCCTTCATCATGCATGCAAAATATGTTAGTGTCCCTGGCATTTGGTGCGTCCCCTCAGGCCATTTTTTTTTTTTTTTTGAGCACCATGGTCACGCTTTTGGACACACTTTCAAATCGGTTAATGGTCCCATGTTGAGCTAATCCCGGGCTTACAGCGAGAAGCACTGTATCGTAAAAATGTAATATGTAGCAACCTGAGTGCTGTATGTTGAAAAAAACAGGATCACTGATAGTTACCCATGTGACATGATGGGGTAGGGTGACCACCTGTCCGTAAATTTCACGGACTGCCCGTAATTTCACCCTTCCGTCCGTTGTCCGTGATGAAAGGCTTAACGGACAGCAGTTGTCCGTAATTTTACCGTTCCACCAAAAGGACAACGGATGGCAGGGCGAAATTATGGGCAGATCAGTTTCCCCGGCTGGATTAAAAGACAGGTAGTCTCCGGTGCTCTGAGGGAGGGAGGGGCAGACACATAAGAAAAAGCCTTCTTGCCAGAGTGTCTCTTTCCCTAAAGAAATACAAATGTGCACAACTGGTAAATCTGCAAAGGCAAAGGGGTTTGAAAACCTACATTGACTTTAATCAAAGGAGTCACTTGAAGCTTTCTGATTAGACTCATGTGGCAGAGAGTGCAGTGGCATTGAGTGGAGTAGTGTAGAATGGTGCAGTGTAGAGTATAGTGCTGTAGAGTGCAGTTGAGTGGCGTGATGCAGAGTGGAGTGGCATAGAGTGCAGTGGAGTAGATTTACATACAATAGGGTGGTAGAGAGTGCAGAGTGATGCAGTGTCAGAGTGCAGAGCAGACTTGTGACATAGAATGCAGTGACGTAGAGTGGTGCCGAGTGGAGTATTTTAGAGTGGTGCAGTGCAGAGTATAGCGCCTAGAGTGCAGTGGCGTAGAGTGCAGTGATGCATAGTGCAGTGGCACAGTAGTACAGAGTAGAGTGGTGTAGAGTAGAGTGCAGTGTTGCAGAGTAGAGTGTCAGTGTGGTGGTGTAGAGTGGTACAGAGAACAGTGGCATAGAGTACAATGGTGCAGAGTAAAGGGCAGTGGCATACAGTGCAGTTGTTTACAGTGCATTGGCGTAGAGTGCAGTGGCATAGAGTGGCATGGGGCAGAGTACAGTGGAATAAAGTGTATTGGTGCAGAATGTAGTAGTACAGAGTAGAGTGGTGTAGAGTATAGTGGAAGCCAGTGTTGCAGAGTAGAGTGTCAGCATGCAGCGGTGTGGAGTACATTGAACTTAAGTAGTGGTCAGAGTGGCATAGAGTGCAGTGGCATAGAATAGATTGTTTCAGAGTAGAGTGCAGTTGCATAGAGTGGAGAGGTGCAGCATAGAGTGCAGTGGCATAAAATGCAATGGCACAGAGTGCAGTGGCTTAAAGTAGATTGTTTCACAGTAGAGTGAAGTGGCTTAGAGTGGAGAGGTAGTGGGTAGAGTGGAGTTGCATAGAGTGGCATATAGTGTGATGGCACAGAGTAAAGTGGTGTAGAGTGCTGTGGCATAGAGTGCAGAGTAAATTAGAGTGACATGCAGTGTATTGATGTAGAGTGCAGGGGCATAGAGTTAGGTGTTACAGAGTAAAGTGCACTAGCATAGAGTGTATTAGCTTAGAGTGAAGTGGCGTACAGTGCAGTGCAGAGTGGTATAGAGTTGAGCTGTGCGGACTAGATTGGTGTGGACTAGACTGGAGTGGTATAGCGTGCAGAGGCGCAGAGCGCAGTGGTGTAGAGAGGTGTGAAGTGCATTGGCATAGAGTAGAGTGGTGCAGAGTAGAGGTACAGTGTGAAGTAGCATAGAGTGCAGTGGCATAATGTGGAGTGGTTCTGAATGGAGAAGAGTGCAGTGCAGTGGCATGGAGTGGTGTAAAGTGGAGTGATACAAAGTAGGGTTCAGTGGTGTGGAATGGTGCTGAGAAGAGTGGAGTATGCATGGTGTGGTAACAGACTGCCATTACAGACAACACATTTTTGATTGAAATGACCATTGATGTGTGGAAATTGCATCCCCTAACCCAATGATTTCTTTTAATCATATAAAGGTATTTGTTTACAGCACAGTTCAGAATTAACAAAATGTGCTTCATTTGTACCCCTAATTCTGATATATTCTGATGTTTATTTAAATGTTGTCACGTGATAGAAGAAAACTCTTTCCTAACCCCAGTATCCAGCAAGATTGTCGCACAAATCCTCTCACTTTGAAGTCAGAGAAAGAAAAGTAAACACTAAATTCCCACTGAAGACAGAGCCTGACATTTGACTTTGTTCTTTGAATGCACAGCAAATGTGATGAGATAAGAACAAGATTTACAGGCCTGTTTACAGAAAGGAGCACTCGGAAGGATACTGTAAATAGGGTTTGGGCAAGAGAACGGACGAACTCAAGCTGCATAGCCTAAAACAAATAAAGCCAACAAATTGAAAGGAACAAAATGTGAGTTACAAACCACAAGGCCAATGGCAAGCAACAGGCAGAATGCATTCCCAAGGAAGCACTATGAATGTCGCGTGGAATATTTTGTGGGGAAAGTCTAGTATTTTAGTCCAGCCCGCATCTTGCAGAGGTTTGGCCACATCAATCACCCAGGTAGTATGATGAGAAGACCTGGAGTGGTTTCCATGTTGCAGGAAAGGGCTGTACACCCATTCTATCAGTTTGCCACCAGTTACTATGGTGTAGAGCTTCTGGCACACCTCTTGTAGGATTAGTGCTAGGTGGCAGACATGAAATAGGGCATTTAATGATTATTTAAGGTAGTTGTAAGTAAGGAGTTGACTGGTGTGAAGATGGTAGTTTGCCACAAGGGTTTGGAAATTTAGTAGCTCGCCATCCAGAAACAAATCCCCCAATTTTAAGACACCTGCCGCATGCCACTGATGGAGCTGCTCTGAGCACAGCCATCCTGTGAGTGTGGGAAGGCTTAGCAAACCTAGTGCAGGAGCACAGGTTTTTTTTTGTGTCAGTGAGTTTACAAGTTCTAGCAAGGCAAGAGAAAGCTGTGCATCACAACCCTGGATGGTGATCCGTAGAATGGTCAGTAGGAAACAATGAGCAGTGCATTAAGCCTTCCTTAAAAGTCTTTACTGATGAATCCCATCTCCTGCAGGGACGTGGGCAGAAAGCCAGCAAGCAACCCAATGAACCCGTGCAGCCGAATAATAGCATTTTAGGTCCAGAAGACCTAATCCACCCCGGTCACAGGTAGCTTTAGAGTGGAAAGGGCTACTCATCGGCACTGCACAGACCAAATCTGGCGTGTGGCATGTCTGAAGAAGGAATGAAGGACAAGCAGGGAAAGGTTTTCAAAATAACACTATCATTGGGGTAGCACACCATCTTCACTAGTGCCATGTGGCCCACTACAGAAAGCAGAAGAGAAGACCAAAAAGCAAACTGGGCTTGGAGGAACTGTGATGCTCTGCTGAGATTTCCATCCTGCAAACCATTGGGAGAATGGTAGATAATAATCACTAGGTATCAAAAGGTAACTGGTTCCCAGTTCAATCTGAGATCTAATTGTGTATAAAGGGAAAGTAGTGCCATATGTTAAAGAAACACTAATTACATTTTAACATTTTTACATTTTGTTTGTGCAATTTACATCCCAAATATTTTGGAGATTCTATGTGTACTTGGCAATTAGGAATAACCCAGATCACAAGTTTGGCTTTTGCTCAATTTCAAAACCATTTAAAGACATGGACAAAGTGGGCAATTGCCTTGTACAACCTTGAAAGTGGTCTGGACCCTGCTCACCCTTCACAAGCATGAACAGTGGACCATTGCACCAGAAGAGTTTGCCAAGGTGGATAGGTGTTGCTTGTTCATCCACTTGACAGTGCCTCTTCTGTTTCTCTCCTGTGTGCAGAGAGAACTCCCCAGGTACCCCATACCCTGCAATAGTCTTGGTGGACCCATCTTGTCTGATTTTAGGAATTGGCCCACCTTGTTCTGTTTCTTGTTCATCCAGTTCTTAGCAACAACCCTTTGAATCACTTGCCGTGGATCTCCCATTTGATCTCGATTTCATTCTCCTCTTTTATTATCTTTGATTGGTAGTCTGGGCTCTCATTTCTGAGATAAATGTAAAGCCCCAGACCTACACTCTAGTGCTGTGAGACTACAGACTAGTTGTGGGTACCTCACATCCTGACATTAGGTGTGAGACGGTCGCCAACACCATCTGCCCTGCCTCATTACATTATTTTTAGGATGAAAATCCATGGGTAGTTGGGGTGAGCCAGATGTTTTTGTTCAATTTGTTCAAACTAGCATAAGGTTAATTACCTTAATGTTTCCCCAACTGTTTGCCATTGGTTTTTTAATGTTCAGCAACATAATCAAAATGTTTCGGTTACTTTCTCTTCAAGAAAGATTGGGTAGATTTGGGTAGGGGTGATGGCCTTGACACAGTGCTGAAGGGCGTTATTTACTACTGAACAAGGACATAATGTGACAACTGAATGTAACATACCAGGCAGCAATCACAAAAAGCCCACAGTGAATAAATAGTGCTATGTTAAAAAAAAGAGCAAAAAAAAAAGGCACTGACAACATAGTGAGGCATAGCCTCTCTTGAGTGTGTCTGTAAAACTGATGTTTGTTCTTGAATTTTTGTCCTGAATTTTGACCCTTTGTCCTGAATTGCTTACAGGCCTGTCCAGAAATTGCCTCAATGCCAGGTGGTCACCCTAGGATGGGGTCAGATGAGAGTTGTGCATTGAGAAAGAAAGGTCAACCACACCATTATAATCTAAAATACCTCTCCCAAATGTGTGTAAGATGATGAATTAATTTCGTCTTGCCCTTTAAGGAGCAGTAGGTTCGTTTCCACGGCTGCTTTGGTCGAGTTCTAGCACATTAGTCCCTGTAAATGGAGGAAATTCTGTGTCCACGTCGGTTTGCGTGCGCACTTGTACTTTACCGAGTAAGACGAGGCTGATATCAAACACCTGTGCTAGGGACCAAGTGTCGAGGACGACGCGTTTGGGTTGGGGCGGAGCTTCTGATCACACACCTGCGCTATGTTAGTTCTGTGAAGTAAGAGCTCGGCCTATTACGTTTGCAAAGCAGACTAGTACATCTGATTGTGTTAGTGCTTGGGGGATGCCTTGCTGTTTTCGTGCTACTACCGCGGGGCACTTAACTTTCGGTAAGTGTTTACAATTACCAGCATAAAAATACCGGTCTATGTGTTAAATACGGGTCGGTTGGGCTACAGTTAACTCCTGTGTTTTTTGTCTGTGCATTGTGGGACTTGTAGTCCATTGCACAGTTATGACTGACAAAACGTCCCAGAATGCAAAGTTAAAAAGTGAACCGGAAAAGCTACTCGGGCATGGAGCTGAGAACACTGAGAGACTGGCATTTCCTCTGTAGGTTGCAGGCTATCGGGCCTCTTTCGAGGGAGAATTAATTGGCTGCCATAGTGTACCGTTCTTGTCACAGAACACCCCTCCCCCGGGAGTATCAATGTTTCTCATTTATCTCATCTGGGTGGTCTATTCACCGGCCTTGTGTGCATCTGACCACCTCGACGAAGTGGCTCTCTATGTAACTTTCTCATTATACATTTGCCCATAAAGAGTGACGTAAATGAGACTGTCGCAATCGTCACTATCTATTTAAAATGGCACGCCAAAGATAAAGGATTCAAAATAAAAATAGCCTGTTTAATTGCGTCTCACACGACTATAGTGAAACGCCGATGAACACTGGGGAGATGCGCATGGTACAGGTTGATTCTCCTGTCTGCGATCTGTATTTCAATGGTCAGTGAAAATTCACGAAGGTCTACTTAAATGTTTTTATTGGAATGCAATGCGTTTCGTTTGTTGGTGAATAGTCTTGCAAAGCCTGATACTAGTTCGTTTCTTTCAGCTACATTTCAAAAGTTGATGTGGACCTCCTAGAGTATTTAATTTGGGCGGAGGGTGATAAAACATGATTTGTGGTTGTGGAGGAAGGGAGCCATTGATGTTAGAAGGGTGGACTCCTGAGTCACAGCGTGACAGGCACCTCGGAGTTACTGATGGGGCAAAAAAAGTTGGGGCATCTAGGCACCAAGTAATGCAAACAGGGTTGAACATAAAAAGGCGCTTACTGGGGCACAGGTGGGAGCAGTGTAAGGGTGTTTGGTTAGTCGGAGCTGAGGGACTCAGAGATGCAGATGTGTGGCTTCAGAAGCTGAAGGATGGGTTACCAGGCCGCACTTAAAGGAAGTGTTTGGTGTTCAGGGGCAGAAGTTAGGGAACTTTGGGCTGTGAAAAAGGGGCACTCGGAGAATGCAGTTCGTGGTAGGTCCATGCTGGGGGCCATTTGGTAATAACCGGAGAAACAGCCAGTACCATATGTCACTTGGGAAAGGCAATTTGCGGCAGAGGTCATGGAGAGCTAGAAGCTGGGTAAGTGTGAGAAAGCACGTGGAACGGGAAAAATGAAAGGGGTTGGGGGTGGTTAGCTTCAAATAATGTTTTATTAAAGAAGCGGAGACCTCGGGGTTCAGGAAAAACAGGTAGATCTCACGATCAGCCAGCTCTCACCACGGATGTCTCAAACCAACTCTCACAGATAACAAACCTCTGTGGGTAAACTATCGCCGGATGTGGAGTGCAACAGAGAAGGAAACAAGTAAATGGCACGCGCAGGAACGAGCAGAGCGGGAGCAGCGTTGCTCCTGCCCACCACGCAATATTAAACAGTGAAAACACCCTTACATCATTTCCCCATTCCCTTGTAAATTAGCAAACAAAACTGCAATTCATAAATAAAAACATGAATGAACAGAAAAATCCTGACTGAACAGGCGTGGAAATCTTTCAAGTGGTCTTAGAAGTGGTAGGTGGTATGGTTTCTAATACAGCACAATTGTTCAAATCAGTCGAATTGTCATTTGGACTGGGCTCGGAATAATCAGCTAAACTGGCTGAATTCTAGCTAACCCTTGAAGTGCCAGGCAACAAAAAAAATGTGTGGATACATTTTATACCTGAGAGACTGACCTCTGAGATGTGAGCCAACATGAAATGCCAAGTGTAGCCCCGGGGTCACTCGCCACGTCAATAATCAACTTTTGCAGACACAATTTACTTTGCATGTAGTGGAGTGAGCTTGACTAAGCTACTTCCACCCGCCACCCTTTACCAGGAATTAAAACGGAACCTTTTTGATAACCTCACGACATGTATAGGGCAATGCATTTAGATTCTCTTTTTTTCACTCTACTGGGTTTCCATAGGAGAACCCAATTACCAATTGGCAAGTCCACAACTCTCACACAATGTTTCGTAACAATATTTTCCTTCATAACACTTGTTGCTGAACAACCTTGTTCACGACAAGATACTTCGACTGCTGAATTGAACCAATGGCACTTTTATTAAGGTCCATAATCCAATCAGGACAGACCTTTGATCTGGGACTACTTTTACGTAGGAGTTTGAACGATCAAATGGCTGTGGTGCTATGTGGGGTGATCAACTAAGACCACATTTTCTACCTCAAACATTTTTACTGTCACAATCTATAGCCAGCACTGTTTGTACGCCCTCTTTAAGGAACCTGTTCATTCTCTCCACTAAGCCATTAAAAGTGGGCGAATATAAAGTGACTCTAAGATGCTGAATATGCTGGGGGTTGATAAAATTCCTAATTTGCAGGGTTGTTAAATGGGTTCCATTTTCAGTACCTGGTACCCTGGAAGCACCATCAATTCAAAAAACACTTTCCCCCAAAACCTTGTGTGAGAAAGTTTCCTTGTTGGCATATTTATCCCCCCCCCCCCCCCCCCCCCACACACACACACGTTTTGCCTGATATTGATGCCAACTCTGAGAGTGTGCTGGGTTTCTGCTAACCAGGACCCAGTACCAGTGTTGTTTCCCCCAATCTGTACCATTGTTTCCACAATTGGCACACCCATTGCCCACAGTTAAGTCCCTTGTAAAGGTACCCATAGTACCAAGGGCTCTGTGGCCAGGGAAGGTCCCCAAGGGCTGCAGCATGTATTATGCCACCCTGGGGGACCCCTCACCAACCACATGCACACTGCCTTTGCAGCTTGTTTGTGCTGGTGGGGAGAAAAAGGCAAAGTCGACATGGTACCCCTCTCAGGGTGCCATGCCCACAAACCACGCCTGTGGCATAGGTAAGTCACCCCTCTGGCAGGCCTTACAGTACTAATGCAGGGTGCACTATTCCACAGGTGAGGGCATAGCTGCATGAGCAATATGCCCCTACAGTGTCTAAGTCCAATCCTAGACATTGTAAGTGCAGTGTAGCCATACTGAGTACATGGTCTGGGAGTGTGTCACTATGAACTCCACAGCTCCATATTGGCTCCACTGAATACTGGGAAATTTGGTATAAAACTACTCATCACAATAAACCCACACTGATGCCAGTGTGGGATTTATTGAAAAATGCACCCAGAGGGCATCTTAGAGATGCCCCCTGTATGTTAGTCAAACTGCTAGTGCAGGACTGACCAGTCTGTGACAGCCTGCCACTTTCAGACAAGTTTCTGACAGTATGGAATGAGAGCCTTTGTGCTCTCGGTGGCCAGAAACAAAGCCTGTCCTGGGCGGAGGTGTGCCACCCTTCCGCCCTACAGAAACTGTAACATCTGGCAGTGAGCCTCAAAGGCTCAAGCCTCTTGTTACAGTGCCCAAAGGCACTCTAGCTAGTGGAGTTGCCCGCCTGCCGGACAAAGCCCCACTTTTGGTGGCATGTCCAGGGGACAATTAGGGAAAACAGGGAGGAATAACCCCCCCACCCCCACTAGAACCACGCCTAAGGTGCCCAGAACTGAGGCGACCCCCTCCCTGCAGAATCCTCCATCTTAGTTTGGAGGACAAGGATCAATGGGGTTAGGTTTGTGTACCCCCTCCCCAAAGGCAGTGGACACAAGCAGGGTGTAGCTACCTTCAGGGACAGTAGCCATTGGCTACTGCCCTCTGCCCCATGTAACGCCCCTAAATCCAGGATTTAAGGGCTCCCTGAACCTAGATCGTCAGATTCCTGGTGACCTCATAAGAAGGAGGATTGCTAAGCTGAAACCCCAGCAGAGAAGGAGGAAGACAAAAACTAACTTCGCCCCTGCCCTACCGGCCTGTCTCCTGCTTCAGAGAACCTGCAAAAAGAAAGCAACCCATCCTGCGGGTCCAGCGACTTCTGCCAAACCTCCAGAGGACTGCCTCGTTCACTGAGGACCAAGAACTCCTGTGGACAACGGCCCTGTCCAAGAAGAAACTACACCTAAAGGACTCCAGAGCCTCCCTGGATCCATGAGTCCTGACCACTCTGCACCTGACTCATGCGGCTCGTGTCCAGGTGGCCCAACTGACTAGAGAGGATCCCCAGGCAATTCCGAGCAAGTGCCCACCCTGGGATGACCCCTCCTGTCCCCCCACAATGATGCCTGCAGTGTGAATCGAGAGGACCCCTCTCACCTCAAAAGCTGTGGATGAAGATACATATCGCCTAAAGGTCCACTGCACCCGCAGCCCCCTGGCCTCGGGGAACCTGACCTCCATTGCAGCAATGTTCAGCAGGTGCCCCTCCAACTTGTCCAGCCTGTGGTTTTCCGAAACCGACCCCCTGGACCCAGCCTGCAGCAGCCAAGTGACCCCCAGGGTCCCCTCATAAGAAACCATTGGGAGCCCAACACTCTGTTTGCACCCTGCACCCAGCCATCCCTATGCTGCTGAGGGTGTGTGTTTGGTGCTTACCTGTGGTCACTGCCTGGTGCTCCACTAAACCCCACAGGTCTTCGCTCCAAAGACGCAGGTACTTACCTGCCAGCAAATCTGAAACAGAGTGCCCCCAGTGTCCTTAGGAGCCCATGTTAAATTTGCCTCAGCTTTGACCTCTGCAGCCGGTCGGCCCCCTATTGCTGGTAGTGGGTGTTTGGGGTAAACTTGAAGCCCAACCTCTGGACTTACTAACCACTGGAGACTGGAACTGTAAGTCGAGTACTTACCTGTAAATCATACTAACACATCTCTCCCCTTCACCCCCCCCCCCCAACCAAGAACTGTTTCTGAAAATTGCACTGTCAACTTTTAAAACAGATTATTGACATTTATTCTTAAACTGTATAACTTACTGATTCCAAACAGCCATATTGATTCATATCTGAAATATGTATTTATTGATGTACTTACCTGCAACTTGAATCTTCTGGTTCTAGAAATAAATTAAGAAAATATATTTTTTTCTATATAAAAACCATTGGTCTGCAGTTAAGTCATTGAGTGTGTGCTTCTTCTATTGTCTGTGTGTACAAAAATGCTTTGCACTACCCTCTGATTAGCCTAACTGCTCGACCACACTACCACAAAAGAGAGCATTAGTATTATCTACTTAGCCTCTGTTAAGCCTCTGGGGAACCCCTGGACTCTGTGCACACTATATCTCATTTTGATATAGTATATACAGAGCCAGCTTCCTATACCTTGACAGCTTCAGTATTAGGAACAGATGTAAACTCAAAGTACGGCCACTTAAAATAGTAGTTAACAAGTACAAGCATGTACTTTTTCTCTGTTGGTAGAAGTTTATATGGACTGACCAAATCCAAAGCTACTTTAGCACATATATCATCTGGTAAAGGGACCATAGGAAGTGTTGTTTCATGGGTCTTCCAATGTTTGTCGGATAGTAAGCAAGTACTTTGCTTATCAATAAACTTGGAGACCTGAGTTTCCGTAGAAGGCTACTAGTAGGATTGTTTCTAGTCTTTACAAGTATCATTAACACATAGATCACCAGAATGCATCTCTTTTACCAAAATCTCTCTTACAGCAAAGGGAGGGACAAATTCATGATGTAGTTATACACCTTTTCAACTGACCACTCGCCAGTAATTTGAACAAAGGCTTTAAGCCAGGCGCCTCATTCCTCTCCTTTGGCCAGCCCATCTTCATGAAACTAAACACAGATTAAAGAATCGGACCATCTTTTCGTTGCTTCCTACCATTGCTGAGGAGTAATTATGCCTTTGTTATCTAAAATGCCCTCCACAAGAGCCACAACAGATTCTCATTATCCAAAGTTTCTATACTGTCCTCCACATATACTCTGGATAAACAATCAGCCCTAAAATTCTTTAACAAGGTCTATACTTGATAGTGAAACTGAATTCTTGAAGCTGTGACAGCAGTTTGACCAACTGCGAGGAAGCTTTCCCAAGTTCCATTGCTATTAAACATGTACAGTAAGAATTTGTGATCCGTAGAAAGATTGAAATGTGAGCCCCATAGGAAGGTTTGCCATTTTTCCGAGCCCAGCAACATGCCAATGTTCCTCATGGTACTATAACTAGATTCAGATTATTTTAAAGATTGGGAAACAAAGGCAACAGTATGATCTTTATCTTGTACAGTTTGGGATAAAACAGCCCCTAACCCAATCTGACTGGCATCAACAGTCAAAGGACACTGTTCATCTGAAACAAATTGTAACAAGGCAGGTACAGAAACTGTATGAGCTGCTTGACTTTCAAAAAAGATTAATTGACTGAGTCAGTCTAAATGTATTTTTTACCCTTCTTGAGTTGATTGTGTAAAGGCTGTACAATAAATGTATACCCCTGCACAAAGGTTAAGTGAAATTCAATTAGCCCTAAAAAGAGCAGAGTGTCTTTATTTTTGGGTGGTTGCATCAGTGTCTTGAATGGCTTTGATAAGGGAAGATTTTGGGATGTACATTGGGACTAGTGAGGATGAAGTCTGTACCCTACTGATTATGGAACAAAGTGTCAGATGTTATGGTGATGGGTTCACCAGAGTCAGCCATCATATTTATTGTGAGTGCTGGACTGTGTGTGACTTTACACCAAGGACTTTTGACTTTGGTGGACAAGTCAGTGACCACGTCTAAGGTGAAAACCATACAAGACAGGGATACAGAACAGAGATTCTGGCCCACATCGACACTTTGACATGAATTCTGCCACTTTTGCGAACACTGTGAAAGTGCCCCACTTTTTTGCACTATTTATAGTGTTTGCCTTATGCACAGTAGTTGTGATTGTTACTTACGTGACTCTTAGACTCACACCTGAAACATATTGATCCTGCGTGGTCCATTTGTGTACCCCCTTTTCCATAACAGTAACCGCATCACCAGTATCCCAATGAAGAGGAACCAATAGTAAGTGGACCAGATGAGCCAACGCCTTGTTCTCGAGAAATGAGCCGGCTAGAGAGAATGGAGCATTCAATGCTACTACAGCTATTTTCACTTCTGTTAAGGTGGGATATCTGCAGCTCAAAAGTCTTTCTTACATTTATCTTTGTTTTTAGAACAGCAGCTGTAGACAAATTCATCCCTGATATGTGGGGAACAAAGCACAAAAGTTACATGTAGATGCTCACAGTCCTCCTTATTTGAACAATGTTTGTTACTCTACAGTGCTCCACTGCAGGAACTTAATAATTATAAATGGTGCTCGCTTTAGAACAAGGAAGCCTACATTGATAAACACGTTTAATGTGTTATTAGTACACCGTAGAATCTAGTTGTTATGTAGAGAATCCAGGATACCAGCGTGTTGTATAGATAAGAAGTTTATTCTGTTTAAGAGGTCCCATCCACTTCATCCAACTGCCAGACTATTCTGCTATCTCTGCCCATAACATTCCATGATGACAAAGCCATGTTCTAATCTAAAACACAGGTTCTACACTTAGCTAGTGCCTACATACCTATTGATGAATACTACACACAATGAATACTACACATACCTCTTGCTTGGAGCCCAGGATTCCTTTGGTACGCATTGGCTTAAAAGAATCACAAAATGATCAATTAGCACCACCATATGTCTCTGAGCTATAATGTCCTCCATCAGGTGTGGTTCCCTTTCCCAAAATGACTAACCTGGGATGTTGGTCCCAACTCCCAGCTAACGGTTGGCTTTTCCTGGTGCCTGTGGTGTGCACATCAGCAGTGCGTCTATGTATATAGTGGGCAGGTGTTCCTTGTGCCCCCGGGACAGAATCACACACTCTTAAAAATGCATCTATTTTGTTTCAGCTTAAAATCAAATGCCCACACAATGAAGACTGGCACCATAATTTATTGCTGAGACACCCCAGTCTAAAGGACAATCCTGATTAGTGTCTATCAGATCTGAAACTAAAAAGCCCAATCCATACTAATGTATACAGACACAAAGGGTCAATCTGAAAGGCCAGGGACAGTTCTTAATTTGTAAATAAAAAGGAGCCCAAAGCTCTCCTCTGATTTACACAGCTGTTGCTATTCAATGTGCAAGCCCAGAATATTGAGGCAGCATAATCCTGAAACCATCTCAGGCCTCTTTAATCCATTTACATCCACTCCCTGCCCCTTCAGCTCACTCTTGCAGCATTCTGCTTTCTCCCTTTGTGTTGCTTTTTCTTTTTTAATCTCTTCCGTCTTTCTGATATGTGTCTTTTGCTCGCAGTAAATGCTTGAGGCAGAACAATAAGTGCCGCCCCTCAAAAATACGTGTCGTGTGGTCTCAAATTAAACCCTGGCCAGACTAAAGAATTGTGGACACCTGGCTAGCGGGTCACTTGGGTAGTATTTCTCCTTTCACCTTTCTACAGGCACATATGGGTAGAAATAGTTAGTCAGGAGCCCTGTACTTGGAACTTGAGGCACTAAACTGCATGTTTGGTGCGATCTGCTCCTTGTTGCCATTGGAATCAAAGGCATTAGAGTCCATATGGAGTGGTGGTGACCAGGCACTCCATAGGGGATCATCAGCCAGTGGCTCTGGGCAATGTACTGTCCGCCTGTGCAACGTTTGGGCTTTCCTCCTGGGGTCACGTCCCAGACTATGGTACTCTAGGAGAAGCGAAAGCCACCCTCCCTCTAATTAGTGGCAGACTAATCAAACGGACTCATTCTTCCAAAACAGTCTCTGGCCCTGACCAACCAATAACAGTAACACTTCTTAGAACTTGATAATCCGGCCTTTTTAGGCGCTTTCCAATTGCTAATGGGATTCATGACCCCAACCCTCCTAGATTGGGCCAGAGCGACGTCAACAATGGGGACCAACGGGAGTCCACCACACAGGGATCTCTGCTCGTCCGATGGCGCCTGATTTAGCACAGCTGACATGCGTCTATTCTCTCACTAAGTGAAATTTGGATTGCAATACACTGTTGGCACTTGTCATTAATGTGGTTAAACTACCTCAAATGGCGTTGCTTTTTAACATCAAAGAATCTTATGATCTTAATTCAGCACAAAAGATAAAGTAGCTAGTAAAGTGTTTTTATTGATGGTGAAAGAAGTTACTTTTAAAAAGTGTGGAAATCTTTGTCCTGCTCGTTAGTTCGATTTTACAACTATTAACTCTTGCGAAATATGAAAAGGGATAGATTTTAAGCCATTAAATTAACTTCCTGAAAAATGTGTATCATTATTGTTCAATGAACTTTATACCTGAGTGTGTTTTTTATGTTCCTTTACCTCTTAAATAAGAGATGGTTTATTGCATGTAGTATCACTACATATGACTTATATGATTTCAAAACAATCTGCCGTTCACACATTTAGAAATTTTACCATGTATTTTAATGGCATGTTTATGACCTCGTTTCTACGTATGTGTGAAATAAAAATGTCTAGTAAAAAACATTCAAGGATGTTGGATGAAATCATATGGGTCACAATCATTTTTCAAGGCTATTTGCAATTATCAGCCATTTTTACCACACGAGACCCACACGTGGTGCATTGTTGAAAGACGAGATGCTGCCAAGGAAGATGTTATGTGTTGTGTTGTACTAGCATGTATCTTCTCCATGCATCTTGTTTTTTTTAGAGGACACCACGAGATGGTGTCGGTGAATATTATCTCATTACTCCCTCATAGTTTGTGGCCTTGTGCTTTGTTCCCTTGCGTGGTTCGGTGATGTTACCTCGTGCATCTGGTGAGGTGGGGGATCATTAACAGCCAGGCAGAGGAGACGCCATTGCCATCGCCTTTTACAATAAAGGCTTGTGCTGTTTACGCCGAGTCTCTGCTTTCCATATCTTACTTATAATTTTCTGTCTTTCAGTACACGTGCACTGACCATGGGAGATTCGGAGACCCTGACAGAAGTGCCTGCCACATTGAAGCGCCTGGCAAAATACATTGTACGAGGCTTCTACGGGCTGGAGCATGCACTAACTCTGGACGTGCTCATACGGTATCCATGTGTGAAAGAGGAAGACATAGGCACGCTCCTCCAGTTTGATAAGAAACAGCTGAGAACCGTCATCAACACACTGAAGGCAGATAAGTTCATCAAGTGTCGGATGCGTGTGGAAACTGGGGCAAATGGGAAGAGCACAAGACACAATTACTATTACATCAATTACAAAGTCCTGGTGGATGTGGTAAAGTACAAACTTGATCATGTCCGCCGTAAGATAGAATCTGATGAAAGGGATTCCACCACAAGAGCTTCCTTCAAGTGTCCCTCCTGCCTCAAGACCTACTCCGACCTGGAGGTAAATCAGCTGTTTGATCCTTTCACGGGTAGGTGACATTATTACATTGCTAACGCGTCCCTCTATGATAATTTATGACACATCAGGACTCGTTTTAGGCAAATGAATATATTGACCCAGTTGAGAGACACCTTAGGACGAGATAGCTAATCAATATGTCAATCAATACGTCAATAATGTCATCAATATTTATCACAACAATGCATTTCACTTTAGTCAAAGACCTTAATCAACTCAAGTCTCTACCATGATCTTGCAGTCATGAATAATCACACCAGTTTAGTAGAATTTTCTGAAGTTTGTTCCCTATTTGTTTACAATTCTAAAAGCAAGTGTGTTAATCTCAAAACCAGAACACTCAATAACATTGTCATAATTTCGCAACTCGAATAAGACTTCATCAGAGCAAGAAACGCAATTATTAGAACATAACACAGCGTCAACATAGGTTGATTTCAGCAGAGTGTCATCCACGCGTCAGTTCAACAAAGCATAGACTCAGTCATTTGTCTATTTGGGTCTGTGTAGTGAACCCCTGTCCTAACCACTGATTAGCATTAGCATGTTGGGCTTTATGTAAAACAAATTAGAACACCAATTTGGAAAACATCTAACTATGGTCTCTGTCAAAAGTAAGCAGTTGGTACCTAGGAAGGAAAAGCAAACCGACAAATCACAATTTCATTGTCATAGTTACCCTCCAAGGTTTGGGTCAGCACTCAGGTTCAGTCTTCGTCTTCAGGACATCAGTTGATTCGCCATCAGTCAAAACTCAGCTCCCAGGGAAAAAGGGCACTTTCCTCATAAGGAAGTAAAGTGTAAAATGGGCAATCTAAGGAAAAGGATGGTTTGAGTAAAACCAATAAGTCACCAAACAGAGTGACAAAGTCTCTAGATCAAATCAACAGCATTTCCCTAACCAATCTCTAATGGCTCCCTGTCGTGGGTTTTTATCCTTTTTTCGTTGTACATTCCCATAAAAATTAATTGGATGGATGTTGCACACCACTATATTTAGCCAATAAGAAACGGATTATGTCATAGAATCTTTCACCCCACATTAGTTCACAAACATTTTATTGGTCCATATGATTGACGTCTTCAGAGGTAGCACGTCTGGTATGATTTCATCCTTCTGTAATTCATTGTACATCCTTTGGTCAGTAGCTCCATTGTCTGTACCGGTTTGAGCGACCTTGTACATTACATTAATCTACACTGTTGAATTTTAGCTAACCCTTTTCTACAAGCAATATGAATGTCATGAGAATGGATCTACTATGGTTGCATTCAGCTTCTAGTTTGAAGAAAACAAGGGGTCATGTCCTTTTGCGAGTCAGCACATTGCACATTAGGAAAAATACTTTTAATATGAGAGCCAGGCAACTAAGCTTCAGGTCCTGCTAACTTAAGGCCTACAAGGTTTATTAACAAAACCACAATAACATAATCAATAATTAGAATAAAACTATTAACTACAATAATTCATAAACATTAGTCGTTTTCATTAGTCCAGGTATACATTGACGGCCACTCCCCGTGGTCACATTTCAGATACACGTTTAAGCAAAACCTACTGATACAGTTTCTATGCAGCATTATTGCACACTATTTCATAAACATCTCATGTTAATATAGATTATATAAGCTAAGCTCTCTCAGTCCCTCCTCTGATGACGATCGTCATCACACAAACCTTTCACTTTTAATTTTTCACCTTGCGCATAATGCGCTTTTCAACATCTTGACCTTTGTGTGAACTCTCCCAAATTTAATTGAACATTTTCTCCCTTTCATTTTCTTTGTTTCTTTTACTTCACTTTGTCCAATTTCTTTTAATTCTGTCATTAATTTTGCATGCTCCCCATAAACCCAATAAACAGATCAGAACAATTAATAGACCCCCTAGTATTTTTGCAAGAACCCCGTTCCAAATGTTGCTAAACCAGCTCCCTACTCTGGCAATTCCTTTTCCAACTTTCTCCCACACTCCAGGTTCCTTCAATTCCTTCAAATCTGCACTATCTCTTGTTAGGTTAGTAAGCATACCTCTAGTCTTCTTGCTATTATCAGGAATAAATGAGCAGCAATGATGCTCGTTAAGCATCTTACAGACTCCTCCACTCTTTGCTAAAAGAATGTTGAAAGCAAGCCGATTTTGAAGTCATAACTCTTTCCGCAGCAAGTTCAGTATCCATCAGGAGTATGGCTCCTGTAAAATTTGTCAGCATGTTATCCACAATAGTAGACAACTTTCGAATCTTTATGGAGTTTAAAATAACCCCTACTGAAGGGATTATGGATCCAAATATGTCACCAACGACAGCAGCCGCTGTCTCTCTTTTGTCTTGCATGTTGTAATTCAGACATTTTAGGTATTTGTTTTAAGTCATCAATCTGGTAAATCTTTAGGAAAACTATTCCCAAATAACATGTCCCATACCATCCCTTAGGGGGACGGTAATAAGCATTAAGCCCACAGATATAATAGATCCCAGGGATCGCTGGATCCTGTCCATTTAACAAGAATGTCCATTTACTCTGAAACAAAAACACATGCCTGCATTCACTCGTTCCCACAAATAAGGTGTCTTGCTCAGATTTTGGCCTAAATATACAAAGCCTGCCTACATGTAATGCATCTATAGCTAATTTGCCTTGTGTGTCTATTGCGGTGTAAGCATAATCATTTGCATATGTGCGTTTCTCGAGCCCCTTTTTATAGTCTCTCTTTCAATGCTTTGCGTCTATCATCAGTGTGATCTAAAAAGCTTTTCTCTACAGGCGTTAATAAGCAGGTCAGATTGTTGCGGTGCGCATAAGCTGTCCCAAATGTCAGTGTTGGTTCAAAGAAGTCTCTAACTAATTTTATACTATGCTCCTTAGCTAATTTGTTCAGAAACTCAATCACAGAAAACACTACATCCAAATTAGAATAAAAATATTGCACATGTTCTTGATCATAGAATCTTGTTAGTAGCAAACTACACCTTATCCCGTAGGTTAAAGGCAAACTATGATAAGTGACCCCCTCTTGTACTGATGAAGGAATCTTTGTGCACACATAACAGTTTCTCGCATCCAATGTATCAACATACTCATTCAGCAAGCGATAGAAGACATTAGTAGAAAGTTCCCCATTGAATTAGTTCCCTCATGCAAGTGTTTTGTACCTTGCTCAAACTTTTCCCACGGTGTTAGTGTAGCAGTCTCAAATTTCAAAGCATTATTAGCCGCTTTCTTATCCAGCCACGGCATTCCCACAATCACACCCACAATTATTATTGCACACACAATACCTAAGAGAACACTTAACCAACCACACACTTTTTGCCACTACCTCTAGTGTAAGCCA
This sequence comes from Pleurodeles waltl, assembly GCF_031143425.1. Classification (NCBI taxonomy): domain Eukaryota; kingdom Metazoa; phylum Chordata; class Amphibia; order Caudata; family Salamandridae; genus Pleurodeles; species Pleurodeles waltl. Next base: position 925,261,408 of record NC_090437.1, read on the forward strand.
TGATCTGTAAAGAATCAGATAGCAGAATAACTCAAACAAACAATCAACTTTGAGGACGATTTAAAAGCTTCTTTTTTTTTTCTTGATTCAAAGTTTCTCTTTCTCTCTGCGTGTATTTACAGCGTTTCACTCTCCCCAGGACCCTTTTGTCAAATCAGGTTTAGCAGCTTGTCATAATCGGGTTTCAAAGTCAATTCAGGTTATCAATGTCACATCCGGTAATTTATAAGTCTCCTTTCTCAGCTTTTCAGCTTTCAATCTCAATTTCAGTTTTAACACAGTCTCTTTCTCTGTTTGATTTCAGGTACCGTAGTATTGGCCTGGTACTTCTCAATCAAAACACAACGCTAAGAATTCTTGTTGCCATTCAGATGTCGTTGCATATGCCCATTCAGGGCCTGCGTACCTTCTATTTGCGACTCTTTTTTTCTTTTCAGCCTGCGTTCACTTTGCAATTCTCCTTCACTTAGATCCTCTTTCCTTGTTGTATCAATTTCTTCCGCTATTGTTTCACCTGGTCCGACCTTTTCTCTTGCAGCTTGTTTCTTTGGCCAGTTATCACCTTTATGCGTCTTGTTCCTGCTCGGCCTTACAGGACACTGAAAAGCACCCTCCTCTTGTGCTATGGTGTTTTCTCTTGACGGATGTGCAACTGGCTCTGGAGATGTCGGTGTGCTTTGACCTCCCTCTGCTATTTCCCCCTCTTCTTCTGGGTCTGTAACGGGTTCAAGCTCTAACCCGTATCTGTCTACTTCTGGGAGAACCTCTCCTTGACTTAGTTCTCCTGCCGCCTCTACTGAGATAGGCTCACTGTCACCTCTCTCGAACTCGTTTACTGTTTGAGGGACTAGGTCGTCTTCAGTGGTCTCTCCTGCAGTCTCAGTTCCACTTTGGCTGTTCTCTGGCCCTGAGACTTCCTTCTCTGGAAATGCTGAGTCGGAAACTTCAAGTTCCTCATCAGTCGGACATGTCACCTTCTTTGTGTGACTGGCATGTATCCAGTTTGGAATGCCTGCACACTTCACAGCTGTGGTTGTTGTCAGTATTACTTGATATGGCCCCTTCCAGCGCGGCTCCAAACACGACTTCCTTACGTGCTTCTTGACAACCACCCAGTCACCGGCTTGCAGGGTGTGACCTGGATCACTGATCAGTGGCAATGTGTTGGCCTCCACCTGGTGGGGAAAAAGAGCGGACCACGTCAGCCAAACCCTTGCAGTAGTCCAACACCATATCATCCGTGATATTCACAAGAGCATTTGCAGGTCCTGCGGGTAACCGCATAGCTCATGGGGGGACAGTCCTGTCTTCTTATCAGGTGTGTTTCTCATTGACATCAGCACTAAAGGCAATGCATCTGGCCACTTCATATTGGTAGCTGCGCACATTTTTGCCATTCTCGACTTCAAGGTGCCATTCATTTTAAAGATTGTGAGAGTATGTCTTTCTCCATCAGTGTGAACCCTCATTACACCCTATCTGGTGTTTTGATCTACCGTCCACCAGTTCCTATGGGAGATTTTATGATCTCACTGGCAGAAAATATCTTGCAACTAGTATATACTAAATCAAACTTCCTATTGTTGGGAGATTTTAATCTACATGCGGAAAAAGAAGACAATGCTTCGACTAAGATGTTGATAGCAGATATGAATGCATGTGACCTAGTACAGCTAATTCAGGGACTTACTCATAATAGAGGACATACACTTGATCTGGTATTTTCCAATGTACCAGGTCTAGAATGTTTATCACCACATCCGCTAGCATGGTCGGATCACTTCCTTCTAGAGTTAGAACTATCCATTTCTCAATATAAGAGCATGAATACTAGGGCCCCTCTACGTAGAAGGAAGTGGCACAAACTTAAGGCCACAGAGTTTATTAACGCATTGGAGAAAAAGAGACCAGGAAATATAAATACAAATAATATAACCGATTTCACGCACTCCGTGAACAAATGGATAGAGGATAGCCTGGAGGAAATCATACCCCTTTCTTCTACCAAAAATATACCCCGAAAGAAATCGGCTCCTTGGTTCAGTGCTAGCCTACTTGAGAAGAGAATGTAGGAAGCAAGAGAGGAAATGGAGATACACTCAAGATGACTCTGTGAAAAGGGAATATAAAAATATGATTCGAGAATATCACTTAGAAATTAAAAAGACACAGGCTACATAGTACTCTGACAAAATTGAAGCAGCAGCTAATCCTCCCAAGGAGATATTTAATGCCTTAAAAGATCTTATTCATCCAATTGAGGAGTCAGAAACTATGGACTCCCCACAGCAACATGTAGAGGATCTGGCAAGCTTCTTTTTAAGTAAAAGTCTGAACATCTATGTAGCCCTCCCCAATCAAAGATCAGGGGTTGATGAACCAGGAGGCTAGGGAGGAAGTCTTCTTAACAAATTTTACTCCCATTAGTCTGGACAGAGTTATTAAATTATTGAGCTCAACGAAATCAGGCTCTCCGCTGGATCCTGCCCCCCCCCTCAGATTCTATCCATGGGAACACCAGTATTAGGCCCGATAATCACTAAACTTATTAACACTTCATTAGTTTCTGGCACGGTACCAGACTCCTGGAAATCAGGCTATTGTCAAGCCTCTCCTAAAAAAAACTAATCTGGATTCCAAGCTACTGACCAATTACAGACCGATTTCATTGCTGCCTCTAATGGCTAAACTTGCGGAGAAGCATGTACATTCTCAGTTGTCTACTCTTCTGGAAGGAAAAAAGCTTCTACACCCTACCCAGATGGGTTTTAGGTCTAAGCATGGGACAGAAACCGCACTGATTGCCATTACAGAAGAAGCAAAAAAGAGGATGGATAAAGGAATCGAAACCGCGATCATCCTCTTGGACTTGAGTGCGGCTTTCGATACAGTTGATTTAGATATCCTCAAAGACAGATTGCTGGGATGTGGAATCGCTGGAGTCGCACTAGAATGGATTCTTTCGTTTATACATGGGAGGTCCTTTCAGGTACTGGATAGAGCGTATACCTCCAGGCGCACTTTCAGTAGTTGTGGTGTCCCTCAGGGGTCTGCTCTGAGTCCGCTACTCTTTAACATCTACATGCGGCCATTAGCAGAGATCATTAAGCCATTTGGACTGAACCTGATGTCCTATGCAGACGATACTCAACTGGTCGTCTCCCTTTCCAATACTTACCCAGATATGGGTACGGCACTAGGCCCCTGTCTGAAAGCAGTTGCTACTTGGATGTCGGGAAGTAAACTGAAGCTCAATGACGAAAAAAAATGAGGTCATGCTCTTTGGGCAAAAAATGCCCTTAGTTAATTCTAGTTTTATTAAGAGGAGTGCCCACCCTTCCACCCCCTAAAGGTCTTATTAAAAGCCTGGGTGTATGGTTGGACCCCTAACTCTCAATGTCCCAACATGCCAATAGAATAGCAGGAACCTCATTCGCCCTGCTTAGGACTCTGAGGAAGGTTTTAACTATACTACAGTTTCTTGCCAGAAGACTGGTTATTCAGGTACTGATAGGTTCTCGGATTGATTATGGCAATGCCCTGTTTGTAGGATCACCAAGATACGTGATTCAAAGATTACAAAGGGTACAAAACGCAGCTGCACGTATGCTTCTAAATACTCCTAAGCAACACTCCATATGGACAGGAATCGCGTCCCTACACTGGCTCCCAGTGGAGAAAAGGATTCAGTTCAAGGCCCTATGCCACATTCATAGAGCCATATTCGATAATGGTCCTGAAATGCTTAAAACGTTGGCATATGTCTACATTCCAGCCAGGCCACTCAGATCCTCCTCAGCTAAGCTGGTCATAGTGCCAACGGTGAAGAAAGCAAGATGGGGAGGAAGATCATTGGCATATCAAGGTGCTTTGCTTTGGAATAACCTTCCTCTCAATATTAGATCAAATTCACAAGAGACTTCTTTTAGGAAGGATCTGAAGACTTGGTTATTTAAAACTTAAACTCCTGCACAAACATAAACAGTACAATCCCGCTATCACAGTATAATCGCTACGAGGCCTCTGGGCAGTTTAGGCGCTATATAAGCAATTATAACATAACATCTGTTCTACAAGTCCTGATGCTTCGGGCGGTAGCTACAATGCAGCTTCTGTTCAATATCTAATGCAGCACATAAGAGCTTAATCACCTCATTGTCGAAGTGTCTGCCTCTATCTGATTCTAAAGAGACCGGAAATCCGAACCTTTGTATTAGCTCTCTAAGCAACAGCTTTGCAACTGTGAGACTGTCATTCCTACGTGTAGGGTATGCTTCAATCCAGTGGCTGAAAACACACACAATCACCAACACGTACCTCAAGCCTCCACACATTGGCATCTCAATGAAATCCATTTGCATCTTGCTAAATGGACCTCCAGCTCTCCCTATGTGGCTCAGTCACCACAGTCCCTTTTCCTGCATTCATCTGTTGACAGATGATGCACCTGTGACAGGTAACCTCTGCAGCTTGTCTGAATTTTGGATTGAACCAGTCAATTTTGAACAATCTGATAATTACATCTCTCCCAAGATGTGCTTGTCAATGATAAAGCCTTTCAAACTGTGACAAAATGCTGTTTGGCAAAACCAACTTCCCCTCCTCTGAGACCCACAAGTCGTCGGCTCTTTGTACACATTGCATTCTCTGCCAAGAACGTTTTTCTTCTCTGCTAGCACGGCCCTGCAGTGATTTTAGCTCATCTAAAGTATCAACTACTCTTAATGCAAAGTTCAAACATGTTTCATTTTCAGTTTGTGGTAACAATTCCTACTGTTCTTGAACGATATACAGTTCAATACGCAAAACCTTGTGACTTGATCTGCATAGCCGTTTCCCATTGACACAAAGTCTTGTGACTTGACGTGAGCATTGCATTTCACCACAGCAATTTTCAAGAGGTAACTGAATTGCATGTAACACATCCTTAATTTGTTCGCCATTTTTCACTGGAGAGCCAGAGGAGGTCATGAAACCCCTCTGTGACCATAATTGACCGAAGTCATGCACAATTCCGAATCCATATCTGCTGTCAGTATAGATGGTAACTTTCAGGTTTACTGCTGCATGGCAAGCCTTAGTAAGGGCAATTAATTCAGCCACTTGTGTGGAATACACTCTTTCGAGCCAGGAAGCTTCTATAATACCGGTGATTGTACACACAGCATAACCGGCTCTCAGTATTCCGACTGAGTCTCTCAAGCAAGATCCATCAACAAATATAATGCAGTCATTTTCTTCTAACTGTGTATCTTTAATGTCAGGTCTGGGTTTGGTACATAGTTCTGTTACCTCAAGACAGTCATGCTCCACTTCTTCTGCATTATTAATCTCAGTGTTTTCAACAGGAAGTAGAGTTGGCGGGTTCAATACAGTACATCTCTTCAAGGAGACATTAGGTGACCCCAAAATAATTGTCTCATATCGGGTAAGTCAGGCATTTGTCATGTTCTGGGTTTTAGTTCGAGTCAACAGAATTTCAAATGAATGTGGAACCATTACTGTTAGGGGATGTCCCATCACTGTGCCTTCACACTGGGTGAGGCTCTGACCAACTGCTGCAACTGCGCGCAAACAACCTGGTAAGGCTGCTGTGACTGGGTCCAAAGTAGCTGAAAAATATGCTACAGGGCGGTTTGCACCTTCATGGACCTGTGTTAAGACAGACAAAGAACAAGCATCACGTTCATGACAGAACAGTAGAAAAGGCTTTGTGTAATTAGGCATACCTAATGCTGGTGCCCTACATATGCACTCTCTCAATTCCATGAATGACTCTAGCTCGTCCTCAGACAGAATTATGGCATACTGGTCATCCTTAATTTCCTTGCCTGTCCGTTTTATCAATGGTTTAGAGATAATCAAAAAGTTGGGAATCCACTGACAACAGTAGCCCACCATTCCCAAAAACATCCAGACATCCCTCTTTGTTGGGGGGTTCATCTGCAGTATGGCCGTCACCCTTTCTTTTGATATTCTCCTGGACCCTTTCTCAATCAAGCGCCCTAAGTATTTCACCTCTTTCTGACAGTACTGCAACTTCTTTGGAGACACTTTATGTCCATTCTTTCCCAAGTGATTCAAGAAGGCAATTGTGTTATACCTGCAATCGTCCTGGACGCAATCAACAAGTCATCAATGTACTGCACCAGAGATGAACTGAAAGGCAGTTCCAATGACTCTAAGTCCTTCTTCAATATCTGATTGAAGATGGAGGTGACTCAGAAAACCCTTGAGGAATTCTGCACCAACTGTACACGTTGTCCAGGAATTTGAAACTGAAGAGACATTGGCTGTCCTCATGAAGAGGCACAGAAAAGAACGCTTGTGACAAGTCCACAACCGTGAACCATTCTGCATCACACGGAACCTGAAACATAATCACTGCTGGGTTCGGCACTATAGGGCAACATTTTACCACTATCTCATTTATTTTCCTCAAGTCCTGCACAATTCGAACCTTCCCACAAGGCTTTTTCAGACACATTATTGGTGAATTACATGGGCTGCTCAATACCTCCTTCAGAACTCCTTGCTTTACAAAGTCCGCAATTATCTGTGACACCTGAATAAGGACATCTTCTGCCATGTGGCATTGCGGTACCTGGGGAAACACCGCATTCGCCTCGACCTGTACTTTAACCGGTTCAACTCCTTTTTATCAGTCCCACTTCCTTTCCTGTTAGGTCCCACACTTTCTCTGTCACCGTTCCCAGTAACTCGCCTGGTAAGTCAGTCATTGTAAGCATCAGGAATAAGGTTATCAAAGGATAGTATTCGTTGGTGCTTTCCGACTCTAGATCTGTAAATTGCCCTTCGTCCCGTTCATCATCACTGTTTGTCTGCACTTCAATTCCTCCATTGGAACAAGTAATTGAACATTTCGTCTTGCACAATAAGTCTCTTCCCAGTAGGGACACAGGACTTGAATCACAGACTACAAACTTATGCAGTCCCTGGAAGTTACCAATCTCAACCTGAACCGGGTGTGTAATCGGATTTGTCAAATACTGATTTGCCACTCCTACCACTCTTATAGTACGCTCTAAAAGTGGCAACTTCGGGACCTCTGCACTTCTGACTGTAGAGCGTGTAGCTCCTGTATCAACCAGGAATGAAACCTTGCGACCCATCACCTTTCCCTCTACATAGGGTCCCCTCTGATCTACTTCTAGGGACGCTGCAAGCCTGCAGTCTTCACTGTCTGAACTATCATCCGACCATTCATCATTTATTCCATCCTCACCACGCAATGGAAATTGCTGCACTGTGTTATTTTGACTCATCATTTGGCCTGTGACCTGTTGAGGAAGCATCACCTGTTGCTGTCCCATTTGGAGCTAATGGTAATTGCATTTGCTGTCTAGGTACCATGGGCACCTGCTGTTGTACCTGCTGCATATGAGTTGGTTGAACACAGGGCATTTGTATTTGCTGCATGGGCTGTAACCCCTGCATCTGTATCATGTTATTTTGGAGGTTCTGATTTAGACCTCTCACTTTTGGACCTCTCACATTTTGAAATGTACTGATATCAGTGCTTTGTTGAACGACACCATCCTGCACCATATTTGGGCATTCCCGCTTCCAATGCCCCACGCCCCGCACGCGTGACCTGGTGACATCTTTTTCATCCCTTGTACGTCATTTTGAACCTCAACAGTATTCAAATCTGGACCGTGATTTACACAACCTCGAACTCTGCCTCTCTGTTGCGCCTGAAACACACCATTCCCTTGCGGTTGCTGTTGTATCATCTGCTGAATCCCGTTTCCCTGCATACCTGCCTGCGCTGCTTTAATCTGCATCACCATCGCTTTCTCCTTCAACTTTCTCTGCTTCAGTTCAATCTCATCACTACAGTATTTTGCGTACTGCAACACCTCATCAATCGGCTTCGCTTGCCAACAGATCAAATGATTCTTAATCATCTGGCTCACCTCTGGCCTCAGTCCTTCAACAAATCTGAACACAAGATGTTTCATGTCTTTCGGTTCAATATTCTCAGTGCCACTGTAATGTTTGAACGCTTTCAACAATCTCTCATAGTAAGCATGAATAGACTCTTTAACCTCCTGTGAGGTTCGATCGATTTTCTGCCAATCAGTCACTTTCAGCGACACCTTTTGCTTCAAAAACTCAATCACTTTATGAGAGTACTTCATCACCTCCTCAGATGGTGCTCCAGTCACCTTATCTCTTGTTGGCTCCTGTGTCGGCCAGTCCACACCTCTCTTGCACTCAAGCCATAAGTCAGGAGGAACAATGATCTCAAACAAGGTATTCAAGTCTTCCCAGAGACATTTCGCAAGCTTTACAAATCTATCTATCTGTCTATAAGCATTTTATTGGCTTTTCCCTCAACCTGGGGTAATCATTTGTGAAGGACAGAATGTCTCCCCTACACCACGGTACATGGACTAGAACCCCTCCAGCTGTTTCTCTCATTGGTAGTATCTTTACTGTCCCAGTGTCTGGTGAGGCTTTAGTCGGACTTGATCCCAGACTATCACCTTTCTCCTTATCTCTTTTCTTTGCCCATCTGCCTTCCCACTTTTCTAAGGCTCCCCAAATCTGCACACTTTGCAGTATTTCTTTAAGATGCACTTTTATTCCGGCTGATCTCATGTGATCAAAATCTTTAGAGTCGAAGTCTAGTCTGTAGCTTCTCTTCAAATGTTTAGTATTCTCAATATCAATATTGTATTTATCTGCCATGTTCGCCAACCTCTGATGTACCTTGCCTACTTCCTTAGTGATTTTGGGGCACAGATACCTCAATTCTGCTTCTGTGTATGATTCTAATCTGTTTACCCCTATTGTTCCTTCCACTAGTTCAGCTGCTTCCACACCCAATCTCACAAAGTTTAAGGAATCCTCTCTCTCTGATCTTTCTGCAGTCACTGTAACAGGTTGTGAAGTTTTGCTATTTCCCAACCACTCATTTAGTTGTTGCATGGAAAAGCCTTGCAACGAGATACTTCCTGATTGCATCAATGGTCCTGCGATGCATCCGCACTTATTGTCTGTGGGGCTAACACACTTGACCCTACTTGTCTCATTGCCTCCAAAGGAGCCCCAATTGGACTATGGTCTAACAGAGACCTGAGGTGTTCGGCTGTTTGCGATCTTGGTGATATTGATCCGGGGGTTCCTGTGAACCCTTACCTCATTATTTCCTGGGTCCCCACCCCTTGATCACATGTGACCGGTTTACCCTGCGCATATAGTGGTACAGGTGGACCAACAGTAATTGGTAATGATATGGCGGCTGGTGTCTGACCTGGTCCCAAACCTCACGGGGCAGTAACTCCCAAGGCTTGACTCACTGTAGCTGGTGCAGGTATTAACGGAGATCCTGCTGCTGGACTATAACCCGGAATCATCTGTTGCTGCGGCTGGGGCAGCAATTGCGGAGTTGGCTCAATCTGTACTAACCTCGATTTTGTATATATCGGATCAGGCAGCACTATCAGACTCGTGGTAGTCTCTAGTACTGGGACGTCTGGATAGATTCTCTGTATCTGCGGTGGAGATTGCAACTGTATCTGCATGTCTGGTGCAGTGGGTACACTGACACCATTTTGTGTCAAAACCATATCACTAGTCTGCACTGTATCTGTAACTCCCTTATCCTGCGTCTGGTTCCCAGGACCCGTACTAGTGCTCGGGCATTGTTATCTACTGCATAAGGTGGCGGGCGATCATGCAATAACTGATTAAGAAACTCTTCATCGTCTGAGTCATCTTCTTCTATCCAAGACCTCTTGGACTCTAATAAGCCTAAAGAGACTTTGTCTGTCTTACAGGTGGCTTTCTTTCCCTGCGTTTCGTCTCCCTGTGTTATTACTGGAAACAATTTGAGTCCGTCAACTATCCCTCTTCTCCACATTTTGCTCTCATTGTCCCATCTAGCCTCAGCTAAAGTCTTCTTTGCCCTTTTCATTCTCCTTTCAAATTTCTGCTGTCTTTGTCGTATGGCCATTAAATCCCAGACCGCTAATGCCTCATACTGAGCTGGCCTCGGAGGTGGCTTTTGTACACTTAACATCCACCTCAAATTCTCGTATTGAATGTTCCATGTTCCGGAAACGCTGAACATCCCTCCTTCTCTGTTAGTTTGCGCCACTGTTTCATCCATAAGCAAGGCGCGACACCCTTTTCCTCCATCACTATATAAGCTGGAGTACCCTCAGGCTGTGTACGCTCCCCTTCACTCACCATAATGTATGCGTCTCCTTTCAGAGCACTCCTAAAAGCCTTGATAAAGTTAATCTTTGCTTCTTTTCTTTTGTTTGTATTTAATCAGAAAGTGACTTTAATTCCCAGGACCCTCTTCACCCACCTTTCTCAACCTATTGCCTCTCACGGACAGCAGCCAATCTGTGCGCGACCCCTTTCGGCAACTGACTTATCTCAGCACGGCACCACTGACGTCACACTCACACACACTGCAGCTGACAAAGTCTTGCGGCTTGTCCTCCTCACACTGGATTCACACCAAACTAATGCAAAATTACTGCGAGCACCTTTAACAACAACTCAAATTTGCTGGTTTACTACAGGAAAGGTAACACATTCGCTTCAGAACTTTACAGAGAGTTCACTTGAAGCCTCAGCTGCTACTCTCTCCTTCTCAGTTCCCACACCCGCAAGCAGAATTCAACCCGCAAATCCTACTCTCGACTTGCCAATGGTTTGTCCTAGTGCACATTAGAACTTGCCAAATCTCCATCAAAGGTTTCACTCACACAATTGACTCAAACTCGACTTGTCAAACACGCCCGATTGACCTATTAAACCGCACAAATTACAACATAAACCCAAGTGTCTCCTACACTGGTCAACGTACTCTGGAGTCTTAGACCACGACACGTCCGTACATTACCAACCATCCACGTGGCTAATTTTTTAGCACAAAGCGCCACACTCGTATGAAGTACGCCGACCTCCCTACTCTCATACTGCAGAGTACGCCCACTCCTACTAAAACATTACCAGGCCTAAACCTACACAACCTTCACAAATCACCTGCAAAATGCATAAGCTGAGCAAGCGCAAATTCTACACCACACAAACCTAAACGCCTAGAACATTCCCAACTCACTTAGGCAGGCTCCGAGATCCCGAGAAAGTCATGGTGAATTTAGAAACTCATCATACCTCCAATTTGCATCATCTCTGAAAAACAATTTAAGCAATAATTCTCCATCCTAGGGCCCCAAAGGGCCAAACCGTCGCTCTGCTACCAGAACTGCTAACGCGTCCCTCTATGATAATTTATTACACATCAGGACTCGTTTTAGGCCAATGAATCTTTTGACCCAGTTGAGAGACACCTTAGGACGAGATAGCTAATCAATATGTCAATCAATACGTCAATAATGTCATCAATATTTATCACAACAATGCATTTCACTTTAGTCAAAGACCTTAATCAACTCAAGACTCTACCATGATCTTGCAGTCATGAATAATCACACCAGTTTAGTAGAATTTTCTGAAGTTTATTCCCTATTTGTTTACAATTCTAAAAGCAGGTGTGTTAATCTCAAAACCAGAACACTCAATAACTGTCATAATTTGGCAACTTGAATAAGACTTCAGAGCAAGAAACGCAATTATTAGAACATAACACAGCGTCAACATAGGTCGATTTCAGCAGAGTGTCATCAATGCATCAGTTCAACAGAGCATAGACTCAGTCATTTGTCTATTTGGGTCTGTGTAGTGAACCCCTGCCCTAACCACTGATTAGCATTAGCATGTTGGGCTTTATGTAAAACAATTTAGAACACCAATTTGGAAAACATTTAACTATGGTCTCTGTCAAAAGTAAGCAGTTGGTACCTAGGAAGGAAAAGCAAACAGACATATCACAATTTCATTGTGATAGTTACCCTCCAAGGTTTGGGTCAGCACTCGGGTTCAGTCTTTGTCTTCAGGACATCAGTTGATTCGCCATCAGTCAAAACTCAGCTTCCAGGGAAAAAGGGCACTTCCCTCATAAGGAGGTAAAGTGTTAAATGGGCAATCTAAGGAAAAGGATGGTTTGAGTAAAACCAATAAGTCACCAAACAGAGTGACAAAGTCTCTGGATCAAATCAACAGCATTTCCCTAATCAATCTCTAATGGCTCACCGTCATGGGTTTTTATCCCTTTTTTGTTGTACATTCCCCCAAAACTTAATTGGATGGTTGTTGCACCCCGCTATCTTTAGCCAATAAGAAACGGATTATGTCATAGAATCTTTCACCCCACATTAGTTCACAAACATTTTATTGGTCTATATGATTGATGTCTTCAGAGGTAGCACGTCTGGTATGATTTCATCCTTCTGTAATTCTTTGCACATCCTTTGGTCAGTAGCTCCATTGTCTGTACCGGTTTGAGCGACCTTGTACATTACATTAATCTACACTGTTGAATTTTAGCTAACCCTTTTCTACAAGCAATAAGAATTTCATGAGAACGGATCTACTATGGTTACATTCAGCTTCTAGTTTGAAGAAAACAAGGGGTCATGTCTTTTTGCGAGTCAGCACACTGCACGTTAGGAAAAATACTTTTAATATGAGAGCCTGGCAACTAAGCTTCAGGTCATGCTAACTTAAGGCCTACAAGGTTTATTAACAAAACCACAATAACATAATCATTAATAATTAGAATAAAACTATTCAACCACAATAATTCATAAACATTAGTCGTTTTCATTAGTCTAGGTATACATTGGCAGCCACTCCCTGTGGTCACATTTCAGATACACGTTTAAGCAACACCTACTGATACAGTTTCTATGCAGCATTATTGCACACTATTTCATAAACATCTCATGTTAATATAGATTATATAAGATACGCTCGCTCAACATCACAAAACTACATTTCACTTTTTGATGGGTTCCTCTCGCCACAGCCAGACATGTCCTGGTTCTAGCATTCTGCCACCATATTATTGGTCTCCATGCTGTTATATAATTTGAGACGTTTTCAGTTTTGGCTCACAACTTCCCCTTAACCTGATCTTTCACAATAGCTTTGCAATAACCACACCGTATTTGTTTCTTTCTTACTCTTATTATTGAAATTAATTTTTAACTCTCCTGTTTGTTGTTCTTGATTGTGGAAATCATTCATCGTAGAGACTTTAGAACTCTATCTGTGATCCATCCTCTGAAGCCATAATGGTGGAAAACTTCTTCTCCCAGATGGTTTATTTTCCTCTTCTTTTGTTCATACCATAGTGGCCAGTGTTTTTGTTAGTTGGTTGAAAATTGCAACAAAAAGTAAAAAGTAAAATGTTATAACTGAGCATCACAAGAAGTCATTGCTTTAATTAATTTAGAATACAAGGTGAATGCCATACAGATAGTGCTCCCATTTCCAAGACCGAGCGATTTAGTATCCCCTGATGATACTAGGCTCCAATTAAACTGGTCCCCTCGTTTGTCGTAGACTCAGCAGTATTGATTCTCAGAATTTACTTGATAGGATCTACTACACCATCTTGCTTAGATGTGCTTGGTAGCTTGACTGCCACCACATGGCAATGTATTAGGAACATGCTTCTCTCTTGAGCTTCTCACACCAAGTGAGCAGAAGGAATTTATTTGAAGGACTGCAAGGAAGCTTGTGCTGTCTTCCCAGTACTCAATAGTTTTTCTTCTTCTCTTCGATGTATCCATAGCTAATGGACTGTACTGGTTTTTATGTGCTGGCACTTCACTTTATACGCTACATCATGGGTACTCACAAACACTTTTCATCGGGCCAGACTTTTGGTCTGTGATAGATGGCCGCATTGATGCCAACAGGGTGGCAGTGGTGGTTGTGCGGGGCGAGGTGGTTTGGGGTGTGTTCCAGGTAATATGTGCTTAGGGGAAGTGAAGCATGAAAATCTAATGGGTGAATTGCACAATGTGAATGTAGGACCAGTTGACCATATTGAATGCTTTGTCGAAGCCAACTGAGAGGAGGGCTGCCTAGGCAATTGTTTTATTCCACCTTCCCTCCATTATCACATATAAGAGGACCATGAAATATAGGACCTCAGGATACACGCTGTATGAAACGTTCTCCTGTGTTTGATTTAATAAACTAATGTTGTTCATGTATAATCGGGTCATGTAACAAGTGACTTGTCTCTTAGTTCACTGTTGGCATTGTTGTCCGTGTAGGGAAAGAATGAATGTTTCTAAATTAATGTTTAAAAAAACTAGCACGTATATATATTTTTTAAACTTCTCAATGCAGATATAATCTGATTTGTAAAGATGAAATGGTTCTAAGTGTTAATGCACTACGCTTTTTGAATTCTGAAAAGGCATTATATTTTTGCACCTTTGCTGCAAGATGTGCTTAAAAATGAGCCTTCCGAAAGTTAAGTGGTGGAGGAGAACCTAGTTACATCCTTTCTTTAACTTAAATTAACCTGTAAATAAAAGCTAGCCCGGTTTATTTAAAAAAAAAAATATATATATTTTATTTTTTTAAATCGTGTTGCTGAGTCGTATAAAAAAAAAAAGCCCATTGCTGCGCTTGGCCAGGGGGCCACAAGTAAAGGTCAGGAGGGCCGTACGTGGCCCCTGGGTCGTATTTTGAATATCATTGCTCTACACTACATGATGCATACTACTATGTGTAAATTGGGTTAATTTGCCAGTTGTTACTTTTGACATGTTTCACTTATCTCTTGTGTCTGTTACTTTTAATTTATTTCTGACCATTTAAATGGTTGGTTAGAATCCACTACTCATGCATTGGCACTGTGCAGCTTAATATGCACCTGTCCTTAAAAAATATATATATATCATTCAAAAGAAAATGAATGTTTCAAATACTAATGCATCTTATAGAGCCAGTGAAATTCAGCATTTCAATTAAGATGGTCATTAACAGGGGATCATTTAATACAAGTGCAAACATTTTGAGCTGCAAGTATTTAAAGAAGGACCGATATACTGCCATTTGTTACTTTGTCTAAAATGGCCCCCTCCTTAACCCGTGCTAGACGGACTATTACTCTTGGAGGCGTGTTTATAAGTCCAAAGCAACACCATCATAGGAAGTTAAATGATCAAATTCACAAAAAAGTAATAAAGATAACTGTAAGTCCCGCTTTTATAGTAACTGTACATATTGGCTTGTGCCCTTTGTAAGGCCTTAGACTGAAAAAAAATTTAACAACTCAAGTCTTTGCTTCTTCGTTAATGCCATACGCATGCTTGTTCTTGTCCTAGTGTCTAGTCTTTTTGCCAAAACAAAAAATACCATTGGTATCTAGGTTGCTGATAAGTGCGGTTTAGATACACTCTAGCTGCTCCTCCTTAGTTCCATAGAAGGTTTGTCAACCTAAGGTCTTTAGCAGCAATTGGCACATATAGCATGTTGGAGTAACCAAGTAGGTATTTGCTAGGAATCCACACTACAAAAAGACAACATAGGTAAGGGTTGCATGGGCTCCAAAACCGAGATTGCCCTTTTGCTTCCTTCAACAGATACTTGAAAGATTAGAGGACACTTTACGCACAATATATAGTGGCATGCTTCATCATAAGTGCCTTCTCCTCACCAGAGTATTTATTTATTATTATTGGGTTTTTTCCAACTCCACTGGGCTCAGTCCCTCATCGGTAGCTTGAGATAAATGTACAGTATGTATATGGCATCATATAATACAAACCTAGCGAAAAGGAAGCAGAAAGTTGTACATGGTCAAAGACTAGCATAAGTCAACAAGTGATAGGTTTGTTGTAGGCTAGTTTATAGACGTTTGGTGCATTGTGATGTAGTGCTCGTTAAAGAGGCAAGTCTTCAAATTTTTCCTAAATTGGAGGCCCAAGGCAGTCCTGATGGGTTTGGGGTGGTGTTCCAGTTTCTGCTGCTGCCTTTTCTTTTTTTTTAAACATCTTGGTCTGTAGTATGATGATGTACTGGCTTCCGTGTGTTGGGAACCACCAGTGATAGTAAGCTTGTCTGGAAGATTAGCAGGGATGCTGGTTGTGATAAATTTGTATATGATGCAGCTGTTTGTGAGGATGGTGCAGCTTATATCGCAGAACAATAAATAAAACCAGCGCCTGACAAAGAAAGGATACCTATAAATGAAATTGTAATAACCTTTTAATGTTTACTACTTTTACAGGGAACAAACGAGGGGTTGCACATGAGAATAATACTAAGTACAATATCCAGGCAATAATCTTGTAGGGATGAGGAAGAACCCAAAAGGTTCTTCTCTAATGTCCTGAGTAGTCCATGAGAAGCCCTGCAGAGCATCTGTATATCTTTCAGTGTTTCCGTCCATTGTTGTTCAGGTGCATGCAAGCCTCTTCAGGAGTGTGAGAGGTTAGACACTAACTGGTAAATTGCACTGGTGTTTTGAGTGTAGTTTGAATGATCTTCAATGGGTTTCAAAGCTATTAAACATTCTTTTGGGGAGTGACAGGCTCAGATACCAATATGTCTTTGAACTTAGGCACCTCAATGAGTGCAAAGATTCTCACAAGTTCATTTGAAATTACATATCCAACAAGGTGTCTCACCGTAGAAAGATTGCTCAGTAGGAATACTGTTTATATGAGCGTGAAACATACATGCAATCTCTAGAAGTGGTCTGAAGTAATCCATTATCTTTTAGGTGGATGGCTTGTCACCCCTCTGCCCCCCACGCACCCATCCATACAACCCAGCAGGAGCCCAACCACCTTCTTGCCCTCAGCTCTCTTTAAATAAATTTGCCATGTGTTCATAGCTGTTGTTTGCAAGGTAATTTAGGATCTGGGAGCTGAACAGCAATCTTAATCTATCGAAAGCTGTTTGAAAGGCAGTGTTCCGCTGGCCCTCCAATTGGTACACAGTGGTGGCAAGATTTGTTGTGTGTTTTTTTTTTTTTTTTTTTTTTTTTTTAAACTTTATTTAACTTATTCCATTGATCATTATCACAGAAACCGTAGTAATGTTATGATCATTGACAAGGTAGTGTATATCACAGTACAATTTTTAATGAGTTCCATTGCACATACCTATACAGTAACAAGTTACGCACTGAAAGGGATACATTGCTCCACTGTCTCAATACAAAACAGACATCAGACCATATGCACAGTGTGCTGTTATAATGTTACAGACGTCCATATTGGTCAAGAGATTACCTTGCAGGCACTCTAGTCTGAAAGAGCCCTCAAGATTCCCACAAACTCCCACTTATAATGCACTTTAAGTAGTCGTCTTCTACTAACTGACGTGGTGGCAAGTCAATCAGTGAACACTGAAAAAACCCAACCCATTTAACATCCTGCAATACAATTTCTTTCCTGATGATGTTCCACTACCACTTCACTTTCCTTGCCAAACGGTACTTTGTACTAGACCAGTCCATCTAGTCCCAGCCCCCTAATAGACAGCCATAAAAAAAATTGTTGTCCAGAGATTTTCATTTTTGATTTGTGTTTTTGGATCACTAGATAAGTAATTTAGCTTGGGTAGACATTGCTGTTCCGGGCTGAAATTTTCTGGGCGACGTATTTAAAAATGGCGGTTTTGTTGATGTAATATTTCAGGAACCATATACTTCATTTTGGTGTCAAAACATAGGTTTTGGGGATCAAGTAGTCTTAGAGAGACAGAAAATACCTCCTCAGAGCAACCCTTCCTCCAATTTTAAAATGGCTGCTATAATAGAGGAAGAAGAGACATCTATATTGAAAAGAAACACTTAAGGGTTTAAGGGCCAGATGCACAAAAGGATTTTACCCATTCTGTGTCTATGGGAAAAAGCTTTCGTACATATGGCCCTTAGTCCTTTTATATATGCACCAAACAATGTTTATGATCTGAATCTGAAAAAAATGTTTATCACTCCTGTTTCACACATTTTCATAGTTGACTTTATTTGTTTCAGGCAATCGCTTGCGGTACATTTGCAGAACGTTGAACATTTGAGAAGAATATATCGGCAGGGACAGGTTTTGCAAGTACATGTAAGTTCTGTGGTTAGAGGCTTTAGAAATTGTACAGGTTTTAGCACCCCATCAATATCTTCCCAACCAAATCCACACGGATCTTTCTCTACATATACTTGATCCAAAACATCTTCTAATTAAGTAGAATGCTCTTTTAATGTGTCCACTCACAGAATATGACATCAGTGGAAAGTCACTTAGCGGGACTGATCTCTTGAACTCACTGTAATGAAGATTGTCAAATGTGTGACAGTCAGAACTTGTTTCCACAAACGCACAAGGTATTTTTCTATGACTTTAAAATCACATTCTACTTTTGTCTCAGGAAATCCTTTTAGAAACTTCACAGGTTCATCAGGTAAAGCTCCAAGCTTTGTTCCTGTTTTGCTCCTAGTTTCATCATCCGTAAGAATATGTGCCTTGATAAGATCACTGTGCATCTCTGGGTCAAGTTTCTTGTACAAAAAATGAAGTGGGATTAATTGTCTTTTCTCGCCTGCTCCATAACATATCCATACCTCTGACAATCCTTGACTTTTGAACATTGCAACAAATCTAAGTAGCACAATAATAACATCTGTGTCATTTGACAGTAAAATGACTCAATTAGAACCATTTCGAACAGCCCACATGTGGCACAACCTGAAGGTCTGCTTCCTCTAATTTGCTCTTACATTCTTGAACAGTATGACCCATACCTTTCGAAAATATCTCTGCAGGCACCAACTCCTCATTGACCATCATTCCCCTTGCAATATTTGAAAATTCATTGTTCACTGAAGCATCAGCAATGTTTTGGTGAGTTAACATCTCCAAGTTTGATTTTTGAGGTTGATGACCAGAATGTATCAAGTTGCACAGGTATAGGTGTTGAATTTTTGATGCAGGCAAGGTCAGTTGTTCCACTTGAAGACATTTGTCAGATCCTCTCAGATTCTTTGACAGATAGTGTGTTATATCTTGTTATCTGGTATTTCATATTCTGGCAATACTACATTTGTTAAGTTTTGACACTGTGGAACACTCAATCTATAAAGATTCTGGAATGGAACATGTGGTGAGAAGAAGTGCAGCAAGCAGGGGCATAACTGGCAAGACCTAGGTGGTGGTGTGCTGTAAGGAATAACATTTATCTTGACATCTTCATCAAGTTTGGAGTGAATTTAACAAGTGACTGCACCAGTGTAACTGTAAGAAGATTTTTCACCCCAACACACTGTTGAAAGCAAATCTTACCTGCTTTTATTACGTGTCTGTCTCGGTCTTCGCAGGAAGTGGCTTTTTATTCCTTAGTATTTACGGTTGTTAAAGGAAAAAAAAAAAAGAGGACTTCTCTTCCTATTCTTTGTGGTGTAACATCAGCTATAATTCAGCCATTTGCACACTTAAATTATTTATGATGCAAATCTTTAACTACATGGTTCTACAGTGATTTGCACGCTTATGTTATATATACAGTGCAGATCTTAAACTACATTATTAATAATATTTCATTGATTTGCACACTTCAAGTCAATGATTTGCACATTCACCTAGTTTATTGAGCAGATATTTAACTACATTAGTCCACAGCGATTTGAACGCTCATGTTTATGGTGCAGATCTTAAATCATATTATTAATAATATATATCAGTGATTTGCACATGTTGAACTCAAGTTCTTAGCACTTAAGTGATTTGCACACTTTTTGTAACCTAGCTCCACATTTAGAAAAATGCAATTTGGACCACCTACCAAATTTGTACAAACCCAAGGTGATCCACCTGTACCTTGGCTGAGATGGAAAGAAGAATGCCTAACTATTAGAAATGGGGTCTCTAGTTGGACCCTTGTCCAAGTAGGGACCACAATCCTAGTCAGCGTAAGTCACAAACAATCCAAATTATCCTGTGCCCACCCTCTGGTAGCTTGGCACTGAGCAGTCAGGCTTAACTTAGAAGGCAATGTGTAAAGTATTTGTGCAATAAATCATACACCACAAACATATCCCACATAGGTTTAGAACAATAAAATATATTTATCTGAGTGAATTAAGGTCAAAATGATCAAGATTTGATAAGCACAATCTGAAATATCACTTTTGTAATGATAAGAAGAGTCTTAAGCCTTTAAAAAGCAACAAGTGTATTTTGCAAAGTACCTGGTATGCATCAAAGTTACATGCACGGAGACTGCAGAGTAGGGTATGCAAGGAAAATGAAGGATGTGCGTCGGCTTTCTGGGCGCACGCAGACAATGCGTCAATTATTTTCCACGCAGCAAGGACTTTGCGTCGAATTCCGGGGCGCAGGCTTGAATCCTTTTTGCGATGTGGGGTCTTTTGATGCCCAGGGACGATGCATCGAAATCCTGGGCGTGCAGGATGAAGTCATAGTTGCTGCGTCGATCCAGTGGGCGATGCATTGGAGTTTCTGTTGCACGGCAGGCGCTGCATCGATTTCCCCCAGCAGAAAGTCGGGCTGCGTCATTCTGGCTCGGTGATGCGTCAATCCGGTGGGCTGTGTGTTGAAGTTCCGGTCACAACGCTGGCATTGCGTCGATCTCCACTCGGGGAGCCGGGCTGTGTCATTTAGGCTCGGCAATGCGGTGATTCTTTCACCACTAGGCAGGCAGTGCATCAATTTTCGCCGCACAAGGAGTTCCTTTGCCGAGATGAAGTCTTTTTGGCCCTGTAACTTCAGGAAATGGGAGGCGAGCTCAATCCCAGCCCCTGGAGAGCACTTCTCCACAGAGCCAGAAGCCAGCAAGGCTGCAGTCCTCCACAGCAAACCTGTCCAGGTGAGTCCTTCGTTTAGCCAGGCAGCTCCTCTTGGCAGGTTGCAGGGTCTGGTTCAGAGTATCTGTCCCAGGAAGTGTCTAAGTTGATAGGGTCAGGGACCCAGTTTATATACCCAAAAGTGCCTTTGAAGTGGGGGAGACTTCAAAGAGTGGTTTTGAAGTGCACAAGGTCCCCTTTCAGTACAACCCTGTCTGCCAGGGTCCCAGTAGGGGGTTTGGCAGTCCATTGTGTGAGGGCAGACCACTGTCCTTAGAAATGTATGTGTCGGCCCTCCACACTTCCAGCCCAGGACGACCCACGCAGTATGCAAAGTATGACTGAGCGTCCGGTGCTTGTCTGGGTGAAATGCACAAGAGAGCTGTCAACCAGCCCAGATGTGGATTGGAGAGACTGGCTGTAAGGCTCAGAAGGATTTTACGTCCAGAGAAATGCTCACTTTCTAAAAAATTGTGTTTCTAAAATAGTGATATAAAATCTAACCTTACCAATAAGCAGGATTGTGTATTACCATTCTGGCCATACTAAACATGACCTATTTCCCCCTTTCTGATCAGAATCTACCACTTAAACAGTATATGAGGGTAGCCCTAATGTTAGCCCATGAAAGGAGCAGGTCTCACAGCAGTGAGAAATGAATTTAGGAGTTCTACACTACCAGGACATGTAAAACACACAGTTATATGTCCTGCCTTTTACCTACATAGTACCCTGCCCTATGGGTTATCCAGGACCTACTTGAGGGGTGACATATGTAGGAAAAATGGGAGTTTCACGCTTGGCAAGTACTTTTAATTGTCAAGTCGAAGTGACAGTGAAACTGCATGCACAGGCCTTGCACTGGCAGGCCTGAGACATGGTTAAGGGGCTACTTATGTGGGTGGCACAATCAGTGCTGCAGGCCCACTAGTAGCATTTATTTTACAGTACAGGCCCTGGGCACATGCAGTGCATTTTACTAGGGACTTACAAGTAAATTAAATATGCAAATTGGGTATGAGCCAATGTCACAATATTTTAAGGGAGAGAGCACATGCAGTCTATCACTGGTTAGCAGTGGTAAGGCTTTGCAGAGTCCTAAAACCAGTGAAAACAGTATCAAAAAGTGGAGGGGGGCCGGCAAAAAGCTGGGGGTGACCACCCTAAGGCTGTCAGGTCTAACACTAACATACATGAGAGCAATTGGTGATGAAGTCATGTCTCAAGAACGGAAGAAAAATATTTTATTACATTGCCTTGGTTCTGAGGGGCAAATGATATTCTGAACAATACTACCAGTAGAAGTTCAAGAACAACAAGGCAAATAAGTTGTTGTGTTTCAAGAAGCGTTGTTGAGGTTAGAAAAAAGATTTAAACCTACTGCAAGTATAGCTTTAAATAGGTTAAAATTTTATACCATGGCGCAGAAAAGTCAACACTTTCAATACATTTTTAACTGCATTGCAAGGATCATCTTTGCATTGTAATTTTGGTACAATTACCGATGAGATGGTTAGAGATCAGATAATAGTTCTTGTATTTTTTTGCTCTTGGCATGTACAAAGGGTTATGGGAGATCCTAAACTGCAAAATGTAATTACCATAGCTAAAGCGTTAGCACAATCTGAAAAGTGGATGAAATCTGTGCAAGAATCTGACAAAGTTAAAAGGGGTGAGAGTAAAGTGGTATGTGCTATGGGGAGCATCAATCCCAATACACGAAGTAATATGTTGGGAAAGAAAGTTGATAAACATGACAAGATGGAGGAAATTTCATGGTATCGTTGTGGCGGCATAAGTCATGTTGCTTCATCAGTTTATTGTCCTGCTATGAGCAAGGAATGCAAAAAATGTGTCAGGATTGGACATTTTGCTTGTGTGTGTAGAGACTTAAAAAAGGGAAATAATAGTCTGAAAGGGAGAGTGGCGTATATGAACAGTAGTAAAGCCAGTGATTGTGGGCACAAGTGGGATTTTAAAAATGACAATGAAATAGGTATGGTTTTGTCTCTTAAAGACAGTGGTAAAAGTGATGAGAGCGGTGAAATGAAAGGCACTTCCAAATGCAAAGTATGCATATTGGACACAGAGTTAGAACTTATGGGTGACTCAGGATCACCATGGACAATTGTCACGCAAAGTTATTGTCTCCAAAAGTTTGGAAAAATATTGAGGATTAAAAAAAACTGATAGCATATTAGAAAGGTTTGATGGCATCATAATTGATATTGTAGGTTATGTGGAGACTGAAATAAACTTTTAAAGGGAGATGTGCTACTATAAAATTCTGTGTTCCATTAAAGGGAGTGAATGTACTAGGTTGGAAAAACCAGTGGAAGCTAGGTATGATATTGAAGCCAAGAAGCAGTGAACCTGTGTTGGTAATTGAAAGTTGTGAGGAGAAAGAAAGGGTAGTATCCAAATTTCCACAAGTTTTCACAGATAAATTGGGAAAACTGGAAGGGTATAGTCATAAGATCAAGGTTAAAGTTAATGTTAAAACAGTGGTACAAAAACTCAGAAAGGTGCACATTAGTGTGAGAGAGGAACTGAAGCACATGTTATTATAAATGATTAAAGAGGATGTCATAGAGGAGATGGAGTTGTCAGAATGGTTCTCTCCAATTGTTTTAGCCCGGAAGGCAAACAAATCTTTAACGTTATGTGTGGATCTTCGAGTTGTGAATTCAAATACTGTAGAGAACTGTCATCCTCTGCCTAACATAAATGAGGTGATTAGCATGCTTGATGGGGCCAAAATTGTTTCCACGTTGGACTTGAGGTTGGCGTATCATCAAATGGAGCTGACGAAAGATTCTCACCATCTCACAGCATTTATCATGCCCCAGGGGTTATTCCAGTTTAAAAGAATGCCTTTTGGATTGGCCTCTGCAGCATCTATATTCCAAAGGGCAATGTTTTATTTATGAAAAAATGTCAAATGCTTTCAAGGCGATGTGCTGATTTGTTTTCAAGAAATGGAAAGGAGTATTTATAGCATATCAAGAGTGTATGTGAGGTTATGTAAAAAAGTGGTTTAACTTTAAAATAGAAGAAATTTCAATTTTTCTCTAAGTCAGTAAATTATTTGGGACATACGATGTCAGGAGAGGGAGTTGTGCCTTAAAATCATTAGTGGATGCCATTAATAATGCTCCTGATAATCGTGAGAAGTTATCTTTTGCAGGACTCAGTGAATACCATAGTAAGTTTATTGGAAATTTTGCCATTAAAATGGAACCACTCAGAGAACGTACATGAAAAGGAGTTGAGTATGTGTGGACGCATAGACAAAAGTCGGCTTTTGAAAGGATAAAAAAGGAATTGCTGAGGCGCCTACTTTGAAACCTTTCTAAGTGTGTGTACAATCTATTGTTACTGTAGATGCCAGTATGTATGTGATTAGTGGAGTCTCTTCCCAGAGATGCGGAAGTGAAACGTGGATTTGTTACATTTGCATCTTGTACTCTCTCAGACGCAGAGAGAAAGTATGCAATTATAGAAAAATATTTATTGGCATGTATGTGGGCCATACAACACTTCCAGAAATCTATATAGGGCTTACATTTCATACTAAAGACAGATCATAAACCTTTGGTGGGTATTCTTCCTCCCAGTGATGGATGGAATGCTACAGCTCAAATTGCTAGGTTGGTACCAAGGTTACAAGAGTACTGCTATTCTGTGGAATTTGTGCCAAGGAAAAGTAATGCAATGGCAGATTGTTTATCATGACTTCCTCAAGAAAGAGAAAAGGGATGTTAGTGTGAATCAGATGGAGATGGGAGTGGATATTGTGTCTGTGGTATCGGAGTACATGACTGATGAATTCAAACTTATTGAAGGGAAAGAATGAATGAGATGTGATGAAAAAGATTTGATTCTACACGAAATTACAAAATATTTCATACAAGGATGGCCTAAAAAAAATACACCAGCGGAAGTAGTATCCTTCTGCAAAGGATGAAGTGGTTGGTGATCTAGTGTTCAGGAAGGGAACGTGCATTCCACCACAAGGTATGCTGGAAGTTTTTTTAAGATTAGCACTTGAAGGACATCCTGGAATGTCTTCCATGAAGAGGTTCAAAAGTACCTGTTTTTGGTGGCCAGGCGTGGATAGAATGTCAGAGTAGTAAGAGAGTGGGATGTTTGTATGAATAGTGACAAAAAAGGTTGAAACCAGTGCCTGCTCCTCTCCAACCTGTTTTACTGTGGCATAAACTGTGATTTGACATATCCAGACCATCTTATGCTCTACCCAGTGAAGCTTGTCATGCTTTAGTGCTTGTGGACTATCATTCCAAATGGCCAGAGGCAAAATTGGTTCCTCAAGCTACCTCTATTGTCATTATTAATATATATATATATATATTTTTTTTCAAGGGAAGGGTACCCAGAGATGTTGATATCTGACAATGGGGTTCAATTAATGGCAAATGAGATGCAGAGTTTCTTTAAAGATAGTAATATTAAGCATGCTGTCACAGAGTTATATGAATCACAAGGTAAAGGACAGGTTGAGAGAGTTAAGCATGTTCTTAAGGAAAGTTTTTCTTCGGGCACATGGATTTGGTGGACAGTGGAAAGAGAAGGTGAGGTAGAAACTATGGTGCTATCGCATCACTCCCCAGAGTAAAATGGAGATTAGTCCTTTTAGGCTGTTGACTGGAAGACATCCTGTGTCAACATTGTGTCTGTGGTGGTTTAAGACGAAGCAACATGAAGATCAGAAGAAAGTGTATATAGAGGAAGTTAAAGAGAGGGTGAGGAAGAAGTAAGTAAATGTCAAGGAGTCTCATGATACTAAAAAAGGTCTTTAACAAACACAAGATGGTAAAGTGTGGAATGCGAGGTGATTGGCTAAGTGCAATTCACGGAATGAATAATTTTGTGGCTGTGATGTGGAACAATATTTTGTAAAAGTGGGAACTGGATGTCTTTCAAATGATATGCCATTGTTAGAACAGCAAAAGGAAAATGCTGATCATACCAGAACCTTGTCTGATGGTGGTCCAGTTTGTGATGAGAATATGACAGGAATGATTAGTAATGAATACAACATGAAAAGGGATGATGAGTCCATTGCTTCATGTGTGAAATCAAGTGCTCGAGCAAGACATATACCATCCACTCTGGGGGAATTTGGTATAATGTGTTTTTGATAGATGTGTTACAATGTCTTTTAGTGTTTTGTTTAAGGGAAGGAAATGTGTGTTTATATCTTATCTGCTATTTCATATTCTAGGCAATACTACACTTGTTAGTTTTGACGGTGTGAAAGACTTATTGTACAAAGATTCTAAAAACAGAGCATAGGGTGAGAAGGACAGCGGGCAGGGGCATAACTGCCAAGACCTGGGTGGTGATAGTTCTGTGCTGTGAGAAATAAAGTTAATCTTTACATCTTCATTGTGTTTGGAGTGAATTTAACATAGTTCAAGAAAACTGTCAAAGACAATGTGCAGTTCTTGCAAGGTGCACATATACTTTGATACCTGTAGAACTATCCAAAGCTTTGCATCGATGAACATTTCACCATTCACAGTTCTGACATATATAGACCACAACATCAGCAGTTTTCAATGTAAACATCTTTAAGAGTTTAAATTCTTCGGGTGAAAGCTTTTTTTTTTGGGGGGGGAGGGGTGTTTCTCGAGCTCTTGTACGAGTTTGTGCTTCACTGGTTTGGTTGCAGCATCTCCATCAAATAACTTGTTTGTTGGAAGAAGATCGTGGGACAGAATGTCCTTGATAAATTCACCCCTTTCTTTTGCTACATCCATCTCTCTATGAGAATGCCAACGTTGTTTTTGTGTAACCTGTTTTGTAGAGGCTGGTTGGACGAACCTCTTACTATGGCAATTAAAGCGTGGAAGTTTAGCTTTACTGATTATGTCAAACAGCCTTTTCTCTTTCAATACAAATCTCTCCTGCTTCAGTTCTGCATTTCCCAGAACATCTAGTAGATGTCTATATAGCACTATCCACATATTGTTTGGTCACTAAGTATTGCAGTCGCACAGGCTCAGTCATTTCAAAGGGGTTTCTTTGCTGCAGCATGAAATGTTATGAAGAAGACATGTTTATTAAAACATTCCCCTCTCTGTCACAAGTTTGTGGTGAGGAACTCTTTCACGATGGTCCATTCATTTTGAATTTGTCATCTCTCTGAAAACATTGCAAATGGACAAGACTTCATGGTAAACTAGCTGCCATTGAGCAGATATGATGAGCATACCTTGTAACGAACGAACATGAGTTCCACTCAATACTGAGTGGACAATTTTGCTTCCAAAGATTTCAGCATCAAAAAGTGCATCGTCCAAGCCACATCCACTGAGCTAACATCCTGCACACCGCAGCACAACTTTTGTCAGGTGGAAAACGTCCATCATTGAATAAAGATCATCCTGTTCTACCGGATTTCTCATAAAAAATGTCAGCTACAATACAGAAAACACCTTCATTGCAGAAAAGTGGCAGTATAGGCTGGTCTTCAAGCTGAGCATGCACATTTTAGACATTTTTGAGAGCTGCGTATAGTGTTACATAGTTTGTGACTGGAGATGGTACTTCTGGTAAAAACTCAACCTTCTTCAGTGGGACAGTATTCTGGGAGATCAGAGCATGAATTCCATCCCACGAAGGAACTAGCTTTTCCTCATCCTTCAGTCTGCCCCAAATAAGCAATATGATAAATTTAGTTAAATCGGCTTTGCTGCCTGCAGCATCAGGTGAAAGATCCATGTCCTCAGACACTTTGAAACTTTCTGCTAGACTGAGATGTGTTGATGGCTTGTAGTGACTTTGCACACATTGGCAAGACAGCTGGCTTATAAATTTGCAGCTTTGTTTGTTTATGCCAACAGCGGATACAGCTTGTTTTCCAGCAGCTACTTCATTGGTACATTCTTGAAAAAGCACCATGACAGTATTATGTGTGCTCAATGTCTCAGACAAAGAAGACCTGTCTTCAAAATCAAAATTATTAAGAGCAGCAATTGTAAAACCTTTCCTAGTAAAGTGACTTGGAAGTGATGTGCTAACTGATTCACAAGATTTTACAGCATGAGCTGCAAACAAGTCCCTACTCCGCACTATTATAACTTATTGATTCACCAATCCTATTTATTGAAGTGATTAGCTCTCTACGTTTGCACTTGTCATAGATTGCGTGGGTAGTCATCATGTGTAGCAGATATTTATTTTTCCGTGATGTAATTCATAAAACATGATTTGGAAAAGACAGTGCATTTGCACAGCATAAGCCTGTCGGTTGATGGGATTGTCTTCCACTTCTTTGCTTATAACTTCAAAGCCATCATCAATGTTGTTGGCTTCTGTCTGAACTCAAAAACTTTAGTTTGTATCAGTTTTGCTTTGATGATTTTAAACAATGATGTAAAAAAAAATGTTAATACCACATCAGGCATTTTTGTTGACTCCCCTGATTTGCAGAGCTCTGAGGCATCACAAAATTTGTCATTAACTCAAATCTAAATCTTTCAGGCCGTCTCTGAAAACTTCAGGAGTCAAATTAGCTGAGAACACCATAAGTGGCTCATTATTTTTGTTAGACTGACAAAAACAAATTCTGTCGTACATTCTCACCCAACAAATCTTAGTTTTATTATTATGGATCAATATAGTTTCATCAATATTGACCATTATTTCTCTGACCTGACTGAGTGTGAACCCATAGTCTGCACTCCAAAGTGACTTTAAAACTTCATTTGCTTTTTCAAAGAGTGCAAGCTTAACTGAAGGCTGACTGTTACGTTGCTGCTGGGAGCTCATTGTACATTCATATTTTTGTATGCAGTTTGGGTGGGCATACAAATCGGCAGCACATGCGTGCACCTTGCTGTTTACATCAGCTATTCGGCTAAAATAACTTCATCTTGGAAGAAACTAGCAGCTGATAAAAACAACATGTTTGTCCTTTGAGACTCGCATACTCTGTACTTTGTTCTTTTGTCAGTCCCTTTGGCCCTTGTTCTGGCTAAACCACAGATAACACATTAAAGATCCTCTACTTTTCTTATCAGTTGTTCGAGGTGGCTGAAGGGTAGACATTGATCTTCTAAGTTGATGGGCATTGGGTTTGGTTGTCATTGCTTTCTCAGAAGACCTGATTCTTGTTGTGATTCACTGGTTTCTCCTATTTTTTTGAAAAAAAAATTCCAAGCATTTTTTTTTTATTGTATATGACTTGTAGCACCTGTTCTTACAATGATAAAATATTTGATCCTTTTCACACATCAGTTTAATTATTTTGTAAACTTCGTATTGCAGTATTTTTGCAGCATCTCAACCTCTTTTGTTCAGCTGCAGTTGATGTTAGCTTTTCTTCCTGATTAGTTTGGCATAAGACACATTTTTCTTTGTTAGAGGAGTCCTCAGATTTTGTCGTTAGCAACACTGTGCCAGGAGGTAAAAATCCTATGCTACCACCTGCTTCACTTATGTTTACGAATTTGAATCAACGGAAATCCTGAAACAAACCATATTAAAATAAATTACCAACATGATGGCTAAAACACATCGTAATAGAGCCGTCGTTTTGGAAGAGGGCGGAAGGGTTGCTCTGGAGAGTTATTTATCATCTCTATAAGACAACTTGACTCCCGAACCCTATTTTTTTACACCAAAATAAAGTATGAAGGGCTCAAGGTTCCTGAAATATTACATCATCGCTGCAACACATCTGCCATTTTTAATTGGCAATGTCTCCCCAGGTTACATTACTTCTCTGATGATTCAAAAACACAAATCAAGAATGAAAATCTCTGGACATTTCTTTTATGGAGGTATATCAAGGTGCCAGGACTAATCTAATGATTACATCATCTCTGGGCTGTAGTTAAGATCTACTCCTATAAGGCAGGCACATTCCTTCCACACACCAATCCGGCATGGTCACAATGTGCCCCTGTCTTCCACCCCTTCGCCCCCAGCCTTGCATGAGCTTGTTGTCAAGATGGTGGTCCAATCTCCTGCTAATGGAGCTTATTTGTATAGTGAGGTGTTATGCAACAGTAAGCACAAGTTGTTCATATAGAATCTAACTCAGACAAGTTAAAATAAATATAATGTTCCACCCTAAAGAAAGAATTGTGTGGCACTATGAATGTAATACATATTTGAACTGGTTATTTCTTTGCAATTGACTATGGCACACTGGTCCCTCTCATAAATAGTAAACAACATTGTCTTCTCGTGTTTATGAATCTGTGTGGTGTGATTGAGTAACTGCTACTCTAGGACTTCCCCTTTAGCCTACCCTTTGTCTGAAAGGTTAGGTTGAAGGCATGTTCTGTTGCAATACGGAATGGTAATAAAAGGCTGCAAAATAAGACCATTATCTTCCATGGAGCAATTGAAGAGAGGCAGTGTTCCAGTGCTTCGTTGGTCTTGCATATTGGTGGCACATAGAGTTGTATTGTTAACCTAGGAAAATAGATGAGGTTGCGTTTTTTATTTTTTCATTATTTGTTTCAACCTATTGTGTTAGCCATCCATGCCTCACGAAATATCCCTTATGTAATAGCAGTAATATCAGTAAATAGTGTATACTGTTTTCAGTAAGTGGTGTTGATAAATATTGAAGGAGATAAGGTGTTTTTTGGAGAAACTGGCAAAGTCCAAGGGTTTTAGTTATACTGTTAGAGAGGAGGGTGTTTGTGTAGAATGAAATCAAGGAGTCTGCCTGTACACCTACTTCAGAGCAGTGGCAGAATATGGGTTCTTCGTTTACTCTGTCAAGTACCAGCTTCGTCCACTAAGCGCACCACCACCATTGCTGAAAAATAGTTCCATGGCTTCATCGCCTGCAAGGAGTCGCTCAACTGTGATCCTAGCCTTCATCTTTTCATTTAGATTCATATTTATTAAAAATGACTGACGGATGTTTGTCTGTCTGAATTTTTTATGTATAGGACAAAATTCTGATCGGTGGCTATATAACAAAAAATCTGGATTTGAGGCAGAGTTCAGCTTTCTCGAGAACGCTGTAAATTACAGGCAGACGTGCTATGTGCAAAGGGGTTCTTTACTGCGAGATGAAACCTTCTGGGGACAAACCAAGGAGTTGCGAAGGGGACCTGTGCAGTGAATCTATGCTTTAATTTCCTATAGCACCGAACAACAACGTGGAGGCTGCAAAGGTCCAATTTGAGCAGGATGATGACGGATTTCTATATGGCTGGTCTCGGTGAAGGGTGGTACAGTGGATAAACAGACTGAAATGTGGCCCTGACCATTATCTAGTGCCTGAGATGAATTCAACCATTCTTTCATCTCTTTGATATTTGTTGCCGTGATTTACTGGGGGAATCATTAAAAAAGACTTGATCTGTCCCGATCAGCTTGACTGCGTTCAGATTCACTTCATTCTGAGAGCTACGAGCTCTTTGTTATGGAAATAAAAAGGCCAAACACTTTCAGATTTTTGTGTGAATTAATTAATTCTCTGCAGAAGTTGATTATGATGAGGTTGCCTTCAGAAGTTTCAGGTGAGAAGTGTAGCATTTGAGATTATGATGGCGGAGTGGAAACAATTTGTAAAGGCACTCCAATTAAATCCAGCAACGTAGACACTGTTGATTTCGATGCTGGCTCATCTTGCATGACAAGATCAACAGAATCTGAAAAAGCAGACACTGTGGCGGCCCGATTCTTACC
Organism: Pleurodeles waltl; assembly: GCF_031143425.1. NCBI lineage: Eukaryota > Metazoa > Chordata > Amphibia > Caudata > Salamandridae > Pleurodeles > Pleurodeles waltl. Next base: position 925,292,810 of record NC_090437.1, read on the forward strand.
AGAGTCATCATGATAGCATTGGTAAATTGTCATAGATAGCTTCACTAATGATCGGTAACTGCAATGCAGCACAATATGCTTGAGGCATTCACATTGGTCTCGTTTTATTCGTCCGTGTCAAGGGCCGTTATTGATGGTTATTCCAGCAGGTTGCTCAGAGAGATAATTTTAAAGCAGATCATGCACAGATTATCTTGTTCAAAATTCACCTCCAAAGTAAAATCCAATTGCTTCACATTGCTTGTCAGTTGGGTAGATGTCACATTGCCATTTAAGGTAGCTTTATTTTTCTGCTAGAAAAATAAAGAATTCCATTTCAAACTTTCAGAAGTGTAGTTGAAATTCCACCAAATAGGTCTGACAACTGTGAACTGAAGAACGACGGGATGAATCAAAAAGTATCATGAAAGCCAGTCAAAAGGCGATATTTGGTGGTCTTAAAAACATGGACTATGCCTGTTTATATTTGTACCATGAAAGATGGTTTGCAATAATTCAGCAAAATGTGTCAGAAATTTAGGCGCTCATACTGAGTTTGGCGGTCATACCCAAAGACTGCAGTGCAAAAGGCAGGCGAAACACAGCCAGCGATGGCGGAGTGAACCCTGCCTTATCACGAGTGACCAACACAACACCGCCAAATTTGGAATGGTAAAACACCGTCTGCCCAAATGATGGAAAGAAGGAGGCGGTTGCCCCACCGCCACGCAGAGAAAATGCCACCAGCCAAATTCCGATACACAAATCAGCACCGCGGAAACCAATATGGTGGTAATCCATTGGTGGTTCAAACCGCTGCAGAAAAATAAGTACCCACCACCACAGCAACACTACACCAGATAGGTTAAAACCTAAAAAACATACACACACACACCTGTCAACAGCACTACAAAATGCACCCCCACACATACCGAGAACCCTTTGCAAATTGAAACGCAGATAGAGCGAGAGACAGACACACTGAAAGGAGGCACCAGACCTAGATACCACAGGTACCATCACACAAAGCACGCAACACACAACACACCACTGCACACAAACACCACAGAGCACGCGCACATATCATTACGCATACCCACAACTACAAACAGCACACCCACAATCCCTATACACCATACATCCCCACCCACAACACAACCACCATGGCACCACAAAATAAAAACAGATTCACTGAAGAGGAGCTCAAGGTAATGGTCGATAAAATTGTCAAAGTGGAGCAGAGACTGTTTGGAGCACTGGTCCAGCAGACATCCATAGCCCGGAAGAACGACCTATGGCAGAGGATAGTCAACAGGGTGAATGCAGTGAGAAACCATCCAAGCACAAGGGAGGACATTAGGAAGAGGTGGAACGACCTGAGGGGAAAGGTACGGGCCATGGCCTCCAGGCACCAAGTGGCCGTCATAAGGACTGGTGGCGGACCCCCATCACCTCCCCCAGAAATGGGGCCGTGGGAGGAGATGGTCCTGGGCATACTACATCCGGAAGGGCTGACGGGAATTGCCACTGGGCTGGACACTGGTAAATCCACTGTACTCACTGGCCACCATGTCGCTGTGCACAGCATGTACCCCACCACCTTCTGACCCCCCCTCAAACCACCCAAACATGCACAATCTAATCATTGGCCCCATACCCACACTTGCATGTCACATCTCCCCACTGACGCCATTCCCTCATAGCCCAACCTAGTGCATGTATGCCTGACACAGCAGAAAGTACCACAGTGCAACACTCTGTACCTTTGCCTGTCTGATACGTCCATATCACATCTCTGCAATTGCACGTTAAACCATTTCACTCCCCATCACTAATATGTTGTAGGAATGCACATCAGTTCATGGCAATGACAGTAGCAAGACAAATGTAAACTGTACTGCAAATTAGGACCATTGCAACCTTCCACTGATGGGAACACAAGCAGTGGACTGCAAACTGTCAATGCCAGTACTGCCCTGCAAATACAGTGAATGAGGGAACAAAACCATGTGTGTCACCGCATAAATAACATAATCTGACACAATACCTCTCATCTCACAGGTCTCCCAAGTACTGACACACAACAGAGGAGCCCAGTGACAGGAAGCCCAGGCCTGGATGCAGCACCAATAGGGGAGGATCCACAGGCAAGTTTGGATTCAGACAATGAACCTGGCCCATCAGGCAAGAGTGGTCAGTCCACCACCACCAGCCTTACCCTGCCCACAACCTAAACCACCTCCCCTGAGGCAGCCAGTACTCAGCAGAGCCTACCTTCCCATACCTGTGTCCCAAGGTCATCTCAATCATCAGTGTGCCCCACAGGACAGGGACAGGAGTCAACGGTGCAAACCCAAGACAATGACTGTCCTGGTGTCAGTCGGAGGGGGCACACTACACCAGGGGCATAGGCACAGGGTGCAAGGGCCAGTGGGAGGACAATCGTGGGACAAGGTACGAGGCAGGGCGAAGACACCACTGTCCAGGAGGCCGTCTCCAGATACTCACCACCTTGCAAGACACACAGAGGCTGCAGGAGGAACACCACCAGGAGGCCAGGCAGCAGTGGCAGGCACACAATGCCACCATGGCCTCCATATTAGGGGAGTTCAAGGAACTCAACTGCATCCTGCGGACATTCTCCACCTAACAGCAGGCCCCATCTAGTAGTCAGTCAACACCATGGCCCTCAACATCAGCACCTGCTACTGGGATGGAGGCACAGCAGGAGGACCCACAGGACAACAGCACCCCTACCCCTGCAGCTGAGGAACCCCCCGTAAAAGAGGTCACCCATCCAGGCATCCTGCAAGACCCCAAGCCAAGACCAATCCCCCCACCAGGAAGTGATCCCTCTTCAGATATGTCACCCTTTTGTGCCACTGTACCACCCTGTTGACTGTCCAAAACCAAGGTTCCATCATTCCGAGGTTAATGGTCACAGGACCTATGAATCTAACAGCTGGACCACCCTCTCTGATCATCACCTAGATCACTATCCCACTCCTCTGGACTGTGAAATTCAGCACTAAATAAACACCTATATTCACAAGTCATGGTGCATGTCTCTTTATTGTTAGTACTGGCAAATATGTTGAAGAACAAAAACATAATACACAGGTCTACAAAACACAGAATCCGAAGTTACATATGTATTGTGGTACTCCAACAGGTGTGTAAGTACATCCATTTTGTTTTCACATCCACTGTCAACTACACCAACAGGCAAATACAGTAAGCAGACTGCCAACAGGGAAGTCACCTGAAGAGGGATAAGTAAATGGAATGAGGTACAAGGTGGTAGGAATGTAAACTACAGTCATACTTCAACAACAGTTGAGCATAAACACAGGATGAGTGTCCCAGCAGCTATGTTGCACCATACATGAGTGAGTGCATTGGCATTCACACATGGGGGGGGGGACAGGAAAGCTGATACATAGGTAACGGCCTCAAATGCACAACTCCCTGATTAGTCACGAACAGGTACCTGACACCCATCGGATGGTAAAGCATGATATGCCCACCCAGTAGGACAAGAGTGAGAAGTCCCCCAAACATAACCCCAAATGGGCAATCTGAGGACCCTAAACCTTCACAACAACTGTAAGGCTGTACCACAATAGCACCAGCATACCACAAATGAAGTTGGCAACTTTGCATTTCCACTACCCCTCCGGTTGAGTCACCTACCCTTCAATGTCGTCAACCAATATGTAAGGCTTCAGTCCCCACACATACGTTGATGCATGCAAATATTGCCTACAAACTGCCTTCAGCAAAACATCCCCCATGTGCAGATGATATGTAATGCAGACATAACTGTATATCAAGGAAAGTAGTGATGAATCATGTCAGTCCTGTTGTCCTGTGCCTCATCCTCGTCTGCCTCCCCCTCAGCATCAGAGCCACCGGCCACAAAAACAGCTCCAGCATTAACATCCCCCTCCTCCAACAGTGGGATGTGCCTTCTGAAGGCCAGATTACAGAGCATGCTACTATGATCTTGCAGACTTTCCCTGGATTGTATTGTAGTGCACCACGAGACACATGGAGACAACGAAAATTGGCTTTTTTAAGAGACCGAAAGTATGTTCAATCACACACCTCGTCCAACCATGTACCTGCTCTCCCCTAATGTAGTTGGATGTCTCACAGGTGTCAGGAGCCAGGGCAGGTTGGGGTATCCAGAGTCACCTGTGTGGAAAGGAAACATGGCCATGGGTAACATTGCTAGGCGGAGTGCTGACTGGGTCATGAGGGGTATAGTAGTCTGACATTGCGAGCAGTACACATACCTATGAGCCAGGCCCTTTCGCCCTGTAGCTAGGACATTATTGCAGGGACACTGCTGTTCCTCAGGATGCTGGAATCCTGTACAGATCCAGGGAATTTAGCATTCACATGTGTAATGTATTGGTCTGCTAGACACACCACTTTTACATTGAGTGAATATGTACTTTTCCTGTTTCTGTAGACCTGTTCATTGATCCTCGGAGGTACCAGGGCAATGTGAGTCCCATCAATGGCCCCAATGACATGTGGGACATTTGAGACACTTTTCACAGTGGGGAAAATCTGGAGGTAGTGGTAACCTAATGTACCTGTGCACATGCCTTGAGTTGTGCATCCAACACATCCTGCAACACCTTACAGAATGGGGGCTGTGAAAAGCCTGCAGCCAGTCCCACTGTGCTCTGAAATGAGCCACTCACCTTGAAATGCAGGACTGACAACACCTGGACTGTTGGAGGGATGGCATGGGGATTCCTTAAACCCAGCAGGAGTTCTGCCATCCACTGAGTGACCAGTTCCCTGATGCACAACCGGTTCGGTCGATAGGTCAGGGTGATGTGGCATTTTTCCATGGTTTCCAGATCAACAATTGGCTGGAAAATTGGAGCATTCCTCCTCACTCCATTCTGGTCAAATCTGTGCAGGGATACAAACCAACAATCAGGATGTCTGTCACAATGTAGGCTATACAGTATGATACACGACGGTCATTATGCACTACTCATGCAAGTTGCATTTAATGTGTCAGTACACATTACTCTACCATCCATACCTAACCAGACGATGGCATGATTACTGTGTGGAGGGACGTATACAGGACATGAACACCTATACCTTTCGTGTGTTTTACCTTACTGGTCAAATATGCTGACAATTGTTGTGCCAAATCTGTACATTTCACTAGAAGGGTACTACATGTGTCCATATTCACCATGTCAGACCTGAAGTATGTGTATGTGTTGACAGGCAGGTATTGAAGCTGTGTAAACTCGGGACCGTAATGTCACAAACTAAAATGGCATCCGTGTGTCTGGCATGCATTGGACCTCATTCAGCTGGTGGAAGTCGTCATGGCATAGCGCGGTCAGATCCACTGTGCAACTCCTCATTGGTTAACATTGATGTCAATGGGAGACTGGGACCAATGACGATCACCGCTGGCGGTGACGGTCATGACCGTTGCGGTCGTAACCGCCATTTTGTGTGAGACTACTCACTTGACTCCTGGCATTTGGGCAATACAGACCTCCACTTTGTGACCTGTCTCTTAGAGCAATGATGGCATGCACTGCAGGGGAAAGGGCCATTGCCTTCTGAGCAGAGGAGCTGGAAAAACTGCTCTAGTCTACTATCATGTAAATGGCTTCACCCGCCATCTCTACGTGTACTATAGTAGTTTGAAGTGGTCACAATGGCACTGTATATGGGTAATGAAAGGCATGTTACTTGAGGGTTGCAGTTGCATCACTTCCTACATCAATGGATCCTCTGTACCACATGTACTCCTCACATTCCTGTCCATTAGTTAGTGTCAAAGTCCCTCTCTGCTTAGATTAATATCATCCTGAAGGGGATGACATATGATTGGTTACAGTTCAGGGCATGATTCTAGGAGTGGTTCTTTTGGCAATGATGGGCATGTAGGTGTCTCCATGCAGGGGTTTGGTCTGCAGGGTTGGGATGGGTTTGGACATAGCTTGCATGACTCTTTTTGGTAATAACTGGTAAATTGTCCAATGTTAGGCAGGCAGGGACTGTTATCTGCATTGTTAGTATGTGAAGTGGATGTGTGTGTTCTAATATTTTCCTCCCTTTCTGTTTCTGCCACCCTCCTTTTCTCTCGCCTCCTCTGTCTATGTATGCATTAGCATCATCTGGCGAGGGAGGAAGGGCACCAGCGAGTAGGGATGCTGCAGGACACAGGAGGTGACCAGCAGTGAAGCCGAGAGGACCAGTGGGATGGAGGGCGAGGGGAGCACCACAGCGGAGACTGGAGCTACCACAACATCGGACTCAGAATCCTGCTCCGATGGTGGCTCCCTGGCAGCGGCGGACCCTTCTGGTACCACACCAACACCATCGTTGTCCACTTCCCTCCCCCTTCCCAGCACCGCCCTCCCTGTAGCACCCCACCCAGTTTCCCGTGCCCGCTCACCCCGGAGGGTGGGTGTCTCCTTCACTGCAGGTACCTCTGCCCCTGCTCCAGTCAGACCTGCTGCCCTCATTGAGGAGGCTATTGACCTCCTGAGGTCCATCTCTGTGGGGCAGACCACGATCGTGAATGCCATCCAGGGACGGGCATTCCAGATGCAGCAGACCAATGTGTTCCTGGAAGGCATTCACAGTGCCTTGTCTGGCCTCCAGAGATCACTTCAGGCTCTGGCCTCCTCATTGACGGCAGCCAGTGTCCCTTCATCTTCCGTCCCCCCTCCAGTTATCTGTTCACAATCCACATGCCCTCTCCCTACAACCGTCCAAAGCACACCAACACACATGCATAAACCCAGTACAACAGACCAGGTGCGCAAGACAGAAATGGGCATCACAGACTTTCACACAGCCATGCACACACACAACACACATCTGGAGACACAACAACAGACACTTCTCCTACCACCTCCTCCCGTACAGTCACATCTTCACTCATACCTGCCAACACAGCATCACCACACACTGGTCCTGTTGTCATTCTTGTCATCCCCACAATCACCACAACAGTAGACGCACAGTCACACACCCCACACACCACATCCTCCCTCACCACGACTACAGCACATCCACCTCACTTGCACACAAAACCTCAACATTCACTCACACATCACCCATTCCTTCTCCCTGCTTCTCTGCCCCCTCCCAAGAGGTGCATATGTACCCACTCACCCACCCAACATTCATCCACCACACACATGCAGACACTGCACATACCAGCAACCACGTAAAGCACACATACACGTCAGATGAGCACTCCCTCAATCTCCACTCCCAACCCTCAATCATGTGACCGCCCCAGTGTACCTAAGCGAGTTTTCCTTGCCACCCTTGACCTCTTCCCTACTCCTCTCCCACCCCATCTTCTCCGTAAACAGCGTGTCCCCCTGCCCCTCTCAGGCCCTCCTACCTCCCATTTCTTGGGTCCCCCCTCTGGTGTTTCCCCTGCTCCTCCACCAAGAAAAATATCCACCTTTCCCAGTGCTAAAGTCACCCCTCCCAAGCCCAAGGCAAAACGTGCCCCTTCCACTTCAAGCCTCCCCCACCACCCTGAGTTGCCTGCCTGTCCCATTGCTGCCCCTTTGTAGTAGAGGCCTAGCTTCAGTCAGGAGTCAGGTTGGGCCATTCTTCATGGACAATGTGTCCTGCAAAATTGGATGTTTGAACTTGTCATTGGCACCTTTGTCTATAGTTTTTTGTTCAAATACAACTGCCCACATTGCTGTAGTTGGCAAGCTGAGATACTTGTCTTGGTTTCCTTCAACATTGTGGTGTGACATCTGTATACAAGGCTGTGTGGTGTCTGTGTGTGGAATGTGTCTTTGTTGTTGCATGCACTTGGTAGATGGTTTGGGCCATGGGGATGTTGTGATGTGTGTGTCTGCTTGCTTGTGTGTTTGTATGGGGTATTGTGTGCCTCCGTATGTCTAGTGCTGGATGTGTGCGTTTCCTTCATTTTTGGTTGTACATACTGTGTCAGCTGTATGATTGGATGTGTATTCACAGCTATTGTTTGTGTTTCATTGCTACATGGAGTTCATGGTGTGTGTGTACGTGTGGTGTCGCACAATGTGCCTGTCTATGCCATGGTTGAGGTGTTTGTGTGGTAGTTGTCATGTGCTTGTGGGGTGTGTTGGTGGTTGTTAGAAATGGGGTCTTTGGTTGGCAATCAGGTTACCCCCTGTCCAAGCAAGGACCCTCCCTCTAGTCAGGGTAAGTCACACACAATCCAAATTATTCTGTGCCCACCCTAGCTTGGCACTGAGCAGTCAGGCTTAACTTAGAAGGCAACGTGTAAAGTATTTGTGCAATAAAGCATACAATAACACAATATAGCACCACAAAAATACACCACAAAGTGTTTAGAAAAATATATAATATTTATCTGGATATTTGCAGGTCAAAACGATCAAAGTCTTTTAGAAGCAAACAAAATCTCTTTTTAGCACAAAGTACCTGGTTTGCGTGAAAAATCTCCGCAATGGGCTGCAGAGGAGAAGAAGCGTGGAAACAAAGTGGGTGTGTGTCGCTTTCTCGGGCCGCACACGGTGATGCGTCATTTAGTTTCCACGCAGGGACGGCTGTGCATCGATTTCTAGCGCTCGGTCATGGATCCTCTTTGGGTTGCAGGGTTTTCAGACGTCCCGGGGTCTGTGTGTGGAATCCTGGGCTTGGGGAGCGGAGTCACAAGCGCTGCGTTTTTCTGGTGGGCGTTGCGTGGCAATTTCTTCCGCATGGCAGGCGCTGCATCGATTTCCCCTCTGGAAGTTGGGCTGCGTCATCCCAGGTTGGCTGTGCATCGACCCAGGTCTGCTGTGCGTCAATCTGGTGGGCCGTGTATCGCAGTTCCGGTTGCAACGCAGGCGCCGCGTCAATCTTCTCCTTGCAAAGTCGGGCTGCGTCATTCCGGTTTGGCGTGCAGTGCATTTCTCACCACGGGGCAGGCTGTGCGTCGTTTATAGCAAGCTGTGCATTGAATTTTCGCCGCACAAGGAGTCCAGTTGCAAGAGAGAAGTCTTTTTGGTCCTGAGACTTCAGGGAACAGGAGTCAAGCTCTATCCAAGCCCTTGGAGAGCACTTCTACACCACAGCCAGGGAGCAGCAGGGCAGCAGCAAGGCGGAAGTCCTTCACAGAAAGCAGTCAGGTGAGTCCTTTGGGCAGCCAGGCAGTTCTTCTTGGCAGGATGCAGGTTCTGTCTACAAGTTTCTTCTCCAGGAAGTGTCTGAGTTGGAAGGGACAGAAGCCCTGTTTATATACCCAAATGTGCCTTTGAAGTGGGGGAGACTTCAAAGAGTGGCTTAGAAGTGCACCAGATCCACTTTCAGTTCAATCCAGTCTGCCAGGGGCCCAGTAGGGGGTGTTTTAGTTTTATGGGTTTGTAAAGCGCGTAGCTACCCTAGGGCATCCCAGCGCTAAAGGTATGTGACCCTCCTGGAGAAACAAACCCAGAAAGATAGACAAGTTAACTGCAGAAGAGGATAGTTTTCAACTTTTTCCTAAAAAGACGCTCCGATGGTTCATGACGAAGTTCGGAGGGTAGGGTGTTCCAAAGACGGGCAGCCTTGATTTAAAAAAAAAAAAAAAAAAGTTACTTCCCCCATGATCTCTTGACACAAGGTATGTAAATCTGCCGAGTAGAGGATGATCTCAGGCTTCTAGAAGGAACATAGATAAAAATCAGTTTTCTGAAGACAAACGGGCCCTTATTATATAGGGCTCTGTCAGTCCTTTGGGTGAGAACAGGCCCTCCACCCTCCCAGCCCATGAAGACCCATTCAAAATGCAGATGTATGCAAGTGAGGCTGAGTATTCTGTGTTTGGTGTGTGTCTGAGTGAATGCACAAGGAGCTGTCAACTAAACCCAGCCAGACGTGGATTGTAAGGCACAGAAAGATTTAAGTGCAAAGGAATGCTCACTTTCTAAAAGTGACATTTCTAAAATAGTAATATTAAATCCGAGTTCACCAGTCAGCAGGATTTTATATCACCATTCTGGTCATACTAAATATGACCTTCCTACTCCTTTCCGAGCAGCAGCTACCACTCAAACAATATTTGAGAACAGCCCCAATGTTGGCCTATAAAGGGAGCAGGCCTCAAAGCAGTGTAAAAACGAATTTGGGAGTTTTACACTACCAGGACATGTAAACTACATAGGTACATGGCCTGCCTTTTCCTACACAGCACCCTGCCCTGTGGGTTACCTAGGGCATACCTTAGGGGTGTCTTATATGTAGAAAAAGGGGAGTTTTAGGTTTGGCAAGTACTTTTAAATGTTAAGTCGAATTGGCAGTGAAACTGCACACACAGGCCTTGCAATTGCAGGCCTGAGACAAGGTTAAGGGAGACTTAAGTTAGTGGCACAACCAGTGCTGCAGGCCCACTAGTAGCATTTAATCTACAGGCCCTGGGCACATATAGTGCACACTACTAGAGACTTATAAGTAAATTAAATAGTCCAATTGGGTATGATCCAATGTTACCATGTTTACAGGGAGAGAGCATATGCACTTTAGCACTGGTTAGCAGTGGTAAAGTGCACAGAGTCTAAAAACCAGCAAAAATGAGGTCAGAAAAAGAGAAGGAGGAAGGCAAAAAACTGGGGATAACCCTGCAGAAGAGCCAGGTCCAACAGTGGTCATGTGCGTTGTGCTGTATGTTTGGCAGGTGACTGTATGGCTTTGTGTGTGTGTTGGGTAATTTGTATTGAGGTATGTTGTGTGTGTGGCTTTCACTGTGTGTGTGGGGTATCTGTATTGTGTGTGAGTGTGTATCACTGCCACTTCCCTCCCCGCTGTGCTAGGTATAATTACGGTTGTCGTCTTCGTCAGCGACAGTGGTCCTGAAGGTGTATGGCGAGATACAATGCTGGGAAGACTGGCAGTTAATTTGCCATGGCAGCCACGGAGGCATCTCTGTGCCTGGAGGTGGGTGTTTCCATTTATACTTTCTGTTTCTAACAGGTTTTTCAGGGTGTGTTGGCCCCACCGGATATCCTGGTGGAGTGGTTACTCGGAATATGGAGGGCGGGACGTTGTCTGCCTCCTGCCTGATGTTGTCTTCCACCGGCGGTTGCAGCTCGTCGGCGGTGGCGGGGCTGGCGGTGAGTTGTCTGTATTGTGTTGGATTAACCACGTTACTCGTTATTTGGCGGTCACAAGAACGCCATCAGCGTGGCGGTTCGTTTACTGCCAATCTCTGAATGAGCACCTGAGTCTGCAGAATTCCTTGAACCGTAGATGCAGACTGGGCTCCTTGGAGTACACAATTTCTGTTGCAGAGGTTAAAGATATCTCTTTTTGTTTGAGGATCTCAACAAGCTTGTTTAATTTATGTAAGCACATATTTATCAAATCTGCTTACGGCCACGGAACACTTTCACACAACTTATTCGGAGGTGGATAGAATGTAATATCAGAGAATTTAAATTTTCTTAAACAGTTAACACAAAAGCAAAATTCAGGGTCAACCCCCACAACTTTCATTTGTTCTAATAATATAAGAACTAGGAGCATACAGTATGTGTGAGGAACTGGGTTACTGGTTGACTGGGGTGTGAGCCATGGTCAAGCAGCAACCACAATCCTTGTCAGGGTAAGACACCAGCAAACTCTAAATTAATCTGTGCTGAACCCTTGGTAGCTTGGCACAGAACAGTCAGACTTAGAGGCAAAAAGTAAAGTATTTGTGCAACACTTCAAATAGTAAAACAGTTGAAATGCCATATAAAAATATCCCACACCAAGTTAGAAGATTAGAGCCTAATTTAATAAATGAAAAAATTCCAATAAATAGAACTAGAGTTATGAATTGTTTTAAAAACAAAGAGCAATATAGTGCCTAAAACCAGAAAGTGCCACCCGCGGCTATCTGGTCAAACTGGACTGGTCAAAGTCAAAGTTCAGGCAGACTGCGATGGCGTGTGGGTCGAATGAAGTCCCCGATTAGTGTAGCTGAAGTGATAATTTCTTGTGTTTTTGACGGCAAGACTCATCTTGACCTTGTTGAGGCGCCTAGGAGAAAGGAGAGTGCCGCGGGCTGTTGTCGGTGTGGCACGAAGAGCAGGCTGGGTGTCATAAATGGGTAGGCTGGAGTTTCGTGTTGGCTGTCCCCTCTGGGCTGTCAATACTGCTGTGTGAAAAGACAAACCGGGGTGGTGCGTACTGATTTGTGGTGCGAGTGGTGCAGTCTTGGTGTAAGTATGCCCATTTGCAGTCACAAAGAGACTAAAAGCTTGATTGTCAGAGCCTGTGAGCCATACCAAGGGTCCTGGACTTGAGAGGCACCCCCTGAGGTTCAGAACTCACTGCAGCTAGGTTCAGGGGCTGATTGGGGAGGCTTTTATGTCCTTGGGCTCCAAGCAGGAGGCTAGCTGTCTAGCCCTTGGGGTCCTGGGTTCATGATGAAGTTGCAGGTCCAGTTCTTCTTCCAGAGGAAAGAGGGCTTCAGGTCAGTTCAGCAGGGTAGCAGTTCCTTTAGAGCAGCAGTCCAGCAGAGCGACAGTCCTTGTAGCAGCACAACAGTCTTTGTTCCTGGAAGAGTATCCACAGGTCCAGACATGTTATAAAGAGTTGGTGTCTGAGGTGCAGTGTTTATACACAGTACTTCTGCCTTTGGACTGGAGAGAAGCTTCTAAAGGCATGCCTTTGAAGTGCACAGCTGCCCTGCCTCACCTGGCTCCAGACTAACTACAGGGGTTGTGCAGCCCTTTGTGTGGAGACAGGACACAGCCTATTCAGGTGAAAGTGGGCCTCCATCCAGCTCCTTCCACTCATTTACCTGTGATAGATAACTGCACACAATTGGGAGCTTACGTTTGACTGGATGGGCTAAGAAAAATACACAGTCCAACTGTTAGCTGCATCCAGTCATGTTACCCAGGCAGGGTGCTGACACAAAATGGATAAGGCAAGAAAATGCCAACTTTCTTAAAGTTCCATTTTCAGAATTGCAATTTACAATCTGACTTCACCATACGTTAGGATTCTAAATTATGATTCCAGAGACACCAAACATGAACTGAGTACCTATCCCCATTTGGATTTGGAAATTACACTTGTAAATGTAATAAGGTAGCTCTAATGCTAGCCTCGGAGAAGTAGGCCTTGCAATAGTGAAAAACAAGTTTAAGAGTTTTTCACTACCAAGATATGTAAAACTTAAAGGGCTGTCTAGGCCTAACCTAGGGGTCACTTATATGTAATAAAGAGGAAGGTTTGGGCCTGACAAAGGGTTCACTTTGCCATGTCTACATGGCAGTGTAAAACTCCACACACACTGGCTGCAATCGTAGGCCTGAAATATATTTAAGGTACTACTTAAGTGGGTGGTACAATCAGTGCTGCAGACTGTAGTGGCACAGGTAGTGCAACATACACCCCCTGGCGCAGGTAGTGCAATTTAACTAGGGACCTACAAGTAAATTAAATGTTCTAATCACATGTTCTAAGCAGAGAGCACAAGCACTTTAGCACTTGTTAGCAGTGGTAAAGTGCACGAACTCCTAAGGGCAAAAAAAACAAAGTCCAACAGTATACTAATAAGGAATTAATTAAACGGGTGTGCCAAGTAATTTATAAGCAAGGTCAGGCTTCAGAGGGTTACAACCCCTTTGCAATACGATGGTATAACAGAGGAGTGAAGGATTGGTACCTGCAGATGCACTAATGAATGCAGAATTGTCTTTTGTTGAACAGTTAAACTCAAAGCTGAATTTCCATATACACTGAAGAAAAGAAATGTGTTTTTTATTTCATACCAGTCCAAGGATGTGTCTTTATGACTGTCAAAAAAATGGACATCTGTTGCTGACCGGGAGATTATTCAATGTGAGAGCCACATAAGATGGTGGACTTCGGTGGTCTTCTGGTATGGAGAATGGGGTGCTCTCTGTCTGCTCTATGGATTTTAAAAGAGTACGTTTGTAATGCCCAATTCAATTGTGGTATTGATTGCCTCTGATCCTGCTCTTGGTGCAAGAGATAGAAATCTTCTTTTAAAAGCTTGAGAGTAGGTGAAATAATGGTTGAAATTGTGTATGTGCATTTTGAGTGTGTTTGAAAGCCATTATCAATAGCTTTAAATGAGCTTTACATTATTTCTTTGTCAGTCTCTCTAATAGTTTCTGCAGCTTCTCTTGCTGAATATGCTTGTTCTTCTTTTATAGCAGCATCTATTAAGGTATATGCAAGCAGTTTATTCTTTACAGAATGTGGTCTCAAGAGGAAATCTCCTACATCTATGTCTTCACTAAGCTTTGACAGATGAGACGACCATCTTTTGGATAACCTGGAATAACTATACATAGTTACGTTCATGGGGGTAATATACATTACGTTGAGGGCCAGGTCTGATTCTTAATTGACCAGCAGCTTTATATAGGAATCTGTTCATAATTACATACATTTTTATTGGCAGCTGGAGCTTCAATCTGAGCTGAACATAGTTGAAATGTATGTTCTATTCTGCACCTTTTTAGTTAATTCACATTACTGAAGTTCCCTGCACACGCTTTTTCGTTTATACTTTTGTTCCAATATGCGTAATCTTGTTTTGCAAATGAGTCCATAAACTCTGTGGAATAAATAAATCTGTGATTGGGGATTAGGTTTTTTTTTCATTTAATTTATCATAGTTTTTAGAATAATAAATGACAGATGCGATAGACTATTAAAATAAGGAAATGTTTTCAGGAAACATATAGGATTATTTATGAGGCCGACAATGCTCCTAATGTGAATTTGTATCAGTCCCTGATGATTTTCTGCACTTAAATAGGGAGTACCCTCTAAGGAGGAATAGTACTTTAGATCAATCTTTATCTATTTTACAGCATTCACGTCTCATAAATTTGCAAAATGGCAAGAAATTATAATGTCATCCCAGGAGAAATTTGAAACCGGGGATTTGAATAATTTTTGTCAGACCCAATCTGATAAGGAATTCTTTCCCAAACAACACCATCCAGCACAGGATGCGCAGTGATATGCACAGCATGATAATCCCTTGGTAGTGTATGAGAAGAATATGGTTACAATTCCTGAACCACAGGAAATTGCTCTGTTTATCCAGAATGTAGTCCCCATTCACTTAAAGCAAAATTATAATCCAGATTAGAATGAAAAAAACTCCAATAGCAATACAGATGTATGGCCATGGTGGAAAAAGGTGTTTGTCCCAGAACACCACGAAGGAAACCATCTGTAGTTTTGACAGCCTGAAGGAGGGATGATTTTCTCTTCTTTCAAAATCGATCAGTCATTATCGTATAGCACAGTTTCCTGCTGTGGTGTCTTTTCAATTGATGTGGATTCTATTGGGGGTTCATAATAAAATACAGTTGCAGAAGTTGCCATTGTTACTATTGCAGCAACAGGTTTGCTTGTTGGTGTAAATCTGGAGCTACCAGAGGTTTTTGATGACGCTAGTATGTAGACACTTAGGGAGGTGCTTCAATGGCTCAGCGGCTTGTGGCTGCTCTACCAGCCTCTGGCACTTCAGTGTTCGGCATCTATCCTCCTTCCCAGCCAACCCGATAGCACCCAAGCTGCCTGCCATTTGTTCCCCCTACATACCCATCACCGCCTGTGAAGCTGAACTTTGAAAAACAGTGGGAAAGTGTGGCGGGGTAAGGCAGGGCATAACTGGATCTCTCCCCCCCCCCCATGTCTTCTCCCGAGCTGCTAGAGCTGACATGGGGGGAAGGGGAGGCTGGTTTAATGTGGGGGAGCCGGTGTGATGAGCACGCTGAGGAGGATGAGCAAGCTAGTGAGGAGCTTGGAGGTTGTTCTCAACCATGGAGACAGTGAGCGGCGGAACCCATGGAGCTGACCCAGCTAGGACTGGGTGCAGTTTGTGGGAGTCTCCTTGTGAACTCCTGCTCAAATCCCCAATCTCTACAGAACATCACCCGCTACCTGGACCAGGAAGTCAAAGCATTCAGGCAGGTGTCACATGGTCTGCAGTCACCACCAGCAGTGCCCCTACACCCACTTCCACCTGCCCTAGGCCAGCAGTGACTCCCAGTGGACCTCTGAAGCGAGCAGGCATAGTGGCCAAGTGGAGGTGAGGAGTGGTGAGGCGTGGCATAGTGAGATGCAGTAAAAGTCAAGGGAAGACCTGCCATGCCCCAGAGCTGACTAGGGTATGGTGAAGGGGCAAGGCGTGGAAGTATCTGTCTAACTGATTAAACCTCATTAGATAAGACCATTTTGTTCAAGCAACAAGAATTCCAAGGACAATGCCCAGGAGGAAACTGGAATCCTGTAAGAAAGACCCATCAGGAGTATCACCCTGTCCATCGTTAACCCCCCCCCCCCCCCACGCAGCCTCTGTATCTCCTACATCAGTCACATGATCAGGAACAGGGGATGAAAAAGAGATGTCTAAGTAGCACTCCCGTGGGCATAACATCTGGCCCAAACAAATTGATAAAGCAGTTCTTTTATAAAACAGCTGAACCTGTTTCGCCAGGGTCCACTACCACCATCTTTACCACACTAGCTTCGGCCAGCCCGGATACCACCCCATGTACTTCTCGCTCCACTAGTAAGAGGCACCGTTATTCACGGGATTAAACGTCCGTAGGTCTCACTCATGTCCAGGGTTGAGCCTAGAGGAGCCTATAACGGTGTTCCTGGCCCAATCCCACTCACCCCTAAATGTTGAATTGAATACAAAGAGGGGACCCAATCACATGCCTGTATGTCTTTCCTTCACAAGTCATGTCTTAAGTAGTGCACCAGCAGCTGTATTCACAGCTAGACCAAACAAGCAGACAATAGTTCAAGTTAACTCAGAGTTGGCTGCAGGTATAGACACAGGAGATTGTGACTCTGTCTCCTGCAGTGGCAACTCCAACACTCAACAGGGCAAGAACTGGGCAATCTGTCAGATTGTTTCCTCTCCACTATTGAAGCCCAAATTGTTGACACTTGCCCACTCTCCAAAAATGGCAAGGGGCCAATTGAGCAGAGACGCCAATCCTGTACAGGTCATCCCTCTCCAGCCTCCTGCTTATGATCACCTCCATCACTGCCCAGCAAAAGAATTGTCAGAGTGCTCCTCTGGTAATCAAAAAAGATAGAGTTTCAAAAAAATGTAATACAGTCCTTTGCAACTCACCTCGCTATCTTAGGATCCAAAATAAGTATTATAGAAGGGCAATTAAAGGTATTGGCAAAGAAGCAATCCTGCCCCTGTTCCCCCATAATAGACAAACTAAGCACCCTAACAGCAATGCGAGGGACCCTACCCACACTACGTTTTGGAACAATCAATCAGGAGGGAGTCTCAAGTATGAATGGAAAACCTATCACTTTGATCTGCCCCACAAGAGCAACGAAAGCTATAGTGGAAACATCTGTAGTTGTTGGTTAGTCAAACACACCTGCAACACCCCCTATCGCTTCCCCTTCCTCTCACCCCCATGGTAGGGAAAGGGCGGCCTTGAGCCAGGCTAACCTTGATCAGCCTGAGACTGTTGAACATTTTGAGGCCTCAGCAAACCTGGTCTTGTCAGCCCATCTGTCAGGCACTAACTAGCCTTTCCAGAACCGCAAAAAAGAAACTGCTCTATTCGGCCATATCCTCTCATTAAATCAACTCACAATGGATGATCTAACGTGGGTAAAGTTGTATTCCTCATTCCGAAGTGCAAGGACAGAACCATCATCACAGTCTGGAAGAAGGAGGGCCGTCTTTGCAGGGAGAAAACAAATGCATTTGCGGATTGAACTCTTAATGCCCCAGACATTAAATTATCCTTTTATGCTTGCATCACAGGTCTCAACTCAAACAAACATGAGGGTACTGAAGGGAAATGAAAGGCTGTAACTATGGTCTGGCCTCATCAGCAATTAAGAATGTAACTCTTCTATCAGCATCATGCTCACAAAACTGGAGGAAGGTGTACTATAATAGATCGGCCAGGGGTGGTTAGCACAAACCCTAACAGCGAGGCCAGAGTGCCATCCCTAGCCTCACAACAGCCCATCAACTTCAAACCCTGATGGCAAATTTTGTGCTGTATCTTACAGTAGGATTATGGAACATGACCAACCTTAAGAGCATTCGGACAGGCAAACAAGCACTAACATACCTGGGGAAGAATTACATCCTGTGTTTCCAAGAGACCTGGGCTTTCTGTCAACATCAGAGCAGTGCGTGCTCTACAGGCAACTAAAATGCAAAAACCCAGTCTTTATGCAAGAGCATAATTCATGCATTGTGTTTATATGCAGTTTAACCTTTTGCATTGCAGAGTTTTACCTTGAAACCACTATTAATGATGTTTGCAAATAATGTTAATTTGCAAAGTATTGCTGCAGGCTTACAGAGTGTATCAGGGTGTGGTCCCTTTCTAGGACCTTCTAGAAGCTTTCCCTGCAACATGACTGGGTGTGGTTTGTGGGCTGGGCCAGACTCTATATAAGGGAGTCAGCCCAGCTCCACGTGCTCACTATTCAGAGGTCCCGGTGCAGAGCAGAAGCAATTTCCTGAGCTCCTGTTCCGGAGGCCTACCTTGATCTTCCAGGCCTTTGCCCATCATTGTATTGGTGATCCTTAATCAGGGCGGTAAGACGGTGGTCGGGCTGGGCCCCCGATCCCGTTTTCAAAGGCATTCGAGTTCTTGGGCCTAGTTTTCATGTTGGAAGATTTTTCCTTGTGCGTGTGAATGTGCTCTTGGTTTCTGGCATTTACATGTTGATATTTGAATCGGCAAGACCCGCAATTCATTCTTGGCATTTGACTTTTGAGATTCGGGTCGGCAACAGTGTGCGTGACCATTTCTTGGCATTTACATGGTGGCATTCGAATCGGCAAGACACGCAATTCATTCCGTGCATTTAACTCTTGATAATCATTGTGCGCAACGATTTCTTGGCATTTAGATGGTGGCATTCGAATTGGCAAGACGCACAATTCATTCCTGCATTTAAATCCTGAAGTTCACATCGCTTACAGTGTGCACGATCATTTCCTGGCATTTGCATGTACTTGTTGGAATCTGCAGTTTGCGCGATTCATTTCCCGCATTTAAATCTTGATGTTCAGATCGCTTGCAATGTGCGCGATCATTTCATGGCAATCAAAACTTTAATGTGTAGTGTTTCCTGAAGTGCACACAATTATCCAGGGCCCTTGAATTTTCTGCAGAGGTGTTAAATTCAAGATGTTACATTCTATGTGCATGTTAAGTCCTTAGTACAATTCCTGTTGTTTTCCAGGGAATGTTTGGATTGCCTTTTGTCCTCATGTAATGAGGCAGTGTTTGTTCTGAGACATTGTTCTAGAAGGTTCTTGTATTCCTAGACAGTATGTAACAACTCATGAAAAGTCCATATGAAACATTCTATTAACCATTCTTGATTCTTTTCCAGGTACCTAGATTTCTTGAGGCCTAGTTAGTCTAGTCCTAGGCCATTCATGTTTCTTCAGTCTAAGTGTTATTTCATGTCCCGAGTATCATTGAACCCTAGATTTCAACAGAGTTTTTATGAACCTCAATGTGATTATATCTTGATATTGTGTTGTTTAACCTTTGTTTCCTACAGGTCTCCTTCCCAGCTGTTCCCTTCCTAATCCCCTTTTCCCCACTTGGACTCTCTTAGGCTCTGTGATACTTCTATCAGCGTTTTGGAGCTGTCTTGTGGTGGACATGTTGGGAACGTGCGCAGACCCCAAGGATCTGGTCTCCCTGACACTTTCTCTCTATCAATGATACAGGGATGCTATAAAATCTTCAAGTCACGTTATGTCTCAGCCTCTTTGATTGCCCCTCAGGACGTCTGTCAATATGGTTCAAATATACGATGAAGGAAGTGGCCGGTCCAATTGCGCTGAGCTCCCCAATCTTACAAGCAGTCATGATCAGTGAAATAAAAATCAAGCAAAAACCAACAGCATTGTTGCTTTTATCTGCTACTTTAATGCACCAAAAAGTTCAAAGACAACATTGGTAGAAGAGCTATGTGACCGTTTGAAAGGCCTTCTCTTAGACTTTCCAATCCATGAAATCCTGCTTGCAGGCAATTTTAACATCCACAGGTTGTGGGACACAAGCAAATTTCTAACCCGTTCCAAAGAGTGAGAAAGGATGAAAGACTCTGTCAACTTACAAACTGACCTCGGCACAACAACAGTTTGAAGCACAAGGCAACCATGGGCTGTCCCTCCCCTTTACACCCCACCACCGCCACTTGCAGAGGAATCTCAACAATCAACTACGTCCCCATGTTAGAGGGTCTAGTTGAGCTGCTTACAAACTTTGTAGTAGTTAATAAACTTGAAACTGACCACACACCCCCTGAGTCTCACCCTGGGGCTAAAAGGGGAATGAAACAATGTTGGATTGTCAACAGGGGAGGAATTGAGGAACCTTGTGAGAAAAATCAGATAGAGGCCAGAACACAATCCCAGGGTTGTGGCCTGGCTGGGTAATCTGGTGACCGAGAAAACGTATACATCCTTTTAATCTATGCTTCAAGCATGGGACCACCTTTTTCAATGATTTTAGAGCCTCTCTGGTGGTTCATGACAGCAAACTGGCAAGCCCAAGGAACACCATACAAGGGAGGCGACAAATTCAATACAACAAATCTAGTGTTACTAGCAGAAGATCCCTATGCAAGGACCAGCCATCTCGCACCCTCACCCTCACTCCCATCACTCCACTCCATCACACATACTGCACTAACGCAGATGACCAACCCCATTGCCAAGCCTTGCATGCTATACCAATGCATGGACAGCCCTCCCAGCCCTGCATGGACAACACGGACTCAGATACCTCCTCAGATGGAAGCTCCCTGGTGGTGGGGGACACCTCTATGACCACCCAGCTGCAGGTACTGCCACTACCCTCCCAGTAGCCCCTCAGCGAGTTGCCCGTGCCCGCTCACCCAGGAGGGTGGGCATCGTCTTCGCTCCAGGCACCTCAGGCCCTGCCCCAGGGAGCCCTGCTGCCCTGAGTGAGGAGGCAATCGACCTCCTGAGATCCATCTCTGTAGGGCAATCAACTATTGTGAATGTCACACAGGGGCTGGCATCCCAGATGCAGCAATGCAATGCATTCCTGGAGGACATTCACAGTGGATTGGCGGCCCAACAGAGATCGATTTAAGGCTCTGGCCTCCTCTCTGATGGCAGCCATTGTCTCTGTTTCTACAGTTCCCCCCCCCCCCTCCAACTACCACTTCCCAGTCCCATTCTCCCCAACCCATTCCAGGCACACATGCAGACGAGCATGCACACAAGACAACACCCAAGAGTGGCATAGGAAAACATAAGCACCACACTTCATCCCACAAGCACTCATGCAAACACCATACAGTTGCAGACACAACCACATCCACTCCCTCCACTGTCTTCCCTTCCTGCTCCTCCACCTCCCTCTGTCACATCCACACTCGCCCCTGCATGCACTAAATCAACATCCACCACCAGCATCACCACACCAAGCAGCAAAAACACCTCACTAGCAAACACCTCCACAACATCCATGCACACGTCCCCTGTGTCCTCTCCCACCCTCTGTCCCCCCTCCTAAAGGACACAAATGCAAGTACTCGCACACCCAACAGCCATCCACCTCACTTCAACACACTGCCCATGCACCTACTACAACCATACCTCCTCCCTCCTCCGTCCTCCCGCCCCACCGTCCCTAAGAAGCTTTTCCTTGCCCAATTTGACCTCTTTCCTCCCCGCCCATCAGAGCAGAGCAGGGGCCCAAAGACCCAGCCCAGCACCTCAGCCAAACAGTCCATCGGGACAGTGGTGGCACCACCTACTTGTGGTGGGAAGGATACCACACCTCCAGGCAAGAATGGGAAGGAGCCCGCGCCTCCGTCCAAGAAGGGGAAGGAGCCCGCGCCTCCGTCCAAGAAGGGGAAGGAGCCCGCGCCTCTCTGTCCAAGAAGGGGAAGGAGCCCGCGCCTCTCTGTCCAAGAAGGGGAAGGAGCCCGCGCCTCTCTGTCCAAGAAGGGGAAGGAGCCCGCGCCTCTCTGTCCAAGAAGGGGAAGGAGCCCGCGCCTCTCTGTCCAAGAAGGGGAAGGAGCCCGCGCCTCTCTGTCCAAGAAGGGGAAGGAGCCCGCGCCTCTCTGTCCAAGAAGGGGAAGGAGCCCCACGCCTCTCTGTCCAAGAAGGGGAAGGAGCCCCACGCCTCTCTGTCCAAGAAGGGGAAGGAGCCCCACGCCTCTCTGTCCAAGAAGGGGAAGGAGCCCCACGCCTCTCTGTCCAAGAAGGGGAAGGAGCCCCACGCCTCTCTGTCCAAGAAGGGGAAGGAGCCCCACGCCTCTCTGTCCAAGAAGGGGAAGGAGCCCCACGCCTCTCTGTCCAAGAAGGGGAAGGAGCCCCACGCCTCTCTGTCCAAGAAGGGGAAGGAGCCCGCGCCTCTCTGTCCAAGAAGGGGAAGGAGCCTGCACCTCCAGGCAAGAAGGGTAAGGCATTCACACCCCATGTCATGGAGGGGATGAAGCCCTCTACTCCAGTGGAGGCTGTCAGGGTGACACCTCCACCAGCGGTCACAGGGCCCCCACCGCCAGTTGAGGAAGTACAGCCATCACCACCTGCAGAGACTGCCCAGGAGGCATCTCCATCTGCCACCACACTGCAGCCATCACCACCTCCAGAGGCTGCCCAGGAGGCACATCCATCTGCCACCAACGTGCAGCTGTCACCACCAGCGAACGCCATGTAGGCCTCCCTCCAGGGGCTGCTGTATAGGGGGGCCCCCTCCAGATCCAGTGGGCAAGTCACCCACCTGAGACTGTGGCCTTGCACTCCCCAGGACAGAGCGATGGGCATGGAGCCCCCTCCAGAACCAGTGGGCTTGTTCCTGAATCCGGCTGAGGTGCCCCCCCTTGAGATTCCTGCCCACTTGCAAACTTCTATCCATATGAAGTCAGGATTCGAGTTGGGCCTTAGACTGGGCCTTGTGGCCATGTGATCCCTTTGAACATTGGACTGGGCTGTGTCCCTTTTGTGTACATGTGTACATATCTGTTTCATGGACGATTCAATAATTTATTTGCTGTTGATATTAATACATTCACTTTCGTGCATTCCTGTTGTCCTTGCATTATTCTGCAGTGTATCGGGTGCAAATTGTTTTTCATGTGCAGCTGGTTGTGTGTGTGTGTCGGGTGTGTGTTGTGCATGTGTGTCACTCTTGTTTTCCTCCCTCCTTTGAGTGCTAGGCGGCTGTACTCGCCGGCGTTGTCTTCGTCGGCATTGGTGTTCCAGGTGGAGCATAACGTAGAAGATCATCAGGACAACTTGCTGTTCAGGTTCCATGGCGGCGTTCTTCCCTGTGTCTCCGATGGTGAGTCAGTTCTCTTCTGTGGTGGGTTTCCGCCAGGCTTTTGATGGCATTGGTACCGCCCTGGAAAAGCTGGCAGTTTACTGTGTCAATAAATGGTGGGCGGTACTTTGTCTTCTGCCTGGCTGTTGGCAGCTACCGCCATGGTGTTGTTTCCGCCCTGGCGGTTGGTATGATACATTGGCTGTTTATGGGAGTTATCACCTCCATGGTAATAATTTGGCAGTAGTTACCGCCAGCCTGTTTGCGGTATTATCACTCACAGCCAGGGTCATAATGAGGGCCATAGTGTGCACAGAGTCCATGGGTTCCCCAGAGGCTTAACATAGGCTAAAGTAGATAATACTAATGCTCTCTTTTTGTGGTAGTGTGGTCGAGCAGTTAGGCTTATCAGAGGGTAGTGCAAAGCATTTGTTGTACACAGACAATAGAAGCTGCACACACTCAATGACAACTCCAGACCAATGGTTTTTATATAGCAAAAATATTTTTTCTTAATTTATTTTTAGAACCACAGCATTCAAGTTGGTGGTAAGTACTTCAATATATTCGTATTTCACACATGTATCAACACTACTTTGTTTGAAATCGATAATTTATACAGTTATACAGTTTATACAGTTTTTGAATTATTGGCAATAATCTTTTTTTTTTTTTAAATGGACACAGTGCAATTTTGAGAAACAGTTCCTGGGGGGAAGAAATGCTAGATCGTTTTACAGGTGAGTACAACACTTACGGTTTCAGTGTCTGGGTTTTAGGAAGTCCACCGTTGGGGTTCAAGTTAACCCCAAACACCCACCACCAGCAACACTGGGCCGGTTGGGTGCAGAGGTAAAAAATTAGCAAATTTAATGTGGGTTCCTATGGAGAAAGGGGTTACCCGGAATCGGGCCTGCCTGCAGGTAAGTACCCGCAGCCCGGAGGGCAGACCAGGGGGTATTGAAGGAGCACTGGAGGGGCCACAATCAGTGGCACAGGGGGCTGTGGGTGCAGTGCGTCTTTAGTTGTCAGATATCTTCGTCCGGAGCTTCGTGGTCAGGGGGTCCTCGAGATTATTTCTCCAGGCATCATCGTTAGGAGGTCAGCCCAAGAGGGCACTTGCTCAGCACCACCTGGGGATCCTGTCTAACTGGTTGAGCCACCTGGACACGGGCTGTGGACGTCGGGTGCAAAGTGGTCAGGACTCACGCATCTGGAGTGAGTTGGGAGTCCTTAGTTGGTTTTGCTTAGACCGAGCCGCTGTCCTTGGGAGTTCATGCTCCTTTTGGGTGCAGAGTAGTCCTCTGGAGCTTGGCAGAGGTCGCTGGTCCTGCTGGATGCTTACTGTGCTTTTGCAGGTTCTTTGAAGCAGGAGACAGGCCGGTAGGGCTGGGGCCAAAGCATTTGTTGTCTTCCTTCTTCTCTGCTGGGAGTTTCAGCTTAGCAGTCCTTCTTTTTGTTAGGTTGCCAGGAATCTGGTGAGCTGGGTTCAGGGAGGCCCTTAAATCCTAGATTTAGGGGCTTTTTGGGGGTCAGAGGGCAGCAGCCAATGGTTTCTGTCCCTGAGGGTGGCTACACCCTCCTTGTGCCGAATTTCTTTGGGGAGGGGGACACAAACCTAATCCTATTGGTCCCTGTCCTCCAAACCAAGATGGAGGACTCTGGAGGGAGAGAAGGAGGGGTCACCACAGCTATGGACACCCTAGGGGTTGGTCCTGCTGGGGTGGTCACTCCTCCGTTTTCCTTAATTTTCCCACCGGACTTGCCATCAAAAGTGGGGGTTTGTCCTGGGGGTAAGCAGCTCCACTAGCTGGAGTGCCCTGGGGCACTGTAATCTGAGGCTTGAGCCTTTGAGGTTCACCACCAGGTGTTGGTTCCTGTGGGGGGGGGGGGGGGGGGGTGAAGCACCTCCACCCAGGATAGGCTTTGTTTCTGACCACAGAGTGCGCAAAGGCACACACAACATGTGGTCAGAAACGTTTCTGAAAGTGGCAGGCTGGCACAGACCAGTCAGTACTACACTTGCAGGTTGGCTAACATACAGGGGGCATCTCTCCTTCTGTGTGCATTTTCCAATAAATCCCACACTGGCATCAGCGTGGGTTTATTGTGCTGAGAAGTTTGATACCAAACTTCCCAGTATTAATTGAAGCCATTATGGAGCTGTGGAACTCGTAATGACAAACTCCCAGACCATATAGTAAATATGGCTACACTGTACTTACAATGTACAAGTGTGAGAGGGGTGACATGTCGACTTTGTCTTTTTCTCCGCACCAGCACACACAGGCTGCAAGGCAATGTACATGTGCTGGGTGAGGGGTCCCCTAGAGTGGCATAATACATGCTGCAGCCCTTAGAGACCTTCCCTGGCCACAGGGCCCTTGGTACCACGGATACATTTTTCAAGGGACTTAACTGTGTGCGAGGGTTGTGCCAGTTGTGGAAACAAAGGTACAGTTTTTGGAAAGAACACTGGTGCTGGGGCCTGGTTAGCAGGATCCCAGAACACTTTCAATCAAAGTTGGCATCCACACTAGGCAAAAAGTGTGAGGGGGTGACCATGCAAACCGTGGCACTTTTCTACACCTCTTTTCATCCAAGCCTTCCTAACGGGAACATTCTGAATGCATGGAGAGGATCTATCTTGTGCCTGATGTACAAGAAAGGTGATCAGATCAGGGCTGCAAATTATCGCTTAATTGCGTTCCTGGATTCGGAGGTGAAAGCTTTCACTCGAGGACTACTCAAAACAAATTGGAGGCCTGGGTAATAGAACACAAAGTTCTGCCTTTCTTTCAGACAGGCTTCCGGGTGGCTCCTTCCACAACAGGTAAGATAACATCACAGTGCTTTCATTTTTTAATCGTCAAGCAAGAAGTACAAAGGAATCCGCTACCACTCTTTAGCTCCTTTATAGATTATAGTGCAGCTATTGGTAGGGTGGACCGGCCAAAACTGGATGCATGCGCCATCATACCTAAAATGCCCACCACCTGGGGGCTGAAGGAGGGCTGCTTCCTTACTCCACCCCTATTTAATCTATATACTGTCGACCTGGGGCAACACATGGGGGAGCAGCAGCCTGGTACTCCCCAAATTTAAGCCAACCAAACTACACACTATCATTATATCATCTGCATATTGAATAATGATCACACCAAAGCTCGTATGCAAAGGGTCCTGCATGCTTTAAATGGCTGCAACTTGGAAATCCAGCTCAGGGTGAATCGGGACTAGATCATGGTTCTTATTTTTGAAAGACAGAGAAACCAGAAACACCTTACCTGGCATCTGGGTAGTATGATCATCAACACCAAACACACCACACAGGTTAAATCTTGGAAGAAGAGAGGGGCAGCACACCTAGCCTTACAGTATGGGCATCAATAATATACAGGTGCCCTGGCTTCTGCGAAGGAGCTTATTCACTGTACTGCCTACAGGGAAATCTTTCAGCAGCCATGCTACATCTGGCATTCAAGATAAAGACTTGAATTGACCTTGCTGAAACATTCACTACATTTCAAAGCTGCCCTATTGAAATATTGCATCAGGATTATGAAGACGCTGGACAGCTCGCTAAAGGGTCATCTGAATTGTAGTTTTGAGACTTCAGATAACCCTTGGCATCAATACTATGCAGGGCTCCATTAAGGCGCACATTACGACATTGGCGGTAAGTGCCGCCTACCACCGCAGTGACGGCCTCCAAAAGACCGTTGACGTGGCTAACATCCGTCCGCCAAATTATGACCACAGCCAGATTTCCATCCTTCTTCTGGCCATATTGGCGGACGGTGTTAAGGTGGCGCTGCCACCACCAGCAGCCCCATGCCAGTAGACCGCTGCCAGCCTTATGAAAAATACTGGCTGGCGGTAGCAGTGCCCTGTCCCGTTCCATGTCGGAATACCCTCTGGATGCAGGTAAGTTGGGTTTCCAAGAGGAGAGTGGGGGTGTTTTATGTGTGTATGGAGGTGTGTGCATGAATGTGTGAGCGTGTGCGTAAATGCGAATGTGTGTAGTGTTTGCATGTGTGTATGCATGTGTGAGAATGCATGTATGAATGGAAATGTGAATGCGTGTCTGTGTGTCAGTGTAAATGTGATACGGATGTCTGCGTAAATTAATGGATGCATGTGTGTATGAATGCATGTATGCCTGAGTGCGTGTGTATGCGTGGTGCATGTTTGCGACTGTGCGTGTATGGGGGGTTGGGGATTGTAATGGGGGAGCATGGATGGGGTGGGGAGGTGTCTCGGGAGTGTTGGGGGTGGGTGGGCTTCCTATCGGTGACAGGGAAAGAATTCAAAACATGGCAGTAGGCAGGGTCAAAATGCGGCTGGTGGTACTTAGCGGCCTCCAGGCTGGAGATTCTTATCTCCGGCCCAGCGGCTGCTACCGCCATGGTGGTTAGTGTGGTATATTGGCGAGTTGGCTTGAGTCAACCTGTCAATATCATAATGTGGCGGTATGTATAGCCAAGTCTGTTGGCGGTACTACTGCCAAATTATCACTGACCGCCAGGGTCATAATGAACCCTTAAGTCTTTTAACATAGAGGAATTGATGCTGAAGAACTTGGCTGTCCCTTATTCTGCATGGAAAAAAAGCAAAAAACAAGCAACTGAGGAAAATAGCAAGGGACCAGGATCTAAGGTCATTAAGGAACTTGGCCATCTTACTTCCTCTGAACACCTACTTGGTGGGGAAGCTGCAACCTTATCTTTTGGAAACCTTAAATAGGGAGACCCACAGGGTGATCCTATACATGTGGCTTTTACGACTAATTGTGAGAGATTTTACCCCAACTGGGCTGGCCAAGGAATGTAGGCTATGCAGCTACAGACATGGACCACGTTTCACCTACTGTGCTGCTGCCCTAAATTAGATTTAACCAGGAAGCTGATCTTCAAAGCCCATGGGGCACGCACGTGCCAAGAAGCTTCCAAGCTCTGTTTAACACAGTCTGCCGAATAGGCCATGTCCAGAAGTGGGAAATTTCACAAGCTGATGACATGCCCAGTCAAAAGTATGACCAAAAGCTGATAACACACTACTTCAACCAATCAGGGCTAAGCAGTGTATCAAGGTGTTACTGCAATGAAATTGGGGATGGCTGTGCCCACAGACCGGCTCAGTTGGGGCCATGTACTGAAGTGAGAAATATGAAATAGGGCCAGGTCGGTTAAGGACAAAAAGTGCAAATAATTGCTTAATGGGACAACATCAGCCTACTTTTGTCTGCACAAATTGGGTGGCTGCTAGTCGGTCACAATATGATCTGTTAGAACACTATCACCGCTATCCCACCCAGCATATGGTCAAGGCGCAGCAGAAAGCCATTCTTAGTTTAGCAAACTATCGCGCTCAGTCATTCACACGTGTGTGAGGCTGCTTTACTTTTTTACTATTTTTGAGAAAGGAGGTTTTAGCCTAGTATAGCCTCACACCTTGTTGTTCTCACTGTCCTGGAGTTGGTTTATGCTTTATCTTTTAGGTAGGGTTTTATTTAGTACTTTCTGCACAAATAAGGCACTTTGGTAACACAATTTTAGCTCTTTCTGAGGTAAACTAACTAGCTTGCTCATATTTCTATGACTCCTAGGAAGCAAGTCATTTTTAGCCTAGTATATAATCATGATCTGACATTCTTACTTTAGTGTTGCTGGTTTTCATTTCTACCTTTTAAATAGGGTCTTTAGTAACTTTAGTATTTAATAAGGCACTTAGGAAACATCTTTTATTAGCCTGTGCAGAGTCTAACCAATTACGCTTAAGAGAAGTCTGGTAATTGCACCCACACTTTCATACCCCAAGCATGGTTTCAGTAAACCCCTGAGAATAACCAGAATCTTTCAAAAATCTGGTCACTAGCACTTGGTAGAGGGAAACTAACTTAGTGAGGCTCCGTTCTAACACTGTTGCACTTCCATACAGAGAGGGATATGTGGCTTTGATGTTACTAAATAGGGATCTCCTGAATTGGAGGACAGGGCCACTTATGAATAAGATATCAAAACCAAATACATAATGCTGTTCAGTGGTAACTTTGAATCTTGTAGTCCAGCAAAGCGATTTGAAATGTCATTATTGTATTGTTGTTTTTGTCTGTGATTTTATGCTGTTATGGTTTTTATTAACTAAACAATAAAAAGAAACTGAAACAGATACTCATTAGTCCCAATGAGGTTGAAGATGTCCACCTTGCTGAACTCATCTTGGGTGGTTCCTACAGAGTATGGTGATAAATTGATCTACTTTAGAGCCACTTTGGTTTTGATAGGTGTCTGCTAACAGAATCAGCTACATAGTGCTTTTTAATGACCCTCACCTTCCTGCAATTTATTAAGAAGTGGAGGTAAAATTACTGTTTGTGTTCATTTTACCCCAAGAATTGAAATAGATTGTCTCTATGATGGTCCAAAGACCTGTTTGTCTGGGATCTTTTTCTGAACTAGCGCTCCCACTTTGGAGACCCACCTGTCAGCATCTGTAGTAACTTTCTTTGCTGGAGTCAAAATTCTTCATGTTGGATAACTTAGTTCTAGTTTCTTGAACAGTATACAATACATTCAAGCAGTAGACTGAATTGAGTGGTTTCAAGTCTGTCACCTTTCAAGAGACACTGAGACCAAGCATATATACTTGTACTCCAAAGAGCAGTTTGTATGGGGTGTGACGACTGCCTACTATTCCTCATCATGAATTCCTTCACTTTTCCGGGCTGGAGTGTGCTGTAGGGCCAAGGGAAGCTTGTCTTGTGGAATAGCTACCTTCTCCCAAAGTATTTACTTTTTTATTGATTTCCTCTTTAAGTCTCTGAATCCTGTCAAGTGTCAGTGTGATTAATGTACATTATATCTTTGTACACAGACTGCTGCTTAATCTGGCCCATTAAGTGTGGAACTGATTGAGCCTTCTTGAAGGCATATAATAGTACATGTATTTCTGCTAACTATGCAGTGGAGTTGCCCAGAACTTTAGTATGTGTGTATAAGACATTGAAGTCACAATTGTAAACAAAACCAAAAAACTGCCTGAATTGCTGCACAAGCTGTGGAGTACTTGTCAACTGTAGGCTGTGCAGAGCCATCTGAAATAGAACATTCTCTTATATTCATGTATGAGTAAAATATCTGGAGTTTGCAGAATATTTTGTGTGTCCTGCAACAATTCTTGAATACACAATATAGGATTATATTCACATTTTACATCTGTGGCATTTGAAGTGGGGACTGCACTCAACTAAGATATAGAGCGCGCAAAGTAGAAATATTAGCTCTTGCTGCTTCTAGTGTACATATGAGAGAAACTATCATTTGTTTCCCCTGTGCTCTAGGACTCTCCTTCAATATAGCTGTCTGTACAGCAAGGAGAAGTTTATCAGTAGGAGTAAATAGTTCCTCATCAGAGGGATACAAGTGTGATCTGTATGCAATGAGAGTTGTCTGTTCCTCATTGTAAACAACCTATGTGTAGCCTGAAGTGCTGGAAACAACCCTAATTATTAGATTTGACTTGTTGTACTGTGCCTGTAAATACTTGGGCCTGATTTAGAACTTGGTGGATGACATACTCCATCACAAATGTGACCAATATCCCGTCTGCCATATTACAAGTGCTATATGATATAATACACTTGTAATATGGTGGGTGTGATATGCATCACATTTGTGATGGAGTATCCCATGGTAGAATGACAAGGCACTATTATGCCTTGATACTTCATTTGATCTACAATAGCGTTCATAATGGGTTCTGGCTTTAGGGGACATTTAGCCTGAATCTCAGGCTCGCTCCTCAAGGGAAATCACATGTGGGACAGATTCTTTGTGCCACCCGCTTGATTTTTAGACAATGCAAGAGCCTGCTGTAAATCCCACTTGCGTATCTTTCCCCAGGTTCCCCCAATAATTAGAAGGAAAATGCCTGCATTATTTCCTCCTCACTTTGAGATGCATGCCTTAAAAAAATGTCTAGTCATACACTGTGAGGATGATGTGATAAGTATCCAATAAATGAGAGCAGAATATAGTTTTGATTTTGCACAATATGTAACCCTCAACTTGAAATATCTAGATCATCTCCACCTGTTATATTCTTAAGTCCCCCACAAGATGCTTATTGAGTGTCTGGTGAACTAATGTAACTTCTGCGCTGTCCAGAAGTACTGCCACCCAAGTCCCTTTCCTTAGAAATATCTCTAGTTTGTAGGGCATGCTTTTTACTAAACCAGCTACTTTATTTTTCTTAACCTGAGTTTTTCAGTCAGCACCTTTCTCTTCCTTCTTTATGGGAATTTCAACTTCATGTGTCAACTTTCTTTTCTGTTTGATGTATTTAGTTCTATTGTACTCAGCCCATCCACTCTTTTCTTTCTTTTTATTGACCCCAGAGTCCTGTATAGAATGAAAGAATACTGATACAGATTGTGCTTATTGACTTTTTCTGATAGCTCCTCATATTGTATTGACCTCTGCTAGAATCCTGCGGTCTGATGGTTTTCTTTTTATGGTTTAATTTTCTGATTTTTCTTAGTCTCTGGTGCTTTGTTCAACTTATTGGAGCACTCATTCTTATTTTTGTGCTTTGATTTGAAATTTTGTGGCCAGTGGAACAAACTTTTGAAATAATCTCAGGAAGTTCTTATTCACAATCCATTTTTGTATTTTTTTTATTTTATTTACTTTTTCATTTTATTTTTTTTACAATTGTTTTAATGTAACTACTTTAAATAACAACATAAAAACCATGGTGTGGAGTATGGATATGGAAAGTGCAGAATGGCACAATATAGTAAAGTATTTTGCAGTTGGCAATACACAGTATCCTGTCATCACAGTATGAACAATTATACATTAGCACTTTCCACCAAACCGCCATCATGAGACCCTCTGTAAAAAGTGTGTTCGCTGACCTGATGTGCCATTCTGGCTATCCAACACACTTTCAAACCCATAATAACTGATCCATCTGCCCCATACATTATAAAATATAATTTGGGGGGCAACCCCTACTGGCATATGTTACCTTCTCTGCAGCCATATAGAGGTCCATGCCTCTCTTCCATTCTTGAAGTTTCTGGACCTCTGGGACTGCTCCCCCCACTTCCACGCCACATTGTGTTTTGCCACAACAAGTCCCAGCACTCTAAAAAGAAGGTGTAGTCTAGGAATATTGATCTAGTTTGGGATCCCCAGTAGGACATGTTTGGGATCTGTTGGAAGCGATGCCTCCAGGAGTGCACAGTTCTGCCAACATTGTACCCCTGGATGGGGGGTCAGTGCCATATTGTATGGATAAAGTCCCCTCCATTGTAGTGGCACCTCAAGCATGCTGGTGACAGCGCTGTGCCCATTGTGTAAGTTAGCCCTCTCACAGTACACCCTGTGTAAGATTTTGTATTGGAATAGACGCAGTCAGGATTTGATAGCCACCTCCCTGGGGTGCATGAGCACTGCTTCCCAGTCAATATCGTCCATGTCACCCACATCCCTCATCCAGTGATCTCAAAGTCCTTGCAGGTTGTCGGGCATATTATTGTTTAGGGAACTGTAGGTGAGTGAAATTGCCCCCTTAGTCAATTAGTCTTGTGGCAATCTCCCCTCCAGGGGGAGTATTCCGGAACATCAGTTCTGGAGAGGCCCTCAGAACTCCAGGCATGTTGTAATTGTGCATATTTGAAAAATTGGGACTTATGCAGCTCATATTCAGAGCAAAGAGTCGCCAAGATTTGAATTCCTCATATTCCAGAATGTCTCACACAGTGGAAATGCTGATTAGTTCCCACACCCGAAGCCTAACCCCTCAACCATGCAACCGTGACCCCTTCCAGAGGGGTGTGATCTCCCAGGCCCAGCCAATTGTCTTTGTTGCCCTCTCCCAGACTGCTAATGTTACCTGGGTTGCTGGGAGTAGGTGTTGCCCTCTCCCAGGCTGCTAATGTGGGTATGTGCGGCATACCAAGGTGCCTCTCTCCAATCTATATGTGGAGGTCATCCTGTGGTGAATATACCCACTCGTTAATCTGTATCAGATGTGCTGCCCAGTAGTAGACCTCTGTCTGGGAGAGCTATCCCACCATTGTAGGGGTTTCATTGTAGGGTCTTCAGAGGTATTCTCGGGTGCCCACCCTGCCACAGTAGGGACCTCATTTCCCAGTTGATGTTGGTAAATGTGTTCCTAAGAAGTGGGAAGTATGTGTTTTGGAGGGTGTACAATAGCTGTGAGAGGGTGATCAGCTTGAAGAGAGCTGCCTGTCCTATCAGCGATTGGGGCGGGGGTCTCTCCACCTTACCACATCTTTTTTGAAAATGTCCAGGTACTTGAAGTCCTCTGGAGCTACTTTTAAAATAACCAGTGGGGTGGGGGTAGCTGTTTGTCTGCCCAGTTGAGAATATAGTGGATCTGCCCAATTTATTTTATACCCTGAGTGTTGTCAGTATTCCTCTAATGTATGGAATAGGGTGAGGATGGTTGTCTGGGGCTCAGTGATATACAAAAAGATATAATCTGTGTACAGGGAAATGTTTTACGAAATGTCTTCGGTGTCCGTGCACCGAAATCCATTGATATGGAGATTCATCCATATTCGACACACTAGAGTTTCTACCGTAAGGGCAAATAGAAGAGGTGATAGGGTACATTCCTGGCGGGTCCCCTGTCCAAGGGGAAATTCAGGTGACAGACCATTTGCTCGCACCACTGCCTTCAGGTCTCTGCAATCAGTGTACCTTCCAAGAATGGCCATTGCACTGCGTCAAATGCTTTCTCTGCGTCCAGGGATAAGAAATATGGGGGAGGGGGATCGGATTTTGGACTTCTGCCATCCAAATGTGGGTTCAGAGTAGGTTCAGGCAGGTGGTAAGCATCCTGGCATGAACCCTGACTGGTCTCTGTTTATAAGAGGTGTAATGACCCATAGCAACTGTGTCACTAATACCATGGCCAGGATTTTAACCTTTATGTTTAAGTCTGATATAGGGTAGTAAGATGCACACTTGTCACGTGGTCTTCTTTCTTTATGGATGATTGTGATCGTGGCCTTCCAAAGGTCTGGGAGCATTATACCATCTCTTTAATTTCCATAAAAAGATTAAACATCTTGGGATCCAG
This sequence comes from Pleurodeles waltl, assembly GCF_031143425.1. Taxonomy (NCBI): domain Eukaryota; kingdom Metazoa; phylum Chordata; class Amphibia; order Caudata; family Salamandridae; genus Pleurodeles; species Pleurodeles waltl. The sequence goes on from NC_090437.1 coordinate 925,327,216, forward strand.
GATATCAATATAGCGCTTCTTGAACTCAGCAGGGATACCATTGGGCCATCAGGTTTTTCCCATCGTGAGTCTAGATACCACTTCCTCTACCTCTGCCAGGATTATGTCGTTCTCTGAGGTTTCAACCTCTTCTGATCCCAGAGTCGGGGTCTGGATGCTATCTAGGTAGCTAGTGATGGCTGTGTTTTTAGTGAGCTGACGTGCCCTATAAAAGGAGTTGTAGTAAGTAGCAAATGTTTGGATGATCTTTGCGTCAGTGGTGTGCTAGACCCTGTCATTTTCATGGATTTCACTGATCCACCTGAACTCCATTTCTTTTTTTACTGATCCAGGCCAGCAACTTCCCAGCCTTATCGCCGACTTTGTATAGATGGTGCATGGTCACAAACCTCAGCTGCCTTGCAGTGTCTTGTGCCACATCACAGTACTCTGTGTGCAGTGTTTCTAATTTCCTCAAAAGGAGTTAGTCTGACGAGCGGTTTGCACGCTCCTTTAGGGAAAAGATTTGTTGTTCTATGCGCACTATCTTTGCCACCCCTCCTTCTTTTTTGGGGTGGTTATGTTTTGGGCCCTATTTCTTAGGACAGTTTTGTAGACTTCCCATAACGTGACTTTTGAGTTAACAGAATCTGTTTTCCTTGAAGAGTTCAGTATCCGAGGGCTCTGTCTATCTCCCCATTGCGAAGGTCCCATGTGATACATTTCCATCCTGTGCCCAGAGATTGAGGTTTTGTCCCAAGTTGTACCAATAGCTGTGAGTGGTCGGACAGGCCTCTGGCCAGGTACTTCACCCAGGATACCCTCCCCACTTCCCCCATTGGCATAAATATGTGCTCTAATCAGGAGAATGCCTTGAGAGCCCCTGAGAAGTAAGAGTATTGTCTAGTATAGGGATGTTGGCATCTCCACAAATCAGGCAGACCCATTGTCTCCTTGATTTGGGCCAGCGGGGTGGTCTGAGGAGTGCTCCCCCCAAGATTTTGATTGGTCCAACAGTGGGTGCATCATGCCATTAAAATCCCCCCTCTAGGATATGTATGGAGCTGGGAGTCTCTACCAAGGTATCTACCACTCTGGGCAGCATAGTAGCCTGTAGACAGGGAGTTGCATAAGTGCAGATCAGGGTGAGTTCCTGCCTTGTCCACATGGCCCGAACACCTATGTAAGTGTCCTGGGGGTCGGTCCATGTCCAGGTTGGCTTGAATGGGGGGATTTTTTTCATCCGTGTTGCCACACCCCTAGAGCCTGAATGAGCTAGAACCACATTTTCACCCCTCCCTAGAAAACGGCATTGAGTGCCCTGCAAGTGTTTCTTGTAGCATCAATGTCCGGTTGTATTTTGTTTTATATGTCATTACCAGGCCACGTTTAATTTTATTTCCCAGTCGTTTTACATTCCATGTTAATAGCATGAGCCCCCAAGTGATGTTGGTAGACCCCATAGCCATTGTGGGTTTACAGCAATGCCTTGTCCGCTATCAATTGTGTTCCGCAGCCTCTTTGTCTCTGCAGCCTCACATTTTCTCCACTAATGGTCCTTAAAAGAGGAAACAAACTGTAGAACTCACCCACACTCTCCATGTTGCATCAAACCACATCAACATCGAACAACTATGTGCAGGAAGATATGCAGAGGTCTGTCGCCCAACCCCACAGAACATCCACAATTATGCAACACTAAATCTTGTACATGAAGCTAGTGAGAAGGAAATTTAAGAGGGAGACAGGAGGGAGAGACAAAAGGTAGAGAAAGAAAAGAGTAGAATTACGTGTTTAGAGAGTAGTTCACAATTAGATTGCAGTTGTGCTCTCCTTAAGAGGAGAGAGAGGGGTTCATGGGTTAGTATCATCTGGTCGCCGCCCTGGCTTTTGGCCATAGAGATGCCACTTTATGGGTTTGGCTGGTCCAGATCCCGGCCATGGGTGTTACTGTTGAGCCCGGTCAGCCTTGTCTGCCTCTAATGATGTGATTTCAGTGGCAAGGGGTTGTATGCTTTTGAGGATGCCCCCCCCAAGCTGTGGCCAGACTGGCAAGTCCCAGACAGCACTCTCCCCTGAATCTTCTTGTGGGTGCGCCCGACGTCTCCTTCAGAGTCTGAGGACAGTCCACCTCTATCTACTCTTCTGTGGGTTGTCCCCTCCAGTTGTTGTGTCTGCATTTTTTTCTCCTGCTTCGATGCTGGCCGGTTTTCAGTTTGTCCCCTGACTCCAAATCCAGCCAGAGTCTGGGTCGCTGCTCCAACCATGCCCAGGCCTCTTCTGGAGAGTGGAAGAAGAGGGCTCATCCGTTGTTGAAGATTTTTAGTTTGGACGCAAATAGGAGCCTGTTTTGGAGTTGAAGGGCACGCAACTTAGTTTTTACTGTATTTTAAATGCACCAGTGGTGTTGAATCTCCCAGCTACAGGCTGGGAATTTCATAATTATAACATTTTCTTGGCATAGGTCTGGCTTGTGGTCCACCTCCCGGATGATCATGTCTCTGTCTAGAAAGTTTAGAAACTTTGCTATCACAGGACTTGGTGGGGCCCCAGCTGGAGGCCTTGCACTGAGGGCCTTATGCCTCTATTCCACTACAAGATCTTTGGAGAATTTGTTGGGGGAGAAAGTGTTCAATAGCCAGTTAGTCTAGAACTCATTGGTGTTTGCACCCTCTGCTCCCTCCAGGAAACCAACGAAGCAGAGATTATTTCTATGGGCACGGTTTCCTGCATCCTCAAGTTGCGTTGGCCCTACAAGTCTCTGCCATTGATTTCTTAAGACTCTGGACCATGTCCTCTACCTCTAAAAGCCTGATCCCTACAGCTGTCATCCTCTTTGATACATTTCATAGGTCTTCGCGCAGGAGAGAGACTTCCACACACAGCTCCTCTATCTTAACCTCAAGTGCCTCCCTGGAGAACTGGATTGCCTGGAGGAGGGTTGATTTATTCGGTACTGAGGGCAAATAGGCTCCTGTTCTGACAGAGGTGGTATGGCTTTCGTGTACCTGTCCATTTGGCCCTGTTGTGAGTGTTTGGCTTCCTTATCTCTTGCCATAATTCTGAGTCCATCTCTGTAGACTTCAACACAGGACAAGCACCCTGCAGCGCCACCAGTGAGGAGGGGAAGTGGACGACGGGGGAGGCAGTGCATGGATACAGAGTTTTTTGCAGTATCTGCCTCACCTGGGAATGCAGTAGTTGGCAGGTCTGAAAAGTGGTATGGCTTCCAGCCCAATCCCTCTCTCCACTCGCCCCCCTTACCATAGCAGTCTGACCAACCAATGCGCGACTTCACAGACGCCCCATCTGGAGTGGTCCTCTCCTATCCTGTTCCTAAACACTACTATGGCACCAGGCCTCCCGGGGATGCAGCTGTATCCGATATGCCTCTTGGGGTGGAGGGTGAAATGTTCTTTCAGAGATCCTTGTAAGTGTTGTCAGTTCAAACGGTCCTCCTTAATCATACACAGGCTCTCTACACAAGGCCTCTGGTGCTCCAGCATGTGGCCCCAAGTTCACCTCATTTCTCCCTTGTGTAGTACATAGATCCTCACAGACACCTGTACTGTTCAGTCCCCTTTCCTTATCACTAGGGTGCCCCCACACCTCTACTATTCATTGGGTAGACCCCCACCTGGGCCTACCAATATTGCAATGTGACGCTGGCCACCAGATCACAGAGGCATACTTATTTGCGCTCCAAATCAATCCGTTGTATGAGCGAGTAGACTCCAACAAGGCTCGCCCCCTCCGCCGCAGGCGCCAGCTCCCTCAGGTCCCCCACTTCAGGTGCCAGAGTGTCAGTGTCCCTCAGTCACAGTTCAGCCCACAGATCTCCACAGGGCCCACCTGGGTAGGCCTCCAGTTCCGTCTTTCCATGGGCTGTCTCTCAGCTGAGCGGACCCTGTCACCTGCTCCGCTGTGTCGGTACTGCCAGCTGTTCCCATTTACTGACCATGGGGGGGACTCGAGCCTTCACTCTCGGGCCCTGAGAGACCGCATCCCCAGGCAAAATGGGGGGTGAGGGGTGTGAGGCATAGGCCCACCAAGTCACATCTCTGCCCTGTGGTGTATTCCAGCTTGGGGTTTTTAAGGAGGTCTGAAGAAGTGACCTTTCCTCCTTTGCTGCTGGTGCCAGCACTCTGTCACCCCTCCTAAGAGTGCTTAGGAGTGGGGGCTTCACAATCCCCACCCCGGTGTGTGCCTCCACGGAGTGCGTCCATGCACTGCTCCAACCCTGGCTCCCCTCAGACCTCACTCCAGCCAGGCAGCTTCTGTTGCCCACTCTGCTGTGACTGTGTTGCAGACTCCTCCTGCCCGCTGGGTATGAGTCAGGCTTGTTCTACCCCTCTCGGGACCCGGACCACCACGTTGCCTAAAGGATCCAGGGAAGCAGGAGAGGCACACTCACTGCCTTTGCTCCAGGGCCGACTCATTCTGATTGGCAAGAGAACTCAAGCTGTAAGGGGGTCGGTCGCCGCTATGTTGGTGTGCTCAATCAAATCATGTGCAATTATGTTGTTGTTAAGCGGTCCCGCAGCCCTCAACATGACTGGAGGACTGACCGTCTCGCTAGTGTCCCTTTGGTTGGTGTAGATATCCCCCAAGTACACAGGATTAATCCCAGATTATTTGTTGGCTGCCAGAGCTTGCAAGAAGTGTGGCTACTTGGCCGTGTTTTTGGCCACGCTCCCCTTGTTCAAAATCTTGAATGTGAATCGCTGCCAATCACTGGTTCAGTGCTAAAACTGCGGCTTCCCCACAAATGTTACTCAGACCTTTTCATGTAAATTGTCTCAAATTTACCTTTTAACTTCATTCCTAACTCCAGAGCAGCTCCGGCTCTGTGCTTGTTTTGTATTTGTTTCAACTCCTCCAGTCACACCGCTGATGAAGGTATACTAGGCATAGTAGTATAAATATTCACAAATTTGGTTCTCCAACTCTTCTGCAAGTAGTGCCATGACAAATATACAGTGTCTATCATAGGGTGTTGTGTGAGGATAAACCACTTATAGCTGGTTAGCTTTAAGAGTGATCCAAATTGAATCTTGTCTCGTTTTGTGGGCACTTTGCAAAAAATTGGGTTCATAGACTCTTACCTGCACCTCAGGAAGTGCTTGTTTTGCAGTGCCTGGAATAAACGCTCCTATAGCAGTTTATTGTAGAGCATACAGTTTAAGTTGCATATAGATGACCACTATCTGGTTTAGTAAAAATCTGACCTCTGCCCTGTCAATTTTAATAGTTCAGGAAATGGTGTCTACCTAGCCACTACAGGCCATGTAGCCCCTTAGGTGCACAATAAACCCAGTCTAATATTCTGAACTACATGGGATAATTGACCATCATACCATGATTGATGTTCTTGATATTGTAACAGGACTTCTAAGTCACAATTGGATTCATAGTTAGCCAAGATTGCAACAACTCTAAATGAATGATTGTTTCCTGTTTTGGGATATACAGCCTCAAACGCCTCCAATGAGTAAAATATTTCAAAAGGATATGTGTAGTGATGGTCTTCTTAGTTAGAATAAAGAAACGCCGTCAGTAAAATCACAGTGAGAAAAATCAGTTTATTCCTAATACAGAGCCCCGGCTGCAGCACACGGCCCGGTTACATCCACGCCTCCGGTCCGCTCTCCACCAACCGTCTCCCAACTCCCCCGAACATTCCCTACCTAACATTCCCCTGTTCTCTGGCTCGTGCGCCTAGCTAGCGCGAGCCCGACAACATGGGAAATACATTTCTTAACATTATAACATTAAAACAAAGATACAACACATCTTCCCCCTTACCCAATTTTTTTTTTTTATATATATATATCATATTCCATGAATAACACAACATCGTTACCATTCCAACAATACCCAACAATGTCTAATGACTAAAAGAAACCTATCATAAACTATTTAGTTTTACAAAGAATTTGGACTCAGTTGCATACATATTCACTAAACTTCCCCGGTCTTGTGATTTTCCTGCCACACCTACTCATTACCCTTGTCATACCTCCTTCTCGAACATTTTTTTCCCTTCCTTCAGTTACGCTATCATCTTGTATAGGAATTCCGTTGCCTCCACCCACCTGTGCTTCATTGGCATGTTGAACTGGAACCCCAAACTCACATTGTGAGGACATGTCGTTACTAGTTTCATCATCCACTAACCATTTGGTTTCAATCATACTCTTCTTTTCACCTCCTTTATATGGGGAAACCCTGCTTAAATGCCACACTTTCCCATCTTCGAGTAGCACTGCATTACACAAAATGTTCACAACTTTCATGGGCGGATAGAATTTGCCCATTCCATACTTTTTGAAACCTGGGACTTTCACTTTAACCAAATCACCTATTTCTATATTCACAGCCTTGCATTTGTGTTTTACATCATAGTTTTCTTTTGAACGCGTCTGCGCCATTTTAATGTTGTTCCTAACACCTTCAACAGTCCAACCGCTCTTCCTACCATCGATCATCCAACCAATGTTATCCTTCCATAATGGAACTCTACCCCTCATAATCTCGAAAGGACTGTGTCCTGTAGAATTACAAGGTGTGGTCCTGTATGACCAAACCGTTCTCCATACTTCTTTTTCCCAACATAGTTTTGCATTTTCTGCCAGCTGTATGCTGTTCTTCATCACTCTGTTAAAGCGCTCAACAGCACCGTTACCAGCCGGGTGATAGTTGGACATAGTAATGTGTTTTATGCCACACCTCGATAAAGTTTAGAATTTTTCAGAAATGAATTGTGGCCCATTGTCCGTAATTACAGCTTTGGGGAAACCTTCTCTTAGGAAAACCGTATCTAAAAAATTCACAATGGACCCAGAATCTACCTTGGTCATAATACTAATTTCTGGCCACTTAGAAAAATGATCATACATCACCACAATATATTTGCACTCCCCATCCGCATGTATAGGACCAGTAATATCTAGACCAATTTTTTCCCAAGGCATGTCAGGACACTTGATAGGAACTAGCGGTGGTCTAAATGTTGATAAAGCTTTCTCTGAATCATTGCACAGGAAACATTCTCTTACCTTTCTTTCCACAGCCACATCTATCCCTGGCCACCAATACAATTGTTTTAATTTTGCTTTTCGTTTTAGATATTCCTAGATGGCCGTCATGGCACAAATCCAAAACCTTATCCCTAAGTACTTCAGGAGGTATAAATTTCCCATTGCGCATCAACTTGTTGCCCTCAACAGACAACTCATCCTTCACCTCCCAAAATCGCCTTACATTTTCATCCAATTTTTTTTTATGAGGCCACCCCTCACACAACATGGTTTGAACATTGTTTAAAACTAGATCTTCATCCACAGCTTTATTCCATTCATCTTCAGTATTACCCTGAACATCTTGTACAATATCAGCTACCCAACAATCTTCCAATTCCTTCACATCTTCATCAGTACTGGCAAGGGTCATCCTACTTAGGAAATCAGCAATTTTATTCTTGACCCCCGGTACATAACATACCTCATACTTGTAATCTAAAAGTCTCATGGATAAACGGGCAATGCGTGGTGAAGCTTTGAACAAACCCTTAGTCGTTAAGACCTTGGTGAGTGGTTTATGGTCACTCCGCAAAATGACATTAGTGCCCCATACAAATGCTCGAAAATGTCCCAACCCCCACACACATGCAAGAGCCTCTCTCTCAATGACAGAATATTTTGCTTCAGTATCAGTTATCGAGCGGGAAGCAAATGCAATTACACATTCCTTATTATTCTCATTCATCTGTGAGAGTACAGCTCCCAACCCCTTACTGCTAGCGTCCGTAGTAACAATGCTTTGCAGGTTTGGGTCAAATCCTTGTAGAGCAGGTGCCCGGATAATGTCTCTTTTAATTATTTCAAAAGCCTTTTCACACTCCTCAGACCACTTGAATACACACTTATCCTTTTATCCTTTAGCAATTGCCTAATGGGAAAAGTTTTTTGAGAAAAATTATGGACAAACTTGGCATAATACTCCGCCAGGCCTAAAAATGCTCTAATTTCATCCTTGTTTGTAGGTGCAGGTGAATTTTTTATGGCCTGTACCAGACTAGCTTTAGGTTCGATGCCCTTACCACTTACTTCGTGTCCCAAATATGTGACACTTCGCCTAGCTATTTTGCATTTACTATATTCTGCTGTAAGTCCATTATCTCCCAACACCTGGAGAACCATTCTAACTTTAGCATCATGATTATCTTTCGTATCTCCCTGTTAGGGTTTGTGCACAGCAAAGAGCATGTCCCCTCTCACTGCACTAGTGGGTTCTGTAATAGCTCCCTTTTAAACTTACTATTGAAAGCCTTTCTTGTTATCTCACCTTCCCCCCCCCCCCCTAGGCTTCTGTGTATGTTGTTTAATGTGCTGTTTTGTTTATACATTGGGCCTTGCTCTTACCAAGGCTTCTTTAAAACACTCCTCCCTAGGCCATGTGTTAATTCAACTCATTTGCATAATAACTGAAACTCTGCACACCTTTCAAGAACATGTGCAGCATGTGAGGACCACACCCAGCTCTTCAAACCACACCCAGCTCTGCACACCTTTCAAGAACATGTGCAGCATGTGAGGACCACACCCAGCTCTTCAAACCACACCCAGCTCTGCACACCTTTCAAGAACATGTGCAGCATGTGAGGACCACACCCAGCTCTTCAAACCACACCCAGCTCTGCACAGCTTTCAAGAACATGTGCAGCATGTGAGGACCACACCCAGCCCTTCAAACCACACCCAGCTCTTCGAACCACACCCAGCCCTGTCTATAAAAGGCAGCCCCCGAGCCTCACCCAGTGCTTGTGCTCGTCTACCTCCCGCTTACCTGAGACCAGATCCCTCGGCGCTGGCACTCCTGCTCTCTACAGACTTTCATTGGCTTCAATGGGTGCAGCTGCTGGCTCATCCTTCCTCCGGTTTCCGGTTCCTCCTTGCCTCAGCCTCTCTCCTACAAGCAACCTGCAAAAGAGAAAGAAGACAAGGTTAGACTGATCAGTATCTCTTGCCAGCAACAAGTAAGTGCAAAACTTTTTATTACCTGAAAGAACTTTGACAACAATTTCTGGATTCGTGTATAGACAATTTGAAACAAGATACCTTCCACGAGCATTGTGATTCAAACTCTTTGTTACAAGAATACTTTGCGGAACTTTGTGAAGCAAACATTTTTTTTTATGGAACTTTTAAGAATTGAACAGTGGAAACCATTAACAGCAAGACAAACAGTAAATCAAGGACTTGCACAAATTACATGCTGTATTTTGATGTAAAAGTACAGTATTTGTTTTATAATAGATTCTGGAAATATGGGAAAAGTGAGTCTGCTATTGGGAGTTTGGGCTTTAGTTATATTAAGATGAATGTTCGATATTGGTAATTCTGATAACGGTATTTGTTTAATGTTTTAGAAGCTTTACAGCAATAGAAAGCACATCCCAGAGTAGTAACACATTCCAAACCTGGAAACTAGAGACCAGGATCCAAGGGGTACTTTTAGAAGAGAATTTCTAATAAATAAAGGGATAGTCAGGAACCCATTTAGGAATAGGTTGTACTTATCTGTTCTTTGTTTATGTTTCATTAGGCACCAGTTTCTACAGAAGTCAGAAAGGGCCGCAGATTTGTGCAGCACTTCAACAGTGGAAACGCAAAAACGGTGTTGTCTCTCTATTTTATTTTATCCACTTCCCCCCTTCCCTTGAGCTTCTGTTCTTAGTGCACTGTTTTAAAAACTAGTGTGCTGGAACAAGCAGTTTCAGGGTGGGGTCGAATTGTCTTCAACCTCCATCAGAACTGAACAAGGACTCAGGTGAGCTGGGCTATGACACTCCCAAAATTAATACATCATCTTGAAAAAAAAATACATCATGTATCTTACTGAATAGTTTATACATCAGCCTTTGGAACATAGCAGCCACAGATGCCAACCCAAATGGCACCCTAACAAATTGATAACACCCAAACGGTGTAATAAAAGTGGTTAATCTACGGCTATCAGGATGCAAAGAAATCTGGTGATACGCAGAAGTAAGGTCGATTGTGGTAAACCATTCTTTACCTTTAGTTAGGGTTACCACCTCGCTGATCCTAGGTAATGGAAATTGGTCTACCAAAATGTTTCTAATGAGGTCTCTAAGATCCACACACAATCTTAACTTGCCATTGGAACGTCTCGCTACAACCAATGGTGAAATCCAATCAGATGATTCCACCTGCTCAATAATACCTGCTTGCAATAACTTGTCTAATTCTCCAGACACTTCATCTCTAATACTTATGGGAATATTCCTGGCCTTGTGGATAACGGGTACAGATTATCCTTAAGTATGATTTTGTGTTGGAATTTTCTTAACATGCCTATAGTTCCCGAAAATACTTGTGGAAACAAATCTCTTATAGTTGCATCACTCCTCTCACCACCATGTATTATGGAAACCGGTTCCGAGCTGTTTGGATCTAGAACCATTCCCAGTGCTCCCTATCCCACCAGCCTAAAACTGAAGGTCCAGTCTTAGATACATACAATTTGCATTCTGCCCTACGATCTTTGAAAGAAAATAACAATTTCTTGTAACCTATCAACTGGATTGGCTCCCCAGTAAAACTTTTCGAAGAGATATCAGGACTGTCTAGAACCCCACCAATAACATGTTCAATTGTTTTTTAACCAAACCAGTTCATTTACAGTAGTATAAGGTGAACCAGAGTCAGCAGTAAAAGTGATGGTGACGTCCCCAACAGAAATGTTGCATTTGTTTTTTTTCCGCTGGAAATCCAGTGTCGAAGATTCATTATCCTTTACATTGAGCACCCACATGTTCCTGTCATCACTGTCTGAGGAAGATGCTGAGTCCGTTGCACTCTCTAAAAGTTTTATCGCCGAATCTTTTTTCCTCCTGCAAACTTTAACAAAATGACCACTAATGCCGCAACCAGAACATTTCTGGTTCCTGGCAGGACAGCTTTTATCATTCACATAATGACCCACTAAACCACATCTAAAACATGTAACATTCGTTTTAGTGAAATCTTTCTTGGTCTTCTTTTTATTTTTACTGGTGTAGTCTTTCTTTGAGAACCTGTCAGACCCAGACTTCATCTCCCTAACTTTGTTTAGAAAATTGTCTGATCCAGATTTAGTGTCATCATTTTTTTTACTTCCCTGTAGAACGGCTTTTGAACATCTTCCAGTCAGTTCTGCTTTTTTAACAACATCGATGACTTCCTGTAAAGACGATTCTCCTTTAGTCCATAAACAGTCCTGTATGTTTTGATTTGCTGCATGCATAACAATCTGGTCCCTTATAAGTTCGTCGTGCAAGACAGCAAACCTACATGTCAAAGCCAAGTTCTTTAAGGCTGATACATATTCCTCAATGGTTTCTTCCTTCTCCTGCTTCCTATGGTAAAATTTGTAACTATCAATTCCTACGCAAACAGTAGGAGCATAGTATCTATCTAAATCTTCTAAAGCATGACAAAAAACATCTCCATGCTCTCTATGTTTCTTTTCAATTCTATTGTATGTTTTCAGACCAAGTGGTCCCAAACAATGTAATAAAATGTTCTTCTTTTTTTCAGCAGAGAAACCATTCTCTTCATCACACGTTGAAATGTAATTTATAAAGTATTTCCACCATTCTTGCCACTTTGTAGAAGTATCGCCAGATCCAGGAATGAAAAGTTGAGGTGGTGGTAAATTCAGGTTACTAGAAGCCATAAGTAGTTATGTTATTCCACTTAAAATTCACCACAGACTTTAATTTCACTTAGAAACAGTATGAATTCAATATGCGAAGGTTAACAGTCTAGTTGTCAGAGTTCCTACACTGACATTGTAGCACAGCTTTTTTTTTTTAAAACGCGATGTACGCGAGCAGAAGCCTTTAGTGTTGCTAAGCAACGTGAAAGCTACGTTAGGCATTAGGTTGACAGTCTAGTTTCCCCACTGACGTCAGCTGTGGTAGCAAAAAAAACAAATCCGTGCACCGTGCGCGTCCCAAAAAAAAAAACTAAGTACTCACAAGGGATGTGAACAGCCTTTGGGTCCGCAGAACCACCAATCCACAAACGGAGAAAAACAAGAACGCGTGAGAGCCGGGGCTGCGCCAACACGTCGCCAAATTTGTAGTGATGGTCTTCTTAGTTAGAATAAAGAAACACCGGCAGTAAGATCACGGTGAGAAAAACCGTTTATTCCTAATACAGAGCCCCGGCTGCAGCACACGGACCGGTTACATCCACGCCTCCGGTCCGCTCTCCACCAACCGTCTCCAAACTCCTCCGAACATTCCCTACCTAACATTCCCCTGTTCTCTGGCTCGCGCGCCTAGCTAGCGCGAGCCCGACAACATGGGAAATACATTTCTTAACATTATAACATTAAAACAAAGATACAACATTATGCACCATATGCATTTACAACAAACATTACACGACCCCCTTTCTGGGAAATCCCCTACAAAAAAGTTGTTGTGTAACTGGTGCCTTAAAGTTTTAAAATAGGTGGTTGCATCATTATAAAACAGATTCAAAACATAAGACTCAAAACTGAAATCAAAACGGGCAATAACCTTTTATATATCAAGCGCCTGGCAAACACACAGCAGAAAAAAAAACACCTATCAGAAAATTACAACCGATGTCTCTGCTAATAATAATAATTGGTATCCAAACTTATTCCGATATCTAGATAACTGAGCCCTACTCAGTGCACCATGGATGTGTTTTTTGAATTTCTTTCCAGAAGATACCTGGTAAGAGGGTTTCTAGACGCTCTTGAGCCAAGGAATTTGCCAATGCGCCTGAAGCAGATATCCATATAGGCTGCAACCACCCCACAATCCCCTAAGCATTACTTGAGTGGGATGTGTTACTAGTTAACAATCAATCCTGCGAGATATCACAGGCATAGTTAGTGGAATTGAACCCTTCGTTCATCATGGAAAGGCAAACTTAACATTAAATATAATAAAAGCAAGCAAAAAAGTGACCATGATACTTAAGCAAAGTAACAGTATCTGGTATTCTTGTATGTGTCTGCAAGCAGGCAGATAGACCCACCGAGTGAAGGCTAGATGCGCCTTCCTGCATCCTTTAGCAATGGAAGGTGATTACAGCTCTGTATTGCCTTGATGTCTCGAGTCTCTGGTTTGATTCCCTCTCCATCTCAGAGACTGTTCTTAGTTCATATATTGCATCTGAACATTTTCAGAATAAACAATTAGCACAAAGGCCTTAGAGGCTTTCACTTGGGTACATTCTGTGAAAGTTGCCTGTTGATTAAAAACAATCAAAGAGAAGCGATCAGCGTCTACAAAACTTTGGTCATTATTCACTGAAAGGAAAATTCAATCCATACAAAAAACATGAATATATTTGTGAATAAGATAGCTAAGAAAGTGGCCCACATTCTGCAAATTAGGGTAGTTTTGAACTTGGGAATTTATAAACGTGCTGTATAGGTGCTGTGCAAGCTATGGAAGGCTGCATGCATTTCTGCCTGATGCAGACAATGTCTGTTGTAATATCAGGGAAAACAGCAGTAAAATCCTGCCCACCCGACCATAAAACAGGCCCACAAATTGTCTAAAAACCAACCCAAACACTGGCTTCTACAACCAACCTTCTGGCACTGCTAGACTTCCAATAGGCCAGTCTGACCTTTCTACTGGGGGTTCTGCCTGTTCCCCACGTAGCCTGTTTAGCCCTGCTTGCAAGGCTAGTTATAAATATAAAGAGCAATCGAGCTGCAGTATATGGAAAGGAAGTTATGATCGATGCTGTATTAGTGAAGCCAAGAAACTGAGCTGAAGCATTGCCATTGGTGCATATTTTGTACTTGGTTTTTACAACCCTATTCTGCTTCTAGACTGTTAAACCTACGTCTATTTTTGTGTATATTATTTTAATGTACTGTTGCCTTTCTGGATGTTGCAGAGCTGTTTCGTTGCACCTATTGCAGTACAGAGGTTGAGGAAGACTCTTCCTCGCTACCGAAGCGAGATGCTCGTACCTTAATAGCAAAATTCAATGACCAGATGGAGCCAATCTTTGCACTGCTCCGTGAGACTGAGGATATAGTTCTGCCATCTGACTTGCTTGAACCTCAACCCACAGAAATCCCTGAACTGGCATTAAGGTAAGGATGTTTTTCAGCTGGCAGGCAATGTTTGTAACAGTAGTGGGTTATTAAAATGAAATGTCGGGTAGCACAGACCTTTTGAAATGGTATTCTTAACAAACTAGCTACACAACATTAAACGGTTGGTAAGCAGACCTAATTTATTGCTGCATAAACCTATATCTGCATTAGAATCCTGCTAAATGTAAAGATACATTTTGTCCCTCTTTTTTAATACTTTCACTTTACAAGGAACAATATTTACAACTTTTTTTGGTTGTCTCTTTTTGATTGTAATTGCAACTTTGTTTTTCATTGACGTACTCTACTCTGAGGCTGACATATCTCTTTGGAACCCCTCCTGCCTTGTTAGCAAATGGCATGGTCCAAGAAGTCACTAGATCTTGCCAGTATGATGTGTTCAGCTATTGGCTTTGCCAATGCTGGTTTGTAAACATTGTAAAAACAGTGAAAGAAAAAACAATTCAAAATACTAGAGGAAGCTCATATTTTAATGTATCTGGAAAGTAAACGTTAAATTCAGTACCCTTTAATCTTTATAAAAAGCATGTTTCATGTTTTAATTTTCACACAGGAAATTCTGAGCAGAATTTTAAAAACCTGTTGCACATGATCCAGTTTAAAAATAAGACAGAGGATGGTGAGAGGTCCTTTAAAGATCATATAAGCTGTCTGAGGAAGCACTTGCTATTTGCTTTAAGCATGAGTTGTCTTAGAACTGGAACAAGTGCTTAAGGCATTTGGTGGGAGCAGATATAAGGGCCTCTAGGAGAAGATACATCTTCCCAGTCAAAATTATTATTAATGTTTCAGCCTTATAGCCATTACTTACTAACACAATATAGAAAACGGACATACGAAGGTGGGACTGTTGGAACCATGCGAATACAATTCGGAGATTACGGCCAAATAATAATAAAGCGTTCCTGATAAAATCACAATAGGAACAATAAAAACACACAAAAAGTTAATTACAGTTCATAATATTTAATACACTTAATGAATCAGTTATGTAAAGAAATCATTCTACCAGACAAGTATTTAATACAGACTTCGGTTTGAACTTTTCTCAAGATAAATAAGGGATACGGTAATAGTGCAAACGATGTCAATATCACCTGTCTTATCACAGTGATAAAGCATCACAATAGGATCTTATCCCAAACTTACTAAACAGAGTACAATGACAATTTCATCTTAGACCACTTCTTTTTGTGCAAAAAGCATGAAATGTAACACTGTGCCCTTGCCCCATAAAGTGCATGTGCAATCTTGCTAACAGGTGTGCAACCCATTGTGAGAGCTCAACTCTGGTTGGAAAGATTCCTATACCTGAACTTTATGTATAATGTATGTGTCAGTTCCTGGTATATAAGGTCTATATATGGGGCGTAACGGTATGCATCATGACCAAAATAGTTAGCAGTTAAAGGGTTCATATTGCTACTAGCGACAGTAATTTTCAAATGCCAGTATGCTCCTTGACCGCTGCAGTGCTCTGGGGCCCGGCCAGGGATGGCCCAGTATCTCATTAAGCACGTTACTTACGTGTCCCCTCCCCCACCCCAGCTGTAACCGGTTTTACATTCCACATCTAGGACTTCCATAGCAGATTGCAAAAATACACTTGCCAAGTGCTTTCTGTTTCAATAGATCCAATATAGACCAGGTCTTAAACCAGCTACATCTGATACAAGCCTGCATATAGGGGGAATAGCAGAGTCCTAGGGTCCAGTTTCAACAAAGTTGCAGGAAATTATTTTCCGCTGCTTGCAGGTCCCTGGATTTGCTATAAGCCGCAAATCCTGGCAACATAGAGAGCTGCTGCAACAGCTTTCTGCCTGTAGACCTTCAAGACAGAAGTTGAAGGCTGCCCACCTACCCCTTTGGCAAAGCTAAGAGCTGTAATGCAGAATGCTCTGAACTTAACTGTAGATTTCTCTAGATGGGGCTGCCAGCTAAGTGAGCGATGGCAGCACAAACCAAGAAAGTCGAACTGATCAACCTTTCCACATCGATCTTAGATGACCTCCTTAAGTGCAAACCTGTTCATCACCATGACCTTCTTTTTCTTCACATTAATATGTAAACATTTTTCCTCTACAGAACCCAAGAAATGCATCGATCATAAAATGGATGTAGTTTTCCATCCTATATAGCAGCACTGCATCATCCGCATGTACCAATATTGGGACCTTCGTAGCTAATAGCTATGGGGTATCTATGCCTGTTTCCTCCATGCCTCTGCCGCAAAGCCAAGCCGTTGACACGGGAGTGGCGCGTGTAGTCGAGAACTGCACGTGGTTCACCCACATTTTAAAATACATCTTTAAAGAAAGACGGTACACGCGCACTCAAGGATAATCCAAATGGTGATTTATTGAAGAGTCTCTGACACGTTTTGGCACTAAGCCTTGTTCATGGAGTATAATCCACCAACTGGATTAGATTAACAAAAGGGATATTTTTATAGAGGAAATTCAGCCAGTTGATTCTTCTTAATAGTTGCCATTTGCTCCAAAAATTGAAGGATTTTCAGTTTGCTCCAAACTCTCTTATATCCCAGCAATCATTTATGCCCAGGAATATTTTACTCTTCTGAGCCATGCATTTGAAAACTAGATTGTATGGATCATCGTCAGGTTGTAAAGACCAATATGGGTAATGTGTGATTCTGGGCTGTGAAAAGGCAATGGCATAGCCAAGTCCTGAACTTTTCAGCAGATGTCTTTGGTCGGGCCATCATCATTCGGTAGCACGTCTATTTTTCAAGCACCTTGGTTGGTTGTGCATTCTGTCAATATCGGTGTGCTAAAGGATAATTTATCCCAAACACTATGTCTATTTTAAATGCCTCTTTTGGAGAGTGCTGATACAAAATTCTAAAACTGGTTATTCACTGCTATGACATAACAATGGAAAGACAAAATGTAGTTACCGCTCCTGTCCAGGAAAAGAACTTGCTTTCTCAGTGTTCCCCCTCCATCTTGCATGGGTCTCCAGAGATCCAAGCAAAGGAGTGGAATGGCAAAGGATGATCTTTCATCTCACAATTCCTTTTTCATGATCTCTGAGATAGTTCCTTTAACTACCCTTGGCGACAGATGACTATCCACCTGGAGAATCTTGAACTAGACTGGAAATTTCACTATTTCTACAAGTTACTTTGATATTGCATACTCTGCTACTTTCCCTGCACTAAGTCGGGTGATATTCCTCCCTCCACCCTCCAATGCTTCCCCAGTACAGGAGACCCACCACTGATATGCTGACACTGAGTAGCAACCCCCCCCCCCCATCTCCCCACCCCTGGTTATTTCTGGTACAAGTTAGCTGTTTCCTTTCTTTTTTTGTTTTGTTAATTTCCTATCTTTTTATTCCACCTTCATCAGTGCTCACATTATTTATAGACCTCATGGCTCTTTCTTCTGTTTCAGCATTTGTTCTTACGCTGCTTTATGATTCGGCAGGGTACAATTCGAAACCTATCCCAGTCAGATTATTTGGGCCGACACTAATATATTGCCCATCAACAATAAATGGAGATAAAGCTGGTGCATACTCAATGTATTACTAAAGGAAGAACAGTGCAGGGCCATGATTAGGGCAGTCTGTTACCTGGATTGGCACTGTGTTCACAAATGGGCAGCTATTTGCAGCATACCTCAAACAAGTATACAGCCAACCCCCTGCCAGAGGTGGAAGTCTATTTCATAGAGCAATTCTTAGACACTACCCAACTGAATTCACTAGCCCCAGATCACAACTTTGGCCACAAGAGTTTGCTCTTGTTCCATCACAAACAGCTTGCATTGGGTCAAACCCCAGGAAGTGACGGTCCCCCGCTGGAGTTCAGCAAGTGCTACCAAGTGGATATTGCCAAGCACCTAGAGGTTCTATACAAAACTATGCAGTACCAGGCCAAGCTATTGCTACCCTGTTGTGAAGATCTTATTGTTATGCTTCCTAAAGCTCCCAGTGATCCATTGGATAAGGGTTCTTATCACCCATTGTCCGTTCTTAACCTGGACTGTGAGATCTAGGGTAAGAGCAGAGCAAACTGCATCCAACATCACCTTCCTTCCCTGGTTTATCCCAACACCCACCAATGAGATTTCATACCTGGGAGGAGCACTTCTTCATATATAAAGCAGCTTTTTTGCATCATTGTCTGGGTACCAGTGGGCTTGTTATGACCACGGTCCTCTCCATTGACATGGAGAAGGCATTTGATTGTCATTTCCCGGCATACCTATTCGCAGTGTTGCGGATAATGGCCTTTGGTAAAGAATCAAGGTCCCATACACAGACCCTGAAGTGCGGGTCAGGAGTTCTGTGACTGACTTGTGGCACATTCATATAGGCACCAGGCAGGGCTGTCCATCTCTGCTCTTTGTGTTCACAATGGAGCCACTGGCAAACAGAATTTGCCAACTGGGTATCCATCGCTGATTATTCATTGCTGGTCACAATCACTCAACCTAACAATATGCATATGACATTTAAATATATCTGAGCAGCATCATATCTGGTCTACATCTGACTTAACGTGTACTGTAATCCTTGAGAAGAATCTTGGGCCTGCTTGTTAACTAGGATAAATCTTGCATAATCCCATTGACAGACACGTGAGCCCCCCCATCAGGGATGGGTTCCCTCATGATACCAATCACATTATAAGCATTTAAATACTTGGGTATCCACATCTACAGGCATCTGGGGACATCCTGGAAGGGAGCATCGACAAAATGTCATCCCTTCAGTCCTTTGTGGGGTTTTTTAGGAACAAACGCCTATTGTCCCTGCTGAGACCTATAGCGTTGTTAAAAATGGTGGCGCAGCCACACCATTTGTATTTGTCAGTGGTCTCCTGATACTGCACCAACCGGTGTTCTGCGATCTGAACAATTGGCTCACTGAGCTGAGTTGAGGAGTGGTTAGATGTAAGGTAAGCATAAACAAGCCGATTCTCCCTGTAAGTGCTGGTAGTTTTGGGGTGCCGTACTACGATTTCTACTGTTTACAATCAAATCTCCAGTGGTTTATGATGTGGAACACACTGCCTGCACCCCCTGAGACAGGATACATGTGGAGCAGCGCGATTAGATTCTCCATTCTCAAAAGCATTCCAGAGGATCATTTCTAAGCCACTCCTACCTCTCCTTGTTTGGGTTGCTCATCTTTGCCGGTTGTGGGGCATGAACGCGTGCTTGCTCGATCTCCCACTCTGGTGTTTCCCTGCTTTGTGAAAGCAGGGTTGACTGCTAGCAAATTATACTGAATAAAAGTCTCCATTATAACTATAGTACAGTTATTGGATTCAGGAGCTACCTTCATTTTTGTAGAACTGTGTGATACCTATAACCTTACTGTGGGTCAATTCTTGCCATACATGGCACTCTGTAGGGCAGTCCTGGGGGAAAGCTGGATATTGAGCCAGAGACGGACCCTGCTTTAAACATTTAGAGTCCTAAATATCATGGGGTTAGAACGTATACTGTGCACTCAGGAAGGAAATACTCTACCTCTGACGGTTCTCAATATCCAATAAAGTTAAGATCTCCAGACTGAACTTTCTAAGAATGATTAGATCGTAGTCCTTAGCCAGGCACCTAATGTCTTTAGGAATGCACTCCTGAAACTACTGGAGTTTCAATAGGTCCATCCCACATCTGATTCCGGCCAGGCTGCACAACATGTATGTTACCACCTCCCACAAGTAACCTAGATGTGACAAGGACCAGGCAGATTTCTTCCACATGATGTGGCAGTGCATTACACTCCAGCCCCTTTGGACCGAGGTGTACAAACTAGTCCCACACGTGTCAGGCAGGTACCACATTGGTACTTCAAAACATGTCCCCTGGGACTGATGCCCCACACAAAAATGGGTAAAGTAAATAGTAAATGTATTGACGTTGTCTTTGATCTTGTGAAATAGGCAATATCATTGAACTAGAAGTCCGGTTCTTCCCCACTCATGAGTACTTGGAAATTCAAGCTCTCAAAGTTGGCCCACGCGGAGGATGACCTAGTTAGGCGTTTATTGCACACAGGTGAAAAACCTGCACTCGACAAAGGCTTAGTCACTATATTGTTAGCCCTAGCCCCAGTGGTGAACTTAAAACCACCTCAGGCATCAGTTTACCACTGTCTCAGTACGCTGCTTCCCCTGCAAGTGGCGTGATGCACGACCCTTTTATCTCATTAATTGGCCACATCCAGACGATCTCCTCCTGTGCACAGGGAAAGCTACTGTATGACCGCACTTTGTCTTGACATGTATGGTTATGTGAAAACTCTAAAGGAGCAATTAAAAAAAATCTAGACAGCTTTGGCTGCCTACTGAGTCATCATGTCAGTACAACAAACACAACTTGTACAACGCATATAACACATATACTACAAAGCACAATGACTGCTGTCGGGCGTCTGTCTTTCTCCCTTTCCCAAGCCATAACTCTCAAGAGACAAATTTGTATTTGTTAGCGCTGACTGACACCATTGTCTGTTCTTATTTCCCTTTTCTTGCATAATTCCCCCTTTTCCTTCCCGAGTCACAAGGCCCCTGTTTCTGCTCAGTCCTGGTTGACATTTATCAGTTCTCAATGTATTATCTCATGTGGTATTGGTTCTTTTTATTATGTATCTTTATTATAATGCTTATCTGAGCAATGTTTTTTTTTTTTTTTTTTTTTTTTTTTTTTTACAGTTTAGAATGCATGGGGGGATTCATTCAATAGTGTCATATTTGCAGGACAGCTTCATCCCACAATTATTTTTTGGGGTAAATCAGAATATGGATGATAAAACATCCTTGCTGGCGACCTTCCTTTTCGTTTATTTCCAATCCAGTTCTGCCGCAGAAGGCATTCTATAGCCCTTTCCTTGTGCTGTTTAAACACCATTAGTATACCTTAATGATCTAATCAAGGGAATTGGGTTTGGCAGAAAACGTGTATGTGTTATTGGACTGGTGCTAAGCATACGTATACCCGTGCCGAACTCAAAACATTTATTATGTACCTGACAGTGCTTAATTTGTAGATAAAAACGTGCCGGTGACTAAAGCCTTGCTCTTAAACATGCGGCTACTGCAATTAAATGTGCGAACACGGAATACTGAGGCAGCGTAATCCTGAAGGCATTTCGGGCCTCTTCAATCCATTTAACGCCACCCCATGCCCCTTCAGCTCACTCTTGCAGCTTTCTGCTTTCTCCCTTTGTGACGCTTTTTCGTTTTTCTGTTCCTCCGTCTTTCCCATATGTCTTCTGCTCGCAGTAAATGATTGAGACAGAAAAATAAGTGTCGGGCCTCAAAACTAAGTGCCGGTGCTCTGCACCAGAAACAACAAGCACAAATTAAGCACTGTTACCTGATGACATGAGCTCACTTTTATTTCTTTTTATGGTCCTTTTTTCTCACTAGCATTTACCCTACTCGTGTCCGCGTTGGAATGTTTTTTTTTTTTTTTTTTTTTCTTTTTTGTCAAAGCACAACCTTTACACTCCACTTTTGGTTGTGTTTGTCAGGTTTACAAAAGCAGCTTCAATTTCTACATGAAGAAAAATGTCCTCATTGTATTTAAACAGTCATAATAAAATACGTTTTCTGATATAGAAACGTGAGAAACTGAATCAAATAATAAAATAAATGCAAATATCAACTCATTTCTTGATGTTGTTGTACCCTTAGTGAAGCCTCTTCTAAATTAAGGTTAGCTAGTGTGAGTCTGCAGGTACTTTTGCTTCTTGGCGTGGCAAACTACTCCACTACTACTCTTGACTCTCCAACAGTACCATTGGCCAATATTAAAGCCTTACTTAAGGACTAGTTTATGGTAAAACCTATATACAATATCACACAATCATACACAATAAATACAAATAATTTATAAAATCTTTCATTTCTCAATATATATATATATATATATATATATATATATATATATATATATATATATTTTTTTTTTTTTTTTTACATGTCAGAAGACTATGGATCCTGAAGCAGAACCAGAAGGTTATAGTATTTCCCGGCATTGAAATAATACCCCAATTACTTAAATAATGTTTTGATACACATGCTATACGTGTTGGTATGGCCAATGGTGTACCATGTTTGGGGACCTGAAAGGTTCACAATTGTCTTTAGACTATGGCTTTGAAGATGTGGCAGAAAGCAGCTCCTTACTGGACTCAGCCACTGCAGATCTGTCTGCAGCAGAAAGAGTCTCCGGTCCTGGTGGGTGCTCACAGACCTGGTAGCTTGTACTCGCTTTCCCCTCCCCCCCCTCCCCCCCATTAAAAGTGGCTCATCCCTGGGTAACTCCCAGCAAAGTTCATAGTCCAAGCCAGGTGCATTGGTTTGTCACTTCAGTCTATATCTAGACCCCTCCTGGTTGAGGTATAATATCTAGTTCTCTATTGCCATTAGTCGTGTACAATGCAATGAACAAGAGGAAGACCTATTGGCATTGTCATATTAGGAGGGTGAACAGATGCAATGATGGAAAAAAGGTTTGTGGCAGAACAGGTATATTTGGACGGGGTGAGGATGGGAAGGAAACGGAAGAATAGTGGTGGTGAGTGAATAGACACCAGTTATCTTATTTTTAAATATTTTGCAGGGGCAGAGAATGAGTATTGTAGAGTGGTGCCAGGTACTTTTGGTTAGGTGAGGAGAAGGATGGCCACAGGGTGGTGGTGATGATGGGTGACAGAACTCTAGGACTCAATATGTTAGAAATATTCAAAATATCAGAGGCTTTAGGGAAACTTGTAGGATGGGTGGCAGAACACCAGATGTTCTATTTTTAATTATTTCTAAGGGAAAGAGGTAGAGAAAGCTGATGGTGGTCTTTGAAGTGGACAGGATGCCAGATAATGTTCTCAATCTTACAATGCATTACCCTGCTTGTTTCTATAAATGGTTGACTTTATTGAACTATTCTCACATATGGTGATGGTCACAAAGGATGACCTACTTGGGTTACTTATATGCAAGAATGCCTCCATATTCAACTTGATTGAAGTTAATTGTATTTTGGACTATGTGCTCAGAGGAAGCAACACATTAAGTTGCAAAATACTTGTTGTCAGTTTGGTATCTTTGAAACCTGTGCAATGACCGAGGCTTGAATTAAATAGTTGAATCAGAAAGCGTGTTGAACATTTGGGCGGGCGGTGCACACCAAGGCATAGCGTTCCCCCAGTGCAGGTGCAGGCTGGATCGGACTAGCCCTAGTCATGGCGCCATGCAAATGTTTCAAAATCACGCTCACTCCTGCAGGGTGAGCTGATTGGTGGATGGGTGTGGTGGGGGCTCCTAGGGCGGTCGGCAGGGGCAGCCAGACAAGACTTAAGAGGGACAGCAAGTCCCATGTAGGTCATCTTGTTCTCTTGACTGCTCCTGACGACCGTCCACGTGTGCACCTCCAGAGGACTGGAGGAATTTTCCAGTAGTGGGGGTGGACTCTGCAGGAGATCAGGGCGGGCACCCAAGGCGGGCAGGGGTCCCACCCAAATCAGCTTTTCCTCCAGTCCCTAAAAGGACTAAGAAAGTTACACCCAAGCTGAGGGGAAAAAAAGTCCAAAAGCGGTCACTCGCTGGGAGGGGGGGGCACCGGACCCCAACATGGGGCAGGCAGACGCACAATCAGAGGTTGCCATCATTGAAGCAGTACCAGGCTCAACCTTGGAGGGAACCAATTCTGTAAGCGACCGGGAACCTGGGGGGGGGCCTAGTTAGCGGCTTGGCAAAAGTGCTGCCCTGGCTGGCGAAATTAGGCAGTGTCCCACAGATGGATTTGGCCAGTGATGGGTCAGCATTGGCCACATTAAGGGGCCTAGCAGTGGGTATTTGTGCAAATCTGCAAGAGGCCACAGCAGAAACACGTGAGCACCTATGGCCATGGTCACCACATCGCACGAGCCACCCCCCCCACCTACAACATTTTTCATTGCCCCAGCAGTGGGGGGGGGGGGGGGGGTGTGCCGCTGCAAGTACATCGCCAGCAGAGACAAAAGGTGAGGGTGTTACCCAACCAGGTGGGACACATGATCAGGTGCTTTCTCCTAGGGATCAGCTGGGGCTAGTGAGATGAGGGCATAAATTCAAAAGGGAGCATTTGTGGATACTTTGGAGATAACAATAGTGAAGCCGGCTGAGGAGCAGAGTAAAGGCTGTTCCCGTAAATGGAAGAAACCTAAGGTAGATGAGACCATTATACATTGGATAACATATTTTGCTATTTATCAGTCCATTCTGCTAGAGAAATTCCCTGAACTAGGTCCTCAGACTGCATAAAATAGTGGGTACGCATGAAGTTTGGAGGATCCAATTGGAAAGAGTATGATAAGGCGTTCAGGTTGAAAAAAGCATCAAACCCTGCTGTGTTCTGGGATCAGACTGATGTTAGTGGATGGTTGCGCTGCATGATGCTGAAAAAACCATAGGCCAATGTCCAGAGTCTTTTTTAGGGGGCCCACAGCCAGTGGAGATCGCAAAGGGGCGTGTTGGGCATTCATCAAGAAGGCATGTTCTAGACCACAGGGTTCCTGCAAATTAAAGCACAATTGCTCCTTTTGCGGTACGGGAGGGCATCCTGAGTTCAAATGTTTCAAGAAGTCCAAAGAAAAGGGTGGGCAGAAATGAGGATAATTTTTTGTTGGTCCCGGGGATCCTTCACCTGTGTCTCTCTTGGCTATGAACCCTTGGCTTAATTTGTACTCGCAGCATGAAGTTTCCCAACTAATGAATGAAGGTTTCCGCTGTGGTTTCAGGATCCCAGTTTCAGAGGTGCATGACCCAAAAGTTTGTAAAAACCAGCAGTCTTTAGACCTGGCACAAGAGGTAGCTGAACACAAGATATTGAAGGAATTGAGTTTAAACAGGATTGCAGGGCCACTTGACAGCCCCCCACTTGATGGGTTTGTCTGCTCCCCTATGGGGTTGGTTCCCAAAAAGGACCCTGGTGAATTTCTGTTGCTACACAACCTCTCAGCTCCACACGGAGCCTCTGTGAATGACACCATCGATCCAGTGCTTTGCTCAGTCAAGTATGCCTCTCTTGATGGCGCCCTGAAATTACTAAGGGAACTGGGTCAAGGGACACTCTTGGCAAAAGCAGATATAGAATCAGCCTTCAGACTTTTCCCAGTTCACCCAGATGATTATCATCTGCTGGGTTTCCAATTCAGAGGGAAGTTATTATTTTGACAAGTGCATGCCCATGGGTTGTTCTCCTGCGCATATTTCGAGCAATTCAGTACCTTTTTGGAGTGGGTCTTTACGCAAGTTTCAGGGTCACCTGCTGTCATTTATTATCTAGATGACTTCTTGTTCCTGGGACTGAGTGGCTCAGATAGGTGTGCTAAGTCTTTGACTGCTTCCAAGTCACTGATGGATGAATTTGGCATTCGTTTAGCTCAAGAAAAAAACGACAAGACCAGCCACATCCCTGGTATTTCTGGGAATCGAAATTGATTCGGTAAAGGGAGAGTGTAGATTGCCCCTGGATAAAGACATTGCTTTTCGGGCATCCTTAGAAGCCTGCCTAGTGGCTAAGAAAGTCACCCTGCGTCAGTTGCCGGTATTCGTAGGTCAGCTTAATTTTGCCCCGCGGATCATTCCAATGGGACGCCCTTTCTCGCGCTCTATTGCTCAGTCTATGTCTGGTTTAAGGGAAAAACATCATAGGACATGCTTGTCTGCTGAAGTGAGACATGACTTAAGGATTTGGTTGGCATTTCTCCAGGACTTCAACGGGGCAGTGGTGTGGCCGGCCCCTGTGGTCCAATCAGGAACTCAGTTTATTTACCAACTTGGCGGGTAGTAGTGGTATTGGGGCCATTTTGGGTACCAGGTGGTGTGCCCAGGCCTGGCCTCAGTCTTGGAGACATCCGGGTTGGTTAAGAACACCACCTTCCTTGAGTTATTTTCTATTATTGTGGCACTACACATATGGATTGGCCAACTTCGCAATCAATCTGTGGTTTTTTGGTCTGACAAACATACAGTGGTCCAAAGTATTAATTTTCAACATGCTAAGTGCAGAAGGGTGTTAAGGCTGTTGAAATAGCTGGTGTTGAACTGTTTGGAGAATAACATTCTTTTCCAGGCTGAACATGTACCAGGTATTTTTAAAAATGCAGCTGATGCATTGTCTTGTTTCAAGTTACATTAGTTTTGGCAATTCTACCCAGGTGCCGAGTTGGAGCCCACATATTTCCCGGGACAGCTGTGGAATCTTGGAACTCACCCTTGGCGGATCTAGTGGTGGTCAGCCTTGCACCAAAAACAAGAAGGGCTTATGAGAATGCATTCCATAGTTACATAAATCACACATCTACCAACCCCCTAGTGCAGCCTGGCTCCTTGAGTAGTTGGTTGGGTTTTCTTGAGCTTTTGCAAAGTCAGGGTAAATCTGCCACAAGTGCCAGGCACCACATCTCAGCCACAGCCTTTTTTTTAACTAAATTGGGGGTTGGGGGGTGCAGGGTGCAGATCATTCCCGGTCTTTCCTTATCAGACAGGCACTCAAGGAATGGGAAAGGTTTAAGGGACTATTCCGGACCAGCGGCACCCCTTTGACGTGGACAAGCTAGAAGAAATCTTTGGGGCCCTGGCTGGGATCTGTGACTCTGATTTCCAGGCCACCCTATTCTTAGCAGCCTTCACGCTTGCCTTTTATGGAGCTTTTCGAGTCTCAGAACTTGTGGCCAGGTCTAAGCAGGACATTCACGGTGGGATTCTGGTGACTCATGTTCTCTGGAAAGGGGGGGATTTGGTAATTACTAGAACACGGTGCAAGACCGACCGTTTGGGGAGGCGTGAACAGTTAGTCCTAGGAAGGGCCGGTGACTCCCGTGGTTGCCCAGCACGTGCAGTCCACAGGTACTTGCAGATTCATCCCCAGGTTTCTTCCAACTTCTTATTGGTTCATGCATCTAGTGTCTGCCTCACAAGATATCAGTTTTCCAAAGTTTTGCGCAAAGCCTTGCTGGTGGTTGCTATGCAGGGCAAATTTAGTTTCCATTCGTTCAGGATAGGAGCGGCAACATCAGCTGTGGAGGCAGGGCTCAATGCTGAGACGGTCAAGGGAATTGGGAGGTGGAAGTCAGATTGCTATAAGTGCTATGTACGTCTTCATATGATCTAGGAATAATTGTTGGCACACGCCAATGATGACTTGTAACGGATTCTCCTTTTTGTTCCTATCACCTCTGTCTTCCATTGCACACATGGCTCCGCCAGTGTTTGGGTTATTGGGCATTCCATTGTGCGTCAGGTGTGGCCGTCCTTCAACCGCACCCTAGTCGGGTGCAGGACACAGGTCTCCAGTTTCTTTGGATAGCAAAAGAGGGTCTGTTCCTTGATGGTCTTCGCCAGCTCGTCGAGGAGGTTCTGCAACGGTGCTCATCATCCTTCACGTGGTAGGCAATGATCTGCCAGCAATGGGGAGGAGAGCAGTTTTTGAGGACTTGATGGTTAGCAAAAAGGTGTCCCAGGGCTATCATAGCATGGTCCCATATCATTCCTAGGCGGATTTGGAGGTCAGGGCACACAACGAAGGCCCTTAACGTCTCATCACATCAATGCTAAGGACTGATCCACACGGGTGCCTTCGAGGAGGGGCAATGTTTCACGAAGATGGAGTACACCTGTCGTATGGCGGACATGTACTGTTTGTTGAGAACCTGGTAGCATTTGCAATTCAATGTCTCTCTCCGCACCGAGCATCTAAGTCTTTGGGGGGGAGGCTTGGTTGGTCGGGAATCCATCCAGGCCTGTGGGAGGAAGGGAGTCGTTTGGGCACAAAGCAGGTGGACAACCTTGGCATCAAGAAAACTTGTGCAGGTGAACTCAAGACCGAATCAGAAGCCTTTTTCCTCAAACCAGGGTGGCGGTGCTGTGGGTGTAGAAAAGGGGCTCTGGATGACCGTTACCACGAATGTCCATAGTTCCCCCCACGGTACTCCATTACATGGCCTTGGGGATTTGGGGGGATGGAGACTGCGCCAGGGGACTAAGGTATGGCCCGGTTTCCCAGGACCATCCCCATCCGGTGCCGGGGGGGGGAATCCCTTTCTTTGGCTTGGCTCTGGCATGGTTTGATTTGGGGGACAGTTTTCATGCTGGCCTGCGCCCCCTCTATCTTGAGGGGGCAGGTGGGTCTCGCCTTGTGAAGTGTAACTCGTTTGGGGGGGGGACACAGCCCCCAGTCTACAGTCGATGCCACAGGTGCCTGGGGGGTGGTCAACCAGGACTCCTATTTAAAGAATCGAAAATTATGTACGAGAATTTGCCCCATTAAAGTGACTTGAGATGCATGTTGTAAATAAGTATTGGACATTAAGGATGAAAAAGAAAATACAGTAAAAATGTGATAATGTTCTTTTATATCATGTTTATGTGGTTATGAATAAATACGGCCTGAGAATTGTTATATTCTCTATCTCAGGAAGGTTTCAGTCTGCATTGTCTTCTGGAAGGTTGGGGGCAGACGACAGAAAATAAGTTTGCTCCTTTAAAGGAGAGGATTACAGATTTGGAACCAGTATGAATTATTTGGCTAATTGGTGGAAGGTCTCGGTACAGTCCCCCACCTGTATTTCAGGAGCTTTATTGTGTATCCGTATATAGGAAGAAGAATTAGTAGGCCGTACCAGGAGAAACCGTTTATTATTACTTGGTAGCCATTTTTATTTTATTTAAGTAGTAGTTCCTCATAAACACTATTACAACGCAAAACAGGTTTAAAAAAAAAAAAAAGGAAATACATAATTTTGTTTTTTATTGGGAATAAATGGAATGGAAATACATATTTATATTAAAACATTATCACATTAAAATGTGAGCCAGGGAAATTCATCGAATGATAACAAATACACACCAGTGCTTTATTTGTAAAATAAGAAATGCTGGTGTCCAAAGCTCTGCTCAGACACCAGCTGCGGCGCCAATAAATGTCCGAACTCCAATAGCAAGGTTGCGCAGTCCATCTCGGGCCACTTTAATTTACTGGCATTATTTCACTCTTACAGGTGCCTGCTTTCTCCCTTGGTGACAGATTGTTTGTATTTCTTTTCCTGCGGCTTTTCGTTTTTGTTTGTTTTTCCCCTGTATTGTCCTCGGGACATGTCTGATGTAGATAATAAGAGCCGGTCCTCAAAAATAAGTGCCAGTGCCTGCCACCAGCTCAAATTAAGCACTGATAAACACGCTGGAGAATTTACTAAAGGGGAAAAAAACAGCACTTTTTGTTTATTTCATAATCATCTTCATCAGATACTTTATTTCGGCAATTTGCCATAAAAAAAAATCAATAAATACATTAAACATGAGTATTAAAAAAATGAAATGTGTGGCTAAAACAGCATAATGTGTAAAAAGTGACAAAGTGCACAATGAAACAGTACACCACCCCATACAGAGCTCAAACCTACAATTCCTGAACAGTTACCCACTCTTACATAAACAAATAAATGAGAGAATATTAGCTTCAACATATCTTCTGTCAAATTCTCCACATCATTAACAACAGGACACAGCAAACATTATACTCTGCTTTATGTCTGTTTTTAAAATCCGCAGAGCCTCAGCAAATTCCCTCACTCCACGATTTCGACAGACTGGTACAATCCATTTACATCTACCCAAATAATAAGTAGGACAGAAGGGAAAAAAAAAAGTGCCCTTCAGTCTCCTCTTTTAGCCTACACGCAGAGCAAAGACTTCTTTATGCATGGGCTGATGCCTCCACTTAGCAGTAAAAGGCGCAGTAGGAAGTTTTCCATACCTCAATTGAAGGTACAACTTCCTTGCTTGTGGAGGTTCTATTTCGTTTAAAAAATCATTGAAATTTAAATTCATCTTTGGTTAAAAGAAATGTCCATAAGGATACCTTTTCAGACACGCTTTGGTGAGTGCATCCCATTAGATTGGATGTGCTTCACTTTCAAGAGTGATTTTACTAATTGTAGAAGCTTACAAGTGATCAGTCAAAAGATTACGGCAAACCATGTTTACCAGGGTGTCCTTCATATATCTAACCCAGGGAATTCCTTCTGATCCCGAAATATCCAGTACTTCCTTTAACCCCTCCCGGTAGGTCTTAAGATCTTCTGTTGGCCAAATATGCTTCCAAAATAGTACAGGTCGAATTCCTATATTCTCCATGATTGGTCTCGCATCCAAACCCATCCTAAGAGGTAGCACAGGGCTACTAGTCCGAGCCCCACCAGCTGCTGTAAGAAGCCTTTTTCCACAACTTGCAAAGTACCCACATCCTTATGACCCAACAGCTTGGCTCGGTAAAGAGACGAGCAGAGCACCTGTTTTTTAAATTTGGACCATTGGGGACAATGGGCGAAAACATGACCTATTCAAGGCTCTAATCAAAGCACCTGTATTCTGCCCAGTTTAAGCTTTGACTTAGCTATGTGATGTGTACAATCAAGCTGCTCTGTTAGGGTCAACCCTAAATATCAAATATTTGGACTTGCTAATTTGCAACTTCGGTTTGGATCTCGTACTCGTGCAAGTATTCAAAACCATGTATTTGGTCTTAGCCACATTAACTTCGAGCCCCCTTAGAGCACACAAATCTACAAAGCAGTCTAAGGTCTTCTGCAGGCCCATTGGTGATTAGGATAGTATTAGAGTATCATCTGCAAACATCAAGGCCATGATGTTGGCCAGGCGGGGTGCGTCTCCATCGCAATCAGTCAGAAAAGATATTAAGTTTGTTGAAATATAATATAAAAAGAGCTGGAGCCAGGCACAACCCTGGCTTACTCCTCTACTAACAGGGTATGCTTCGGTCATTTTGCCGATCTTTCCACAGTGGACTTGTGCATAATTGCTGTGGAGCTTTATTATGGCAGCCAGGAGGTCACCAGGGACCCCCATATCAGCCCAAACACGCCATAGTGTTCTCCTGGGTACCAGATCAAATGCTGAACATAAATTGACAAAAGCAACATAGTCGACCACCTCCCACGGACACTATTTTCCAGTAAATGAGCTGGAGCCTAAAGGCCTGGTCCACTGTACTGTATGTTTCCTGAACTCTGCCTGGAGGGCAGTAGAATTGCTCTATCCTCCATGCAAGTTAGCAGCCACTCCAATTTGACTCTACTAAATAACTTTTGAGAGCAATCAATAAGGCTACTTGACCTGTAATTACAGGGATCTGATAAATAACCTTTCTTATAGATCGGTACTATCTCAGCCCCCGCCCAAGTGGGCGATAAAGAGGCTCCTAATAAAATAGAATTAAATAAAATAGCAAAATAAGGTTGTCAAAAGTCAACCTCCCCCCTTGTACAGATCTCCTGGTATCTCATCAAGGCCAGGGGCTTTGTTGAAGACTATCTTTAATGTCTTCAATGTTTACTTCTGATAATGTTATTGGGACGATTTCTGATTGTGGCGCCTCACTGCTCCCCCCTGCTGGATTTCCTTGCTCCCTTACATGTACATCTGTGCCCTCACTGCCATTAGTAACATACAATCTGGAGAAGTGAGCAACTCAAGCAGCAGCAGGGACATTCACCTCTGTTGGATTATGGTCTTGTTGGGCTCCCATAGCGAGCAGGTTCCAGAAGGCTCGTTGATCACTCTTTCTAGCTGCTTCAAGTATGCTTTCCCACAACATCTAGTCCCAATCTGTTTTCGCAGCACTTATACACCTCGTAAATGACACTGTCTTCTCTTTTATTTCCCCCTTAAATTGGGATTATTTAGCTAGCATGAGGGCTGTTTTACAGGCCTTATTATACCAAGACGAGGAGAGCTTTCTCCTGAAGGACTTTTTGTAGACACATAAAAATAGTTACTAAGCTGTGCGAAAAGGTTGTTATGCATAATATATAGTTGTTCTAACTGGTTGCCCTGGCCCATACTCCACTTCAGGGCCTGGAGCTGCTCAATGCTACAACCAACAAGCGTGTTTATCTCCTTCAGCTGTTCCCTTGGAACCATGGAAGCCCATTTAACATAACGCTTGTTACTAGCAATTTGTAGACTGCTTTCAAGAGGCTCATCCATGCTAATCATCTTATTCACTGCTGGGAGCTTTACAGTAAGAACCAATGCATTGTTATCACTGTCCCCTCTATTGAGTAATATTATATCTCTTGCATACGGCCAGACCCTTACATCCGCCAAAGTATAATAGATGAGGCTAGTTCCTGGGGTCCGATTAAAAGTATGTTTTACTTCTTTATCGGACTGTGCACTGGCATTCGTTGCCCGCAAATCCTGGTTCAGCTCCAACACATTCATTTGTAATGCCAAGGTAGTTCACTTTCTAATGAGTGATTATTCCCAGTGGAGGAATCAACCAAACAGCATCCTCATCAAATGCGAGAGGAATTTGTCAAGCGTCAAGAGGTTCAACCTGACAAAATCCCCTCCCACAAGCTTCACTACTCCCAATGGGCAGACATATCATCCAAACTGTCCCTGCAAGTGACCAGTCTTAATGTCGCTCCCCCATCCCAAAACCAATGATACAGGCCTCTTCCAGAGTGGGCTTCAGAATATTGAGTCAGTCTACCCTATCCAACGTATCAAAGTAATTGGATACAGGAATTCCAAATATGCCTGTTCGACTAGGATATCTATTAGGGCCTTCCAATAAGACCAAATCCGGATGCATACACCTTTTGTAAGATGACAGAGCTTCCCTCTGGACATGGCCAGGCTTGTAAAAATATCCCAATAGGAGATGCTCAATAGCAGATTCTGTAATAGAACCCCAGATATGGATGAAACCAGCCTAGGGGATTGGAAATTGATCACAACGCAATCGCCCTGGAGATCCACAGATGCCGACCCCAACCAGCCCACCCTACATGTAAGGCGAACATCGCTCGCCTTGGCAAAAGAAAGATTCCTATGCTGAACCAGCAAATTTAAGCACTTGTTAGTAAGTTCTTCCTGGTTCTCCCTCTGGGCCTTAAGCAGACGAGGCACATCAGATAATATTACCACATAGTGACAGCTTTCAGGTGGAAGATCAATAACAGGCTGATGCTAGTAAAGAACAGGCCACTTGGTCAATAGGTGAGTTGGACGTGCCCCTCCCGACCCATCCCCTCGCTTAGGGGATTTAAACATTCTTAGGCCTGGAGACAGCTGGTACAGTTCCGCGAGACCCATTCTGCACTATCTGTCCACCCCTAATATGTGCAGTGGTAACAGACCAGGTAAGTTTAGTCTCCGGTTGAATCCATTCCTTAGCGTAATAATGGAGCAACAAATGTTGTTAGTCAATAGATCCCTCAGGGCTTAAGCAGCTGTTTTCTGTGTTTCACTCTGCAGTACCTTCAAGTTTATCATTTCAAGTTTATAATTTCCTTCTCAATTGATACTAATCGAGCCACAATCGGAGAGAGTTCAGCTATCATACCATCTCTAACCTTCCCTAGGCAATCCTCCATTCGATCATTAGCCCAGGATGGAACGGGTTAAGGCTCCTTCCAAACTGAAGTATCACTAGAGGCCAAACCTTTGTGTTGACAATCCATACTAAAAATTGCCTTTACCCAGGATCGCCCACTAGACAGCTTAACCTGCATGGAGGGTCTTATGGATGTGTTTAGGCCTTGCTCCAGTGGATCCCATAACTAAATCATCAATACAAAGACTGGAAGTCCGAAACTTGAAGAACAGATTCATCCATAGTTTTATCACCTGATGTAGCACAGGAAGGGCCCTGTGTTAAGGGTCTGTCAGTAGGCCAACTTACACCTGCCCCCAAGGACAGCCGCCTCTCTGTTAGATCAATTTCTGTGGAAATAGTTCCCACTGCACGCCGCAACATCTTGTCAATGCTTCTTGTACATATCAGAGGAGGGGTCCCAGCAACAGTAATCCCAACACCCTTCCTTTAACCCATATCACCAAATAGGTACACAGTGCATGTTTCTTAGAGGAAAAAGAGTGTACCAAAAAAGCGCCAAACAATGTGATACAGCACTGCAGCACTAAATACACATACAGCAACCAGGTTGCAGGACAATAATTTAGGGGAGGTGGAACCACACTTACCCCCCAGATCACTTAATCAGAGGCTGCAGACAGGCCCGCTCTTAGCCTGGTCTTTGCCCAGGTATGAGCCCGGGTGCGCCTTGTGCACTGGGGCCCAGCCAGTAGTTTTAAAGTGCCTCCAGGTACGTGAAGAGTGATGGAGTGGTCTTCTGCCACGTGGAGTGCTGGGAAGGTTAGTCCTCTCGGCCCCGGCCTGCCTCAAGCATGTCTCACACAGCGCTCCACTCATTGCCCGGAACCGGTTCACACCGGCCACGCCTCCTCGCCCAGCCCCTGCCCTCCCGCCTCCCAGAGCTACTTAATGGAGGCCTCCGGCATGCCAAAGGTAAATCTGAGGCAAGGCTGTCTGCGCCCATCCATGCCTGGTCCGCGCCGAGTGCCAGGACCCCTGGATCTACAGCCTGCCACCGGTACTCCTCCAAGAGATCCAAAACCTCATGCCCAAGACCCGAAAAACCAACTGCAGCATCACCTCAATCCACAGAAGGACCCGTCACCTGCCACCACTGCTATTTCTCCTGTGACGCCAGAACCCCTGCGATCACGACCCAGCTGCCCCCCGGCCAAAGACCACAGCTTCACTGCGCTCTGTTCAACATCCGATCCCTCTGCAAACACGGCATGAAAATCTGGAACACCATGTCTACCCTTGCACCCAAAGTAATGTTAATCACTGAAACTTGGCTCACTCCCGCATTGGCACCCGACATTGCCACCACAACATTCCCCAAATACAAGATGATCCACTGTGACCACCCCAACAGACATGGCAGAGGCATCTCCATCATCCACAAGGACTCCCTCAACTGCACTGCCTCAGACAATGGCACATTACTGATAATGGAACACTTCAAATTCTAGATCAAACCAGACGCCAAAATCACCATCGGAGGAACCCTCGCTTTTAGATCCCCTGTGCCCTGCCACAGCTTCTGCAACTAAATCCTGGACTTCATCGCCCACCCTGGCAATCAACTCCAACCACTACATCTTCCTGGGAGATCTGAACTTCCACCTCAACCCTAATGACGCCAACTCTACAGCGCTCTTGAAAACATGAGCATCATCGGTCTCTCACCTGGTCACTGCACCCACGCACATTGAAGGTGACACACTGGACTACATTTTCTCCACTGACAACAGAGCCACAATTTTCCACACCACTATGGTAACCTGGACAGACCACAACATCATCCACTTCACCATCGGCCAGAGAGAAAGCCCGGCGAGACCCCCCACCCTCCTTTGCCGCAGCTGGGGTAGAGTCACAGAAACCCCCTGAATTGCAGCCCTCGAAGAAGCAAGACCCATCCCCTCAGACACTCTTGAACTCCATGTCCAAAACTTCTCTAATTGGATCTCCTCAGCCACTGACCCCATTGCCCCCTGAAGAACACCCCAGCAACAAACCCACCAAGCAAGCCAGCAGGTTCACCTCAGACCTACTGACCCTCAAAAGCCACCGCTAGGAACTAGAGAGACACTGGCAATCCAACAAGACCCCAGCCAACCTCGACTCCTTCAGATCTGCCATCGACAGCTACAACCACCATCTCAGGGAGACCAAGAGAAAAGCCCTCTCTACCCACATTGAGGCAAGTGCCAACCACACCACAGAACTTATCAGAATCGTCAGAGAATTCTCCTGCCCCTCTGCTACAGAGAACACGAGCCACACCTCCCAAGCCCTCTGCGACACTCTAGCAGACTACTTTCACCTGAAAGCATGCCTAGGTCAAGCCCCTCCTGAAGAAGCCCTCAGCCAACCCCAGCAAACATAAAAACTACTGCCTCATCTTGGTTTTTTCCAAGACTTTGGCAGGGAAGGGGAAAAGCATCAACTATCAGCTCCCAGACTACTTCGAAGATAAAACACTGCTCAACCCATCCAAATCCTGGTTCCGGAGTAATCACAGCACCAAGATCACCCTGATTACAGCAATGGATGACATCAGACACCTTCTCAAACTGCGTGGAATGGTTGCCCTCATCCTCCTCGACTTATCGCCAGTCTTCAAAACAGTCTCCCACCATACTCTTGTCACTCGACTCCACTGCATCGGCATCCAAGGCAACGCATTCAACTGGATCTCCTCTTTCCTCTCCGGCTAAACACAGAGGATCCACTTACCACCCTTTGCCTCTGCACCCAAAGACGTCATCTGGGGCTTCCCTCAGGGCTCCTCCCTCAGCTCAACTCTTTTCAACACCTACATTACACCACTGGCAGACATCGCTCTCACCCACGGATTCAACATCGTCTCCTACACCAACGACACCCAGCTTGTCCAATCCCTCACAGACAATGTCGTCACCACAAGAGCCAACTTCCAAAACACCTTACACCTTACACTCTACTCAGACAAAACAGAGGTCCTCCTCTTCGGGGGCAAGCCCTCCCCTTGGGAATACACTTGGTGGCCCTCTGCACTCAGCCCCCCACTAGCCCTCACCAACCACACACACAACCTCAGCATTATCCTGGACACCCAATTGACCATGAAGCAACAGATCAACACAGTCTCCTCTGACGGTTTCCTCACCCTCCACATGCTCCGTAAGATCTTCCAATGGATCCCCATCTTAACCAGTAAGACTGGTCTGCGGCAATGCACTCTACGCCGGAACCACCAAACAGCTCCTGAACTGCCTCCAGACTATCCAGAACTTGGCAGCTTAATTATCCTTGACCTCCCGAAAAGAACCAGCATTGTCCCTCTTCAAGCTCTCACATGCGCTTACAAAGCCCTACACAATTTTGGACCCACCGACATCAACAACCCACCTGACATTCCACCAACTGACCAGAGAACTCTGCTCCTCCACCCTCACTCTGGCTCACATCCCCCACAATCGTTGTGACCGCTGCAGAGGTCGCTCCTCCTCCCACCTCGCAGCCAAGTCCTGGAACGACCTCCACCTGTACACCTCCCCATCTCTGAAGGACTTCAGGAGGCAGCTGAAAACTTCGCTCTTTGACGCTAGCACCTTCCGATTGAGGCTCGCAGAATCCACCATTTCCTGGAGACCCTCCGGGGTGACAAGTCGCGCTTTACAAGATCCACTTGATTGATCGAGTATCCAGAAAAGCAGGTTATATCAACCACTTCAGCTGAGGAAATCATTACACAGATAGAAAAGATCTGCCTGGCTGTCCAAAGGACTCATCTGGACTACTTTGCTGAGAAGGACTGCTGCCCTGCTGCCTTGCTGCCCCCTTACTTGCTCTCCAAGGGCTTGCATTGAGCTTGCCTCCTGTTTTCTGAAGTCTCAGGGCCAAAAAGACTTAGGGCCTGAATCCGAGTGAGGAACCGCCATATGGCCGCTCCGCGGTCGAAAGACTGCGGAGGCCATTCAGGCTTTCCCGCTGGGCTGGCGGGCGACCGCCAGAAGGCCGCCCGCCAGCCCAGCGGGAAACCCCTCCCCACGAGGAAGCCGGCTCCGAATGGAGCCGGCGGAGTGGGTATGTGCGACGGGTGCAGTTTGCACCCGTCGCGTATTTCAGTGTCTGCATTGCAGACACTGAAATACACAGTGGGGCCCTCTTACGGGGGCCCCTCGGCACCCCCTACCGTCATCCTGTTCCTGGCGGGAGACCCGCCAGGAACAGGATGGCGGTAGGGGGTGTCAGAATCCCCATCCGCCGCCATGGAGGATTCTCCCGAGCAGCGGAAAGTCGGTGGGAGCACTGCCAGCCTGTTGGCGGTGCTCCCGTGGTCGGTGAC
This sequence comes from Pleurodeles waltl, assembly GCF_031143425.1. Lineage (NCBI taxonomy): Eukaryota > Metazoa > Chordata > Amphibia > Caudata > Salamandridae > Pleurodeles > Pleurodeles waltl. The sequence goes on from NC_090437.1 coordinate 925,365,145, forward strand.
CCTGGCGGTCACCGACCGCCAGGGTCAGAATGACCCCCTTAATCTCCTCAGGAAACTCCTTGTGTGCCGAAAATCAATGCACAGCCTGCTGGAAACGGCACACAGCCATTTTGTGACTGAGAAATCGCCGCACAGCTGAGCTGGAACGACGCGGCCTGACTTGCCATCTAGTTTACTCTACATATAATTGTATCAATTTGATTTCATCATCTCCTGTCCATCTGTACATTGCAGAAAATTCTAGCTAAGCAGACTTTAACATTGGGTGGTTCAAGGTTAGTTCGACATCTCAGCTTCACTACAGTGCACAATTTATTCAGCTTCGGCATGAGGCCTGGCAAAACTAGGCCACAACTTCGGCTAAGTTAACTCTACAATATAATGCAAAACATACATTTTACATCTCAGTATGGCACATTACTCCATTATTCTTATATATCTTCATTATTTCACAATTTTTTTATCATTTTAGTACAAATTCGTATAGGTGGCTGCCATTCTTCGTGGGCACATTTTCAAATGTGCACATTAATTTCTCTACAATTAATTTATTTCTCTATGAACCTGTTGTTGAAGCACATAAACATTCATTAATAATTTTTAATTAGCATATCTGCTTCAACAGTCCCTCCTCTGACTAAATATGTCATCACACCTTTCTTTACCATCATTTCACAATTCTGTTTCTGCTGTATTTTGTCTCCGCCTCAAATCTTCCCTATAAATTCTTTCTCTGTTTCGTTCTTCCCTCCCCTGATTATTGTTAGATCTTGTCAATTTTATCTTTTGACATGATTTACATGAACCCCATATTCCTAATAAGTAAGCAATCACAAATAATAATACCCCATTCCTAATTTGACTAAGCCAATTTCCTACTGAAGCAAATCCTTTACCCAACCTTTTCCCAAACACCTAGTTCCTTTAATTCTTTCAAATCCTTACTTGAGTTAGTCAGATTAGTGAGTAAGTCTCTTATCTCGCTATCCGGTATATAGGAACAACAGTGCCTAGCATTAATCATCTTACAGACCGTCTTTCGCTAAAAGAATGTCTAAAGTAAGCCTATTTTGAAGCGTCATAGCTCTATCCGTGGCTAATTCAGTATCTAGCAGGAGTATTGCGCCTGTAAAATTTGTCAGCATTGTATCCAAAATAGTAGACAACTTTTGTATCTTGATCAAATTCAGAATGACTCCCACTGAAGGAATCACTGCACCAAAGATATCTCCCACAATTGCAAAAGAGGTTTCTCTCCTCTGTCGTTTATGATGTAATTCAGTCAATTTTTTAAACTTCATTAAGTCATCTATCTGGTAAATTTTAGGGAAAACTATCCCCAAATAACATGTCCCATACCATCCCCTTGGAAGACGGTAATAAGCATTTACTCCACAAATATAATAAATCCCAGGAATCGCAGGGTCCTGACCATTCAACATAAAAGTCCACTTACCCTGAAACTAAAACACATGCCTACATTCACTCATACCCACAAATAAAGTGTCAGTGCGTGATTTTGGCCTATATATACAAAGCTTCCCTACATGTAGTGCATCTAATGCTAATCTCCCTTGTGTTTTAATAGCAGTATAAGCATAATCATTCTTGTAAGTCCTTTTCTCTAAACCTTTTTCTAATTTCTCCTTTAATGCTTTTCTTCTATCATCAGTATGCCCTATGAAGCTCTTTTCTAAAGGTGTAAGCAAACATGTTAGGTTGTTACTATGGGCATAGGCTGTCCCAAATGTTAATGTAGGCTCAAAGATTCCCCTAACTAAGACTATATCATGCTCTTTAGCTACTCTACTCAAATATCTAATAATAGGAACAAATGAAAACACCAAGTCATAATTAGAGTAAAAATACTGTATATACTCTTGATTATAGAATCTTTTTTTAGTAGCAAGCTACAGCTTATTCCATAGGTTAAGGGTAAGCTATGGTACGTAACTCCTTCTTCTACTGAGGAAGGAATTTGCGTACACACAAGACAATCCCTTGCATCCATCGTCTCAACATACTCACTCAACAAGCGATAGAAAGCTCTCCTTGTGCATTAGTATAGTCATGCAAGTACTTCTCATCTAATTTAAACCTCTCTCTAAAGTTGTTAGCATAGTAGTTTCAGGAGCAGAAGTAAAAGTAGCTCTTTTCATATCATGAACAGACATTCCCACAATCATCACTAGCAACAGAATTCCACACATAACCGCCAATCTAACACTCATATATCTACAGCGCCTAGTAATTCTGACTTGATTATTTAGCTCCGCCATGATCTGTAAAGAATCAGAAAGTAGAAGTAACTCTGAAATAAAGTGCAGTAAAATAAAAAATGCAGAAAAATTCTTCTCACAGTTCTGTTTCACACTCAGGAACCCTTTTCCTTTGTCAAAATTCGATTAGCAGCTTGTCACATCCGATTTTCACTGTCACATCAGGTTATCAATGTCTCTTTGAGTTTTATTTTTCAAACAGTCTCTTTCTTAGGTTTTTCAGTTAAGCTCAACAATTCAGCTTCTTGATCACCTTCAGGTTACATCAAAGTACTGACTCGGAACTTCTCTATCTAAACAAAAAGACATAAACTTGTTTTTCCATACATTAGTAATTGCATACGCCCATTCAGGACCTGTGTAGCGTCGACTTGCTATTCTTTGTTTTCAACTTTCTATCACCACTTAGTTCTCCTTCACTCAATTCTTCTTTTCTTGTAGTAACCACTTCTTCCTCTATTGTCTCATTTATGACCAGTTCCTTTTTCTTCCCTATCTGTGATTCAGGCCAATTATCTCCTTTTCTTGTTCCTTCTGTCAATATTCTTCTCAGGATTGGATTCTTTTCCTTCTCTTTCTCTATGGTGTTTTCTCTTGATGGACCTACAACGGGCTCAGGAGGAGTCGGATCACTTTGACTTTGATCCGTCTCAACTCTTTTCCCCCTCTTGGTCTGGCACTTGCTCTATCTGCTTTTCAACACCTTCTGCTTCTGGGAAAACCTCTGCTGAGCTAAGCTCTCCTGCTGTATCCATCAAGATGGATTCTTCCGCACCCTCCTGTAATTCTTCACTCTCATCTCTTATAGGGGTAATTGAACCATCTTTCACTAGCTCTGGTTTAACTTCAGGTTCTGTTGGCTCTTTTTCTGGTTCAGGTGCGGTGACCTGTTTCCCTGTTGTTGGTGCTTTCAACAACGCTTCCTCATGATCTGGTGGACATAGCACTCTCTTTGTATGGCTTGCGTGTATTCAGTTCGGGAGTACTGCACGCTTCACAGCTGTCGTAGTTGTTAGCACCACCACCTGATAAGGACCCCTCCAACGCAGCTCCAAACAAGTCTTACGAACATGCTTTCTGACAACGGCCCAGTCACTGTCTCTCAGTTTGTGCTCTGGATCGTAGATAGGTGGCAGGGTGGTGGCCTGCACCTGCTGAGAGAAAGAGCGAACCACATCAGCCAGACCCTTACAGTAGTCCAACACCATATCATCTGTAATGTTTACAAGTGCATTGGCTGGAACTGCTGGTAATCTCATTGCTCTGCCCATGAGGATTTCATGGGGCGACAGCCCTGTCTTCCTGTCAGGTGTTTCTCATTGACATCAACACCAAAGGCACTGCATCTGGCCATTTCAGATTCTTAGCTCCACACATCTTTGCAATTCTGGATTTCAAGGTACCATTTATCTGTTCAACCAGTCCTTATGCTTCCGGACGATAACTACAATGCAATTTTTGCTCGATGTTTAGTGCTGCACATAAGAGTTTTATCCCCTCTTTATTGAAGTGTCCCTTTACCATCTCTGAGACATGAGCCATCAACAAAGACAATTTGATCATTTTCTTCCAATCGTGTATCTCTGATATCAGGCCTTGGTTTTGTACACAGTTCAATTACCTCAAGACAATCATGCTCAATGTCTTCCTCCTTTTCAATTTCATCAGTATCGCTTGGAAGTAATGTTGCCGGATTCAGCACTGTACATCTTTTCAATGTTACATTTGGAGCACCTATTATGCTCGTCTCATACCTTGTGAGTCTTGCACCAGTCAAATACTGTGTTTTCGTCCTTGTCAGTAAAATATCAACAGATTGAGGTACCATATCCGTCAAAGGGTATCCCATCACTACTCCCTCACATAGTGAAAGGCTTTGACCAACTGCGGCAACCGCACGCAGACAACCTGGTAAAGCTGCTGCGACTGAGTGCAAAGTAGCTGAAAAATAGGCTACTGGGTAATAAGCACCTCCAAGGACCTGTGTCAAACCAGACAAAGAACAAGCATCTCGTTCATAACAAAACAATGTGAATGGCATTCCCAACGCTGGAGCTCTGCACAAACTCTCTCTCAATTCAGTAAACATTCTCATCTGATCCTCATCTAAAGTTATGAGGTCAGTAATCTCCTAATGTGTCAGTTGCTGCAATGGTTTGGCAATGTCCGCAAAATTTGGAATCCACTGTTGACAATAGCCTACCATTCCCAGAAACATTCTGACATCTCTCTGTGAAGTCGGATGACTTCTCTGAAATGTCATTGTAATCCTCTCTCTGGAGATTCTCCTCGACCCTGTCTCAATTTAGTGTACCAGATATTTCACTGACTTCTGACAGTACTGCAATTTCAAAGGTGACACTTTGTCAAAATTTTCCCAAATGATTCAACAGGGCAATCAAGTTGTAATTACACTCGTCCCTTGTCCTGGATGCAATTAGCAAGTCATCAGTGTACTGCACTAGAGTCGATTGGTACGGTAGTTCCAATGACTCAAAGTTCTTTTTCAAGATCTGATTGAACAGAGTCGGTAACGTTGTATGCCCTTGTGGAAGCCTGCACCAGCTGTAGACTCTGTCTAGGAATTTGAAACTAAATAGAAACTGACTATCCCGATGAAGAGGCACAGAAAAGAAAGCTTGTGACAAGTCAACCACTGTGAACCAATCTGCATCGCGTGGAATCTTAAACCGTATCACTGCTGGGTTTGGCACTACTGGACAACACTTGACCACCATGTCATTCACTTTTCGCAAGTCCTGCACAATGCATACTTTCCCACACGGCTTCTTCAAGCCCATTATCGGGGAGTTACATGGACTGCTCAACACTTCTTTCAAAACCCCTTGTTTCAGAAAATCTCCAATTATCTGCGCCACTTTCATTAGAACATCTTGTGCCATGTTATACTGTGGAAGCTGCAGAAACACTACATTTGGCTTCAAAGTGATATTGATTGGCTCCACTCCCTTGATCAAACCTACTTCTTTACCTGTTGGGTCCCACACGTTCGCCTGTACTGTTCCCTGTAAATCTGCATGCAATTCTTTCACAGTAAACATCGGGAAAAACTCATGCAGAGGATACTCCTCGTTAACGTTTCCAATCTCAATTTCAGATGCCTGTTCTTCATCATTACTATTAGTCTGAACCTCTATTCCAGCAGTCGAACAACTAATGGAACATTTGGTCTTGCGTAACAAGTCCCTTCCCAGTAGAGATACTGGACTTGAGTCGCAAACTACAAACTTATGTAGTCCCTGGAAGTTGACAATCTCAGCTTGTACTGGGTCTGTGATCGGATTTGTCAACTGTTTGTTTGCTACCCCCACAACCTGAACTGTTCTGCCTGAAAGAGGTGAGTTCGGAACTTCTGCACTTCTCACGGTAGAGCGTGTAGCTCCGTGTCCGCTAGAAATGAAACTTTGTGATCCATCACCTTGCCTCTCACAAAAGGTCCTCACTGATCTACCTTTAAGGACCCTGCAAGCATACATGGCGTTTCATCTGAACTAATACTCATCCATTCATCGTTTATTTCATTCTCACTATGTAATGGGAATTGGTGCACTGTGTCATTACTTCTGTCTTTTTTTTTTTTTTTTTCCTTCTTGATCCTCATTTACCTTCCAAATTTCCCTTCACAGACCGGGGTTGGGGGGGGGGTAAGTTGTGTGATGCTATTAAGTGTGTTTTGACCAATGACTTTGTGTTTCACCACTGCGCATATTAGTTGCTCAATGTTCACCAGTAGCACATTATATGTTTTGTTCAGTTCAGCTGCCTATTTTCTTTGACATGATATTAGACATTACATTTGATATTTAGGTTAGCTGCCTATTGGCTTTAACGTGGAGTTAGACATTGCAGTTGAGACATTAGATGTCTGTGTTTTTCCAAGCTGTGTTTTTCCACAAGATGAACCAAGCTGTTTTCTTCACACCAGACCTTGCAATGCAGTCTGAGACCGGAATGGCTCGAACTACTGCCCATTCTCCAAGGCCGTTCAAATCTCACACTGAGTTTGCTTTTAAGGATGGCTCTGGGCTACAGTGAGTTGGATTCAAATCTGCTTTACTTCAGGCTGGAGCTAGACGTCAGTTGCCAGTCTCCCGTTTGGGAAGATAATCTCTTTCTCGCAGTTGACCGGAGTCATCAACTTGCAGACCCCAGAAAGATGAAGCTGAATATTTAGGCCCTGCCGCCTTGCCCATACGGTGATGAATTTGACTTTTATGCTTTGCTACTATAATCATATACATATATTTGCTGTGTACATTGCAACTGAGAAGTACTGTGATATATTTTATTTTATTTTTCTTGCTGCAACTACTTTGTGCTTGAAATCTACTAATTCGTCTCTCAAGAACTTGTGGGTGGGGAGAATTATCAACAATAAAGGTCTTCTTTGAACTCAGAAGTGCATTCCAGAGAGGTTCTGTAAGCTCCGATATGTAGGAAAGCAGAACAGAGCTGCAAAGTTCTCACATAGCTGCTCACCACCCGTCTCCAACCACATCTCCCCTGTCTAGGAAGACTTTCCACGTGAAATCCGATGTGGAGCGCAAAGGAGAGCGTATAATCACAGGATCACAGCCTACCTATTTATAACTCTCCAATTACCAGCCATTGCTTCAGCAGATTCCAAAATCTAGTTCTCTTACAGTCTTTATGAAAGTCTAACTTAAAATGATAGATTAGAGAGTTTTTCCATTCAACAAAAGTAGGGGGAACAGAGCTAATCAATTTCCTACATATCTCCCTTCTTGCCACAAGCATCATGTAACACAGTTTAGCTCCATCTCTACCCATCTTCTGCGCCTCATGTGAGCAACCAAAGATCACTACCGACGGTCTTAACTTGTGGGAAGAACTTCCTTAATCGCTTCACCCACCTCTTTCCAAAATTTACGGCGTAGAGGACAGTCTACAGACCTCAGCTGATGCAGAACCACACTTACACCTCACCACGTTATCCTGTTTCAGCCTGGAAAGCTTTATGGGAGTCCAGAAAGCTGTGTGAATTGAAAATAAATGATTTCTTCTTAACGTAGCAGGTTTAACCGTATTATAAAGAAGTGTAGTAGATACTTGCCAAAGATCTTTAAGATGAGGCTCCGGCAAGCACTCCGTCCAGCTTTCTTCTGGGAGAATAAATTCGCCATAGACGATATCCTTAATCAGCCAGTACCATCTAGCCACTTCTTTCTTCAACGGGATATCCAGCTGCATCTGATCCTCCACACTTTTAGTACTTCCCACTTCCCACTTCCTCAGTCACATTCCTTGCCCAACTCTTCGTCTGAAGGTATTTAAAATTGGACAACCTTCCTCCTACCTCCACATTAAGATTTTCGAACTCCCTGATTTCTCACAAGTGTCTCCATTGCACTAATCCTTCCTCTTTCAGTGGAATGGCCAAGGCATCTTTATTCCATTCTGGAGAGCCAGGAGAGTCCCAGACTGGAGCATACTCACTGTAATACGACAACCTTGTGGTCTTTCTCACCTCATACCACAGCATGGCCCAATCCTGCAATATCTTAAATACATTTTTTTTTAAAGAACTTAGTGTAGGAAAGTACCATCTTGCCTGGCATGTTACCCCCATATTTCACTGTATTTATGTTGTTTTAGTTGTATGTGTCACTGGGACCCTGCCAGCCAGGGCCCCAGTGCTCATAAGTGTGCCCTGTATGTGTTCCCTGTGTGATGACTAACTGTCTCACTGAGGCTCTGCTAACCAGAACCTCAGTGGTTATGCTCTCTTTGCTTTCCAAATTGTCACTAACAGGCTAGTGACCAATTTCACCAATTCACATTGGCATACTGGAACACCCTTATAATTCCCTAGTATATGGTACTGATGTTCCCAGGGTATTGGGGTTCCAGGAGATCCCTATGGGCTGCAGCATTTCTTTTGCCACCCATAGGGAGCTCTGGCAATTCTTACACAGGCCTGCCACTGCAGCCTGAGTGAAATAACGTCCACGTTATTTCACAGCCATTTACCACTGCACTTAAGTAACTTATAAGTCACCTATATGTCTAACCCTTACCTGGTAAAGGTTGGGTGCTAAGTTACTTAGTGTGTGGGCACCCTGGCACTAGCCAAGGTGCCCCCACATCGTTCAGGGCCAATTCCCCGAACTTTGTGAGTACGGGGACACCATTACACGCCTGCACTATACAAAGGTCACTACCTATGTATAGCGTCACACTGGTAACTCCGAACATGGCCATGTAACATGTCTAAGATCATGGAATTGTCACCCCAATACCATTCTGGCATTGGGGAGACAATTCCATGATCCCCCGAGTCTCTAGCACAGACCCGGGTACTGCCAAACTGCCGGTTCAGGGATCCCCCAGCCCTGCTCTGGCGCGAAACTGGACAAAGGAAAGGGGAGTGACCACTCCCCTGACCTGCACCTCCCAGGGGAGGTGCCCAGAGCTCCTCCAGTGTGCTCCAGACCTCTGCCATCTTGGAAACAGAGGTGCTGCTGGCACACTGGACTGCTCTGAGTGGCCAGTGCCAGCAGGTGACGTCAGAGACCCCTTCTGATAGGCTCTTACCTGTGTTGCTAGCCTATCCTCCTTCCTAGGTAGCCAAGCCTCCTTTTCTGACTATTTAGGGTCTCTGCTTTGGGGAATTCTTTAGATAACGAATGCAAGAGCTCATCAGAGTTCCTCTGCATCTCTCTCTTCACCTTCTGCCACGGAATCGACCGCTGACTGCTCAGGAAGCCTGCAAAACCGCAACAAAGTAGCAAAGACGACTACTGCAACCTTGTATCGCTGATCCTGCCGCCTTCTCGACTGTTTTCCTGGTGGTGCATGCTGTGGGGGTAGTCTGCCTCCTCTCGGCAATAGAATCTCAGAAGAAATCTCCAGTGGGGTGACGGAATCCTCCCCCTGCAACCGCAGGAACCAAAAGAACTGCATCACCGGTCCTCTGGGTCCCCTCTCAGCACGACGAGCGTGGTCCCTGGAACTCAGCAACTCTGTCCAAGTGACTCCCACAGTCCAGTGACTCTTCAGTCCAAGTTTGGTGGAGGTAAGTCCTTGCCTCCCCACGCTAGACTGCATTGCTGGGTACCGCGTGATTTGCAGCTGCTCCGGCTCCTGTGCACTCTTCCAGGATTTCCTTTGTGCACAGCCAAGCCTGGGTCCCCGACACTCTAACCTGTAGTGCACAACCTCCTGAGTTGTCCTACGGCGTCGTGGGATCTCCTTTTGTGGCTTTGGGTGAGCTCTGGTTCACTCTTCTTCGTAGTGCCTGTTCCGGCACTTCTGCAGGTGCTGCCTGCTTCTGTGAGGGCTCCCTATCTTGCTGGGCGCCCCCTCTGTCTCCTCACGCAATTGGCGACATCCTGGTCCCTCCTGGGCCACAGCAGCATCCAAAAACCCTAACCGCTACCCTTGCAGCTAGCAAGGCTTGTTTGCGGTCTTTCTGCGTGGGAATACCTCTGCAAGCTTCTTCACGACGTGGGACATCCATCCTCCAAAGGGAAAGCTCCTAGTCCTCTTCGTTCTTGCAGAATCCACAGCTTCTACCATCCAGTGGCAGCTTCTTTGCATCCTCAGCTGGCATTTCCTGGGCATCTGCCCAATCTTGACTTTGTCGCGACTCTTGGACTTGGTCCCTTTGTTCCACAGGTACTCTCGTCCGGAAATCCACCTTTGTTGCATTGCTGGTGTTGGTCTTCCTTGCAGAATTCCCCTATCACGACTTCTCTGCTCTCTGGGGAACATAGGTTCACTTTACACCTACTTTTCAGGGTCTTGGGGTGGGCTATTTTTCTAACCCTCACTGTTTTCTTACAGTCCCAGCGACCCTCTACAAGCTCACATAGGTTTGGGGTCCATTCGTGGTTCGCATTCCACTTTTGGAGTATATGGTTTGTGTTGCCCCTATACCTATGTGCTCTCATTGAAATCTGCTTGCATTACTTCCCTTTGCTATTACTGCATATTTTTGGTATTGTGTACATATATCTTGTGTATATTTGCTATCCTCATACTGAGGGTACTCACTGAGATACTTTTGGCATATTGTCATAAAAATAAAGTACCTTTATTTTTAGTATATCTGTGTATTGTGTTTTGTTATGATATTGTGCATATGACACCAGTGGTATAGAGGGAGCTTTGCATGTCTCCTAGTTCAGCCTAAGCTGCTCTGCTAAGCTACCTTTTCTATCAGCCTAAGCTGCTAGAACACCTCTTCTACACTAATAAGGGATAACTGGACCTGGTGCAGAGTGTAAGTACCCCTTGGTACCCACTACAAACCAGGCCAGCCTCCAACACTTAGGGTCCCCAAACTTATACAGAAAACTTTTCTGTACCTCCTGTCCCTCCATCATAGTAATTAACACCTGCCCTAACTCTGAATGATCTGGTAAGTTAAGAATCTGCCTTGCGTTTTTCAACAAAAAAGCCCATGCGTAATACTGCAAGTCCGGAACCACCAGACCACCTTTTTCTTTCTTCCTTCTGAGTTTTTTCCACAATATACGAACACCTTTGGATGTCCAAATAAAGCTGCTAATTTTCCCTTGAAACTTAGTCAAAGCAGCCTTGTTATACATTAATGGCAATGAATTAAAGATAAAAGTTAGTTTGGGTACAATCACCATCTTTACGACATTAATCTGACCTATAATAGTGGAAAATTAAGCCATTTCTTCATTGGTAAATCCACCTCCCTCATAACCCGACCAAGATCTAGTTCCGCCTTTTTTCATATATTGTGCGTTATAGTTATCCCCAGATATGTAACTTCTTTACATTCATTGAATCATTTACTTCCATATTCCACACCATAATTTTGGTCTTTTGCTTATTAACTGCATAACCAGATATTCCCCCAAAATCCTCCATTAACTCTTGTTGAACTGGTTTGGCCTGACTTAAATTCGAAGTGTAAATCATTAAATCGTCTGCCTATAAAGAGACTTTCCTAACTAGATTCCTGCTCCGGAAAGGAAGTATTCTCTTATCTCTCCTGTCTTTCCAGATTCTACTAGCTAATGGCTCGATATAGAGATCAAACAATAATGGGGATAGTGGACACCCCTGTCTCGTCCCTCTTTCTATTTTTACCGGAGGAGTGAGCAAACCATTAACCAAAATTCTTGCACTAGGGTCATAATAGATTTTTTGTAATGTTCTAATAAATTGGCCTCCAAGGTTATAGAATTCACATACAGTAATCAAATAGCTCCAATTAACTCAAATGTCTTTGGTGCATCCACCATTACCACGGCCAAAGGCATACGCAGAGAAGTGGCTAAATCAATCGACCCTTCCAACCCCTGTGTTAATTCGTGCACATATCTACCCTTCAAAAAACCTTTCTAATCTATGTGTATGAGTTTCCCCATAACAGTCCCTAATCTGTCTGCCAAAAGTTTTGCAACTTTTTGTTGGCAGCCTAAGATGTAAACTAACCGCCGAATGATCTGATAAATGGGCATATGTGTTACTGCCTCAACATAATCTCTCAAGACAATATCCATAAGGAAATAATCAATTCTTGACTGATGCCGATACTTATAACCTCTCTCCAACCCCCTCTTATCCCTCCAAACATCGTATAATCCCCATTGGGCCATCATTACCCAAATCTGAGCCTGCATTTTCTCATTTATTCTTGACCTACGACCCTATCTAAATCATAATTCAATACAACATTGAAGTCTCCTACCCATATGATACGATCTGAATATTGCAAAAGAAGATCTGAGACTTCCCTTAATGGACCTATATCATCTCTATTAGGACCATAGTATCCTACCAATGTAAAGGCATACTCAAAATCAGACAACTTCCCCAACACCCACCTCCCAGATTTATCCATAGGGCCTTCCACAAAAGTAATATTAGCATGATTCTTAATTAAAACGGACACCCCTTTACTACCACTTGTATAGTTTGAACTAGCTATCTGCTGTATCCATCTACATAGATTAGACTTCAAAACATTCTTACTTAGATGAGTCTCCTGTAAGATCAACACATCAAACGGAGCATCTTTCAAGTATTGCACCAACCTTTTCTGCCTACTCTACCAAGACGGGAGTTTCAGATTCTTCACTACCATCTTCCAAAATAGAGACCAAATACATTCTTACACCCCCCACCTTCCCTCTTCCCACCCCCCTCTCTCTAACTACATCAATGAGGATCTTTTTCTTTTTTCCTTTTTTCCCTTTATGCTCCCCACCCAGTGCTCCCCACCACCACCCCTCTTCACACCACCCATCCCCACTCCTGCCCAGGGAACCCACCCAATCTTTATTCTGACAAAATGTCAAAGGAGGGTCACCGTACCTGAATTGGGGCATCACCCCCATAACAAAACCTCCTTACCGGGGAAAACAATAGAAACTTAAACCAGACCGTTCCCATTCCCGCTCCCTTTCTCCATTTTCCTGATCAACTTGTCTACCTCCTTCCAATCCGTAAAGTTATACATTTTGTTATTCACCATGACCCTTAAGGAAGCAGGAAATGTTAACTGAGCTGTTGCGCCAAGCTTTTTTAATATATCTATTCTTTTACCCAGTTCCCACTTTTTATTTAAAGTCACAGGCGCTAGGTCTGACCTAATTTCAAACGGAGATCCATTCACTGACAATGATTTCTTTTTTAACGCCAGGGCCAAAATATGTTCCTTCAATGTATATGTTTGAAAATAAACTAACATTTTTCTTGGTCCATCCCTATTAGAGGGCATTTTCGCCGGATCCCTGTGCACCCTTTGAATGTCCTTAGCAATGTCCTCTTCTGATTCTACCACATTCACTTCCTGCTTTATCAGTCGAGCCATAAAACCTTTTAAGTCACCTTCTTCCAAACCTTCTGGGACTCTGAGAAACCTCAGATTATTTCTCCTCTGATTATTTTCCAAGGATTCCATCTTGGCCATTACCCCTACTTCCCCTTCTTTTAGATATCTTATTTGCTCTTTATTTTCCTCTACCACCATCCTTAACTCACCAACTTCCTCCTCCAGAACAGCCGTCCGGCCCACAAGCTCATCAATTTTCTTCCCTAAATCTTCACAAAGACTCCTAATCTCCGCCTGATTAGCATTAGAGGTCTCAAAGCCACCCTTCAATTCCACAGATAATGCCTTCAACATATCTGCTATTGAATATCCATGATCTTCCCCGGATGGCTGGAGATCTTGCCCTGCATTTACCTCTTCTTGAATCCCTACAGGCCTCCTGGATAAAGAAAATTGCAGCACACCTCTCCCGTCTTCCCGGAAATCTGAGCCAATGCCTTCCAAGCTAGCAACAGGTTCCAACTTGTCCACCTCTTGCATGCTCGCACCCCATCAACATTTTAGGGGACCCTGGCAATACCCAAAAATAGGTCCTTACAGACTGAGTAACCCAGACTTTCCTATTGTTCAAACTTGCACTACTGTTAACATCCAGTCTCTTTTTAACAAAACTGTTATTTTGCTCTGCCTTACTTCTCACTATAGAAGGTTTCTGGAGGGGGTCCAAGCTATCAGCTTCTACTCTTTTCTTACTTTTTTTTGGCACTCCGCAGGGAGTACGCTGCTTGGCCCAAACCATTTTTAAATGCCACCTTCCCCCCTTCCTTTCTGGCCCCAACCAGCCCTCTCGCCCTGTCCACCATATGGTCTAGATAAATTGCTGTACCGTTTGTATATGAAGTAGCGTGCCCCCAGCACGCAAAACCTCCAAATCCTTTAGAACACTGTTTTTCTCCTTCTGTACCTGGATCAAGCAAGTCCTCAATATATCTTGGAATCCTCAATGTCCTGCACTTCTTTCCCGATGGTTCCAGCCCTGTGCTGGCTCTGCCATGGCTTCCCCGGTAGGAAACGCGAGCTGCCGCCTCCCTGACACGAAGGAGCTCCAGGGAGGCTCGCAGCAGCGGCACAACCCTCTGCTCCTGTGCGTCCCGCGTTCCAGCCACTCCCGCCAGCCACCAAAAAACGGATCCCCAGCCGAAAGACGCTACCGACCTGTCATGCCCTCATGCCCCCGGTAAGGAGAAACTACTTTTACTTCGTTTTTAGTTTACTGAACTGAGCCCTCCGCGACCGGCTCCTTTAGACAACCGCATTGTTCCCTCCTGTCATGATTACTTCTGTCTTGTCTCTGATCTGTGATCTGCTGAGTAAGCATCATCTGTTGCTGTTCCATCGGGGCTTGAGGTATCTGCATTTGCTGTCTCGGTACCATAGGAACCTGCTGCTGCATTGGTTGTAACTGTGTCACTCGTGCATGCGGCACTTGCACCTGCTGCATGGGTTAAAAATTCTGCACTTGATTCTGCAAATTCGGATTAAGTCCTCTCCTTCTAGGGACTTTCACAGTTTGAAATGTATTGACATCACCACTTTGCTGAACAACACCATCCTGCACCATCACCGCTTCCAGTTTCCGCACAGATGACACGGTAACATCTTTTTTATCCCTTGCACATCATTCTGAATCACTACAGTACTCTAATCTGGACCACAAATCATATTGACTCCACGACCCCTACCTCTCATCTGAGATTGGAACATAATAGTTCCCTGCTGCTACGGTATCTGTTGCACTAAAGCTCCCTGCACTTCTGTCTGAGCTGCCTTAATTTTGCATTACCATTTTTTTCTCCTTCAACCTTTTCTGCTTCAACTCAATCTCATCACTACAGTATTTTGCATACTGCAACACCTCATCAATCAGCTGTGCTTGCCAACAAATCAAATGACTCTTAATCATCTGGCCTACTTCAGGTCTCAATCCTTCCACAAACCTGAACCCAAAGAGAAACATGTCTTTCGTCTCAAATGCTTCTTTACCACTGTACTCATTCAACGCTTTCAGCAATCTCTCATAGTAGGTATGTATTGACTCCTTTATTTCCTGCACTGTCCTGCTAAACCTGTGCCAGTCAATATTTGTAGGCAAAATTCTCGTTTTCAGAAACTCAATCACCTTATAGTAATGCTTCATCACTTCAGGTGATGGTGTACCTGTAACTCTCTCTCTTTCTGCCAATCCACTGCTCTCTTGCACTCAACCCACAAGTCAGCTGGAACCACTATCTCCAACGGAGTTCCCACAGACATTTAGAAGGTTTCACAAATCTGTCTGTCTGCTGGTACCACTCAACCGGTTTCTCTCTCAATTTTGGATAATCATTTGTGAATGACAAAATATCACTCCTGTGCCAGGGTACATGAACAAACTGCCCTTCGGTAATTTCCCTCATTGGTAAAATTTTTACATGATCTTTTTCTTTCTGAACACCTTCAGACCCTTGTTGTGAATCTCGTTTCCATTTATCCTTCTTCTTTGCCCATCTGCATTCCCACTTTTGTAATGCTCCCCAAATCTGAACATTCTGCAATAATTCTTTTAGATGCGCTTTCATCCCTGCTGACCTCATGTGTTCAAAATCCTTTGCCTCAAAGTCTAACCTGTAACTCCTCTTCAAGTGTTTTGTTCTCTCAATCTCTGTCATGTTTGTCTGCTAGTTCTGCCAATTTCTGATGTATCTTGTCCACTTCCTTCGTAATCCTCGGACACAAGTACCTCAGCTCTTCTGTATATGATTCTAACCAGTTCACTCCCATTGTTCCCTCAACTAGCTCGGTTACTTCGGTAGACAGCCTTACACGATTTATCTGCTCTTCTCCCTTGGATGCATTTCGAGGAGTATTCAAACAATCCCTGTAATCATATAACTCACATTAAGCATTGGCACCTGTTGTACCACTGCACCTGGAGTCTGCGGTGTCAAAAGCTTGAAGCTCTGACTTGCACTCGGACCATTTACCGCATCTGGAAGCGCAACAAGTGGATTAAGATCCATTAATGGTCTAGATCTATCAAAGGTCTGACCCATTGATTATATCACCTGTATATGATCTCTCACTCCCCTCCTCACGAGGCTCTGTGACATTTCACCCTGTTCTCCTGCACTCGATTTCTTTTTAGCAAACAATGGTACCGCTGGACCAACAGTAATCTGCACTGATATTGCATCTGGTGCTGCTCTGACACTCGCATTTTGTGGAAGGGCTACTCACATACTCTGATTCATCACTGGTGTCACATCTGAGTGTGTCCCTGTCATTGGTGTGAACTTCGGCAAACCCATGGCTGTGCCTGAGGCAACTACATTGGAGTCAGCTCAGTCTGAACTAGCATTGGCCTGGACAGCCATTGCTCCGATGGCACCACTAAGTTCGAAGTTGTCTCAAGAATTGGTACTTCTGGATAAATTCTCTGTATCAATAGTGGGTGCATCTGCGCCTGGACCACCGAAGTAGTCACTGCATTAGGAGTACTCTGCACTACCCCTTGTACCTGTCCATTATCTGCCTGCACTGTTCCCGTCACTTGAGCTGGAGCAGTTGGAACAGAACTGGTACTTGGACCCTCTTCGTGTGCCGCATATGGCTGAAGTCGATCCCTCAATATCTGTGTAATAAAATCCTCAACGTCTGACTCTTCTTCTTCTACATAAGTCTTTTTCTTCTTCTTACTCCCTGATGAACTCTTACTTTTGCCAGTACCCTCTTTTCCTTCTGACTCATCTCCCTCTGTGATTGCGGGAAAACAACTTAACACCCTGTAACATCGTCATTCTCCACTTCTTTTGTTCCCAATCCCACCTTTCCTCTGCTAAGGACTTCTCTACCTTCCTTATCCTCCTCTGGAACTTCCTCTCTTGCTGCTGTCTGGCTATGAGCTCCCAAACCGCTAAAGCCTCAAACTGTGCTGGTCTTGGAAGTGGTTTCGTCTCATATGTCATTCGCAACTGATCCAAAATTCTCAAATTAAACGTTACATGCTCTGGAAACGCTAAAGCTCCCTGTTTCTCTGTCAATTTGCACCACTGTTTTAACCAAAGACAGTGCGAGACGCCTCGCTCCTCCATCACAATAAATGCCGGAGAATTTTCCGGTGGGGTTCTTCATCTTCATCTTTGCTATCTTTTGTGTATTCAATTCAATAAGGAAATGACTTTTACTCCCAAGATTCCTTTCACCCGCTTACTCAACCAATTGCCTCTTACAGATGGCTGCGTATACACTCGCGACTCTTCTTACTAACCAACCTATCCCAGCGCGGCTCACTCTGACATCACACTTACACACTTCGGCTGACAAAGTCTTGCGGCTTGTCTTCCTAAACTTCGACTCACACGAAACGAATGCAAAATTATTGCGAGCACTAACCAAAAACC
Organism: Pleurodeles waltl; assembly: GCF_031143425.1. NCBI lineage: Eukaryota > Metazoa > Chordata > Amphibia > Caudata > Salamandridae > Pleurodeles > Pleurodeles waltl. The sequence goes on from NC_090437.1 coordinate 925,382,661, forward strand.
AATAACCAAAAACAAACCTACTGGTTTACGACAGGAAGGTGCACAATCGCTTCAGAGACGGATTTTCACTGATGGCCCTTTCGCTCATGCAGCTATTCCTCTTTCTTAGTCTCCCACATTCGCAAGCAAAATTCGACCTGCGAATTTCACTCTCAACTGGTCAATGGGTCTGTCCTGGTGCACAATGGACTCGCCAAATCTCAGTCGAAAATTTCCCTTACTTAACTCACACACAGACTTGTTGACCGTGCCTAATCAACCTACTAAACCAGACAGATTACAACATCTCCTACACTTGTCAATGTACTATGGAGTCTTAGACCACGCAGGGTCCGTACATCACCAACAACCGCGTGGACAATTTTTTAGCACAAAGCGCCACACACACATGAAGTTCGACTTCCCTACTCTCACACTGCGAAGTACGCACACTCCTACTAAACCTCAACTGGAATACGCAAACTCCCTACTTTCCTCACATACACAATTCAACTGCCATTTGCGTAAGCCTTTGCAAGCGCAACCTTCCACTTTTACACTATCACTTATACACTGAGCACATACCCAACTTTACTAGTGGGATCCAGGATCTGGGAAAGTCATTTTTGCGCTTAAGGGGACATCATCTGTGCTACAATTGCCATTATGGAAAACAAAATTTTAAACCTCCTAAAAGGAACAACTAATCCTAACTTAAACTACCACCATAATCATTAATCACCACATAACCAAAAACTGCTAGCGGGCCTGGTCCTTAGTAAGTAAACTTACAAGGGGACGCGTATAGGCCGAATTAACCTTTTGGATCGCATGGAGTATCCTAGCCATGTAGTGACCAATGTTATCAATATTCAATATTACCCATCATTAATCACTAAGAGAATCATTAGACAATTATATCAACATGTGATGAATAACCACAACTCAATATACGTTTTAACAATTTTTATTTCCCTATTAGTTACAATTCTAGTGCATAAGGTTAATTCAAACTTTATTCAATCAACTCGGAATTAGTTTATTAGCGACCACCAATAACATAACCTAATAAGAACTTGAGAAAAGAGATACTCTAATGCTTCAGCATAAGCCAACGAAGATGAATACATCAACATCAATGGCAATGTTCAGCAATCAGTTCGTCAATCATTTGTCACTGTCAACATCACCCAAAGTAGCCTTACCTAACCCAAATTAGCATCAGCATGTGGGACTTCATGTGAAAACAATTTTAAAAATTGAATTTGGAAAACATCTAGCTAGAAGAAAATCTATAAAAACAGCACAGTTGGTACCTAGAAGGAAAGGCACAAAGTTAATCAGTCACATTGCCATAGCTACCTATCAGCGGAATGGATCAGCAACAAAGTCAGTCTTCGTCTTCAGGTCAGCAACGCATCAGGCTCTCAAGAGCATGAGCCCAATGACAGAATCTTGAAGCGCTTGAACGTCATGAACCTCAAACATCTTGCATCTCCCTCAATTCTCATCTGAAGTTTTAGCCCCCTGTCATGACTTTTTATTAGTTTTTCAGTCCATCCCCCTAATTCCTAATTGGTCAATCACCAGTTATTACTCTACCCAATAAAACTGATTTTGCAGATCTATGAATTCTAATATTTCACTGTTCTCAGTTCATTGATTGGTTCGCTGTACGATGTCCTCATCATCCTGCTCATCAGGTATTGAAAATGTTGCATCTTCTTCTCCAATCAGTGTCTCTATTGTTCAAGTCCTGGGAAAGTATATCCAGTCTACTCTACACATAATTGTATCAATTTGATTCCATCATCTCCTGTCCATCTGTACATTGCAGAAAATTCTAGCTAAGCAGACTTTAACATTGGGTGGTTCAAGGTTAGTTCAACACCTCAGCTTCACTACAGTGTGCAATTTATTCAGCTTCGGCATGAGGCCTGGCAAAACTAGGCCACAACTTCGGCCAAGTTAACTCTACAATATAATGCAAAATATATATTATATATCTCAATATGGCACATTACTACATTATTATTACATATTTTCATTATTTCACGCATTTTTAATCATTTTAGTACAAATTCGTATGGGTGGCTGCCATTCTCCGTGGGCACATTTTCAAACGGGCACATTAATTTCTCTACAATTAATTTCTCTATGAGCCGATTGTTAATCAAAACACATAACAATTCATTAATCATTTTTAATTAGCATATCTGCTTCAACAATTCTTTGCCTCGTTACTACAGCCTGTGACAAAGTGTTGAAACTTGCTCACCAAGGGCATATGGGAATAGTTAAAACTAAGGGAAGACTTCAACATGATTTTTGATGGCCAGCTTTAGACCATGATGTGGAGTGTATGATTAGAGACTGTGCGGAGTGTCTCACAAGTGATCAGGGACTAAGAACTAACCATATTTCCATAGTATACAGATAATTACTAAAATATTAATGGGAAGAAGTTGCATTTTATGACCGGTAAAAGGGAAACGTGGCACTTCTTATGTGTTAATTCTTATGGATCTGTACTTCCAGTGGATTGAGGTGTTGTGTGTACATGACATCTCTTTTTCTGCAGTTACGATTTTAAAAACCATCTTCAAACATGAAAGTTATCCCTGTTATCTGTTAACGGATAATGGAGTGCAGTTTTTTTCTTGTGAAATGGAGAAGTATCTGAGAGAATGTGGGATTGAACATAAAATCAGCTTTATATCACCCTCAAATGAATGGTGCTATTGAGTGTGATGAAGACATTGAAGGAAGGCATACAATTGGCTAGGGTGGATGTGCTTAATTGGAAAACTGAGTTGTCACGAATAATATCCAGTTATCCTGTCTCTCCCCACTGTTTGAGTTGTTTGAAGGGAGAGCTCCATCACCAAAGTTTATCATGGCTGGATGCTTTGGAACAAAGGGTATGTTAAAAATGCTTTGGGTGAGTGAAGAGGAAGAGAGATTGTGGCTCAAGAAAAGAGTAAGAAGTACTATGACAAAAACAAGCAAGTGAAAAATGTGGAGGTCATGGTTGGAGGTTATGTAGAGATAAGAGCACCTAAGGGTTGTGCAGACTGGATCATATTTACAAAACGATTAGAGGTAATTAAATGTTTAAAAAATGCAATTAAAATGCATGATGGTTGAATCTAGAATAAGAACAGGGTAGCTGCAATTGGGATTCTGGACCTGAGACTGTCTTCACTGTTGATCGGGACAAACGAAAAACAGACCCAATTTCAACCCTTAACCAGGAAAAGAGCATGTAAGATGTCAAAAAACCTGTGTATCACAAGGATTATGTTGAACAATGACAATATTGAATTCTTTGTGACTGGTTACTTAGTAGCCTAATGTATTCATGCAAGCTGTGGTTCAAGTTCTACATTCTTTCTTCTATACTTTTCAGTTGATTGATGTACTGTTTTTTGGTTTCTTTACTTACCTTATTATTATTCTATTCATATTTTAATGCTTTACAAGGGTGGGGGTGGTTTAGGGATATGGTTTGGGTTTCTGTATTTATTCCTAGTTTTTTGGAACGATGTGTTATGGGAGGGACACGTTTGGCATAGTGGAATGCTGAGGGTGGAATGCCATGAGGTCAGCAGATGGAATGCAGGGCTGCTAGATGACAGTTGGAGAGAGCGCGCTGTTGGGTGAGGTGTTAGAATAAAGCTCCACATACCTTATCTGCTTGCTGTTTCACCCTTGTTAGTAAACATCGCAGATGCATGTGCATCGGTTAAGTGAATAACCTAACAGCAACATATGGAACTGGAACAGAACACTCTGTTGTAAAATATCCATGGTTCTTTGGTTTTTGTAGTTGCACGTGACTATGCGAATACTCCTAGTGTAACTGACAGTGCAGGAACACACTCGATCAACAAATCATGGAATGGCTTCAACTGATGTTGAATATTGACTCATTTGGATCCTTACAGGACACCCCAGCTTGTTTCAATCTCAGGTGCAATAAATATGTCACAATAAACCTTGTTTATCTTGTTTGTAAATGTACACCACATTAAAAATTTACAAGCTGCTTTTCAGAGCAGGCCTTTTTCTGTCAATTTGAAATTGCATTTGGAATAAAACGTATGTGCAATACAACATACTACCTGCCATGCTTCTTTAGTTAGAAAAATATTTATACATAAGGTTTTTCTTTTATTGTATTACCATGCATTTATATTTCGGTGTCGAACTGTCCCATTGTGACTGTGTTGCTCTATCTTTGGGTGCAGGTTCAATGATCAGTCATTTATTTGCAACATTATACATTTTGTTGTTTGCCCCATTAGTATCCCTACTGAAAATGCCCCACTAGACTTTAAAGTACTGTGCATATACAGGTCAATCATTAATACAGTTATCAAAAATCTAGACATAAATAGTAATAATAGGACGGTGATAAACTTTTAGATTTACATCACTGTCCACACCAGCCAGTGGCATTTTAAATACACCTCTGGTAACTGCCTTACTAGAATTGTAGCTTAACATTCTACTCCTCATTGGCTGTGGGTCGGGCAGGGGTTTAATTCATGCTTATAAGAAAATGCACTTGTTTTTGCCTGGTCATCTCCACTTTTTTCTAGATTTTTTTTTTTGTTGGTCTCTGTTGTCCAGTGTCTTTTGCATGTGTTATAACATGTTGGCTACATTCCTTAATAGCATATTTATCCTACGTATAAGTCCGTAGTATATAGTACAAAGGGTACCCAGGGCATGTAAATTAAAGGTCACTAGTGGAGTGCAGCATATATTGGGGCACCACTAAAGTGATAATGCAAAACATGACTGTATGCTTGCCACCAGTAACCTGGCTGTGCAAGTTTATACTGAAAATTTGATCTGTCAAAATAAACCCCCTGTTAAATATTACTAAATCACCCCTAAGTAGACCCCAATGCCAAATAAGACAGGGGGCATGATAGTTAAAGGTATTACATGTAAAGCATGTCCTTCCAGTGACAAGGCCCTAAAAGCTATTTTCACTGTAGCAAGATTAGCTGTTCCATTGGCAGTTACAATTAACATTTAATTTTATCTATACTTAGGAACCAACTACAAAGTTTACTCTTGTACTTTTTAAAATATTTATTACAAGTCAAATCCACTGGTAAAGTCTGAGTTGTAATAACTATTTTACAAAAGGTCCATTGGCCTCTGCTTCCAACTAGAATAGTTTCTTGATAAGGTGTGAATTGGCCCCAAGAGCTGAGACATAGACTTTGGGTGTGGGAAGAAGTTGACCTTTACATGACAGGATAACCTGTCAGATGTGCCCAACCCTTTGCATAGTTTCAAAGGATACCTATCCTGTCAGACAGATACAGCTCATGCCTGGATCTTCTTTCTCTATTGTCCCGCTAGACAGTGAGGTTAGAAGATAATAGACTCTGAGTGGGAGAAGAGCTGCCCTCAGAACCTGTTTTGAGTGACCACAAAGAAAGATGTGCTTGTTGCCCTGGCCATTCCTCTGGGGTGGGCACGAGTGCTACACAGGGGAAGAAAGTTTCTGCCATGGAGGATTTAGGTACAGAGGGAAACTCTGGGATTGTTTTCAGTAGGACACTTTGGCTCTGCTGCAAAGTGGGTAGGGTTACCACTGGAAACGTTTCCACTATTGGTCAAGTATGGACCAGGAGTCACCCCAACCTACTTGCTAGTGTCATGCACAATATGCTACCCCTGGGCACCCTCTTTAGAACACCACTAGACCCGTTGAAGACAGGAGGACTGCATCTACAGTTGTGACCTGTGAGGTGATGCAGAAGAGCTGGACGTGCACCCACTTATATCCAGGACTAAGAAGTGGAGTGCAAGGGTGAGTTGTCAGATCTGTTAAGCTACAGGGGCACATGCTGCAAGAAGACAACTTTCCTGGTGGAGCCCAGCAGACCATTTTCACCTAGACCTGCCCTGGACTCTTCTGGTGACTTTTGTTCTAGTGAGTCCTGACCTCCAAGTCCTGTTCCTGAGGTCCTGGAACCCTTGGCTGGTGCCAAGGTGTAATCCTCCTGCCTGACCTCAAAAGCTGGGACTTAGAAGCTTTTTCAAGACACTTTACCTGGAGAACTGACAGAAGAAATGGATAGATCTGCCAAGTCAGTCTGACAAGGTGCATTGCCATGGGTCCTATGATTAAGGTTGCGCCTGCTTGGAGCTCTTCCACAGTAGCAAAACCTGTCTCAGCAGGATGTTGTGGAGAAGATATCCAGCACCTTGGAGCCTAGTTTGGCTAGAGCTCACAGCCTTGCCCCCACTAAATGAATCTGAGCTCCAAAAAGGTGAGTACGAAGGTAGAAATCTTCACCGGGTGAAGGCACAAAAGGCATCCAGCCAGCAAGATACTTTTCACAGGCGCAAATTTTGAATTTCCCCCACTTAGTTTTCCTCCAAAAAGTCAACAGATTCACCCGGACCTCGTCTGTCGGCTAGCCAGCCTCTTGCACTTCCATTTCATAGACTAAGGGCCTCATTACGAGTGTGGCAGTCTTCGGACCTCCACACTTGCAATGGTGGTGGGACCGCCGCACTCCAGGCAGTCCCACTGCCACATTATGACCCTGGTGGGCAGGACCGCCGTCACCGCCAGGACAATTGTTGCTGATGGCGGTCTATGTTGTGCTCAGCCACAGTGGTGCTGAACCCAGGCTGTAGTGCTGATTACAACTGAGCTTTCCTCCAGCCTTTCCATGGCAGACACCCTGGCATGGGCAGTGCAGAGGCCTCCCTGCCCAGCAACATCGGAATGCGTACTGCCTGCTTTGCATTGTGTATTTCGATGGTGCTGTTGTGCTACAGTATTGGCCTCAGCTCACTTAATACCGTATGGTCAGCCCAGCGGGAACATTGTAATGACTGTGGGAATGTTGCCGGCATGCCAGTGGCAGCCTCCCTGGGGCATTGGCCGTCCTGTGGTGGGACAGCCAATGTCGTAATTGGGTCCTAAGAAGATAAAACTTGGTATCTCTATCCGACCCATGCTCCATCACGGCCAGCTTTAACTTGCACTTAGGTGCAGGTCATGTGCAACCAGGTTGGTGCTTAACACATTTTGGGTCTATTTTTATTTAAAACCTTTACAATTCATATCTTCCCCTTACTAGATTTTTGGCAATTTGGTGTAATTTGTTTATTAAAATATTCTCTATTGTTCTAAATAGGAGTGGTATTTTTATTGTGCTGTTTATGACTTTTTATCGGTTTTGGTACTTCTAAATGCTTTTCACGTTTTCTTAAGGTAAGCCTGTCTGCTCTGTGCCATAGTTTCCAAGGGTTAAGCTCAAGTTTAAGTTACTGAAACCTTTTCTGAACCTAACAAGAACACAATATCCACCCCAGCTAATAATTAACTTTTTCACAATGCTTGTATTGCAGTGCAACATTCATATAGTGCTTACTTCCCTTTTGGGGCACTGAGGTGCTTGCCTATATGGGCAGCAAGCTACACCATGATGTGTGTGTGTCGTGGAAATGTTGATACTGTCTTTGTTTCTATTTGGGAAGTCTTTCCGTATCGTGTGTGATGACCTACAAGGGCAGTTTTCGTGTTCTGGGACACAGTGCTTAGCAGTGTTGTAAATGAAGAGTTGTGAGAGATAGCCATGCAGTTTATGATTTTCAGTAAGCTAGCAGCTTTGAGCAGCTCTACAGGTCCCTTTATGGTATTTCCTATGAACATAGTCTACTTCGCTGGTTGTTGCACTGGGTTGTCCAACCTGATATTTTGTTTAAAGTTTATGGCCCTGAGCAGACTTGTTTGGAAATTAAAGTGGTGGGGAGATTTGGTGGGATGGACTATCAGTATCATCTCCTATCTGGATGTCATTGTAAGATGCAAAGAAGCAGTCATAGTATGTAGCGAATTGGGACCTGCAGTGTTGGGCTAGATTAGAGTCCTCCAATTACCCAGCAATATGTGTCCGATCACTTCAGTTATTCCATGCCTTTTCAGTTGAAGGGTGGGTGTCGGGTACAGTATGAGTGTTGGACAAGACCCGTTGCAGCTATGTCTTATGAAAGTATAAGAGGATTAAGCAGTATAGGAGAGTTTATTGTGCAGCCTGTCTGAGCTAAGGATGACTGCCGACCACTAGGTGTTATGGTATTAGTTTTAGTGCAGACCAGAAGGGTTATATATGAATTGATATTACTACACAACTACATAATAACCCAGCTAGACATAGGTCAGCCATTCTTAACTGACCTGGAAATAGAAAGTACTGTGCTGCTTGGGCTGTTCCATGTTTGTGGGCTGTAAACTGGAGATTACAATTGGAGGTTCCATTATCTTTGTGTTCTATCCCAAGGTTGTGGAATGATGGAGCATCTAAATGACCCCTAAAAATTACTCTTTTGACGCCTCTCTGAGAATTGCATGTAATTGGAGAAATTCTGTTCCTGACACTTTCTTCTGTTCGAGATATACATTGCTATTTTGATTATTGAAATAACGTGTAGTCGTGGAGAACATTTTGGGGACATGTTTTTCAAGAGTTTTGCTGATTATGTAATGCCTTTTTTTGGCTTGCAGCTCTAATCAGCTCTCAGGCTCACCTTTGAGAGAATTGGCAAGCCGTGCTGAAAAATGGGCCAATAAGAACTCCTCTGCAAACATGTATGTGCAAAATGTAGTAATCAGTGTGAGGGAGTCTGATCAGAAGAAGAAAGAGAAAGAAAAGGCCAAGGAGCAACCTGTCTGGATGACGAGAAGTACCATACAGGAAGTACCTACAGATGCTCAAAATACAGGTCTGTGTGAGTATTTCGCATGCTGGGTGCAAGTCTGTTTGGGTCTTTGCTTTCTAATTTCCTACGTTTTTTTCTTTCTTCCTGTTTCTGAAAATCATTGATTTATTTCCAAAACGTATGAACTATTCTATATAGTGTAGGCCAGATAAATTCTGCTGGCATAGACCTCTGTGTAAGTGCCTATGATACTACTATGGATGGTATCCAAGGCAGGCCATTCCACACCAGTGTGTACGTGTTTTTTTTTCATTTTTGTAGTTCATTTTGTTTGCTTCACATGGTCATTAATTGGAGCCATGTAACCATCAGAGTACCACTTGAGTAATTTTGTCTATGTAATGTAAATCACAAGACGTTCTATACAATATCTTATGGATTTGAGCCTGCAGCAGGAACTGCATTCCTCACATGGTGTCTAGAGCTCGTTTTCTCTGCTGCACTGAATACCATCATCTAGAATGTGGTGAGGGAGGGCTCCTGTTGTATCATCACAAATGGTCTATGAAGGATCAGCTTTGGGGATGATTGCGTTCCCCTGTAACTGCGTGAGCATGGTGACAGTGGAAGTCCATAGAGCAGCAGAGAGCGTCATGCAGGACAGGACTGGGTGGAGGGGCCCAAATGCTCCCGTAGTGCCCAACGATTGCAGTTAAGTGTGAGATTTCCACTTTTCATAGATATTGTTGTCACTCTTCTAAACTTTTTCTGTTATCTTTCATTTAAAAATTGTCAATTGCTGATGTATTTTTTTACAGCTCTAGAAATGCCTGCGGTGATGGATGAAAATGACAATAAGGACACAGCAGAAGACAATGAAGTGATACGGACACTTATGATGCATGAGCTGAAACCTTCTGGTCTCGGGCCGCTACCAGCAGCAGCCAGCACTCGGAGCGATACCGGCAGTGACACCAGTGAATCCGAAGATGAGAAGAAGCAAGTGAAGGAGCCACTGGGTAAACCCACAGTAGGCGATGAAGTAAAGGAGGAGGAGGAAGAAGAGGAGCAGGAGACCGAGGATCCGACTGTCATGGTCGCTGGGCAGCCGCACCTCTACAGCGAGGTCAGTCAGAATCCACAACTAGTGTCCTTCATGACCGAGGAGGAGCGAGATTTGTACATTAAGGTGGGGCAACAGATGTTCCAGTCTGCTTTTGAGTGATTGTATGCAAAGCTTCCTTTCGTGTTTTGGTTCGTTAGGTCACAGTTTGTGAGAGGAAGAGGTGCGCACAGCAGGATGTATATCCCACATGGGAGAAAAATACACACAATTAGATTATTTCTCTATTGATCAATACATGCAGACCTACAACTTCATACTCTGCTAATGTTTTTCTCTGAAGTTGCTGACAAAGTGTGTCTTTTGCTAGTAGAATCTGCTTTGAAGTCGAAAAGACACTTGGGTGTGCAAATGCTTAAAAACAGTGGGTGCCTGCAAGAGAATATTTAAATAATCGCAGGTTTTTTTAGCCCTGGATTCTGGCTTAAGCACGATATTAGAGGGGTACAGGAACTTTGTGTTTGTTTGTATATATTGTTTGATGTTTGCACTTGGATGAAACAAAATTAAACATTTCACTGAATTAAAAAATGAAGTATTATCTGTGCATAGGTTCTCATGCCAAAAAGCTGGTGTGTGCATGCAAAGGTGCTAGAGGCAAATCCGCCGTTGTTAATTTGATTTACTGTTTGGTATTGAAGTGTTCTATGTCTAAAGCTAAGACAGTGTAGTGTGATTGATACTTGGGAAACGAAGTCATTGTGTTCAGTGCATACGAAAAGGGTTTGTGCACTGTAAAATTATGAAACTCAAATAGTCACTTTCTATAATAAATGCTGAATTCCTTAAATGAAATACGGGTCTATGTCCCTGCTTGCACTTTCTTAGTACTGTTTGATGTGAGCAAATAAAAAAAAATACAATTAAGAGGATAGGATGTGACCTAACGACCAGAGTTTCCGACTTTGGAACTGGGGAACTACCTTCAAGTCTCGGCGTCGGCTGTGATTCTGAATTAATTACTTGATCGTTACGTGCCTACAAAAAAAATGAATGTGTCCTGTGCAATATTACTAGGGCTCATGTAAAGTGCTCAAACACCTTCAGGTCGAGTTCCCGATATATATAAAACCGAAAAAAAGGATCGCTCATGACACACTGAACAAATAGGATTTGCATTGATTTCTTAATCGTTTCCCAGGCAGATGACATGACTTCCTAAGGTTATTCTTCATACAGCTATGTAGATGATCCTTGCCGTTTTCTTTTTCCTTCCTTCTGTCGTTCTCCCCCTGAGTTAAATACTTTTTGGCGCATCTTCTTGCAGTGGAGAAATGGGTGGCCTGACAATATCTCATCCTCTAAGTGAAGGCAAAGGTGGTGTTTCAAATGGTCACCCAAATTGCTCATGGATGAGATGTTCTCTCCCCCATCCTCCCTTTCTTCCACGTCTATTGGCTGGAATATAGGTGTTGTTAAGAGACAGTTTTCCATAAAAAACCTGATTAACTTACATACGCATTCTGCATTAAACTTAACATATTCAAGAAAGTCCTTAAGTTTTCTTCCTTAAATATCTTGCACAATTTAATTCCTTCTCTCTTCATGTGTTGCTCTTCTCTGTAGGTTAGAGGCTGAGCTAGTGTTTTATGGTCGCCTAGGCTTTCGCCTCCACCTTCCATTGGCAGAGGACCACCTGCCATAATCATAGATTCCAAAACTAAAGCATACAAAAAGTGATGGGTGGAAAGGTTAAAATCATCTCACCTACTGGTTATCACTCGGTCCGCATCCCAATCCTTCATTATTTTACACACTATGCCACCTGAATTTGGACCCAGCCATATGCAAATCCGTTTTGAGCCTGCTCCACTGGGAACAGTCCAGCCTGAACTGCCATGCCAGGTCCTCCATGAACCAGAATACAAGCAAACCTGAACTAGTTTTGCCCAAGTTAGGGCTCATCAGCCAGGTATAGCTTGGTTCCACTGACAGTGTGCAAGGGTCCTTAAAGTGACAAACTAAAGTATCCAAAAAAATTGAATGTTTGAATTAATGTCGGCCAGTAGCTGCATCTCAATCTATTGTTATTATGCACACCATGCCACCTCAGTTTGGTCCTAACCATATACAAATCAGTCTTGACCTCGCTCCAAAGGGAACAGTTCAGCCTCAATTGCCAGGCCTTCCCTGAACCGGTGCTCAAGCAAGGCAGGACCTGTTTCTCCCTAGTTAGGGCTTATCAGCCAGTGACACAATCAATCCAAGATTCCAGCCTGCCTGCAGAGGCTCTTTGCCAAATGTTCATCTGCCTTTTGCTAGAGTGAACACTGTGTTTCCTTGTCCACTCAGCATTTATTTTTTGTTTTCCACAAACTTCCAAAGTGAAAAAGAAAATTGAATTCACCCTGACTTTCAAGGAATGTTTTCTGTTACTAGGAATCTTTATTTTCCCTGCCCGGTACTGCCATGCCTTGCACAGCAGATGCTGGCAGAGAAAATATGCATTGGAATGACTACCCTAAATAGGATGGGCCTTTGAAAGTATGAATGTCGGCAACTATGTGGCAAATGGATTGCCTCAATTGGCTGACCAGAGGTCAATCAGAAGTTCTCAAGCTCTTAATAGAGTGAGCCTAAACTTTATTTCACCACTTTTTAGTAATAGTAAATATATATATATATATATATAGACTAATGTAGAGTACCTATTGATTTTAATGTTTTGCCACCAGATGCAACACAAATATGAAGAGTCCTGTGTTTTATAGTTGTAGCCTGGGAAGTAGCTTGCTGTATTGTAGTTTCCATTCAACTAAGAGGTTCTGTCAATGTTTTTTGCGTCGTCTTGTTTAACCTTGCATACGTTGCCCCTTATGTAATTTCTGCTAGAATTGATTTCAGCTGTGTTTCTCTGTCATTCACAATCTTGGTTAAATATTCTTTATTCTTTTCTCTTTTTCCCTGAGATGAGAAACATGCTTGACAAATCTGATATTTATATTTTATGTCTTATTTATACAACTAATGTAAGAACCTGGTTATTAGTTGAGAGGGGTGGCAGTGTAGGAAAGTACCATCTTGCCTGGCATGTTACCCCCATTTTTCACTGTATATATGTTTTTTTAGTTGTATGTGTCACTGGGACCCTGTTCACCAGGGCCCCAGTGCTCATAAGTGTGCCTGAATGTGTTACCTGTGTAGTGACTAACTGTCTCACTGAGACTCTGATAATCAGAACCTCAGTGGTTATGCTCTCTCATTTCTTTCTAAATTGTCACTAACAGGCTAGTGACCAATTTTACCAATTTACATTGGCTTACTGGAACACCCTTATAATTCCCTAGTATATGGTACTGAGGTACCCAGGGTATTGGGGTTCCAGGAGATCCCTATGGGCTGCAGCATTTCTTTTGCCACCCATAGGGAGCTCTGACAATTCTTACACAGGCCTGCCACTGCAGCCTGAGTGAAATAACATCCACGTTATTTCACAGCCATTTTACACTGCACTTAAGTAACTTATAAGTCACCTATATGTCTAACCTTTACCTGGTAAAGGTTAGGTGCAAAGTTACTTAGTGTGAGGGCACCCTGGCACTAGCCAAGGTGCCTCCACATTGTTCAGGGCCAATTCCCCGGACTTTGTGAGTGCGGGGACACCATTACACGCGTGCACTACATATAGGTCACTACCTATATGTAGCTTCACAATGGTAACTCCGAATATGGCCATGTAACATGTCTATGATCATGGAATTGCCCCCTCTATGCCATCCTGGCATAGTTGGCACAATCCCATGATCCCAGTGGTCTGTAGCACAGACCCTGGTACTGCCAAACTGCCTTTTCTGGGGTTTCACTGCAGCTGCTGCTGCTGCCAACCCCTCAGACAGGTTTCTGCCCTCCTGGGGTCAAGCCAGGCTTGTCCCAGGATGGCAGAACAAAGGCCTTCCTCTGAGAGAGGGTGTTACACCCTCTCCCTTTGGAAAATGGTGTGAAGGCAGGGGAGGAGTAGCCTCCCCCAGCCTCTGGAAATGCTTTCTTGGGCACAGATGTGCCCAATTCTGCATAAGCCAGTTTACACCGGTTCAGGGGACCCCTTAGCCCTGCTCTGGCGCGAAACTGGACAAAGGAAAGGGGAGTGACCACTCCCCTGACCTGCACCTCCCCTGGGAGGTGTCCAGAGCTCCTCGAAGTGTGCTCCAGACCTCTGCCATCTTGGAAACAGAGGTGCTGCTGGCACACTGGACTGCTCTGAGTGGCCAGTGCCACCAGGTGACGTCAGAGACTCCTTGTGATAGGCTCCTTCAGGTGTTGCTAGCCTATCCTCTCTCCTAGGTAGCCAAACCCTCTTTTCTGGCTATTTAGGGTCTCTGTCTCTGGGGAAACTTTAGATAACGAATGCAAGAGCTCATCCGAGTTCCTCTGCATCTCTCTCTTCACCTTCTGCCAAGGAATCGACTGCTGACCGCGCTGGAAGCCTGCAAAACTGCAACATAGTAGCTAAGACGACTACTGCAACTCTGCAACGCTGATCCTGCCGCCTTCTCGACTGTTTTCCTGGTGGTGCATGCTGTGGGGGTAGTCTGCCTCCTCTCTGCACTAGAAGCTCCGAAGAAATCTCCTGTGGGTCGACGGAATCTTCCCCCTGCAACCGCAGGCACCAAAAAGCTGCATTACCGGTCCCTTGGGTCTCCTCTCAGCACGACGAGCGAGGTCCCTCGAATCCAGCAATTCTGTCCAAGTGACTCCCCCAGTCCAGTGACTCTTCAGTCCAAGTTTGGTGGAGGTAAGTCCTTGCCTCACCTCGCTAGACTGCATTGCTGGGAACCGCAACTTTTGCAGCTACTCCGGCCCCTGTGCACTTCCGGCGGAAATCCTTCGTGCACAGCCAAGCCTGGGTCCACGGCACTCTAACCTACATTGCACGACTTTCTAAGTTGGTCTCCGGCGACGTGGGACTCCTTTGTGTAACTTTGGGTGAGCACCGTTTCATGCATCCTCGTAGTGCCTGTTTCTGGCACTTCTCCGGGTGCTACCTGCTGCTGAGAGGGCTCTTTGTCTTGCTCAACGTCCCCTCTCTCTCCTGGTCCAATTTGCGACCTCCTGGTCCCTCCTGGGCCACAGCAGCATCCAAAAATGCTAACCGCACGATTTGCAGCTAGGAAGGCTTGTTGGCGTTCTTTCAGCGGGAAAACACTTCTGCACAACTCTCCACGGCAAGAGGGATCCGTCCACCAAAGGGGAAGTCTCTAGCCCTTTTCGTTCCTGCAGAAACCTCCGCTTCTTCTGTCCAGTAGAAGCTTCTTTGCATCCACAGCTGGCATTTCCTGGGCATATACCCATCTCCGACTTGCTTGTGACTTTTGGACTTGGTCCCCTTGTTCCACAGGTACCCTAGATTGGAAATCCATCGTTGTTGCATTGTTGGTTTGTGTCTTTCCTGCATTATTCCTCTAACACGACTTCTTTGTCCTTAGGGGAACTTTAGTGCACTTTGCACTCACTTTTCAGGGTCTTGGGGAGGGTTATTTTTCTAACTCTCACTATTTTCTAATAGTCCCAGCGACCCTCTACAGGGTCACATAGGTTTGGGGTCCATTCGTGGTTCGCATTCCACTTTTGGAGTATATGGTTTGTGTTGCCCCTATCCCTATGTGTCCCCATTGCATCCTATTGTAACTATACATTGTTTGCACTGTTTTCTAAGACTATACTGCATATTTTTGCTATTGTGTATATATATCTTGTGTATATTTTCTATCCTCTCACTGAGGTTACACTCTAAGATACTTTGGCATATTGTCATAAAAATAAAGTACCTTTATTTTTAGTATAACTGTGTATTGTGTTTTCTTATGATATTGTGCAAGTGACACTTGTGGTACTGTAGTAGCTTCACACGTCTCCTAGTTCAGCCTAAGCTGCTCTGCTAAGCTACCATTATCTATCAGCCTAAGCTGCTAGACACCCTATACACTAATAAGGGATAACTGGGCCTGGTGCAAGGTGCAAGTACCCCTTGGTACTCACTACAAGCCAGTCCAGCCTCCTACAGGCAGCCTCACTCAAATTATGCACACAATCCTCGGCAGGCCAAATCATAAAAAGCCACTAAATTAACCTGTGCTTAAAACTCTGGTAGCTTGACACAAAAGCAGTGGGACTCAACACAAGGAAAAAACTCACAAAATTAGAGAAATGGAGAAAAGTTTATTAAATAAACTGACAACAAAAATCAATAAAACCAGAGTTATGATATTCTAAAGTTTAGTGAAATCTGGCACCTAAAAGATCAACGTGCCAGTCACAGGTATCTGGTCATGCCAGACTGTGGCAAAATCAAAAGTGAAGGCCCACCATGGTAGAGAGTGGGTCAAATGCAAGAGGTGGATGGGGCCCAGTCTTGGGCTACCTTAATTCTGGAAAAGGTAGAGTCTCAATGGGGCACGACAGTAGGTATTAGCAAATAGGAGGACATCGATGACTAGGAGTTGCTGGATAGAGTCTCTGTGAAGCCATTAGTGATGGCGGGCAAAAGGTCTGGGTGGGAAAAGCTGTATTTTCAGGCCAAGGAGGTTATCATTGTCGTTGACGGGGGTGCTGATTGTCCCTAGTGACGATTTCTACCTTTGAACTTGGGAGTTTTTGTGCAGCTCAGATTCACCCAATGGGATGAGGCTGCAGCCAAAGAGGGCTGCACTTGGCTGAGTACCACCACCAGGAGATCCAACTAAAAAGGATTTGCTGCTGCAGAGAAGAATGTAGTGGGAGCTGCAGCAAAGTCAGACCCTCTGGTGATGCACTCTCAGCGAATTGGCTTGCTTGCAGGAAGTGTAAGTGGAGCAGGGCCCCACTCTACACCCCATTCTGCCCACCCCTACTCCACTTTGTGTCACCGTCTGGGAAGAATTCATCATAGTTTCTTACTGCTGTAGCTGAAATAACACTTCACTATACGCATACACAATTGGGAAACAAGGCAAGAGGTGTCTGGACCCAATTAACAACAAAAAAGAGTGTTTAGTTTCCTGTAAAAACAGCTGGAGGCAAAGAAGAGGGCTAGATCAGACAGAAGATTATTCCAGGCCTTTGCTGCAGCCACTACAAAAGCCCTAATGCCAATAGTTATGTTCTCGGACCCTAGGGATTTGCAGCAGTCGTTGGTTGGGATACCACAAAATACACTGTTACCTATAAATTGTGTTCTTCAACAGGCAGCTGATGTAAAGATTTTAAGTTTGTATATTTACTGCCCGAAATTCAACACTTCACTGCAGGTAGGTGTAGAACTATCATCATATACTTGCATTAGGTCGTGGAGTTTTGAAACTGGCTCCGTCTCTTAACAATTAGTACAATTTCATTGCGTAATGATACAATGCACTCTAGTGAATACCTGGACAATCCTTGTTCTACGCACCTTTCCGTTGTTGACATTTCTTTATAGACTATTCCCTTTTGTGAATAGATTGTCTTCACCAAGTTTATATTTTAGGAATTAAATGTGATATATTTTTATTATTTTCTTATAATCAAGGGAACAAATTTGAATGAATAGACTAGTAATACATCCAACATGTGCAGCCGGTCAAATTTGGTGCTCAGTTCTTATTCCATGTTAGACAGACACGTTTTGTAAGGCATCGGTGGCTGTTGCTATGTTTTTGAGTAAAACAATAATTATATTTTATGTATAATTTTGATGTTTGTATACATTTTATCTTGTTAATCCTTTTAAGATCATACGTCTGTTACACTCAAGAAGAGAACTTTGGCTAATAGCGTGTTAATCAAACATACAAATAAAAATACGTTATTTACCAGTCTCCTCATGTTATGTTGACATGCGTAGCACACTAATCACCCAGGGTATCCAACATATTCATTTGTAGTAATGGCTCTTTTGGCAGCATCCAATTATAGCTGGTGAGGCACTATAATTGTCTCAAACTCCCTAAATGCTGGTCCGAAGAACTTCCTAATATTGAACAAGACAGGTCCTGGCGAGGAAGACCGTGTTTAACATTGTGCCAGTTGTAAAGGTAGGGAAAGGCTGTGCATTCCACTTATGTCAATGATTGTAGTAAAGCCCTATTTGACATGGTCACCCCTACTTTTTGCTCACTGCTACTGCAGTTTTTTTGGACTGAGGTGCACCAAGCCCTTGCTAAACAGGTCCCCAGTGCTCTTTCCATAAAAAGCCTTAAGGGCCTTAAGGGCTGCAGCATGTATTAAGCCACCCTCTGGGAACCCTCCTAAAAATTAGATGCACAAGGCTGCCGTTAGTCTGCGTGTCCTGGTGCAAGCCAAGCAACAATATCACATGGCACACCCATCCAGTGCCATGTTACCATCACTGCATCTGAGTATATGTAAGTTACCCCTACAGCAGGCCTTGGAGCCCTAAGGCAGGGTGCATTAAATTTGATGTGTGGTCTATCTGCACAAGCAGATATGACCCTGTGATGCCCAGTCCAATTGCAGAGCCTTGCAAGTGGGCAGAGAAGCCATCTTAAGGTATGTGCTGGACCCTCGTCATCGCGAGTGACCTAGTCACATAATGACTTCACTGAAATTTATGGTGTTTGAGATCAAACACCTCATCCTAATTAATCCAGGCAGATGCCAGTCTTGGATTTATTATGACATGCACCCAGAGGATAACTTAGTTGCCCTATGAACTCCACTAGTCTGAGTGTGTTGGATGACTGGTGTCGACATGCCTGCCACCACAGACCGGTTTCTGACCCCCTGGAGGTGAGAGCCTGTGCTCTCAGAGGTCAGAAACAAAGTTTGCTCCGGAGAGGGGTGTTGTCACCCACTCCAACAGGATGGCTAGCAGATCTGCATACCAAGGCCAGGGACTTCAAAGGCCCTGACACCTTTGGCATTCAAACTGTTGCTCACCCAGTCATGGGTGTAGCTACCCCCTGCCTTGAGGAACATTTGGCACCAGGACAGGAGAGAAAATTAGTCAGTAGGCATGTACGACCTCTGGGCTAGCCACACCCCTAAGGTGGGGTACCCGAGGAAAACACTCAAAGGGTTCTACCACCTTATTTTTGGTTGGAACTAGGCCTTCTGGGATAATAGTGTGTCCACTCCCCATATGAAGTGGTCATATAGGAGTTGTAGGCACTCAAAGAGTAAGTAGCCCATTGGTTACTACCCTACACACTCCTAAATGCCCCAAAGTTGAGTATTTAGGTGGCTCCCAAACACCAGAAGACAGATTCTCTGGACCCAAGAAGGACACCGAAGAGCAGTGAAAAGCAAGAACTGAGGAGCAGCTACTGACTTGGCCCCAGCCCTCCCAGTCTGCCTGCAGTCTTCTGCAATTGCGCCAAAGACGATTTGTCCTGAAGCTGCTCTGCCTCCAGAAGTCTGTGGGGACTGCAGCAGTTCAAGAAGCACGTGAGTAGTGCTACTTCCCTGCATGCACCCAAAAAGAACCTTAGGGATCCTGAGTACAAAAAAACCAACACTGGAAAGCAGTACCGCATCTGTGCCCACTAGCCAGAGTCAGTCGGCCGGAGGTCTAGGACACAAGCTCACCTTGAGTTTCTGAACTGTAGATTTTTCAATACCACCTGCAACCTCTTTGTGCAGGCCCTCTCTACCGCAATCATCTCCAGTGACAAAGACTCAATGCCTCAGGACACCTCTGCACCCGGCAATTCTGAACTGAGGAGAAGAGGACCAAAGGTGTCTCTATGTCCCCAAGCATCGCAAGACCTGAGCCCCCTTTTGGTTTAGCCGGACTGGCCCCAATCCTTACCTGCAGCTTCTTTTCACCAGGACCATTTCTCATTGAAACCAACAAGGCACCCAACTACATAAAGCACCTGTTAAATCGAAGATAATCCACAGACCAGGAAGATATTTAACGAGCTTTATTCCATAAAAAGATTCCTCTTCAGATAACGTCCCAGCCTCCCCTTTTATCTCCACAACGTCCTCTGCTCGCGCTCACAGCTCGCGCTCACAGCTCTGCCCCACCATTCTAAGAACCTCTCCAGGTTCTAACTCACGGCTATTAGGATATAACACATCTCTCCCCTTTCATTGATGACCAAATAACAGTATGCGTAAAGAAAAGATACAAAAAACTTTAAGATAACAATCACTACATATATACTGAAACATTTCAAAAAAATATAAGAGAAACAAAAAGCTAGCATATATATTATTATTATTATTTTTTTTTTTACATCCTCACATAGTTTAAGTGGGAAGGAGTCCTGATATTTCTCCTCGGTCTCATTCACTTCCTCACATCCATAGTGTTTGAATTCCACTCTTTTGGTCCTTTTAAAACATAGTCTTTTAAATGTGGAGGTATCTTGATGTTCCTCTCAGATCTTCTTAGTCTCATCTCATCAGCAGAACGAGAGATTTCATCTTGCGGTCCCTCCAGAGTTTCCAAATTCGCAGTGTTACTGTGAAGCTTAACAATTCTATTCAAATTCCAAATTCGACCGTCACCAAGTTTTACAGCATTAGTGAAAAGTTTCACAACCTCCATTGGAGAGGAAAGTTTCTTTCCACAACCTCTCAAAACTGGATTCTTGACCATAACCCAATCACCAACATTTACGACAGTTTTCTTCACCGAGTTCTTCTTATCAAAGTTACATTTACTCATCAAAGATTTCTCCCGTTCCCTGACTTTCCACCCTTCATCAATAAACTTCTTTCCTTTTACCCCCAACAACTCATTAACCCAATTCGGTTCAAGAATAGTGTTCCCTCGTCTCCCATGAAATAAGACAAAAGGAGTTTGACCTGTGGTTGAATGGGGAGTATGTCTATATACAGCCACCTTTTTCATTACTTCCTGTTTCCAATTTAGATGATTGTCTTTGGCTAATGTAATAGTTTCCTTTAAAACTCGATTGAATCTCTCAATTAAACCATTACACTCAGGGTGATATAGCGCACACAATTTATGTCTTATTCCACACCCTTTAAGAAATCTCTCCATTTCTCTTGAAATCAATTGTACACCATTATCAGTAAGAAGAGTGGAAGGAATACCCTCTCTATTAATGAGGTTTGTGAGAAATTCTATCACTTTCCGAGTTTCTATTCCCCTGGTAAAACAAACTTCAGGCCATCTAGAATACATGTCCATGATCACTATGACATATTCAGCTGACCCTTCGCTGTATATAGGACCTAAAATATCCAAAGCTATATCTTCCCATGGTCCTATCGGTTTGTCCCTTATAATCATAGGTTGAACCTTAGGCTTCATAGCCTTTTCACTAAGAGCGCACTGAACACACTCACGAACCACCCTCTCAACATGAGTATCCATACCAGGCCACCAATACGATGAACGTAATCTCTCCTTTGTTTTGGATATCCCCATGTGACTTTTATGTGCATGATCTATCAGTAGCCCTCTCACACTAGAGGGTGGTATCAACCTCATCCCTCTAAGTAACAAATCCCGATCAACAGCTAGTTGATCTCTCACACTCCAGAACTCTCTGCACTCTGTACTACATTGACTTTTACTATTCCATCCAGACCGCAGCAAATTTACCAATTCTTGTAACACTCTGTCAGACTTAGTATCCTCACGCCACTTTTCCTCAGATATAATTTCAAAACTCACCTCACATACTCTATCAAATTGTTCACAATCTTCTATTTCATCAAAATGTAACAAGTTCGGTGATACTAGTCTGGATAATACATCCGCTGAGTAATTGTCAGATCCAGGAACATACTCCACAACATAATCATATTCCTGCAAAGCTACAATCCATTTAGTAATCCTGCTCGAGACAGTATCAATACCTTTAGATTTAAAAACCTCACACAAAGGTTTATGGTCAGTTTTAACTACAAAAGATCTCCCCCACAAAAACTTTTTAAGTTTCTTAACTGCCCAGTAAACCGCAAGAGCCTCTCTCTCTATTACAGAGTACTTAGTCTCAGTTTCTTTCAAACTCCTGGAGATGAAAGCAATTGTGTTCTCTGAACTACAAATACCCTGATGTAGAACCGCACCTAACCCCTTCCCACTGGCATCCGTTGTGAGAATCGATTGTAAATCAGGATCAAAATTCTTTAGTTTGGGAGCATTGCATAAGCAATTCTTTAACTCCAAGAACTCCTTCTCACACTCTTCACTCCATATGAACTCTTTCCCTTTTTTCAACAGAAGTCTCATATTATAACAAGAACTAGCAAAATCCTTAATGAATTTGTTATAATATTCCGCCATACCCAGAAATCTCATCAACTCTTCTTTGGAAGTTGGAGAAGTCAAGCTCGAAATTGTGTCAACAAGATCTTTCTTAGGAAATAAACCACCTCCAGTAATAGTGTGCCCTAGATAGTCAATATGCTTAACTGCAAACTTGCATTTCTCTGCTTTAATAGTTAAACCATTTTCCGAAATCTTCGATAAAACTTTTCTAAGAGTGTCATTATGATCAACATTGTCTTTGCCATAGATCAGAATGTCATCTTGATAGACACACACACCATTAATCCCTCGCAAAATTCGTTCCATAGCCCTCTGAAACACTGATGCAGCAGAGATTAGACCAAAAGGTAGACGAATAAACCTGAAGGTGCCAAAAGGTGTAACAAAGGCCGTTAAATTCCTAGACGATTCATCCAATATTATCTGATGATATGCCGAGGTTAAATCTACAGTAGAGAAAACTTTAGCACCTGACACCATAGTTAATAACTCAGATATGTTGGGAAGTGGATATCTGTCTACCATTACACATTGATTAAGTTTGCGCAGATCAACACAAAGTCTGATATTGCCATTAGCCTTCTTAGCTATGACTATGGGAGACAACCATTCTGTACCCTCCACTTCTTCAATTATACCTTGATCTTCTAATTTTTTAAGTTCCGATCGTAACTCATCCCTCACCGCAAAGGGAACATTCCGCACTTTGCTACAGAACGGTACAGCACCTGGAAGCAATTTAATTTTATGTGAGTATCCTTTCATGCATCCTATATTCCCACAGAAAACATTGGGAAATTCTTTACGTAAATTCTCAGTGAGATCACTGATGGTTAATACACTCTCACCATCTAAATCCTGTATTGGTTTTACTATAATGGGAGGTGAATTATTAGGGTCAAGCATCACCCCAAGATCTTTCTGATGCCACCAACTTATGATGCTATCACCTCTCTTTGAAACATAGACTTTCCCTGAAGTGAAACGATTGTCATATTCAATCAACCCAACAAAATAACCATGTAAGTCAATGGGCTCACCACCATATCCACAAGGCTTAATATCAGGTTTTAAAAGCTTAACCTTTCCCTTTAACTCATCTTGATAAAACATATTAGAAACTATGGAAATCTTTGCGCCAGAATCAAAAAGCACTTTGGATTATATCACTGTAGAGGGAAAAAGAACCAGAGGGCCACACAAGCTGTCATTAGAAACTTGAAGTACAATTTGACCACAAGCAAAGTCAGACTCATCATTGTTGACATGAGAATTATCATCAATCACACTCACCGACTGCTTTGTCTTTTTAAGATTACACGCAACCGAAAAGTGACCTTTCTTTTTGCAATACAAACAAAAGCTGTTAACAGCTGGACAAAGTTTACTATTTGCAAGATGGCCTCCTCTCCCACATCTAAAACATTTCTTTCCATTATTATTGGAGAACATTCCTTTACTAGAAGGCTGAGACACTTTGAACTTATTATTACTCCCAACCACATTCACTTCCTTTGGGTCACAGCGTTTCACCACCTCTACACACTTAAGAGAGTGCTCAATTCTCTTGGCTAATGATAAAACTTGATCAATATGAGGATCATCTAAAAGCCATAATTCATCTCTTACTTTATCGATATTGCACCCTAGCATGAATTGATCACGGATTCTCTCTTCCAACGTTGACCCAAACTTACAAGATGAGGACAAACGCCTTAACTCTGTGACATAATTTTCAACAGTTTCCCCTTCCACTTGTTGACGTTTTCCAAAATAGTACCTCTCTAAAATTGTGCTAACTTTAGGAAGATAATGTAAATCCAGTTTCCTAATGCATACCTCATATTCACTTAAATTAATTGCTTCATTGTCCGGAAGATAAGGAAGATGGTCAAAAACTTCTTGACCTTCTGTCCCCAAACAATGAAGAAATAGAGCAGTTCTTCTTTCATTGCTCAACGAGGTACCACACACTCTGGAGTATCTCTCGAAAACCTTTTTCCACTTTGCCCATTTGATTGGGGGTTCACCAGGAGTGGAAAGAAAGAAAGGTGGGGAGGAAACATTCTGCATTTTTAGTATGTAAGATATACTGCAGTACACCAATACTTAATGATATTTAAATATTAAAATACAGTGAAAAAAAATAGTGTAAAACAAACTTAATAACATGCGAGCATATAAGTAAAAAATAACACACACACTACATTGTGTGAAATGAACCTAGAACCTACATTTAGACTAATTTTGAAAGAAGCATAAATACATTCTTAGAGAAAACTTAAAGATATGGTATTAACAACACAACAGTGTCTGTAGTCAAAACAGCCGCAAAATATATATATATTTTTTTCTAAACTACTTTTTCCAAGTAGTAACAGTGTCACTCAGAAGTAATATAAACATCTCTCGTAACAGTTCCTTTGAAATTGAGAGCACAGTGAAAATTGAGAGCCAGTGTGATAATGGCGTCTCTCGGTTGCTAGGAGATAGCGTGTAAACAACAGAAATGGTGTCTCTCAGTTGTTAGAAGAGCAACATTATTGTCACATAGACAGGGAAAAAAAATGATGTTTTATAAAACAAAATACAAAAAAAAATATAGAAATCACGTTATCTAGAAGAATGCCAATGAGAGTGGCAACAGCATCACGAGAAACGCGATCCAAATTTAGCCCAAAACTGCTCCATCGTGCTGAAACCAATGAAGGAATGTCTTGAAGAAAAAAAAACATACAATCCGCCTGGAGTATCGAAATCCGACACAGTGTATTCTTGTCTTGGCAGAGTGCCAAAAATAGCGGTGATGAAAGAAAACGAACCGCTGTTTTCAAAATCCGGAGTTGAGACGTTACTGGAATTATAAACATGCAGGGTCAGCCACCTTCGTCGCCAGTGTTAAATCGAAGATAATCCACAGACCAGGAAGATATTTAACGAGCTTTATTCCATAAAAAGATTCCTCTTCAGATAACGTCCCAGCCTCCCCTTTCATCTCCACAACGTCCTCTGCTCGCGCTCACAGCTCGCGCTCACAGCTCGCGCTCACAGCTCTGCCCCACCATTCTAAGAATCTCTCCAGGTTCTAACTCACGGCTATTAGGATATAACAGCACCTCTGTACCCGGTTACACCAGAACTCCACGAAGTGACCTGTGGGTGCTGCCTTGGACTGTACTTACCTTAACTTCTGAAGATTGGTCCTGTAAATCGCTGTTGAGTACCCATATACAATATGTGCTTTTCTCCATGGGATTGCATTGGTGCCTTCGAGACCCTTCAAGTATTATGCCTATTTTCTTCAAACTGCATCAGCATTTATTTGGTAAAATCATTCTGGTGTTCAAACGTAATATAAACAAAGTAGCTATTTTTCTAACAAATGACAAATGGTCTTGAGTTCCTTCTTGAGAGTGTGTCTCCTTTATTGCCTATGTGAGTACAACAAATGCTTAGCACTTCCCTTTGTTGAGCCTAACTGCTTGCCCACACTAACAAAAAAGAGCACTTTTGGGATTATCATTTGAAACCCTGTAAACCAATAAGGGTTCCCTGGACTATCTGCATAGTGCCTCCTATATATTGGTGCAGGACATAGATTGCCAGCGTCTTACAATAGTCTTCAAAATGTTAATGTTGTGTCATCCAC
Source organism: Pleurodeles waltl (assembly GCF_031143425.1). Classification (NCBI taxonomy): domain Eukaryota; kingdom Metazoa; phylum Chordata; class Amphibia; order Caudata; family Salamandridae; genus Pleurodeles; species Pleurodeles waltl. The sequence continues at coordinate 925,408,284 of NC_090437.1, forward strand.
CACATATGAAAAAAATGATCAGGCTCCCCAGAACGACCAACATATTTTCTCACAATAGTTCACTAATCTGAAAATTGGAGGGCCGTTGCTTTAGGCATCAATATGGTGGTCGCCCTCAGAAAGCTCAGGACCCCTCTTCCATCTGCCACCAATACTACTGCTGTAATTTGGCTTCTTGATACCGAAGATGAGCTGGCTTTGGTCCGGGTGGCCAGAGAAAAGAGGCATAGACCTCAATGGCCTCGGCCACACTCAAGATAGCAGGTCACTGGGCACTGACAGTGCAGCAGCCCTGAACCAGACAAGGCTGGTGTTTTTTCCATGGTGGGTAGAGCTGAGGTGGCTACTGGTTCCTGGTGGCCGGGAAAGGGTCAGAGATCTGTAGCCGCTGAACGATTATTCAGAGCGGGCTTTCTGAGGCTCCCGACGGGGCCATGTCACTGCCCGCGCAGATTCTACGAGCAAGGACCAGATTGCAGCAGAGGTGCCTCCTGCTGGTCTGGTGCCCCCCTGTGGTGGTCCCCTAGTACACAGAGAAGCCCCACCGACTGCATGGTAAAGGGGTATTTGGTGGGCAAACTGAAGAGGCCTGTGATGTTGACTCTGGCCGGCGGCCCTAAAACTGATTGGCTGTGACGGCAGGGCAGCCTTATGCCACTGTGGAGATTGGGTGGTCTTGGGGGCATAATTGAGAGAGGCTGCAGACGTGAGGATGCCTCACACGAATTCCGTACGGCCTGTGAGCCCCATCAGGAGGGGAGCCCCTGATGGTAGAGCCGTGGGGATGACCGATACTCCTGATGAAGGACCTGTGGGATGGCAGGGCCCTGAGGAGTGGCCTTGACTTACAGCCCCCTCTTCTAACATTGTGGGCTCCCGGACATATTATTGGGGATGCAGCAGAGTGGTGGACTAGTAGGGATCCTGGACTGTGCCTTGGCTGTGTCCGCCCCCCCCCCCCCAGCTCATGGCTGCAATTGGTTTCCTGGAAGGCCCCCAGAGGCGCATGTCTGGTGACTTTTTATGTCTTCTCACATCCCCTCCCAGCCTCTGAACTTCTGGATGCTGTGGTTGAATGCCTGGAGCTGCACTACCTGCAGTTTTTGGCAAGATGTGGTCGCTGGACTGCACCTACGGCCGTTATGAGTTCAATAGTTGGATGATGTGCATTGCGGGTGCCGCTGGGGATGCTGCATACGTAGGGCCGCTGGGTCTCCTGTCCCCATCACACAGCCCTAGATCCTGACTGACATTGCATTCTCATGCCGCTCTCCACCTTCTGTGGGTCCCCAGGTGCATGTGCTGTTGTATTTGTGGCAAGTGAGCTGTGTGCTGGGAGTTCTGCTTTCAAGCAATTTCTCCTGCCACAACTATCCCGCTCCTCACTCCTCCCAAACATGCATGGATAAATACAACACAAGCCTGGGTAATGCCCCCACGGCCTCCAGAGAGGCTTCGGGGGTTCCTTTGCCTGCTGATGCTGGAGATCTCGCCAAGATCCTTCAGGCTATCCATGCATCACAGCTGGCAGTGGAAACCAAGATCGCAGAGGTCCAAGACGATGTGGCGCTCCTGTGCAACGACTACGAAATGCCACCAGCAGAATTACAGAAGCTGAAGGATGGCTCTCCGTGGTGGAGGATGAGGTATCCGACCTCAAAATCAAAGGGTCCGGCCTCATGTCTCAGTCGGCGGAGCTGAACAGCTGGACAGAAAATGCTGAAAATAGATCTCTGTGAACCAATCTTAGATTTATCGACTTCTTGGAGGGGACAGAGATGCTGCATTGGAACAGTGGATTAAGCTGAGGATGCTAGTAGATAAGTTATCTGCCTCATTCGTATTGGGTCTGGCACACACAGTCCTGGTTCCCAGGTCCTTCCCCCCCCCATTCCCCACCCCAGAGGCCCCACATAGGCCCATGATCGCTTGCTTCCCCAACTTTTGGGACAGGGATTCCATCCTTCGGGAGGTTCGGTGCCATGCAGACCTGCACATCAAAGTCTCCAAGATATTGGTGTTCCTGGTCTATACTAAGGAGGTGCAGGCCAAAAAAAAGGTCTTATGCGGCGGTCAGGGAAAAGCTGAAAACTCTCAACCACTTCTACATGCTTCTATTCCCTTCATGGCTGAAGGAGATCTATGAAGGGAATATACATTTTATTTTTTGCTACACCGTAGTTAGCTCACTGAGGAGCAGTCCGCTGTCCAGACCGATATCACCACCCTGCGGAGAGGCAACCTCTGGTGACAAAGCCTGCACCTGCCTAAGTGAGACGGAGGATCCAAACTCATTCTCACAAGGGACAAGGTCGGGCTGTGACAGGTTCACCTACCCCAGACTCTGCACAACTGAGAGGCCAGGGACAGAGGCTTCAGACTGATGCTGCCTCTCTTGAGCTTGCTCCAGACACAGTGCCTCCCATTCTACACCCCCACTAAAGAGGATGCAGGACTATCCTTCAGTACCATGATATGCCCTGGAGTACCCGCAGCAAACACAAGGGTAGCCTGACTTGACAAACCTTGTACTTTTTTTCTTTACCAAGTATTGGCAATTGGGATTCTAATAAAAGGAGGGGTACACCACTTCATGTTCCGTATGTGATGTTGTGGGGTTGTGTTCTAGTTTGGAGTCTGAAAGATGCTTCCAGGGTAAAAGTATGGGGTGGGGAATTGTTCTGTTGTTTGGAGTTTTCCATCATTTGTTGTGCTTGTATTTGGCTATTTCTTAATGTTTTTATGTTTTGTCCCACCACATCAACACATGATGCTTTCAACAAATCAATCCACTTACAGATGGCATCCCACTGTTATATTTGTTGAAAACCACAATGAGCCGGATGCCCTTCCTGCCGTCCCTTCCCTTACATGTCCACCTTTACAGAATTTCAGGTATTGTCATGAATGTTAATGGGCTACTAGACCAAATCAAGTGCTCAGTGATCCAGTGCTATGCCCCCATTGCTTCCTTTTTGCAATCCAAAGCAAGAAGGTAAGCAATGTCATCAGTATCCTTAGATAGTACCATGGATGAACCAAATAATTGTTTTTAAGCCAGTTATAAAGCTTATGTGTTCTTGAGACTGGTGCAGTCACAGATTCAGAGGACTTTGAACAAAAGTCATTGATGTCGACAAAATAACCAGAAACAGTCTGCAAAAGCAGGAGATGGTGCAGAACTGGTAGATGGGCCAATGGTGGTGGTTCATAATAAACTACTTCATACTTTTGTGGTGAATTGTAATAGTAGAGAACTAAATTTTGGATGTTTCTTGTCAGTGAAGTATGGACAGGAAGTAACCAAAGTTCATTCTCCGCCCTCCCCAAGTTTAGGGAGATAATTGTAACGCTGGTACTTGCAGAAGCATTGTCAACTGCTTGAAGAGATCTATCCCCATTTGGTAGCGAGGGAGGCTAGGGAACTTGCCAGGAATCCTCATGTTCTACTGTGCAGGATTAACCACATGGTGCAATTTGATATTGGCAATTGAAACAAAGAGGTTTTCTTTAGAACCAGGCAGCTGATGCAGTTCTGGTAGCATGGATTCCCAGGACTGGAACCAGTGTTCTATATGATGGGCCAAACTCCTTTTTCACAGCAATCTTTTTTCGTACTAAATCTCCAACTTTAGGAATACAGCCGGTAGATGTTGTTGGCAAATCACTCATTCCCAAGATGTGGGGGCTTATGCAGATGAATTTTCATCTTGGAATTGATGTATTTCCTGTAAAACAGCAACATGTTCATGTATGTCAAAAGGGGTGTCTGTCGACATCGCAGCAGGCCCATGGTGATCTGGGGCATAGATAGGTGTCCCAAATACGATCTCGTAAGGAGTGAGTCCTCCCAAGGACCTTCTGGGCAGATTAGTAAGTGCTTTCTGGAACCCATATAGGTGATGAAGCCAGCTATGACCAGAACCTAATACCCTTGCTGTTAAGGATTGCATTAAGTCTCAGTTCTTCCTCTCCATGACCGTGTTGCTCTCAGGATGGTATGGTGAGGAGTGATGGAGTTGAACACCCATCATTACCATGGCGTCCCTGAATGCCCTGGTGGCAAAGGCAGGGCTCTGGTCCAAGTGGATTGCTGCAACTGCACATGTACTGAGTAAGACTTGCAGATATTTTATAACCATTCGAGCGTCAGCCAATCATTGTGGCTATATCCATAGGAATCTAGAACATGAGTCAACAGCAAGTAATATGTATTTGTTTGCACTACCAGGTTGTAAGGGAATGTAAGGGTGCAGGTACACACATTGTAGTGGTTTGTTGGATACTAAGAGGAGTGTCTGCAGTGGGCATTTGATGGTGAATCCTCATGTGCTGCTTTAATGAGATCTCATCTCTGATCTTGATTGGGGGTCACACAATCGCCCACCACTGGGATAGTTGCAAATGCACTATTTTGGGCACTGAGGTGGTAAGTATATTTTGCAGGGTATGCTTTTCTTAAAGGCTTGCTGTCAGCCGAGGCTTTGACATTAGCCAATGTCTCATTTGCCAATCTCGTATGAGAACAAGTAACTACAGCAACCGAAGCCATAGCTACTGCCGATTTGGCAGCTTCATCAGCCAAAGTGATTACTACAATGTGTATTCTTACATATTGATGGTCTAATGTATGAACTACATGAGCATTTGGTAGTCTGTCCTTAAAATCTACCCTCCCCCGCAGGTTTTTGTGTTTGATGGTGTTCCCTTTTGAACCTCTGAACCTTTGCAGGTGCCGATGATGTAGGTAATCATTGTAGGACTGGACACATTAGTACAGATAACACAGAGTCAATTTAGATTGTTTAGATTCTGTATGTTTCAGTGCCAAACTTAGAGCCTTAACCTCTGCAAGTTGTGCTGTGCAGTACCCTGGGGTCTGCTTGTACATATGTCAAGGGTGGAATGCACCACCCCTCACTACCCCGCTAACAGCTGTGCAAGTATTATACCCACAGCTAGTTGTGCTGAACCATTGTGTAAATGATTCTTTTGTATATTTCAAGAGGCATGATATTACAGGGCACAGGGAACTCAAGTGAATATTTAAGACATTCTTGGGTCTCCAGTTTAAGGTCAAAAACATAATCAACATCATTGGCAGTTAGGGAGGTTGCCCACAGAATCCAATGTGGTTTTCGCATTTGAGACAAAGGCTTTAGTAACAGCCTCAAGGACTGATACCAGGGTAACAACAAAAATGTGTTTCCCTTGGGCAAGTGGCCTCTCCTTAATCACAGCCATCTGTACAGTAGTCAATATTTTTTCTGTTGGTGCATATCATTATTCTGCATTAGAGTACAAATGTGATTTGTATGCTATGAGTTCTGTGTCACTCATTAAATGTGACATAGGTGGATTCAATGGCACCAGGAATTATTCTGATAACCACATTTTTGTTGTCACATGTGTGTAAGTGTTGTGCTTCAAGCATATCCTATTGTAAAGCTCTGAGTATGCGTGTATGCTCTGGTGTCCAATGTTTGCTTGAGAATCTGGAGGGAATTAAATCATAAAGAGGTTTTATGTGTTGTGCGTAGTCAGGAATGTATGTTCTTCCAAAATTAAAGAAACCTTGCAATGACTGTAGTTTCTTGATGGTTTTTGGAGGTTAGATTTGAACACATGTTTTCAGAAAGTCTAGTGCTAGTCAGTTGCCCTCATCAGATAGTTTGTATCCTAGCAATAGGACACTAAGAAAAGCAATTTTGGTTTTCTTGAAATTGAATATATAGCCTGGGGCAGCGAATCCTAAAACGAGCGATTCACCTAGGCCAAATGTGCATTGAGGTCTTCATCTGTGAGATTTATGTCATCTATACAGAAAAAAGCCTCTGGATCAATATCATGTAATATTGACGTTACATGGCCAGAGAACAACTCAGGGCTGTTCTGATACACTTGAAGTAATCTGCAAAACCACTTTTGAAAGCCAAGCACACTGAAGGCACTGCAATCCTGGCATTCAGGCACTAGATTCTGGCAGAAAAAAGCATTGGAAATATCCAAGGTTGTTTTATATTTTATGTACACTATATTGTTAACCGGTTCTGTGCCTTGGACCAGGTGACCTCGTCCAAGGCTACAGTTGCCCTGTGCTTTGGACGAGGTCACCTCGTCCAAGGCACAGGGGAACTTGGGGGAGCGCTAGCGCGCCCCCCCGTGCACCCCCCTCCCCCCCAAGGCGGGGATGGAAGGGGAAGACCTTCCCCTTCCACCCCCCACCCCCCCCGGCAATCCGATGACATCAGCGCGCGCACAGCGCGCCGACGTCATCAAGTGTTGCCGGGCGCGCTGGAAGCCATTTGCTTCCAGCGTGCCGTGGGGAAAGGATCCAAGAAGTGAGTCCTTTCCGTTTTTGGGGGGTGGGGGTGGGGGTGGGGGAAAACAGACGCGGGGGAAAGGAAAGGGTTTTTCCTTTCCCCCTGTGCCTCTTTTCACAAGATTCCTGTTCCACAATCGCGGGCAGGGCCCGCGATCGTGGAGCAGGAATATCCACTAGACACCAGGGATTTTTTAGATGATGTTTCTTTTGGGGGCGACCCCTTGGGCAAGGGTCGCCCCCCCCCCGGGGGTCTTTTTTATTTAGTATTTCGCCCCCCCCCCCCCCTGGGGGCAGATCGCCTTTTTTTCGGCCGATCTGCCCCCGGGGGAGGGGGGGGGCAAAATCCACTAGACACCAGGGATTTATTTGTAAAGAAAAGTTTATTTTGGGGGCGACCCCTTAGGAAAGGGTCACCCCCCTGGGGGGGCTATTTTTTTTAGTATTTCGCCTCCCCCTGGGGCAGATCGCCAATTTTTGGGCTGATCTGCCCCCCGGGGGGGGGGAGGCGAAATCCGCTAGACAACATGGATTTTGTTTTTATTGTTTATTTTGGGGGCAACCCCTTGGGCAAGGGTCGCTCCCCTGGGGGGCTATTTTTTTTTCTGTTTCGGCCCCCCCGATGGCAGACCAGCCATTTTTTGGACGATCTGGCCCCCGGGGGGGATGGAAGCACACTAGGCGCCAGGGATTGTGTGGTGTGTGTGGTGTGTGTTTGGGGGGCACCCCTTGGGCAACGGTCGCCCCCCTAAAGTGGGGAAAGTTCAAAGTTCGTATTGACCATCTCTGCCCCCTTTGGGGGCAGATGGGCCTATTTTTGTAGGCCCATCTGCCCCCAAGGAGGGCAGAAACCACCAATACACCAGGGATTTTTTTTTTTTTTTTGTGCTGGGGGTGCCCCCTTTGGGAAGGGTCGCCCCCTAAAGGGGGCACAGAGGTGTTGCCCATTTCTGCCCCCGTTGGGGGCAGATTGGCCAATTTTCTTTTACACCCATCTACCCCGAGGGGGGCAGGATCCACTTAGGTACCAGGGACAACTTCTAAGTTCTTGGTGGTGGGGTGTTTGTCAACTAGCGAAGTATTTGTATTTGTGATTATGACAATTTATTTATTCTTTTTCTTCTAGTTCAACGCTTTTGCTTCCTTTGCTGTGGATCTTTGCGGTTTTGGCAGTAGTTGTCCTGCGGTTTGCATAGTTGCATGTTTTAGGTAAGTGAAAACAATTTACTCCAAAGGAGTATTGTTGACATGCATGAATGACATGTTTGTAGGTGGTGTACTAAATGCAGTATTGGGTGTTTGACATTGTCCTTAGATTTGAGCACAGTGATGTTTGTGTTGTCATATGTCTAATTTGCTTTTTTCTTTTTCTTTTTAGTGGGATATCATTGGTGATTGCTGTGTCTGTGCAGAGTAGTTGCTTGGTGAGTAGCTTTTTCAGGCAAGTGAGTGGTATAGTTTTTTGTAGTACATAACTCTTTGTGATAAAGCTACACTTTGTTTATTACTTATTTTAGTGCTAGTTGTTGTTGGCAATCCATTTGTTGTTAGTGAGGATCATGGCTAGCTGCAAAGTGACCGCTCAGCAGGTTGTTCGCATGCTCTTTGAGTCGTCTTCAGACCATGATTACGACACTGACTCTGGATCTGAGGCAGAGGAGGAAGCAAGAGATTCTGGAAGTGAGTTTTCTGTCCGAGAGTATTCTTCTGATGAGGAAGCTACTCTCAGTGCAGATGAAGGGCCTGTGTTAGAGGAGGACATTGATGTGCCAAGAGTGCAGCAGCCTGGGGCTGAAGGGTTTCCCATTAGAAGTCCTGACACCTGGATTGGCCCAAACATGGAGCAGCCACAGTTACCTGCATTTACTGGTCTCCCAGGGTGTAGAGTTAATACGGAAAACTTTTTGCCTGTCCATTTCTTTCACTTGTTTATGGACGATGTATTTTTGGAAGAGATTGTGGAGCAGACAAATGTGCATGCCGAGCAATATATGCGGGACAGCGCTGCCAGACTTAAGCCTCAGTCTAGAGCTACTCAGTGGGTTCCCACATATCTGGAAGAGATGAAAAGGTTTTTAGGTTTGACTTTTTTGATGGGGTTGATCAGGAAGCCGTCACTGGCTTCCTATTGGTCTACTAGTCCCTTGATGGCAACCGCTATATTTCCTGCAACTATGACACGTAATCGGTATTTGCTTCTTCTTCATATGCTGCATTTTGTAGACAATGCTTTAGCCTTGCCACGAGATCACCCTGATTGTGACCGTCTTTTTAAGATTAGGCCTCTCCTTGATCATTTTGTGGATCGGTTTTCAGAGGTCTATGTTCCAGGCAAAGAGATAAGTGTGGACGAGTCTTTGGTCCTTTTCAAGGGGCGTTTAGTTTTTAAGCAGTACATTCCTAGTAAGAGGGCACGATATGGGATTAAATTGTATATGCTGTCAGAAAGCAGTACAGGATATGTATATAATTTCTGGGTCTACACTGGTAGGGATTCCAGTATTGACCCTCCTGGTTGTCCGGCCACTTTAGGAGTTAGCGAAAAAATTGTGTGGGAACTTGCTAGACGGCTGTTTAACAAAGGTCACCATTTGTACGTAGATCATTTCTACACTGGAGTGCAGTTGTTCAAGGAGTTGTTTAGAGTGGACACTGTTGCTTGTGGCACAATCCTTTCTAACCGGAAAGGCTATCCAAGGGAGCTTGTCTGTAAGAAACTTGTGAGGGGACAGTGCAGTGCCTTGTGGAATAATGAGCTGCTAGCTATGAAATTTTCAGACGGGAGGGATGTGTACATGCTATCGACCATCCACGATGAGAGTACTTCCCCTGTGGCTGTTTAGTGTCAGGTTGTGGAAGTGCGCAAACCTGCGTGCAATAGGCACATGGGTGGTGTTGATAGAGTAGATCAGAGGTTGGAACCTTACACTGCTCTTCGTAAGTCTTTTATGTGTGGTATAAAAAGTTGGCCCTACATTTATTTCATTTGGCAACTTTTAATGCTTTTATTGTGTTCAAGGATTGTTCACCTGAGTCAAGGATGACATTTGTTAAATTTCAGGAGTCGGTGATAGAAAGCCTTATTGTGGTGGAACCGGCAAGAGTTCCTAGAGTAGAAGTGGTGGAGGATGTGGCTAGATTGAAAGATCAGCACTTTCCAGATCACATTCCTCCCACTCCCAAAAAAGACTTGCCCACAAAGAAATGTAGAGTATGTGCCCGGAGATTAATCCGGAGGGAGAGCCAGATGTACTGCCCCGAATGCTCTTCAAAGCCTGGGCTGTGTGTGCCCAGCTGTTATAGAAGTTACCATACCCCAAAAAACTTCTGGGAAATACCGTGAGCGTAAGCTGTCTGTTTTATATTTGCATATGTTTCATGGTTGGCATCTCTGTCATGTATTTAGTTAGAGCTTTTGTGTTTGTAGTTTTGTGCTTATTTTATAATTAGTGGTTTCTTTGTTGTTTATAAACAAAAAAAAGTGATGGCGGTGTGCGTGGGGTGGCGCTTGGCTGGCGGTATGCGTGGGGTGGGGCTTGGCTGGCGGTGTGCGTGGGGTGCGGCTTGGCTGGCGGTGTGCGTGGGGTGGGGCTTGGCTGGCGGTGTGCGTGGGGTGGGGCTTGGCTGGCGGTGTGCGTGGGGTGGCGCTTGGCTGGCGGTGTGCGTGGGGTGGCGCTTGGCTGGCGGCGTGCTTGGGGTGGCGCTTGGCTGGCGGCGTGCTTGGGGTGGCGCTTGGCTGGCGGCGTGCTTGGGGTGGCGCTTGGCTGGCGGCGTGCTTGGCGTGGCGCTTGGCTGGCGGCGTGCTTGGGGTGGCGCTTGGCTGGCGGTGTGCTTGGGGTGGCGCTTGGCTGGCGGTGTGCTTGGGGTGGCGCTTGGCTGGCAGTGCCAGCCAAGCGCCAGTCCACACTCCCATCAGCTGGTGTGATTCTTGTATCAGGCATGTGGGCGTATGTAAGTGATGGGCCATTGAGTGGCGCGGTCTGTCGATGTGAGTGTTGTAATGTGCTGGGCCCGTGGCTGGCGGTGTTAATGGTCTTGTGCGTGTCATGTATGAAAGGTGTGTGAATGGACTGTAAAGCGGTTGGTGCCTTGTCGCGGCTTTACAGCTCACGAGCTGTGAGTCATTGGTTCAGCTTTTTGCCTTTCAGTTATTAACAGTGCATTTCATTTTTGTGAAATCTCTTGTTAATAAAATTTGATCCACTGAACCATCACTCACCCTCATGCCAAATCCAACCAGTATGTGTGGTAAAAATTACAAAACCTGCTCCGCTGTAATCAGACGTCGCAGCACACCTGTGAAACGCTAGGTGCCTCGGGTGGGACCCCGATGATGAAGCATGCCACCAACTTGGTTGGTGGGTGAGGGGTCTTCTTCACATAACCTAAGTGTGTTCTTTTCACAATTCTAGTGTTTGGCACATCACAGACGTATGTGCACACATCAAAATGATATATTACAAAAATACCTGTGTTTGGGGGGGGGGGGGAGGGCCCACCTATGTTTTTGGTCCTGGGTGCGGCCTTCATCTAGGGAAACCTACAAAACCCAGACATTTTTTAAAACTAGACACCCCAAGGAGTCCAGGGAGGTGTGGCTTGCGTGGCTCCCCCAACATTTTCTTACCCAGACTCCTCTGTAAACCTCAAAATGTACATAAAAAGGCATATTTTCCTGACTTGTCTTAGTAGGATCACCGCTCCAGCACAAAATTCCTACTCCCCAGTTTTCCCCTCAGTCTCCCAAGTAAAATGACACCTAACTTATGTGGGTCCCCAAAGCAGAGTCCGTCTAAAGATGCATAAAAGAATATGCCCTTATAAACTCGCTGTGCTATCCCCTCTATCTCTTCAAGTTTTGTGCCTTATTCTGTTGCAGGCACATGGCCCACCCACACAAGTGAGGTATCATTTTTATCGGGAGACTTGGGGGAACGCTGGGTGGAAGGAAATTTGTGGCTCCTCTCAGATTCCAGAACTTTCTGCCACAGAAATGGGAGGAACATGTGGTTTTTTTAGCCAAATTTTGAGGTTTGCAAAGGATTCTGGGTAACAGAACCTGGTCCGAGCCCCACAAGTCACCCTATCTTGGATTCCCCTAGGTCTCTAGTTTTCAGAAATGCACAGGTTTGGTAGGTTTCCCTAGGTGCCGGCTGAGCTAGAGGCCAAAATCTACAGGTAGGCACTTTGCAAAAAAACACCTCTGTTTTCTTTCAAAAAATTGGATGTGTCCATGTTGCGCTTTGGGGCATTTCCTGTCGCGGGCGCTAGGCCTACCCACACAAGTGAGGTATCATTTTCATCGGGAGACTTGGGGGAACGCTGGGTGGAAGGAAATTTGTGGCTCCTCTCAGATTCCAGAAATTTCTGCCACAGAAATGTGAGGAACATGTGTTTTTTTTTTAGCCAAATTTTGAGGTTTGCGAAGGATTCTGGGTAACAGAACCTGGTCCGAGCCCCACAAGTCACCCCATCTTGGATTCCCCTAGGTCTCTAGTTTTCAGAAATGCACAGGTTTGGTAGGTTTCCATAGGTGCCGGCTGAGCTAGAGGCCAAAATCTACAGGGGCATTTCCTGTCGCGGGCGCTAGGCCTACCCACACAAGTGAGGTACCATTTTTATCGGGAGACTTGGGGGAACATAGATTAGCAAAACAAGTGTTATTGCCCCTTGTCTTTCTCTACATTTTTTCCTTCCAAATATAGGAGAGTGTGTAAAAAAGACGTCTATTTGAGAAATGCCCTGTAATTCACATGCTAGTATGGTCACCCCGGAATTCAGAGATGTGCAAATAACCACTGCTCCTCAACACCTTATCTTGTGCCCTTTTTGGAAATACAAAGGTTTTCTTGATAGCTATTTTTTCTCTTTATATTTCAGCAAATGAATTGCTGTATACCCGGTATAGAATGAAAACGCACTGCAGGGTGCAGCTCATTTATTGGCTCTGGGTTCCTGGGGTTCTTGATGAACCTAAAAGCCCTATATATCCCTGCAACCAGAGGAGTCCAGCAGACGTAACGGTATATTGCTTTCGATAATCTGACATTGCAGGGAAAAGTTAGAGTAAAACGTAGAGAAAAAAATGATTTTTTTTCACCTCAATTTCAATATTTTTCTTTTTCAGTTATTTTCTGTAGGAAACCCTTGTAGGATCTACACAATGACCCCTTGCTGAATTCAGAATTTCATCTACTTTTCAGAAATGTTTAGGTTTCTGGGATCCAGCATTGGTTTCATGCCCATTTCTGTCACTGACTGGAAGGAGGCTGAAAGCACAAAAAATTGCAAAAATGGGGTATGTCCAAGTAAAATGCCAAAATTGTGTTGAAAAATTGGGTTTTCTGATTCAAGTCTGCCTGTTCCTGAAAGCTGGGAAGCTGCTGAGTTTATCACCGCAAACCCTTTGTTGATGCCATTTTCAGGGGAAAAACCACAAGCCTTCTTCTGCAGCCACTTTTTCCAATTGTTTTGAAAAAAACGAAATTTTCACTGTATTTTGGCTAATTTCTTGGCCTCCTTCAGGGGAACCCACAAAGTCTGGGTACCTCTAGAATCCCTAGGATGTTGGAAAAAAAGGACGCAAATTTGGCTTGGTTAGCTTATGTGGCAAAAAGTTATGAGGGCCTAAGCGCGAACTGCCCCAAATAGGCAAAAAAAGGCCTGGCAGGGGAGGGGGAAAGGCCTGGCAGCGAAGGGGGAAAGGCCTGGCAGCGAAGGGGTTAATAAGTGCTATATGCATTTTGAATTGCTAATGTGTGTGTATGACTGTTTTAAGTGTCTGTTATCTAAGAGTATTCTATATGAATGGTCAGGTTTTGGTATGGGGAATAACGGGTTATTCGTTGCAGAGATGCAGGGTTCTATTGCTCCCTGGTACTCAAGTTGTGTGAGAATCTTTCACGAGTGTTTTAGCTTCATGTTTATTTGAACAATGAGGCTGGACCTATGGAGTTGATCTAATTGGTTCAACATGGTAGGGGGAATCTCTGTCCCACAATATGTGGTTGCAGTACAGGGTAGAAGCCTGTGCCAAAACCCAATCTGCAGCGTAATCTTACTCAACTATGTTGGAACCAGGACCGAGAAAGAAGGCAAAATTACATCTTCCCCTTGTGGGAGCACGTAGACAAATTCAGGGGGTCAATCTTTTTTTGCCAATAAAATGTCATAATTTAGTGTTAATCTTCTCCAGAAGATAATTTAACAGTGCGCTCTGTCTCCCTCAATCTGAATGGTAAATCTGTAAACATTGTCGGTGGGGAGACACTCTTGTCTCCTATTTCACCTTCAAGGAAGTCATTAGTTGGTGTCCCATCCAGAATATCTATAAGATTCTGGAGACATATTGTGACCTCTGCCGCTCTGTCTAGCAGAGTCACTGCCCACACCCTGTTCTTCAACAATGTTCTCAATATGATTGGCATCCTTGATTGATATTACTGCCACCTTTTAAATTGGGGCTTTTGTTGTGGACAGTTTATCTTCCATTTTTGTGAAAGTTTCTGAAGAATGTTGCGAGTTCTTTTTCGGCTTTACATAGTGGCTTCAATGTTCTGACAGCCCTCTTCTGTTGCTCCATTTATCTGGTGTGCCTGGAATTAACAAGATGGTCAACGTTCAGTATATTGGTATCTATACAGTGTTTTTAAATCTATTTCTAAGATTGTATTGTTTATCTGAGGTCTCCAGTGCTGGTGCAGAGTCTCCTCTCTGGCTTCTCCTATCTTTGTTTTGTTTTTATTTATATCGGAATTTATTTTTTAGAACTCTCTTGTGCTTGGTTTGTACACTCCTTAGTGGAAGTACTCTGTAATTGAGGTTTAGTTGGTCTGACCTGTAGGAGGCTGGCTTGGTGTGTGGTGGGTACCTATGGTACTTACACCTGGTCCAGTTATGCCTTATTAGTGTAGTGTAGTCAGTGTCTAGAAGCCAGGCTCTCAAGAGGTAGATGTGGATGAGACATGCCAAGCTCATTCAATACCACTGCAGTCACCCAGTACTCACACACATGAAAGAAAACACGGTTACAAAACTAAAGGTATTTTATTTTGGTGACACAAATACCAAAAGAAACATACAGGCTATGCTCCCTTAGGAGGTAAGTAATACCCAAATGTTATACACTAGTATGCAGAAACAGGTGTAAAAACAGTTAGAAAACAGTGCAATTAGTGAAAATCACAATAGGTGGAATTGGGTCTAGGAGGAGCACGAAGCATATACTAAGAAAGTGGAATGCGAAAGTCTGTCTCCCACCTAGGCAAGTGTAGTGTGTAGAGGGTAGCTGAGAGTACTAGAAAATCCCAAGGGTAAGTACTATAACCCACCCCAATGACCAGGAAAGAAGGAGTAAATCACAGTACGTTTCCTAGAACACACACGGAAATGAGAAGAAGACCTATGCAAGAACCAGAAGAGACTGTAAGACACCAACAGTAGATTCCTGGACCAGATGGCCTGTTTCAACACCTCCAGTAAATTTGTGAGTGTTGGTGTACCATACATATTGGTATGTATTGCAGCAAAAACTGTGCCCAAGTAGCGCAGTTCTCTATTGAGGGAACTGTCCCAAATTGCAAGCACATTGTGAGAATTCTATGTTTAGCCTGGGGTCCCCTATGGGGAAAAACAGCTTCCAGCTTGGTTTGTTTTTGGAGCAGCCCTCACTGGGGCGGTGTTTTAAGTCTGCATTATGAATTGTATTAAACATCTTTATATTGCTACTAGCTCATTGTATGTGTGTACTTCATCTACTTGCATAGCCTGCACATTGGGATGTGGTGTATATGTGGCCAATGTTGACTAATTTGGCCTGTCATTACTTAAAAGACCTAATCTAACAGGTTGTACTACACTTAGGAGGGCCCCATTGAACCAATCTTGGTGTTCTTGATAATTGGAAAGGTATTTTTAAGTATTGCTATACTCTGCATTGCTGTGGTACATTTGCTATTCTGTATGTGTGAAATGTATTTGAGTAGGCATTTATTACTGGAAAGGTGACCCATGAGTAAATTATTTCTGTTCTGTAAGCGTCATGAGCTTCAATGACAAACTTGACATCCGCCCTCACTTGTTACTCCATTATCTAAAACAAACTGTGTGACTGGTAGTCTAAGTTCTCTAGGATATTTATTGGTTGTGCCATATTAAAATAATAGGTATCGGAGTTGGGAACACCAATGGTGGAATCCTTTTAAGGTTCAAGCTAGAACAACCTACAGCTTAGATAAGTGCTTCCTATTTAGCTGAGGAGGATTTTTCACTAAGACCACGGACATCTCGTATAATTTTACTTAGTATATTATTAGCGTGTGTGAGACAGTGATACTTAGGAGACCTGGATAATTAGTGCCTTATCAACATTGGGCCATGTCATAGGACAATTATTATTGGAACAAGACTGCTGGGCTTGGGCTGGCAGCACCACTGCTTGTGGGTGACTGAGTCATTCCCATACGGTCTTGGTAGCTGTCGGACCATTCCTTTCAGCTAGCTAGCAAAACCTCACACAAACATAGAAAACAAAGGTGATTTGCGACAGCCTGCCACATGACACTCTGTGTCCTCTCAGGGAAGTTGTGTTTGCTAATGAGAGAAAGGGGTAAGATTTGTCAAAGTTCTCATACTCACATGTAGGCCACAGAAAAGATGCAGGATGGTTTTCAATATATTTATTTAAAAGACTGCAATCTATTATAAAATATATGGGCTACAATTATTAGGGCAATGAGACATAGCAAAAAAAGGATTGTTACGACTAGTGAGAATGAAATAAACCGCCCAAGCAGATTGTAATAACATAGGCATTAGAATCCTACAGAACTCCTAAGCAAGAGCATAGCAGTGATAACCCAATTCTTTCATATTTAGTCCGTGAGAGGAGCACCCACCCCATTACCTGATAACAGGGGTCTGGCTGCCGTTTCCATGGCTGGTCGTAGAGACAGGGCTGAGGTTCATCAATAAAATGGCATACAGCGTGGATGGGTATCCTGACCAGAATGACCTCCCTCCCTTTCCTTGACCTGTATGATATTTTTATAAGAAACATGTTTCTGTTCTGTTCTGTGAAATAGGCCTGATGTGGGCATATGCCTAAGTGTCGGACTGTTTATGTGCTCCTGTGGTGACAATCCTAGATGGATTATCATATACTGTTCTCATCAGCTTTAGGCAAGAGGTACATGGTGAAATGTCATGCACAAAAATAATGCTTTTGATTAACCACAGCTTATTATGAACAATAAAACATCCCAGCTGAAAAGCAGGCTGACTAAAATGAATACATTGAATTTGAGTATATATCTAGGTAAAAGGGCACAGGCCTAAGCTAAGCTAAAGTATGTGTGCCCAAGCAAGCTGTGAAAATGAACCCATGATAGTGTCATATTCTCGTGTTAAAGAAAAACATGGAAAAATCAGCATTAAAGAAAGATGTCAAGTTAAAAAGGAAATCAGAAATGGACCATAAGCCCAGGCCCTACAACAATGGGAGCCACCTAAGGGCATGTCTATGAAAGAGCCCTGAACATGACCCAAAAAGCCAGTGGTTCTCAACCAGGTGTGGCACCTAAGGCCACCGACTATGAAATTGCTCTGCCTAGTGAGTTGTTTGAATCCAGCCCACAGAGTATAGTGATCTTAGCTGCATCCATCCCATCAGCAATAGCTTGGAGGACCAAGTCCCAGAGTGAGTTGGAGTATCGACCCAAAAGGTATGCACTGTTCACCAACCACAGTGCCAGGCTTCTTTCCCAAGGTATCCAGACTATTGGATACCTTGTCCGGTAAAGTGGTAGGGCATGCACCAGGATTTTGTTTTGAAGTGGATGCTTGGACTAGCAAGCTCTCTGTGGGTGGGATGTTGGGTGAGGAAGTTGGGGTCACCTGGGGCAAGGCGTTGGTGGCAGGCAATTTTCCTATTCACATGACCCCCCCCTGTGCATGGCTTGGACCAGGTAACTTTGGCTGAAGCACCTCCATCAAGACGTTCGCCTTGACAGCCACAGATGGAAGTTGAAGGTTAGGACCTTGGTGGCCCACCTCACCACCATTACAATTGAGGCTCCCTCCTCTGTAGCCATGGTAGGAGGAGATACAAAGTCAGTATCTGGGGAGGTGTCTCGGTCCAGTGGCATCTGCCAAATCCTCATACTAGTAGTCTTCACTGGGGTCTAGGGGCTGTAATTCATAAGGGTTCAGTGGCCACTCCCAATCTTCCCTAAGTCCTAGCCCATGGGAATAGGGCTCAGGCTTTGGTCTAGATGGAAAGCCTCCAGTTGGCACTGGTGTGAGCATCGGACGACATCCATCTGGCTCTGTGTTGAAGTCAGTGAGAAGAATGGAGGCACTGCTGGTGGAGGGTGCTGGTGGTGTTGGGAATGTCAGCAGTGGGGCCAGCGCTGGGGAAGGTCAAGGTGGCTCGACCAGTGTCAGTCCAGAACCGTCCATGTATCCAAGAGAGCTGATCCATCCAAATATGAGGTGCAAGACCTCAGAAACTCACTGAGTTCGGTGGGAATCACTCTAGCTTCAGGAAACTCAGGTGTGAAGACAGCCCAGGCACAGACTCAATTGCAGAGCAAGGCCTCAAATGCTGATGGTCCCTTGTCTCGCCAGAAGACTTTGGCAGGCGGAAACTTCTTTGATTTCTTCTTCTTTTTGTAGGACTTACCCAAATGCCCAGACTTCAAATGCAACGAAGATCGATGACTCCACAACCAATCCCAGAGCATTCCTATTGACCAGGATCAAGACCGTTGTGGTATCTCACATCGAGCAGCAAGGAGCTTAAGGGACTGCTTCCATAAGGCCTTGGGATGCATGGCGTGACAATTGACTCAGATCTTGGCATCATGGTTGTGCTCAAGAAAACCAGAGGAAGGTGAGGTGTGGATCTGCCACTGACATTTGCCAGTGTAGAGTGGGCAGGGTTCACGGCTCCAAGGCAGTTCTGGAGTCCTCCTTGGATATTTCTTGTGGACAGGGCTGCTGTCCTCTGGAGTTATTGGTCCTCTGGTGGGCAGGCAGTCCTCTGAAGGTTTGTAGAGGTCGCTGGTCCTGCAGAATGCATTGCCTTTTTGTAGTAGGAGTCTTGAAGCTGCAGACAGGCCAGTAGGGCTGGGGCCAAGTCAGATGTTGTCTGGAGTCTTCACTGCTGGGATCGAATCGTCAGTCCTTCTTCTTCCAGAGGTCCCCAGGAATCTGAAGAGCAAGGTTCAGGGGTGCCCCTAAATACTAGATTTAGGGGAGTTACAGGGGTCAGAGGGCAGTAGCCAATGGTTATTGACTCTGAGGGTGGCTACACCCTTCCTGTGCCAACTCCCTTTTGGGAGGGGAGCACATTCATATCCCAATTGGCTACTTTCCTCCAAAGCAAGATGGAGGGGGTCACTTGAGGTCTGGACATTTTTGGGGTGGTCCAGGCTGCTCTGGTCACTTCTCGTTGTTTTACCTAATTTTCCCACTGGATCTGCTGCCAAAAGTGGGGCTTGGTCCCGGGGGTCGGGCACCTCCACTAGCTGGAGTGCCCTAGGGCACCAACATGAGGCCCTAGCCTTTGAGGCTCACTGCCACATTTTGCAGTTACTGTAGTGGGAAGTTGTGAAGCACCTCCACCCAGAGCAGGCTTTGCTCCTGTCCCCGGAGGGTCAGCAACCTGTCTGTTAGTAGCAGGCTGGCACAGACTGGTCAGACTTTCACGAAAGGGTTGGGTGAAATACAGGGTGCATCTCTAAGATGCCCCCGTGTGCATTTTCCAATAAATCCAACATTGGCATCAGTGTGGGTTTTTGTGCTGAGAAGTTTGATACCAAACTTCCCAGTCTTCAGTGAAGCCATCATGGAGCTGTGGAGTTCATAATGACAAACTCCCAGCCCATGTACTTAATATGGCTACACTGCACTTACAATGTCTAAGAATGGACTTAGACACTGTAGGGGCATATTACTCATGCAGCCATGCCCTCACATGTGGTATAGTGTCCCATGCCTAGGGCTGTAAGGGCTGCTAGAGGGGTGACTTAACTATGCCACAGGCAGTGGTTGGTACGCATGACTTTACCTTTTTCCTCCCCACCAGCACACACAAGGTGCATTGGCAATGTGCATGTGTTTGATGAAGGGTCCCTTAGGTTGGCATTATAACTGCTGCCGCCCTTAGGGACCTTCCCTGGCCACAGAGACGGGTACCACTGGTAACTTTTACAATGGACTTAGCTGTCTGCCAGGGGTGTGTCAATTGTGGAGCAATGGTACAGTTTAGGGAAAGAACACTGGTGCTGGGCCCTGGTTAGCAGGATTCCAGTACCCACTCAGTCAAGTTAGCATCAACATCAGGCAAAAAGTGGGGGGGTAACCATGCCAAAAGGGGCACTTTCCCATGGTGAGTACCAAACTAAGGTCCCATTGTGGCATCACAAATGGTTTTGGCAGGAATATGTTGATTAGCCCTTTCAAGATACATATCTGCCTTTTCAAGAAATGCACAACTTGAAAAGTGTTGGCAGATCAGGTAA
The DNA here is from genome assembly GCF_031143425.1 of Pleurodeles waltl. Classification (NCBI taxonomy): domain Eukaryota; kingdom Metazoa; phylum Chordata; class Amphibia; order Caudata; family Salamandridae; genus Pleurodeles; species Pleurodeles waltl. Next base: position 925,428,129 of record NC_090437.1, read on the forward strand.
AGGTAAGAAGGCCGAAAGTTAATTTGTAACTGTTGCCACAGCAAGGACGTGCTGGGCTTCAGACAAACAAAAGAGAAGAGCATCCAATAAGAGGGGTTGGATTTTTCAGGAGGCGCACCAAACAACAAACCTCTTGCAGCATTCTGCATAGACAGATTTTGTGGATGGAAAGCATGGCTGCCAAGATGACATTAACAAGTTCGGGAGGAAGACTAGAAGGCCTCAAGTGTTGATGCTCATTCTCCGTGCCTGTAGTTGTAGGTTGTGCAGGCTTGAGTGCAAGACTCAACCCTGCTGCTGTGACATCTGGCAGCTTCTTTGGGAGGACCTCCTAAGAGAAGGAATGCTCATGGCCAGAAGTTTTAGGTACCCCACACTCTTTACCCAGTCTGCAGCCCCAAGGATTACTTGGTCCCGGTCTCCTGATCTATTTCAGTACACTGGCCAGGAGAGCATAGTGCATTACACATTTGCAGGCTGTGCAAGGCTGTCAGAATATTATAACAAATAAGGCCCTTGTAACAAAAACTCCTCTCAGCTGTAAAAATAAAAGTTCCAGCTACAAGAGAATTTAAATATGCATTGAATGGTGGAAGAAGTTACGATTTTTGTGCCTCCTCTAACTCAGTGAGATCAACAAGATGGCCTCGACAGAAAGAGCACATCGTTCTGAATGTTTTAGTGGTGGTCCTATGGCCACCACAGGCTGAGTTATAGGCAAAATGTGTTGAAAAAGGAATGCCTGCAAAGCATCATGGGGTCTGTTTCCCCAAGTGCAGTGAATATTGCAGTATGGGCTTTCCCACTGTGCAGGGCGAACTGCTGTTGAGGATTCAATCCTGGGTCAATTTCATGCTATATAAAGCCACAAAAAAAATGTACAAAACACACGCACTACACGACTACATGTAATTACTGATTATGTAACGTAAGGACCAAGTGAAGGGGAAATGTGGAAAACAAACTGCACGCATGAACATGACTGCTTACTGACAAACACGAGAGGCAGGAAACAAAGAAAAATAGTCCATCCAAGCAACAGAAAAACATTACAGGCGTAATTAAACTGTATTTTGCTGGTGCTCCTCAGCCAAGTACAGGAAGTGACGTATCAGCTGCCAAACCAGTTAGGAGGCGGCAAAACAAGAGCAACACTGCCTTCAACCTATGGTAAGCGTCAGGCAGGCAGGAGCAAAGTCCTATGCTCCATCCAACAGGTCTTGCAGAATGCGCATGCCTGCTGTCTAGGCTCGACCTAAAAAATCCGGAGGAAAAAAACTGCCTCTTCTTCAAAATGCCATTAGGTGTTGGCTAGAAGCAGATGAATACGTTTTTGTTTTTAAACTGTAGCCCCTGAAACAGAAATAGCTGTTTTCTTTTAAAAGGAGAAGGATCTGGTGCCAACAACAACAAAAAAAAATCTGTTATCCCAAAACTACTGCAAGCCCCCACCTCACGTAATGAAGCGAAAACCTTATTTATTTTGGGTCATTTGATGCCATTGTTTCTGCTACAGATAGTTCTTTTTAATACAATAACATTGCTCTTTGTGCATGGTACTCACGGTACAAATATAAAGCGTTCCCCTGAATTTGCATTTTGTTATCTCTTGTACGACACCGACAAAAGCTTCCATGAGGTACTGGACTCTATTTATTGAAGCCATAGAATGGGGCTTGTTAAATATTTGTTTTTAAATGCACATACACATCTCTTGCAAGGTCGAGGTGATTCCTTAATATTTTATAAAAATATGCTTTCAGCGGGTTGTGTTCGCTATGGCAGTTTTCAGTTCAGTTCTGAGGTAGCCACAGTTTATGCTTTATGATTTTATATCAGCTTTTATTGTAAAGGCGTGTTATCGGGGGCGCACTGCTTAAAGGAGTGTCGGAAAAGATGGAGACGAATAAGGAAATATATTTTTTAACACCAAAAGCAAAAAAAAACAAAAAACTATTATCTTGAAATACACACTATTTTCTGATTTATGTACGTCTCATTCAACCACAATGGACTCAGATGGTGGTTTCTGTCTATAGAGTTATGTTATTCAGTCAGTTCTTTCATTCATCCACCCTCCCACCCACCAGAACGATCCATTCATTCATTCATCCATCCAGATCGACCCTCCTATCCAGCCATCAATCCCACTGGAACAATCCATCAATATATCCATCACACCCGCAATCCATCCATCGCACCTGAACCATTCATCCATCTCTCTTTCTCTGGGACTTCCCCACTTAGGTAGCTGTGTGTGTTTTGCAGTGCTGTTGAGATTTGGTTGTCAGCAGTTGACTCACCCTTTCATCCTTCCGGTTGATTGAGTACTATTTAATTGAACGATACTAAAAATACAACAAAATCTATAGAAAGTGTAACATAACAACCACAACATCTATACCAAGTGCTGTATAATAACATGATTTTCGTGTTTCCCTGTTCTTGCCTACTTGTGCCGGCTGGTGACATTTGAAAGTGGTGGGGCTTAAAAGTCTGGGTATGACTTATCTAGCGAGTGGAGCGTGCAAGCTCAATGAACAAGCATGGGGTCCAGGGTGGGTCCTGCTCCCAAGAAAAAATTGAAAAAAGATTGACAAATGGTACATTTGAAAGGAAATAAATTTAGTGAGAAAGCAAGGTTTATAAAGCAGTGGGAATGTATATTCTTTAAATATTAAATACATTTAAAACTGTCCCATATCTTACTGCATTAATATGTTCACCCTTGACTTTAATGTGTGAATTGTACACTGCAACAACTTCAGGCCCTTTAAAGTGTGTGCTTACACGGTATCATGCGCTGCATGCAGCATCAACTTTGGAAGAAAATGCTCTAACCAGGCATCAGAAAGCACCCATAGCTGCTGGCTCCAAACCCAGCTCAGGGGGCTCCTGTGAATAGGATAATTGCCCATCGCCACCGCTCCACACCGGGAGACCCAACCATCCTCAACCAACACCCTACCTCGGAGAACTTTGTGGTACAGGCCTCTACATCCCACGTAAATCCTGGTGCATCCCCCACCACACCTCTAAACATGGAATCCAAGAGGATAGACACTTTGGGGAAAAAGATGTTTTCTTCCGGCATTGCAGTCCTAGAACACCACATGCATCATGGGCCGCTTTTCCCACTCCCTGTGGGACATGGTTGCACAGATGTTGCCAACAGCTCCAGAGGAGGCTCAGGCTGTGTTCTGTCAGGCTGTTGTCGATGACAGAGACACAGTGAAGTTCACCATCCGTTGTGGACTTGACCTGATTGACTTACTGGGCAGAGCGGTTTCATTGATGGTGGCCTTGAGGCGCCACATGCCTGGTTGAGGACCACTGGCTTTTTGGGTGATGTCCAGTCATCCTTGATGGACATGCCCTTTCATGGCTCCCATCTCTTTGGCGACAAGGCAGATTCGGTGCTGGAGCGCTTTAAGGACAATTGGGCTACTGCCGGGTCCTTGGGCCTTTCTCTGATCCCTCATTATTCCCCTCAGTCATTTGCTCCTTTTGTGGCTACTGAAGGGGCTTCCAGCCGTGTTGATACCCTCCCAACTACTGCACCATGCATACTCCACAACCCCTGCGTGGCAAAGGGTGCTGTACCCACAGACCTCTTGGGTCGGGCAGCCAGAGGTTAAGTCAATCCACCATTTCCCATGCAGCTGCAGCCTTCAAACCCTCCTATGACTACATACTATCATGGGCATCCAGTTGGCAGCAGGAGTTGCCATCGCCTGTCCCACTGGCAGTCCACAACATCAGACAGGTGGGTTTTGGAGATCGTCCGAAGAGGCTACTCCCTCCCCTTCTTGACCACCCCTCCCCATGACACCATCTTACAAAAGGCTGTTGGAGGATCATCTTTCTCTTCACCACCAGGAAGTTACAGCTGTATTGGCTGTTAGAACTGGGGTTTCTGATTGTCAGAGTACGTGCCCTGCACAAGTAGAAACCACAACATCTATTCAGGTTGGCTTAGATGCACAACTTAAATTAACCTGTGCTCAACCTCTGGTAGCTTGGCACAGAACAGTCAGGCTTAACTTAGGAGGCAATGTGTAGGGTATTTGTGCAACACATACACACAGCAACACAATGAAAATACCACAAAAAGACTCCACACAGGGTTAGAAAAATAGAAAATATTTATCTGAGTAGAGCATGACCAAAACAACAAAATCTATTAAGTAGAAGCCGAGTTATGAATTTTTAAAGAATAAACCAAAAAACAGTGATTAGCAGTCGATAACACTAAAAGGTTACTTGAGGTTGTGCTAGACCAGGGTAAATCCAAAGTTCAGGCCGACCCCAATGGAGAGCAAACCAGCTGCAGGATCCATGCAGAGCCTATTAAGCAGTACCTTGGATGGTAGTGTGCTGATGATGAGCAGGTGCATTGTTTCTGATCCACGCAACCTGAGGGATGCGTCGTCATCGAGATGTGCAGACCCCTGTGTGATGAAGGGAAGGCATCATTGTCGAGCTGTGCAGACCCCTTGCGATGAAGGCGATGCGTTGTCGTCTAGCTGGCTAGATGTAGGTAATGCGTTGGTTTTGAGCCACACAATCCGAAATGCTTTGTCAGCGGCTTCTCAACAAGGAAGGCAAAGCATTATCATTGAGCCGTGCAGACCCCTTGCGATGAAGATGATATATTGTCATAGAGCCTGCTGGATGTCAGCAATGTGTCAGTTCCAACTGGTGCAATGGTGGCTATGTGTACATTTTTGTAGAAAACAGATGCAGAGTCCCCTCTCAAGGCCCAGGACTGGATTGGCACCTCTTGGTAGGACAGGGCTCACCGTGGGCAGAGTCCAGCAGCTACAGCACGGTTGAGGTGAAGTCTTTGCTGTTCCTGAGACTTCAGAAGAGGAGGCAAGCCAGCAAGCCCTTTGTCATTCTGGGTTCAGGAGAGAAGTGAGCATTCCTTCCTCAACAGGGCAGAAATGAGCAGGAACCAGGTTAACTCATCAAAGCAGAGCTCATTCTGTTTTGGAAAGCAGTCCAGCAGAGTGGCACTCCTTGTAGCACAGCAGTCCTTGCCGGGTTAGAAGGAACTCGTTCTGACATTCTGCAGGGGAACGCCTTGCTCAGAATCCAATGTGGTTGGAAAAACTCCCTCTGTCTCAGTTGTGAGGGTTCCTCAGCCTGATGCTTGCAAGCAAAGGGGTGATGTCGTCAAGCCCCATGGTAATCCATTTTTCATTCTTATTTTTAGCTTTGCGTTGTGCATGCGTGATTATGTAACCTATACACGTATATATTATAACCATTATTGAATTCTGTAATCAGTATTGTTTCACTGCTGTGATTACTTTTCAGAGTTGCACATGTGTTTTCGCATCTGAAATAAAAGCCACATTATTTTTGTGTGTGCATGAGACATGAGAAGCGTCTTAATAAATTCATGACTCAGACTAAGAGTGCTGCCTTCTTGCCATTCCTTTTATTTTGTCTCCTCTCAGTCTGCAGTAAAGCACAACAATCTGGCGTTGTCAGCAATATATGGGAAAAGTTAACAAGTGTAAGTTTAAAAGTGAAAAATGTTTGGCAAAAAGTCAAAAGCAGCTTCACAAGCCATTTCTCAAGCCTCATGAGAGATTCCGGGGTGGCTTAAAGAGCCTTATTATGTATTGGCGAATTAATGGTCTTGTTTTTCAGTGCTTTCGGAGTCGTGGGATGAATGTCTTGAAGACGCTGAACTCCAGGATGTGCTTTTTATGTTTTTTTTTTTTTTTTTAAAGTACCTAATGAGCAGGGTGGTAATTTATCTAGCTTAGGTCAAAGGGGATCGATATTGATGTCGGCTTATAGAAAAATGCATGAAAAAGTTTGGCAATTGGAAGATGAAAACCAGCAATTAGAAAGGCAGGTTGTTGAAACTAAAAATACTCTAACTATGCTGTTTTATCAGAATAAGCGATTGCAAGATAAGGCAAGTACCTATCCGTGTGTTGCAGAAAGCGCAGCTGTCAAAGTTGCTCAGAAGAGATTTTGTAAACACAGAGGTAAAATAAACCAAAAGAAGGCTAATTTAGCAATTGCCAAAGCCGTATTAGTTTGGAATCGGATGAATGGGATATGAATATTTGGGATAGTACTGATTTTTCAATTTCCAGTGAAGAAAAGTTTAAAAAAGGTGGGGGCCATTTGAGTCCGATGAGCCAGAGGTGGTTCACTCACAGCCCATATTTAGATGAAAAATACAGGGCACCCCACAGAATCGGGCAGGAATTGAAATGTACTCTGTAGAAGATTGCATCCTGCAAGAAGTTAATAATATTGTAAATAAATAGATTCAAGCAGAGAGCTGGGGAAACATTACTCACCTGGATGGTGTGATTATTTGGCACAGGATCCTCTGGAGTCTTGTTAGATATAGGAGATGCTCCTAAGTTTTGTACTCTTAGTACTGACCCTATAATACAGGAGCAGTTTAGGAGTTATTGGGGTCACCAACAGATCACCCTACTGCAGTTAGCAGTTGAGGTGTGCAACCATAAATCTCCTGCAGAATCAGATTGGCCCAAAATGACAAACCCTGGTACACCTTAAGAGATGCAATGCAGAAAATTAAAGAGGAGGCAATGAAAATTGCTATTTTCCTAAGTAATGCTCACCGTCTGTTAGACCGACGGCTCTGTGTGTCAGTAAAAAATAAAATAATTTGAGACACTCCTCCAGTCTATAAGCAAGTAGTAATGACTCTACTAATTAATCAGACAGGGCAGTCTTTGAAAGATGTGCTGGAGGCAGTTTGCGAGCTAGGAGAGCTTGGAGACTGGAATAAACCCGAGAGGGCATCGAGGTCTGAGGGTCGCACAGCTAATAACCAGGTTCCTAGGGGAGACATGTTCATGGCATTACTGCATGATGGTGTCAGTAAGGAGCACATTTGTGGCATAGATACTAAAAGCTTGTGGGAGAAGTACAGCACAAGAGGGCTGGACCAAAAGGAAGGCAGTAGAAAAGTAAATAAGCAGGATAATAAACGAGTGAATCAGGGCCAACCACGGTTGCATGAGGATGGAACAGGAAAGAAATGTTTCTTCACAAGGGAAAGAGGAAGATTTGGACAGTGAGTGGTTAATTGAGAGCAGGGAAGAAGGAGAATCTGCTTGTAGATATGAAAGCATATATCCAGACCTGACTTTGGCAAAGTTTGACGGGTTTAAATCAGATTAGGAAACAGGTCAAGGTCTGGTACAGGGATGGGCTCGTAAAGATAATAGACCCCATATTGATTTAGAAATACACTGGAAACACAACATTTTTCAGAGTCTGAGCATTAGTTGACACCGGAGCGGAGGCCTGTTTTAATTTATGGAAATCCCAAAAAGTTTACTGGTCAGCACTACACATCACAGGGGTGGAAAACAAACCCCTTCTGTTGTGGCTACTGTTCTAATGAAATTAGGAAGAACACCAAAAAGAGAATATAATGTTTTCATAGTGCCCCTTCTAGAATCTATACTGGATATTTACATTTTAAAGGGGATGACTTTGTATTTGGATGATGGTTGTCATCAGTTTGGATCAAAGAGATATATTTCAGCTGCAGCCATGAGGGTGGGCTGTCTGAAGATACCCCCAGTGAAGGTGGCCCTAGCAACCAAGATAATCTGCTTGAAGCAGTACCACATTCCAGGAGGGCATGAGGAAACAAGTAAAACTATACAAGAATTGATTGAGCTGGTGTGATAGCTCCAACCACCACTGAATGGAACAATCCTTTGTGGCCCTTGCAGAAACGTGATGGGCGCTAGAGAATGACGGTCGATTATCGCGAGCTGAATAAACATACACCCCCTTTGACAGCCGCGGTTCCCAATACCATCACTTTGATTGAAAGAAAACAGAAACATACAGGGACGTGGTGTACAGCCATTGATATTGCTAATGCTTTCTTTTCTATACCATTGGCCTGTAAGTGGCAGGACCAATTTGCTTTCTCACCTTGTGGCAGACAATTCTGAATGTTATCTTTACCTATGGGGTGGGGGAGGAGCCAAGATGGCGGCCAGGACGGACGCCTAAAGCGTGCGCTCCGTCCAGGGCTCGCCAAACACATCCTGTAGGGTGTCCCCCGGGCCCGCGAGGGCGCATCGGGAGTGGCAGACTGCCCTGGACGGGTCGGTGCACCGAGCGGTGGCCGGTCGCTGCCTCTGACGTGGCTGTGGTGCCTGGAGCGCCGTGAGAGGGCCGGGCACTGCCTCGGGTGTGGCTGAGGAGCCTGGGGCGCTGACTGAGGGCCGGGCGCTGCACGGAGTGCGGGCGCGGCGCCGTAGTCGGCCTACACGGCCGGGGGTCGCAAATTGTGGACCCCGGCCTAAATGCAGCTCCGACGGTGGGGAGCGGCGCCGGCGGGCCTAACTCCGCCCCCGCCCCGCGTTGCCCGCGCCACCTGGCTTCCCTTGCGGCTGCGAGAGCCGGGGAGTGGAGAACGCGTCAGCCTTCCTGTGCCCCGCTGATCCTGGATCGGTTAGTGGGGGTCTGAGGACTCAGAGCGGAGCTAGGCGCTCCCACAGCCGGACAAAAAAAAAAAATTTGAGAAAAAGGATATCAGCAAGGGGCTGAGACGGGAGCCCAAGACGGGACCATACCACTGCAGCGACGCATTGCAACAAGCAGCAGCGCTGGGAGAAAGTGCCCCCACACTGGGCTGACTGGATCTGAGTACAACGTGGCTTGTGGGCCGAGGAGGGAGCCGGGGACGCTCGGGCGGCGCGGCGCACCGAGGTGGGGAGCGGGCCTGTTGGGGGTCGTAGGAAATACGTGAGGGGGCCGCTTCACGACTCCAATGGTCGACCCGCGCCCTTAAAAAGGTGACGCGCAGCGCTTGAGCCCAGGAGGTGGCCCAGGACCAGTGGGCACCACAGAGTCCCCACCGACCTCGCCCTGGCAGTCAGCTCTGTACCGGTGCTCGGCCCGGACCGAGAACGTGGGTGCCATACCGGGGCCCCCCCGCCGACTGCCCGTGGGGGACAGGACACCGGCCACCCTCTGCCCCCGTGGGCCTTTATCAGCGTTCACGGGAGCCGACGTGGATCCCCCCTGAAGGGTCGGACGCCCGCTCCCCTCCTCGGACACGCCCTGGTGCGCGCACCCCCCTGCCTCCGGCCGTGCCCCTTCTCCCCTCTGGGAGCGCGGCTACCGCCGGACTTCACTGGAATCCAGGAGGGCACAGACATCCCATTACAGCCTAAAACGGGTCGCACCCCCAACAGTGTTGCCACAAACAGCCCAGGAGCAACTCCAAGCCGAGGCCGTGGGAGGACCCGGCCCCGCTGCCCTGCGCAGAGCGTACACAGTCACATGCACCGGTCACTTAAGTAAAGAATAAGCTCCTGCTTGGCTCCCCAAGAGTTAAACATTAAACCGAGTGCAGCAGACAAAAGACCAGCCCGCCGAGTTGACAGCGTCAAAGTGAGCGATCTAGCACATCTCAAGGTAACTCCCGGACAGTCATAATGGCCGGCAGAACCAAGTCTTCAAAGAACTCGGACCGCAATACTCTTGGAACAACACCCAACGACCAGCAGACTAACCCGTCCCTACAGTCCCTAGAAAACACTCTCATGACGCACTCTGCCCAGTTTGAGAAAGTATTGCAGGCAATTATGGACACTAAATCCTCTCTGGAAAACAGAATAGATGCAGTTTCTCAAGACCTGAATCTTCTACGTGTGGACCACCGAAACTTAGCAGAAAGAGTGAAAACGGCCGAAGAAGAACTCATCACCCTAACCCCAGTGGCTCAAGGCAACCAAAAACAGATTCAGCGACTAGACGCAGAATTGAAAGTGCTCTGGAGAAGGTCAGAAGAAATGGAGAGCAAGGCGCGCCGCAACAACGTACGTTTCCTAGGATTCCCAGAAAGTATGCAGCAATCAGAATCGGAAATCTCCCTGGAGCAATGGCTCATCATGGAGGTGCTTAACGGGACTCCATCCAAGTTCTTCTCTGGCGTATAGAATTCCGGGCAGACCCCCGGCCAGCCCCCTAGATCACTGATCGCTAGATTCCTAAACCACAGGGATCGGGACGCAATACTACAACAATTCCGAAACAGAGGCCCATTCAAATAAGAGGACTCCATTATCAACGCATACCCGGACTTCACACAGGAGGTGCAAAATCAACACAACTCCTATGTTAAAATAAAACAACGCCTGCGTGAACACAACATAAAGTACGCCTTGCTTTTCCCCGCGAAACTAAGGGTGATAACGGAGGACCGTATCCACATATTCACCACCCCTGAGGATGCCTGGACATGGCTGCACGCCAAGGGATTCGCTCGTCCGCGGGAAGAAGCGGAGGGAGATGAGGAATGGCAAACCTCTGCCCCAAAGAGGCGGTCCAAGAGGCGTGCAAGGGGCCAACCTAACGACCTGCAAGCAGCAGAAGAAAGAGCAAGAGTGCTCAAAGAGGCGCCCTTACACATGCAAAGTAATTTTGCCACCGCTAGGAAGCCTCCTGAGATGGAATCGGACTCTGATACGGCCAGCTCCACATCCACAATAACAGGAGAACTGGGAGGCCGCGGGTCACCCCCAGAACAGCAGATGAACTTTAGCCGCACACATCCAATCCGCTGGCCCGCAGGCCCCAACGCAGCCAGTACTCGGTGAGCCACTGGGATAATGGGAGCGCCACCGGGGCCTTGAGGAAATGAGCCTCCAACAAAGAGTAACTTTGGAATAAATGAAAGGCTACCTGAGGGGGGCCGGGGGGGGTGGGCGGTGGTTGGCACTAGGGCAGAGGGCGGAATAGATTCACAGCCCGGGGGAGCCCAAAGGTATCAGCAGACTAGGTCTGCGGCAGGATGTGAGCCCCTCATAAGAGTCACATCTGGTAGATATGATAACTCCATCATGGAAATCCAATCGGATACGGGTTATTACACACGGTTATGGGTTTAGTAGTTTCACACAAGTTGTAAGTAGTGTTGGGGACACATTTGGGGTGGGTGGGGTTAGTAGTTTAGTAAAAATGCACGCGCCGGAATCACTCAAAACACAAAATGCACAGCTGCACCTGCTATCCTTAACAAATAGCACTGTCAGAGGGGCAGTGACCAGGTGGGCCAACCTCATGGGTCGGTACTCAAGAATAGAGAATTATCCCCAAATCTCCGCATGGCGCCTCACGGGAGACACAACAAAACCCAATATGTCATAGTAACATGAAATGTAAGGGGCCTGGGAGCACTGAGCAAGCGGACCAGAGTTTACGCACGCCTTAGGTGACTAGGAGTGCACATAGCCATCCTACAAGAGACGCACATGCTCGAGGCGGACTTACGTGAGCTGCGCGCGAAATGGGGAGGTCAACTGATAGGCACTGCGTACTCGGACTTCGCGAGAGGGGTACTGGTCTGAATAGCAGCGGGAGTTCCATTCCTTATATCGGCACATAAAATAGACCAAGGAGGCAGATATGTGGTAGTAGAGGGCAGCCTGGACGGCAAACAATTAGCTGTAATCGGCATATACGCCCCAAATAGCGGGGTTGCAGGCTTCCTAGACATCCTCACACCCAAATTATTGTCCAACCCAATGGTACCGGCCCTCTGGGGCAGGGACTTTAATAGCACACCTACCGCAACACTGGACAGATCTCACGCTCAAGTGAGCTCGATGGCAAATAGGAAAACCCCCGGCCCCCTACAGGTTTGGGCAAGTGATATGGGTCTGCACGACATATGGCGGTCGGGGCACCCACAGCAGAGGGAATATTCATTCTTCTCAGCACCACATAACACCCATACCAGAATAGACATAATATGGGGCACCCGGGATATAGGAGCACTAGTCAGCGAGTCAGAATACCTGGCGCAGACACTGTCTGATCACGCTCCACTGAGAGTCACACTTAACTGGGGTAAGACACGCCAGACGATTTCCACATGGCGGCTCCAAGTGGAAGCGCTACAAGATCAGGCATTTGCCGAAACATTGAAATCCACTGTAAGCCAATATTGGGAGACAAACGCCATGACAGCGACAACTAGGGCGATTGAATGGGATGCCCACAAAGTAGTGGTCCGCGGAGTATGCATATCCTCCTCATGGGGAGTAAGACGCACCTTACAGGCGGAAATCGGCAAATTAGAAAAGGAGCTCAGAACAGCAGAAATAGCAGCTGCGCTGGGTGAAATTCCACACACTGTCCTAAAGGATAGGCACTCAAAATACAACGACGCGGACAGCAAACTCCGCTGTCTCGATTATAACTATCATCTAATGAGGCTGCAAACAGAAGGGGATAGGTCGGGAAGAATGCTAGCGTGGCTGCTCCGAGAGGATAGACAGCATTCCCCAATAGGGGCCATACGTGTGGGCCCACACGCTATGGTCACCACACAAACTGAGATAAATGCGACATTTAGAGACTATTACTCAAATTTGTATACCAAACGCACCTCATGCAATGCTTCACAACTTGAGGCTTTCCTCGCTGGTTCTCTCCTGCCGCAGCTGTCAAAAACAGACAGAGAAATAATCGAAGCTCCCATGACAATGGGGGAAATAGAAATAGCCCTGGCACAGATTCCCAGAAATAAAGCGCCTGGAACAGACGGGCTCCCGTCGGAATATTATACCACCTATTTACCCTGCCTAAAGTCTCACCTGTTAAAGGTGTTTGTAGAAGCATGGACTAACCAACGCCTGCCTACTTCCCAGAGAGAAGCTATGATAGTGGTGCTCCCCAAACAGGGTCGCGACCCCACAGATGTTAAATCCTATAGACCACTATCGCTTCTAAACTTAGACTGCAAAATACTAGGCAAAATATTAGCAAATAGACTAGCCCCCCTTATGAACTCCTTGATACACGCCGACCAGAATGGCTTTATACCAAGGCGTAACACCTTTTTAAACATTCGCAGACTACTGGGCATAACAGGAGACACCCCCCCAGATGCATATGAAGAAATGGTGCTTTCACTGGATATCGAAAAGGCATTCGACACGCTCGAGTGGGACTTCCTCCTGGTCACTATGACCCGCATGGGGATAGGCCCCAATTATATACGCTGGGTCCGTACACTGTACTCCAGCCCACAAGCAAGGGTGAAGACGGGCGGTGTGATCTCCGACAGCTTTTCGATCTCCCAGGGCACGAGACAGGACTGCCCCCTATCCCCACTACTGTTCGCTTTAGCATTGGAACCACTAGCGGCAAGAGTGCATCTCATGGAACGTGATTGGGGAATAATCAGGAACGGGTTCCACCACACGATCTCGCTATATGCAGATGATGCCCTAATATATATCCAGAAAAGCCGCGAGGTTGCTCCTTTAGTAATATCCTTACTGGCCGAATTCAGGGAAATATCGGGATTAGTTGTGAACTGGGAAAAGTCATGCGCGTTCCCTTTAGTGAAGTGGCCATCAGATAGACTGGGCCCCCCTTGGCTGGGGCGTCTAAAATGGTGCCCGGAGACGTTCAAATACCTCGGGATAAATGTATACCATGACACAGAAGATCTCAGAGATGGAAACCTGGGGAGAGCACTGTCCTCCATAAAAGGCTCATTGCAATTTTGGAATAAACTCCCGCTCTCGCCACCAGGCAAGGTAGCGATCGCGAACATGCTAATCTTGCCTAGGCTATTATATTACTTCGCGGCCTTGCCAATAATCATCCCCAAAAGCTTTTTTGGCAACTTAAATACAGCCCTGCTGCGGCTCATCTGGGGCGGTGGCAGAGCGCGCGTGGCCCTGGCCACGCTACAGCATCCAGTGGACCTGGGTGGTCTGGGAGCCCCCAATTTCGAATACTACTATGCGGCTGCTCAACTGCAGTGGGTTCAGAATTGGCTTCATAGACCAACGCTGGTAGAGTACGTGTGCCTGGAGCCCTGGTTGAAGGGAACTCCCCTGCTAGATTGGCTGTCATCCAAACGCACCAGGACAGACCCCACGAGCCCACTGCTAGCAGTGGCGCATGCATGTTGGGCAAAATACGTGATAAGTAGAGGCGACAAGCCCCCCTACTCCCCACACATCCCACTGGTCCACCTCCCGGGGTGGAAAGCACCCGGTACGCAAACACCGCTGGCATGGATAGAGGCGGGAGTGCGGACAGTAGGTGACTGTTTTGAAGATGGTAAATTAATGTCATTCGAGGCCATACACGCCCTTACGGAGGTGAAGCCAGGCCAATTCCTGACATACCACGCTATATGCCACGCAATTAAAAAAACGTGGGGGGCAGGTACCTCAGAACCGGAGACCTCCCCTGCAATTCATCATCTCCTACAATACAATGCTCAAATAAAAATAGTATCAAGCGTGTATAAAGTCCTTAACAAACCCCCCGAGCCGCATGCGGAGAGAGCACGGGAGAGATGGAACGCCGTCCTTTCCGACCCGATCCTACAAACTGATTGGCAGAAAGCCCTGTATCATGCTCGGGGCGTATCTAGGAATCCCAGATTCAGGTACACCCAGTTCAACTTCACACATCAAACCTACTTGTCCCCTGCCAGGATAAAGCGAATGTTTCCAGAATCTGATCCGGCATGCCCTAGATGTAAAGCGCCGTTAGCACACTTCTACCACATGGTATGGGAGTGCCCTCAAATACAAAAAGCCTGGACAGAGGTGATACAAGGGATCTCCGAAATAACGGGGCTCACATTGGCAGTAGACCCTAAGTCCTGCCTACTGGGGCTGAGGCTTAGACCCAAGAAACAAAGACACCTGCACAAATTTGTAGACCTAGCCTGCTTAATGTATAAAAGAATGATAGCAATGCATTGGAAAGCCCCCATCGCTCCCAATCGGAAAGCCTGGTACAGCTTAACATTACGTTGGACTCGCACGGAATACCGGGTATTAAAGAAACTGACGCAAGAGGGGCAACAACACACAGGGAGCATCATCTGGGAAGCGCTGGTAACAAAACTAGAGGCAAAAAACGATGATAAGCCCCCTTGACCTAGGGAGCACACAATAGGAACAAGCGCGATATAATTTACCCCCGCATACCTCATCATCATAGCAGCGAAATTCAAAGCGAGGCCAAACATGACAGAACAGCACCGACCGCCCCCCACTCCCGCCCCCTCTTGCATAGTTATCCCACCAGACGAGCTGCGCAACAATATCTACAACACATAGGGTTAAAACTCCACCTCTGCCATCACCCGTTATCACCATCCCAAGCGGGGTCACTATTAGGTGACAAGCGCCGCAGGCTCAACAGAAAAGGTCCACACTGGTCACGCGCGAGCACCCCTCAGATAGTTAACACACGCTAAAGCTTTCAGCAATTGCAGCAAGTAATGATACTGAAGGAATGGGAGTGATCCGGGACGCGTCCAATGTGTGGGGTTTGGGGTTGTTAAAGGGTTTTAACGCTGTTAAATGTTCTAGTTGATCCTGATGTTGACAATTGCACAAAATGTATCACATATTTGAAATATAAAACCAATAAAAAGATTTAACAAAAAAAAAATCTTTACCTATGGGATATATACATAGCCCCACTATCTGTCACCGGCTGGTGACAGAGCACCCATCTTTAATTCTAGGGGTGCAATTTACCCATTAAATTGATGATGTGATGATTCAAGGAGGGATACAATAACGGGTGCAGACACAGTTGGAACGGGTTGTGGAACTTTTGCAGAACAAAGGGTGAATGATTAATCCAGACAAGACACAGGGACCCTCTCAAAGTGGGAAGTTTCTAGGAATTCAGTGGTATCTGGGACATAGGGAGGTGTTGCCACAGGGAAAACAAAAGATTTTAGAGTTTGCCACTCCCTGCACTAAGCAGGAGACACATCGATTCATTGGATTGTTTGGTGTTTGGAGAAAGCATATTCCTCATTTGCGTCAGATTCTGGCCCCTTTGTATAAAGTGACATGAAAGAAGCATGAGTTTGAATGGCGTGAACAGCAGCAGTGTGCATTTGATTTGGCAAAGGAGGCAATTCAACAGGCTTTAGACTTTTGGCCAGTACAGGAAGGAGATATTGAGTTGCATGTAACCGTTCAGAGGCAATATGCAAATTGGAGCATGTGGGGAAAAAAAGAGGAAAGAAAAAGGGTGCCCCAGGGTTTCTGGACTAAAAAGCTACCTGGTGCTGGGGAGCAATATACCCCTTTGAGAAACTGTTGCTTGCATGCTACTGGGGGTCTAGTGAATACTGAGCGAATTACCCTAGTTCATAATGTGATTTTGAGACCAGAGTTTCCAATAATGCAGTGGGTGATGAGTTCACCTAAAACTCACCGTAAAGGACATCCACAAAAAGCTAGTATCATACGTAGGAAATGGTACATACAAGACAGGGCCTGAGTGGGGACAGCAGGCACAACAGCTCTAGATGAACAGGTGTCACAAGCCCCCATTCAGGATGAGGAGAGGGGGCAGGAGGTGGGGTGCGCCATTTGTATCCTTGTCCCTTGAGGATGGGAAGCATGTATGGTTTACCAATGGTTCCGTCAAGTATGCGGGGGTCAAAAGACATTGGAAAGCAGTGTCATATAACCCGATCACCAAGAAGCTATTGACCACTACAGGAGAAGGGGAGAGTAGTCAATAAGCAGAATTGTGCACTGTGGATCAGTCATTGAAACAAGAATTACCTGGGACATGTCACATTTATACTGACTCTTGGTCTACCATTAGTGGGTTAGCCACTGGACTTCCCGGATGGCATGCACATAACTGGCAAATACATTCAAAGGAGGTATAGGGCAAAGAGTTGTGGCAGGAAATTTGGGAAATGCTTGAGCAAAGTACTGTTACTGTGTATCATGTAGATGCCCACTCTCCCACCAATTCACTAGAACGCTGGTTCAATTCCCCTGCAAATGACAAAGCCAAAATCTCAGAGGCAGAGGTGGCAACATTGAATTCTGACTCGGTGGGGACGGCTAAATGGGCACACCAAAAATGTGGACACCTAGGAGAGGAAGCGACTTACAGGTGGGCAGAGATTAGAGGGATGCACATTCACCTAGACTTGATAAAAACTGTGATCCTGCAATGTCCTATTTGTCAACACACACAACAGAGAACTGTCCACAGACTGTCAGAGGTCAGTTGGGGAGAGGGAATTTACCAGGGCAGATACGGCAAATTCATTACATTGGGCCACTAGTGACTAGTTGCAGGTTTCAATATGCTTGCACAGTAGTGGACACTTATTCTGGTTATCTGATTGCTGTCCCTTGTAAATGCACCACTCAGTACAACACTATCAAAACTCTGGACTTGTTAATGTTATATTATGGAGTACCACTCCAGGTCCAGAGTGACAATGGGTCACACTTCAAAGGAACATTGGTACAAGATCACTATTTACAACACAACGTTGAGTGGATTTATCACATTCCTTATTATCCACAAGCTTAGGACTGATTGACTTGCTGAAAGCCCATTTACGAAAGCTATCAGACGGAACCTTGAAAAACTGGAGAGAGCTCTTAAATTAAGCCCTCCAAATTCTGAATAACAAACCATTGACAAATACAGAGACTCAGCTAATGCGTATGTTAACCCTGGCATTACAGATACAACCCCATGTAGCGACTAACACCATCATGTATTGGGGGATAAAACCAGGAGCTTTATAAATAGTGAAAAAGGAGACTGCCCCAGGCCTTCTTACAGAGCGTGGGGGGGTGGGTTGGTTCAACTGACAAAAACCCTGGTGCTAAGGTGTGGGTAGAATCCCCAAACTGTCTTCCTGAACCAACAGAAATCATTGCCAAGGGGCAGGACAATAGCCTCCTGGTTATGAAGCCCGGGAAAGAGAAGTAGTAACATATACCAGCTGACAAATGTTATTTGCGACTATGATCATACTTGTCTCTTTTATAGATCATACTACGAGGTGTCTGTGCTGTGTGGTCTCCTTTCGGGTGTGTGCGTGTGGGGTCAGGAGGGACAGAAAACCCCCAACTTCGAAATGATTGATCAAGCGCGTGGATCAACACCTTTACTGCACTTAATCGAGAATGTTTGGACACATTTGGCAACAGGGGTACTCAACAGATCATACTTTTGCATAGGAGCCATACACAGTACGGTGGACCTCCTATCTGCGTGTATGTTTGCAATTCCCACACATGCAGAAGTCCTACTTAAAATATTCACTGCCATTTACCAGGATGGAGATGTCCAAGAACAGGACGTGATATCCCTTTTTAGCCCCTTAGTTGTTTCTTGGCAAAACCTAGAATATTCAAACGAAAGTGGGAGAACCTTACTCAAATAATTGTGTACAATATTACCACCGGCAATGCCTGTTACAACATGACTTGCAATTCTCATGCCATAGGAAAATGTGCTCAACTGCGCCTAGAGGCAAAAACGAGGTCTCCTCAAGAGATACTGTGGAAACACCAACCTATGGCCCTCATTACAGCCCTGGCGGTCGGTTTCCAAAGTGGCGGTAATACTGCCACCAGGCTGGCAGTAATTACCGCCAAATTATGACCATGGCGGTGAGAACTCAGACAGCCACTTTACCACACCGACCGCCAGGACGGAAACAGCAGCCACCATGGTGGTAGCCACCTACAGCCAGGCGGAAGCCAATGTCCTGCCCACCGTATTAAGGCCCTGCAATCTGCCACCTTTTACGGGGCGGTACCAACGACATCAAAACCCTGGCGGAAACACTGCACAGAAGGGAAAGGACTCACCATTGGAGATACAGGGAACATCCACGCCGCCATGGAGCCTGAGCTGCATGTCTTTCCAATGATTTTCTGCATGCTGCTCCACCACGAACACAAACGACGGCGAAGACAACAACGGTGAGTACAGCCACCTAGCACACAAGGGAGGGGGGGGGAAGAGAGTGACACACGCAACACCCCCACCCCCAACACTATACACTCAATCGGCTGCAGTAATAAAACATTAATACCCCGTACCTCGGATGAATAATGCAAGGACAACAGGAATATATTAAAGTGAGTGTAATAAGATCAACACAGTCTAAATAAGAAATATGCAATGTAACTGGTTTATACAAATGTACAGTTCAAGGGACACTGCCCAGTCCTCAGTGTGCGTGGGCCACAGGCCAAAGTCCAAGGACCCACTTGTCACCTGCATCAACATGGAGAGAACACTGCAGGGGCATCAGTTGGTAAATAGGCAGGCACCCCATGGGCACGGGAACCGGGTTAACCTTAGCCAGCTGATGGAACAACACCACTTGCTATGGAGGGGGCAACATGCCCTGTGCTTGGTCCTGGAGAGTACAAGGCCACAGTCTCTCAAGTGGGTGACTTGCCCACTGGTTCTGGAGGGGGTATCGTGCCCTGTGCTCTTGATCCTGGGGAGGCTGGGGTAGGTGGGTGTCTTTCCCACTGGTTCTTGAGGGGGCATTGTGCCCTGTGCTCTTGATCCTGGGGAGGCTGGGATTTTTGGGTGTCTTACCCACTGGTTCTGGAGTGGGCATCGTGCCAGTGCTTTTGATCCCAGGGAGTGCAAGGTCACAGTCTCTCAGGTGGGTGTCATACCCACTGGATTTGCAGGGGGCAGGCTGCACAGCAGCCCATGGATGCAGGATTACATACTGTCTGCCGGCAATGACGGCTGCCCAGTGGTGGTGGTGGTGGTAGTAGTGGTGCTGCTGCTGCTGCTGCTGCTGCTGATGGGGGTAGGCCCCAGCCCATCCCCTGCAGCCTAGTATGGCTGCCCACTGGTGGTGGTGGTGCTGCTGCTGGTTGGGGGAGGCTCCAGCCGATACCCTGCAGCCTAGGACAGCTGCCCAGTGGTGGTGGTGGTGCTGCTGCTGCTGGTGGGGGGAGACTCCATCCCATCCCCTGCAGCTTTGGACGGCTGCACAACCATGGTTGGTGGTGGGGGTCAGTCTGAGTACCTGCCCTAGGCCCCTTGTCCTTCCTGCCTGCTGTTGCTGGCTCTTTGCCCTTCCTGGCAGCATCTGGGGCTGGCTCCTTGCCCTTTCTGGCAGCATCTGGGGCTGGCTCCTTGCCCTTCCTGGAAGCAGCTGGGGCTGGCTCCTTCACCCTCTGCACAAGTGCCCTGGATCCTTTCCCACCACGCATGGGTGTGGAGAAGACTGGACCTGTGGACTGGTTGGCTGAGGTGCTTGCCTGAGGTTTTGCTACCCTGGCCAGATGTGAAGGATGGAAGGGGTAGGGGTAAGGAAGAGGTCAATGGTGGAGAGGAAAAGCTGCTTAAGAACATTGGGGCGGGAAGAGGGAGAAGGTTTGGGAGTGAAGGAAGAAGGGGTGGTTGTAGGAGGTGTCTGATGATTTTGGGTGCAGGTGCATGGTCTGGATGCTGCTGTGAGGTGGATGGCTGTTGGGTGTCTGAGTGCTTGTGTTTGTGTACTTTAGGAGGTGGGGGACAGACATAGTGGGAGAGGATACAGGGGACATGTGGATGCTGTTGTGGAGGTGTCTGCCAGTCAGGTGTGTGTTCTGCTAGGTGTGGTGGTGATGCTGGTAGTGGATGAGGATGTAGTGCATGCAGGTGTGAGGGTAGATGGAACTGGGAGGGACGTAGACAGAGGAGGAGGGGTAGACTGGAAATTGTGGATGTTGGTATGTCTGCATCTGGATGGTGTTTGTGTGAGTGCCTGTGGGATGATGTGTGGTGCTTGTGTTTGCCAGTGCCACTCTTGTGTGTTGTCTTGTGTGCATGCTCATCTGCCTGTGTGCTTGGGATAGGTTGGGGTTGAGGGGAAAGGGATTGGGAAGAGGAAGTTGGAGGGGGAAGGTGGAAACAGGGACAATGGCTGCTATTAGAGAGGAGGCCGGAGCCTGGATTGATCTCTATTGGGCCGCCAAGCCAGTGTGAATGCCCTCCAGAAATACAGTAGTTTGTTGCATCTGGGCTGCCAGCCCCTGGATGGCATTCCAATGGTTGACTGCCCTACAGAGATGGATCTCAGGAGGTCAATAGCCTCCTCACTCAGGGCAGCAGGGCTCACTGGGGCAGGGCCCGAGATGGATGGGGCGAAGGAGATGCCTCCTGGGTGAGCGGGCACTGGCAACTCGATGAGGGGGTGCTGGGAGGGCAGTGCTGGTACGGGTGGTGGCGGATGTACCTGTAGCTGGTGTGGTCACAGAGGTGTCCGCCACCACCAGAGAGCTTTTATCGGAGGAGGTATCTGTGTCTGAACTGTCCCCTCCAGTTTTGGCCATGGTGATCCCCTTGTCCTCCGTCCCTCTGGTGCCCTCAGCGTTGCTGGACTCTGCCTCCTGGGTCCTATGGGATGCAGCTCCCTCTGTCGCCGGTGCCTTTGCTCCTCCGCCAGATGATGCTAATGCACATAAGGACAGGGTGACAAAACAAAAGGGGGGAAGAGACAAAGGATACACCTGGTTAATGGCTGCACCAACACCACCATTGGCGTACACACCACTCACACACAGGGAACAGCCCTACGCACTATGCATTGCACTACCAGTTATTTAGCTAGCCACCAAGACATGGGGAGGGGCACACACTGCCAAATGCAGCACACCTGGGACCCACGCAGCCCTGACCAGTTGTGGATGCCTACGAGCTAGATAGCAGGAATATCGCTTCAGGACCCTTGCCACCAGGGGACCTTCTCGGCAATGTCAGGCCTGGGCTAGGGGCACCCACTGAGACACATCCCCCCACCCAGATACCACCCTACCATGCGTAAGTTGTAATGATGGGCACTGTACTCACCCCCTTGTGGCTGCTGTGATGCCCTCATGCGCCCATCCAGCTCTAGATAGGCCATCGCCAGTATGCGGGCCATCAGTGGGGTCAGGGTTTGACTAGCACCCCTTCCTCATTGGGAGTCCATCCCCAGCTGGGCCTCCGCCATTTTCCGTGCCCAGCGTTTCAGGTCCTCCCACCGTTTCCCACAGTGGGTGCTCCGCCTGCTGTAGACCCCAGGGTCTGCACATCCTTGGTGATGGCACGCCATATTCCCCTCTTTCGATGGGCGCTGACCTGCAGTGGTAATACACACAGGAAAATAGTATCAGTCAGACAGTCCTGTCTGTTACACTTATGGCCCACCATACCCCTTCACATGACAATTTGCACACACATGGCCCAGCACACAACCAATATGCCGCCCAGAGGACATCCACCCCCCCTTAAACGAGGCCTTCACACACATGACTCCATGCATTCATGCAACATGCATCGTGCCCACAGTGTACTCACCTGTTGGTTTGGAGGCCCATACAGCAGTCCGTATGTGGGTAGGACCCCATCCACCAGTCGCTCCAACTCCCCCGAGGTGAAGGCAGGGGCCCTTTCCCCAGTCACACGGGCCATGGTAGGTTCCAGACAGAGGTCACAGCAGCACATGCAGTGTAGGTCCTCTCCTGTTGAAGGTCAGGTAGAAAATGGTGGTCACGTCCGCGGTGCTGCACACCGTCACCACCGGCATAGATCACCATTGGCCACTGTAACCCATAGGGCCCAATGTTAGCAAATGAGGAGTTGCACGACGGTTCCCGACCGCCTCCAGCAATGGCGCACAATGTCAGCGGAATTACCTCACTTCCACCTGTCCCTCCACACAGGACAGGCGGATGCCATTTCAGGGGGGGGCAGGCCCTGGATAATAACTGCATCACAGTTAATATTTGGACATACAGGACAAATACCACTTACCCATTACAAATTGACATCATGCATTGTACTATAGTGGCTCCAATGTTCAGTTTGTACCAGCTTCTCACTCTTTTGCCCCTTAGATTGCTTCCGCTGTGGATGAATAGGAGATGGAGACATGCCACTGTGTACAGACCCCTGGTGGACTTGGCAACAATGGAGGACCGGCACATCATCCTCACCTGTAAACTTGACAGGGCCAAACTCAGAGTTGTGTGGCCAATTGGAGCCTGACCTGATATTTGTTATCCGTCACCACACTGGTATCCCCCCTCTTGTGCAGGTTCTATCTGCTCCATTTCCTGGCAACTGGTTCTTCTCAAGTGACAGTGGGCTTGGCAGCAGGAATTATACAGCCAATGTTCTCAATAGTGCTGACCAGAGTGTTGCTGCCCTGATTAAACACATGTGCAACTACATTGTTTTCCCCCAGGTGGAGGATTTGACCACAGTGAAGGCTGACTTCTATGCAATGGGACATACCCCCAACATAATTGGTGCGATTGATGGAACTCATATTGCATTTGTGTCCCCCCCACCGTCACAATGAATAGGTGTTCAGAAATCTTAAGAGTTTCAGCTCCATGAATGTACAGATGGTGTGCTTGGCGGACCAGTACATCTCCCATGTCAATGTTAAGTATCCTGGGTCGGTGCATGATGCCTTCCTCCTGAGGAATAGCATCCTGATCCAGTAATACAGGAACAGTTCAGGGGTTTTCAAGGGAACCACCAGATTACTTTGTTACAACTAGTTGTTGATGGATGTAATCTGAAGTACCCCACTGATGCAAAGTGGCCTCCCAATGAGAAACCCTGGTATACATTACGTGATGCAATGCAGAGAATTAAGGAAGAGGCAATGAAATCTGCTGTTTTCTTGGGCACTGCACACCAGTTGTTAGATGGATAGCTTACTGTGCCAATAAGAAACAAAATAATTTGCCTTGCTTCACCTGCCTATAAGCAAGTAATTATGACTTTATTAATCAATCAGGCAGGGCAGGCTTTGAAAGACGAACTAGAAGCAGTCTGAGAGTTAGGTGAATTAGGAATTTGGGATAAACCTGAGAGATCTTTGAGGTCTGAGGGTCGCACAGATAAAACCGAGTGTTCAGAAAAGACATGTTTACAGCACTACTAAAAGATGGTGTCAAAAAAGAACAGATTGATGGGCTAGATATCAAAAGCTTGTGGGAAATGTACCGTAAAATGTGCTTAGATCGAAAGGAAGGCAGCAATAAGATAACAAGCGTGAAACGCAGAGTCAGTCACAGATATCAAGGGAAGGAAAGAAAGGGAGAAAATTATTCCCTCATGCGAGAGAGAGGAAAACCTGGACAGTGACTGGTAAGCTCTTGAGAAAAGAGATGGGGGTGAGCCTGCTCGCAAATATGAAAGCATATATCCAGATCTCACTTGGGCAAAAGTTGAAGTCAGACCAGGAAACTGGCCAAGCTCCGGTACAGCATTAGGCTCGTTGAGATAACAGACCTCATGTTAATTTAGAAACACACTGGAAATACAAAAATGTGCAAAACGTTCGAGCCTTAGTTGACACCGGAGCAGAGGCCTCTGTGATTTATGGGAACCCTAAGAAGTTTAATGGACCGCATTACACCATCACAGGTCTGGGGCGGGAAGGCAGACCCCCACTGTACAAACCACAGTACAAATGAAAATAGGGAGTGCTGATTGCGCCTCTTCTAGAATACATACTTGGAATTGACATTTTGAAAGGAATGACTTTGTATTTGGATGATGGTTGCTATCAGTTTGGAATAAAAAGATACATTTCAGTGGCTGCCATGAAAGTGGGTCATTTAAAAATTACCCCAGTGAAGGTGCCCTTGGCGACTAAGGTAATTCATTTGAAACAGTACTGCATTCCTGGAGGGCATGATGAAATAAGTGAAACCATAAAAGACATGCTTGAGACTGGTGTAATAGCTCCCACTACTACTGAATGGAACAATCCTCTATGGCCTGTGCGCAAACCTGACAGGCGGAACAGAATGACAATTGATTACCGCAAGCTGAATAAATATACAACTCCTTTAACAGCCGCGGTCACAGACACCATCACTTTGATTGAACAGATACAGAAACATGCAGGGACATGGTACGCCACTATCTATCGCCAATGCGTTCTTCTCTATACCATTGGCATCAGAAAGCCAAGAGCAATTTTTGTTCTCCCATGGCGGCAGACAATTTAACATGTTATCTTTACCCATGGGGTACTTACATAGTCCCACTATCTGTCACCGGCTGCTGGCAGAACGCCTGGATGAAGTGTCTGTCATTCTGGGTGTGCAACTGACCCATTACATTGATGATGTGATGATTCAGGGAGAGACAGAAGAACAAGTGAAGATTCAGTTGGAGAGAGTAGTGGAACTCTTGCAGAGTGAGGCATGGATGATTAACACTGATAAGACACAAGGACCATCTCAAAATGTGCAGTTTCTAGGCATTCAGTGGAATCAGGGACACAGAGAGGTGTTACCACAAGCAAAGCAAAAGATTCTTGAGTTTGCCACACCACGCACTAAGCAGGAGACAAAAAATTCATTGGATTATTTGGTTTTTGGAGAAAGCACATTCCTCATTTGAGTCATATTTTTGCCCCTCGGTACAATGTGATAAGAAAGAAACATGAGTTTGAATGGGGTGAGGAGCAGCAGCGTGCTCTTAATTTGGCAAAGGAAGCAATTCAACAGGCCTTAGACTTTTGGCCAGTGCAGGATGGTGATATTGAGTTACATGTAACTGTTCAGGGGCAATATGCAAATTGGAGTATGTGGCAAAAACAGGGAAGGACGAGGTTTTGTACCAGAAAACTACCTGACTCTGGGGAGCGCTATACTCCTTTTGGCCTGTTATTGGGCTCTAGTGGATACTGAGCAAATAACACTAGCTCATAATGTAATTCTGAGACCTGAGATACCAATTTTGCAGTGGGTGATGAGTTCACCGAAATCTCACCGTATAGGACATGCACAATAGGCTAGCATCATACGCTGGAAATGGTACATACAAGACACAGCTCTAGTAGGACTGGCAGGCACTGCAGCCCTACATGAACAGGTGTCACAAGCCCCTTTACAGGATGAGGAAAGGGTGCAGGAGGTACCACAGGTAAGAGTCACCAGTAAGAAGGGGTGTGCCATTTGAATCCTTGTCCCCTGAGCATAAGAAACCTGTATGGTTCACGGATGGTTCATACAAATATGTGGGTACCAAAAGGCATTGGAAAGCAGTATCATACAATTCAGTTACCAAAAAGTTGCTGACCACCACAGGAGAAGGAAAAAGTAGCCAATATGCAGAACTGTATGTTGTGTATCAGGCTCTAAAGCAAGAGCTGCCTGGGACTTGTCATATTTACACTGATTCTTGATCCACTGCCAATGGGTTAGCCACCTGGCTTCCCACATGGCATGCACATAACTGGTTTATCCACTCAAAGGAGGTGTGGGGCAAAGAGTTGGGACAGGAAATTTGGGAAATGTTAGAACAAAGTAAAGTCACAGTTTATCATGTGGATGCTCACTGTCCCATTGACTCATTAGAACGATGGTTCAATTCCCTTGCAGACCATAAAGCCAAAATTTCAGAGACAGAAGTGGCAATACTGGATTCTGACTCGGTGGGAATGGCTAAATGGGCGCACCAAAAATGTGGACACCTGGGAGAAAAAGCCACTTACAGGTGGGCAGAGATTAGAGGGATGCACATTCCCCTAGACTTGATAAAAACTCTGATTTTGCAATGTCCTATTTGTCAGCACACACAACAGAGCTCTGTCCCACAAACAGTTAAAGGTCAGTTGGGGAGAAAAAAGTTACCAGGACAGATATGGCAAATTGATTACATTGGACCACTACCGATTAGTCGTTGATGTCAATACGCCTGCACCATAGTGGACACTTATTCTGGATACCTGATTGCTGTCCCTTGCAAATGTGCTACTCAGCACAATACTGTCAGAACTTTGGACTTGTTAATGTTATACTATGGAGTACCACTCCAGATCCAGAGTGGCTATGGGTCACACTTCAAAGGCAAATTGGTGCAGGACTACTGTTCTCAGCACAATATTGAGTGGATATATCATATTCTTTATTATCCACAGGCCTCAGGACTGATTGGGAGAATGAATGGTTTACTGAAAGCTCAATTGCGAAAATTATCTGATGGAACTTTGAAAAACTGGAGAGAGCATTTAAATGAAGCCCTCCAGAATCTGAACAATAGAACATTAACAAATGCTTAAACACCTTTGATGCGAATGTTAACTCCAGCTTTGCAAATACAACCACATGTGGCCACCAATACCATCACATACTGGGAAATAAAACCTGGAGCCTTAGCTCCTAACAGAGCCACACCCGAATCTGCAGGTCTTGACTTACATGCTTTACAAGCTTACAGACTGAAACCCCGACACATAGCGTTGTGTGAAACAGGTGTTGTAGTACAAATTATTTTGGATTAATTGCTCCCAGATCTGGGTTGGCCCTTAAAGATATTCAGGTTTTAGGGGGCATGATTGATGCAGATTACCAAGGAGAAATCAAAGTTATTCTGTTAAATAGTGGAGAAGTTGACTTATTCATTCAAATTGGTGACAGAATTGCCCAACTTGTCATAATTCCAGTGTATGGAGGATTGGTGAAGAAAGTGACTGCTCCAGCCCTTCTTACTGTATGTGGGGAGGGAGGCTTTGGTTCCACTGATAAAAACCCTGGTGCTAAAGTGTGGGTTGAATCCCCAAATGGCCATCCAGAACCTCAGAAATTATAGCAAGGGGCCCCAATAATGTTCTGTTGATTATGAAACCAGGAAAGGAAAAATGGGAACATATTCCAGCTGATAAATGTTATTTGCGAGAATGATCATACTTGTTTCTTTTACAGATCATACTGCAGCTTGTTTTTGCCACAAGTGTTCCACGTGGTCTCCTTTTGGGCGTGTGCATGTGGGGTCGGGAGGGACCCAACACCCCCAATCTTGACTTGATTGATCGACCACATTGTGCAACACGTTTACTGTATCTGAATGACATTTGGATTCAGTTGGTGCAAACTGTGCTCAACAGATCTGATTTCTGCATCGGCGCGATGCAAAGCACTGTGGATGTTTTGTCAACATGTTTGATCGCCATACCAACGCCAACAAGCATCTTCTTAGAAATTTTCAATGCTACTAACCGTGACAAAAACGTGCAAGAACATGATGTTGAAACTTACTTCAGTCTCTGTGAGTATTGCAGGGACTGTCAGGAAACAACCAATGAAAAGTGGGACAATCTCACTCATATAATCACCTACAACATTACTACCGGTGACGTGTTACTGCATGTCCTGTAATTCTCGTGACAGTGGAAAATTGCCCTTATAAAAAACATCAACCTTTCAGAACTTAGGGACATATTTATACTTTTTGACGCAAAACTGCACGAACACAGTTTTGCGTAAAAAACTTTAACGCAATTTTTTTGCGCCACCCAGGCGTCAAATTTATATATTTTTTTTACTCTAACCATTGTGCCACGTCATAAAGCAAAACGACGTTAAACAGAGAAAATTACTCTAATCCGGTTTATGACGTCGCAAACCAGACACGTGCCATTTTTCCCCGCAATAACATCAAAAAGCAGCGCAAACGCAGCAAACAGTGCTAAGGAGCCCTACTTTGGATCCCAGAAGCCAGGAGAGACCCCAGGGAGACCCCAATCGACCAGGGACCAGCCATGAGTACACATAGATGACCCAGGAGTGGGAGAAGAAGAAAAGGAAGCGTTGTTTCAGTGCAGAGGAGCAGGAAATACTGGTCAGAGTGGTGACGGAACACCAGCATCAACTTTTTGTCACCTCAAAATTGCCAACTGGGATGAGAGAGGCAATTTGGCAACAAATTGTCGACAAGATCAACAGTGTGGCAGAGGTCCGTAGAACAGTCACGGAGTGCAAGAAATGCTGGCATGACTGCAAGCGCAGGAACAAGAAAAAATGGCAAGGAACAAGAAGGCAGCCCTGCAGACTGGAGGCCCTGAACCAGATGGAGGAGATGGTGGCAGCCGTCGTCCCAGAGGAGATCGTCACAGGAATTCAAGGACAGGACAGCGCAGACTACCAGGAAACAATACAGATGCAGGGTAAGTTGCATGGGGGACAAAAATGCCTAAATGTTAACTGCAAGCGGGGGGGTACATACCTACTACACAATGCATGTCAGCCATGGAAATCCGGCAGTGGAAAGGTCAAAGGGGCACGGGACGGGTGCATGGGCTGTGCAGGGGAAACCAAGGGCACAGCACAACACCATACCAACAACCTTTGCATGGGGGTACTCTGCCATGCCAAGGCTGTTGGAAAGGCAAAGCCAGTCCAGGAGGGGAGGGTAGGGTAGAATGTAAAACTGGGCTGCTGTCACAGGACAGCTGGTATTGTCACAACATGAACTAGGGCTCAATTTCTAGTCTCGGGCTATATCCGCAAGTGGTATTTACCATTGACAACAGTTGCCACTACCACCTGTACTGTGTGTGCTGGCCAAGTAGCAAATGGCAGTTAGGTGCCCATGGATCAAACACACCCAAAATAGAGGGTTCAGGATGACACCGTTACCAATCCCCTGTAAGTGTAAATCCTGTCAAATGCTCATGTCTATAGGCACAATAAACATCATGTATTGTTACTTACATTATGAAGTACACAGCAGTAATGTCATACCCATGCTGCCCATTCCAGGGTCCACCCCGTGCCTGTGTTACAATAGCTGCAATGCCACCTTGCAACATCCCAACTGTCATACTGCTAAGACAACAGCATTGAGGGGGAGGACATATGTGTCTATATAGTGAAACACACTTGCACAATCATAAGAGGAAATGGAACACTGCCAGGCCAGTCAATGCAATGCAATGTAGCACACATTGGCAAACATCAACATGACACACTACCAATGCTGACACCTGTATCGTGTCATGAAAATGCTATACATAGTATGTGCTTGGTCTCAGCAACGTATAGGTGTATGTGAAATATCAGAGACTTGGTCAGTCCCATATTGTTAAGTGTGCTGCAAGTGGCATCAGAACACCCACAGCCATTGCAAGGCCTCACCATGCTAATGAACGTAGAGGGAGAGTTGAGTAGGACAAGAAGGTGGCAACACACAATTTGGACAGAACCTACACCTAGAGGATGTGACGCAGACAATTCCCACACTACATGTGACATGCAGGTGGGGCATAGGCCTGTGAGAATGCTAATATTAATGACTGGAACAATGAACAGGAACCAAGTTTACAATGTCCCACTAAAGGAAGTCAGTGACGTCACATTACAACTGCAACAACACAGACACACTAATTGTATAATATCTCATTGCAGAGGACGATGAATCTCCTGTGGATATGCCAGTCATGGACTTCCCTGATGACATGGATGACGAGCTGACAACCATTAGCCAGCAAACCCTCCAAGATGTCCTTGGAACCCTCCAGGCCTCACCTTCAGTCGCAAGGAGGTGCATAGATGTAGCAGCCGTCACAGAGGACCCATCCACCACCCCAATAGTACGACCTGCCAGCTCCAACACAGGATAACACTGGTACCACCTTTGAGAGGACAGTAGTGGGAGTACAGCGAGAGCTGGCCAAGGAGGTGCAGGTGGGGATTCAAAATATGGCAGCCAGCCTTGAGGGGATGCGCATGTGCATGATGTCATCTGCAGAACAGTTAGCAGCCATGCAAGTGCAACAATCCCTACTGCAAGGGCTACAACAGTGTATGAGGGATTTCGCCATAGTAGTTAGGGATTTGCCACAACACCTGGCATCCCAAACATTTCACTGCTTGCACGACTGCAATCATGACCCCCTCAGGGCCGAGCTGGCTGCCTACCACAGCGATGTAGCTGCTATACTCAAGAACCACCAGCTTCCCCTTGCTGCAGTAATGCCCTTAATAGCCCCACAGTTGGCAGCTACCGAGAATTCTGAGTCCACTTCTTCAAACACTGAAGTGTGTGTTGCCCCTTCAAACCCACCACCACCAAGGGCAGAGGAGACGACACACACATCAGAAGATGAAGACGTGGAACAGATCACCTTCAGCCGTAGGAGTACCCGGTAGCACCAGTCCATTCCACATTGGCACTGATTTTCTATGTCCCGTGCTTGTTAACATGCCAGTCTTGCTACAGTTGGTAACATGCACTGTTCTCCAGCACACTGTTTACCTTACCACTATGCACAGGAATTGTCTGTCACTACCTAATTGGCAATTCATGTTCCTCTGCGCTGAATGACACTTCACCACAGCATGTCAAATGACATGTCCCTCACCATTGCACTTGTGTTGCGTCACAATAGAAGGTGTCACTCTAATGGACATACAATCATGGACTATGTAAATATTGCACTACAGCACTTTAAAATAAATAGCACTTACACAACCACTTTGTCTCTGTGTAATGTGACACATCAACTGTGTAGGAGATTTGTGATGTATTGACATTCTGTGGCCATTGACATGTTACATGCAACAGTGTAGAAAGAATGTAGGTAGATAACTATGCACAAGGGTCTGGATTGTATCATCATCTGTGCTTCCTTAGGCTTATTTCTGAAGTTAAAAGATTACAAACAGTATAATGCTGTGTAGAACTGAATATGTCAGGTCCAAAGTATGTACAAGATTAAACTCAATGTGGCCCACATTCCCTTCAAGACAATCATTATGTATGTGACATCTGACTCTAAACCTTAATGACACACCCACACCATACAGCAGGAATGGATGTATACGAGTGTACGGACAATTACGTAACCTGGGAGTACAATATAAGAAATCATAGGTGTGATTTATGTATACTGAACTTCATAAGATTGACATTACTCAGCTTATCAGGGTTCACATGAACATCAGGCTGCAGGCAGACGTCCCACAGTGCCCAAGATTCCAACACAGGACTCAAACGATGACAGATTTAAAATCACACCAACCTTTACAACACATTGGGAACCATAATCACCTTGAGTGGTGGGTGCAATGGATGGCAGATGCATAGAGAAGTAGCTTTGTTGTAGCTGCCAATGTGACAGCTCATTTGGAAGTGGGAATAACCATGTCAAGAATGGGATTTGGATGCAGGATGGAACACAAATGCAAATACAAAATTGACACTGTACACTCATGCAAAGGCCCTGATCCCCAAGCATATGACACATACTATAAAGGAGTACATAAAACTTTATTATGTCAGTATGAAAGGAAACTTAAACTGTGGGAAACACCTAAACTAACCTAACCTATCCTAACTATACGTTACCCACAACTGGCCCTAACTACCCTAAACTAAACTTAGTTACCACATGTAACTAAACACTCTTAACATCAATCCCCCACCCCTGTTATATGACGGGACACCGTGTAGGAGAACATATACTAACCTAAACACATACTAACTTATCCTAAACAAATGATTTTTTTTGTATTTTTTATTTTATAATTTTTTTAATTGTCATGTAGGATGCTTATGTGTCCCTTCAAACTTGTCCGAATTGACTTTGCTTTTATATATATCTTAGGTTGAGCTTTTTAGTAATAAAATTTTAGCTTTGGCTTTGAACCACTTTCAACCAACAAGGGGAGGGTGTTGTGTAGCCATTTTAGTTATAGCTCCATGCATGTTATTTTAACACACTAGGCCGCTGTGCACTACAGATATATTTTATTCAGCTTCGTCTTATTATTATTATTACAATAACCAGTTTTACCGTCTTGTTTTATTTTCATCTATCTAACTCTTTTTGCCTAAGCCACTCTGTTCTCAAACAAGACATTCTTGATCACTCTGTGCTTCCTTCAAGGCTACAGCTCGGTACATTGCCGGTGAACATGGTAGAAGTTTAGTCTTCAACATTCATAGAAAATACACATCCTTACGTAGGGACATTTTCTCAGAACATCAGCTGTGTTATTATATAAACACTTCCTTGTCCCTTACACCTTAGAGGGAGATTCCAGCCAGGGAACCATGACTGTATGCTGATTGCTGAATGCTTCGCTACAGATGCTAACGCAGACCACAGGCCTTTGCTCAGGTATGGGTATTGATGTCTCCCCAAGGGAACCTGAAAGCCAGATCTAGTGCTCAAATCACAAAATCGATTATAGTGACAATATGATAGCGTTGTTTTTCTGCTTCACTCTTCTCGTCTTAATTTTAATACTGCCATGTGTCGCCCTGGTTATTGCAGCTCACGCTTTGCTATCTAAGATGCAGTCATTTTTATTAAACTCATTATGGAAACATATACTGCATCTGTTTGTCATTTATTTATGAGACTGAATTGTAATTGAGAGAACCGGATGCGACCTGAGTGACCACGACTTCCCTGAGAAGGCTAGAATGTCATGCGCTCAGCTGTCCAATTATCACTATCCTTTGGTAGAGATGAGGCACTGCTGGTTAGCCGAAGCAAAACCCAGATTGGAGCGACAGGTGTCATCCGCAGTGGGTTGGACTCAGTCTCCCACACCGCGGGCAATTCTGCCGCTCAAAATCCAGTAGTCTCATTAGAATGATGATAGCCTATGTGACACATTGAGTCCAAAACACAGGATCCAATCACACAACAGCTGCAAACACAACACAGGACAAACATATTAACACTTACTGGATACGTCTGGGTCCGCAAATCGAGCCACTTCACCTATTGTGTAGGGGGCTGGTCCACCAGTGAAACATGGAAGGGTGATATGTGCTCTCAATGTCTGCTCGCTGTACAAAAGTTGGAACAACAAATCACTGTGTGTGACATTTTATATGATAGAGCTGCACATCAGGCATGTAGACACACCAACAGACATACCACTGCAAACATGCATTGACACTGTCACTCCAGTGAGTGATAGACACACATATACACACATGCACTGGCCCTAACAATCATGTGGTGCCAAACATGAATACTCAATTTTGTGCTTAATTCATTCCAGAGGGTACTCCAGTTCATCATTTGTAATTGGGAGACACATGAAATGCCACATTCCTGGTGCACTGCAATACCAGTGACTCGGGTATTGTGGCTTGTGCATCAAGGGACAATGAGTAACTGTGTGATGCTCATGTGGGTGGATTTGCGTTCATGAATTATTGTGGTTTCAGTGGTCCTTAAGAGGTGTGCCAGTCTTATCTGTAGGTTACATATGCCACATTGGCAGTGTACCCTGAGTTGTATATGCCCTCTATGACAACATGATGGCAGGGTCCTGTGTGTTACTTGATGACAATGTTACACTAAACATGAATTGGCCACTTTTCTGATTCAAAACAACAACAAAATGTATGCTGACAGTGTCTTAGTTGATCATCCTTGGCAGAATGCATGGGCACAGGTGTAGTCATTGCACTTGAAATGCGTTACTCTGGGCCCTGTGTACCTATATCAGGTATTGTAAATCATACTTTGCCAGAATCAGCAACTTAGAATTGCCAAGTTGGGTGATCAGTGGTAGTACAACCGAACTGACACTGCCTGCTAATAAAAACGTGGGTTAGAAAATGTCCTACTTCTTCAATCACGATGAGGTAGGTCTCTATTTGAAAGCACCATGGGAATGGCGGCACTCACAGGAATGCTGGCCTGCTGATCTTAGCAGACCACCATGTCTGTGACAGCCTTCATACTGAGAAGTTAACATTTGTAAAAATGCTGCACTATATAAGCAGGGGTGTACCAAAAGTAAAATAACAACCTATTCAGTCACTAAAATAGTATAATTTAAGCAGTCAGTGGTCCCTTGCACAACATCATGCTCAAAAATAGTTTGTGACCATGCATTCACAAAGAGCAGGGATCCCATGATGACCCATTCACTTTACAAAATTGTTTGGAACAAAAGTGACACAGATGGTAACGGCACTAGCTCAGTACCAGCAATTGCGCCCAAGCCAAAAATGTTGTTGGGCCCTGCTACTCAATGATAGAATTTAAACGCCTACTCCGAAAAGCAACAAGATGAACCTGTTTTGTGCTACAGCAATCTGGTAGCATCCTGGCCCATTTGGATATGGCCATGTGAAAGATTATCTGTCCAGACGTAAACACACAGAAACAGTGAACTTAGGGCCAGATGTGTCATTTTTTTGTGTTGCATTTGCTTCATTTGTTTACGCTACAGCTATGGAAATTAGCAAAATAAATTTGATTGTAGCAAGTGTGCTATACTTTTGCGTCCAGAAATAAGGCAAATGCAGCACAAACAAAGTAGAAATTTGGGCCTGAGATAATAGCGGAGGTTATAAAGAGCTTGGTACGTATGGCCATGAATACTGTTCGGACATTGTTCCACAAAACTGAGGACTACATTGTTTCCATGTATTACCATGTGAAATACATCCCATTCCTGGTACACTCACAGGCAATGATTCATACTTTTGTTTGTGCCTCATTACCATCATCTATTGATGCAAAAGCGGAACTAATTACAAAATAAAATTGTCTTTTGTAAGTTTGTACAGCTTTTGTGTCAACAAATGACGGTAATGCGTTGCAAAAATTTTATAAATCAGGGCCACATGTCCGCAAACATTGCATGCAGCATGTCACAAAATCTGCTACTGTCACTCCAGAGCATTGTACTGTACACAGTCAATTTTGTACTCACCAACAGGGCCACCAATCACCACACCCAGGTGGTCCAGCAGGTCCTCCTCTTGGGCCACCAGGTCAGCCCAGCGATGCTTCAGCTAGTGGTCATTGCGCTGGCTGTTGAATATGCACCACAGGTGGAACAGCACCTTTGCCCACCTGAGCCTTCTTGCCTCCGTGTGATAACCTTGTATCACACGGCCCCCAGCCTCCAACATCAGGGGGAGGAAGTGGCACATCAGCCACACAAATGCCCCTAGCTCCTCCTCACCCATTTCCCCAGACATGGCCTTCCCAACATCTCAACAAAATTAGGAAAGGAAAGGGTAAAGAGGGAAAAACAGGGAAAGGAGGTAGGAAAAGGAATCTTAACTAACCCACAGATAGCCCAACAATACCCCAACTAACAAAACCCACAAACAGACTCCCAACAGAACAAAGACAAATCTAATTACAATAAATGACAAAAAATCTCTTACACATGATACCACAGACACTTATAAAACAACAAAATACAATATCAATAGCACACAGGAGACAAATTCACAATATTCACAGAGACAAGTCAAGACACAGCCACACAGTCTAGAATAATCACAGACTGCAAAGTGAAAGTGAAAGTACACCCACTGTACCATTTCTGCAAACAGGATATCCTATTACATCACTTCCTGTCTCAATTGCAGGCTGTTATTTTGTATTGCGTGTCATTTTATGACGCTTACGGGGTCTGCGTCAATATTTTTTGACGCATATGCCTGAAAATTCCCACGCATTCAAGGATCAATACATTTTAAATGGATAACCGCATTCCTGGGGTGCGTTGGTGAAATTTAACGCTAAGGACCAAATGATGTATAGTGTGTATGAGCATCACTTTTTAATGCATATGCATCATAGTTTGACACATATGTGTCTTTTTTACGCGTTTGCAGCAAAAAATCTGTTTTAAACTGTGTTTGAGTGATTTTTCAATTTTTAACATGCATGCAGCCTATAACTATACAAAGATAGAATGGTATGACCTGCAGTGTGTGTTCTAGTGTTTGGGCATATGTGGCAGACCATACTACTGCGGCCCATAATACTCATGTTGTTGTGCAGGATTAGCTCTCTTAACTGATGCAACAGCAACACAAACTTTGGAAATAAAATAGGAATTTTCTAGTTTGAGCAGGTGTTGCATCAATAGAGGACAGCAAGGCTACGCTACTAAACAAATAGACTCATGGCCTGTGTGTTTGTGTGTGAATTGTCTGTTCAAATTATTGTTGTGCCTCTGTGGGAACGTCATGCAAAACATTTGGCGTAATGTGCATGTATGAATGTGTTCTAAATGGGTATAACCATCAGATGCCATTCATTAAGGTACATCAGTCATGATATGTGTTTTTAATATTTTTTGTGTCTTATGCTGTGTGTACTTGCTTGACATTGGGGACAAAACATTTCCCATGACTAACTATACACAGGAAAGATTGAGGACGGTTGATAATGGCTATGTCAGATTAGTTACCCCTCACATGTAATGAAATGTTGGATACCACTTCATGGTCATTTGTGTGTATACTACCCATGAGTCAGGCACTTGAACATGCTAGGTAGGTACAGTGTTTGTGACACAGAGTCTCAAATCCAATGCTAAAATTGTTATGTACACCACAGTTTGAGTCATGTAAATTACCTATGTTTCTCCTGTGGCTGTGGAGGACCAGCAGACCATGCTGCATGTGCTCACATATTTCCAGTCGTTCATTGCACAAAGGTGTCCAGTTCAAGTGTGTGGCCATGTGTACCCTGTGTCAGTATTGGCCTCCATGTTGTCACAGTTACGTGCAGGTCTAGTCATGACTCTGTGGAGCCAACTCTTGAATTAACAGAGTATCCTTCAAAGCAGATTTGACCAAAAGCCAAAGATCAACTAATGGCACACATGGGGTTAATCCAGCTATGGCACAGCAGAACTTTTAGAAGGCTGACGACAGAGCAACCTTGCTGTGCTCAAATATGTTAT
Source organism: Pleurodeles waltl (assembly GCF_031143425.1). NCBI lineage: Eukaryota > Metazoa > Chordata > Amphibia > Caudata > Salamandridae > Pleurodeles > Pleurodeles waltl. Next base: position 925,465,436 of record NC_090437.1, read on the forward strand.
GGATCAGTAATAGGAAACAGCCAGGTTTCATCACATTTGTAGATATGGTGGGCTCTAAAATTCCCACTGCAACAGGGAACATCAGTGCCTATGTGCTGATTAATCTCACAGCTAGTCACCACGCAAGCCCCATCAAAAGGTGGCGGCAGAAGTGAATCTGTGTCTGAACCGTCAGGGCACAAACATGTTTTGTCCTTACATACACATTAGCAACCCTTGTTTGTTGTGCTGGAGGCACAGTACCAAATCCATGCATACAGCAATAGCACACTGTCACTGTTTGGCACTAATGAATACATGCAAAACCAGACAAGGGATGGGGGCTGGATTAGGCCATTCGAATACATGTCCCAGAACAAAATATGATAAGTAAACTGATTAAACTATGCTATACATTTGAGGATTCATCATAGAACTACCAGGAGGAAACAGAGGGCATGGAAAGCAACTATGAGACAAATGTAGCCACAGGGAACCTCTGTGGTTAACGCAAAGACTGGAACCAGTCTGGCTAACGGGATGCATGCTCTGTCAGGAACAAACATGAACAAGGCAAATACACAGTGAGCAGACTCTGACTGGGATAAGCAGGAACTACACTGTGAGAACAAAGAACAGTTTCTGTTGTGGTCTGCACTGTTACACAATCCCCCAAGGGCTCTGGTACACAAGTGATTTGTACGCCAATGCACAACAGGGAGATTCAGAAAATGGCAGCTTCTAGGCAGTTCTAGGCAGCAGCAAGGGCAGGGCAGGTCCAAATGGCTGGTCTGCATTGAAGTGCTCACAGGTGTGTGCAGCTTTAGTCTCTCACAAGTCCTGGAGTTGAGAATCAAGTTCAAAGGGCCAACTGGATCTTTCACATGGGAAGCAATGGACAGCTGATTACAGGTCTTACAGACTACCAGACAGTGCATTACAGGACCTGAAGTCCATGCAGACTGATGAACTATGACTATGGCATGCCATACTGAAGACGGAAGCACACAGGAGTCAGAATGAGAGTCTGGGTGAGTGTAGATGAAGATTCTCAGGGTACAGATAGTCCATTTACAGTGCCCCCTAGAGAAGGGTGGGGAGAGACTTAAAACATGGCAGTGGCAGGACTTATTACCTGGGATGGAGGGCATGTCTTGTGAGCAATGCTTGTCATATCTGGGGCACTTGTGCTATCCATTTTCAGGTTTGATGCACTTCTTGTCACACATGCTCCTTGCAGAGATAGCTGATGTCACACTTACTGCTGTCAAGGGTCTGGTCATACATTCCTGTTACCAATCCAATTGCACATCCACTGCCTCATGTATGATGTACTTTTTTACCTTATGATTGATGGTATCTTAGTTGGGTATCATATGCTGCAGTGGACCATGTTGGCAACATGGACGTGTCTCATAGCTGTGGTCCTCTGATATTGCCCTTTAAATGTGAAATAGACAGGATATATGTCATTAACACTGTGTGTGATGTTTGCTGTACATTCATACCCATCAAATGTGATGTGGCTTTTGCAGTATGAAAACCTGTATTTCTGCAATGCTCTATGAGGCAAAACTCTGATTATGATTCCTAGAGATCATGTGATGCATAAATAATTACCCAGAGCTTGATTGAGTGATGAAGTGAGGTGTTTAACTCCATATGATAACAAAGTGGTGATGGTGACTATAGTTAGAAGACGTTTTGTACGATCTGTCATCTGCGACGCAATCCTGCAGCTGTGTTTGGATGTTCCCTCTCATTTTCCCAGACAGCATCCCCCACCTCCTCCGCTTCAGGCATTTGTTGATCCGGTTCATAGAGGGGAATGTTCCTCCTCACACAGATGTTGTGCAGGATGGCACAGGTCAAAATGATCTTGCAGACCATTTCAGGGGAATATAGGAGGCTGCCTCCGGTGATGTCCAGGCACCTAAATCTGGACTTCAGGATGCCAAAAGTCCACTCAACTATGGTGCGTGTCCTACAATGTGCCTCATTATAGGCACGCTCTGCTGCTGTGCTTGGGTTGGCAAATGGGGTCATGATCTATGGCTGGTTCCCATAACCCTGATCAGCTGAAAGTGAAAATGAGGGTAAGTATTTTGTTGTTGGTTGCACTGTGATTGTCACTTTGCATGGCAGTTATCTTGTGTCGTCTGTGACTCATCTGTGTTTGTGGTATTGTGTGGGATCCTAGGCTTCTGTGATGTTCTTTCTGCATTGGGTTGTTTGACTAGCAAGACTGGTGTTTGGCTGATTGGCATAAAATCTGTGGTATATTTAGAAACTTGCTGTTCAGTGTGTATCTCCCATGCATTATGTAGTGAGAAAGAAGTATCCATGTGCCTTCACTGGAGGTGGCATGATACTTCTACACACACAATAGATTCCACTGTGGTGGTAACTATATGGCCTAAACATCCCATCCAATTCGACATATGTAATTGCAGGTGAAATGCAACAGTGAGGCCCTTTCATTTGGCTAGGTGACAATGCACAACACATCTCCATACGTTGGAAGCACTGAAGTATTCACAATTGACAATGCACAATTATCCCATGTGTGACAAGTTCTATGCAAACCTATTTTTGTTACCTCACCGAGTTGGCTCATGTGCAACCGTGCACCTACACTACTGAACTTGCTCCAGGTAAGCTGGCTAACTTGGTTGTGGGGGGGAAGGTTTTAGTGTAGGAAGGTCCATCATTTCTTTGTACATCTGTTATGTATATGGGGAATTGTCTCAATCTGTATGTGTAGCAGTGTGCACTTTGCATTAGTGTCACATCCACATGCTTTCATAGCACAGTCCACTTCCTTATTGCTAGCTGGCAATGTCACCCCAGGAGCGATGTGAGATGTTGGTACTGCCTCAATAATTCCATGTCACCTTCATTAGAGTCCGCGTCATCATGCTATGTGTCTCATTGTATTTGACCTGCAGCAACACACATTACACACCCCTTACACAGGACGTATTGCTTGGAAGTGTGTGGAATTGACTGTAGCCTTATGTGATATTGAAAGGTTCACCTTCCAAGTTGCACTGCCAGTTAAGGCCATGTCATTGTCACTGTGTGGTTTCAAATTGGTCCCGTGTGGCTTTAGAATGGCATCTATTGTTATTTGCATTGGTCATTTGTACATAGGTGTGTATCCCATTGGGTCAGGATATCAAACATGACTACCAGTGTCACACCTCAGTGTCTTCCTAGCCACGTGTCAATGTAGTGGTGTATGTGTTGGGTGTCCTACAGGGTTGCTGTGCTGTGTGTAAATTACTAGGTTTCTGTACTTACCAACAAGTAGGCCATTGCCATATCGTCCATCCTGGAAGTTCCGATTGATGGTGCTTTAGCGGAAGATGAATGAATCATGTACACTCCCAGGATACTTTGCCATGATGTTGGTGAACAATCCCCGGTGATCCACAATGGCCTGCACATTGATGGAGTGTATGTGCTTTCTGTTGCGGTATAGGTGTTCAGTTGCAGCAGGTGGCACAATCCGGACATGTGTGCAGTCAATGGCACCAAGCATGTGCGGGAAGCCATTAATTTGATAAAACCCCAGTTTGGTCTCCTGCTGCTTCTGCTGTGTGTTGGGGAAGCTGATGTGGCGGGGTGTGAGGGCGATGATGGCATCAAGTACCTTGGGAAGGAAAGCAGAGAATGTGGGCTGTGAGATCCCAGCAACCAGTGCACCAGTGGTTTGAAAAGAGCCACTTGCCAACATGTGCAGGACAGCTAGCAGCTTGGTCTCTGGTGGAATGATGTGGGGTGTCTGCAAGCTGGGTGCCAACTGTGCCTCAATGTGGCACAGCAGCTGCTGTATGGCTTGCCAGTTTAGTCTGTACCTCTAGATGATGTCATGTTCCCTGAGGCCCTGAAGGGTTGTCCTGGTCCTGAATATCCTCTCATGCCTTCTGCGTTGCCTTTGGGGTCCATGTTGGTGTGGTGGTAGCTGCTGCTGTTGGCCCTGTGCTCTGCGTCTTGGAGCATGCTGCATGAGTAGCACCTCCATGTCTTCCTTTTTAAGCAATGATGTTGCTTGTGTGAATTTTCCTTAAGTAGTGGTGTGTTTGCCCCATTTTAATGACTGCCCTGACCCAGGTGTTACAATTTGGCAAAAATCGGGATTTGTGTCATTTTCCGGCTCCGCCTACCAGGCGTGCGCCATTTTTGCCCTGTTCAATAAATATGGTGCACTGGTGTTTAAGTCATTTTTTGGACGGGAACGCCTACCTTGCATCTCATTGATGCAAGGCAGTTTCATGCATCGAGAAAATGACACACACTAGGATATTTTGACGTTAGACGGGTCTAGCATCAAAGTATAAATATGGTGTTAAGTTTGTGCCGGATTAGCGTAAAAAAATTACGCTAATCCGGCGCAAAGGGAGTATAAATATGGACTTTCCTGTGGGAACACAGAGTTTTGTGCTTTTACTAAACAGACAGACATTGCAAAAATATGTTGAATCATATGGTTTGTGGTCATCTAGTGACTGCTGCCAGTCACATTAAACATGTCAAGTTGCCAGTTGGCTGGCTGTTTTCGTGTGGAAACCTGACTTTCACTTACATTCCAGCTAACAAAACAGGCGGGTCGTGTACTTTTACACGCCTGGGACTCATGATGTTTCCATCAAACTCAATACATGGTCACTATCCCAGAGATGATATGCACCTAGATGAAAATTGTGATTCAGATATTCAACTATTATCCCAATCAGAGTATCTAAGCTTAAGTCTTTCCATTGTAGGCGTGCCTGGTTTAACTGTATACAACACTAGGTTAATCAATAAGCTAGCGTGTCTAATAGTTAAAAATATTAACCATACTTCTATTGCTTTATCTGAATTTGTACTAGATGTGCGTGGTACCTGGAAAGCTGAATTACAAAACAGAGCTGCTATAAACTATCTTTTGCTAAAACATAACCATGCTTGCAATGAATTTGAAGGCATGTGTTGTTTTAATTTTTCTTACCACTCTAAATCTATCCAGGCCCACATTGATACCCTACATACATTAGTGAAAGGGGTAAAGCAGGATATAGATCAGGCATGGTGGGACTGGTTATTTCAATGGTTACCTGATTTCAGACAATTCCACAAAGTTTTTGGTGGAATTTATGTAGCATCAGTTCTTATTACATCATTATATTGCTGCGCACAATGTATTCCTAATTTGCTTGCAACGCTTAGACCGAAAAAAGTTGATTTTAAACCTATAGGCTACATGACTCACTGGTCAAAGGGTGGAATGTAGTGATAGTGATATTTGTGTGTTGACCACTGATGTCTTGTCGCACCACTTTGCACCTGGCTTAGCTGCCTATTATCACTTTAGTGGGCACTGGTTATAGACTCCATTTTATATTCCGCCTAGATTCAATTTGGTGTTCAGCTTAGCTTCACCGCTACGCTAAAGAATTTTTCCGTACAAACATGTTATGCAACGTGTTTTCCATTTCTGCGTGTTTTCCTTCTCACCAAAGAGCTAGGACATACTATCACCTAGGACTGGTACATAGTATGTAGGAGGTAAGCAGTCAGTACGATAAGAATGTACCAGGCTGATGTTTATTACAAGCAGGGAATGATTTGACTTCGGGAGAAGTGCCTTGGGATGGTGGCCAACTCTAAACGCATTCCTGTCAAAGTTTACCTAAACTAGCCAGTATTTTTTTATATTTATTTCTGAGAGGAGGGGTTTTTCCAGAAAGCCCTTTCTATGGGTCTTTAAAATATAAAAAGATGGCCCTGCTCAGTAGCGGTGAATTCCAAGACCTCGGTCAGGATTGGATGTCAAATGCCTGGCATTTGTCCAGTGAGGGTGAGGATCTCTTTCTCGCAGTTGAACGGGGTCATCTTCTTGCTGGCATGAGAAAGATGAAGCACCTGACAGGCCCTACGGTGATGAATTGTTATTAATTATTTGCTTTGCATTGTGTAAGGATATATTTCCATATAGTAATATGTGTTTGTACCCTTGCATGTATATATTTTCTGTTTATAGATTGAAGATTCTTTACACATTGTCTTACGTTGTTGTTGCACATTTTGAAAGTACACTTTTTACTGTTCAAACCTTCCTTCACGAAGCTTGCAAACAACTATAATAAATGTCTTCTTCAGATTAAGAAGTACATTCCAGAGAATCTTTTCAACTCCTTTCAGTGTATATGGCTCAGTCAAAAGTAAAGCAAAACAGGTGAGTGTGTGTATGGGTGTCAGGTGTGTGTTATTTAAATTGACCAATATAATGTTGTTTTCTGTGTGTGTATTTTGAGCATGCGGTATGTACCGCCAATGGCTTACTGCTGTTGAATGTCTGCCATGGTGATTTGTGGGTCATAATGTGATGGGTGTTTTTCTGTTGGCATAACGGTGTGGGTTGGATACCACCAGTTTATCACTGACCTTTGGTGTGGCGGACCTGTGTCTGTGGCTGAATAGTGACGGATTGGTGTGTGTGTGTGTGTCATAATATGGTGAATGGATATCCGCTGCCGCAGCGGTATGTAGGCAGCAGTCAGCATGGTGTAAGTGGCATTTACCACCATTGTCATAAGGAGGGCCTATGTTCTTACTAAATGGATAAACACTGCAAAAACATGACCAACCACATGACTTGCCTTCACGTTGTGACTGCTGCCAGTCACATCAAACATGTCAAACTGCCAGTGGGGTGGTTATTTTCCTGTGGAAATGTCACTTTCACATATATTCCTGCCAATATAACTGGTGGACCATGGACCTTTACACGATTAGGACTCATGATGTTTCCATTCCATTCTGTACATACTCGCTATCCAAGGGACACGTTCAATTAAGTGAGGACCGTGACCCTGAAATTCAATAATTATCCCAATCAGAATATATAAGCTTGAGTCTCTCTACTGTAGGCATGCCCCGGCTAGCCACTTATAATACTCAAATTTATTAATAAGCTAGCATATTCAATCATTAAGAAAATCAATCATACTTCTATTGCTTTTGCAGAATTATTGCTAGCTATACGAGGTACTAGGAAAGCTACATTGCAAAACAGAGCCGCTATTGACTATATACTGCTAAAGCAAGATCATGGTTGCTTAGAATTTGAAGGTCTATGTTGTTTAAATCTGTCAGACCACTCTAAATCCACCCAGTCCCATATTGACACTTTACATGAATTGGTGAAAGGAGTAAAACAAGACGTAGACAAAGGGTGGTGGGACTGGTGGTTCCAGTGGTTGCCCGATTTTGGGCAGTTACACAATGCTTTGGGTGGGATTCTGGCAGCAATTTCCGTCATGATAATGCTGTGTTGCTGTGTACAATGCATACCTAATTTGCTTGCAATGTTTAAACCAAAAAGAGCTATTTTCACACCAGTATGTTATCAGAGTCACTGGTCAAAGGGTGGAGTGTAATGCTATTTGTATGTAACCACCAGCTTCTTCACCTCTGACTCCATTTTGTGCTTAGCTTAGCTTCACACACCGTCAGGTATTCTTCGGTGCACAGCTTGTGCAATGTGTTTTTGCTCTTTTTCATTGAAGGATGGGTACATAACATGGAGGAGTGAGGAACGCGGATGCTAAGATGCACCAGGTTGCAAATGTTTATGGTAAGGCAGGGAACAACTCTGTCTTGGAAAAATACTGTGAGTTGGCCAGTCTCCTCTAGAATTCTCCTCTCCAGTTTGTGTAAAGTATATAAGGGGAGGAAGCTTGACAACCGGGTTAGAAGGAACTCATTCTGAGGGGGGATGCCTTGCTCAGAATCAAATGTGGTTGGAAAAACTCCCTCCGTCTCTCTCGGTTGTGAGGGTTCCTCAGCTTAATTCTGACAAGCAAAGGGATGATGTTGTCAAATCCTGTGGTAATGCATTTTTAATTCTTATTTTAAGCTCTGCGTTGTGCATGCATGAATATGTAACCTAGATACATATATATTATAACCAACGTTGAATTCTGTAATCAGTATTGTTTTACTGCTGTAATTACTTTCGGAGTTGCACATGTGTTTTTGCATCTGAAATAAAAGCCATGTTATTTTTGTCTGTCCATGAGACTTGAGAAGCGTCTTGATAAATCCATTACTCAGACTGAGTGCTGCATTCTTGGCATTCCTTTTATATTGGCTCCTCTCACTCTGCAGTAAAGCAGAACATGGTCTAGGAGAGGAGTAGGCCTCACTGTAGTGACAAACGAATTTTGGAGTTTTTCACTACTAGGACATGTAACACTTAGAAGTGTATGTCCTTCCTTTTAGTTACATAGCACCCTACCATATGGGCTTCCTAGGGTCTACCATAGGGGTGACTATATGTAATAAAATGGGAGCTTAAGGCTTGTCAAGGAGTTTTAAATGCCAAGTCGATGTGGCAGTAAACTGCACACATAGACCCTACAATGGCAGGCCTGAGGCAAAATTTGAAACACTACTTAAGTGGATGTCACAATCAGTATTGCAGGCCCTCTAATAGAATTTAATTTACAGGCCCTGGGTATATGGTATACTACTTTACAACGGATTTATAGGTAAATTAAATATGCCTGTTGTGAATACACCAGCCATACCATGCTTAGGGCAGAAGCTCATGCACTTTAGCACTGGTTATCAATGGTAAAGTGCTTGGAGTCCAAAGGGCAACAAAAAGAAACAGCAACAATGTGGAGCAAGAAGACAAAAAGTTTAAGGGGGGCTACCACCCAAACGCTGTCAGGTCTAGCATGTGACCCCGCCCACTCTCAGCTGAAAGTGGGGAAAGCTACCCAACCTTCAGGGAGTTCTCATCACTGAGGCGGAAAAACCTGGATAGACCATCAACATTGGTGTGGTCTACCCTTGGTTTGTGTGCCACCCTAAAGTCCATACCTTGTAGGGAGACGGACCACCTCAACAATTATAGATTCTCACCCCTCATTTGCACGATCCAGCAGAGAGGCCTGTGGTCAGTCTGAATCGGGAAGTGAGTGCCAAACAGGTATGGCCTCAACTTCTTCAGGGCCCAAGTCACTGCAAAAGCTTCTCTTTACATAACACTCTGCCTTTAATCCCAGGCAAGAGGTGAAGGCTACAGGCTGGTCCAGGCCTTCTACATTAAGCTGTGATAAAACTGTCTGAATCAGAAAGTGAGTGCCAAACAGGTATGGCCTCAACTTCTTCAGGGCCCAAGTCACCACAAAAGCTTATCTTTACATAACACTCCACCTCTGATCCCAGACAAGAGATGAAGGCTACAGGTTGGTCCTTCTTCATTAAGCTGTGATAAAACTGAGTAAATGTGATGGCTCCCAGAAACATCACCTGCTGCTTGGGTTTCAGCCTGGTGCCTCATGCCCTCAAGGGTTGGACACTCCTTTTGTGCCCTACAGATCTCCTCCTTGGTGGGGCCTCCTTCTACATGCCATCCAGCAGGTATAGGCAGGTCACCAAGAGAAGCAGTTACCTCAGTGAATTCTGGGATGGCCACTGCAGGTGCCCTATCCATCTCACTGGGGGTACACTTCAGGCTGGTTTCTACACTCTCCATCTTTACCCTTTTTAAAAGGTGGTTGGACTATTGTTCCTCACTGAAGCCCTTTCTGACTACCTTCCCGGGCAGCCCTGGACCTTGTGGTAGCACAGTTCCAATCATGTAACCCCCAACATCTCTACATGAGCCTTGAGCTCTACTTCTTTACAGCTAGTGTGCTCAAGATCATTACCCAACAAGCAGTCCAAAGGGATGGCAGGGCTCACAGCAACCTTCAGAGATCCTGAACCCCTTTTCCACTCAAATGAAACAAGGACCACGGTAGATGTTGTCAGCCACACCAACCTGGTGGAATGCATTGGGAACTACCTGCTCTGGTTACACCAGCTGACTCCTTATCATAGTAATGCTGGCACCTGTATGTCTCAGAGCCTCAACACCATGCCCATTGATGGTGACCTATTGCCTATATTTCGTAGCATTTGATAGTACATGGTTCTTAGGAACCATCTCTCTGTCACCCAGGGACACTAGGTTAACACCGCTAAATTTCTCACCAGTAACTGAGACAGACTCCTCCCCCATCACTACACTAGCCACCCCTGTGTTTTACTTCCAGTGGAAGGTGCTGCTCTTTTTTGGACACCTGGGATCCCCTTTGTAATGTCCATACTCATAGAATCCGTAGCTCAGGTGTTTTTGGCTGCTGACTTTTGTCAGGGTGTTTTTTTTCTTCTGGTGGCCAGATTGGGAATGAGAACCAGACTCTTTTCCCTGTGAGTTGTTTTGGAGTTCTTTAGAGAACTGTCTTTTTACCTCCCCCTCCTCCTTCTGGTGGGAACCCTCCCACCCTTTTAAGAGCCCCCAAGCACCTTTTTGAACACTCTGGTGCATACACAGATGTCTGCCTTCTCAGCAAACATCCTGGGATCAGTAAGCTTGTTATCAACCAGGTGTTGGTGCAGTTCTGTAAAACAAAGATCAAGTATGTACTCCTCCAAGTTGTACAGCCCTTCATAATCTTTTGCTTTGCTGCCCCTCACCCAGCCTGTCAGTGCCTTGCTATCGTAGTACAAGCAATCTACCCTACTCTGTGATGCAATCTTGTGTCTGGCTCAGAACCACTGTCAGTGTAGGGAGCTGGGTTCTGGTTGCAGTACCCCCCAATTTTTTCCTGGCTTTTAGATGCAACGTCGACTGAAGTGCACTGGGTTCCTGCTAACCAAGTCCCCAGTACCAGTGTTACTTCCCTAAAACAAAGACACCAGGTCAGTAGATCCCTAACTGACCAGGTCCTTCAGGCCTCTATAAGCCCCTATAAATTGTACCCTTGGTATCTAGGGCATGGGGTACTGAAGAGGACCCCTCTGAGCTGCAGCATGACTTGTGCTACTCTGAGGGAGCCAGAACCAACATTATGAAGTGCATAGGGAAGCCTTTTTAAATGCATGAGCTGGACACTGGTCACTACGTGTTCCCAGCTACATGATGGCTTCTCTGAACCCCTGGATGTTTGGTATCAAACATCTCAGAATAATAAACCTTCACTGATTCCAGTGATGGATTTATTAATAAATGCACCCAGAGTGCACCTTAGAGGTGCCTTTGTAATGCGACCCAGGTCTCTCCAGATGGTGGAGATGACCAACCCCGCTGTCCTGATCCCACTTCTAGCAGCAACACAGGTGGGAAAATTAGTTAAATTAGGAGGAGTTCCCACTTCACCCCTAAAGGGGATAAGCTGAAGTAGACACTACTTTTTAAATTCCTCCATCTTGTTTGGAAGGAATTAGGCCAGTAGGGTTAGAGTTGTGCCCAATTCTCAGCAGAAGTGGTCCTCATACGATGGGTGTAGTCACCCTGAAGGTGGTCCGCCCATTGGCTACCTCCTGGCACTCCCTGTAACACCCCTAAATTAAGTATTTAGGTGGAACCCCTGAACCCTAGAATTCGGATTCCTGATGACCTGAGACGATCCGGACACTACAGCATCGCACCAGCAGAGACGACTGCAGATACCGACTGACTTGACCCCTACCCTACCTGCCTGTCTGCAGCCCTTGACGATCCTGCACCAGAAGTGACCTGTCCTGAAGCCCAGTGACCTCCAAAGCCCTGGGAGGACTGCATCTCTTCAATGAAGACCAAGCTCTGCAGAGAACAGCAGACCTGTTCAAGAAGAAACCAACTTTAAATAAAAATAACTTTGCCCTGAGGAACCGTGAAACTGCCTTGGGACTCACCTTTGCCCACCTGATTCCCACGGTCCGAGTTCAAGTGGCCCACCAGTCCTGTGAAGGTTCCCCAGAGATGCTGAGTCAGAGTCCACCATTTGCTGACCTCTGCTGAACTCTGCCTCAAAGCCTGCAGCCTCAGTCTGAAGACTTCCCCCAACCATGACCTGCCCGGTAAGCTGTTTCCAATGCCAAAAGCCACCCCTGCACAGGGAGTCCCTGGGCCATGGGGAGCTGGACCATTGGTGTCCCTACATGCACTAGCATCAGAACGTACCTGGGCAGCTGTGGGTTTGCTTGATTCACCCTCCTGGCTTGAGCCTGCCGCCTTTTTCTAAAACTGATCTCCCCTGTTGACTTACATTGGGTGCCTGATGCTGTGTTGACACTCCACACCTGGCTGCCCCTGTGCCGCAGAGGGTGTAGGTTTGGTGCTGCCTTGTGGCCCCACCTTTACTTACCTCAACCATAGGAATTGACCCTGCTTTACTCACCTGTGGCACGCATGTCCAGGTACCCCCGGTCTCCATTGGTTAACATTGGGCGCCAAAGCTGTGTTGGCACTCTGTAGCCGGCTGCCCCTGTACTGCTGAGGATGTAAGTTTGGGCTGCCTTATGCTCCTTCCCCCCCGTGCTTACCTCAACACTAGGAGACCAACCTCGGACACTTCTTTACTCACCTGTGAGCAGTGCATCTTCGTTCACCCCCCCCGCCTCCATTGGTTAATATTGGGCAACGGCCTCCGAATTTGCCCACTGCACCTAGTCACCTCTGTGCCGCTGTGGGTGGACTCGGTACTGATTTGAACCTTGCCTGGTGTTGACCTAAAATCCCGAAGATTTGTAAGTCGAGTATTTACCTGCAAAACTGCATTCTTTTTTTCTTCCCAAAGGTTAACATTGCACTGCCAATTTTGGAAACTGAAAAGTATGTTTAATTTAAAAACTGCTTACCTTATAACAAAGTTCTTTGGTTCAACGCATATATAAAAGCAAATGTTAATTTTTAAATTTGGTCCCGGATTAATTGAGTCTGTTTCTCATTTATTGCCACTGTGAGCACAATAAATGCTTAACACGACTCCTTGATAAGCCTAATTGCAACCCACACTACCATTTATACAGCATTAGACCTCTCTATTTCTGTCTCTGCAAACCTTTGGGGATCCACTGGACTGTCTGCATGGTGTACTTCATTTTAGTGCAGCATATAAAGAGTCAGCTTCCTACACTGAGGATCAGCAGTGGGTTCTACAGACTTTGCATTTGCAGATACCACTTGGTCAATAAGTGACTACACAAGTAAATCCCAAAATTGCCTTTAGTGAAATTGCATTTTTTTTTTTATTGGGTATTTTTCCAAATTCTTAAAAGTACTGTTAGGGCCCTGGTTAGATCCCTGTATCTTAACAGTAAAATTGTTTAAAAAATACTCTAGTTAGGACTGTACAAACTGTTGGGATTTTTATGAGCTACAGAAAAAATCCTAACTTTAGTAAAATATGAGTACCTCAGAGGGCAGGGTGGTGGAGCTCGATATCACCCCTTACCTTAAGCTTTCTCAGAAGCAGTTAAGGGCCCTCTATAAATGGCACAAAATAAAAACAGGCTTAAACTCTACCAGTGTAAAACTCCAGGAGCTACTGGCAGAGTCTGAGCAGGCCCATCCTTCTGATGAAGCCACTGATCCTGTAAATCACAATCAAGAGAACTCAGGTGAGAAGGACGAAATGGACCCTCCACCACTTGAAGAAGAGGGATCTGTACCCCAAGTGTCTAGGACACCTCCCTCTAGTGAGAGTGGCTTAGATTCCTCAAGGTCCAGCGATCAAATCTCTGAAGAAGATGCTCTTTTAGATAGACTAGCTTAAAGACTGGACCTGGAAAACAGGATCTGAGCTACAGAAAGGGAAAGAATAGAACTGGGTTTAGGACTCATGAATGGTGGCAGTAATTTCATAACTAGGGACAGAGTGGAGCACTGTGACCCTAAAATCCCGAAGGGATTGTCCCCAAATATGAGGACATATTTTCCAGAGGACTTGCCAAACAGTACTGGGGAACTCTCCTTTGGAAACTGTTCTAAGGGAAGTGTAGGGATAGACCCCTCACACTGAATGAGTCAGATGCAACATCCTATAATCTCATGAAGGCTGCCCTAATTGAGGGGTTTGAATTGACCACTAAAGAATAGAGAATCAGGTTCAGGGCAACTCACAAAACTGCGAGTCAGACCTGGGTTCATTTTGTGAACTTTTCAGTGAAAACACTAGGTGGTTGGTTAAAGGGAAGTCAGGAGCAAGATTATGATGGGCTTTATAATTAGATTATAAAGGAACACCTATTAAGTAATTGTACTTCTGAGAAGTTGCATCACCTGCTGATTAATAGAATCCCGGCCACTGCCCTGAGAGAAACATGTGCCATTCACACTGTTGTGCATGACAGGCTGGTACTCTCAAACCAATATATCCCAGGCGAGACTACCAGGGTAAGGGTTGTCCAAGTCGAGGTCACTGTTCGGTCTGTGGGTTTAGTCCCCCTAGACATAGCTGGGGCCTTTAGTTGTAGAAGAATGGTAGTCAGTACAGACCTTCCCCTTGATTGTCTCCTTGGTAATGACCTCCCAGAGTTTGATAAGAGCCCAAAAGAGGAGCTGGTCCAGTGCCAGCCCTCTGCCAAGGATTCTGGAGGTACTGCCCTTGCAGTGAATGCAAGTAGGCCCCAGAAAGAAAAGAAAGGAAAGAAGCGTAAGAAGGGTGGCCACCTTTTAGCCAAAGTTCCTGTATGCCAGGGAGATTCTGCTCAATTGAGGATGAACTCCATAGCTGGCATTGGTGAAGCCCAGCCTGACCCACAACAAGTCCTGACTAGTCAGGCAACTGTTAAGTTTGAGTTGTTGGCTCCTCAGCTATCAGAAAAAAGAGTGGAAGAAGGGTGTTTGCTACAGGATGTAGCAACTCCCTACTCTAAACCAGCAGACAGGTAACCTGAAGCCTGTAACTTAGCCCCTTCACCAGTCAGTGAAGAGCTAAAGGTGTGGTTCTGGGCACTGACAGCAGTTTGTGGTCTCTACTGGGTATTAGCCTTTATGGCAGCACTATCCTTGGCATGGTGGCCCAAACCCATGTGTGGGAGACTGGCTCCTTGTTGTAGTACCCCCCCTCCCCCACTTGTTTTGGCTAGTTTCCGAATGCAACTTGGACTGGAGAGCAATGGGATCCTGCTAACCAGGTTCCCAGTGTCCGTGTTCTTTCCCTAAAACGTGGTAAAAGTAATTGGATACACCTTTAGCCACCACTATAAGGGCCAGATGTAGCAAAGGGTTTTTCCCATTCTGTGTCAATGGGAAAATGTGTTCGTACATATGCCCTAAGTCCCTAGTAAAAGGTACTTAAGTACCCAGGGCATAGGGTACTATGGGTAAGCCCCTGAGGGCAGCAGCGCTGATTGTGCCACCCTCAAGGGCTATGCATCCAGATGCACCCAGCACTACAATCGCAGGCTGTGTCCTGGTGCAAACCTAAAATGCAAACTTGACATGGCACACTCTCCGTGTGCCCTGTCCACCCTACACTGCATATGTTATGGGTAAGTCACCCCTCTAGCAGGCCTTCCAGCCCTAAGGCATAAGGCATGGTGCACCATACTATATGTGAGGGCATAATTACATGAGCAAAATGCCCCCACTGTGTCCTTGCCAAACCTGGGACACAGTGAGTGAACAGAGCAGCCATTTTAATAAATGTACTGGACACTGGTCTATACGAATTTCCCAGCTTCATAACGGCTACTCTGAACCCTGGGTTGTTTGGTATCAAACAACTCCGAATGATAAATCCAAAATGGTACCTGTACTGAATTTATTATAAAAAGGACCCAGGACTCACATTGGAGGTTCCCCCTGAAAAAGTTAACTATCCTGGCATGGTTGCTGACTGGTTCCATACAGCCTGCTGCCTCCAGACAGCCAATCCACAAACCTTGGGGGAGGGCACAGGCTCTCTGGTTTGTGAAGCAAAGCCCTTCCTTGGTGGAGGAGCTAACTCCCCCTCCCTCAGGAATGTGCACTGCCCTGGCAGTGAGCTTCTAAGGGCTCTCACCCTTGAAACTCAACCCCCAGGCCTGCTGCTAGTAGCAGATGGCCTCCCCCTTTCCAAATTCCCACTCTTGGAAGAAGCAAAGGCAGGAAACCACACAACGGGTAGGAGGAGTGGCATTGTCTAGCCTGCACCAACCCTATGGGGCTTGCAGGCGAAGTTGACCCTTCATTCCATTTTTCTGCATCTTGGAATGGAGAATAATAGCCAATCAGGTTTAGGGAAGTGACCCTACCCACAGGAAGTGGTCACTGAAGTGGGAGTAGCCACCCAAGGGTAAGTGTCCCATTGGACACTAGCTATGGGGCTTGCAGGCGAAGTGGACCCTTAATTTCATTTTTCTGCATCTTGGAATGGAGAAAAATAGCCAATCCGGTTTAGGGAAGTGACTCTACCCACAGGAAGTGGTCACTGTAGTGGGAGTAGCCACCCACGGGTAAGTGTCCCATTGGACACTACCAGGTTACCCCTAAAACGTCCACTAAATTCAGTATTTAGTGGGCTCCTCTAGACCCAGAAATTAGATTTGAAAAGGATCCCAAGAAGAAAAGAAGACTAGCACCAAATAACCTGCCAGGAAAAGAACAGAGGACCTGCTGCACCAGAAGAGGCACCAAGACCCTTGCTTGCTGCACCAGAGTCCTGACAGTTGTGGCTGCGAAGGAGTTGAACACTGGACTGACCCCAAGAAACCCAGGGGACCTCCAGGCTTCAAGGACCACCCCAGATCTCCCTCCTGAGTGAAGGCACCACTCAAGAAAAGCAAGAAACCTGCAAAGGACCAACAAACCAGTGAGGGTCACTTCACTCAATCATTGATATCTCCGCAACAGGAAGTCACAACTGGACCCAACAACACACCGACGACCGCCCGGAAGTGCCCCACAACTGTGCCAAGTTTGGCACTGCGCCCACTAGTGGCCGACATACAGCAATACCCTGGGTACGGGTCAGCTGAATCGGACCAGGAGAAAACCAGCTTCCCCAAATCTGAAAAAGGATCAGGAGGAAGCCCCAGTGGAGGGACCTCAGAAAAACCCTGGACCTCCAACCAGAGTGCCCCCGTTATCCTATAATTCGCCCACAAAGAGACTCATCTCCAGCTCCAGTGGACTCCGTTGTGCACAGCATCCAAGACCTCCAAAACGCCCTCCACCTGTCCGCCCTGGGCCTTGCATCGCAGGATCTGCTGTGTGCCCGGGTCCCCAACCCCTTTCAACTTTAAGGGCCCAAGGGGACCCCCAGGCACCACCTTTAAATCTGCAAACGAGCTCCTTCTCCAAGTGGCCCTGTGCCTCTGCCAAGAACCTCTCCAACGCTGCTCCTGCCAGAACCGGGAGCTCCCAGAGACTCTCCAGCTGGCACTGTGTGCCCACCAACTGCTGCGACCGCCCTGCATGAGAAGAGACTGGTAACTCAACCTCACGATTTTTAATGCATTTTTTTAAGTGACTGCCTATTGATTCCAATGGTGCGTAATTACGCACAGAAAGACTAACTTTGCTAAAACTTTTAAAAGTCATAACTTGAAAAGTACTTAACGTATTTGAAAGATTTTGGTCTTAAGAATTATACAAAAGTCTTAAGTATTTTTATAAATTCTGGTCTGATCTCGAGGTATTCATTGAGTGTGTGTGGTGCATGATTGGATTTGTGAGTACAGCAAATACATAGCACATCCTGGATTAGCCTAACTGCTCGACCAGCTACCTTAAAAATTAGAGCATTAGCTGCTCTGATTTTTACCTCTGAAAACCAACGGGTGGTTGCCTGAACCCTTTGCATAGTGTGCTTGGTTTTGCACACTACATAGAGGGCCAGCCTCCAACACCATGTCAATAAGTGTAGGAAAGTAGCCTCTTTCTAGCTTGGTTACCCCCACTTTTGGCCTGTTTGTCACTGCTAATCAGGACCCCAGTAGTTATGCTCTCTCCTCTAAATTTGGTTGTTGACTATTGTCAACACAGTATTTCACTCACAATTGGTATACTGGTGCCCCCTTATAAGTCCCTAGCATATGGTATCTATGGGCTGCAGCATATATTTTGCCACCCATAGGGAGCCCATGCAAATGCAAGACAGTACCCCTGTACTCCATGTATTTTGCAGCTGCCAAGGCTTGCTGGCTTCCTTCCTCCAAATCCTTCATGCATCTTGTAGCTCCAGTCCCCAGCAATCTATCGTGCAAAGCACAGCTTCCTGAGTCGTTCTCCAGTGGTATGGGAGCCTTTGTCGTAGTACTACAAGGGTATCTTCTGCAACTTCCTTGTCCCTGTGCTGTGGGGCTCCTGTACATGCTGCCTGGTCTTCTGTAGGTTCTCTGAGTTGCTAAGAGCACCCCTGACTCCCCTCTTCTGCCTGGAGTCCACCTGGTCCTTTCTGGTCCCGGGCAGTGGCATTTTCCATTAACCGCAAGCTTTGCGTGTGCCAAGGCTTGTTGGCGGACTCCAGTGACGCAAACCAGACTGCAATCCTCCATCCGGCGTGGGACATCACTTGCATCCTCCAGGAACCCACCTCCATCTTCTGGGGTGCAGTACTGACTTTTCTTCTTCACCGGTGGTTGTTCTTTTGCACCTTCATCTAGGTGAACAGGGGCTCCTGATCTTCCTGGACTCTTCTGTGCTTCTTGGACTTGGTCCCCTTCTTCCACAGGTCCTCTGGCCCAGGAATCCACTGTTGGTATCTTGCAGTCTCTTCTGGTTCTTGCATAATTCTGCTTCTCATTTCTGTGTGTGTTCTAGGAAACATACTATGATTTACTCCCGCTTTCCTGGTCACTGGGGGTGGGTTCTAGTATTTACCTTTGGGGTTTTCTATTACACCCAGCTCCCCCTCCACACACTACACTTGCCTAGGTGGGAGACCGGCTTTAACATTCCACTTTCTTAGTATATGGTTTGTGTTCCACCAGGCCCATTTCTAACTATTGTGATTTTCACTAATTGCACTGTTTTCTAACTGTTTTTACACCTGTTTCTGCATAATAATTTGAGTATTACTTACCTCCTAAGGGAGTATAGCCTCTATGGTATTTTTGGTATTTGTGTCACCAAAATAAAGTACCTTTATTTTTGTAACACTGAGGCGGTCATTCCAACCGCGGCGGGAACCGCCGAATGACCGCACCGCGGTCAAAAGACCGCGGCGGCCATTCTGGCTTTCCCGCTGGGCCGGTGGCCGACCGCCAAAAGGCCGCCCGCCGGCCCAGTGGGAAAGACCCAGCAACGATGAAGCCGGCTCCGAATGGAGCCGGCGGAGTTGCTGGGGTGCGACGGGTGCTGTGGTACCCGTCGCGATTTTCAGTGTCTGCAAAGCAGACACTGAAAATCATTATGGGGCCCTGTTAGGGGGCCCCTGCACTGCCCATGCCAGTGGCATGGGCAGTGCAGGGGCCCCCAGGGGCCCCACGACACCCGTTCCCACCATCCTGTTCCTGGCGGTAAAAACCGCCAGGAACAGGATGGCGGGAAGGGGGTCGGAATCCCCATGGCGGCGCTGCCATGGCGGATTCCCTGGGCCAGGGGAAAACCGGCGGGAAACCGCCGGTTCCCCTTTTCTGACCGCGGCTTTACCGCCGCGGTCAGAATGGCCCAGGAAGCACCGCCAGCCTGTTGGCGGTGATTCCGCGGTTGTTGGCACTGGCGGTCAGTGACCGCCAAGGTCAGAATGACCCCCTGAGTGTTTTCTTTCATGTTTGTGAGTACTGTGTGACTACAGTGGTATTGCATGAGCTTTGCATGTCTCCTAGATAAGCCTTGGATGCTCAGCCACAGCTACCTCTAGAGAGACTGGCTTCTAGACATTGCCTGCATGTCACTAATAAAGGATAACTGGACTTGGTATAAGGTGCAAGTACCATAGGTACCCACTATAACCAGGCCAGCCTCCTACAATAAGCAAGCTAGGCCCCGACCCTGTTGGTCATGGTGGGTTACTCCATTTGTGGGTAACCTCTTTGGGTAAACTGGGGGTTGCCCTGGCTAAGATAGGGTTAGCAGAGGTGAACACCTCTCATCTCAAGGAAAGGGAAAACGCAAACAAATAACATTCTAAATGGGGTCCTAACACGGTTGAAGTGGGTCAGCTTCCCAAAGCAAATTACCTGGACAGTAGGATGGAAGGCAGTGTAGGTCCTGCAACCATGCAGCCTGCTCTCTTATGTAGGAAATTGCCATCTTTCTGGCATAGTTACCCCCACTTTTTGCCTGATGTCAGTGTGTTTGGACTGTAGTTCATTGGATCCTTCTAACCAGGACCCCTGTGACTGTGCTCTCTCCTGTAAATATAGTTGCTGGTAACTTCTTACACCCACAATTGGCATACTGGTGCACCCATGTAAGTCCTTAGTATATAGTACCAAGGTACTGAGGGCATTGGTACACCAGGGTTTCTCAATGGGCTGCAGCATGTATTATGCCACCTATGGAAGCCCATGCAAATTGTGACAGCAGGCCTGCCATTGCAGCCTGCATGAAATGGTGTATGCACCCTTTCACCACTGAACCTGACCACTGCACTTAGACATTATAAGTCACAACTCTGGTAGGCCTTTCAGCCCAAGGGCAGGGTGCATGTCTCTATGTGTAAGGGTAACCCTACAGAACCCAGGCAAATTCCTGGAATATGTATGTGCTGGGAAGTGGTCTTAAGGTATGTAGTGGACACTGGTCAATATGAGTGGTCCAACTACATAATGACTTCTCCGAACCTAGGCATGTTTGGTATCAAACACGTTGGAAACATGCAACTACACTGATTCCAGTGTTAGCTGCATGATACCATGTACTCTGGGGATTCCTTAGAGGATCCCCCAGTTCAGCTTGTGCAGCCTTACGGGGTCTAGCTGCTGCTGACCACAGACACTATTCTGCCCTCCTGCTGGGGACCAGGCTCAGGCCGGAGAAGCAGAACAAAGGATTTCCTGCAAGGGAGAGGTGTGACCACCTCTCCCTGTGAATTAGGTGTCTAAGGGATTGGGTGGCCTCTGAGCACCCACAGACTGCTTTGAAGGGTACATTTAGTGCCCTCCTTGCATAATCCAGTGTGCACCAGTTCAGGAACCCCCTGTTCCCGCTCTGGCATAAAACTACACAAAGGGCAGGGGAGTGACCAACCCGTCCAACTCCTCCCCTAGGTAGGCCACTTGATTCTGCTGTCTTGGAAATAAGATTTGCAGAGGCCCTTAGGAGCATCTGACTGGTTAGGCCAGGTAGATGACGTCCCTGACGTACAGTAGGTGGGTCACTGTAGAGAGTGACCAACCCCTTTTAGGGTTACTTAAGGGCTCCCCTGTGTGTGAGTCCTCAGATTTGTCGAGCAAGACTCCCCAAGGAACTCTCTGCAAGACCTCTTCTTCTCCTGGTTTCTCCAACCGCTGCTGGCCTTTGTTGGAACCAAGCAAGTCTGCTTCTAGTAGGAAGGGTCCCATTGCAGCATTGTTTCTCCAGATCTTGCAAGAATTCTGCAACATCCAAGGCTGTGCATCCCCCAGGGTCACAAGGACTCTGTTTGCACCAGGAAGCGTGAAGGAATCTCCCCTGGAGTGAAGGAGTCATTCGCAGCAAATGCAGGCACATCAAGACAACATTGACTGGCTGATGGGGTCTGCTGTCTACGGACATCTGAAGATCCTCCAACACAGGTCGTGAGACTGTGGCCTCCTCTGGATCCTGCTCGCCTTCTAACTAGCTTCAGAAACTGTGGGCCCCTGCTCCTACCACTGGACTGGAGCTCCTGTGCACCACTACTGTTGCACTTGGAGAAGCTTGTTGACTCTTTCTGTGGGAGATCTTTTGGCACCAAGAAGCCCCGGTCTCCAGCACTCTGCAACGTGAAGATCAGCCCTTTTCCTGCAGCTCCTCTGACGTGAGACTTCTGTTTTGTTGTGCTGGTAAGGCCTCACTGTGACTCCACGTGTCCATCATCTGTGGGTCACTCGTGTGGGTCCATTGACTTCTATTGGCCTTCCTGCATGCTGAGAGCCAGCTCTGACTCTCCTTCCTGTGAAGAGTCTCCTGGACCTTGTTTGTCCCCAAAACTTTGCAAAGTCTTCTACGGCACCTGTTTGAACTTGCCAGTGCTTGTTGGTGACCTGGCTGGTCACTGAGCCTCCTGCAATCCGGCAATTGTCGAGAGACAGCTCGTAGGCAAATTCTGGGATCTTCTGCAGCTCCTGGCCCCCACAACTAGACTACTTCTTCCACTGACTTGCTGGAACTTCACCTTCAGGAAGGTAGGCATTGCCACCTGCACCACCTGGGCACCTCCAAGGATGCTGGACTCTGTCCCTTCCTTTGCAGGTCCTCCATGTCTGGAATCCATCTCTGGATTCCACATGCCTGGTCCACAGGTCGTGACAGCAGCTGGACAATCCAAGGCAACCACTGACTTCAGAGAGAGTCCCTTCTCCCCTCTGCATCTGGGTCCCTGGTGTAGGTACTCCTGTCTTCTGGGTATCATGGGGTTGGGGCACTCTTCATTCATCCTCTTGTCTGCTGGTTTCCTCCGGGTCTGCTGGAAAAGGACCTGAAATCCATAAACTCCAACCACTACTCTCTGTGTTAGTTTATGTGACAGCTGGGCAGGTAACTACCTTACTCCTGGTTGCTGGGTTCACTTACTGTATTTAACCTCAGGTGTTCCTAACTGCCCCTAGTCCCTAGCTAACTATCACACTTACCTTGGTTGGGGTCACTGTTTCACATTCCACTTTACAGAGTCGAGCGCACAAGCGCTCTGTCCCTGTTGTAATCTCTCTCTGGGCTTTTAACCACACCCATGTCACGCCCATCAGTTTAGTTGGTTTGTGGGATTGCCTTTTAAAATTTGTTTGATTTCATTTGTTAAAGGCAGGCATATGTCATGCCATTTCTGGTGTTTAGCCCTCCTCGAGCGCACCAGTAAACTAGCGAAAACATACCAGGCTCAATGTTTTCTGTATGGCTTCTGGACTACTTTTTCTTTTCAGTACAGCGCAATCTTGCTGGGCAGTAGTCTATCGCTTTGCATGACACCAACCCTGTTACTTAAATAATTGCATAACTGCTGATACGTTTGACTGCGAGTGAACTTCTGTTTCCTTTTGTGTGCTCCTTCATGCTCATGGCGTGGCGCTTTAAATCGGCTCATTTATGTAAAACAGTATTGCTTTTCATTTTATATGGCAAGAAATTCCCACATAGGACTTTATAAAGCTAATTGCTCTTTTCACTGGATGCTACCACTTGTAGTGCTGCATTTATATTCGTGTGGTCAATGCAAAACAACGTACCAGAATGCATAGGGATCAACAGAACCGGACATATTACTCTCGCGAGACGAAGGGCAACTATTTGCAGGCATAACCAGTGAAATATCTCCTTTGATCCATCCACTATGCGCCGTTGAGGGGGGCACTGTGGTCCAGGAGTGAACACACTTTGGTTGGACTCAGGAGACCCGAGTCTAGTTCCCTCCCGATCTGGATGATTTTAGGTAAGTCGCCGGTCAGTGGTGTTTGTTATTATTATTATTATTTATTTGCCTCCGTTTATTATTAACATTTTAAAATGCATTGGCATCATAGCTAGTTTACAGAAAGAGCGGCTCTGCGCACATGCATCCATTCTGCTGTCAGTGCAGGTCACGCTACTGTCTTCAGTCCTAGAGTGAAGCTGTCCATTATGCAGCTGGAGCGCACTGAATCCCAATTATGGCCGCCCAGGACTTCTAATCTGGGATTCCAGGTCCCATTTTCCTGGCTTGCAACCACCCATGTCACGCCACAGTTCCCAAAGTGCATTTGTTTCTCATTTGACTGGCTGACAGAAGGTACTTGCATTGTCCCATTAAGAGTAAACCAGCGAAACGCAGAAGTGACGTCAGTGACCAATGATAAATGTGTTACATTGAAATTAGTGGGGCTGAGCTGAAAGATGTCGGTACTGTCCCATCGCAGTTACCGAGCTCCTGGCAGAAGGGTGATGCTGTCCCATTGATGGCACAGCAGTTCTGCTGACAAGTGACAATGCTGCCATAAAACAAGTAAAGCTGGCCAGCTTACATAGGCATAATGGCGAGAAACACTGATGAAATTACACCCTTCCTCGTGATAGGTGCCAGTCACGGATCTGTTGCAAGAACAGATCTGTTAAAAGCAGAGATAACGTGGCGAGAAGTGTCAAGGCTGTCCATAACCAGTAAAGCAGTAATGCCAGGAACTAACTATACTGTCCCTTTCAAGTCCCACGTAGAAGTGAATGTACGGTCCATATAAAGTAGAACAGCCCGCTCAGAAGTGCTATTGCTGCCCCTGTAAGAAACTGCGCTCCTCTGATGAGAACTCCGTGTAACGTCGATTAAAATCACAGCAGCTGTCCTAATAAGTGTGATTACTGCCTTCTAATTAATCATAGCAAACATGGGGATATGTGCTAATATTGCCCCACTAAGCCACAAGGATGCTGCTAAGTAGTGTAGATACTGCCCATTAAAAGTGTAGTATACCTTGCTGATAAGACCAGTGTAGGCAGATACCTTACCACGCCATCATAAATGTCTACAGGAGGGCACCAGACTTCAACAATTTGCCTGAAAATTGGTTTCCCAGGTCTATGCCTAAGTAGCTATTTAGTTCCCTTTTTTGCTTTGAACTTTGGGTATATGGTATATGCTAAGTAAAAACCTGGATTGGATTTGGTACTAATGCGTGGACAAAAGAAAATCTGAGCAGTCTGATTAAAAGTTTAGAAGTTCTGCTAAGCCATAAAAACTGTAACAACTCTTCTGAAAAGCGCAAAGACTCTGGCCCATATTTATACTTTTTGACGCAAAACTGCGCCAACGCAGTTTTGCGTCCAAAAAATTAGCGCCGGCTAACGCCATTCTGAAGCGCCATGCGGGCGCCGTATTTATTGAATGACGTTAGCCGGCGTTAGCCGCCGGCGCCGTCTGGTGTGCGTTAAAAAAAACGACGTACACCAGGCAGCGCCGGCGTAGGGAGATATGGAGCTTGGGCGTCAAGAAATGGGGCAAGTCAGGTTGAGGCAATTTTTTCGCCTCAACCCGATTTGCGCCATTTTTTTTCACTCCCAACCCCCATAGAAATGACTCCTGTCTTAGCAAAGACAGGAGTCATGCCCCCTTGCCCAATGGCCATGCCCAGGGGACTTCTGTCCCCTGGGCATGGTCATTGGGCATAGTGGCATGTAGGGGGGCACAAATCAGGCCCCCCTATGCCACAAAAAAAACAAAAAAAAAACACTTACCTGAACTTACCTTAATGTCCCTGGGATGGGTCCCTCCAGCCTTGGGTGTCCTCCTGGGGTGGGCATGGGTGACAGGGGGTGTCCCTGGGGGCATGGGGGGGTACCTCTGGGCTCCTTCAGAGCCCACAGGTCCCTTAACGCCTGCCTTTTGCAGGCGCTAAAAAACGGCGCCAAAGCGGCCGTACGTCATTTTTTGGACCCGCCCACTCCCGGGCGTGATTTTTGCCAGGGAGTATAAATCCCACGCACATGCCTCGGAGTCGATTTTTTAGACGGGAACGCCTACCTTGCATATAATTAACGCAAAGTAGGTGTCCACGCTAAAAAATGACGCTAACTCCATGGACTTTGGCGCTAGACGCGTCTAACGCCAAAGTATAAATATGGAGTTAGTTTTGCGTCGAAATTGCGTCAAAAAAATGACGCAATTTTGGCGCAAACAGAGTATAAATATGCCCCTCTGTTTTACTAAATGTGGTGCAGGGATTTGCAGCCTTACATGCTTACAACATAATACTATAGATACCATTTGTTCTGCTGTGCTGGCCCAGTTGGTTCCTAGGAAAGGCACCGAGACCCCCGTCCTCACCCCCGGTTCCTCCTGCTGACTGACCCTGAGAAGGTTGGCCGATATTTGGAAGAAGTAGGGACTTTAGGACGGGCGCCAACACGTTGCCATGATTCGGGCACTATTCTGTCATACACTCCTTTGAGGAACTTACTGGGGTGGCCATCTGTCTCTTCGGGGGACACAGCACATCCTAATACAAGAATATGTGTGTGAAAAAGGCCATATTAATGATACAGTTGCACATCACAAGTATCCACAATCACTTTACAACCTCACCATACAGACTGTTATAAAGGACTCACTATACATAAATTCACCCTATCCCCCTGGATCCCCATTCCTAAATAACCTACTTTCAACATTCTCCAAACCTGCAACAGCCTCCTGATCTCCAATACCCTTCATGACTCATTAACATCCCAGGGCCTTGTGTCTCACTGACCTCTGAACATTGAATTCTCCATACACTCTACCCTTATCCCCCCTGACCTTTCTGCCCGCCCAATAGAGTAACCAACCTCGTTTATGTCTTAAACAAGCATTTGCAATGGCAATAGGCATGGCTTTCAAAGAATGTTGTACGGTAATGTGAATCATTACACCTAAATAGTATCGGAATGAATATGTCTTTGTATAGAAGCAAAGAATTGTAGAATAATATTGGTGTAGTTTAAAAGGTCAGGCGCAGACGGCTGTACTGTCAAGCCAGACCTAAACATCCATGTAGGTTAATGAAAGCCCTTCCCCCCTCTGTGCTGCTGCCAGCGAATATTTGTGTGACTCTGGAAGTTCAAGCTCAGGCAGCTGAATAAATAAACAAAATGATCACAGCTATGTGGAGGGGAAGCCATATTTTGTGGAAGCACACAACTTGTGCCCAGTTAGAACATATGCTCCTGGAATCCAACATAAGGGCAGAGCCAAAGCTCTTCTCTAGTGACAATCACACAATTGTCTGCTGACAGTTGCGCTGACAAGCCAGACCATAAAAAGCCTGCAAACCTGTTCATTGCCAACACTAACACTAAATCAACAACTATCCTTATCGTAGCCTTGCCATGAAAAACAGGAAAATGTCCTTCAAATGCACCTACAACCTTCATAACCTGCCCAACACGACTTTACATGGATTGGAGGGAGGCAATTAAAAATGTCCCTTCCTAGCTAGTGAATAATGTGCTCATTTATCAGGTAGAAAACTCCTAACTTCCACTCCCCCAGCTATCTACCTTAACATAAAGCTGCCCCCAGTGCTACTTGACCAATACAATCCCCCCATAGTCTCCTAGAATCCAACACCCACCTGAAAAGCCCGGGAAGATGAGACCAATATATCCTCATCCCCTAGCCCCATTTCAATATACCAAGTCAGTCTTGGGCCGTGGTTTGTTTTATTATTGTTTGTTCATTTCAAGAACATGTTCATCTTATAAAATTGTTTTAGGATATATAAGATCAGATTTTTCATGAATGATCGGCTGAGTCCTATTGCACTTTGTTGACTGTAAGTGACATCTTTAAAAAGTAAAACTCCATTGAGGACTGATATCATCAGCTTTCCTAGAGCAAGGTTATCATAATCACATTTCCTCATCTATTGTTCCACATATAGGTAGCCCATAGCTGTGTAAAACGTGGGTTTTTTCTATTTGTTAGCTGTTATATATTTGTTTTGTTGAGTACTTTTCTGATATCTCTATCAATGATTCTAGCATGTCATTGCTTCAGGTTATTTCTGTTTCTTTACCCTTCGTCATATCTTAGTGGAATTACCAATCGAAGAGCAATATGAGTCAATGTCCTGCTTTTTTGTTGGTACACACACGTGCTTCTGTTGGTTGGTGGCTGCTACAGGTGTTTACGTTTATATATTTATCATTGACTCTGTTATTTATTAATTTTTGTTCCTTGTTGTAATCTTACCTGCTCACTTGGTGGTTGTCCTTTTTGTCCAATGGAATAATACTCTGGCGATTTTAAGTTTAAATTCCATCTAGTGATTTTTGCAGTGTTCATTGTAAATGTCTGTTTTTCATATGCTGTGAGGTTAAAGTTTAAGCTCTCCAACATATGCCTTTTATGGGTGTCATATGTATAGTCCAGCGGAAGGTGATCTAGAACAATATAATCACAGCCAAACCATGTGTCAAAGAGTTTGTGTGGTTTTTAAATGTATGTGTATGTTGGTGCAAGTGTGTGTGAGATTCCTGCTCGTATGTATATCGTTGGAGTTAAATATATGGAATTTACCTTTATTGTACTATAACCATATTTAATCCTTCTATAATTATTCTTGCAATTGTATTTATTGAATAAGTTAATGTTGATTCAAACAATTTGTATTTGACAAAAAAAATAAATCTGCTACATATGTGTTTTTGATGTTGCTGATGTTAATCTTAATATTATGAGAGTACTATTTTTAGGGTCCAGCGCACAAGCCCTCTGGTCTGTTGTAATCTCTCTGTGGGCTTCTAACTTCGCCCACTCTTGCTAGTCACTCTTTGTTGTGCTTCTCTTAAAAGCTTCATTTTTTATTGGTGCATTTTTGTGAAATGTCCCTTCTTTGTCTGCTGAGTTCTCTACCAGGCGATTTCATTAAGTGAACATTTTTGTTGCGCATCACACTTCCTCCTGTTTCAGGGTGTGATGGCCCCTCCTCAGGTATCGGTTTGCCTTTCATCTCATCCGCGATCTTTTCTATACATTCAAGCAGGGAGCCAATAACTCTCGCGCTCCTGCCGGCAGTGGCACTTTTAATCAGCTTGCTTCTGTCAACTGTTTTACTTTTCATTTTCAATTTGTGTGGCAAAAAAAGTCCAGTTAGGAATTTACAACGCTAATGGCTCTAACGAGCAAATGCGAGACCCATTGCATTGCAAAGGCTTGTTGTTTCTGTCACTCGGGAGAGCGGGCTCTCGACGGCAAAGAGCTTTTCTGTCTGCGAAAACAAGGCTGACAAGTGTGCAACAAGATGGCCAGCTGAAGTGGAATTCTTTTAAGCAGACTGTTGATGTAAGTATGTTAGTGAGGCAAGCTGTGTGTTTTTTTTTTTTTTTTTTTTTTTTTTTAATGAGCACTTTGTAAATTCTCTCCATTTAAATTAGCATCGCTCTGCATGGTTAAGATGACGTTTTTGCACCACGATGTGTTTTTCGTAATAGATGTTTAACAACACTAATTTGTGACCCAAAGAAACTAGCGGAGACTATTTAAAAAAAACATCCATCCAAATTAGGCTATGTGTGTTGGTGCAACCTGCTGTTAAATGATGGATATGTAAGTTAATGGAAAAGTACTTATATGTGTTTGAAAGGACTGCTTTCAAGATAACTGCTGGAAGATGAGCCGGGTTGAATCCATCAGCTCTTAAATACCTAATTTACCGAATCGATAAGGCTGTAAGATGCACTTCCCAGAACTGCAGCCCCCTCGGACTTTCGCGTGACTTTGCATGTTTTTTCTTTCTTGCTGATGTTCATGTGTGCAAATAAAGTAGCTGCCTAAAGCGTTAGGCCTTTTTATTTTTTATTTTTTTTTATTTTTAAGAGGTGTAATACGAAGGCTGCGTATTGATTCCGCCTCTTGTCACGTTCATCCAACACCAGACACTCCCTGACCCATTACCTTTTTCTTTCAGGTTCTTTTTCCTTCTTCTTTCCAGCTTTTGTTTTTTCTCTCTTGCACACAAGTCTGATGAGGTAAAATAAGTGCTGGTCCCCAAATTAAAATGACAGTGGGTGCCACCGGTCACACTTCAAATTAAACACTGCTTCTTCATTGTTTCAGATAAGAGATTGCTCATGCCTATGTGTAGTGCTTTATTTGTTCTCCATTTGTAACAGACTAAATTTTTGGTGGTTCCATTACAGTGTGGAGTTAGTCTGTTCTCGAGCAGCTCCATAGTATCCAATTACAACATAGAAGGCAAGGTGTGAGCGCTTATTAGTCACTCTTATCCACTTTCTCAACTTCCACTCTTTATAGCTTAGGTCAGACCAATGTCATAACCTTGTGGTTGTGCCTCTGCTTTCCCAGATACTCACCATCAGGAGAGAAATTAATGCCTGCACGCTTTCTGGTCATCCAATCTAGACCTGTCATTCACCCCTCAACCACACCACCCATTCCCATTTAGCTCCTCCATTGTAAAGAAAGCTGTCCACAGAGACAACAAATGCATTAAGAGAAAATCATCCCACTCAACTGTTTTCCGCTGTGGACTCCAACTGCGACATTGCCAGAGTCACAATTCGAAAAATGTGCTTCTTAGCATTTCTGATTTCTCTACTAAGTAATGAACTATAGGGGGGCGTTGGAAAGGAACATGGCCGGCGGGACGCGCTCCTAGTGAGCTCCCACTCCCAGTGCAATCCTTCATTGATCCTGGGGTCCCTTAGACTGTGAGGACACCCCCTTTTCAGCAGCGGGACTTCGCGCAGTGGGACTGAGCACAGCACGGTCCTCCTCTCTGCACCAGTGAAGCCGGATCGGAGGCAGAGAGTGGGTGACTTTCCTGGGCCGCGCTGGTGGTTGCGGTCAGGCCTGTGGAGCTTGATTAGGTGCGGCAGGCGGCTGCAGTGGCAGCGCTGCCGGGCTGAAAGGAGCGCTCGCTTGGAGGCCCCAATTCTGTGCGGCTGTCCTCTTTGGCCGAGAGGCTGGCAGCATCCCCTTTGGAAAAGCAAAGATGACAATTGGGCCCCGGTGCTCTAGGCAGGAGCCTGCGGTGAGCACAGCCAGAGGGTGAAGGCCCTTTCTGGGCCAACGGGGGACTTGTGGCTGGGCCCGTCACAGGGTGTAAAGTTGGAGGACGGGCGGCAGTTTCTGCGCTGCTGCCCCGATTGGTCCTGTTGGGCATGTGGCCCTCGGCCTGTGTGATGGTGCCTCTGAGTCTGGAGGACAGGCAGCTGTGCCTCATACTGGTCTGGGGGGGGGGGGGCCGTTGGAGCCCAGGAGGATCGTACTGCGATTTGGAGACTGGTTGGCTGAATGGTGAGCACCCAGATGGGTCTGAATAAAAGTGGCTCCTGGATCTCCATCATCCGGCCCTCTTGATCCTTTCAGCCCCTGTTTGTGAGTGCTTTGAGGGGGATCCCCCCTCGTAGGGGGTGCATGTGGCCTTTGATCTGGACACTGTGGGAAACAGGAGGATTGTGGTGCCTAGTGGCACGGAGGGCAGCGGACTTCGCTTCAGTGGTGTTTTGCACTGCAGATTTTGCCAGCAGCCCACCTGCTGTAACTGGGACTGGGTCGGAGCCCTGGTCTGGGGACGGTGCAGAATGGGGCGGCACAAGTGGATGGATCACTCACAGGGTAATACCATGGAGCAATATACTGCTGCGGTACCCCTGCCACAACGCCCGGCCCGTTCCGATGGGAGTGGAGACGGTGTGAGGGTACTAGCCACTTCTGATGAGCCTTCACGTGCAGAGCTCCTAACGGCCATCCAGGGCTCCAGGGTGGCACTGGAGATTAAGACAGAGACTTTGGCAGTGGAGGTTAACTTGCTTCGGGCATACATTCAGAAGGTGTCCGATAAGGTCAAGGTGGCAGAGGGATCCATTGTGGAGCTACCAACGGAGGTGGGGGCTCTGCGGAAACAGATGGTGCAGGCCACCTCCGCGGTCGGGCGACAAGGTGGAAAGATGCAGAGGGGAGGTCCTGATGAAACAATGTCAGGCTGCTGGGCTTCCCAGAACATGCTGAAGGGTCGGCTGTGGAATCTTTTGTTGAAAACTGGATCAGAGATGTATTGCAGCCTTCGGGTCTATCAAAGATGTTTGTGGTGAAGCGTGCACATAGAACACTTGTTGCACCTCCCCGGCCTGGTGCGCCGCACAGAGCCATAATTGCCCGTCTTCTGAACTATAAGGATCACGACTGTGTGTTGTGGGCTGCCACTGAAGGCACTTTATGAGAACTGCAAGATATCTATTGATCCTGATTACACAAACAAAGTGCAGAGTTCTTGAAAAGGATTCATGGAGGTCATGGCAAAACTCTGAGCCATGAACATTCGTTATATGCTCCTGTATCTGGCACGTTTGAAGGTGATCTCAGGTGGGAGATCGCATTTCTTCGAGCCCCCGGAGGAGGTGTGGCGGTGGCTGGAGATGTGGGATAAAGTGGTCCCGGGGAGGACGGAGGGTGCTGGAGGTGTTGCTTCATGGGCCTCTGGAGCAGAGGGCCCGGATTGGAGGGCCTGATTTGTGTTGCTGTTTGACACAAAGGCGCACTAACTTACATTATGCAAATGTATTAAATAAGTTTGCGGAGCTCTTGCTTCCTAACAGCTAGCAATTGTGGTCCTTAACAAAGTAGATATATGACCCTGTATGTTTCAGTAGCATTCCACACACTCAACAACATTGCCGGCAGATATTGTAAAAATCAGCTGATGTCACTACAGAGCAATTAAACATGCACATTTACATGATTTGCACTCACCAACAGGGCCACCAATCACAATCCCCTGGTGGTCCAGCAGATCTTGCTCCCTGGAGATAAGGTCACCCCAGCGGTGATTCAGCTGGTGGTCGTTTCTTGGTGTCTGATAAATCAGTTGCAGATGATGCAACACCTTTGCCCACCTGAGCCTCCGTGCCTCAGTGCGATACCCCTGTATCACCCGCCCACCTGCCTCAATCATTAGGGGTAGGAAATGGCACACCAGCCATATAAATCCACCTAGCTCCTCCTCACCCATCTTGCCAAGACGAGGCCTACCCAACATAATTGCAGCAACAGAGAAATCGGGGATAAAGGGGAACAAAGGAGAATAGGGGAAAAGTAGAACAGGAAAAACTTAAACTAAACAACAAACACACCCCTACTATACCCAAACTAACACTACCCACAACAGACTCCCAACAAAACAAAGACAATACTTTACAACACAAATGTACACAAAAAACACTCAGACAGGATACTGCAACAAGTTTTTATCCACAAAGACAATACATAGACCACACAGGAGACAAAAGCACAATTTGAACAGACAGAACTCTGAGCACAGCCACACAGTCAGGAAATATCACAGACTGCAAAGTGAAAGTGAAAGTACACCCACTGTACATAATCTGTAAACAGGAAATCCTATCACATCACTTCCTGCCTAAAATGGCGGGGTTTTTATCGTTATGCGTCAAAATATTTTGACGCATACAGTCTGCGCGTCATTTTTTTCGACGCACAGGAGTAGAATTAAGCCCGCATCAATATGTTTGGAAATAGTTTTACACTTAACAATTTTCTGAGGTACAGTGTGGAAGATACAGCTCAGGGGCAATGATTATTTCAGGGCATTATGCGTCGTTTTTTGGCCATAAGCATCATTTTTTGACGCATATGCGTCAACATTTCAGGCATTAACTGGGTTTGGGTCATTTTACCATTTTAATGTAATATTACAGTTGTGACAATACTGAGATAGGCTGATTGCACCCACTTTGGTCATGACGGTGTATGGGCACATGTGACATCGTACTACTGCGGACCATGATCCGCTACTTCATGTACAGGATTTTCACTCTTGGCTGACACACTAGATGGCCAAACGTGTGGCCTACATATCTGTATTGTGCAAATTGGGCATGTTTGGCATCAGGAGAGGCTAGCAAGGTGACGCACATAAGTACAATACCTCAATGCCTATGGCTCAATGTATGTGCATTGGCTACTAATGTAGTTGTTGACCCACTGTGTGAGCATCACAATATGCATCATTGCAAATATGCTTGTATGAATGTGGAGTCAATGTGTCCAACCCTCAGATGCAAGTCAGTGTGGAAATGAGAGAGGACATGTGTTAGTCCTACATGTAGCAACATCTGTTGTGTGCACTTCCTAGTTTTTGGGTAACGTAAACACCACAAATGACAAAGCATGCACCGGATAGATAGCAGACGCTTGTTCATGTCAATGGTCCAAAACTTGCCCATCACATGTCCTGGAAATTTGGATACTGCTTCCTAGGCACTTGTTGGTGAACCCACCATGAGTCAGGCACATGTACAGACTAAGTGGGTACCATGTTATTGACACAGAAAGCCAAAGGTGAACCACAATTGTAATATCACGCCACAGTGGTGGTCATATGACTGAGCCACAACTCTCCTGTGGCAGTGGTGGACCAGCAGACCAAGCAGCACGTGGCCACATATTTCCAGTGATCAATTGCACAGAGGTGTCTGGTTCATGTGTGTGGTCCAATGTTGATCCTGTATATTTTTAGGGGTCTATGTTGTCACAGTTACGTCCAGGTCTCATCATGAGTCAGTGGCGGCTAATCCTGTATCTACTGAGTATCCTTCGGAGATCAATGGAAGTAAAGCCAATGAGGATATAAGAACCTAAATGGGGATGGTCCCACCCTGTCACTGCAGACGTGTTATGAGACTATCAACAGGGCAACCTTGGTGTGCTGAGTGAGATCATATCTCAGGAGTCTTGTACCGGCAGGTGTCATTACAACATTTGTACACAGGTTGGCATGTAAAGTTCCCACTGCACCTGGGAACATCATAGCCTCTGTGCTGAATAATCTTGCAGCTATTCATCACACACGGCCCATCAATATGTTGTGAGCAATGTGAATCAGTGGGTGAACTGTCAGGGTCCTAACATGTGTGGACTTTTCATGCACATTATCTGACGTTGCTGGTTCTGCTGGAGGCACCATACCCAATCCCTGCATACGGCCATGGTACACTGTCACACTTTGTCGCTCATGCATACATGAGACCCAGACAAGGGATAGGCCATGATTTGGGTATTTGGAGACAAGTTCCCAATTATGCTACGATAAACAAGCAGATTATGCTAAGTAACTTATTTGAGTATGTATTGAAGAACCATCTGACAAAATACCCCCGGAGGAATGTGAGGGTTGGGAAAGCAAGTATGATACATAAGTAGCCACAAGGAACCTTTAGGGTAACGCACAGACAGGTGCCAGTCAGGCTGACATGATGCAGGGTCAATCAGGATCCAGCAATTTCACAAGGAACATACGCAGTGGTCTGACTAAGACTGGTCGGAGGAAGAACAAGACAGTTGAGATAGAAAACTGTGTTTGTCCTGTGTTTTGGAAGGTGACACATAAACCCAAGGGCTATGTTACACAGCTTATTTTTCTAGAAATGCATAACAGTGTAATCGGCAAAATGTCAGCTTCTATGCTGTTCTAAGCATCTGCAAGGGCAGTGCATGTTCAAATGGCTGGTCTGCATGGAGGTACTCACAGGTGTGTGCAGCATCAGTTTCTCACAAGTCCTGTAGGTGAGATTTGAGTTCAAATGGCCAACAGTACCTTTCACATGGGAAGCAAACTACAGGTGAGAACAGGGCTTAGAGACTACGAGCCAGTGCATTATTTAACCGGACGTCCATGCAGACAGATGTACAATGACTATGGCATACCATACTAAAGGGTGAAGCACACTGGATTAATATTGTTAGTCTGTGTGTGTAGAGGAGGGACCTCTTAAGACAGGTGGGGTGCGACCAGGAACATGGGTGTGTCACGACTTAGGACATGGGCTGACATGTACATGGAATGTCATGTGCGCAGTGCTTGTCATAGGTGTGGCACTTGTGCTCTCTATGTACTGCTTATATGGAATTCTAGTCACAGATCGTCCTTGCAAAGATAGGTGCTGTACGACTTACTGCTGTCAAGGGTCTGGTCATACATTCCTGTTACCAATGCAATAGCACATCCACTGCCTTATGTATGAGGCATTTTTTCCCTTATTGACTGATGGTGTCTGCGATGAACCATGTTGCCAACATGTATGTGTGAAATAGGTATGGTCCTCTGCTATTGGCCTTCAAAGGTGAAATGTACAGGATATATGTCATTTACAGTGTGTGTGAATGTGACTGTTGTATAATACGCATCACAATTGCTTTGGAAATTTCTGTGTCCTGATCGGTATATCAGCAATGCTCCATGAGGCTACACTCTTATTCTGATAGTTAGATATAAAGGTGAGCAAAAATGATTACCCAGACCATGATATGGTGATTATTATAGGTGTTTATTTACATATGTTGATACGACGGTGATGGTGAGTTGTTTCAGAAGAAATTGTTGACAATATGTTGGCGCCTATGCAATCCAGCAGCTCTGTTTTGTTGGTCCCCCACATGTTGCAGACCAGTATCCTCCTCTTCAGGCATTTGTGGCTCTGGTTGTAATAGGGGAATGTTCCTTCGTACACAAATGTTGTGCAGGATGGCACATGTTAAAATGATCTTGCGGACCATTTCTGGTGAGTATAGGAGGCTGCCACCAGTGATGTCGAGGCACCTGAATCTCGACTTCAGGATGCCAAAGGTCCTCCTATGGTGTGTGTCCTCCTATGTGCCTCATTGTAGGCACGCTCTGCTGCAGTGCTTGGGTTGTCAAATGGTGTCATAATCCATGGCTGGATCCCATACCCCTGATCAGCTGAAAGAGAAAATGATTGAGATCATGTTGATGTAGCATGCCCCATTAATATCACCTTGCATGGCAGTAGTTGTCTTGTGTCGTCTGTGACCCTTTTGTGTTATTGTGTTGATTCCTAGGCTTCTAGGATGTACCATCAGCATAGGGTTGTTTCCTTGGCTGAACGAGTGCTTGCCTGCTGACCGGTTGTCAGCGGTATGTTTTGGGAGTTGCAGTACAGTGTGTACTCCCTAGCATTGTGACTTGTGATACAGGTGTTCCTGTGTCTTCACTGGGGGTGACATGATAGATCCATACACAGATTCAATTTGACAGTGGTGGTAACACGTTTGCATCTATGTACCCTGGACATCCCATACCCTTTTGACCTATGCAATGGAATATTTTAAACATCAGTGAGACGCTTACATTTTGCAAGGTGACAATTAGCCAAACCTCTCCATACGTTGTGATCATTGACGTCTTAACATTTGACTGTACACTAATTTCACATGTGTGACAGGTTCACTGCAGCCCTATCAAACATGCCTAGCGGTGTCACAACCTTAGTGTGTTCCTGTTCACATGTCGCTATCATGGTGTATGTGTTGTTTGTCGTAGAGGGTTGCTGTGCAGTGTGTTTATGAGTAGGTTTCTTTACTTACCAACAAGTAGTCCATTGCCATATCATCCATCCTGGAAGTGTTGATTGATGGTACAGTGACGGAAGATGAATGAATCATGTACACTCCCAGGATACTTTGCCACGATGTTGGTGATCAATCCTTGGTGATCCACAATGGCCTGCACATTGATGGAGTTTGTGTGCTTCCTGTTGCGGTATAGATGTTCAGTTGCAGCATGTGGCACAAGGCGTACATGTGTGCAGTCAATGGCACCAAGGATGTGTGGGAATCCATTAATGAGGGAAAACCCCTGTTTGGTCTCCTGTTGCTTCTGCTGTGTGTTTGGGAAGCAGATATGGCGGGGTGTGAGTCTGATGATGGCATCCAGTACCTTGGGCAGGAAGGCAGAGAATGATGGCTGTGAGATCCCAGCAACAAGGGCGCCAGTGGTTTGAAAGGAGCCACTTGCCAGCATGTGTAGTACAGCTAGCAGCTTGGTTTCTGGTGGGATGGTGCGGGGTGTCTGCAAGCTGGGTGCCAACTGTGGCTCAATGTTGCACAGCAGCTGCTGAATGGCTTGCCAGTTCAACCTGTACCTCTGGATGATGTCATGTTTCCTGAGGCCATGAAGGGTTGTCCTGGTGTGGAATAACCTCTCCACCTTCTGCGTTGCCTTTGGGGTCCCTGCTGGTGTTGTGGAAGCTGCTGTGCTCTGCATCTGCGTGCACGCTGGATGAGAAGCACCTCCATGTCGTCCTTTTGCTGCTCTGCTGTTGCTTCTGTGTGTTTTGATTAAATACAGGTGTGTTTGCCCCATTTTAACGCCTGCCCTGTCCCAGGCGTTCATTTTTGACGCAATCGGGCTGTGCGTCATTTTCCAACTCCGCCTCCCGGCCTTGTTGGATTTTTGCACGGTAGCATACTACCCCAAATAAGGGGGGGTGGGGAAGGAATTCCCAGCAGTTAAGGGGTTAAGAAACCAATAATTATACGGTTTTTGGGTACAGAATTGGGGAAATTGAATCGTATTACCTACAGAGTCATATGAGGTCACTACGACAGAGCAGGGAGGTTAGGAATCTGCGTGTGACAGTCTATCAGAAAAGGTGTAACCAAAGGTAAGTAACCTGCTGTTCTGGCAGAAACCTCTAACCACAAATTCCATACCTTTTGAATATATAACAAAGCAGTGCCTCCTCCATACCTCCAGTACCACCTGTGGAATGTCTCAAACTAGGAAATTCTGCAGGACAGATCAGCAAATTTCCTATCCCTCCGACTTAATTGTCCAGGCAAAAGTGCTTGGTGAATGTGTGCAAGGATGCCCACATTGCATCCTGAGAAATATCCCAAACTAGTACACTTCGATCTAATGTCATAGCAGACACTTTTGCCGTAGTGTGGTGTGTACGCAATCCTTCTGGTATTTGTATTTTTGCTAGTCCAAAACAGATCTTAATACCTAATGTAATCCATTGAGTGTGTCCTCTTCTAAACTGCTTTACCCTTTTAGGCTCCAGAAAATCAGACAAAAAGTTTCTCATGCTGTAGGAATTCCCTAGTTCTCTCCAGATAAAAACAGAGCTCTTTTAGGATCTAGACAATGTAATTGTTCTCTTTCCTTTGAGGGATGAGGTGGTGCATAAAAAGATGACAAAGTGATTGATTGTCCCACATTAAAAGGTATGACTACCTTGGAAAGGAATGCTGCCCTTGTCCGAAAGACCAACTTATTCTGAAAGAAGGAAGCATAATGAGGCCCGGATGACAGTCTGAAGTTCACTCACTCTCCTAGCTGAAGTCATAGCTATAAGAAATATTATCTTCAGAGTCAACAACGTTAATGAACAACTATGGATATGCTCAAAAGTTACACATTATATAAGATCAAACCACATTTAAATCCCTGTGCATCATATCGCTCAACCCCTTAAAAAACACTTAACAAGTGATTTAAAAAGAAACAGTTGATCAGAAAAATGTAATAAAGCAGAAATGGCTGCTAAAAAACCTTTAACCCTAGACACACCAAGTCCTGCCTGAGCCAGAGAAAAGAATATCAGAAAAACTAAGCCTGTAAAGGTTTGATTTGATGTAAAGAACACCATACCATAAAATTCTTCCAGTGACCATCATAAACTGTTATTGTAGATGGACACCTGGCTGCCAAAATCATCCAGAGCACTTCCGTAGGAATATTGTATGTCAACAACTGCTGCCACACAATCTCCATGCAGGGAGGTGTAAACTGCTCCGGTTCGGATGGGGAACTTGACCCTGCTGCTGTGATAGGAGATCCTCCCGAACAGGCAGGTGATTTGGAGGACTGATGCTCATGGCCAGATGTTCTTGGTACCACACTCTCCTTGCGCAGTCCGTAGCCACTAGGCCCAGTCTCTCGACCTTCTTGAGCACTCTGGGCAGAGGTAGATAGGCATATTGAAGTACCAAATCCCATTGCTGGTGGAAGGTAACCCCTAGGGAGAGTGGCCTTGGGTACCCGAATGTGAAAAATTCTGGACACTGCGCTTTGTCACCTCGGATGTTTAAAGATCCAGCTAGATGTTGGATGATCAGAGATATGTCCTGATCACTGTGCCACTTCCAAAGAGGAAAATCTTCTAAGTACAGAATCCATCACCCTACTCTACACTGTTTGTTGCAATACCACATAGCGATCATATTGTCCGTGAGTACCTGGACTGGGTTCCACTTGATCCTTATAAGGACGTTTTTAAAGCCAAACGATCTGTCGAAGCTCCAGCAGATTTATTTGAAGTTGAGCTTCCGTCAGAGACCAGAGTCCTCTGATCTTTACTTCTCCCACATGACCTCCCCAGCCCAGTAATGACGCCATTGGTCACAAAGGTCAGCTCGGGGTGGGATAGGGAGAGAGATCTGCTGTTGGTCCAATTTCAGTCAAGTAGCCACCATGCAGATTGATTCCAGTCTCCTCTAACACCTGAATGAACGCTGACATTTCATTAGTGCTGAGCCCACTCAGACTTCAAAATCCACTACAAAGTTCACATGTGCCACCTGGCATGGTCCACAAGCACGATGCAGGAGGTCAAGAGACCTAGAAGTCTCAGGCTGCAGGCTGAAACATTGGGATCATAGCCTGAATGTCCTGGACTCGTTGAGGCTGAGGAATACTTCGAACCAACACTGTCTAGGATAGCTTTAAAGAAAGGGAGCCTCTGCAAAGGAGTCAGGTGTGACTTTGGCACATTCATGTTAAATCCAAACAACATCAACAGGTCGGTCATCATCGGTACATAGTTGGCAAATGTCTGGGGTGAATCCGCCTTTAACAGCCATTCATTGAAGTATGGGATGACTGGTATTCTCAACCTCCTAAAATGGGCTGTAACCACTGCCATCACCTTTGTGAACACCCTAGGTCCCTGGTCAGCCCAAAGGAAAGGACGGAGAACTGAATGTTCCCATCCCACTCGAAAATGCAGGTAACGTCGGAGATTACAGGATGATGTAGAAATAAGCATCCCGCAGATGTAGCACTACCACCCAGTCTCCTGTATCTAGAGCAGAAAAAACCTTGGCCAAAGTGAGTATTTTGAACTTGTCTTTTCTCGAAAAGAAGTTCAGGGGATGAAGTTCTGGAATGGGGTAAAAATCCCTGTTCTTTTTTGGTATTAGAAAGTAGCGGATGCAACAACCAGTCCCTAGTTCTGAAACTGGAACTCTCTCTATTGCCCTCTTTGATAAGAGAGTCTGACCTTCTTCTTGAAGAAAAGGCCGACAGTTCTCTGATAGATATTGTGGTGGTGGAGGAATGTTTGGAGGGAACAAATGAAAAGGTAGAGAATACATCTCTGTCATGATCTGGAGCACTCTAATATGAATTTATCCTCCTCCTAAGTCGGGATGTAATAGGATATGCGTAATCCATCCAGCCGATCATGAGGTACCAAGATCAAGTTAGAAAAACTGAGGTGGCTGCAGAAGGGGAAAAGTGTGAAGATCAAGTTAGAAAGGCTGAGTTTCGTGCAGAAGTGGGGACTGGAATTTGGGCAGAACATTGCACCTGGGAGGCTGCCCATTGTTTGGCTGCTCCATGACCACATCTTCTAAAAGCCTGGGTGGTCTGCTATATTGAAGGCATATCACGTCTCTGCTTTTGAAGATAGCTTCTTCCAAAACCTCTAAAGGTGTCCTGCTGTTGTGATAGCCGACAAGCCAAAGGTGCCAAGCCTAAAGAGCACGCAGTAGTCTTGTTCTCCTTAAATATTTTTAGGGCTGTATCTTTTCTTTCCTTAAATAATCCAGAACCATCCAATGGCATATTTATTAAGGAATGTTTCCTATCCATGGAAAAACCAGTTGAGCGTATCCAAGCATGCTGTCTTATCACCATAATGGTCCCCATTGCTCTTCCTAAACAATCTGTAGTGTCCAGACCAGATTTTATTGAAAACTTTGAAGCACTGTCTATCTGCAACCAAACTCTGCAAGATTTTACGAGTATCCTCAGGGACCTCAAGTAAACCATCAGCCACGCTATCCCACAAAGCATGGGAAGATCTCCCTTAAATATGGGAATTATTCACTGACCTTAAAGCCAAACTTGTAGAATAAAAAAACACTTTCATGTTTTTAAGACTCCCTATTAGGAGGAGTGTAATCAGTTAGGAAAGTACTCATTGAGTATAAAGGTGCTACCTTCCCTGATTCCAACTGGCTCAGAAGGTGCACTAGTCAGGGTGAGTACTTTCAAAAGACCCCCATCTACCAGCAATTCATACTGGTAAGTCATATATTTCATAAATTTACTAGGCACACAACCCACCAGAATAGCATTCAATTGAAATGTACAAAAAATATTAACTATTGTTATAACAGTAGTTCCACCTATGTTAAAGTTATTTATTATTCCATATGCATATTCAGATTGGCACCACTGTGTCCACAATCAGTTGATATAAGATCCAGTAAGTTGTATTCCGTAAGTCTCTAAATCAATTCCAAAATAGGCATCACATTGAATTTCCACCGATAGAGTCTCCTGAAATCTCTCAAAACCAGCCCGCCAACACGTGTTTCATCAGGGATATTACCCTTATAACTTCATCAGGGCTGTAACAATGTATAGCACACATATTAACACAGTAAAACATTTTGAGACCAATATTACTGATAATATGAGTAACCATGCAGTGTCATGTGGGTAGCTGAATAGTGACAAGGAAAACAAACAAAAATTCATACATAAATGTGATTGAATAGCAACTGTTATGTGCATAAGTGACCATATACCCATAATTACCAAATGTACCTATGTGAAAAACACTTGTCGCAAAATATCACCAAAATCGACCAATAGTGTAAACCATAACTGTGTGCATGCCACTGTGATCAATTCCTAGATAATAAAATATCACTAACCTTAATGTTAAAAAATTATTTACATGGAGAGTCTCTCTAATTCTTATTCCTAAATAATTTCATAGCGATATTTCAAGATTTAAAGTGAAGATATTCAATTTCTCTATCCAAATATCAAAAACAAAGTCAAACTGAATAAGTGTAAGACCTTGCCACTGTAATCTCAGAGTTATATGCCACTAACGACTAGCTCCATAGCCCCTAAATACTTTAAAGCTCAAAACTCAATAAATGTACACCTCCTTTCTTTACAAGTTTATAGAATCACTGTGGCCAAATATATATAAAATAAAATAAATCTAGATCTATTGTGGTGTCCCTACTCGATAAATAAATATGCATAACAAGTAACTTATGCATATAAGAGAAAGATTACCCCCTAGAGTACAACCGGTGGTCGAAACCCAATAATCCTCAAAGACTAACAAAACCTTCGTTTTCTTGAAAATTATATTTGCTAGTTGCCAAAATCATGGACAAAGCACAGTACCGCCACTTCAATATATCAGCCCAGATTCCAAGTGTCAATCCAACTGGGCCTCCACACTTACCTTGGGCCAACTCTACTCCAGCTCATACGTCCACAGTGGTTGGAAGCGAGTGCGCTCATCAACCGAGCATCACTCGCGCTGAAGTTTATATACCAGCACCAGCGCGTCTTGATGCGGAACTGACTAATCCGTATACGTTAGTCCTTCCTTATTGTTTATGTCCATCGAATAGAGACAAAGAGAGGACTCAGAGCAACAAGTTCTTTCCTCTGCGCTATCATCCACTACCTTAAGGCCACTGTGTGTAAAATTCGAATTAGTGAACTATTTCCCTGCCTCCCATCCTAAAATAATTTTGGTGATTAGCACTCTCTAAATATTAGAAAATAATAAATTTTTATATTAAACTCAAACATTTCCACACGAAAATTATATATGTCTTAAACACTAGATATGCTACTCGAGAAACAGTGGCAAGCACAAACAGATTATCTAAAACCTACACTTGGTCAAAATACAATTTAGTGGGACCAGTCAAAATGCTCTAAATGAATTGTGGCATACAATCATAGTCCACTATGGCACTTCTATCCACTGCCTTCAGGCCACTGTGTGTGAAATTCGAATTAGTATCATAATAAACTATTTCCCTGCCTCTCATCCTTGAATACAGTTGGTGATTAGCGCTCTCTAAATATTAGAAAACAATCTATTTTTTTTAAAGTTAGCTAACTCAAACATTTCCAAATGAAAATGATATATTACTTGGGCACTTGATATGCTGTCCAAGAAACAGTGGCAAGCACAAACAAATTAACATCTAAAATCTTAATCAAACAAAGTGCAGCAAGCCCCAAAAAAAGGAAGGCATCAATCCCTAGTAGTTTCCAAATAGTCACAATGTACATGAACAACACGTTGTAGAGTAAAATGTAGTGTGCACTACCAACAGAGTTCCTGCTGCACAGAGGAACCAGAGGGGTGAACAGAACACCCCAATTGTTGAAGAACAAAGAAAT
This sequence comes from Pleurodeles waltl, assembly GCF_031143425.1. Classification (NCBI taxonomy): domain Eukaryota; kingdom Metazoa; phylum Chordata; class Amphibia; order Caudata; family Salamandridae; genus Pleurodeles; species Pleurodeles waltl. The sequence goes on from NC_090437.1 coordinate 925,509,020, forward strand.
GGGTGGTGCACCACTATCGGTTGTAAACACAATTCATGAATAATAATTCAAGAGAGTCCCAATTTGTTGAGCATGTGATGACGCGAAATTTCTGTGGATTTCTTCCAGAAAGTTTTTATTTGGTCAAAGACACTTGATGCCACAATAGATTTATGGAGACAAAGAACCCAGCAGCCAACGCGTTTTGCCCTATACACTTGGGCTTCTTCAGGGCTGCAAAAGTAACATATAGCCATAAAAAAGTAGTAAAATAACAGTAGTGTTCCTAACATTACAAAATCAAATTATATAAAGCAGAATGAATTATTACATAGTGTAAGGCACAAGCCACTAGTTACGTGTGATTTAAATTTAAACAGAAAGGAGAGAATTTCTTCGGATAAATCATAGTTCTGGTTGTAAATCAACCTTAAGTCGTAAGTGATGGATAGAACCGACAAGGAAGAAGAATAAAGAGAAAAAAGCGAAAAAACAAAAGAAAAGAAGTGGATTCTAAGAATTACATTAGTGACGAAAAAGTGCACGATAGCAAAATACTGTGAAAGGTGTGGTAAGTATGATGATTACAGTGAACCCTGGACAAGATAATGCCAACATCACCATACCAAAGTGTTTAATGATCCATCACCAGACATACAGTAACAAGAAGCTCAGATTAAGGGCTTAAAAATAGAATGAGAAAGTAAAGTAAAACAAAATGAAAGTAAAGAAAAAAATGAAAATAAGTATAAAAAGAAGAGATAGTTTACTTTGAAAGAGGAGCACATACCGAGTAGTAAGTTCCAATTTGAAATCGAAAGTCATTCATACAATAAGTGTGAGCATGAACGAAGATTCAATGAACTAAAAGTGAGAAAGAAAATAGGGGAAAGGCGGTTCATATATCCAAACATAATAATGCAATGTGGGCAATAACCCACGGAGGTTAATTTGAGTACGTTAACATAGCTGTATTTGTAGGTTAGACGGCTGTTTTCCAGCCTTACCTAGAATATGTACTTGCACGTTGTTCTCACGTTAAGGATTCTAACCGGCCGGTGAACAGCAGAACGAAAAGAAAGAAAAACGGGTCTGTTCGTGTTGCCGCCCGTCGAGTGGAATAAAGTAAGTAGCGCGTCCAGGTGTAAAGAAAATTACGGCAAGAAATGCCGAAAATTTATGGAACCCGCCGTACGCGAGAAAGAATATAAACATGGTAAAAGGACTATGCCCAATGAGCGGCATAACACAAGTGGTTTAAACGGCGGCCATATTAGAGTGAACAAAAGGAATTCAAAACATAGTAATAAATAGGAGTGTAAGAATGGCAGAATATAAAGAATAATTACCAATAATCGGTAATAGAACAGTAAGAAAAGCAAAAATATGTCAAAGCGAGAGACCATTTCTTGTGCACATTCTTCAAACTCTTCTGTTCTACTGCAATTGCGTTTTGCCCTAACTAGTTCCCCAAAGGGTATTGCTGATATCTGGTGTTTGGGGTGTGCACTAGAAGCATGTAATAATGCATTGTACAATCTACTATGAATATGGTCATCATGTATAAACAATTCAACATCTAGAAATTCAATTTTTTGTTTGCTAAACTTACAGGTGAATTTAATATTTACATCACTTTCATTCAAATATTTACAAAATTCAGTCAGTTGTGTTGAATCTCCTGTCCAAATCATAAAACAATCAATATATCTTCCCCAGTACAAAATATAATCCTGCCACTCTCTGGCCCCTGGTCCCCAAACCCACCTCTCCTCAAACCATCTTATAATGAGATTGGCGTAAGAAGGGGAGAATTTGGCCCCCATCGCCACTCCTTGCCTCTATCTGTACCACTGATTGTTGAAGAGGAAAACAGTAGGGAGAAACAAACACACAGAGGAGAGGAATGAAAACAAGATCGTTGGACAGGAAGAATCAGGGCAATTGATAGGACAGCAGATTAATGTTATCAATCTATCAAATAAGAATCTTTCTGGGGACATGATCTCCTTACTAAGTAAAGGTTTGGGTTTTTGCCCTTCTAATAGGGGGGATTTGTGTAGACAACAAATTGACCTTTACAAGTTTGTGAGACGCTTAAAACTTAAGAGGTTCTTTGAATTAAACACACAAGCAGCTGGTCAAGCGAGTCGTACTGTAGAGGAGTCCAAATACAGTGACATTACAATACAAGATATACATGACACGGCAATGATAATTGTCAATTACTGACTATGAGGATATACCTATGACCACTCAGAAACTACTGTATGATTTGAATATTTTTTTTATTCACATGATACTACTGGTCTGAAGAGGAGATCTAAGTGGACCCCCAGATCAGGAGATGATAGCAATATTGAAGTCTTTTATAGATCTCTTACCAGAGATTTTAGACAACATTGGAACAAATTTAGAGATAGAAGATTGAAAAACAATCTCACTAGTAAAGAATGGCAGGCTCAGAGAATTACAGGATGATGATGAGATTATTATCAGACAAGCAGATAAGGGTGGGAACATTGTAATTATGAATAGAAAAGATCATGATGAAGAGATCTACAAACAACTGAATGATAGTAATTGTTATGAGACTCTGCCCTCCAACCCTATACGAAATCTGGTTAATTTAATCAATAACTCACTGGGAGCATGACATCAGCAAGGGCTATTGGATGAAGAAGAATATTTATACATGCAAGTGGATAGACCTAGATATCCGTGCTTCTATACTTTACCAAAAATCCATAAAAACCTCCCTTTTCCCCCTGGAAGACCAATTATTTCAGGAATTGGGGGACCTACGGAGAGAATTTCTGAATTTGTTGATGTTTTTTTACAACCACTTGTTGCGAATTTACCATCATATATTAGAGATACTAAACATATTCTGGGCATATTAGGCGATATGCAATGGGAAGCAGGCATGACGCTAGTCACTTTGGATGTGGTGGCACTTTACACTAGTATTCAACATGAGGCAGGTCTCAAAGCTTTGAGACACATGTTAAATAGAAGATCTGCCAGTTTGCTTAAACACACTGAAATGATACTGATGATGGTCGATCTAATATTAAATCACAATGTTTTCCTCTTCAACAATCAGTGGTACAGACAGAGGAAAGGAGTGGCGATGGGGGCCAAATTCTCCCCTTCTTACTTCAATCTCTTTATGGGATGGTTTGGGGAGAGGTGGGTTTGAGGACCAGGGGCCAGAGAGTGGCAGGATCATATTTTGTACTGGGGAAGATATATTGATGATTGTTTTATGATTTGGACAGGAGATTGAACACAACTGACTGAATTTTGTGAATATTTGAATGAAAATGATGTAAACATTAAATTCACCTGTACGTTTAACAAACAGAAAATTGAATTTCTAGATGTTGAATTGTTTATACATGATGACCATATTCATAGTAGATTGTACAGAAAACCAACTTCGTGCAATGCATTATTACATGCTTCTAGTGCACACCCCAAACACCAGATATCAGCAATACCCTTTGGGGAACTAGTTAGGGCAAAACTAACGCAATTGCAGTAGAACAGAAGAGATTGAAGAATGTGCACAAGAAATGGTCTCTCACTTTGCACAAAGGGGTTACAGTTGGGATACGATTTGCAATGCCCAGAAACAGATTAAAAAAGTTAACCGGACAGCGACTTTACTACCCCGATGGAAACCTTTGGATAAAAGTTCGAATGAGATCCGATTGATTACAGATGATAATGAGAGTGCGTCTATTTTGCGAAGGGTGATGCAACAACATTGGAACGTTTTGAAACAAGACAATATGCTAACAAAGTTCATCACACCACGCCCGATATTTAGGTATAGAAGAGGACAATCTTTGAAGAATCTGTTGTGTCGGACTTACCCTAGATTTTCCAACAAAGAGAATTGGTTATCAAGAAAATATCCAGGTTTTTATAAAGGTGGCCGTTGTGCGGTTTGTAAATGGGCTTGCCATGGTTTAACGGAATTCACTGACAATGATGGTAAGGTCTAACGCATAAGCTCACTTATGACTTGTGATACGAAACTTGTTGTTTACATTATAAAATGTAAATGTGAATGTATATATGTAGGGAGCACTATACGCCCACTGAAAATAAGGATTGGGGAACATTTGAGGGCGGTTAAACAAAGGGATGGGAGATATCCATTAGTTCAACATGTCCTGGTTTGTAGGAATCAAAGCACTGAGATTACAATTCAATGTTTTGGTTTAGAACATATTTTGGTGGACCCCAAGGGTGGAAACAGAGAATTACAACTCAGACAAATAGAATCGTTATGGATTATGAGGTTACAGGCGGAGGAGGTGGGCTTAAATACAGATCATGAGTTAGAGTATTTTTTAGGAACGTAATTTTGGGAAACTAAGCCTGAATTAATTTTGAAATTAATAGACATTAATTTTCAAGACTATGATTATTTTTTTCCATAATTTTTTTAGAGCACCTTGACTGGTCTCATAAAAGTGTATTTTGACCAAGTATAGATTTTAGATGTTAATTTGTTTGTGCTTGCCATTGTTTCTCGGACAGCATATCTAGTGACCAAGTAATATATAATTTTCAGTTGGAAATGTTCGAGTTAGCTAACTTAAAAAAAATAGATTGTTTTCTAATACTTAGAGAGCACTAATCACCAACTGTATTCAAGGATGGGAGGCAGGGAAATAGTTTATTATGATACTAATTCGAATTTCACACACAATGGCCTGAAGGAAGTGGATAGAAGCGCCATAATGGACTATGATTGTATTCCACAATTCATTTAGAGCATTTTGACTGGTCCCACAAAATAGTATTTTGACCAAGTGTAGGTTTTAGATAATAATCTGTTTGTGCTTGCCACTGTTTCTTGAGTAGCATATCTAGTGTTTAAGACATATATAATTTTCATGTGGAAATGTTTGAGTTTGTTCATTTAAAAATTGATTATTTTCTAATATTTAGAGAGTGCTAATCACCAACTTTATTTTAGGATAGGAGGCAGGGAAATAGTTAACTGATTTGAATTTTACACACAGTGGCCTTAAGGTAGTGGGTGGTAGCGCGGAGGAAAGAGCTTGTTGCTCTGAGTCCTCTCTTTGTCTCTATACGATGGACATAAACAATAAGGAAGGACCAACGTATACGGACTAGTCCGTTCCGCATCAAGACGCGCTGGTGCTGATATATAAACTTCGGCACGAGTGACGCTCGGTTGATGAGCGCACTCGCTTTCAACCACTGTGGATGTATGAGCTGGAGTAGAGTTGGCCTGAGGTAAGTGTGGAGGCCTAGTCGGATTGACACTGGGAATCTGGGCTGAAATATTGAAGCAGCGGTACTGTGCTTTGTCCATGATTTTGGCAACTAGCAAATATAATTTTCAAGAAAACAAAGGTTATGTTACTCTGAGGATTATTGGGTTTCGGCCACCGGTTATACTCTAGGGGGTAATCTTTCTCTTATATGCATAAGTTACTTGTTATGCAGATTTATTTATCAAGTAGGGACACCACGATAGATCTAGATTTATTTTATTTTATATATATTTGGCCACAGTGATTCTATAAACCTGTAAAGAGAGGAGGTGTACATTTGAGTTTCGAGCTTTATAGTATTTAGGTGCTATGGAGCTAGTCGTTAGTGGCATATAACTCTGAGATTACAGTGGCAAGGACTTACACTTATTCAGTTTGACTTTGCTTTTGATATTTGGATAGAGAAATTGAATATCTTCATTTTAAATCTTGAAATACCGCTATGAAATTATTTAGGAATAAGAATTAGAGAGACTCTCCATGTAAAGATTTTTTTAACATTAAAGTTAGTGATATTTTATTATCTGGGAATTGATCACAGTGGCATGCACACAGTTATGGTTTACACTATTGGTCGATTTTGGTGATATTATTTTGGGACAAGTGTTTTTCACATAGGTACAATTGGTAATTCTGGGTATTTGGTCACTTATGCACATAACAGTTGCTATTCAATCACATTTATGTATGAACTTTTGTTTGTTTTCCTTGTCACTATTTAACTACCCACACGACACCGCTTGGTTACTCATATTATCAGTATTATTGTCGCAACACTTTTTACTGTGTTAATATGTGTGCTATACATTGTTACAGCCCTGATGAAGTCATAAGGGTAATATCCCTGACGAAACACGTGTTGGCGGGCTGGTTTTGAGAGATTTAAGGAGACTCTATTGGTGGAAATTCAATGTGATGCCTATTTTGGAATTGATTTAGAGACTTACGGAATACGACTTATTGGATCTTATATCAACGGATTGTGGACACAGTGGTGCCAATCTGGATATGCATATGGACTAATAAATAACTTTAACATAGGTGGAACTACTTATAACAATACTTTTTTTTTTTGTACATTTCAATTGAATGCTGTTCTGGTGGTTTGTGTGCCTAGTAAAATTAGGAACTATTAGGAGGAGTGGTAGATAATGAATTAGGATAAGAACGAGTAATAGAAGCCTATTCTGACAGACTTTCCAGTGTTGGATGTTGAAGAAAATCTGGATCTCCTGGGCCTGGGCGGTCTCTTCTAGCTATCTTGCGATCTATAGGAGGACAAGTATCTGGGTTGGTCCAGGTGTCCATTAAAACATCAGTCAAAGCCTCATTAAAAGGTAATAAAGGCTTTTGTAGTCTTATACTCTTATACAAATAACTGTGGCAAATGATTCTGCCTCAGTTGCTATAACCAGTGTAGGGGATGATAAATCTACATCTGGTGAAGTGTCTAGATGACCTGAATCTTGCAAGGGCCTAGCAGATCTGTCAACATCAGGACAGTGCGCGCTCTATGGGCGACGTAAATGCAAAAACCCAGTCCTTATGCAAGGGCATATTTCATGCATTGTGTTTCTATGCAGTATGTTAACCTTTTGCATTTCAGAGCTTTTACCTTGAAAAGTCATTAATGCGGTTTGTAATACATTGTTCAGTTGCAAGGCTTGTTTGCAGGATTACAGGGTGTGGTCCTTATTCTTAGACATTCTAGAAGCCTTTCCTGCAGCATGGTTGGGTGTGGCTCATGGGCAGGCTTGGCTCTATATAAGGGAGCCAGCCCAGCTCCATGTGCTCACTATTCAGAGGTCCCGGTGCAGAGCAGCAGCATTTTCCTGAGCTCCTGTCCCGGAGGCCTATCAAGTCATTTCCAGGCCTGCCCTCATTTATTTGGTGATCTTCAAGCCGGGCGGTAAGGCGGAGGTCGGTTAGGCCCCCGACTCTGTTTCCAGTGACATTCGAGTTTTGGGCTTAAACATAAAACCCCGTGTGCGATTGTTTTCCTGGCATTTGGCTCTTGGCATTCAGGTCGGCAGTGTGCGCGATCATTTCATGGCAATTGCATCGTGATGTTCGAATCGGCAACAGCGTGCTTGATTCATTCCTGGCATTTGGCTCTTGGCAATCAGGTCGGCAGAGTGCGCGATCATTTCATGGCATTTGCATCGTGAAGTTCGAATCGGCAACAGTGTGCACGATTCATTCCTGGCATTCAGATCGGCAGTGTGCGCAATCATTTCATGGCATTTGGTTCTTGATGTTCAAATCGGCAACAGTGTGCCCAATTCATTCCAGACATTTAACTCTTGAATTAGAGGTCGGCAGTGCGCGCGATCGTTTCATTGCATTTGAATCTAGATGTGTGAATTGGCAACAGTGCACGCGATTCATTCCAGGCAATTAACTCTTGAATTACAGATCGGCAGTGCGCGCGATCGTTTCATTGCATTTGAATCTAGATGTGTGAATTGGCAACAGTGTGCGCGATTCATTCCAGGCAATTAACTCTTGAATTACAGATCAGCAGTGTGCGCAATCATTTCATTGCAGTTGAATCTAGATGTGTGAATCGGCAACAGTGTGCTCAATTCATTCCTGGAGTTTTAACTTTTGAAATACATTAAAATCTTGATGTGCAGTTTGATTAAGGTGCATAATAATTCCTGAACATTTGAGTCTTGGAACTCTTAATCAGAGTGTGACGTAGCAGTGTTATTCATGATTCTAGTACAGTTCATTTATGCAGAGAAAACCAGGTGCTCTTTGATTTTTGTTGTAATGCAGTGATTATTCTAAGAACTATTTGGAGAGCGTTCATTGTTCAAAATATGATATGTTCATTCTGGAATGTACATATGAAACTTTGCATAACCTTTCTTGATTTCAAGGTACCTAGATTCCTGAGGCCTAGTTATAGTGAAGCTTTAGGTCATTTATCTTTTCAGTATAAGTGTTATTTGAAAAAAGCTTATTGAAAGTCATTGTGATTAATCTCGCAATTGTGTTGTTTAACTCTTGCTTCCACAGGTCTCCTTCCCCGCTGTTCCCAACCCAAAACCCATTCCCCCACTTGGCCATTCTTTAACTCTGTGCTAAACTAGTGGAGTTTGGAGCTGCTAAGAGGTGGACATGTTGGGAACATGCGCAAGCCCAAGGATCTGGTCTCCTTGACAAGATCTTAACATAGAGAACAACAATGTGGTCTCACCCATCTTGGACTCACTGAGATGCCTGCAGCCTCTGCACACAGGCCCCATCTCCTGCAGCCTTGTGGTGAGAGAAAATCTGACACCTCCAGCAACCACTGCACCCATGGTCCCTGACCCCATTTGAGGTGGGTCACTGGTGCCAACCACGTCCCCCGGCTCCTAAGAGCTTGAGTTCACCCTGGGTCCACCCCTTGTGGACTCCACAAAGACACCTGCATCCCCAACATACCAGACCCCATGACTGTGAGTGCTCCTGGACAAGAAAACCTGGCACTCATGGACACCCCCGCATCCGTCGTCCCTGGGCACAGAAGAGGACCAAAGGTTGTGCTACACATCCATGCCTCTTTCCTTCTTAAGGTGGTGACCCCATTCCATCTCTGTCAAACTGTCACCTTGCCCACCTTCTTTGCTCCCCTACATTCCTCTAAGGAAGAGGAGAAGCTCCATTGGTTGGACCCAAAAAGAGCACTGTCGTTCTACTTTGGCCACACAAAAGAGTTGTGGTGGATGACCAGCTCTGTGTAGAGCATGTGGGAGCAAAGAAGGGACGGGCAGTACAGAAGCAGACCGTTTTGCGCTGGGTCGTTGTAGGAAGCTGGTGCTCTATATAGTGCACTAAAAAGAAGTACACCATGCAAAGAGTCCATTGGATCCCCAATTGGTTTTGCAGAGGCAAAATTAGATCGGACTAATCCTCTATTTGAGGTAGTGTGGGTGAGCAGTTAGGCTTATCAAGGAGTTGTGATAAGCATTTGTTGTAGTCACAGAGGAAATGAGACACACACTCAGATTAAATCTGAGGCCAATTTCGAAAAATTACTGTTGCTTTTACATATGCTTTGAACCAAAGAACTTTTCAAGGTAAGCAGTTTTTAAGTAAAAAATACTTTTCAGGTTGTAAAACCGACAGTTCAATTTTCAGAGTCTTCAATGTTAACCTATGAGAAGAAAACAAGAGTGCAGTTTTGCAGGTGAGTACATGACTTACAAATCCAGTTTTTGGGGTTTTAGGTCAACACCAGGCAAGGTTCAAATCCGTACCAAGAGTCCACCCACAGCAGCACAGTGATGGCCGGGTGCAGAGGTCGAATTTGGAGTCGGGTGCCCATGTTAACCAATGGAGAAGGGGGTTGAATGTTGTTGAGCTGCTCACAGGTAAGTAAAAGCTGTGTCAGAGGTTGGTCTCCTGGGATTGAGGTAAGCATCGGGGGTAAACCACAAGTCAGCACCAAATGTACACCCTCAGTGTCACAGGGTCACCCGGGTGCAGAATGCCAACACAGTGTCGGATGCCCAATGTTATCCAATGGAGGAGATCGGTTTCAGAAATCATGCTGCAGGCTCTGGTCCGGAGACTGGGCGAGGACAACCCACAGCTGCCTAGATAAGCTGAGATGCCAGGGGTTGTAGTGACATCAACGGTCTAGCTGTGTAAGGTCGAGGGGCTCCGGGTGCAGGAGTGTCTTTTGGCATTGGAAACAGCTTACCAGGCAGGTCGCAATCAGTGATAGTTCTCAGATTTAGGCTGCAGGCGTCACTGTGGAGTCTGGCAGTGGTCAGACCACAGTGTTCAGAAGTGCTGGGGAACCTTCACAGGACTGGTGGGCCACTTGGACTCTAGTCATTGGTGTCGGGTGCATAAATGGTTTCAGTGGCAGTTTCTCAGTTCCTCTGCAGACTACTTTTTCTTTGAAGTTATTTTCCATTAGACAGGTCTGCTGTCCACAGGAGTTTTTGTTCTTTATTGAAGGCAGGAAATATTCCCAAAGCTTTGGAGGTCACTGGGCTGCAGGACAAGTCGTCTTTTTTTTGGGTGCAGGTTTTTTGAGGGCTGCAGACAGGACGGGAAGACTGGGGCCAAGTCAGTTTGTATCTTCAGTCTTCCCTGTTGGTACACCTTCTGTGATGTCCCTTGTAGGAGTCTGGCCCAGTTTATGGTGTACATCTATGGTGTGGCACCCTATGAGTCCAGGCAACCCTTAGTGATAGTGTTTAGATGTCCAGATAGCAAAAGCCCTCCAGGGCTAGCTGTGAAAAGCAACCTCAAGCTTATCTAGGAGAAGTGTAAAGCACTTGCAATAATACAATAGTCAGTCAGTAACTCTCACATAAGAAAGAACTACACCAGGTGTTGCAAAAATAAAGTATTCTTTATTACAACACTACTGCTATACTAACATTGGTATATCTCCACTTGGAGATATCCACACACAAAACATACAAGTAGAAACAAACAGGACCCGTATAGAAATACATGGGGCCCTATGGGGGGGGGACCAAACCACGTACTAAGAAAGTGGTATAAGAATGGAGGTGCCCAACCAAGGTAGTGTGCTAGAATCCCAGGGGCTGGGAGAGTAAGAAATTACCAAAGGTAAGTACCAGAAATCCCACATGTACGGGTGCAGAGTTGTTATTGAGCCGGTTGTCCCATAGGCTAACACAGTACCATTGTGGTTGGATTTTTATGGATTCAGGACCCTTCCCATTGGACAGCAAGAAAACCAGTTGGCACAAAGAAGGTTGGATAGTGCCCTCACCCATGGATAACCAGAAGACCGGAGTACCTACACCAGGGTGCCCAGGTGCATGGGGTGAAGTGGCATCGGAAACCCTAGTTGAAGTCAATGGAAGCCTTGGTTGTCCAGCTGCTGTCGCAACCCATGGCCCAGGCCGGTGGAACCCAAGGGTGAATTCCGGACATGAAGAACCTGAAAAAGAAGAGGACAGTGTCCAGATCACTCGGAGATATCCACATGGTGAAGGTAGGCAATGCCCACCCTCTTGGAGGTTAAGTTCCTGCAGGATGGTGAAGGAAGAAGTCCAGCTGCGGAGTCTGGGGCAATGCAGGTCGTCCTTGGAGTCACCCACGAGCATCCCATGTAGGTCGCCAGATTGCAGGAGGGTCAATGGCCAGCAGAACCAATAGCTAGCCTTGGCAAATGTAAATAGATGATGCAATGAATATTGCAGGTTTTGAAGGACCCTTGGAAGGGAGTCAGGGCAGGCCTTCAGCAGGAAGGAAAGCCAGCCGGAGTCGTAGGAGCCCCCATGAGTGATCCACTGGCAGCAGACACAGAGAGGCCTCAGCAGCACAACAAAATAAGAGTCCCACATCGCAGGAGCTGCAGAGTGGAAGCTGATCTTGGAGTTGCAGAGTGCTGGGGCTTCTTGGAGCCTGAAGATCTCCTTGAGGAAGAGCCAACAAGCCTTGGCAGTGTACAGGTTTCCTTTCCAGTGTTGCAGCAAGGGTCTGCCATCTCCCAAGCTGGTCAGCAGACAAGTTGGACTCTGAGAGAGGAACACAGAACCACCACTTGTGAACAGAGCCTTTTAGTTGTCCGCGGGACAGCAGGATCCACCAGCCAGTCACCATCTTGAGGTGCCTGCGGATGCAGTGGAGTGACTTCTTCACTTCAAGGGAGATTCCTTTTTGCTTCTTGGATGCAGCAGAGTCCTTGGGACCCTGGAGGATACACAGCCATGGATGTTGCAGAAATCTTGCAGGAGATGGAGAAACAATGTTGCAGTGGGAGCCTTCCCAGCTGGATACAGTCTTGTTTCAGTTCCAAAGCAGACTAGCAGAAGTTCTGGAGGCCAGAAGCAGAAGATGTATTGCAGAGTTCCTTGAAGAGCCTTGCTTGACGAATCTGAGGACCTGCCCTCGGGGAAGCCCTTAAGTAACCTTAAAAGGAGGTTGATCACTCTCTCTAGTGACCCACCTATCAGAGGGGGTCAAAGACATCCTTTATCTGGCTTAACCAGTCAGGTGCTCCCAGGGGCCTCTGTCCACCTTGTTTCCAAGATGGCAGAATCCACCAGCAACCTGACAGAGATCTGTGCATCTCTCTAGGGGAGGAGTTGGACGGGGTGGTAACTTCCCTGTCCTTTGTGTGAGCGAGAACTCGGGGTTCCTGAACTGGTACAAACTGGATTATGCAAGAAGGGCACCAAATGTACCCTTTCAAAGCAGTCTGGTGGTGCTAAGAGGCCACCCCACCCCACCCCACCCCACCCCAGAGACACCTATTTCAAAAGGTGAGGTGGTCACACCTCTCTCTTGCAAGAAATCCTTTGTTCTGCCTTCCCCTGTTTGAGTTAGGCTCACCAGCAAGAGGGCAGGACAGTGTATGAGGTCAGCAGCAGCGTTGGCTGGTGGCCAGACCTCGTAAGGCTGTCAAGGCAGAACTGGGGGATCCTCTATGGAACCCCTAGAGAACATGGGATCATGCAACTCACACTAAAATCGGTGTAGATACACGATTCCAACATGTTTGATACCAAACATGCATAGGTTTGGAGAAGTGGTTATGTAGTTGGACCACTCATGTTGACCAGTGTTCACTACCTTCCTTATGATGGCTTCCTTGCACTTACAAAGCCCAAAGAATGGTACCCTGCTCATGAAGGAGGACCCTCGCAGATAAGGCACATGCACCCTGCCCTTGGGCTGAAGGTCCTGCCAGAGGGGTGACTTGCAATGTCCAAGTGCAGTGACTGATATAAGGCAAGCCTTATATCTGATGTGAAAAGTGTATGCACCATTTCATGCAGGCTGCAAAGGCAGGCCTGCAGAAACAGGTTGCATGAGCCGCCATGCATTGCATAATACATGCTGCAGCCCCTGGGACACCCCTGGTGTACCAATGCCCTGGGTATCTAAGTCCCAAATAATGGGGTATAAAAGTTTACCAGGCACTGGGGTCCTGATTAGCAGGATCCTAGTATACTACAGTCTAAACATACTGACACAAGGCAAAATCTGATGGGGTAACAATGTCAGAAAGATGCTACTTTCAGGGTGCCACCTAAATACTGAATTCAGGGGTGTTACAGGGAGTGCCAGGTGGTAGCGAATGGGCTACTCACCTTTAGGGTGACTACACCCTTCTTATGACCACTTCCTTTGGGAACTGGGCATAGCCATAACCCTCTTGGCCTAATTCAGAGATGTTGTTATTTTCTTTTCAAACACAGTACTACTTTAAATTGTGCTGTGCCTTTGAAACCTTGTGTAAGTTGCCAACTCAGTTATTAACATAATGGCAATGTTTAAAGTAGATCTAGACCAGTGCTTCTTGTCAATATAACTTCTGAACTACTGGGCCTCACCCAGATAATTCAAGAAGCACGTCAACTGTCTACAACTGCTGGTTCTTTAATTGACAGATATCTTGAAGGGTGTTTTTATGGGTGATGGTGCTCACGGATTCCCTCCAAAATCATATACCCAAATTGTATATATATACGGTGCTCCTGGAAGGGGAAATCCACCCTACTCTCCTCCAATCCCCCAAAGGGGTAGTCAATTAGAATATAAACCAATGCACACATTCCAAACCAAAGTCAGTTCAGCAACATTAAATAATACATAGTTCAATTCCAGCTTTTGTTTATTTCAAGCTTGTGGTGTTTTCTTCTGACAAACAATTTACGTCCCTCACAGTTGTCATTAACGTTCCAGCGAACACGTGTTTCGTCATGCGAACATAATCGCTGCAACTTCGTCAGGGTTGAAAGGTGAACATACCTATTTCCCATTGTAACTTTACAGACATGTAAATTTCATTTGTTCCATTTCCCAATCCTGTGTCAGAAGTATGAAATAGTGCAGCCATGCGTGGAAACCTGAACATTTTATCAAACCAGAGCATAACACAATAAAATCATTCAGAAGTCCTGTGCATGCGTTGTGCCCAATTTACAAAAAATATCCATTCTGTGTGTAAAAAGCATCCAATTTCAAAGCATGGGATGAGTCGCAATTGGTAGAAAAAAGATAGTGAAGAGAAGAACAAAACTCCTAATGTTCTGGACCCATTTGAGAAAGTTAAAAACCAATCACCTTTTATCCACATGTGCTAACATGCAAATGTCATCATCGATAGTGACTACCACCCAAACTTTACTTGCCTACTCAATGTGTCTTCTAAGACTACTAGTCCTTAGTAAGTGTTTTACCATGTGTGTTGCCTTTTTTCCTTGTTTGTGTAAGTCATAACAAAAAAATTGAGAAAACAGAAAGAAAGTAAATCAACAATAAGAAAGGCTTTACTCATTAATTCCATTTTAATATAATATACTGCCCTTAATCTAAAACCAAAAGTGTTTCTTATGTACATCCACACTGGTAGCTGTGAGCACTTCTATGTACATATGCGTCACTTATTAATTACACAAAACACTTTAATCACTAATACTGATGATACCTGCTAACTAACATTCAACAAAAGCAGTCACTTAAACCAACATCCAATAATATTGGCATCCCAAAACAGGCGTGTACACTTCTTAATCATCTGTATGGGTGTCGATATTATTTTGGGGACCGGAATCTCTTATAGAGTCCACCAAGGATATAAATGGTATGTAGCATTGTGGCTGATTTTTGAAGCACGCATCTGCTGGAATTGACGCGGAAGCATAAACGGGTGCTTTTTCTTTTGAATAACGTGGGCGCACACGCATTGGCTCAAGGGAGTGCTCAGACTGGATGTCGAGAAGCAGCTATCAGTAGTACTAGCAACTAAAGCATGATCTATAAACTTATGAAGTAACGTGGAATAACGTGGGCATACAATTGTTGGTTTCAGAGACAGCTTATGTTGGATGTTCGTCAGCAGCTACCATCAGCACTAGCGATTAAAGTATATATTTGTGGAATTAATAAGTGACACATATGTACATACAAGTGCTTACTGCTGCCAGTGTGGCTGTGCATAATAAACGGTTTTGGTTTTAGATTAACGGCAGTACATTGTATTAAGACAGAAGTAATGATTAAAGCCTTTCTTATTGTTGTTTTACTTTCTGTTTTCTCAATTTTTTGGTTATGACTTACACAAATAAGGAAAGGAGGCAACACACATGGTAAAACGATTACTTGCCTACTCAATGTGTCTCCTAAGACCACTAGTCCTTAGTAAAGTTTTGGTGGTGGTCACTATCGATTATGGCATTTGCATGTTAGCAAAAAACAATCACCACTTATCCGCATGTGCATGTTAGCACATGCGGATAAGTGGTGATTGTTTTTTGTCTTTCTCAAATGGGTCAAGCACTATAGGAGTTTTGTTCTTCTCTTCACTATCTTTTGTCTACCAATAACGACTCGTCCCATGCTTTGAAATTGGATGCTTTGTACACACGAATGGATATTTTTTGTAAATTGGGCACAACCCATGCACATGACTTACTGAATGCTTTTATTGTGTCATGCTCTGGTTTGATAAAATGTTTGGGTTTCAAAGCATGGCTGCACTATTTCATACTTCTGCCACAGGATTGGGAAATGGAACAAATGAAACTTACATGTCTGTAAAGTAACAATGGAAAATATGTATGTTCACCTTTCAGTCCTGACGAAGTTGCAGCGATTATCTTCACATGACGAAACATGTTGGCTGAAACGTTAATGACAACTGTGAGAAACGGGAATTGTTTGTCAGAAGAGAACACCACAAGCGTGAAATAAACAAAAGCTGGAATTGAAATACGTATTATTTAATGTTTCTGAACTGACTTTGATTTGGAACGCGGGCCTTGGTTTATTTTTTAATTGGCTCTTTAATTGATCCTCCTAATGGAAAAAGACATTTGAAAAACAACGTGCAATTACAATAATGACTAACACGTTCTTAATTGATCCTCCTGATGGAAAAAGACAGTTGAGAAACATGAGCAATGGCAATAACGACTAATGAGTTCCTCTGTTTTTCCCATGTGTTTCCTTACACCTGGTTCGGGCCGGCTATAAAAGACTGACTAAACCCGGCTTAGCCTTGTTTAAGTTGGAAGCTGTGCATACCTGTCTCCAGTCTTCGTCAGCCTTCCCTTCGCAGCAGCAGTCCTCTTTCCGCAGCAGCATGCATACCTTCACAGCAACAGGCTTCTCCTCACAGCGACGCTCTTCCTGATGTTCCAGCTTAGTATTTCTGATCTTCTCTGCAGTTACCACTGTACTTGTAAAAGGCAGACAGCTTGCAATTCATCTCTCACATCACGCTTTTCATCCCAAATAAGGTAACATGAGTTTTTCAGTTCAATTTGGGATCTTGACCAGCGCTGATTAATCAAACTTATCTATAACATAACATTCGTGTCTATCTCGTGACTGAAAAGACATTAGAGAAAAGTTGTACTTCTTCTAATAATTGCACCTTCTTGGATCTTGTGATCACAGTTGGTTTTCAATCTGTGTTTTCTCAATCAGAATCTGATGTTGGTGTTCTAAAGACTTTTGGGACAATTGAGAACTATAATCTGATTGCCGTTGCATATTTGCATATGAACCGTAAACTCTTGACTCTTGGACTACTGATGAATTTGAAGTAGTTTTAATTGTGATTAACCCAGTTATTTTCTCTCAGTGAAATACTTGTACTTGATAATTCCAGTTCATGACAATTTATGGATAATTAATGAATCACACTGGGAAGTGTTTCAAGTGTGATTTATTGGTACGTTGATTTGACAGTAGGTAATGTTCCTGTTTTAAAGTGTGGTTTCGTTACAGGGAAATCTGAGTCCAGACCCTTGTAACTAAATAATCCTGATTGCCAGTATGCTGGATCCAGAACAAGAATCCAGATATTCTTGATCCCAGCAGTCCGCGGAGTGGAGAAATCCGAATATACAGAAGTCCATTGTATTTCTCTCTCATCCCAACCCCCTTCCCCTTGGAATCTCCTAGGGTTGCAGTGTGTCCTTCATTGCTCCTCTGTCAGCTCTCATTGTAATTCGGAGCACGGAGTAACACAGAGTAATTTTCCCACCAGTCGTGCCGCCAAAAGTGGGGTCAGGAACTGGAGGTTAGCCTTCTCTACCATTTGGAGAGGCCTTGGTCGCAATTTAAAGGTGGCAAGGTCTTTGAAGCTCCCAGCTCTGGAATGTCCATCTTGCCTGGGAGAGGAGGCCACACCTCTGCCCAGAGCAGGCCTTTGTTCTGAGCCCTCAGGAGCACTGGCTTTTACCTCAGGGGGCCAAAACTCTGTTGAAGGGGGCTGTACTGGTTTTGACCAGTCAGTCCCCACATTAGGAGTTGGTAGGTTTTGAGGGGGGGACCTCTAAGGTGCCCTCTGAATGCATTTAATAATAAATCCACCACTGGATTCATTGATACAAGATATTTGATATCAAACATCCCTATCGTCAAAGAAGCCATCATGTAGCTGGGGAGCTCATAATGACCAGTGCCCAGCACATGTACTTAAAATGGCTTCACTGTTCACTTACTATGTCTGAGAATTGTAAAAGACATAGCAGGGGTCATATCTGCTCATGCAGATATGCCCTCACATGTAATAAAATGCACCCTGCCTTTAGGGCTGGACGGCATGCTAGAGGGGTGACATATATATATTGCATGTGGAGTAAAGGGGGTCCAGGGCCACAGGCTGAGTGCCATGTGTTCATTTTAGTTCTGGACCAAGACACACCTGCAAAAGCAGCACTCTACACTTAGTGAGTGGGTTCCTGAGGGTGGCACAATTCATGCTGTAACCTTCAGGGGCCTTCCTTTAGTACTCCATCCCTAGGTACCAGGGGTACCATTTATTAGGTATTTACAGTGATAGCGAAATATTTTCCAACTGGGAGAAACAACTGTGCAGTTTTGGGGAAAGAGATCTGGCACTAGGGACCTGTTTAGCAGGGACCGAGTGCATTTTCAGTCGAAATTGCACCAGAAACCAGGCAAAAGTGGGGGGTGACCATGCCAAAGGAGGTACTTTCCTACACGACCCCCTCCCAGGGAAGTCCTCTTCCTCTAAGTGGAAGAACCTGGAAAGGCCCATCTGCATTGCCATGGTTAGACCCAGGTCTGTGTTCCACTGTAAGGTCCATTCCCTGTAGGGAGGTGGACCATCTCAAATGTTTAGGGTTCTCACCTTTCATCTGCATCAGCCATCTGAGAGGTCTGTGGTCAGTAAGTACCAAAATAGTATAGTCTCAACTTCTTCAGGGACCAAACCACAGCAAAAGCCTTCCTTTCAGTGACACTCCAAAGCTCGTCCCTGGAGAGTACCCTCCTGCTAATGAAAGCAACAGGTTGGTCATGGCCATCATCATTGATTTGGGACAGGACTGCCCCATCCCATGTTCAGAGACATCTGTCTGTACAATGAACTGCTTAGAGTAATCTGGAGCGTTTAGAACACGTGCAGAGCACATTGCCTCTTTCAGGGTGTCAAAGGCCTTTTGACAGCTGACTGTCCAGTTTACCTTTTTGGGCATCTTCTTGGATGTGAGCTCCGTGAGGGGTGCCACACCGGTGCCATAGCCCTTCACAAATGTTCTATAATACCCAGTCAAGCCAAGGAATGCCCTGACTTGTGTCTGGGTTGTTGGACCTTCCCAGTCCAGAATTGCCTGGATCTTGGCTTGGGGTGGTTGAACCTGGCCCCCACCTACCAGGTGTCCCAAGTGTACAACCTGACCCTGTCCTATCTGTCACTTGCTTGCCTTGAGAGTGAGGCCTGCCAGGTAGAGCTGAAGACAGCAATATCATCTAGATATGTTGCACCAAAGTCTTCTAACCCAGCAAGGACTTTAGTCACCAACCTCTGGAAGGTGGTTGTGGCATACTTTAGACCAAAGGGCATAACAGTGAACTGATAATGCCCATGAGGAGTGGAGAAGGCAGATCTTTCTTTTGCTTCTAGAAACAGGCCTATCTGCAAGTACCCTGATGTGAGATCAAAAGTACTCAGATATTTGGCTGCTCCCAATCTGTCAATGAGTTATTCTGCTCTTGGAAGTGAGTGGGCATCTTTCTTTGTCAATGCACTGAGACCACTGTAGTTCACACCGAACCTCATCTGTCTCTTTCCACTCTGGGTATGAGGTTTGGAGACTTGCATGACTGGGCTGGCCAAGGGGTTCTCTGAGTGCTCAATGACTCCCAATTCCAGCATCTTGCTGACTTCATATTCTCCTTGACATGGTCAGATTGTCTGTATATTTTGTTTTTGACAGCTAAACTGTCTCCAGTGTCCACATCATGGGTGCACCAACTAGTTCTGCCAGGGGTCAATGAGAAGTGGTCAGCAAACTGCTGCTGATCAGCGAGGGTGTCTAAAAAGACTACTTCCTCAACTGAGCCATCTATCGGATTGCTGGAGAGATCAGGGAGAGGCTCACTCTCAATTTCTTGTCCCTTATCTGTGACCATGAACATGGTCAGCTCAGCTCTGTCACAGTAGCGTTTCAGTTGGTTTACATGGATTACCCTCTTGGGATTCCTGCAACTGCCAAAGTACACCAGGTAGGCAACTTCCCCTTTTCTTCTAGGATAGGGTAGGGTCCACTTCACTTATCTTGGAGGGACATAGGGTCCATAGGCTCAAAACACCCATACCTTCAGCCCAGTTTGGTATACAACCAGTGCACCTTTGTGGTCAAACCAGAGCTTCTGGAGTTCTTGGCTAGCCTCAAGGTTCTTGTTTGTGTTTTTCATGTACTCTGCTATCCTTGAGCAAAGGTCAAGCACATAGTTCACAATGTTCTGTTCAGGTTCTCTGGGAGGTCTCTCCCACCCTTCCTTTACAAGGCAAAGTGATCCCCTAACAGGATGCCAAACGGGGAGAACCCCACTCTCTTTTGTGGCACTTCTCTGTAGGTAAAAAAGCAGGCAAGGAAGTAGGACATTCCATCTCCTTCTGAGTTTTTCAGGGAGCCCACCAATCATGCCTTTAAGAGTCTTGTTAGATCTCTCAACTAGACCAGTATACTGGGGATGATAAGAGGTGGTAAACTTAAAACTCACACCACCTTCAACCCACATGTGCTTCAGGTAGCCACACAAAGTTGGTACCTCTGTGTGACAACACTTCCTTAGGAAAGTCCACTCTGGAAAAAAAATGCCAATAAGGGCCCTAGTTATTACAGGGACAGTAGTAGTCCTTAGGGGTATGGCTTCAGGGTACATGGTGGCATGATTTACTGCCACCAGTATAAAGCTGTTCTCTGATGCTATTGAAGGGTCAAGGGGACCAACAATGTCAATCCCAACCCTTTCTAAGGGATCCCCAACCAATGGAAATGGAATTAAGGGGGTCTTTGGTTGTCCACCTGTCTTGCCACTGGCCTGAAGTGTGGCACAGGAGTTGCAAAACTCATTGACTTTCTGGGACATGCCTGGCCAGTAGAAGTGGTTGACCAACCGACTCCATGTTTTTTGTCTGGCCAAGATGTCCAGCTAAGGCAATGTCATGAGCCAGTATATTAGGAGAAACTCTCTACATTGCTGAGGCACTACCAGTTCCCTGGTGGCACCAGGTTTAAGGTCTCTTGCATCAGTATATACAGGAGCCCCTCCTCCCAGTGGGTCCTGTGGGTACCACTAACATAATCTTTTTCATGTGCAGCAGTCTGCTACCTCAGGTTTCAAGAGTGGGACAGGTTTGTTGTCCCTGAATCCCCCTGGTCCTAGGAACTCTTCCGTGTAAGGCCCAAACTCCTCAGGCTTAGTTCCCTCTGGTATTGTTGAGTCTTCTCCCTTAGGAGAGAGATCCTGCTCGGTGATCTGTTTGGAAGCTGGTCCTCCAGTCTTCCTGCCTTTTCCTGTAGGTTGGGCCATTATCCCAGGCTCCAACTCTTCCTTTTCACCCAGTGCTTTGCTCTGTGCTCAGGTTTTGAAGCACACCCACTAAAGGATACCCAGCATAGATGCATCAGTCTTTATTTCTTTCTGGGCCTTAGCCTGATTGTCAGGGTTAAGGACAGTATATCTCTCTCAAGGAAAATACTGGTCTGAGGACACGTTGCTCAGTGGTAGAAATGGGGTCTCTAGTTGGCAGAGGTATACACCCTTGTCCAAGTAGGGACCACAATTCTAGTCCGAGTAAG
The DNA here is from genome assembly GCF_031143425.1 of Pleurodeles waltl. Classification (NCBI taxonomy): domain Eukaryota; kingdom Metazoa; phylum Chordata; class Amphibia; order Caudata; family Salamandridae; genus Pleurodeles; species Pleurodeles waltl. Next base: position 925,530,375 of record NC_090437.1, read on the forward strand.
TCACACACAATCTAAATTATTGTGTGCCCATCCTCTGGTACTGAGCCATCAGGCTTAACTTAGAAGGCAATGTGTAAAGTATTTGTGCAATAAATCATACCATAACACCGTGAAAATACCACATAAATACACCACACAGGTTTAGAAAAATAGATAATATTTACTTGAATACAATAAAGTCAAAACAATAAAGATTCAATAAGCACAAGTTGAAATATCACTTTTGAAAGGATTAAAAGAGTCTTCATCCTTGGAAATTAACAGGTGATCTTTGTTACACACAGTACCTAGTATGTGTCAAAAATAACGATGCGTAGAGACCGCAGAGGAGATGTGTGGTAAAATAAAGTGTTGCTCGGTTTCTGTGCAGCAACACAGACAATGCATCGCTTCTTTCACAGCTGCAAGGGGCTTGCATTGTTTTTTGGCGCACAGTCTTGGTTCCTCACTGCAATGCGGGGAGACTTTGATGCCCAGTGACGTTTCAGGGAAAATCCTTGAAGCGCTGCGTCGATCTGGTAGGCAATATGTCACATTTTCCTTCGCATGGCAGGAGGTGCGTCGAATTTCCACTCAGGAAGTCGGGCTGCACTGTTCTGGTCAGCTGAGCAGCGATTTCGCAATCGCAAATCAGGCTTTGCATAGATTTCGCAGGCAGTGCGTCGATTTTCGATGCACAAGGAGTTTCCTGAGGAGATAAAGTCTTTTTGGCCCTGAGACTTCAGAAAACAGGAGGCAAGCTCAATCCGAGCCCTTTGAGAGCACGCTTGGGTACGGCAGAGTCCTTCTTAGCAAAGTCAGAGGCCAGCAGGGCAGCAGTCCTTGTCAGCGTGGCAGTCCAGATGAGTCCTTTGGGCAGCCAGGCAGTTCCTCTTGACAGGGTGCATGAGTAGGTCCAGAAGTGTCTGACTGGTGGAGTCAGAGACACAGTTTATATACCCCAAAATGCCTTTAAAATGGGAGAGACTTCACAGAGTGGTTCTGAAGTGCACAAGTTCCCCTTTCAGTACAGTCCTGTCTGCCAGGGTCCCAGTAGGGGGTTTGGCAGTCCGTTGTGTGAGGGCAGGCCACATGCCTTTGAAATGTAAGTGTCAAGCCCTTCACCCTTCCAGCACAGAATATGCAGATGAGCAGGTGTGACTGAGTATCCTGCGTTTGTGGTTGTCTGGGTGAAATGCACAAGAGAGCTGTCAACCAGCCTAGCCCGGATGTTGATTGGAGACAGGCTGTAAGGCACAGGTGGTTTTTAAGTGCAGAGAAATACTCACTTTCTAAAAGTGTCATTTTAAAAATAGTAATATAAAATCAAACCTCACCAATAAGCCGGATTTTCTATTACCATTCTGACCATATTAAATATGACCTAGTTACCCCTTTCAGATCAGAACCTACCACTCAAAAAGTATATGAGGTCAGTCCTAATGCTGGCCTATGAAAGGAGCAGGCCTCGCAGCAGTGAAAACAAATTTAGGACTTTTTCACTATAAGGACATATTTAACACATATATACATGTCCTGCCTTTTACCTACATAGCACCATGCCCTATGGGTTACCTAGGGCATACCATAGGGGTGACATATCTAGAAAAAGGGGAGTTTAAGGCTTGGCAAATACTTTTAAATGCCAAGTCCAAGTGGCAGTGAAACTGCACACACAGGCCTTGCAATGGCAGGCCTGAGACATGGTTATGGGGCTACTTATGTGGGTGGCACAAGCCGTGCTGCAGACCCACTAGTAGCATTTAATGTTCAGGCCCTGGGCACATGTAGTGCACTTTACTAGAGCCAATGTTACCAAGTTTTTAGGAGAGGGCACATGCACTTTAGCACTGGTTAGCAGTGGTAAAGTGTCCAGAGTCCTAAAGCCTGCAAAAATGAGGTCAGAAAAAGAGGAGCAAGGCAAAACGTTTGGGGTGACCCTTTAGAGAGGCCATTTCCAACACACTGGCATCAGTGTCTCTCGGTGCTTCAACTTGAATCCCATTTATATGAGGCTGTTTGTACTTTTCCAGACTACTGGGCCAGACAGCCAGGGCGGCTACATCTAACCCACTCTCTGAGACTAAAAGGGCCTACTTGGAATCCCATTTGGAGACTTACCACTGCATTTACTGCAGGTGCACTAGAGGCATTATTTTTTTTAAGGACAGTTAATATCTCCAGTTTGGTGTTCATTGGTTATGCAGCTATGTATCTGCTGCCAGGTACCTTTCTGAGATCCCAGTTTTTCCCTCTGTACCCTGCCCTTGGGCTAGGAAGAGTCTTGTGCCTGTGCAGGTTATTGGGGGCCTTTAAAAGACTCCTTATTTTTGTTACCACCCTTCCCTTGTGGGGCTTTTTGGCCTCTTTGTTGTGGTCCTCCCACCAGTGGAAAACTTGGTACCCTTGTTTTGACCCAGTCGTCTGCCTTCTTCACCAACTCTCGAGGAGAAAGTGGACCTACGTCTACCAGGTAGTGGTGCAACTTTTCTGAACACAATTACCCAACAGATGCTCTTTCATCATTACAGTAGACTGTTAAGCCCTTCATAATCATGCACATTGTTACCTTTCAACCAGCCACCTAGAGTTTTCACTGAGAAGTCCACAAAATCAACCCAGGACTGACTGGGTTTTTCGAGTCTCCCTGAATTTGATTCTGTACTCCTCATGAGTCAACCCAACCCCATCAATCAGGGTGGCCTTCATGAGATCATAGGATGCTGTATCTGCCTCATTCAGTGGGAGGAGTCTATCCCTACACTTTCTTGAGAACAGTTCCCAAAGGAGAGTTCCCAAGTACTCCTTTAGTGTTCTGGAAACAAAGGCCCTCTCATAGGCTGTGAACCACTTGGTGATGTCATCACCCTCCTCATATTTAGGGAAAATCCCTTTGGGGATTACAGGGTCACAGTGCACTACTCTGTCCCTGGTTGTAATATTGCTGCCACCATTCATGGGTGCTAAACCCATTCCTGCTCTTTTCCTCTCTATAGCTAATATCCTGTGTGCCAGGACCAGTCTCTTAGCTAACCTCTCTAAGAGGGCATCTTTCTCAGAGATTCTCTTTGGATCTTGAGATACCTGAGCCACCCTCGCTAGAGGGTGGTGCCCTAGACACTTGGGGTGCTGGTTCCTCTATTTCAAGTTGAGGAGGGTCCCTTTCTTCCTCCTCACGTGGGTTGTCTTGATCCTGAGTCACAGGATTAGTAGCCTCATTAGAAGGATGGGCCTGGTCATACTCTGACAGTAGCTCCTTGAGCCTTGCACTGATAGGGTTTGAGCCTGTTTTTATTCTGTACATTTTACAGAGGGCCCTTTACTGCTTGCGGGAAAGCTGCAGGTAAGGGGTGACGTTGAGCTCTACCACCCTGTCCTCTAAGGCACTCATTATTTTACTAAAGTGGGGACCTTTTTGAGCTAGCGAAAACAAATCTTTACACAAGTTTTTGCAGTCTTCACTGAAGTAAGTTTTTAAAGTTTTTACTGTTAAGCTACAGGGACCTAACCAGGTCCCCAACAGTATTCTTTTGGGGAATTCAGAAAAATACCCAATTAAAAAATGGAATTTATCTAAAGGCAAATTTTGGATTTACTCATGTAGTCACTTATTGACCAAGTGGTATCGGCAAATGCAATGTCGCAGACCCCATCGCTGTTCTACCAATGTAGAAAGCTGTCTCTACATGGTGCACTAAAATAAAGTACACCATGTAGAGAGTCCAGTGGATCCCCAAAGGTATGAAGAAATAGATAGGTCTAATACTTTGTGGTGGTGTGGTGAGCAGTTAAGCTTATCAAGGAGTTGTGTTAAGCATTTGTTGTACTCACAGAGGCAATAAATGATACACGGTCAAAAAATAAATCCAAGACCAATTTAGAAAAATAACAGTTGCTTTTATATAAGCTTTGAACCAAAGACCTTTGTTACAAGGTAAGCTTTTTTAAAGTAAAAAATAATTTTCAGTTTGAAACATCGACCTGTGGAAGGAAAACAAGAGTGCAGTTTTGCAGGTGAGTACACAACTTAAACATCCAGAGTTTGGGGTTTTAGGTCAACACCAGGCAAGGTTCAAATCAGTACCAAGAGTGCACCCACAGCAGCACAGGGGCGGCTGGGTGCAGAGGCCAAATTTGGAGTCAGTGCCCAATGTTAACCAATGGAGACTGGGGGTGAATGAAAATGCGCTGCTCACAGGTAAAGGCGATGTCAGAGGTTGGTCTCCTGGGGTTGAGTTAAGCACTGACATGGAGGGGAAGGGCTGTAGAGGGCCACAAGGCAGCACTAAACTTACACACTCAGTGGCACAGAGGCAGCCAGCTACAGAGTACCAACACAGCATTAGGTGCCCAATGTTAAACAATGGAGACAGGGGTAACTGATGAAGAGCTGCTCACAGGTGAGTAAAGCGGAGTCAAGGGTCAAACTCCTGGAGTTGAGGTAAGTACAAGGGGGACACAAGGCAGCAAACTTATACCCTCAGCGGCACTGGGGTGGTCGGGTGCAGAGTTCGAATACAGAGTAGGCACCCAATGTTATCCAAAGGAGGAGATCAGTTTCAGGGCAGAGCAGATATGCCCCTGCTGTGTCATTGTCAATTCTCAAACGTAGTAAGTGAACAGTGCAGCCATTTTAAGTACATGTGCTGGACACTGTTCATTACGAGTTCTCCACCTACATGATGGCTTCATTGACAATAGGGATGTTTGGTATCGAACATCTCCTATTAATAAACCCTCACTGAATACAGTGATGGATTTATTAATACATGCACAGAGAGGGCACCTTAGAGGTGCCCCCTTTAAACCTACCAACTCCTGGAGTGGGCACTGACTGGTCAGAACCTGTGCAGCCTGTTTAGACAGAGTTGTAGCCCCCTTCGGTGAGAGCCAATGCTCTTGAGGGCTCAGAACAAAGGACTGCTCTGGGGTGAGGTGTGACCTCCTCTCCCAGGCAGGATGGATATTCCAGGGTAGGGAGCTTCAAAGGCCTTGCCACCTTTGAAATGAGACCCAGCACTCCCTAAATAGTGGAAGTGTCCAACACCCAGTTCCTGACCCCACCTTTGACGGCAGGACTGGCAGGAAAATTAGGAGGAGTGCCCACTCCATGCCAGTCCGCCCATAGGGTGGGTGAGGTGAAGTGGACACTACCTTTTAACTTCCTCCATCTTGTGTGGAAGGAATTAGGCCAATAGGGTTAAGGCTATGCCCACTTCCCAAAGAAAGTGGTCATAGGAAGGGTGTAGTCACCCTAAAGGCGAGTAGCCCATTCGCTACCACCTGGCACTCCCTGTAACACCCCTGAATTCAGTATTTAGGTGGCACCCTGAAAGTAGCATCTTTCTGACATTGTTACCCCATCAGATTTTGCCTTGTGTCAGTATGGCTACCACCTGGCACTCCTCATAATTACCCTAAATTCAGTAATTAGGTGGCACCCCTGAACCCTAAAATCTGATTCCTGTCGACCTAAGAAGAGCTGAACAAAACAGAAGTCACCAAGCAGGGAAGACTGAAGACACCATCTGACCTGCTCCCAGCCCTACCAGCCTGTCTGCAGCCTTCAAAGAAACCTGCACCCAGAAGAGGACTGTCTTGCAGCCCAGTGACTGCTAAAGTCTTGGACTGCCTGCCTTCGATAAAGACCAAGCACTCCCATGGACAGCAACCTGTCCAGATGAAACCATCTCCAAAGAAGATGTCTGCATGAGGAACAGCCGTCTGGAATGACCTCTGCACCCGACGCCCCTGGCCGGAGTCCAAGTGGGCCACCAGACAAGTGAAGGTTCCTGTAGGAAAGTGCCCTTGTTGGAATGGCTACCCCCTACATTTTGCCTGTAGTTGATGCCAACTTGACTGAGGGTGTTTTGGGATCCTGCTAACCAGGCCCCAGAACCAGTGTTCTTTCCCAAAAACTGTACCATCGCTCCCACATTGGCACACCCATGGCACACTGTTGAGTCCATTGTAAAAGGTACCCAGGGATCCAAGGGCCCTGTGGCCAGGGAAGGTCCCCAAGGGTTGCAGCATGTATTATGCCACCTTGGGAGACGCCCTACCAAGCACATGCACACTGCCATTGCAGCTTGTGTACACTGGTGGGGAGAAAAAGACAGTCAACATGGCACCTCTCCCATGTCCACCAACCACTGCCTGTGACATAGGTAAGTCACCCCTTTAGCAGGCCTTACAGCCCTAAGGCAGTGCGCACTATACCACAGGTGAGGGCAGAGGTGCACGAGCATTATGCCCCTACAGTGTCTAAGTCAATCCTTAGACATTGTAAGTGCAGTGTGGCCATATTGAGTATATGGGCTGGGAGTTTGTCATTACAAACTCCACAGCTCCATAATGGCCTCACTGAATACTTCTCAGCACAATAAACCCACACTGACAGTGTTGGATGTATTGAAAAATGCACCCAGAGGGCATCTCTTAGAGATGCCCCCTGCATGTTAGCCAAACTGCTAATACAGTACTGACCAGCCTTCCCACTTTCAGACAAATGGGGTGAGAGCCTTTGTGCTCTCCGTGGCCGGAAACAAAGCCTGCTCTGAATGGAGGTGCTTCCCACCTCCCCCTGCAGAAACTGTAACACCTGGCGGTGAGCCTCAAAGGCTCAGGCCTCCTCTTACAGTGCCCCAGGACACTCCAGCTAGTGGAGATGCCCGCTCCCCGGACAAAGCTCCACTTTTGGCAGCAAGTCTGGCACGAAAATTAGGGAAAACAAAGAGGAGTGGCCCCCTCAGCTAGAACCATCCCTAAGATGTCCAGAGCTGAGGTGAACCCCCTCCTTGCAAAATCCTCCATCTTGGTTTGGAGGACAGCGACCAATAGGGTTAAGTCTATGCCCCTTCCCCAAAGGGAGTGGACACAGGAAGGGTGTAGCCACCCTCAGGGACAGTAGCCATTTGCTACTGCCGTCTGACCTCTGTAACACCCTAAATACAGGATTTAAGGGTTCCCCTGAACCTAGCTCATCAGATTCCTGGAGACCTCATAAGAAGGACTGCTAAGCTGACCCTCAGCAGAGAAGACTGAAGACGCAAATTGACTTGGCCCCAGTCCTACTGGCCTGTCTCCAGCTCCTAAAGCATTGCTAAAAGGTGACACATTCTGCTGGACCAGTGACCTCTTTAAAGCCTCAAGAGGACTGCCTGTACCTCAGAGGATCAAGAACTGTAGCGGACAACAGCACTGACCAAGAAAAAACTCCATTGAAGAGCCTCCCCGGATCCGCAAGTCCTGTCCACTCTACACCCGACGCCCACACCCTGTGCCCAGGTGGCCCAATCGACTAGAGCTGGTCCCCAGGCAATTCTGAGCAAGTGTCCACCCTGGGTTGACCCCTTGTGTCCAAAACGACGATGCTTGCAGCCTGAATTGGAGGACCATGACAGAACTGGACAAAGATTCCAGACACCAAAAGGTACACCAGCACCTGCAGCCCCCTGGCGAATCAGACCTTTAGTGCTGCAACGGCCAGCCTTTGGGTTCCCGTAATCGACCCACTAAGCTATTACTGATGCCAAAAGACATCCCTGCACCAGGAGCACCTGGGTCTTGGGGAGCTGAACAGTCAGTGTCCCTATGACCCATGGCATTTCAACTTACCTGGGCAGCTGTGGGTTGAGCTCTCCTGGCCAGAGCCTGCAGTCTGATTCTGAAACTCATCTCCTACATTGAATAACATTGGGCGCCCAACGCTGTGTTGGCACCCTGCCACCCATATGTTACTGAGGGTGTAGGTTTGGGGCTGCCTTGTAGCCCCCCTTGTACTTACCTCAACCCAGGAGATCAATCCTTGACCCTGGTCTACTCCCCTGTAAGCAGCTCTGCAGAGACTACCCCGTATCTCCACTGGATAGCATTGGTTGCCCGATGCTGCGTTGGCACAGTGCACCTGTCGCCCCTGTGCCCCTAAGGGTATAACTTTGGTGCTGCTGTGTGTCCCCGCTCCTGTCTTAAGCCCCAGAGACCAACCTTTGACATCGCCTGTACTTACCTGGAAGCAGCGTGTCTTCATTGACTAACTTTGGGCACCAACCCCAACCTTGGCACCCAGCCATCACCTTGCCGCTGTGGGTGAACTCTTGGAACTAACCTGAACCTTGCCCTGTGCTAGCCTGAAACCCTGAAGACTGGGGATGGTAAGTTGTGTACTTACCTGAGAAGCTGCATTCTTGTTTTCCTTTCATAGGTTAATACTGAAGATTTAAAATTGCAGTATTGATTTTTGAAACAACAAAGTATTTTTAACTTAAAAACTGCTTACTTTGTAACAAAGTTCTTGGTCCTTGATAATCCTAGCTGCTTGCCCACACTGCCACAAAAAGGGCACTAGACCTATTTCTGCCTCTGCAAATGTTTGGGGATCCACTGGACTCTGCACACTGTCTTCATTTTAGTGCACTATATAGAGAGCCAGCTTCCTACATATGAAACATGATGCACCCTGCCTTTAGGGCTGGAAGGACTGCTGGAGGAGTGACTTACATATATCACATGCGCTGTAAATGGGACAGGGCACACAAGCTGTGTGCGATGTAGTGTTTTCATTTTAGTTCTGCACCAAGACATGCAGCCTGGAAAGCAGCACTGTGTGCATTTAATGAGAGGGTCCCTGAGGGTGGAACAATTCATGCTGCAGCTCTCAGGGACCTTCCTTTACTACCCTATCCCTAGGTACCAGCTGTACCATTTACTAACGACTATGCAGTTTTGGGGAAAGAGATCTAGCACTGGGAGGCAGGGAGCCAGTGCACTTTCAAGTCAAAACTGCACCAAAAACCAGGCAAAAAGTGGGGGCAGAGGGTGACAATGTCAAAAGAGGTTCTTTTCTATAGTCCCCTTACAGGATCCCTGTTGGGCAAGAGAAAGAAGAAAGAGAAGAATATCAGATAGAGAGGCAGAGGGAGGATCTATAGGCTTCTCTGTACAATATCTTACAAATCTTTGCCAACGGGCAGGCGTATACCGTTTTTGTGGAGGAACGCCTGGCTGCCAAGATAATGTTACAGACTTCGGGAGGAAGGTCGAAGGCTGTCAACTGTAGCCGTTCAATCGCCAAGCATGAAGGCACAGAGTTGACAAGTTTGGGTGGAGGATGCAAACAGAAGATCCTCCCGAAGGGGCAGCCTGATCAGAGGATCGATGCTGATTACCAAAAGCTCTCCATGCCAAGTCTGTTGCCAAAAGGCTTACTTGGACCCAGTCGTTCTTGATCTTCTTGAGAACTCTGGGCAGGATGCCCAGAGTGCCACTGTGTAATAATATATATTAGAGAACGGGGGAGGATTTAGTGTGTGTGTCCATCAATGGTGAAAGGTATTTCATAACTCAATAATGCAACAAATAATCCTGTAGTCTCACAAGATTGATCATTGCCTGGAACGTGCCATCCTCAAATGTGTAGATAGTTCATGGGTTACAGTCCATCAGATTCCCTAACTCAACTTGGTCAAGCCAGCACTTTAACAGAAGGTTTAGGATGTCTAAAAACTGTGGAATTGTTTGTTGAAATCCCCCCCCCCCAAAAAAAAACTAAGCAATTCTACATTTTGATTATGTACAGTTCTCTACGTTTGTGCTATGCAAGTACCACATACATAAATTCTCAACAGGGATGCTGCTCCAAACAGAGAAGCTGAAAAAAACTGCAGTGTCTCTGTAGGAGACTGGCTCAGTTTATGGTGTACACCTATGGTATGGCACCCTAAACAGAGTCCAGGCAACCCTTAGTAATAGTGTTTAGGTGTCCAGATAGCAAAACCTCTCTAGTGGTAACTGTGGTGAGCAGCTAAAGCTTATCCAGGAGGAGTGTAAAGCACTTACACTTGCTGTTACACAAGAAGGAATCTCACTAAGTGTTACAAAAATAAAGTATCCTTTATTATAACATTAGGGCTATACTAACATTGGTATATATCCACTTGGAGGTATCAACACACAAAATATACACGTAGCAACCAACAGGAAAAGCATAGAAATGCATGGGATCCTGGTGGGAAGGGGGGATGGGGAACAAGCCATATAGTAAAAAAGTGGTATAAGAATGGAGGTGCCCAACCAAGGGAAGTGTATTATAATCCCAGGGGCTGGGGGAGTAAGAAACTACCAGAGGTAAGTACTAGAAATCCCACAGGAGCCTGGGTGCAGAGTTATCAGAGACAAGTTTCACAGAGGACCAACATGGTTGGATTTTTATGGACCCAGGACCCTTCCCAGTGGACCCCAAGGAAACCAGTTGGCACAAAGTAGGATGGATAGTGCCCCCACCCGTAGATACCCAGAAGACGTGAGTACCTACACCGAGGGGAGCCCAGGTGCACAGGGGTGAATTGATGTCAGAAACCCTCATTGATGTCAATGGAAGCTTCGATTGTCCAGCTTCTGTCGCAATCCACGGACCAGGTGTGTGGAAGCCAAAGGTGGATTCCAGACGTGAAGAACCTGAAAAAGAAGGGGACAGTGTTCAAACCACTCAGTGATGTCCAGGGGGTACAGGTAGGCAATGCCCACCTTATTGGAGGTAAAGTTCCTGCAGGACGGTGTAGGAAGAAGTCCAACTGGGGAATCCAGCGGATGTAGGAGATCCTTGGAGTTGCCCATGAGCTGTCCCACTTCGGTCGCCGGATTGCAAGAGGGTTAGTGGCCAGCAGGACCACCAGCTAGCCTTGACAAATGCAAATAGCTGTTGCAAGGAAGATTGTAGGTTTTTGTGGACCAGCAAGGTTAGAGTGACTCGACCCTTGGAAGAGAGTCAGGGCAGGCCTTCAGCAGAGAGGAAAGCCACCCAGAGTCAGAGGAGCCCCCATGAGTGGCCCACTGGCAGCAAGCACAGGGAGCCGCAGGGAGGCCTCAGCAGCACAACAAATCAGGAGTCCCATGCTGCAGGAGCTGCAGAGTGAAAGCTGATCTTGGAGTTGCAGAGTGCTGGGGCTTCTTGGTGCCTGAAGATCTCCTGGAGGAAGAGCCAACAAGCCTTGGCAAGAGTAACAGTCGTTGGTGCACAGGGGTTCCGTTCCAGTGGCTGCAGCAAGGGTCCACTGTCTCTCAAGTTGGTCAGAAAACAAATAGCACCCGGACAGGACCACAGAACAAGCATTTGTAAGCAGAACTTTTTCTTTGTCCGTGGGACAGCAAAATCCACCAGCCAGTTGTCATCTTGAGGTGCCTGCAGATGAAGGGAAGTGACTCCTTCACTCTAAGGGAGATTCTTTCTTGGTTCTTGGATGCTGACAGAATCCTTGTGACCCTGGAAGATGCACAGCCACGGAATTTGCAGAAATCTTGCAGGAGCTGGAGAAATAATGTTGCAGTGGGAGCCCTCCCAAATGGAAGTCTTGTTTCAGTTCCAAAAGCAGACCAGCAGTGGTTCTGGAGGCCAGGAGCAGATGATGTCAGTAGGAAGCTGGCTCTATATATACTATATCAAAAAGAGACATAGGTGGTCATTACAACCCTGGCGGACGGTTTTAAAGATGTGGTGATACAGCAAACAGGCCGGCGGACAAAAAAATGGAATTACGACCCTTGCGTAAACCGCCAACAAAGACAGCCACTTTCACACATTGCTCGCCACTGCGGTACAGACAAACACCGCGGTGGTCACCGCCAACAGACAGGCGGGAGACAATGTACCGCCCACAGTATCACAACACACCAATCCGCCACCTTTTCCGGGGCGGATTCTCCGTGGATAAAAACACGGCGGAAACAGCTTTTGCTATGGCAAAACGCTCACCTCTACACACTCCACGAGGAACTACGACTTCATGGAGCCGGAACTCCAAATACTACCTGCCCTTGTCTTTCTGCTCCTCTACGACCAACAGCGACGTAGGCACAGAAGATACCGGTGAGTACTGCATCTACAACACGGGGGAGTGGGGAGGCAAAAGTTAGGGGGACACCCACCAAACAACCCCACCCTCGCATATTACAAAATACACACCAATGCAGTCAAAAATATCACATCAACAACCCACAATCCCCCCGGAAGAATGCAAAGACAAAGCGAATTGTGGTCAAACATTGTAATGTGCCAATATACATGTCATACAAAAATATACTGATATATATCTCGAAATCTGTCATAATTAAATATACAATACAAGAAGTAGTGCAGATATGTACACAACAATGTCCGTGCACCAACAGTCCAAAAATGCATGGGCGAGGCCCACAATAGATACCTGCCCAAAATCGGAGAGAACACTGCCGGGCATCAGATAGAAACACTACAGGCACCTCAGGGGGAAGGGAAGAGGGGCACCTAAGCTACATGAATGCGAAGCCAGATCCACGACGGGGCTCCATGCCCATTGATGTATCCTGGGGAGTGCAAAGCCACAGTCTCAAGTCTTTACAGTGGGTGGTTTGCCCACTGTGCTATCCTGGGGAGTGCAAAGCCACAGTCTCACAAGTCTTTACAGTGGGTGGTTTGCACACTGTGCCATCATGGGGAGTGCAAAGCCACAGTCTCACAAGTCTTTACAGTGGGTGGTTTGCCCACTGTGCCATCCTGGGGAGTGCAAAGCCACAGTCTCACAAGTCTTTACAGTGGGTGGGTTGCCCACTGTGCCATCCTGGGGAGTGCAAAGCCACAGTCTCACAAGTCTTTACAGTGGGTGGTTTGCACACTGTGCCATCATGGGGAGTGCAAAGCCACAGTCTCACAAGTCTTTACAGTGGGTGGTTTGCCCACTGTGCCATCCTGGGGAGTGCAAAGCCACAGTCTCACAAGTCTTTACAGTGGGTGGGGTGCCCACTGTGCCATCCTGGGGAGTGCAAAGCCACAGTCTCACAAGTCTTTACAGTGGGTGGTTTGCCCACAGTGCCATCCTGGGGAGTGCAAAGCCACTGCCTCACAAGTCTTTACAGAGGGTAGTTTGCCCACTGTGCCATCCTGGGGAATGCAAAGCCACATTTTCGCAAGTAGATGCAGTTCTCTACTGGTACTGGGTGGGACTGGTGCCCAGACTGGATGAGTCTCCCCGTGAAAGTTCATGTCCTGTCCCAGCTGCACATGGGAGAAGGATGCCTGATGTGGCGGCCTATTCATACCCACACAGTGTTTGCCCTGTTCAGCGGTCTTCACCATGGTGGTCTTTGCCCTGTTCAGCGGTGCTCTGACATGGTGGTCTTTACCCTGTTCAGCGGTGCTTTGCCATTGCGGTCTTTGCCCTGTTCAGCGGTCTTCACCATGGCAGTCTTTGCCCTGTTCAGCGGTCTTCACCATGGCAGTCTTTGCCCTGTTCAGCGGTCTTCACCATGGCAGTCTTTGCCCTGTTCAGCGGTCTCACCATGGCAGTCTTTGCCCTGTTCAGCGGTCTTCGCCATGGCAGTTTTTGCCCTGTTCAGCGGTGCTTTGCCATGGCAGTCTTTGCCCATGGCAGTCTTTGCCCTGTTCAGCGGTGCTTTGCCATGGCAGTCTTTGCCCTGTTCAGCGGTGCTTCGCCATGGCAGTCTTTGCCCTGTTCAGCGGTGCTTCGCCATGGCAGTCTTTGCCCTGTTCAGCGGTGCTTCGCCATGGCAGTCTTTGCCCTGTTCAGCGGTGCTTCGCCATGGCAGTCTTTGCCCTGTTCAGCGGTGCTTCGCCATGGCAGTCTTTGCCCTGTTCAGCGGTGCTTCGCCATGGCAGTCTTTGCCCTGTTCAGCGGTGCTTCGCCATGGCAGTCTTTGCCCTGTTCAGCGGTGCTTCGCCATGGCAGTCTTTGCCCTGTTCAGCGGTGCTTCGCCATGGCAGTGTTTGCCCTGTTCAGCGGTCTTCGCCTTGGCAGTCTATGCCCTGTTCAGCGGTCTTCACCATGGCAGTCTATGGACTGTTCAGCGGTCTTCACCATGGCAGTCTATGGACTGTTCAGCGGTCTTCACCATGGCAGTCTATGGACTGTTCAGCGGTCTTCACCATGGCAGTCTATGGACTGTTCAGCGGTCTTCACCATGGCAGTCTATGGACTGTTCAGCGGTCTTCACCATGGCGGTCTTTGCCCTGTTCAGCGGTGCTTTGCCATGCCGGTCTATGGACTGTTCAGCGGTCTTCACCATGGCGGTCTTTGGCCTGTTAAGCGGTGCTCTGACATGGCGGTTCGGATACTGGACATTGGTGTGTGGCATGACGAACTCCACACTGGACATTGGCCAGCGGGGCTGTGGGATCCTGGTCCCCCTCCTGGGCTGTGACTCCGGCGGTGGTCTCCTGACCAGTAACGATACTTGTGCCTTCCTGGGCTGTGACTCTGGTGGTGGTCTCCTGACCAGTAACGATACTTGAGCCCTCCTGGGCTGTGACTCTGGCGGTGGTCTCCTGACCAGTAACGATACTTGAGCCCTCCTGGGCTGCGACTCCGGCGGTGGTCTCCTGACCAGTAACGATACTTGAGCCTTCCTGGGCTGTGACTCCGGCGGTGGTCTCCTGACCAGTAACGATACTTGTGCCCTCCTGGGCCGTGACTCTGGCGGTGGTCTCCGGTGGTCTCCTGACCAGTAACAATACTTGAGCCCTCCTGGGCTGTGACTCCGGCGGTGGTCTCCTGACCAGTAACAATACTTGGGCCCTCCTGGGCTGTGACTCTGGCGGTGGTCTCCTGACCAGTAACGACGGTGCTGGCGGTTGTGTCTGGACCGCCGGAAATGATGGCGCACTTCTCCGCCGTGACACTCACAACAGGTTGTGGAGACTTCCTCAGGACCTTCCCCACCTTCTTTGGAGTTACAGCTGACTCACCAATCGCCTTGGATCCCATTTCAGTTGTTGTCCCAACAGGAGCCTTGACACGGTCCCGTCGTCCACTCTCCAATGTCAGAGCCTTTACACAGGGTGGGCTGACAGTGCCTTGGCTCCGGGTCCTACTGCCTGCCCTGGTGGACGGTGCACTCCAAAAACCTGGAACACGCACCACTGGTACTGGAGGCTTTTTGGCTGAGGCGCTACGACGGGACTGATGAATTGGAGGGAGGGGTGGCTGCAAAAAAGTCAATTTGACATAGGGACAGTTTCTGACGGACACTGGGATGGGTAGCTGGAGGGGGTCTGGGAGTGGAGGAAGAGGAGGTGGTTGTAGGAGGTGTCACTTTAGGTGTTTTGGGTGCAGGTGCAGGTACTGGAGGCTGTCGTGAGGTGGATGGATGTTGGGTGAGTGATTGCCGGCGTTTGTGTACTTTGGGAGGGGGCGTCACAGACACACTGGGAGAGGACACAGGGGACGTGTAAATGGCAGTGGAGGTGGTGAGTGCAGGTGAGCGGCTTGTGGTGCTGGGTGTCCTAGTGCGAGTCCTAGTGCCTGTAGATGTGGTGCATGCAGGTGTGTGTGTAGACGACACTGGGAGGGAGGAGGGAGAAGAGGAGGAGGGGGACACTGTGGAGACAGTGGATGTTGCTGTGTCTGTATGGGTGTGATGCTTGTGTGAGTGCCTGTGGTGTGTTTGGTGCCTATGTTTGCTTGAGCTACTTTTGGGTGTTGACTTGTGTGCATGCTGGTCTGTAGGTGTGCTTGGGATGGGTTGGGGTATAGGGGATTGGGTCTGGGTGGAGGAAGTTGGAGGGGGAGGCTGGATACAGGGACAATGGCTGCCATCAGTGCTGAGGCCAGAGATTGCAGGGTTCGCTGAAGGACAGCCTGACCAGAATGAATGCCTTCCAGGAATGCATTACCGTGTTTCAACTCTCGTTCTACACCCTGGATGGCATTCACAATGGTAGACTGCCCAACAGTGAGTGACCTGAGGAGGTCAATGGCCTCCTCACTGAGGGCAGCAGGGGTGACTGGGGCAGGGCCTGAGGTGCCTGGGGCGAAGGTGATGCCCACCCTCCTGGGTGAGCGGGCACGGGGCAAACGCTGAGGGGCTGCTGGGAGGGCGGCGCTGGTAGGGGAGGTGGCGGCTGTACCTGTAGAAGTGGGGCGCACAGATGGTGCCGCCAACACAGGGGAGCTCACATCGACGGACGAGTCTGTGTCGCTGGTTGGTGATCCTGTGGCCGACGTGAAGCTCCCCTTGCCCTCCGTCCCACTGGTGCATTCAGAGTCTGTGGTGTGGCCCTCCATGGCCATGTGGGATGCAGCTCCCTCGTGCTCCGGTGCCACTGTACCTCCGCCTGATGATGCTGATGTACAAAAGGACAGGGAGAGCAGGAAAAGGGGGGGGGAGACAGAAGAAAGAGTTTTAGTGCATGGCATACCGCTACCGTTGGCGGACAAGGCAGACGCAGCAGCCCCATGCATTATGCCGTGCTCCTGGCCTCTGCACATGCAATTTCTGGGATATGGCCTACATGGCAATGGGAGAAATCTGCGCACATGGATGGCAAAGGGGCAACTATACCTCAACTTGCCACTGTTCTGAGCTGGGGTAGAGTCCCACATGCCCTACATTACGGAGGGGCCTTGCCTACCTAACTCGCCCTGGCCTAGGGACACCCACAGCCCACCTCCCCCACCCAGACACCTCCACTGCACACAAAGTCCACAGAATGAGGTTGCACTCACCCCTTGTGTCTGCTGTGCTG
The DNA here is from genome assembly GCF_031143425.1 of Pleurodeles waltl. Classification (NCBI taxonomy): domain Eukaryota; kingdom Metazoa; phylum Chordata; class Amphibia; order Caudata; family Salamandridae; genus Pleurodeles; species Pleurodeles waltl. Next base: position 925,546,867 of record NC_090437.1, read on the forward strand.
TCCTTAAGTGCCCATCCAACTCCGGGTAGGCCACCGCCAGGATCCAGAACATCAGGAGGGTCATGATGCGACAGGCACCCCTCCCATGCTGGGAGGCCATCCCCAGCTGAGCCTCCGCCGTCTTCTTGCTGCAGGGGGCAAATGTCCTCCCATCTCTTCCGGCAGTGGGTGCCCCGTCTCTGGTGGGCCCCCAGGGTCCGGACTTCCTTGGCAATGGCACGCCAAATGTCCCTCTTCTGGTGGCCGCTGACCTACATGACATGCACAAGGAAAGAGGAACAGTCATTACCTACTGCATCGGCAATGTGAGTGGCCCCCTCCCAACTCTGGGCATGTGGCCCATTCATCCCCATGCATTTCTGTTCTTAGAACTCTGCCCCCTTCCCTCTCCCACCCAGCCCTGTCCACCCAGGCCTAGCCCATCCAACGTGCTCCCTGTGTACTGACCTGTTGGTCTGGAGGACCGTAGAGTAGCATGTACTGGGGGAGGACCCCATCCACAAGTTTCTCCAACTCCTGTGCAGTGAAGGCAGGGGCCCTTTCCCCAGACGCAGCGGCCATCGTCGCTTCCAGACCAAGGTCACAGCAGCACTGGCAGTGTAGGTCCTCACCTGTCGAAGGTCAGGTATCTAGTGATTGAACAGATAGAAAATGGCGGTGACGTCCGCGGCGGGGCGCATCATCACCGCCGGCGCACCTGTTCATTGGCTTCTGGGACCCATAGGGTCCAATGTTAACCAATGCAGCATTGCGCCGCGGTCTATGACCGCCTACCGCGACGGTGTCCAACGCCAGCGCAGTTACCCCACAATTCCATTGTCCCACTTTAGAGGTCAGGCAGCTGCCATTTCAGGGGCCCACATGGCTTCATTTACTACTGCGTCACACATACCGAGGCCTACACTCAAATCATATCCCGGAAGGGTTAATTGTCTGTTGTAGTCTTGTGTATGACTGTGGGTGTATACCTGGAGGAATGGTGACTGTTTCTTCTCTGTTGTCCTTCTTAGGCACCGTCAGTTGGGACATTGGGAAGATGGCAGAATCCGCCGGTGTACCGACCGCTGGTGGACCTGTTGACAATGGAAGAGAGACATTTGATCGTGACCTACAGGTTTGACCGTGCCACAATCCAGCAACTATGTACCCAGTTGGAGCCAGACCTGATGTCATCAATCCGCCATCCGACTGGAATCCCCCCTGACGTTCAGGTGCTGTCAGTGCTCCATTTCCTTGCAAGTGGGTCATTTCAGACTACTGTGGCCATGGCATCAGGGATGTCCCAGCCTATGTTTTCCAACGTTTTGTCCAGAGTGTTGTCTGCCCTGCTGAAACACGTAAGGAGATACATCATTTTCCCTGAGGTGGAGGATTTGCCTACAGTGAAAGGTGACTTCTATGCCCTTGGACATATCCCCAACATCATAGGTGCCATTGATGGGACCCATGTAGCTCTGGTCCCCCCCGCAGGAGTGAACAGGTGTACAGGAACAAGAAGAGTTATCATTCGATGAATGTCCAGATGGTCTGTTTAGCGTACCAGTACATCTCGCAGGTAAATGCTATGTTCCCTGGCTCTGTGCATGACGCCTACATCCTGCGGAATAGCAGCATCCCTGATATGATGGGTCAACTCCAGAGGCACCGTGTATGGCTATTGGGGGACTCTGGTTACCCCAACCTTTCCTGGCTATTGACCCCAGTGAGGAATCCCAGGACCAGGGCAGAGGAACGGTACAATGATGCCCATGGGCGGACTAGAAGGATGATCGAACGCACCTTCGGCCTCCTGAAGGCCAGGTTCAGGTGCCCACATATGACAGGTGGGTCCCTATTCTACTCACCGAAGGAGGTGTGCGACATCATCGCCTGCTCCATAATTTGGCTTTGCGACGCGAGGTGCCTTTTCTGCAGGGGGGTGATCCAGATGACGGTGTTGTAGCAGCGGTAGAGCCTGTGGAGCCTGTGGACAGTGATGAGGATGAATCTGAGGAAGAAGAAAACGACAACAGGGAGTCAGTCATACAGCAATATTTCCAGTGAGACACAGGTGAGAACATTTTCAGGTTTCACATTACATTAACTTTCACACGTCTACCTCTATCCTGCACCTACATTTCACTCACTATTTGTTAACTGAGTTGTCCCCTTCCATTTCAGTTTCACAAATGTGGTAACCTACGTGTCAACAGCTTGCACACCCTTGAAGGGCTTGTGATGTGTGACATTGGTATGTTGGCCTTCGAATGGGTAACCCTTTTTGACACTGTAATTGACAATACAAAGTTTAAAATCATAGACTGACTCCAGTTTTATTAGTGTTTCAAGGGTGTTTATTTAAGTGTATAAACATGAAGGGGGGTTGTAAAATGGGGATGGGTTATGGTGGAAGAATGTCCATGGCAGAGTCCAGTCTATTAGTCTCACAGGTACATTGCACATCTGGCCATTGGAAGTGGAGCTGGGGCAGTTCTGAATTGGACTGTGTAACAAAGTGGGACAGTGGGGGGACAATCAGGGTAGTCTTATTTCCTGGCGGGGGTCTTGCCATCTTGCTCTGTTCTGTTCCTGGATCTCAGGGACCGCTTTCGTGGTGGTTGTCCATCTGCAGGGGGTGGGGTGCTGGTGTGTTGGTCCTGTAGCGGGGCGTCCTGTCCACTAGCGCCGGCGGAGGTGGTGGTCATTTCATCGTCCTTGGAGTACCACGGTGTCCCTCAAGGTCTTTTGAATGTCCGTCAGCACCCCTACGATGGTGCCCAGGGCAGAGCCGATGGTCCTGAGCTCCTCCCTGAACCCCAAATACTGCTCCTCCTGCAGAAGCAGGGTCACCTGCAACTTGTCCAGGACCGTAGCCATCGTCTACTGGGAGTGGTGGTATGCTCCCATGATGGAGGAGAGGGCCTCGTTGAGAGTAGGTTCCCTTGGCCTGTCCTCCCTCTGTCGCACAGCAGCCCTCCCAGTTCCCCTATGTTCCTGTGCCTCCATCCCCTGGACCGTGTGCCCACTACCACTGCCCCCAGGTCCCTGTTGTTGTTGGGGTGTTGGGTTCGCCTGGGTGCCCTGTAGTGGTGGACACACCGCTGATTGACCTGTCCTGGGTAGGGAGGTATGGGCCCGCTGGGTGGGTGCTCTGCTGGTGTTACCAGAGGGTGGCAGCTTGGTGTTGGGCTGTGGCTGGGCAAGGGGAACCGACTGTCCTGAGGCCCACAATGGTCCGGGCTGGTCATCAAGATCCAGTAGGGCAGGGCTGCTGTCATCACTGTGGGCCTCTTCTGGGGGTGGAGTGGTGTTGTCTGGACCCTCTGGTGTGGTGACGTTCCTTCGGGTTCCTGCGGGGGTATAAGTACATGATTATTGCATGTGTGTTTCATGGTGTGCAATGGTTGGGTGTGCATGTACACCAGTGCTAGCATTCCTGTGTGGGGGCTTGTGTGCTGATGGTTGGGGGGTGTTCTGGGTCTGTGCAGTGGGCATGCTTTAGTGATGGGTATTCATGCTTAGTTGTGTCATGCAGGTCTTGGGGTTGGGATGGGTGGTTGGTGTTATGGGTACATTAGTGAGGAGTTAGGGTGTCGTGTGAGGGTGTGATAACATGCAGGTAGGGTGGGGGATATGATAGTTAAGATTTGACTTACCAGTGTCCGTTCCTCCAACGACTCCTCGGAGGCCCTCAGGATGCAAGATGGACAAGACTTGCTGCTCCCATGTTGTTAGTTGTGGAGGAGGAGGTGTGGGTCTGCCGCCAGTCCGCTGTACCGCGATGTGGTGCCTGGATACCGTGGAACGCACCTTCCCCCGTAGGTCGTTCCACCTCTTCCTGATGTCCTGCCTATTTCTTGGGTGCTGTCCCACAGCAATGACCCTGTCAACTATTCTTTGCCATAGCTCCATCTTCCTGGCTATGGATGTGTGCTGTACCTGTGAGCCAAATAGCTGTGGCTCTACCCGTAGGATTTCCTCCACCATGACCCTGAGCTCCTCCTCAGAGAAGCGGGGGTGTCTTTGGCGTGACACGGGGTGGTGTGTGTGAGGTGTGGGGTGGTGTATGTGTTGATGAGTGTGGTGAGTGTAGTGGTATGTGGTGTTTTGTGTGTGGATGTTGTGTGGGTGATGGTGTAGTGTGCCTCTGTGTGATGGGGTTCTCTATTCTGTGTTGTCTCTCTATGGCCTTCTCTCTAATTTTGGGTCGTAGGGGTTTGTGGGTGATGTGGGTGTGTGTTTTATATTCAAAAAAGGACAAAAAAGGAGCCCAAATAACATGGGTGCCTATGGAGACATGGGGGCTCAGATTCCGGTCTGCTGGCAGGCAAGTACCTACATCCTCGGGTAGCAGACCAAGGGGGTTCAGTAGAGCACAGGGGTTGGTCCCAAGTAGGCACACAAAATACACCCTCAGCGGCACAGGGGCGGCTGGGAGCCATGGGCAAATGGGCGTCGGGTTTGCAATAGATTTCAATGGAGGGACCCGGGGGTCACTCAAACGTTGCAGGCAGGGTACAGGGGGGCTTCTCAGGCCAGCCACCAACTAGGCAAGGGTGAGGGCCGCCTGCTGGTCACTTCTGCACCAGTGGTCGGTTGTTCACTGGTCTGTGGGCTGCGGGTGCAGTGCTTCTTCCAGGCGTCTGATTTCTTCATCCCGGGCAGTCACGGTCAGGGGGTCCTCTGGATTCCCTCTGCAGGTGTTGTTGTGGGGGTGCAGAGAGGTTAGCCCAGGTGGACACGTTGTCAGAGTCGCCTGGGGATCCTCTCTGGGTCATGGGTTTCTCTAGACACGGGCCGGGGGCATCGGGTGCAGAGTGGCAGGGACTCACACATCTGGAGTGAGGTGAGAGTCCCTTTACAGATGGTTTCTTCTTTCTTGGTTGGACACGCCCGCTGTCCACGGGAGTTCTTGATCCTTCTTAGGTGCAGGGCAGTCCTCTCAGTAGGCAGAGGTTGCTAGTTCCACAGGATGTGTCGCTGGCGCAGGTTCTCTGAAGTTGGAGACAGGCGGTAGGTGCAGGTTCTATGAAGTTGGAGACAGGCCAGTAGGGCTGGGGCCAAAGCAGTTGTCTTCCTCCTTCTCTGTGGGGCTTTTCAGCTGAGCAGTCCTTCTTTGTAGGTCGTCAGGAATCTGTTTTTCTGGGTTCAGGCTCGACCCTAACTACTATATCTAGGGGTGTGTTAGGGCTGGAGGCAGTAGCCAATTGATACACCCTCCTTGTGCTTCCTCCCTTTGGGGAGGGGGGCACATCTCTATTCCTATTGGGCTAAATCCTCCAAAACAAGAAGGAGGATTTTCTAATGAGGGGGTCACTTCAGCTCTGGTCACCTTAGGGGTGGACCTGGCTGAAGGGGTGACTCCACCTTGTTTTTCTCATTCACTCCCCGGACTTGTCACCAAAAGTGCGGGCTGTGCCTGGGGGACGGGCATCTCCACTAGCTGGAGTGCTCTGGGGCGCTGTAACACCAGGCTAGAGCCTTTGAGGCTCACCACCAGGTATTATAGTTCCTGCAGGGGGCGGTGCAGAGCACCTCCACCCAGGACAGGCTTTGTTCCTGGTCACAGAGTGCACAAAGGTACTCACCCCATGTGGCCAGAAACTTGTCTGGAAGTAGCAGGCTGGCAGAGACTGGTCAGCCTAGCACTAGCTGTTGGGCTGGCATGCAGGGGGCATCTCTAAGATGCCCTCTATGTGCATTTTTCAATAAATCCCACACTGGTACCAAACTTCTCAGCACAATAAACCCACACTGATGCCAAACTTCTCAGTATTCAGTGTAGCCATTATGGAACTGTGGAGTTAGTGTTTGACAGACTCCCAGACCATATACTCAGTATGGCTACCATGCACTTACTATGTCTAAGAATTGACTTAGACACTGCAGGGCATAGTTCTCATGCAGCTATGCCCTCACCTGTGGTATAGTGCACCCTGCCTAAGGCCTGCTAGAGGGGTGACTTATCTATGCAACAGGCAGTGGGCTGTGGGCATGGCAATCTGAGGGGAGTGCCATGTCGACTTAGTGTTTTTCTCCCCACCAGCACACACAAGCTGTTAGGCAGTGTGCATGTGCTGAGTGAGGGGTCCCCAGGGTAGCATAATACATGCTGCAGCACTTAGTGACCTTCCCTGGCCACCGGGCCGTTGGTACCAGGGGTACCTTTTACAAGGGACTTATCCATGTGCAAGGGCTGTGCCAATTGTGGAGACAAAAGTACAGTTTTTAGGGAAAGAACACTGGTGCTAGGGCCTGGTTAGCAGGGTCCTAGCACACTTTCAATCATAACTGGCATCAGCAAAAGGCAAAAAGCCAGGGGGTAACCATGCCAAGGAGGCATTTCCTTACAACTGGCCTATTGGAAACATAAGATTAAATAAATGCCTTCTTCTCTGCCTTTTACTGCAACTTATATAATAGTAGACCCTTAGATGACCCCAATCAGTGACTTAGCTTTCTTCAAGACATCACAACCCTGCACTTGAACTGGGATCAGGCAGTTACTCTGGGGGAGGACATCACTGTGCCCGAAGTACTAGGGGCCATTAAAAGAATGGCCTGAGGTAAAGTTCCAGGATCGGATGGCCTACCGATCGAATTTTACAGCACCTACTCAACAGAGTTAGCCCCGAGACTTGTGACAATGTTTAACGAGGCATATGCCCTAGGTCACCTGCCACCGACTAGTAGAGAAGCAGTAATTATCCCGTTGCTCAAACCTGGGAAAGAGGCATCAGACATAGGAGCATACAGACCGCTGTCTATGTTGAATGTAGACTATAAGATCCTGAGTGGAATTCTAGCCTCCCGGCTTCTCCCCTTTATGCCCAAGCTAATTCACCCTGATCAATCCGGTTTCATTTCTAAACACCTCCTATGACCGGGCCAGCACTGCTATAATATCTGTAGTTATTGAAAAAGCATATGGTAGCCTCGAATGGGCATATTCTCTATGAAGTCATGACCTTTATGGGACTTGGGCAGAGGTTTGTGGCTTGGACGAAGCTCCTATATACTAACCCCACAGCCAGAGTGAAGAAGGGGCAGACCATATCAGAGGGTTTTACGGTGGAGCGGGTACGAGGCAGGGATGCCCCTTACTATTAGGCATTGCCATGGAGCCCCTGGTGGCATTAGCCTGGACCGGAGCTCACTTTGAGGGGCATCTGGCAGAGGGAGACGTGCAGCACATCGCATTGTACACTGACAACTTATTATTGAGAGATACGGAAGGCGATCTGCAGGGGGTGCAAGCCCTGTAGAACCGCTTTGCAACAGTCTCAGGACTTAGTGGATTGGTCCAAAACAAAATTGTTTTTTATTGAAGAAAATAGGACCCAGAGATCTGGAGGTGGAACCCCATTGCTTGCTGTACCTGGAGGTTAAGGTATACCGATCTGTCCAGGACACATTCCAAGTCACATTTGTGGGTAACTACGGGCTAGGCATTTGCAACTTGAAGGCATCCATTTCCTTCTGGCACACTTTGCCCACATCGGTGACGGCAGAACTGCTCTCCTGAAAATGGTTGCACTGCTGCGGCTATTGTACCTCTTCATAAAGCTCCCTCTGTGGGTGCCCCAATCCTATTTCAAAGAACTGGCCTCACTTAGTAACGCATTTATATGGGGCGGGGTGACCTTGAGTGGCATGGGCTGCACTTCGAGGTCCGGTGTGGCAGGGAAGTCTAGCGGCTCCAGACTTCGAGTTGTACTACTTGGTGGTGCAGGTGCAATGGCTTGCCAAATGGTTGATGCATAGGCGACAGCAGGAGGGGCACATAGATGGGTTTGCTCCCACATACAGGCGCTGCTTGGTTTGGTCCTGAGAGCTGAGTTCCCCCCTCCCCCCCAGCCGAGCCTACTGTCCTTTACGGCCATGCAAAAATGCTGGAGAGCAGTCATGAAAAAATCTGGTATTCAATGGCCATATTCCCCAGAACTCCCACTTTCGGTCCTGCCATTATTGAAGGGGGGGCAGAATTGGCATGGCCTGGGGACATGGACTGCAGCAGGGGTAACTAAATTGGGTGCCCTGTTCTGGGATACTAACTCCCTCTGAGACGTTCAGTGTGGAATTTAATCTTCCGGGAGGGCAATATCTGAACCACGGGGCAGCACTGACAACCATATGCAGGCACTGGGGCATGAACTCATGCTTGCTGTTCTTACGTCCTGCAGGCAGCAGTGACAGTGAACTCAGTCACTTGGCTAAACCAACACTTAAAAGCAGAGACTCTCAGGCCCAAAGATACACTACGCAACAAATAGAAGGCAGATTTGGGGACCACCATTTCTGAAGCAGAACATTGGACAGGATGCCCAGAACCTCCAGAAATGCCAGGTTTCGGCTCATTAACTTCTATATCCTCCACAGAGCCTATTTGCACCCAGAAAGGATTAATAGATACTTCCACAGACAAGGAGCAGCTTGGTACAGCTGTAGAGAGGTGGGGCAATCCTTCATGCACATGATGTGGTCATGTCCTGTTCTAAATCAATATAGGGCAAAGGTCATCCAACGACTTGCCGATATTATCGAAAAACCTATTTCACTCGAACCCGCTCACTACCTACTGCACTGGTATCCACACACTGTGAAGAACAAAATCACTAGTAGATTTCAAGACCTGGGCCTATTATTTGCTAAGAGGGAAATCACAAGAAAATGGAAACACCCTACAGGCCCCTCCTTTCAATCCTGGATAAAGGAGCTGGAGAGGTGGGCAGAATGTGAAGGGACCCTACTGCGAAGAGAGGCACATAAGGGAATAGGCACATTAGATGGCACGCAGGCTTGGGAATCACTAGTCCTGGCACTGAAGAACCCCCCCGTGGATTAAGATTGAGTTGAAAGACCTCCGGGACATAACTGAGAGCCCACAAGAGGAAAAAAACGATGGTCACACGACAGCTTCGCTGCTCACCCACACAGGTTTAAAAAACACACCGATTTTATTAACACACCACACCAGCGGGGGAGGGGGTGGGAAAAAGGGCTAGTTGCTCAGCCCCCAGCAATGATTAATTCTGTGTGCAAGTTACTAACATTGCTCACTGACATAATTGATACAAAACTGTGGTTTCACTGTTGCTGGCCTGTGCTATGCTGGCCAAATACAGATGTCCAATTATTGCATTGGGGATAGGGGACACTTCGTTGTAAGCTTGCACAATGTTTTGTAAAATCTAATAAAATTTGTTTGAAAAAAAAACCCAAAGAAATGGGGAGCTGAGCCAACATGGCAAGAGCAGACATGTAAGGCAGAGTTTGGACCGAACCCCAATAATCCTGTAAAAAACTGCAGTAAAATGTATTGATCCGGAACAAGTTAGAGAGCTATCCTCCCTGAAAGTGGGACCTGTGTGGCAGGGAAGGAAAGACTGAGGCACTGACCTGCAATCTGACACAACCCTCGGACCAGCTGAAGACAGAAAGGCCATAGTGCAGCAGTGTCATGGCGGGGAGGAAGACTGTTGAAACCACTGGCCCGTGTAAGGAGATTCCAGGGGGAAGGTCCTCGGAGAAATGAGGGACGGCAGCCGAGAACCTGCCGTTTGCCCGAGAGCCACAAAAAATTTAAGGGGAGCGACACTGAAGGTGAGCCCGGAGAGAGGCTGTGATCCTCTGCGCAGGAGGTGGGCTGGCCGAGACCCATCCCAAGGCTGCAGTAGAGTGGCGTGCCAGGCTGAGACCTGCTGCCCTAAAGGAGCAGAGCGGGCGGCAGCACAGACATTGAGTACGACCGACAGGCCACCCTAGAGTGGAGCATAGCGGCCTGCACATGGTGCTATGAAAGGAGAAGACTTTGGGTCGCAGTCATCCTGACAGCTGGGAGGTCGACAGGAGAGACTGGGCAGGAATGAGCCCCCAAACGCCCCCGCCCTATCAGCACGACTGGTAGTGGACTTCAGTGGTGGGGGGGGGGGAGGAGAAGGCTGCTGGTGCACAGGGGTAAAGTTAGCGGGCCCCTGGGATCCGGCTCAGTGGCGAGACGGGGGCTAAGGACCACCCTTAAAGGAGTCAAGGGCAAAGAACCGCACAGCAGGTGCCCATCTGGCAGGGGCGAAGTAGAGGGAGAGGCTGGGCCCTGGGGATCCTGTGCACTGGGGGGAGACCCCCCCTAAGAGCCAACAGGCAGGGCCGGCTGCCTCCCCACCATACAACCCACAATAGAACGAAGGCCCAGGCCAGTGACAGGGGAAGGGCAGGTGGTGGCGAGTCCAGGTCAAGCCCCTGGTGAAATAAACATGATAAAAGGGGCTCACCAGGAGAAAGGATCTCGGGCCCTTGGAGGCGCAGAGAGATACTAAGCTAAAGGAGGACACATGGGACCAATCATTGCAGAATTACTATTTCTGGGCAAAAGAACCCCCCAAGGAGACTACAGCTGAAAGTGACCCACGGACGCAGGACAGGGGAGTTAGCCATGAAAGCAGGGGCAGCTGGACCCATACCCACCAGATTCTTGGACTCAGCAACATAGGTGGGAATTCAAGGGAAGGGGGGTTGGGGGCAGTAAAGGGGCCAGGATGAAACAAAGACAAATAGTCCCAGAAGGAAAGGACCTGACCCCACCCCTTTTGCCTCCTGTTCGGGCCAGAGGTGTTTTGATTGTGCCCCTCTGAGAGGTGACTCTGACATACGGGCCTAGACCCCGCGAGAGACACTATACCTATGGGAAGCCACCTACCCTCACTGCCACTCAATTAGTGACCAAGACATGATGAGGAAGCTCAACGGACACTGCGCCAGGGAAAACTGGATAAATATGCGAGAGTGGTTGCACCCTCTCTAGACGACAGCGGGCATCCATACCCCCAGACAGAACCCAATAATCCAACATTGTTGCAAGCTAAACAGTCCTCTTGAGTAGCCTTGAAAGGTGAGAGGTGAAGTCCAAAGTTGTCCTTCTCAGACAGGGTCTGAGAAACGTGACTGAGGTCACGACAGAAACAACCTAGGATTCATGGCTTTTCCAGAGGGCATGGAAGGGTTGAACATGCAATGCTTTTTTATGGATTGGCTAAAGCAAACATTTCCCCAAGACAGATTCTCACCCTGCTTTGTTGTTGAACGAGCTCATAGAGGGTTGAGTATCAAGCTGCCACCTGGGGCCCCTGCCACAACCAGTCATAGCCAGGTTAATGAATTACAAATGAGAACACAAAGGCCAGGGCACACCCAAAGTGAAACTTCGTGTAGTGGATCCAAGTGGTAATTCAAGAATTGAGTCGAAGTCCAGCAAACAGGTGACACTGGATATTTATTACAGGTGAGAACAAGTGGTCAGAGTTCCACTCAAATGACCACATACAATACAAGTCCAAACAGCAAAACAGCAGACACGTGTTTCGTCTTCAAGACTTTGTCAAGGCTGTGAAATAAATGAACAATATATACAAATAGATGAGATGGGATATGAACACAAAAATAACCAACATTAAAGTCAATTATAGAAAAAATGGGGGGGAAGGCCCAACCAACTGTAACCAGTGTGACAAAAATAATCACACGAAAGAGATTATGAGTGTCTGAAAGGTTGGTAAGTCAGATCATAATCAGGGGGATGCGCACCACAGTTGAAAAGTCATGCATGGAGAAAAGTGCACAGTATGAGAGTGATAAGCTAAATAAGAGTAAAATAGTGGGAACAGGCACAGCACCAAGAGGTGATAGTGCACCGATGAACACATAGATGGCAGCCTACCAAGTGAGTACACCATGCCTATTGAGAAAAAGTGATTATATAGGCCAGACAGTGCCCCAAAAAGAAAGTATTACTTTTTTAAAATTAAGCAAAATAGAAGGCGCATTAGTAAATAAGTGCAAGAGATTAAGTCAGAGGTCAAATACCTTCAGCTATGCGGACATATGTAAGTGAAGAGAAATATAAAGGAGTCCCAAAAAATTGTTTGGAAGATGTTGATCTCCCGGTGAGTCAATCATATGGAGTACAGTATCATTTCCTTTTATTTATTGGTATTTCATTGGGTCCATTAAGTACAATCGTACTGGTCAGTAGTCTCTACGATGGAAGTATTAGTTTATATTTATTGTTTTGCTTTACCATTTTTTTTGTTTTTGCACCCTCCGACTGCCTGCTTTTAATTATGCAGCCCACGGAGTTGGCTTCCATAACCTTGGGCGCTTGGACCTAGATTTAAGCCATATTTCATATGGTTACCCTTTTCTTTTTAACCTGCTATTTGAAACTTACCGTTTTGTTATAGTGCCAGTTGGATTTTGATAGTTCTTTTCTGTTTTCTTTCACATTAGGCTTATCATAGCCCTCTTTGCTACCTGTACTCCATATGCGCCTTCTATTTTGCTTAATTTAAAAAAAAGTAATACTTTCTTTTTGGGGACCTGTCTGGCCTATATAATCCTTTTTCTCAATAGGCATGGTGCACTCACTTGGTAGGCTGCCATCTATGTGTTCATCGGTGCACTATCACCTCTTGGTGCTGTGCCTGTTCCCACTATTTTACTCTTATTTAGTTTATCACTCTCGTACTGTGCACTTTTCTCTGTGCATGACTTTTCACCTGTGGTGTGCATCCCCCTGATTATGATATGACTTACCAACCTTTCAGACACTCATAATCTCTTTTGTGTGATTATTTTTGTCACACTGTTTACAGTTGGTTGGGCCTTTCACCCCTTTTTTCCTCTAATTGACTTTGATGTTGGTTATTTTTGTGTTCATATCCCATCTCATCTATTTGTATATATTGTTCATCTATTTCACAGCCTTGACAAAGTCTTGAAGACGAAACACGTGTCGGCTGTTTTGCTGTTTGGACTTGTATTGTATGTGGTGATTTGACTGGAACTCTGACCACTTGTTCTCACCTGTAATAAATATCCAGTGTCACCTGTTTGCCGGACTTCGACTCAATTCTTGAATTACCACTTTGATCCACTACACAAAAGTTTCACTTTGGGTGTGCCCTGGCCTTTGTGTTCTCATTGTATAGGCTAACACTCACTGTTTTTCAGTGTGTGGTCCTCTGACCCCTGAGGTGGCAGGTGCATGGCTAGCCTGGCACCCATTACTAGCTGTTGATTGAAAAAGACTTCTACTGATGGACATTAGATAAACCTGTGTTGAGGTGAGAGCGCCTTTGGCATTCTCCACCTGCTTTCGCTGTGATTTCTTGAATTACCAAGTCAGAGACGTTATCCTTGCAGAAGCCAGGAGAAAGAAAGAGGTACGCCATGACAGCTGCCTAATACAAAGTTTCCCGGACTACACTTGTGAAGTCCAGTGCTATTCTGCAGTGATTGGTCCCACCTTTGACACCATCATAGCGAAAATGCATGCCCTCCAGCTGCAATATATGCTGTATTTTCCAGTCAAACTAAAGGTACTATATCCTGGCAAGGCACAATTTTTCCAAACACCAGTAGAAGCCTGGGAGTGGCTGGAGGAAAGGCCACACCAGCTCTAGGGGGGAAAAAAGAGAGTAGAGGGAACCCAATTTGGAAGTCCTACTGTCTGGAGGAGAAATGAAGATCCAAGTGGAAAGATGGTGCCACCATAGCACCGAAAGTGAATAAGGGGAAGTGCCTGACCCGGCAGATTGAGTGACACACTTCATCTACATCAGAGTCGGAGGGGACCACACCCATAACCACGAAACACAGCAAACATTTCACCAAAACCCTATCACCCTCCAAAGGGATCTCCGACTTGGAGAAAGAGCCCACGCTGGATTTCTTACACCCCATGGCATAGGCCATAGACCAAGTGGAGCAACAGCCCTCAGGAATGGGGGGACCCACAACCAACAGACAACGCATCAGACTCAATAGCGACCTTATAGAACTCTGAAGCAAACCAAGCAGCAAGGGGTGCGAAGGAACAGACGCAACATACCAAGAGCCTTTACCTTCTAGGACTGACCTAGTAAGAATCTGATCGGCTCTGAACATAAAACTGTGGTACTCAGGAGGGGCAACATCCTAACTGGCCGATCCAAAGTACAAGTTATAAATGTTTTGGGATTAGGGGGGAGGGTCTGACTCTCTGATCCCCCTGGTGAGTAGCTCTATGTTGAAGGGTATATGTATGCTTGCTGTGGGGAAAGGGGGGTGGGTGTAGGGGATTACAGTTTGTTGAGAGGGAAGTTTGGCACAACACGGGAAAGATTGCAATATTTGTCCAAACTCGGGCAGAGAATAAACGTAAATCCAGATGGTGCAGAAACATGCAGGAGACATGCACATCGGGGGAGTGAGATGAGGGTCGATTCACGGAACTATTGTGGAATGTCAACGGGTTGGGCAGCAGGGTAAAGCGGGAACAAGTGGCTGTGTATATGTGTATATATATATACACACACACACACACACACAGACACACACATATATATCTATATGTATATCGAGGCACAAACCTTATATCGTCAATCTCCAAGAAACCCACCTACGAGGCACACAATGCTCCTTCCTGGGTAGAGGGGCGGGGCACATACACTGCTTGCACACGCAGGCTTTATTACGGGCTCTCGAGGGGTGGCAGTGCTGATGAGGAAGACACCCCCATTTAATCCTGAAAGAACATATTGTGTGGTTCAAGACAGGTGGAGGGAGGTGACAACTGGGAATGTGTATGCTCCACCTCGTCTCCAGCAACAGACATATAAGAGACTGACACAACGCGCCCCTTCATCTAATATGTGGAGATATTAATGATGTGCTACACCCTTGAAATAGATTGCTCAGGTACTCCACAGGCACACCTGCAGGAACCCTCTAGCAGAATTTGTGAGGACCATGGTGTTGACCGATCACTGGACAATTCTCAAACTTTTCAAGGGCGCACAAGGTTTTCTCCCGCTTAGATTATATCCTATCCCCAGGTGGTGAAGTGGGGTAGATAGAAGAGGCGGAATACTGTGCCAGGTAGGTGGCAATCGGAGCTGGATTTGTCCAAACTCGGGCAGGGAATAAACGCAAATCCAGATGGTGCACGTAGGAGGTAATCTAAGCTGGACCCAGACAGAAGCAGGGAGGACGGAGAATGAGCTCATGGGATCTGAAAGATGACCAAGTAGCACAGGAGATTCGGGTAGAGACCAAACTGTACTTTAAGGACAACAAAGACTCTGTCACATCAGCGATTACCTTATGGGGGCATATAAGGCTGTGCTTAGAGAAAGGGTTCTGAACATAATTGCATACAAAAAGAACAGGAAATGGAATCCCTAGAATCTCAAATAGCGGAATTAGAGGGTAGGCTGGTGTGAAATGATGACCCCCCCCGCCCCACCCTCTCAAATTCTGCGTAGGGAGTTTCAAGCACTGGCAAACAAAGAAGCAAAAGCCCAGACACTGACGACACAGCGGCATCCCTACGAGGCGGGGGATAGGGCGGGAAGGCTCTTCGCATGGTTAAGCAACCATGAGAGAGAAGCACTCTGGGTGTACAAGATTAAGGGGTCTCACAAGGAATGTCATAATGCGGACCAGGGAATAGCCAACAAGTTTGCGAGATTCTACAGTGAGCTGTATAGAGAACATAAACTCACAGATGCCTCCCAAATCAGAAGATATCTATTGGGGGTGGACATCCTGTGCCTATCTTCAGGGGATCGAGACTCATTAGAAAGGGAATTGGACCTAATGGAAGTCAGGGATGTCATGGGCAAACTGAAGTTAGGCAGAACGCCTGGGCCCAATGGGATCCCAATAGAGTTCCTTAAGAAGAATGAGAACATTCTTGGTCCATGCCTACTCAACATGTTTATTGAAACCAGGGCAGAGGTGTAGGAAGTTGGCCTGGTGTGTGGTGGGTACCTATGGTATCACCTTATACCAGGTCCAGGTATCCCCTTCTTAGTGAAGTGTAGGCAGTGTCTAGAAGCCAGGCTCTCTAGTGGTAGATGTGGATGAGCAGCCAAGGCTTATCTAGGAGACATGAGAAGCTCATGCAATACCACTGTAGTCACACAGCACATATACACATGAAAGAACTCAGTTGTACAAAAATAAAGGTACTTTATTTTTGGAACAATACCACAAATTACCAGAAGGGCAACCCTCCACTAAGAAGTAAGTAATCCATTATTAAATATATGCATTAGTAATCAGAAAAGGCTAGAAAAACGTGCAAATAGCAATAACAAATGGTGACCCTAGGGGGAGCACAAACCATATACAAAAAGAAAATGGAATGCGAATAGGACCCCCACACCTAGGTAAGTGGAATGTGTAGAGGGGAGCTGGGAGTACTAGAAAACTAGAGAGGTAAGTAACACAGTTAACCACCCCCACCACCCAGTGACCAGTGACCAGGAAAGCAGGAGTAAATCACTGGCGTTTCCCCAAACCATCCAAAAGGAGGAAAAGAAAAAGAAGGCGAGAGGGGACCAATTCCAAGAGTCACAGTGGCGTCCAGGAGGAGTAGGAGCTTCTACCCACCCAGCTGTACTTGCAGGAGTTGGTCGACGGAGAGGAAGAACAGGTCAGCACTGCAGCCCTGAAGCCAAAAAAGAGTTCCTGATGGATGCAGAAGATGTCCCACGCTGGAGTGAAGATTGCAGATGGGTGTTGGTGCAGGAATTCCACTAACAAGCCTTGGCAAAGGCAAATTCAAGGTTAGTGGAAAAGTGGTGCTGCCGGGGACCGGCAAGGCCCAGGAGGATTCAACCCAGGAACGGTGGGGGGGGGGGGGGGGTCCACAGGACTTCCCTCAGCGTTGCAGAATCCAGAGGAGCAGAGGCTGCACCCCGAGGAGTCCCACAGGACGAAGACACAGGATTCGCAGAAGGAGCCGAAACAGCACTACAAAAGAGGATCCCACACTGCCGGAGAACAACACAGGAGGCTGTGCTTTGCAGGAAGGAGTGCTGGGGGCTGGACCTGTATGTCACCTGAAGATCCTTTGAAGGAGATGCCAACAAGCCTTGGCAGCTAGCTACAAAAGACACAGTGCATGGGGGTACTGTCCTGCGTGGGAAGGCAAAGGCTTACCTCCACCTGTAGCAAAGCTGGCAGGAGTCGAGGAAACAAATTTGCAGAAGTCTTCTTCGTTGTTTGCAGTGTTGTCTGTTCCTGGAGGGTCCAGTCACAGTTCCAGTGGCCAGAAGTCGAAGTGGAGGTTGCAGAGGAATCCTGATGGAATCTTGCAAGCCGAATCGGAGGACCCACCCAGGAGAGAGAGACTCTAAATAGCCCTGAAAGGGGGATTGGTCACCTAACCAGGTAAGCACCTATCAGGAGGGGGCTCTGACGTCACCTGCCTGGCCACTCAGATGATCCCAGAGTTCAATGCAAACCTTGGAAACAAAATTGCAGAACCCAGGGACCCTCCAGAGGAGCTCTGAGCACCACCCCTGAGATGGTGATGGACAGGGGAGTGGTCACTCCCCTTTCCATTATCCAGTTTCACGCCAGAGTAGGGACTGGGGGTCCCTGAACCAGTGTAGACTGGTTTATGCAAGGAGGCCACCAAATGTGCCCTTCAAAGAAAACCAGTGGCTTGGGGAGGCTACCCCTCTTTAGCCAGTCACACCTATTTCCAAAGGGAAAGGGTGTTACCTCCCTCTCCCAAAGTAAATCTTTTGTTCTGCCTTCCTTGGCTTGATCGGATAAAGCAGCAGGAGGAGGGCAGAAACCTGTCTGAGGGGTGGCAGCAGCTGGACTGACCGGAAAACCCTGTAAGGCTGGTAGTAGCAATGCTGGGGGACCTTTAAGGAGCCCCCAGAGTGCATGGATCATAATTCCAACTCTTGCAACCGTATTGGGGTATGATTCCAATATGTTTGATACTATACATATGCCAAGGTTCGCAGTTACCAGTATGTAGCTGGACACAGGTAGTGACCTATGTCCAGTACACACATAAAATGGCATCCCCGCACTCACAAAGTCTAGGAAAATGGATCTGGAGTTTGTGGGGGTACCTCTGTAAGTGCAGGGGTGCCCTAACACACAGGTACCTGCACCCTGCCCCCTGGGCTGAAAGGTCCTACCATAGGGGTGACATGCAGTGACCTGTAATGCAAATGGGTGCATGCACCCGTTTCACGCAGGCTGCAATGGCAGTCCTGCAGAACCCTTTGCATTGGCTCCCTATGGGTGGCAGAATAACTGCTGCAGCCTATAGGGATCCCCTGGAATCCCCCAATGCCCTGGGTACCTAGGTACCATAAGGACTTACATGGGGGACCAGTATCCCAATTGTGGGAAGAAAAAGGAACAATTTACAGGAGAGAGCAAAACTCCTGGGGTCCTGGTTAGCAGGATCCAATTAGACACAGTCAACAGGCAGAAAATGGGGGTAACCATGCCAAGTAAGAGGGTACTTTCCTACAAGTAGACACTGTTGAGAACGGCAGGTCCCATTCTCTCCCATCACTTTTTACATCTCAGCTATAAGTAGCTTCTGCTATTTATAGGAAACTCTTTGCTACCAATGCGTATTGTACTTAGAGTAGGCTATGTGTAAGCTGCTTGTGCTCACGATCAGCTTTATGGTCTTAGATGCCTGCTCTTGGTTCAACAGCTTTTTTCCTGTTGTGTTTCTCGCTCAGAAGCATTTCAGTCCTAGTGTTTTGACTGGATAAACTGTATCCTTCCAGTGCATACTTGAGGGAACTTATGATTTACTCTTAATCACTCCATGGGAGTGCATGTTTCCTTGCTGTTTCCCACATTTTACTGACCCCCATCGTAGCCTCGACCACTGAAATAAAATTATTCACCAGCGTCTTCTAAACCACACATTTCTTGAATTCTTGTTCAGCATGTAGGAAAGTGCTATCTTTCTGGCTTAGTTACACCCCCACATTTTGCCTGATGTCAGTGTGTTTGGAGTGTGTAGTTCACTGGGATCCTGTTAACCAGGACCCCAGTGACTGTGCTCTCTCCCTTAAATTTAGTTGCTGGTTACTCTTCACACCCACAGTTGGCATCCTGGTGCACCCGTGTAAGTCCCTAATATATTCCTAGCTACTCAGGGCATTGGTACACCAGGGGCCCCCTATGGGCTGCAGCATGTATTATGCCAAGCATAGGAGCACATGCAAACTGACTGCAGGCCTGCCATTGCAGTCTGTGTGAAAGGGTGCATGCTTTCACTGCCAAACCTAACCGCTGCACTTAGACATTATAAGCCACCCCTCTAGTAGGCCCTTCAGCCCAACGGCAGGGTGCATGTCTCTAAGTGTGAGGGTTACCCTACAGATCCCAGGCTAATTCCTGGACTCTCTAAGTGCAGAGAAGCCATCTTAAAGTATGTAGTGGAGACTGGTCAACACGAGTGGCACAATTACATAATGGCCACCCCGAACCTAGGCATGTTTGGTATCAAACATGCTGGAATCATGCAACTACATGGATTCCAGTGTTAGTTGCATGATACCATGTACTCTGGGGGTTACGTAGGGGATCCCCTAGTTTCTGCCTGTGCAGCCTTACAGGGTCTAGCTGCCAGCTCACGATGCTGCTGACTTCAGACACTGCTCTGTCCTCCTGCTGGCGATCCAGGCTCTGGAGGAGCAGAACAAAGGATTTTCTGCAACAGAGAGGTGTTACCACATCTCCCTGTTCATTAGGTATCTGAGGGGTTGGGTGGGGTTGACTGAGCACCACCAGACTGCTTTGAAGGGCACATTTGGTGCCCTCCCTGCATAATCCGGTTTGCACCAGTTTAAGAACCCCTGGTTTACGCTCTGGCGTGAAACCACACAAAGGACAGGAGTTACTACCCTGAAACCACAGGCATCTCAAGACCGGTTGGTGGGGTCTGCTATCCCTGGACATCCGAAGATCCTGCTTCACAGGTGGTGAGTCTGTGGCCTCTTCTGGGTCCTGCTTGTCTTCTATCCAAGTTGGGAGACTCTGGGCCCTTGCCACTGGACTGGCACCCCTGTGCACCGCGACTGTTGCATTTGCCAAAGCTGCTGTTCTTCCTTCAGGAGATCTTCAGGCTTCAAGAAGCTCTGTCAAACTGCTCTTCTGCTCCTGTTTGCATTTGCCAGTGCTCGTTGGTAATCTGGCGGGTCACTAACCCTCTTGCACTTTGGCGATCATCGAGGGGAAGCTTGTAGGCAACTCTTGGTATCTTCTGCAGCTCCTCGATCCCGCAGCTGTGTATCTTACAGCGACTTGTAGGAACTTTATCTTCAGGAGGGTGGGCATTACAACCCCCACCATCTGGGCAACTCCAAGGGTGCTCGTCTCTGTCCATTTCGTCTGCAGGTCGTCCATGTACAGAATCCGTCCCTGGGTTCTACCAGCATGGCCCACGGGTCATAACAGCAGCTGGACAATCTGAGGCATCCACATTCTTCAGAGAGTCCCTTCTCCTCGCTGCATCTGTGTCCCTGGTGTAGGTAATCCCGTCTTCTGGGTATCCTGGGGTACGGGCACTCTCCATCCATCCTCTTGCCTTCCTCGAGGTATACTGAAAAGGGTCCTGAATTTGACAAACTCCAACCACTACTCACTGTGTTAGCCTATGGGACAAATGGGTGGGTACGTGACTTACTCCCTGGTTGCTGGGGGCACTTACTTTACTTACCTCCAGTGTTCCCAACTGCCCCCAGCGCCTAGCTAACCAACACACTTACCTTGGCTGGAGTCACTCTTTCACATTCCACTTTTTAGTATATGGTTTGACCCTCCCCTGGGGCCTGGTATATTTCTATGCTATTTCTGATGGTTATTTTATGGGTATATTGTATGTAATATCTCCAAAGGGAGACATACCAATGCCAGTTTAGTAGTAGTGCTGTAATAAAGTATCCTTTATTTCTGCACCACTTGCATGGTCCTTTTTTGTGACTAAGTTATTGTCTGACTACTGTGGTATTGCAAGCGCTTTACATTCCTCTTGGATAAGCTTTAGCTGCTTGCCCTAGCTACCCCTAGAGAGCGTCTGCTATTTGGACACATATTCACTATCACTAAGGGCTGCATGGACTCAATATAGAGTGCCACACCATAGGTGCACACCATAAAGTGAGGCAGTCTCCTACACAGCAAAATCCATTAAAAGACTAATGCATTCTAAAACTGTGTGTTTGATTATATCAAGGGGGCTCACCACCCCTAGAGCAAGGACTCTTAAGAGAGCTGCAGAAAACAAAAACAAAAAAGCATAGAAAACAACTTAGACAAATTACAACTTTATTTGTAATAGTTTTAAAAATACGGAAAAATATGAGCTTAAGGCAGAAATAAACAGCATATTAGGATTCTTTGCATCTATGTAGAATTCCACTTCCAACCGACCTGCCACAGGCAGAAATTAGCATACCTATTCTAAAGGCAATGTGTCAAAAACCAAATGTACAATTGTATACAGTTTACAGTTCAAGATGAAGTGCCAATAATATTTGTGCGCAGTAGAGGGACATGTTTCTCTGCAAATCTATTCAATCTGTGCTGAAGTAGATTCTGAAAAGGAAAAACAAATAGTAACTTTACATTGTGGCTAAAGCATAATGTCAATAAATACAACACAAAATACAAATCTCCTTATGATTTTGACCTATTAATACAACATAACTTATAAGTTTGAGACAGAGCATGCCAATAGCAAAATCTGAAGTTAAACATCTAGTGCTTACATTCAACGAAAAGAGGGAATGGTAGAGCCCACGTGTTAGCTGCAGTATCACGTTTATGGAGAGATTAAGGCAGGTAGACTTCCAGCCAACCCACACCTTCAGTCATGGCTCCCTATTGTGTGGTTTAGGTGAATAACAGACAAAATGTATTTTTAAGCATCAGCAGAGTCACCTCTTATGTCGCATTACACACAAAAAGAGATGCTCAGGAACTGTGGCATCGCAGAACTTGAAGTCAGTTTTCCTAGATTACATACCAGGAGAAACGATCTTGAAAAAACATTGATAAAAGTAGAAAATGAGTCTGTCAAAAAAATATCACAGGGGTAGCTCTCTGTGCTGACTAACAGGGAAAGAAAAGAACTGACGTCAGTGCAACACAACAGACTCACATTCATAATATGAAGTCCTGAGTTATTGACAAATCATATAGCATATCTACAATCTGATCACAGCCCACCAATGCCACTTTCAACCGGAAGTCCAGGTTGGACCCCCACAACCAATCATTTTGCAACAGCGCCTGGGACTCCCAGTGAAAGAGGTGCATGTTAGCCATACCCACAGATCTATCATAGGTTAACTGTGTGTTTGTCCAGCCCAGAGAAAAGAACATTTTGAGAATAGGACTCAAAACCAGCTCTGGGAAACAGTCAGCAGGGCATATTGATACACAAAGAGGAAACGCGGCAGGATCATCATCTTTAAGAGGGCCACTCTACTCATTATATTCAGCAGGAGAGTGGCCCATCTGGCGAGGCCTCACTTCACCTGGAGCACTAGGGGGCTGAGGCTCAGTGTCCAGGTGAGATAGGGTTCTAGGGCAACATGATCACCCAACTATTTGAAGCTAAGTCTATGGGCCAGTAGTTGAGACTGCCATCCTGTGTCTCTCTTATCTCCCTTCATTGGCACCAACGAACAAGTTACTTACCTTCAGTAACACATTATCTGGTAGAAACTCTATCTGCAGATTCCTTACCTTTAGAATTTCCATGTGTCAACTTGGAATCCAGAACTTTTGCTGAGCAATACCCCTGCGTGCTCCGTCGGGTGGCGTTGTACGGATTCATGTGGTGGCATCGGCGTAGTTGGAGCAGTCTGTGACGCCAGGGTCGCCTATAAAGGCACCACCCAGGCGAGCATACGTCAGTACCTTTCCACAAACGTAAACGCCAGAAGCGCTTGGAAAGAACTGTCAGTTTTGTCTGTATCAAAAACTACAGCCCTGAAAGGGACAATCCTTAACCCTAGAAAATGAGTCCGCAGAGCGGGGAGGCATGGGTGGGTGTAAGGAATCTGCAGCTAGATAGTCTCTCTAACAGATAATGCCTTACCGAAGTTAAGTAACTTGTTTATCTGCTAAAGACTTCTAGCTGCAGATTCCTTACCTTTAGAATAAATACCCAAGCCTGAACCTCCTGGCGGTGGGCTGTGGACAAATTCACCTCAAACTAAAAAGTCCTGCAGACTGAACAGGCAAAGTGGCCGTCTCTGCAGAGCTGATTGTTAGCAGTAGTGTTTGGCAAATGTGTGCAGAGTAGCCTACGTTGCAGCCTGACAAATGTCCAGGACTGGTACACCTCTTGCTAACGCAGTGGTAGCAGCTTTGCCCCTTGTGGAATGAGCTCTCAAGCCCTCAGGAGGCTGCTTTTAGGCCAGAGTGAAGCAGATTTTTATGCAAAGAACAAGTCAGCATGAAATGAATCGTTTCTGTACTGCCTGACCTTTCTTTGCTCTCACATACCCCACAAAAAGTTGGTAATCCACCCGGAACTCTTGTGTTCGGTCAAGTTAGAACGACAAAGTTCTATTTGTGTTCAGTCGATGGAGTCACTCCCCTGCCTCAGAGGGATGTGGGGGAGCAAAGAAGGTGGGCAGGGTGATGTTTTGACCCAGGTGACATAGGGTCACCACCTTAGGGAGCAAAGAGGCACGAGCACAAAGCACTACTTTGTCCAAAAACATAGTTTTCATGTTGGTTTGGATGAGAGCCTGTATTTCACTCACCCTCCTGGCAGGTGTTATTGCCACTAAAAAGACTGATGGTGAGCAGCCGAAGCGGACAATTGTGCAAAGGCTCAAAGGGAGCACAAATGAGAAAAGTGAGAACCAGATTTAATTCTCACTGAGGCATGATAAAAGGCATAGGAGGAAACATATGTACAAGCCGTTTAAGGAATCTATTTACAATAGGAGATTTGATAAAGAAGGCTGATCGGCCAGCCGGAGGAAAGCTGATAAGGCGGAAAGATATCCCTTGAGTGTGCCCAATGCAGAGCCCTGCTGGGCAAGGGACAAAATAAAGAGAAGAATATTAGAGAGAGAAGCAGAAAGAGAATCAATAGCTCTTTCTGTACAATAATATACAAAGCGTTTCCAACGGTAGGTGTATGCTGTCTTGAAGGCGTTAAGGGATGCCTGCCTGGCAGAATAACTTTACAGACTTCGGGACGAAGGTTTAAGGCTGTCAACTGCCGCTGCACAATCTCCACGCAAGAAGGCACAGAGTTGACAGGTTCAGGTGGAGAACCTTCCCCTGCTGCTGCGACAGAATATCTTCCAGAAGGGACAGCCTGATCGGGGGAATCAATGCTCTTTTTACCAGGGATACTAGACTCTCCATTCCCAGTCCAGAGTCACCAGGATTACTTGACCCGGTTGTTCTTGATCTTCTTGAGAACTCTGGGAAGGCGTAAAGGAGGCCTGAGCTCCACTCGCAACAAAAAGCATCGCTGAGCGATTGCCGCCTTGGAGTTCTCCAATGCGCTATACTACGGACATAGCACATTCTCTTCAGAGGCGAACAGATCTAACCAAGGCTCTCCCCACTGCGGAAAGAGTCCTTGCCCCACCTCCGAATGGAAACCCCACTTGTGACCCACTACACATCGACGTCTGAGTTTGTCTGCCCTGGTGTTCAGAGAACCTGCCAGGCGTTGAACCACCAGGGTTATACCCTGCTGTTCCAGCCATGTCCAGAGACGCAGGGCCTCTTTACAAAGGGTCCCCAACCCCACCCAGCACTGCTTGTTGCAGTACCACATGGCCATGAACCCCTGCACTAACTTACCCTCGACAGAGGAAAGAAATGCCTGCAATGCTAGCCGGTTGGCCCCGAGCTCCAACAGACTGATGTGGAGCCCGGATTCCTCTGGAGGCCAAAGTCCTCTGATCTCCCAGATGTCTGCCGCATCCCACAAGAGACACATCTGTCTCAATTGTGAGGTCTGGTTGGGGAAGGGAAAGGAGTCTGCCTCTGACCCAATCGCGGGTCGTAACCCACCACTGCAGGTCTTTTGCATTTCCCTCCTGCACCATGTCAGAAATTTCCATGATGCTGCACCCAGTAGAACTTCAGCTCCCACTGCAGAGTCCAAATATGCCATCTGGAATGATTTACCAGAAGGATGCAGAAGGCCATCTGGCCCAGCAGCCGCAGAGCCAGTCTCACCGAAACCCTGAATATCCTGGACTCGCTGCTCAGGAGGATAAGCTCAAAACTGCAGTATCCACAACAGATCTGATGAAAGAGCATCTGAGTGGAAGTGAGGTGTGTCTTCCACATGTTTATAGTGAACTCCAGCGAATGCACAAGTTTCGCCGTAGTCTGGAGGTGGGAGACGACAGCAAGGGACGAGCCTGCTTTAACAGCCAGACGTTGAGGTTGGGGAAGACTGAAACCCATGACCTGCGCAGATGAGCTGGGACCACTGCCATCAGTTTGGTGAACACCTGAGGTGCACTGGCAAAACAAAATGGCAGCACTGTGAACTGAAAGTGCCTGTGGCCTACCTTGAACCACGGGCAACACCTGTGAGCAGGCAGGAAGGGAATCTGAAAATACACAACCTGTAAGTCCAGTGCTACCAAATTAGTCTTCTAGGTCAGATAAGACCTTAGCCAACGTGAGCATCTTGAACTTCATCTTGAAAACTGATTTATGGTCCGTAGGTCTAGAATAGGGCAAAGACCCCTTGTTCTTTTTGGGTATCAGAAAGTAGCGGGAATAACAACCACTGTCTACTTCCGATATCTGCACCCTTTCTATGGCTCCCTGGGCCAGAAGAGGTGTAACTTCTCCTCACAGAACAGAGATAAATGATCCTCTGCCAGCCATTCGAATATCAGTGGTACTGGAAGAGGAAAGGATTGAAAAGGCAGGGCATAGCCCTTCCAAATGATCTGCAGTCTACAAGCATCTGATGTAATGGCCTGTCCATACAGGAGATGATGCTGAATTCTCCCTCCAACTGGGCAAGTATAGTCCTGCAGAACCAAACTAGGAGGGCTTTGAGGCTGCAGCTGCCAAGGGCTGGGTAGCAGATGTTTGTTGGCTGCCAGGCCCTCCATGTCTGAAGACACCAAGCCCATGTCCTCGCATAGCTTGGGGAGCTTTTGCTGACAGAGGCTGGCGCGCTAGTACCTCCCTTTCATGGCCACAAAAGGGGCGAACGGCAGACAGTGGACGAGGGGTGGCTGGGAAGCCCAAGGACTTGGCTTTAGCCTGATAGTCATTAAAGCTCTCTATAGCAGAGTCTGCCTTCTTGCCAAACAAGCGTCCCATTGAAGGGCATGTCCATAAGGTTTGCCTGGCGATTCCCCGAAAAGCCATATGTTCTTAGCCAGGTGTAGCACCATAAGGCCATTATCGTTGAAACCGCTCTGCCCAGCGAGTCAGTCATATCCAGGCCACACCGAATAGTGAACTTTGCAGCTTCTCTCCCATCTTTCACCACTTGGGAGATGATGGCCCAGGCTGCCTCCGGGACCTGTAGCAGCACTTGCACAATCGTATCCCATAAGGTGTGTGAGAAACGGCCCAATGAGCAAAGAAAAGAACCGACATCTGCGCGCCTGGGTGGCGCCTATATAGGTGACCGTGATGTCACATTCGGCGCCAACCACGCCACACAGACCCGAACAGAGCCATCCGATAGTGCGCAGGTGTATTGCTCAAGCAAAAGTTTCCAGATCCAGCCTGACGCCTGAGGAATTCAAAGGTAAGGAATCTACAGCTAGAAGTCTTTATCATGTGTGTGTGTATATATATATATATATAATATATATATATATATATATATATAAAGTAAATACACACACACACACACGTATAGTATAAGTAGCATGTAAGATGTAGGAGGCTGGCCTGGTATGTGGTGGACACCTATAGTGTTGGCACCTTATAGCAGGTCAAGGCAACCCTTATTAGTTAGTGTTACAGTGTCTAGGAAGCTAGGGATCTCTAGTGGTAGCTATGGTGAGCAGCCAAGACTTCTCTAGAAGGAGTGTGAAGCACTTCCAATTCCACAGTAGTCACACAGCAACTTATCACACCTGGAAGGAACCACACAGTATTGCAAAAATAAAGGTACTTTATTACAAGAACACTGAAGTAAATTAATATAGCCAATCCCCTCTTTCTGGAGGAAAGTACACACAAAATATCCACAGGTAAGTAGTAGGAATTAGCATAAAAACATTCGAAATAGCAAGGGTCCTATAAAGAGGGGTGCAAACCATATACTAAAATAGTGGAATGAGAGAATGGGTACCCCAAGAGGTGAGTATCTAGAAAAGCCCCAGCAACCAGGAGAGCAGAGGTAAGTTACCTGGTCGTCCCATGGGCTAACATGGGGACTTGGAACTGTAACAATGCAGAAACAGGACCAGGTCGATGGAACCCAACGGTGGATTCTTGATGAAGAGGGCCTGTAAAAGAAGGGGACAGAGTCCTGTCCACGTGGGGCAGGAGGTAATGCCCACCTGTATGTGGGTGAAGATCTGGATCGATGGTAGTGGATGAAGTTCAACTTGGGAGTCCAGGAGCTGCAGAGGAGTCCCTGAACTTGCCTAGGAGCTGCCCTTCGCCGGTCGCTGGAATGAAGACGGGTCAGTGGTCAGGAGGACCACCAATAAAAACAGACAAATGCAACTGAAGCTGTTGGGAGATTTGAAGAGGTGAAGAGGACTAGCAAGGTCCAAGGGATTCAACCCTATGAAGGCAGGAGAGCCAGCAGAAGCAGTCAGAGCCTTCATCAGCTACCCACTGGCAGCAGGTACAGTAAGTCGCAGTGAGGCCCAGGCGGCACACCTGAAGAGGAATCCCAAGTCGCTGAGGCAGCAGAGAGGAGACTGTCCTTACAGAGGTAGAGTGCTGGGGGCTGGGGCTACTTAGAGCCTGAAGATCCCTTGGAGCAGGAATCAACAAGCCTTGGTTGCTGCAACAGTTGTGGTGCACAGGGAATTCTATCTTGGAGGAAGAGGCAAGGACTCACCGTCTCCCAAGTTGGAAAGAAGGCAGAGAGGACCCTGAGGATCCCCTCAGAACCACAACCTGTGTTGGAGAATCTTTGCAGATCGGGAGGAAAGCAGAAATCAGCAGCCAGAGATTGTTGCCTTAGGTGCTTGCTGATGCAGGGGAGTTACTTCTTCACTCCAAGGGAGATTCCTTCTTGCTTTTTTGGTGCAGCTGAAGTCTTGCCGAACCCAGAGGATGCACAGCTGTGGAAATGTTGCAAATTGCTGACAGGAGCCGCGGAAACAATGCTGCAAGGAGAGGTCGTCTGGGTTTTGCAGTCTTGTTCGGTTCCTGTGAAGTCCAGCAGCAATTCCGGTGACCTGGAGCAGAAGGAATGGTTTCTTACCTGTAACTCCAGTTCTCTCGTAGGGGTATTTCCATGATAGTCATAAGCATTGAATAGTTCCGCGCGCCTGCGGGGACCCCGGAGCACTGATGTGAATTATATTCTTAAGTGCAAACACCAGCCGTTTAAAGAAAAGGTCTGTCAAAAAACACTTAAGAATAACATTGTGCAGCCTATGTGAATAGCTACACAGGCCAAATTGTTGAAAAGAAAATCAATAGTAGTGTAAATTCATGTTCAAACACCTATTTATTCTAGAAATGTAATAACAAATACATTCTCATACTTTATTTACACCTCTGATGAGAATAAAACAATGCAGGGCAGTGTAGCCCATAGGCTGCCATTATACAGAATGTAAATAGAGCTGTGCCTTTAAGAAAAGCAAAGTCTTCCTGTTTCCCATCATGCACAGCAAAAGGCAGTTGCCTCAGTTCTTTTTTGGAGGCTATTACCTGACATGAAGAAAAAACAAAACATTTGTTGGAGTACCCACCTCCATAATATTCATGTTCTATGTCAACTCCACCGGGGAGGAGGGAGGGTTGCTTATGACTATCATGGAAATACCCCTACGAGAGAACTGGAGTTACAGGTAAGAAACCATTCCTTCTCTCGTAGGGGATTTCCATGTATAGTCATAAGCATTGAATAGAGTAGCAAGCCCATCCCCATAACCGCGGTGGAGTCGACATAAGAATACTGAGAAAAACATGAATCATGCAAACAAATTCTTGAGTAAAGCCTGTCCAACCTGAGCATCTGCCCTAGCGTCTGTATCAAGGCAGTAATGCTTAGTAAAGGTATGGACCGACCTCCAAGTGGCAGCCTTGCATATTTCTGCCAAAGGGACATTTCTCATCAAGGCTACAGTAGCTGCTTTCCCTCTGGTCGAGTGGGCTTTTGGTCTACCACCAAGGGATTTGTTTGCTAACTGATAACATAACATTATACATGAAACAATCCACCTGGATAAAGATTGTTTAGATGTGCCCAAACCTGTTCTGATTGGGCCATAGTTAATAAAAAGCTGTTGTGATTTTCGTAAGCTTTTTGTCCTGTCCAAGTAAAATTTCAATACTCTCTTTACATCCAGAGAGTGCAGAGTTCTCTCAGCAGGAGTAGCTGGATTCTGAAAGAAAGTCGGTAATGAAATTGTTTGGTTCACATGGAAGTCGGAGACTACCTTAGGTAGAAATTTTGGATGAGTTCTCATTACCACTTTTGCAGAATGAAAAACCGTGTAGGGTTCCTGAGCGCAAAGGGCCTGGATTTCGCTGACCCTACGCGCTGAAGTGATTGCCACCAGAAAAGCAGCTTTCCATGTGAGATGCTGCAGCGATGCCTTGTGTATCGGCTCGAATGGCGGCAGCATCAGACGTGATAAGACAACGTTCAGTTCCCATGGAGGAGAAGGCTTTCTAATGGGAGGAAAAACCTTTTTTAAACCTTCTAGGAAATCCTTAATAATCGGAATCCGAAAAAAGGAAGTTTGTGAAGGACTCTTTCTGTATGCTGTTATCGCCGCCAAGTGAACTTTTATTGACGACAGTTGTAAGCCCGATTTTGCCAAACTTAACAAGTATGGTAAGATAGATTGTTCTCCACAAGAAACCGGGTCAATGTTGTTGTGTAAACACCAAATGCAGAATCTCTTCCACTTGCTTGCATAGGCTGATCGTGTGGAAGGGCGTTTTGCTTCCCTCAGAATTTCCATACAGTCCTGAGGTAAGTTCAAATGTCCATATTGCACTAGCTCAGGAGCCATGCTGCCAAACTCAACGATGAGGGGTTGGGATGAGATATCTGCCCTCTGAACTTCGTGAGAAGGTCCGGGCGATATGGTAGCCTGATGTGTGGTTTGAGTGACCGGTGAAGAAGGTCTGGGAACCACCACTGGCGTGGCCACTCCGGAGCAATTAGGATCATTTTGGTCTGAGCATTGGACAGCTTCTGGAGAACTGCCGGAATCAGGGGAAGCGGTGGAAAGGCGTAAAGAAATGCCCCTGACCAGCTTATCCATAGGGCATTCCCCAGTGTCCCTGGATGGTAATATCTGGAGGCGAAGTTTTGGCATTTTTTGTTTTCTGGGGTTGCGAATAGGTCTGTAGAAGGGGTACCCCAGAGTGCGAAAATGGAATGAACGACGTCGTCGTGTAGTACCCATTCGTGGTTCTCGCTTATTACCCGACTGAGGGCATCCGCTTGAACATTCTGGATGCCGGGCAGGTGAGTTGCCACTAGCGACAGGTTCCTGGCTAGAAGCCAATGCCAGATTGTCTGGGCCTCTCTGGATAAAATTCTGGACCTGGTGCCTCCTTGTTTGTTCACGTAGTACATAGTGGCCACGTTGTCTGTCTGAAGAAGGAGAGTTTCCGTTCTCAGAGAGGGAAGGAAGGCTTTGAGCGCAAGGTGGACTGCGCGAAGTTCCAGCAGGTTGATGTGATAGAGACTCTCTTTCTGTGACCACTCGCCTTGGACTCGAAGATGTTCCATGTGCGCCCCCCATCCGAGCAGTGACGCATCTGTTACGATGGTTTGAGATGGAGGTCGTTGTTGGAACGGAATCCCCACCAAGAGATTGCTGGGCAAACACCACCACTTGAGGGATTGTAGGGTGTGAGGAGACAGCAGGACTTTGTTCTCCCAATCGTCCCTCAGTTGACACCACTGATCCTCTAGATTTTCCTGCAATGGTCTCATATGGAGACGAGCATTGGGAACCAGATGGATACAAGACGCCATCGAGCCCAGTAGAGAAGCTATTATTCTTGCAGTGGCTTGAGGTCTTTCCTGCAGTTGTTTGCACTTTTGGAGAATCGATAACCGTCGTTCCTCCGAAGGAAACACCTTTCCTAGCTTGGTATCTACAATGGCCCCTAAGTAATGCAACCTCTGAACAGGTGTTGCTGTTGATTTCAGAAGATTGACTTGAAGACCAAGTTTTTGTAGCAGTTGTAGAGTCCATTTGAAATGCTGCTGTGCCTCGAGATAGCTGGAGGCCTTTATGAGCCAATCGTCTAGATAGGGATAGACGAATATTCGCTGTTTCCTCAAGTGGGCGGCTACTACCGCCATGCATTTGGAAAAAGTCCTTGGCGCTGATTTTAGGCCGAACGGTAGAACTGCAAATTGGTAATGGCGTTTTCCGACAGTGAACCTTAGGAATTTTCGATGTTTCTTGGCTACTGGGATATGGAAGTAAGCGTCGCAAAGATCTATCGCACATAGCCAGTCGCCCTGACGTAAATGTGGGTAAATTTGGTGTAAGGCTAACATCCTGAATTTTTCTTTGCGAATCCATTTGTTTGCTGTCCTCAGATCTAAGATGGGAAGAAACTCTTGTTTGTCTTTTTTCTGTACAAGGAAATATCTCGAATAAATCCCCTTCCCATGTTGGCTGATGGGAACGGGTTCTATGGCTCTTTTTTGCAATAGGATATTGACCTCTAACTGCAGAGCTTCGAGATGGTGGTTGGCTGTTTTGGGTGGAACAGATGGTGGAGAACTGGTGAATCTGAGAGCGTAACCATGTCTCACAATATTCAATACCCAGGCGTCTGTTGTGATGCGTAGCCACTCGTCTAGATGATTTGAGATACTTCCCCCTACCGGAGTGGGTAACGGAGGAGGGGGAAGCAAAGATTCAGGGCCTAGACGTGGGAGTTTGTCGAGGTGTCTGGGTCTGAGGTGTTGAACGACCCCTTGTCGACTTTCTGGAGAAGCCCCTCTGATGCTGCTGCTGCTGCTGTTGCTGAGGGCGTGAAGACGACCAATGTGGAGCCTGATACCTGTGGGTGAACAGTCTTCTTTGATATGGGCGGAATCCCTTTCGCTGTTCTTTAGGTCGCTCTATGCCTACCGCTTTTAAGGTATCCAGCTCCGACTTCATTCTGGCCATCTCATCATCGGCATGAGAGCCGAATAAAGTGGAGCCTGAGAAAGGCAGGTTCTGTATCCTCTGCTGTGCTTCGGGTTTAAGCGATGTAAGCCGCAGCCATGCATGTCTCCTGAGCGCTATACCATGAGCATAGTTATGTGCGGATAGAGTTGAAGCATCTGCCGCAGCACTTATGATCTGGTTAGAAACCATTGCTCCCTCGCTCACGACCTCTAGGAAATCTTCCCTTTTGTCCCTAGGGAGATGCTCTGAGAACTGTAGTATAGAGTCCCAGAGGGATCGATCATATCTCCCTAATAAAGCAGTGGCACTGGCTGCTTTCATGGTGATAGATGCCGTCGAGCATACTTTTCTTCCTGCAGCATCGATCTTTCTGCTTTCTTTGTCTGGGGGAGCAGAGGAAGACGGTGACGTCGAATGCGATTTCTTCGCTGCCACTATAACTACCGAGTCTGGTACTGGGTCCGACCTCAAGAATAGAGGATCTTGCTCTGGTGGACGGTACTTTTTAATGAGTCTGGAAGGAGCAGACTTTGTTGTAGCCGGCGTGAGAAAAATGTCCATTGCCGGTTCAATAAGACCCGGAACCAGTGGAAGTAAAGGTCGTGAAGATGTCCTTTGATGCAAGGTCTCAAAGATTACTGATGTCGATTGGGCTGGAGCTGCTAGCGGGATATTCAGCTTGGTTGCCCCTCTCACTAAGACCTCCTGAAATGTGTTGACATCATCTATGGGAGACACTCTTGGGGATGGTGAGTCTGATAAGGTTGGAGAGTAGTCTCGTGTGGACGATGAAGAATGTCCATGGTGTGATTGACGGCGGTGCCTTGAGGTAGATGTACGTCTCGAGGAATAACCAGAACGCCCTGCAGATCGCGTTGGAGTCCTCGGAACAGGTTCTGGAGGAGGCGCCGGAAGAGGAGCCGTAGGTGTTACCGGCGTCTGTGGTAAAGGCGACTGCCTTTGTGAGAGCTGTGGTGATGCTGGAAGTAGGATAAGCGAGGCCGAGGATTCTGAGGTTGTATAAACCCTTCTAGGCCTCTTAGATGGTCTTCTCGACGTCGAAGCACTCCTCGACGTCGAACTGCGGTGACGCCGAGTGCCTCTAGACGTCGACTCGTCTCGCCGCTGAGAACCTCTCGACGACGAACCTCGACGTCGGTGCAGTGACGGTGAACGCCTCCGACGGCGAACACTCTCTCTCGACGGCGATCTCCCTCGCCGTGTCGACGGCGAGCCCGACTCGGATCTCCTTGACGTGGACTGTGTTCGCCGTGTCGACGGCGACCCAGATCCTCTCGACGTCGGGTGTCTTCGCCGCCTCGACGGCGAAATAGCTGTCGACGGCGAACGATGTCGTTTTCTCGCCGGCGAAGCACTCCTCGACGGCGAACATGTTGGCGCCGTTCCCTGCTTCGACGTCGACGCTCTCGACGTCGTCGGAGATCTATGTCGTTTTTCAGCAGGTCTGGAAGGAGTCATGGAGGAAACAGGTTGAGCCCTGGTAGAAGTCTGACCTTCTCCTCGCTCTGTAGTGGAATGGCCACTTTTTCTCCTGTCCTCTTTCGCCTGGAGTCGGATCTTCTCTCTGTCACGAAGGGTTCTTCTAGAGAAGGTTTTACAGATGTCACACGACTCCGGTTTGTGGCTGGATGGAAGACAAATTATACAGACCGTATGTGGATCTGTTTTAGCCTTCTTTCTTCCACAAGAAGGACATTTATCAAAAAGTGAAGGCATTTCTAACTAGAAAAACCTCAAAATTCTGTCAGAATTTAACAGAAATCAGTAGAAAATGATCACTCAAAGGTAAAAACGTCGAGTGAAAATGAAATTCAGAAGATATTTCAATGAATTTCTGTCACAAAAGCTTTTGTGAGGTAGAGCTCAATGCTTCAGGGTCCTGTCAGCAGGAGCCGGAAAAAAGAACTGAGGCAACTGCCTTTTGCTGTGCATGATGGGAAACAGGAAGACTTTGCTTTTCTTAAAGGCACAGCTCTATTTACATTCTGTATAATGGCAGCCTATGGGCTACACTGCCCTGCATTGTTTTATTCTCATCAGAGGTGTAAAAAAAGTATGAGAATGTATTTGTTATTACATTTCTAGAATAAATAGGTGTTTGAACATGAATTTACACTACTATTGATTTTCTTTTCAACAATTTGGCCTGTGTAGCTATTCACATAGGCTGCACAATGTTATTCTTAAGTGTTTTTTGACAGACCTTTTCTTTAAACGGCTGGTGTTTGCACTTAAGAATATAATTCACATCAGTGCTCCGGGGTCCCCGCAGGCGCGCGGAACTATTCAATGCTTATGACTATACATGGAAATCCCCTACGAGAGAAGAGGGCATTGCAGAGGAGTCCCGGTGGAGTCTTGCATGCCGAATCTGGAGACCCATCCGCAAGGGAGTCCCTAAAGAGCCCAAAAAGGGGCTTGATTACTTTGCAAGATTACCACCTATCAGAGGGGGTCACTGATGTCATCTGCCTACCTGACAGCCAGATGCTCCTAGGGGCCTCTGACCATCTTGATTTCAAGATGGCAACATCAAGTGGCCACCTGGAGGAGCTCTGGGCACCACCCCTAGGGTGGTGATGGACATGGGAGGGGTCACTCCCCTTTCCGTTGTGCAGTTTCGCGCCAGGAGGGTCTTGGGGTCTGCCTGAACAAGGAAGTGAGTGCCAAACAGGTATGGCCTCAGCCTCTTCAAGGCCCAGGGCATATCAAAGGACTCCCTTTCAATGGCTGAGCACCGCTTTTCTCTGGGGGTCAAACGTCTATTTACAAAAGCAACAGGTTGATTCTGACCCTCTTCATTAAGTTGAGAAGGTACTGCACCTACCCCTACCTCAGAAGCATCTGTCTGGACAATAAATAGTTTTGAATAGTCAAGTCAGGGCTTCTTAGAATGGGAGTAGAGCACATAGCCTGTTCCAGGTCATAAAAGGATTTCTGGCAGCTAGCTGTCCCATACAACTTTCTTGGGCATCCTGTAGGGGGTTGGCTCTCTATGTAGTGTGCAAAGCTAGGAACACTGTGCAGACAATTCCACGCAACCACACATTGGTCTATAGGTGGTGAAAACTAGACCACCTAATGCTCTAATGTTTATGATAGCTTGGCCGAGCAGTTAGGCCAATCCTGGGGGAAGTGCAAAGCATTTGTTGTACTCAGTATCAATCTTGCAACTCACACACTCAAAGGAATAACTCGAGACCAGTTTATAAAAATACTTCAGATTTTTATATAAATTTTAACACCAAGATCTTCGGAATTGGGTAATTACTTTTCAAGATATGGATTTGTGACATTTAATAAAAATAGTCTTTTAGTGCATATTTACATACCATAGGAATCAATGGAGGATCACCTTTAAAAATACATATAAAATGACACAGTTGGTTTACCAAGTTCTTCTTTTGCAGGTTGGTCGAGGTCGGCGATGGGCACACTGTGCCAGCTTGAGAAGTTAAGGCAGGTCCCGGTTCCAGTTGGAGCAGCGGGAGAAGGTCTCTGGAGCTGGTGCAGGGCCACTGTGAGGGACCACTTGGAAAAGCAATGCACAGGTAAGTTTTTGGTGAATCCTGGGGGTCCCCTTAGAGTGTTGAGGTTGCAAGAAGTGGGGGGACCCATAAAATACAGTTGGTTCTTCGGTGCAGGGCACAGGGCAGCCAGGTGCAGAGCAAATCGATGAGCCAGGAGCTGTGCGCAAGCATGCTCTCAGGAGCAGGAGGTAAGTTGGTTCAAGAGTCGTTTGCAGGACAACGGGGGCCCCCTGGCCGAAGGTCTGGGATGTTCCTATAGTCCCTCGACTGGGGCTTCCTCCTGGTCCTTTTGCAGCCCCAGGTGGGCAGTTTTTTTAAATTTTCAACGTGGGCTAATACCCCTGGGTATTGGCACGGGTTAGCTGCTGGAGGTCGCAGTGCCACCAAACTTGGCACACTGGCAGGGTTTGTCCTTGCAGTCGTCGGGTTGCAGTTTGGTCCAGCTGCGGTGTCCATTTCCAGAGTTAGCGGCTGGTCAGTGAAGTGACCATAACTGGTTTGATGGTTCCTTTGGATTGTAGAGTGGTACCTCCAACTCAGGAGGGAGTTCTTGGGCGATTGGCAAAGCCTGGAGGGTCCTTTGGGGTTTTTGTGGAGTTGTCCAGTAACTCCTCAGTGGCGATGGTCGGGTCCTGGGTGCAGCAGGCAGGATTTGGCACCTTTTTTTTTGGGTACAGCAGGTCCACAGTTCTTGTCCTTTCGAGCTTCTGGTTGCTGCTCTTTTTTGTCTGTCGAATCCGATTTCCTGGTCTAGGGATGCCCACTAAATACTTTATTTAGTGGGTATTTTAGGGCGAACCTGGTAGTGACCAATGGGTCATCTACCTTTGGGTGGCTACACCCACTAAGTGACCAGAAGTCCCATCCCTACACCTGATTGGCTATTTTCCTTCCATCGAAGATGGAGGAGAATGAAATGGAGTGTCTACCTTGATTCAACACCTTGGAGGTGGTGCATGCTAGGTAGGGCCATTCCCCTGTCCTAAGTCTGAATTCCTGCTGTTGCTCCAAGCAAAAATAGGGGTTTGCAACAGGGCATCCCCCTGCTGCAAGCAGCAGGCCTGGAGATCGAGTTTCAAAGGCGGTAGGCCCTTTGAAGCTTGCAGCCAGGACAGTGCACATTCCTGAGGGAGGGGGTGTTAGCACCTCCATCCAAGAAGGGCTTGGTCTGGAACCCCGAGAGAGTAATCTCTCACCCCAAGGTTGTACATTGGCTGTCTTAAGGTGGCAAGCTGGCTAGAACCAGTGATCAACCATGCCAGGATAGGTAGCTTTTTGCAGGGTGCACCTGTAAGGTGACCCCTGGGTACATTTAGTAATAAATCCAATGCTTGTACCAGTTTGGATTTATCATTCTGAGTTGCTTGATACCAAACAACCCTGGGTTCAGAATGACCATCATGTAGCTGTGAAACTCGTGTTGACCAGCGTCCAGGAAGTTTATCAAAATGGTTACTCTGTCCACTTACTATGCTTAAGGTTTAGTAAGGACACCTCGTCTATCTCTCAGCAGAGGTCACATAAAAGAGAAAGGTCACATGTCCAAACACATCAGAGGAGGCTATGAAGGCCTTAAAAAATGACTCATCATGAGATTGTAAAAGACAGTTCCCAAAAAGAGGAAAAAGAGAAAATCTCCTCAGAAGCTGCAAGGTCTGAATCCACTACTTCATCTTCTAAGTCAGGAGTGCGCCCGCAGAACTACTCCTCAGAAGTGTCGATGACAACCGTTCAAAAATACCAGTGTCGGCAACATCATAGTTGACAGCTGCTACATTGACGACGTCAGTACATCAGCTGACGATAGCACAGTCAACAGGGACCATATCAATGAAGATAGCTTTGTTTACAATAGAGACATCAAAAACATCCCAGCAACTGCAAACCGCAACCACGGACTGGACTACTACTTCATCAACGACACCGTGGACAAGAGTAAAACACACAAAAACATTGCTGCTTGCCAAACACACTTCACCAAGTAAGGTTTCTCCCTACCCTCAAAGCCACCTTCTCAATGTAAAAAAGTCAGAAGATGACAGCCCATACGGACCAGTCAACAGCCCTTCATCAGGAGGATGACATGGATGTTGACCAAAAGTACTATTAGTAGTCTTGCGTGCCTCAACATACGGACTACTCTGAAAGGCCTAGGCAGCATGGAAAACACTTTCAACATCATGCCCACTCTCCTTCCCAGGAAGGTATGGTGCAGGCTCCTTTAAATTTGTTTCACAACCTCCAAAGCATGCTGCTTGATTATTACAAAACATTTCTCGTCAGTGTTAGTACGTTTGTGGTAATGTCTGTGTGTACTATTTCAACAAGCAGGGGGGAACGAGATCACTAGCTCTCGCCAAGGAAGCTCAAGGTATCTGGAACTGGACCACAGAACACAAGGTAACGTTTTGGGCGGAGCATGTTCCTGGGATGAGCAACTGCTTAGCGGACATGCTAAGCAGAACAAAGAACATCTGCCATGAATGAAAGCTCAATCAGTCGACTCTGAACAAGATCTTCTACCTGTGGGACATACCAGCACTAGATCTCTTTGCTGTGAAAGAGGATTGAAAATGCCAGTTTTAAGCAACTTGGCGTCCCCATCCAGGATCGTGGGGAAATGCTTTTTGATCAGATGGTCAGGGATCTTTACATATGCTTTTCCCCAGAAACTCTTATAGCTAGGCTTCTCAACAAAATGTAGGCAGAGCAGTGTTGTATAATCCTAATAGCCCAAAAATGGCACTAACAGCAATGGTCCACAGAGTTGCTCCTTCTGTCAGAATCTAACCAGTCAGCTGAAACCATTCAGGACACTTCCGAGGAAGAACCAAGGCCAGGTCCTTCATCCCGAACTGACTTCTTTCCACTTATCCGCATGGCTCCTGAATTTCATGAGTTCGCAGATCAAAAGATCACTCGACTACAGAGATATGCTTGCTAAAGCTAGAGTGGATACCGCTACAATAACGTACAGATTAAAGTGAAAACGTCTCAGTGTATGGTGCCAGAACTCTAATATTCACCCTATTCAGGCTTCACCAGAACAAATACTACCTTATCTCTTGTCACTGGCAAAATCAGGATTGGTCCCAGCGTCTATTAAAGTAAACCTTACTGCAATTTCAAGATACAGATTCTCTGCAAACTCGCTCTCTTTGTGGTCTAACAGACTGATTAAGCAATTCCTTAAAAATTCAGGGTTTTCTCTTAAATATGGGTTCCTCCTCCTGCGTGGCAGTTTAATACATTGCTGACAGTTAATGAAAAGTCCATTTGACGAATACATAATGTGGACCTCAAATTTCTGTCATGGAAATTAGCATTACTGTTAGCCTTTACATCAACAAGAAGGGTTTGTGAGATACAAGCATTTACAATTAAAGAGCCTTTCTTACGTTTTACAGATGACTATGTAATGCTCAGAACTAATCCAAAATATATCCCAAAGTCCCTTCAGATTTTCATCTGAATGATACATTCACACAGCACTATTGTCTGAAATCTACACAACGCAGTGATGCAGCATCTAGGCAGGCAGTGTTACATCATTTATTTCAATAAGGTGTGCTTTTTTTGGTCACATATGTCTACTCGATGTATATTTGTCTATTTATATGTGTTTATACCCGCCATTCGCTATATTATAGTAATGAATATATATTCATATATGTATACCTATATATCTATAGGGCTGTACACACACATACATATGTGTATATATATATATTTTTCAGTTTCTTTTAAATGTGGTTTGCACTCTTGAAATTGCATGGTGACACCCAAAGAAAGGCAATAAAATTGATTCATCATCGGACTGAGGTGCCGTTTGTGCCTGTGGTCTGGAGGAGATCTTGAGAACACACACACATTATAGTTAGGACCTAGTTTCCATAGAAAGAGCATTTTTGTTCTGCCAATAACTTTGGCACTACTTGACAACTGCACAACATTTTCAAAACGTATACTTCAGTCGGTTCATCTGTGGTCTTGAAAGTTTCGGAGTGATCCATCAAGTGGGGGATGAGAAAAAAGGGGGTCCTAAAATGTGTTTTCCAAATGTATTTTCCCATAGGGATTTTGAACAGGACTACAGCCCGAACCGCTGGAGGGAATTACACCAAATTTGGCAAAAAGCTAGATCTTAGTCAGGAAACCATGCTTTTTGTGATTTCGTTGAAATCCGTTCAGTGCTTTTAGCGATATTAAAGTGCAAAAAAATATAGCTATCTAGGGATGCGGATCCTCCGTGTATCCACGTGCCACAGAAAGAATCTGACTGGCAGGCCTCAAGCTGACAGGCAAGTTGCGGCCACCATCTTGCTTTATCAGAAGCCTATTCTCAGACCCTCTCAGACATTCATGCACCCACTCACAAACACACTCAGACCCATGCACTCACTCACAGACCCACTCAGAAACTCATGCACTAACTCACAGGCTCACTCAGACATTCACGCACACATTCACAGGCTCACTCAGACTCTCACACGCCCACTCACAGACCAACTCAGATACTCATGCACCCAATCACAGACCTACTCAGACATTGACATCCCCCTCACAGGCTCACTCAGACTATCACACGCTCACTCACAGACCCACACAACCCACTCAGACTTGCCCACCCACTCACTGACAGGCTCACTCAGACTCTCATACGTCCACTCACAGACCCACTCAAACTCACGCACTCACAGACCAACTCTGACACCCAGACACTCTCACACCCACATACATACTCACACACCCAAACAGACACTGCAACACCCAAGCTCACACCCAGACACCCTCTCACACCAATTGTCACATCCAGAAAGACAGGCCCTGCGGACAACACTTCAGCCGTGTGCGGCGGGGGCTTGGGTGGTTATGGGAGTTGGCTGGTTATAGGGGCTGGTCACAGGCGATGGTTGGATTAACAAATAGTAAATAAAAAAACTTTTTCTTGAAAAAAAAAACCCCATAGAAATTCACTGAATAGAAACACAGGGTACAGGAACGTTCTAGTTGGGAAGTAGAATATATATATATATATATATATATATATATATATATATTTTTTTTTTTTAACCCAAATAAAACAGATATTCACTTTAAAAAAAAGTTACAAGGATGTAATAGTTAGGTTCAGAATTTACTCACACAGAATCATAGAAATTCAGCATTTAGAGTTATTTCAAGTAACTATAACTTGCACTCTAAGTTATACTCGTGCGATCGCCATGCACTGCTAATTACCCCAGATTACAGCACCCATGACAAATTCTATACAGCAAATAAAAATATCAATGAAACAGCAGTCTAGTGATTGTGCTCTCTCCTCTAAATGTGGTTGCTTTGGGACCCCTTACACCCCACAATTGGCATACTGGTGCACCTCTGTAAGTCCCTAGTGCATGGTACTTAGGTGCCCAGGGCATTGGTACACCAGTAGTCCCCCATGGGCAGCAGCATATATTATGCAACCCCTGGGAGCCCATGCAACTGTCTGCAGGCCTGCAACTGTCTGCAGGCCTGCCACTGCAGCCTGCGAGAACAGGTGCATGGACTCTCACCGCTTGTCACTGCTCCAGGTCTCTGTAAGTAACCACTAACTAGGCCCTCCTAGCCCAGAGGGCAGGGTGCAGGTTCCTGTGTATGAGGGCACCCCTGCATTAGGTGCCCCTACGAACTCCAGTTCCAATACACTGGACTTCGGGGAAGCCATTTTATCCTTGTACTGGCCACAGGTCACTCAACCTGTAGTCCAGCTACATAATGGTAAGTCCAAACCTAGGCATGTTTGCTATCAAATATGTTGGAATCATACCCCAATATTAATGCCAGTACTGTTGGCATGATTCCATGCACTCTGGGGGCTTCTTAGAGGACCTACCAGTATTGCTACTACCAGTCTTCCAGGGTTTTTGGGCAGCCCAAGCTGCTGCAGCCCCTCAGACATGTTTCTGCCCTCCTGCTGCTAGACCAGCTTAAGAAGGGGAAGGCAGAACAAAGGATTTCCTGTGGGAGAAGGACATGTTACATGGCTGGGGATGGGTAGCCTCTCCATGCCACCACCTTACTTTGAAGGGCACATTTGGTTCCCTTCTTGCATAATCTGGTGTGCACCAGATCAGGAACCCCCGATCCCTGCTCTGGCGCAAAACTACACAAAGGAAAGGGGAGTTACCATTCCCCTGTCCATCACCACCCCAGACGTGGTTGCCAGATGCTCCTCCGGGTGGCCACTTGATTCTGCCATCTTGCAAACAAGATCTGCAGAGGCCCCTGGGAGCATCTGGTTGGTCAGGACAGGTGACTGACATCAGTGACCCCCTCTGATAGGCGATCACCTTGCAGAGTGACAAGCCCCCTGTTAGGGCTATTTAGGGACTCCCTTGTGGGTGGGTCCCAACTTCAGCATGCAAGACTCCACCAGGACTCCTCTACATCTGTAGCTTCTGGCAGGAAGAGAATTGGCCTACATGAAAGGGCGTGACCACTTTAGTGAGAAAAGAGGCCCTGGTACGAAGCACCACTTTGTCAGGATGAACAGAGATAAATTGTGGTTTTGAATAAAGAGCTTGCAGCTCACTGTCCGAGCAGAAGGGATGGCTACAAGAAAGGCTTTCTTTAAAGTGAGAAGCCGAAGAGAACATTTATGAAGGGGCTCAAAGGGAACACACATGCGGTGAGTACCAAGTTCAAATCCCACTGGGGCATTATAAACGGGGTAGGCAGAAACATGTGGGTAAGACCCTTGAGGAATCTCCCAATAATGGGGGATTTAAACAAGGAGGGTTGGTCTGGTATTATGAGGAAAGCAGAGTTGGAAGACAGATCACCTTTAAGGGTACCCAAAGCACAGCTCTGCTGGGCAAGACAGAGTACAAACAAAAGAACTTCAGACAGAGGTGCAGATCACAAGAACAGACTTGTGCATCATATGACAAATTTGTTCCAATGACAGGCATATACTGTTTTGGTGGAGGGACGCCTGGCTGCCAAGATAACATTACAGACTTCGGACGGAAGGTTGAAAGCTGTCAACTGCTGGTGCTCAAACTCCATGCA
This sequence comes from Pleurodeles waltl, assembly GCF_031143425.1. Lineage (NCBI taxonomy): Eukaryota > Metazoa > Chordata > Amphibia > Caudata > Salamandridae > Pleurodeles > Pleurodeles waltl. The sequence goes on from NC_090437.1 coordinate 925,589,591, forward strand.
AGACAGCGGAGACTGGACAGGTTCGGATTGAGAAACGTCCCCTGCTGCTATGACAGATGATCCTCCCAAAGAGGCAGTCTGAGTGGGGGATCGATGGCCATGCTTAGAAGCTTGGGATATCATACTCTTTGTGGCCAGTCTGGAGCCACAAAGATTACTTGGGCCCGATCGTTCTTGATCTTCTTGAGAACTCTGGGCAGACGTGGTATAGGTGGAAAGGTGTATAGAAGGCCTGAGCTCCACTTGAGACAAAAAGCATTGAAGAGTGAGTGTCGCCTTGGAAACTCCAGCGTGCGAAACAGCTGACATTGCACCTTCTCTGCAGAGGCAAACAGATCTAACCAAGGCTCTTCCCATTACTGAAAGAGACCTTGCGCCACCTTCCGATGGAGATGCCATTTGTGATCTACTATGCATTGATGGCGGAGTTTGTCCGCTCTGATGTTCAGAGAGCCCACCAGACGTATAACTACCAGGGATATGCCCTGATGTTCCAGCTATGTCCCGAGGCACATAGCCTCTTGACAAATGGTCCACGACCCCCACTACTCTCTGCTTGTTGTAGATCACATGCTGTAGTTTTCTCCATGAACACCTTCATGACTTTCCCTTTGTGAGAGAGAGAGAAGGAACACTTAATGCAAGCCTGATTGCACTGAGCCTCAGAAGATTGATGTGGAGCCCGGACTCCGCCAGAGGCCAAATGCCTCTGATCTCCACCTTACGCATGTGAGTGTCCCATCCCAGGAGATACGCATCTGTCACTACTGTCAGATTTGGCTGGGGAAAGAGAGAGGGCCCTGCTATTGAACCAATCCCAATTCAAAAGCCACCACTGCAGATCTTCTGCAGTTCCCTCCGAGATCTGGACCATGTCGGAGAGATTCCCTTGATGCTGCGCCTACTGAACTTCAGTTCCCACTGCAGAGCCCACATATGGTACCCTATACTGAGTCCAGGCAACACTAAGTGATAGTGAAGAGCTGTCCAGATAGCAAAAGCTCTCTAGGTGTAGATAAAGTGAGCAGCTGAATCTTATCCAGGAGGAATGTAAAACACTTGCGATACCACAGTAGTCAGACAGTAGCTCACTCACAAGAAAGCACCACACAAGTGTTGCAAACATAAACGCTACTTTATTACAGCACTACTACTAGACTAGAATTGGTATATCTCCCATTGGGGATATAAATACACAATATATACACAAAATAACCATCTGAACTAGCATAGACATACACAGGGCCCTATGGGAGGGCCAAACCATATACTAGAAAAGTGGAATGTCAAATAGTGAACGCAACCAAGGTAAGTGTGGTAGTTAGCTAGGGGCTGAGGGCAGACAGAAACACCAGAGGTAAGCACAGTAAGTGTCCCCAGCAACCAGGTGCAAGGTAGTTACCCACCCAGTTGTCCCATAGGCTAACACAGAGAGTAGTGGTTGGAGTTCGTGAAATTCAGGACCCTTCCCAGTGGACCCTGCAGAAAGCAGCACACAAGAGGAAGGATGGAGAGTACCCCTACCCCAGGAGTACCTACACCAGGGACTCAAATGCAGAGGGGAGAAGGGACTCTCTCTGAAGTCAGTGGAAGCCTCTGATTGTCCAGCTGCTGTCAAGACCTGTGGACAGGCCAGTGGAACCCAGGGACGGATTCAAGACGTGAAGGACCTGCAAAGGAAGGGGACAGAGTCCAGCACTCTTGGAGGTGTCCAGGTGGTGCAGGAGGCAATGCCCACCCTCCTGAATGTGAAGTTCCTGCAAGTCAGTGTGAGTAGAAGTCCAGATGAAGGGTCCAGGAGCTACAGAAGATTCCAGGAGTCATCTATAAGCTGCCACTCGATGGTCATTGGATTGCAGGAGGGTCAGTGACCAGCGAGGTCACCAACAAGCACTGGCAAATGCAAGCAAGGGCTGAAGAAATATGTGCAAAGCTTTGGGGACACGCAAGGTCCAGAAGACAATACCCAGGAGGGGGAGTCAGGGCTGGCCCACAGCACGCAGGAAGGCCAGCAGAAGTCGAAGGAGCCTCCACGAGGCGAAGGACACAGGGAGTCACAAGGAGGCCTGACCAGCACAACAAAACAGAAGTCCCACTTCGCAGGAGTTGCAGGACAGGGGCTGATCTTCAAGTTGCAGAGTGCTGGAAGCCAGGGGTTCTTGGCACCTGAAGATCTCCTGGAGGAAGAGTCAACAATCCTTGGCAAGTGCAACAGTCGCAGTGCACAGGGATTCCAGTCCAGTGGCAGGAGTAGGAGCCCACAGTCTCCCAAGTTGGTTAGAAGAAAAGCAGGACCCAGAGGATGCCGCAGACTTACAACCTGGGAGCAGAGTCTTCGGATATCCATGGGACAGCAGACCCAATCAGCTGGTCAATGTTGTCTTGAGAAGCCTGCGGCTGCAGGGGAGTGACTCCTTCATGCCAAGGGAGATTCCTTCGTGCTTCCAGGGGAAAACAGAGTCCTCGTAACCCCGGAGTATGCACAGCCTTGGATTTTGCAGAACTCTTGCAAGATCTGGAGAAACAATGTTGTAGTGGGAGTCTTCCCACCAGAAACAGATGTGTTTCGGTTCCAAAGCAGACCAGCAGCGGTTCCAGAGCCAAGGAGCAGAAGATGTCTTGCACAGAGTTCCTTGGAGAGTCTTTCTCTGCGCATCTGAGAACCCACCCCTGGGGGAACCCTTAAGTAACCCTAAAAGGGGGCTGATCACTTTCAGAAGTGACCAACCTATCAGAGGGGGTCAGGGGTGTAATCTACCTGGCCTAACAAGTCAGATGCTCCCAGGGGCCTCTGCCCATCTTGTTTTCAAGATGGCAGAATCAAGTGGCCACCTGGCAGAGCTCTGTGCGCCTCCATAGAGGAGGAGCTAGACATTGGGGTGGTCACTCCCTTGTTCTCTCGTGGTACTTAAGTGCAGCTAAACCACTAGTGAGCATTTGTCTATATGCCTGTGTTTTTTTAACCAAGTTGTATTCGTATTCTTTCCTTTGTATCTAAATTTAAACTTAAATAACCAATAACCTAACAAGCTTCTACTACATGTACATATATAGCTGCCTGTTGCTAACAACATGAGGTAGAAATCACTGTGGTCTGAATATCAAGGCAATTTGTTTATGATCACCAGCTTTATTTTATTTATGTTTTTTTTTGCAAAAATGGAAAATGTACTAAAGTGTTGCATTTGACAAATAACTATTATAGTTTTGCATCACAACAAAGAACAAGGTTCTGGAAAGAACAAATATGCTTAAGTGTGTAGACTCCAAGTATAGCGTTCCGAAGGGCGCGTGATATCAAACTAGCCCTCTACTTAATCGAGTAATGTTGTCTTCCTGCATAATTGAAAGTGCTATCAAGTGCTTAAGAATTGAGACGGCCTCCCAATGTAACACACCTGTTCTTGCATGAATTTTAAACAGATTATAACTGTGCTTTAAAGGGCAAGTAATGAAGCTTTTAAATCTGCTATAAACAGTGTTTAATTTGTAAACAAAAAAGTGCAGGTGCCCAAAGCTCTCCTTTGAAACACGCGGCTGCTGCAATTAAATTTGAAAGCACGGAATACTGAGGCAGCGTAATCCTGAAACCATCTGGGGCCTCCCTGAGACGCTTTTTCGTTTTTCTCTTTCCCATATGTCTTTTGCTTGCAGTAAATGTTTGAGGAAGAAAAATAATTGCCAGCCCTCAAAAATAGGTGGCGGTGCCTGCACTGGAAACCACCGGCACAAATTAAGCACTATCGACTTCCCTCTCAAAACACACCATTGAAATGTATTAACTCAACCTGCGACCGGGAACCTGGCCCCTGTGTATCATCATTTGACCCAAATACAAGCTTCAGCCTAATGTTCGTGAAACAAACATGAAATACGCTCACACTGACCTACTTGAGGAGAGTAGTGCATGAAAAAACATACAAAGACTTTTTTGAAACCCTCAGTTAATTGACTAGTATTTCCTCTTGATCCATTTAAGCCAATTTTTAACAAAATATTTCTAATCAAATTGGCTCTTCCTTGGAACAAAAATTTTATCAATGAGGACTTCGATCTCTTCCGAACTAACTGACGATCCGACATACCATATACCATGAACAACTGTAACTTCGATCGATTTTGGCCTATCCTTGAATGGCAAATTACCATTCGTCCTTAAAAACTTTCAAGCTACCTAATAGCCTTCTTTTTTCTATAATAACATTGACAAATGGCTTTGTTTCACGTGACTTTAAGGAAGCACTAGCATTATAAGTATTATACTATTATAGTATTATCTTATCCTGATCTATTCCATTTAATTATAGCCCCTTTAACCTTACTCTCCATTGTGGCCAAATGCATGGAACATCATGTAGCAGGGCTTGAGGATTCACAGGTGAAATTTCGCCCTGGTCGTGGCACTGAACTGACACTTACAGCCGCTGCTGATAGCAATTTTGTTCTCATTCTGATTTTATAAGACCTATCAGTGACATTTGACGAGTGACCACCCGGTTCTACAGAAGAAACTGCCTACGGTCGTTATGTCATATCAGGTGATGAAATAGATTGCTTCCTTTTTGTAACATCACTTACAGAGCCACGTATAGATCACTTCTCATCCAGGTCATTGCAAGTCACTCGTGGGGTCCCCTTAGAGCTCAGTAATTTCACCATATATGTTACAAAATATAGATACAACCTTTGATTACGTCTGCAATTATACTCCTATGTAGGCAACAACCCATTTATTCCGCCTGAAGTGCCTGAACGAGCCAGCTGAAAATTTAAGGCAATGCATTTCTAATATCAAACACTAGGTGGTGCAAACTGGCTAAAACGTCATGCCAAGGAGACAGATGTTCAACTAATACGAAACAGCTAATAATAATTTCTAGCTAGTATAACTGGGTCGTCTCCCAGTTGCAGCCCAGGCTGTGAAAAGAGTGGCTGTTAAACTATATAATAAACTGGTGATGGACCCACAAGTATCTGCAGCTGTTACGCCATGCAACTCCCAGAGGAGGAGACTTCAGAACCTTATGTTAATACTATTGTTTTAGATGCAATTTACATTGTAGAATTCTCTCTAGTTAAGCCAAACTCACATTACTTTAATTAATTTTATGTTGGGAGAAACAGTTCCTTAATTCAGTGTATCAAAATCAAGCTGTGGGGCTAGTTTGTCTTGCACCAGGGTTCTCCAGAGGATCATCTCCGCTGCTGCGCACCCTGAACTAGCTGCCAATTAATTACAGAGTTGAGTTAAAACTTCTTTGCATAGTTCATATAAATACTACAACTGCATCGCTTAACTAAAAGGCTCCACCTACATGAGCAATCACAAACATTTCATTCTGCAAAGAAGTCTATGTTGAAACTTCTGCGAATTTGAAAAATATCTATTGGGGGGTGCAGTTCCTTTTGTTATAAAGCTTCTAAGGCCTAGAACTCTCTACCGTTTTCCTTGAAATCTATTGTACCATACAAAGTTCCAAAAGAGACTAACAAACCTTTCTGTTTGAAAACAGATGTCAACTGCCCTACTTCTACAATGCCATGGTGATGTGCGGTTTACCAATTTCATACATGAACATAGTACAAGTCACTAGCTTTGAATAAATCAGAAGCACGTGGCCAACCTGTAAAAAGCAGTATGAATGTCAGTCATTGAAAAAAGTAATAGAAAAAGTAATCTATGAAAAAGAACACCCGCTTAAGCTAGCATGTTCAAAATAATTGGTTGGTTAAAGTAAACCAACAGTTAGCAGAAAACAGTCAGCAATGTGCTAATAGAGACTTTGCCTGCTAATGGGGTGGATCGGGGGGAGGAAAATATCGGTTATGCATGCGTGTCAGCGGGCATTTTTTCTTATTTTTCATAACAATGTTCAGTTTCTTTTCTTTATATTATACTTTGCCAACAAAGCAAGTGGGATGGAAACAAGGTGCTTTAAGAAATATGGGGAAATGTGACTATAGCATTAAGTATTTCACAATCAAACAACTGGCTAGAGCTGTTGATATTATGGTAGGTAGAAAGAGTTAAAAATATTACCAGGCTCTTTCAAAATTCCTGGGTCTCCTGCCAGTTCGGCAGCTATTGGTCCATTTTCATCCTTGGCTAAAATGTCTTCACATATACTATTGCTATGCTCTTCTTCTGCCATTTTCTTTATTAAATCGGTCTTTAGAGAGGGAGAAAATGAAAACTAATCAAATACTAAGGAAGAAAACATATCAAATATATGTATTTTCAAGACATAAAAACAATACCTCTGCCACGTTGAGTTTGAAGGGCAAGTCTTCAACTTTCACAAAGTCATCCTCATCAGACTTTTGACTGTGGTTTCCAGAACCAGTTTCCTAATTAAAAGTAAAAGTAGAATAATTAATGCTAGCTAGTGAAAACATCTATGGCGAAGTCGCAAACAGTTTGAATACAGCGAATGCTTGTACTAAACATTATAAACATTCAAACTCGTGGGTTTAAACAATTAAAGACTGTTCACAAAATGTAAGAAGACATCACCCAACATAAAAAAAAAAACATTCTTAATGGTTCTCGAATACGGAGAAAATCACTAGTTTTATACTTACATTTATATCTATGTAAAGTTATTTGCTTGGAACTACAGTTCTCAGAAGGTGAAGCTTTAATCTTCAAACTTTTAAATAATTCCCAGTCAGGAAGGGAACCAATGGTACTTTGCATACCATTAATAAAGAAATCTGCACCTGTCCATGTGCCCTACCCTTTTTAAAAAAAAATGATGTATGGCCATAATGGTGGAAAGGTATACACCTCACCTCACAGTATATATCTTCAGCTTTTTAGTTTTTCAAGCATGAACAAATGTACTTACCTTCGGTAATGCCATTTCTGGTAGGGACGCTTTCTAACCGCAGATTCCTCACCTTGTGAATTTTTGTAAGGCATCAGACTGGATTAGGAAACTTCACAGCAGTGCTCAGTGCACGTTAGTAGGTGGCATTGTGCAGCTATGCGTCTGTTCTGTCTCACCTCAGTAGTGACATTGGGGCCCCTATATATATATGTGGCACCTCCTCGTGCTGATATCGGTATCTTCTCATCTCTGTCCGCGCCGATGAATGTGGAGCCATGAAATCCAGAGAGTGCAGTGTGCAGGTGTTTTAGGTTTGGCATGTGGAGGAAGATGGCTCTGTATATACTATTTCAAAGTAAGAAATAGTGTGCACAGAGTACAAGGGTTCCCCTTCGAGGTAAGATAGTGGCAAAAAGAGAATTCTAATGCTCTATTTTGTGGTAGTGTGGTCGAGCAGTAGGCTTATCAGAGGGTAGTGTTAAGCATTTGTTGTACACACACAGGCAATAAATAAGGAACACACACTCAAAGACTTACACTCCAGGCCAATAGGTTTTTATATGGAAAAATATATTTTCTTTGTTTATTTTAAGAACCACAGGTTCAAGATTTACAAGTAGTACTTTAAATGTAAGGTACTTCACTTAGATACTTTAGGAACTTTGAATAAAAGCAATATCATGTACAGTCTTTGTAAAAATGGCAATAAGCTATTTTAAAGGTGGACACAGTGCAAAAATCAACAGTTCCTGGGGGAGTTAAGTAAAGGTTAGGTTTGAAGGTAAGTAAAACACTTTACAAGTCTCAAAGTTGGGGCATAGCGAGCCCACCATTGGGGGTTCAAGGGAACCCCAAAGTTAACTCACCAGCAGCTCAGGGCCGGTCAGGTGCAGAGATCAAAGAGGTGCCCAAAACACATAGGCTTCAATGGAGAACAGGGGTGCCCCGGTTCCAGTCTGCCAGCAGGTAAGCACCCGTTTTTTTTTTGTAGGGCACGGGGTGGACAAAGGCACTCTCCCCATGTGGCCAGCAACATGTCTGGTATGTGGCAGGCTGGCAGAAACGTCAGCCTACACTGGAAGTCGTCTATGTTTTCAGGGGGCATCTCTAAGATGCGCTCTGGGTATATTTTACAATAAATTGTACACTGTCATCAGTGTGCATTTATTGTGCTGAGACATTTGATACCAAACTTCCCAGTTTTCGGTGTAGCCATTATGGTACTGTGGAGTTTGTGTTTGACAAACTCCCAGACCATTTACTCCTATGGCTACCCTGACCTTACAATGTCTTAAGATTTTGCTTAGACACTGTAGGTGCATAGTGCTCATGCACATATGCCCTCATCTGTGGTACAGTGCACCCTGCCTTAGGGCTGTAAGGCCTGCTAGAGGGGTGACTTACCTATGCCACAGGCAGTGTGAGGTTGGCATGGCACTCTGAGGGGAGTGCCATGTCGACTTAATCCTTTACTCCCCACCAAGACACACAAGCTGCGAAGCAGTGTGCATGTGCTGAGTGAGGGGTCCCTAGGGTGGCATAAGACATGCGGCAGCCCTTAGAGACCTTCCCTGGCATCAGGGCCCTTGGTACCAGGGGTACCAGTTACAAGGGACTTACCTGAGTGCCAGGGTTGTGCCAATTGTGGAGACAAAGGTACAGTTTAGGGAAAGAACACTGGTGCTGGGGCCTGGTTAGCAGGGTCCCAGCACACTTTCAAATCATAACTTAGCATCAGCAAAGGCAAAAAGTCAGGGGGTAACCATGCCAAGGAGGCATTTCCTTACAGCATGTTATTACTGGACTCTCTGAGTGCATTCTACTTAACTGGAAGGAGGGTTGGTCAATGAAAAATCTGTGGTTAGTGTCTCTACTGGAAAAGTTGTTACCAAAGTACAAGTTACTTACCTTCGGTAACAAAATATCTGGTAGAGACATATTCTAGTTGCAGATTCCTTACCTTAGAATTTTCCCCAGGCGTCAGACTGGATCCGGAGATTTTTCTTCGAGCAATACCCTTGCATGTTGTTAGGTGGTGTTGGTCGCCTCCGCGGGCGTCCTTGGCGTTGTAGTCGCCGTGATGACGTTGGGAGTAGTACATAGACACCGCCTTTCCCCAGTGACGTCAGTTTCTTTAAACGACTTTCCACGCCAAAGTGCAGAGCCGCTAAGAATACTGAGATTGGTGCGCCAGAGCTAAGGACCTGAAGGGGGAATCCCTGTCCCTAGAAATCAGTTCGCAAGCGGGGAGGATGGGTGGACGGTAAGGAATCTGCAACCAGAATATGTCTCTACCAGATATTTTGTTACCGAAGAACAAGTTACTTACCTTCGGTAACGCTTTTTCTGGTGGATACATTAGCTACCTGTGGATTCCTCACCTTATGAATTCTCCCAATGCACCAGCATTCAACGGAATATCTTCTTCCCAGCTCTCCACTTCGACGAGGACGTCACAAATGCACGGCTCTACGCGACTCAGTCTGACATCACCGTGCCAATAAGAGGTCCTCGCCGGCATGCTGACGTCAGTTTCACCCAATTTTTACGTGCCTTTGAGGCGAACAGTTGAAAACCGACCTCACAATAGCTCAAACGAATACACACATAAAACCATAATGATGCAATACAATTATAACCATCATTTATATATATATATATATATATATATATATATATATATATATATATATATATATATATATATATATATATATACTATAAATGTATCCACCAGAAAAAGCGTTACCAAAAGGTAAGTAACTTGTTCTTCTGATGGATACCACTACCTGTGGATTCCTCACCTTATGAACAGAGTCCCAAAGCAGTATGGTGGGTGCCTGGCTGGTCACACCAAGAAATCCTGCAATACAGAACGTGAAAAATGGCTGTCCCTCCTAACCTCCGAGTCCAAGCAACAATGCTTTGCGAAGGTGTGGAGGGACGCCCAAGTTGCTGCCTTGCAAATATCCACCACCGGAACCCCTCTAGCCAGGGCCGAAGTGGCAGACAGCCTTGGTTGAATGGGCTCAAATACCCTCAGGGGGAACCTTTAAAATACCTTGCTACAAAGAATGACCCACCTGGATATAGTTCTTTTATGGACTGCTCTGCCTTTCCTCTTTCCTACATATTCCACGAATAGCTGATCTTCCAACCGAAAGTCTTTTGTCCTCTCAATAACGATCCAAACGATGGAGTCGCTCTTCCTCCTTTGAGGGATGAGCAGGAGGGTAGAAAGATGGCAGGGTAATGGTCTCCCCCATATGGAAAGGAGTGACAACTTTAGGTAGGAAAGCCGCCCTAGTTTTCAGCACCACTTTGTCAGGGAAGAATAAAGTAAAGGGAGGTTTAACACTAAGAGCCTGAAACTCTGACACGCCTAGCCGATGTAATAGCTATCAGGAAATCCGTCTTAAGAACTAAAAATCTTAACGGACAAGAAAGCATGGGTTCAAATGGTGAACCCATTAAAAAAGTTAAAACCAGATTCAAATCCCACTGAGGCATAAGAAAGGGAGTGGGAGGAAATGTATTTGTTAGAACCTAATAACAATAGGCGATTTAAACAAGGAGGGTTGATCCGGAAGGCAAAGAAAGGCTGACAGTGCCACCAACTAGCCTTTAACAGTAGCAACTAGACAACCGTTCTGTGCTAAAGCTAATGCAAACAACAGAACATTAGACAGATGGGCCCTCATGGGATCAATTTGTTTCTTTCCACACCAAGCCACAAATTTTGCCCACCTGCCGCCATAAACAGTCTTAGTAGAGTGTCGCCTGGCCGATAAAATAATATCTACTACCTTTGGTGGGAGAGAGAAAGCACTCAGATTGCCCGTTGAATCTCCAGGCATGTAGGTGCAGGCTATGAAAGGGGGGGGGGGCAGAACCTGCACCTGCGAGAGGAGATCTGCCCTGAGAGAGACACAGAGCGGAGGGCACAGTGAGAGTTGGAGAAGGTCCGTGTACTACATCCTTCTCGGCCAATCGGGAGCTATTAAAATGACCTGAGCCCGATCTTGGCGAATCTTCCTCAGAACCTGAGGAATCAGGGTTATGGGGGGGAACAGCAATCTGAAATGCGTCCCCCAGAGCTCCTTGCACTGGATACTGGAGGCTGCAGAACGAGGGGCAGCGCACATTGTCCTGAGTGGCAAACAGATCTATCCACGGAGAACCCCACAGCTGAAAGATGTGATGGACCGGATCTGGATGGAGATGCCACTCATGATCGGCTGAGAAATGTCGACAGTGTCCGCACGTATTTTGAGCACTCCGGCCAGATGATTCGCTACCAAGCAAATCCGATGGTCCTGAACCCAGGACCAGAGCCGCAGAGCCTTTCTGCAGAGAAGGTATGACCCTACTCTTCCCTGCTTGTTAATGTACCACATCGCTGCAGTGTTGTCTGTCAAGACTTGAACTGACTGACCGTGAAGGGACGGGAGGAAGGCCTTGAGAGCCAGACGTATCGCACACAATTCTAACAGATTGATATGAAAAGTCTGTTCCACCGGAAACCAAAGACCTTTGATCTCCACGTCCCCCAAATGAGCTCCCCACCCTAAAGTGGAAGCATCCGTTACGACTGTGGCCACCAGAGAGGGCAGTGAAAACGGCCTTCCTAGAGAGAGGTTGCCGTCCACAGCCCACCATCATAAATCCGCTGCAGCGTCTCTGGAGATCGATATAGACTCCCTGAGATCCCCTTTGTGTTGAATCCACTGCCTGTGGAGGCACAGTTGGAGAACCAATGTGCATGAGTGACCAACAGAATGCAAGAAGCGAATAGACCGAGCAGGCGTAGGACCTTGGAGACTGGAACAACCGCTCCATTTTGAAACATTGGAATCAACGCCTGGATGTCCTGAATCTGCTGAGGTGGAGGATAGGCCAGATTCAATGCTGTATCCAGTACTGCCCATATGAACAGGAGGCGCTGCAAGGACTCCAGGTGAGATTTGGGCACGTTTATCGAAAAACCCAGACTGAACAACAACTGAGTTGTCATTTGCAAGTGATGTAGCACAAGCTCAGGAGACTTGGCTTTGATCAACCAATCGTCCAGGTAAGGGAATACCGATATTCCCTTCCTTCTGAGAATTGCTGCAACCACCACCATCACCTTCCTGAAGACTCGAGGTGCTGAAGTAAGACCAAACGGAAGGACCGCAAACTGGTAGTGTTGCAACCCCACCACAAACCGGAGATACCTCCTGTGCGACTTGAGAATAGGGATATGCAAGTAAGGATCCTGCAAGTCAACAGAAACCATCCAATCCTCTTTGTTCAATGCCAGAAGTACCTGCACTAGAGTCAGCATCTTGAATGTCTCCTGTTTGAGGAACCAATTCAAAATCCTCAGGTCAAGGATTGGTCTCAATTGACCATCCTTCTTGGGAATCAGGAAATATCTTGAATAACAACCCTGACCCCTTTTTTCCTGCTCTGGAACCAACTCCACTACACCTTTTGATAACAGGATTTGAACCTCCTGCTGCAACAACAGGAGATGGTCTTCGGAACAAAACGAGGGACAGAGTGATGAGAGGGGGGGGGAACTCCTGAAAAGGAAGAGTATATCCTTTCCTCACAATATTTATAACCCAGGAGTCTGATGTGATTACCTCCCACGCGCAGAGAAAAAGGCGTAATCTTACCCCTACAGGAGAAGTATGGCTGAAAATGGGCAGAAAACTAGGGCTGCTTCCCTTGTTGTTGTCCTCCAGAGAAAGAGGATGATGCAGGGTGCTGCTGGGTGGCCTCTCTTGTCCGAACCCTCCCCCGCTCTCTAAAGGACCAATATGGGAGGCTGGTAGGCTGTTGGACTGTGGTCTCCCACCATAAACGGCTGCATGCCCAATCCCCCTAAATCCCCTAAAGGACTTGAAAGGGGTTGTAGTGGAAGCCTGCAGACCCAAAAGACTTTGATGTGGCCACTTGTCCTTAAAGCGCTCTAAGGCAGAGTCAGCTTTAGCACCAAAAGGCTTTTCCTCAACAAAAGGCAAGTCCAAGAGAGTAGACTGGACATCCGAAGAAAAGCCAGAGGACCTCAACCACGCATGCCTCCTGGTAGCGATAGAGGTATCCATTGCCCTGGCCACCGAATCTGTAGAATCCAGACCAGATTGGATAATCTGTTTAGCCGCCGCCTGAGCATCTGAAAGGAGTTCACCAAATTGTCCTTGCATCTCCTGTGGCAAGTCTGGAATCATAGCCTTAGCTGTGCCAATCAGGGGGTGCACATATCTATCCAATACACTGGTAGCGTTTGCTGCTTTGAGAGTCATACTACAGGAAGAAAAAGTCTTCTTCGCCAACTGTTCCTTTCTCTTGGACTCCCTGTCCGAAGGAATCACAGGGAAGGAGCCTGGTGCAGACCGTGTGGAACATGAGGCGTGAACAACTAGACTCTCCGGTGTAGGATGTTTCGCCAAAAGTCCTGGATCTCCAAGAGCCACCCTATACCTTCTTGCCACATATCTATTGACAGCTCGGGACAACACAGGCTTCCTCCATACTTCTAAAATAGGCTCTGTAAGAGCATCATTAAATGGGAGCAATGGTTCTGCTGAAGCCGAAGAAGGATGCAGCACCTCAGTTAGAATATTAGTTTTCATCTCCGCAGCAAGCAACAGAAGATCCAAAACATTTGCCGCCTTCCTGACCACAGTATAGAAAGAGGCCGCTTCCTCTGTAAACTCCCCTGGAGAAGAAAGGTCCCACTCAGAGGAAGTGTCTAGCCCACTGGCTGAGTCAAGTCCTTGATATTCCCCCAAGGACTCCGCAATCTCTCCTTCCTCCAGCAGTTGTCTTTGGTAATCCTACTCCTTCAAAAGCCTTAAAGCTTTTCTGCGTGACCTCAGCCTGGCCTCTAAACCTTGGTGTCAACATTGAATTAGCAGACGTCGATGACACCGGCTTCAGGACTGAAACATGCGGACCAGAAGAAGAAGGCTGACTATGGTTCAATCCGGAGCCATCCGGCGCCGGAGCGGATCCCATCGGCGCCATGGTCACCTGAGGCTCCGTCATCGGCGTCGACTGATAAGGTGATGTCATCGGCGGCGCAGGTCTGTAAGGCAATGTCATAGGCGCTGCAGGTCTTTGAGGCAACGTCATCGGCGCCGAACCTGTACCCTCAGCTGGATAAAAGGGCATAAACGGTGCCGCCTTGTAGGGAGCCGGGGAGCCCAATGTAAATGTCAAAGGACCCGTGGGACCAGCCGGTGCACCAGCAGGTGCCACAACATTAAACATACTAAACATGGCATTTAAAAATGCCGCCGGATCTGCTCCCGGAGCCGGGAAGGTAGGATACCGCTGGTCTCCATGCTGCACTTGCGCCGGCTGAGCATCTGAATCCTGCGCCGACTCTCTGGAGGCGCGACCACCTCGAAGACCGACAGCGCCGGAGAAGCCTGAGGGCTTTGAGGCTGTGGAGCCACAGTAGGACTAACCTCCCAGGTCACCGTCTAGATAGAGACCTGGACCTTGAATGGCTTCGAGCCGAACGGCGCTGAGAGTCGTGACGATGTCGCTTCTTATGTTTTTTCGACTAAGTGTGAGAAGATGGTCTATGATGGCTTTTATGTCCTTTCTTCACCTTAGCCAAAAAATAATTTGGCTTCTCTATCCTTCAGCGCCTTTGGATTCGGGCTCTGGCAGGATACACACTCCTTGACGTCATGCTCAGAACTTAAACACCAAAGGCAATCGACATGCGACCCCGCACTCCCGACAAGGCTTAAACCTCGGCTTCCTAGGAGGAGACATTGTAACCAGAAACAAGATTGTAAGCAGAAACAAGATGGAACACCTTCAACAGTAGCAAGAGCTAGGAGAAAACCGTTCGCATCGAAGGCATGTAAAAAAGGGAACTGACGGCAGCACGCCGGCGAGGACCTCTTACTGGCATGGTGACGTCAGACTGCGTCGTTTGGAGCTGTGCAATTGTGACGTCCTCGGCGACGTGGAGAGCTGGGATGAAGCTTTTCTGTTGAATGCTGGTGCATTGGGAAAATTCATAAGGTGAGGAATCCACAGGTAGTTGTATCCATCAGAAGGTAAGTAACTTGTACATCTGATATAGACTTCTAGTTGCAGATTCCTTACCTTAGAATAGATACCAAAGCAATGCCATCCTCAGAGGTCGGGCTGCGAACCAAGATCATGCTAGGAAGTTCTGCAGGACTGAACAACCAAAGTAGCTGTCCCGACAGACCTGACTGTCAAGGCAGTAGTGTTTAGCAAACATGTGCAGGGACACCGGCATAGCTGTCTGGCAGATATTCAGGACAGGAACTACGCGTGCTAATGCAGTAGAAGCAGCAGTTGCTCTGGTGGAATGAGCACGCAAGCCCTCAGGGAGTTGCTTCTTGGCCAAAGCGTAGCACATTTTGATGCAAAGAAGTACCCATCAAAAGATGGTATGTTTTTACACCCCTTCCCCTTTTTTCGCACCCACATACCTGACAAAGAGTTGATCGTCCACCCGGAAATCTTTAGTACGATTAAGATAGAAGGCCAACACTCTTTTTGGGTCCAGACGGTGGAGTCTCTCCTCCTCATGAGAAGGATGTTGGGGGGGGGGGGGGGGATGTAGAAAGTAGGCAGGGTGATGGACTGGCCTACATGAAAAGGCATAACCACCTTTGGAAGGAAGGAAGCTTTAATGCACAACATCACTTTGTCAGGGTGCACAGACAAGTATGGAGGTTTAGACGAAAGGGATTGAAGCTCACTCACCCTGCGAGCAGAGGTGATGGCAACAAGAAAGACAGTTTTGAAGGTGAGGAGCCATAAGGGAAAATTGTGCATTGGCTCAAAGGGAGTACACATTAAATAAGTAAGGACAAGATAGAGGTCCCACTGAGGCATGATAACTGGAGTGGGAGGAAATAAATGGGTTAGGCCTTTTAGGAATCTAACAACAGGAGATTTAAAAAGTGAGGGTTGATCAGGTAACCTAAGGAGGGCCGAAATGGCAGATAGACACCCTTTAAGGGTGTTCAAAGCAGAGCCCTGCTGGGCCAAAGAAAGAATGAACAAGAGAACTACAGATAGAGGGGCAGAGAAGGGATTAACAGGTTTGTTGGTGCACCATGCCACAAATTTAGTCCAACGACAGACGTGTACAGTTTGGTGGAGGGACGCCTGGCTGCCAAGATAACATCGTAGACTTCGGTTGGAAGATCAAAAGTTGTCAACTTGCGCCGCTCAATCTCCACGCATGAAGGCGGAGGTTGGACAGGTTCGGGTGAAGAACCGTCCCCTGTTGCTGCGACAGAAGAGACGCCTGAAGAGGCAGTCTGAGTGGAGTATCGATGGAGATGCTCAATATCTCTGGATACCAGCCTCTCCGTGCCCAGTCCGGAGCCACCAACATGACTTGGGCCCGGTCGTTTCTGATCTTCTGGAGAACTCTGGGAAGAAGTGGTATAGGAGGAAAGAAGGCTGGAGTGCCACTCAAGACGAAAAGCGTCTCCGAGTGCCACCTTGGAAACTCCAATGCGCAAAACAGCTGACGTTGCGCGTTCTCTGCGGAGGCGAACAGATTAACAAAGGCTCTGCCTACTGCTGAAAGAGACCTTGCGCCACCTCAGGATGGAGATGCTATTTGTGACTGGCTGTGCATCGACAGCTGAGTAAGTCCACTCTGGTGTTGAGAACCTGCCAGATGTTGAACCACCAGGGTAATGCCCTGATGTTCCAGCCATGTCCAGAGGCGTAGTGCCTCCTGACAAAGGGTCCAGGACCCTACTCCACCCTGTTTGTTGCAGTACCACATGGTGGTAGTATTGTCCATGAATACCTGCACTACTTTCCCTTTAAGAGAGGGAAGAGATGCTTTCAACGCAAGCCTTATCGCCCATATAGAGCCCAGGCTCCGCCGGAGACCAGAGGCCTCTGATCTCCGCCTCTCTCATGTGGCCACCCTAACCCAGAAGTGACTCATCTGTCCATATAGATAGATTTGGTTCGGAGAGGGTGAGGGATCTGCCGTGGACCCAATGTGGATTCGAAAGCCACCACTGAAGGTCTTTCACAGTCCCCTCCGAGATCTGGACCATGTCAGAGAGATTCCCCTGATGCTGCGCCCACTGGAACTTCAAGTCCCACTGCAGAGCCTGCATATGCCATCTGGCATGTGCCACTAGCAGGATGCGGGAGTCCATGAGGCCCAGCAGCCTCAGAATCAGTCTCACTGAGACCCAAGATAGAGGCTGAAAGATCGGAATCATAGCCTGAATATCTTGGGCTCGCATTACGGGAGGATAAGCCCGAAACTGCACTGTGTCCAGAACAGCTCCGATGAAGGTGAGCATCTGAGAGGGAGTCAGGTGTGACTTTGGCATGTTTATAGTGAACCCCAGCATGTGCAGGAGGTTCGCCGTAGTCTGAAGATGGTCGACGACTTTCTGGGGCGAGTCCACCTTCAACAGCCAGTCGTCAAGGTAGGGGAAGACCGATACCCTTAACCTGCGCAGATGAGCTGCAACCACCACCATCACTTTGTGAACACCCGAGGGGCGCTGGTAAGGCCAAAGGGGAGCATGGTAAACTGAAAACGGTTGTGACCTAACACGAATCGTAGGTAACATCTGTGGGCAGGCAGAATGGGGATGTGGAAATACGTATCCTGCAAGCCCAACGCTACCATCCAGTCTCCTGGGTCCAAGGCAGACAGAACCTGAGCCAGGGCGAGCATTTTGAATTTCTCCTTCTTGAGGAAGTAGTTTAGATCCCTAAGGTCTAGGATAGGACGTAAGCCCTTGTCCTTTTTCAGCACCAGAAAGTAGCGGGAATAACAACTACAACCTACTTCAGGCATAGGGACCTTCTCTATAGCTCCCTTGGCCAAGAGAGCTTCCACTTTCTGGCGGAGAAGTGCCAAAGGATCCTCTCGGAGGTGGCTGAAGGATGTAGGCATGGCTCGTAGAGCAGGTTTGAAAGGGAGGGAGTAGCCCTTTCGAATGATCTGCAAAACCCACCAGTCCGTAGTGATGGATTCCCAGTGGGGCTGGTGAATCATGCCATCAACTGGATGGGAATGAGGGGACGGACTAGGAGGGTATGGAGGCTGCAGTGGGGGCAGAGGTGGACTGGACAAACCCCTGGTTCCCTGTCCGACGCCCATGTGGGATTCCGCTTCCCTGGCCACGCAGCTGCTGGACAACATAGGTGGCACGGTGACTGGGTGGAGGACGCGACAGGGAGTTCCTTCCATGGTCACGAAAGGGGCGAAAAGCGGACTGCAGGTGGCGAGGGGCAGATGAAAGACCGACGGGCAGATGAAAGACCAAGGGACCGAACCATAGCCCGGAATCCTTGAATCTCTCCAAGGGCGAGTCCCCTTTGTCTCCAAAGAGACAGGAGCCATCAAAGGGCATGTCCATGAGGGACTGTTGAACATCCCCAGAAAAAACAGAAGTACACTACCAGGTGTGGCATCTCAAGGCCACGGTTGTAGCAACCGATCTGCCCAGGGAGTCGGTCGTGTTCAGCCCATAATGGATTGTGAACTTGGCCACATCTCTCCCATTGTTCATAGCTAGGGAGACGATAGCACAGGCCTCCTCCGGTATCTGCGGCAGGACTTGCGCAACCGTATCCCACAAAGAGTGGGTATAGTGGCCCATAAGGCATGCAGTGTTCACCGGCCACAGCGTGAGACTGGAGGAAGAAAACAACTTTTTACCAAACTGTTCCCGCCTTTTTTATTCCCTATCCAGGGATGCGGAAGAGAATGCGCATGAATAAGAGGAATCCTGGATGACAAGACTCTCAGGCGTGGGGTGTTGGGACTAGAATTTAGGGTCATTCTGAGCAGGCCGATGGCCGCGTGCGATAGTCCTATTCACAGTAGCCCCTGTGTTGGGTTTCGACCAAGTACCCAAAAGGACATTGGTGTGGGCTTCATTGAACGGCAAAAGGGGTTTGGATGTGGAAGCCCCTGGCTGAAGCACCTCTGTCAGGAGATTGGACCTGACTTCTACAGTAGGAAGGTCAAGGCCAAGGATCTCCGCTGCCCTAGTGACCACCATACCATAAGTTGCTCCCTCCGATGTAGCAACGGTAGGAGGAGACAGCATGCCAGCGTCTGGATAAGTATCCAGACCACTGGCGTCGCTCATTTCCTGTGCCCAGTCCATAGGTGGGTCATCCTGGTATTCGTAAGGGTCTAGGGACCTTCAATCCTTCCTGAAGTTGTACCCATAGAAAAAAGGGTCAGAATCCAACCTGGGGTAAATAGGCCCCATCGAAGACCAAGGCGGCGTCGGCCAATGCCACTCCGACAGAGTTGTCGGTGGTAAGGATCGTGTCGACGTCGATAGTGGGCACTATCGACGATGGGAGCGTCAACAATCGACCCAGCGCCGAGGAAGGTCTCAGTGGTGCATCCGGCGCAGATCTGCGAGCTGATCTGGACGGGACCTCGGTGGCCGGAGCCGAAGGTGCAGAACCTGAAGTCCCTTATCGGGGTCGGTCCGCCCAAAGATGAGGCGCATATCCTGATAGAATTCTTTAAGTGGGGCGGGGGTCGGTCCGGGAAACTCAGGGAAGCGCGGAGCGGACCCAGACACAGGCTCTGAGGATGGAGGCCTTGAGCGCCGACGTTCCTCCCACGTCACATCAGCCGAGCGACTGGGCGAAGTCGGAGAGCGAAGGGACCTCTTCGGCTTCTTCTTTTTCTTACCTGCACTCGAAAAATTTTAAGACGACGAGTGGTGATGGCTCTGCAAACGGTCTCGAGACCTTCCTCTCGATCAAGACCAGGACTTATGCCGAGTTGAGTGCCGGGCCACCATGAGTTTGAGGGACCACTCCCTCAAGGCCTTTGGGTGTATGGCCTGGCACTCAGAGCACGTCTTTGGGTCATGGTCACGCTCAAGACACCACAAACCTGATGCGGATCAGTCACCGGCATCATGCAGTGACCGTTCTCGCACGGCTTGAAACCGGTTTTCGGGGACAATTCAATAAGAGACCAGGGTAGCTCTCTCCGGATAAGTGTGTGGCGCAGAAAGAAAAGAACTGATGTCACTGCGTGAAGGCGTTGTCTATGTACTACTCCCAACGTCACCACGGCGACTACAACGCCAAGAACGCCCGCAGAGGCGACCAATGCCACCTACCGACGCGCATGGGTATTGCTCAAAGAAAAATCTCCAAATCCAGTCTGATGCCTGGGGGAAATTCTAAGGTAAGGAATCTGCAACTAGAAGTCTCTATCAGATATAAATAATTTGTTCTCTTGATAAAGATTTCTAAACACAAATACCAAAGCTCTACCTCCCCAGATGGTGGGTGCTGTGTGGAATGGCTCAGACCCGTGAAATCCTGCAGGACAGATTGGGCGAATTGCCCGTCCTGACAGACCTTGCTAACCAAGAAGTAATGCTTTATGACCGTGCGGAGGGATGCCCATATGCTAGCCTAACAATGGAAGCATCCTTTGCTCTGGTGGAATGAGCATGCAAGCCTTCTGGGGCCTTTTTCTTGGCTAGCCTAAAGCAGATATTGACGTGAAGCACAACACATACTGAGATCGTCCTCTTGTGCACTGCTTCAACTTTCTTAACCCCACTGAAACCAACAAAAAGTTGGTCTTCCTGTCGGTAATTTCGGGTTCAATCAACATAAAAGCTAAGTATGTCAAGGTGATTAAGCTGCTCTGTCTCCTTGAAGGGAAGAGACAATGCATAGGAAGCCAACATGGTGATCGATTGTCCCACGTAGAAGTGTGAGACTGCATTGGGCAGGAATGCTGCTTTTGTCTGTAGGATTTAATTTGTCCGTGAAGGAAGATGTATATGATAGAATCACAGACAATGCCTGGAGTTCATTCACTTGTCTGCGGATGTTATGGAAAGGAGGAATGCAGTCTTGATCTTAAGATGATGAAGAGAGTAACTGTGCATGGGGTGCGAAGGGAGTGCACAGCAAGTGAGTATTAAATGAAGGTCCCACTGCAGCATGACAAATGTAGTTGTTGGGAATATATAGACCAGACCCTTAAAAAAGAACATCACATAACAGGTGACTTAAAGAGGAATGGCAAGTTAGGTAAACCTTAGGAGGGTGAAAAGGCTAGGTGGTAACCTTTAACTGTTGCCACAGCTGGACCTTGCTGAGCTAATGAAAAACTGAAAATAATAAAATCTAATAACTGCTCATTCAGGGGCTGTATATTATTGAAAAAGCAGCAGAAATCAAACTTCTCCCAGCATCCTGTATAAATCGATTTGGTTGAAGGATGTATGGCTGCTAATAAGACAAATCACTTTAGGAGGAAGATTTAAACCCATCAACTGTTGACATACGTGAGGGAACACCTCTTTTTCTATGGTCACCCCCCCAAAGTTTTTCGACTGATGCTGCTGGGTTTTCGACTCAGAGTGCATTGAAGCCTGCTAACCAGACCTCAGTGCCAGTGCCCTGACCCTAAAGTGTAGGAAAGCAGCCTCCTTCTAACTTGGTTACCCCCCACTTTTGGCCTGTTTTGTCAGTGTGTTTGACTGTGTCTACTGGGAACCTGCTAACCAGGACCCCAGTAGTTATGTTCTCTCCCCTAAATTTAGTTGTTGGTAACTGTTAAACTGTATTTCATCCCACAATTGGCCCACTGGTTCCCCATTATATAGCCCTAGTATGAAACCCAAGTACCCAGGGCATTGGTGTTCTAGGGGATCCCTATGGGTTGCAGCTTATATTTTGCCACCCATGGGGAGCCCAAGCAAAGGGTTCTTGTAAGGAAATGGCTCCCTGTTGCAGTTACCCCCCACTTTTTGCCTGATACTGATGCTGACTTGACAGAGAAGTGTGCTGGGACCCTGCTAACCAGGCCCCAGCACCAGTGTTCTTTCACCTAAAATGTACCATTGTTTCCACGATTGGCACACCCCTGGCACACAGATAAATCCCTTGTAAAAGGTACCAGTGGTACCAAGGGCCCTGCGACCAGGGAAGGTCCCTAAGGGCTGCAGCAAATGTTGTGCAACCCTAAGGGACCCCTCACCTAACACATGCACACTGCCATTGCAGATTGTGTGTGCTGGTGGGGAGAAAAAGGCAAAGTCGACATGGCACCCCCCCCCCCCTCAGGATGCCATGCACACAAAATACTGCCTGTGGCATAGGTAAGTCACCCCTCTAGCAGGCCTTACAGTCCTAAGGCAGGGTGCACTATACCACAGGTGAGGGCATAGCTGCATGAGCAATATGCCCCTACAGTGTCTAAGTCTTTTCTTACACATTGTAAGTACAGTGTGGCCATATTAAGTATATGGTCTGGGAGTTTGTCAAAAACGAACTCCACAGCTCCATAATGGCTACACTGAATACTGGGAAGTTTGGTATCAAACTTCTCAGAATAATAAACCCACACTGATGCCAGTGTTGGATTTATTTAAAAATGCACACAGAGGGCATCTTAGAGATGCCCCCTGTATTTTACCCAATTGTTCAATGCAGGACTGACTGGTCTGTGCCAGCCTGCTGCTGAGAGACTAGTTTCTGACCCGATGTGGTGAGGGCCTTTGTACTCTCTGAGGACAGAAACAAAAACCTGCTCTGGCTGGAGGTGCTTCACACCTCCCCCCTGCAGGAACTGTAACACCTAGCAGTGAGTCTCAAAGGCTCAGGCTTTGTGTTACAATGCCCCAGGGCACTCCAGCTAGTGGAGATGCCTGCCCCCTGGACACTGCCCCCACTTTTGGCAGCAAGTCCAGAGGAGATAATGAGAAAAACAAGGAGTCACCACCCACCAGTCAGAACAGCCCCTAAGGTGTCCTGAGGTGACCCCTGCCTTTAGAAATCCTCCATCTTTATTTTGGAGGATTCCCCCAATAGGAATAGGGATGTACCCCCCTCCCTCAGGGAGGCGGCACATGGAGGGTGTAGCCACCCTCAAGGACAATAGCCATCGGCTACTGCCCTCCCAGAACTAAACACACCCCTAAATTCAGTATTTATGGGCTCCCCAGAACTTAGGAAACTAGATTCCTGCAGCCTGAAGACGAAGAAGAACTGCTAACCTAAAGCCCTGCAGACGGCGATACCAACTGCTTTGGCCCCAGCCCTACCGGCCGGACTCCCCACTTCGAGAAAAACTGCAACAGCGACGCATCCCCCAGGGTCCAGCAACCTCTGAAGCCTCAGAGGACTACCCTGCATCTAAAAGGACCAAGAACTCCTGAGGACAGCGGCCCTGTTCCACAAAGACTGAAACATGCAACAAAGAACCAACTTTTAAAAGACCACACGTTTCCCGCCGGAAGCGTGAGACTTTCCACTCTGCACCCTACGCCCCCGGCTCGACCTGCGGAAAACCAACACTACAGGGAGGACTCCTGGGCGACTGCGAAATCGTGAGTAGCCAGATTTGACCCCTCTGAGCCCCCAAAGCGACGCCTGCAGAGGGAATCCAGAGGCTCAACCCCGACCGCGACTGCCTGCTTCAAAGAACCCGACGCCTGGTAAACCCACTGCACCCGCAGCCCCCAGGATCTGAAGGATCCGACCTCCAGTGCAGGAGCGACCCCCAGGGGGCCCTCTTCCTAGCCCAGGTGGTGGCTACCCCGAGGGCCCCCCCCCCCGCATCGCTGAAGAGACCCCCCCGGGTCTCCCATTGAAACCTATTGCGAACCCGACGCTTGTTGGCACTCTGCACCCGGCCACCCTTGTGCCGCTGAGGGTGTACTTTCTGTGCTGACTCGTGTCTCCCCCCCCCCCCCCCCCCCCCCCGGTGCCCTACAAAACCCCCCTGGTCTGCCCTCCGAAGTCGCGGGTACCTACCTGCTGGCAGACTAGAACCTGGGCACCCTTATCTCCATTGGAGCCTATGCGTTTTTGGCACCACTTTGACCTCTGCACCTGACCAGCCCTGAGCTGCTGGTGTGGTAACTTTGGGGTTGCCCTGAACCCTCAACGGTGGGCTACTTTGGATCCAACTTTGAACCCTGTAAGTGCTTTACTTATCTGCAAAACTAATCAATACTTACCTCCCCCAGGAACTGTTGAATTTTGCACTGTGCCCAATTTTAAAATAGCTTATTGCCATTTTTGCCAAAACTGTACATGCTATTGTGATGATTCAAAGTTCCTAAGATACCTGAGTGAAATACCTTTCATTTAAAGTATTGTTTGTACATTTTGAACCTGTGGTTCTTAAAATAAACTAAGAAAATATATTTTTCTATACAAAAACCTACTGACCTGGAATTGTCTGAGTGTGTGTTCCTCATTTATTGCCTGTGTGTATGTACAACAAATGCTTAACACTACCCTCTGATAAGCCTACTGCTCGACCACACTAACACAAAATAGAGCATTAGAATTATCTCTTTTTGCCACTATCTTACCTCTGAGGGGAACCCTTGGACTCTGTGCATGCTATTTCTTTCTTTGAAATAGTACATACAGAGCCAACTTCCTACAGTTCTGCAGAACTGTCATTGCAGCCTAAGTGAGAAGGTGCAAGCACCCCTTCACTGAACGTATAGGTCACCCCTATGGCAGGCCTTCCTGCCCAGAGGGCAGGGTGCAAAGTACCTGTGCGTGAGGGCACCCCTACTCTAGCAGAAGTGCCCCCACAAACTCCAGGACCATTTTCTCAGACTTTGTGAGGGGATGCCATTTTACACATGTACTGGACTTAGGTCAATGCCTATGTCCAGCTACATAATGGTACTTCCGAACATAGGCATGTTTGGTATCAAACATGTTGGAATCATACCCCAATGCTTTTGAAAGCATTGGTTGTATGACCCCATGCATTCTGAGGGCTCCTTAGAGGACCCCCAGTATTGTCATTACAGCCTTCTGAGGGTTTCAAGGCGGCCCAAACTGCTGCCACCTCCCAGACAGGTTTCTGCCCTCCTGTTGCTTGAGAAGCTCAAGCCCAGGAAGTCAGAACAAAGGATTTCCTTTGGGAGAGGGGTGTTACACCCTCTCCGTTTGGAAATAGGTGTTACAGGCTTGAGAGGGGTAGCCTCCCCAAGTCACTGGCAATGCTTTGAAGGGCACACTTGGGGCCCTCCTTGCATAAACCAGTCTACACCGGTTCAAGGACCCCCAGTCCCTGCTCTGGTGCAAAACTGAACAAACGAATGGGGAGTGACCACTCCCCTGTCCATCACCACCCCAGGGGTGGTGCTCAGAGCTCCTCCAGAGGGTCCCTGGGTTTTGGCATCTTGGATTCAAGGCTGGCAGGGAACTCTGGGAGCATCTGATTGGCCAGTGCCACCAGGTGACGTCAGAACCCCCTCCTGATAGGTGGTCACCCAGCTAGGTGACCAATTCCCCTTACAGGGCTATTTAGGGTCTCTCTTTTGGGTGGTTCCTCAGATTCTGATTGCAAAACTCCAGAAGGAATCCTCTGCACCCTCCACTTCACCTTCGGACCGAAGAAACTGCATCTGGACCTTCCATGACCCGGCAAGCGGCAACAAAGAATTAAGATGCCTTCTGCAACATTGTATCCACGGCTCCTTCCAACAACTGCAACATTTCCATGGTCCTGCATCTGAGGACAGCCCAACTTCAGCCTGCATCAGAAGAAAGAAGGAATCTCCCTTGGGGTGAAGGCGTCACTCCCCTGTTTCTGCAGGCGCCAACTGCATTGACGACTGGCTGCGTGGATCCCCTCTCCTGCTGAGTTGCGTGGATCCTGCATTACGGGTGGACTGAAGTAGTCCCGACGGTCCTCTCTTACAGCTGTCCAACTTGGGTGGAGGTAAGCGCTTGCCTGCCCACTCAGGACAGTACCCCCGTGCACCGCATCCTCTGCAGCTGCCAAGGCTTGTTGTCATCCTTTCCACAAGGTCTTCAGGCACCATGAAGCTCCAGCCCCCAGCACTCCATCCTGATCTCCGGCAGCGTGGAAGCCTTTGTCGTGGTGCTGTGTGGGCCTCTTCCTCGACCTTCGTGTCCCTGTTCTGTGGGACTCCTGGGGGTGCTGCCTGGGTTTCTGTGGGCTCTGTGTTGCTGAGGGTCCCCTCTGACTTCCCCTCCTGGGTAGAGTCCACCTGGTCCTTCCTGGTCACCGGCAGCTCCACTTTCTGCTAACCGCGAGTTTTGCGTTTACCAAGGCTTGTTGGCAGAATCCAAAGACGCAAAGCAGACTTCAATACTCCTTCCGGCGTGGGACATCACTTGCATCCTCAGGGAACTTGACTGTCTTCTTGGGTGCAGTGCTGACTCTCCTTCTTCCACGTTGACTCACTTCTTGCACATTCAGTCTGATGGGTAGGGGCTCCTGCCCTTCCTGGACTCTTCTGTGCTTCTTGGACTTGGTCCCCTTCTTCCACAGGTCCTCTGGTCCAGGAATCCACTGTGGGTGTCTTGCAGTATCTTCTGGGTTTTGCATAATTCTTCTTTTCTTTTGTGTGTGTGTGTGTTCTGGGAAACTTGCTGTGATTTACTCCTGGTTTCCTGGTCGCTGGGGTGGGTTGTGGTACTTGCCTTTGGGGTTTCTTATTACTCCCAGCTCCCCTCTAGACATTGCACTTAACTAGGTGGGGGGGGGGGGGGGGGGGGGGGGGGCGACTTTCGCATTCCACTTTATTTTAGTATATCATTTGGGCTCCCCCCTAGGCCTATTTCTCTCTATTGTGATTTTCAGTAACTGCACTGTTTTCTGTTTTATGCCTATTTCTGCATAACAGTGTATATCATTTGTGTATTACTTACCTCCTAATTGAGTAAAGCCTCTATGGTATTTTTGTCACAAAAATAAAGTACATTTATTTTTCTAACGCCAAGTGTTTTCTTTAATTTGTGCGAGTACCGTGTGACTTCAAATGATACTGCATGAGCTTTGCATGTCTTCTAGATAAGCCTTGGCTGCTCATCCACAGCTACCAGCCTGCCTTCTAGACACTGACTACACTAATAAGAGATACCTGGACCTGGTATAAGGTGTAAGTACATAGGTGCCCACCACACACCAGGCCAGCCTCCTACATAAAGTGTATGTCGAATTGGTTTTAATAATTCTAATGAAAATGTTAGCAGTTTCAATTGAGTACCATTTGCCAAAATTCACAAAGACAAATTGTTTTACGGAGTAATCCTAAATGTATCTAAAAAGTACCACCACTGTTTCATCTTAGTCAGGTATAGTGGTTTCTCATGTATTTGAGAACCCTTTTCTCTAGAGGGAAAGATTTGTTCAGTCATTGTTTGCCAAAAGGGTATCCCATACTATTTGACTAGAATATCAGAACAACTCATTATGGCCTTTGGTCATACTTTTAAGGGGCATAGAAAGCCAACATGGTGATCGATTGTCCCACGTGGAAGTGTGAGACTACATTGGGCAGGAATGCTGCTTTTGTCTGTAGGATTTAATTTGTCCGTGAAGGAAGATGTATATGAGAGAATCACAGACAATGCCTGTAGTTCATTCACTTGTCTGCCAATGTTATGGACAGGAGGAATGCAGTCTTGATCTTAAGATGATGAAGAGAGTAACTGTGCATGGGGCGCCAAGGGAGTGCACAGCAAGTGAGTATTAAATTAAAGTCCCACTGCAGCATGACAAATAGAGCTGTTGGGAATATATGGACCAGACCCTTCAAAAAACACATCACATAACAGGTGACTTAAAGAGGAATGGCAAGTTAGGCAAACATTAGGAGGGTGAAATTGTAGGTTGCTTGAAGGATTGCAGTATGTATCGCTTTCAGCTGCAATGTCTGTTGTGCATTTTGATGGTGGCTATGGCTACACACTGTTCTGGGCACCAGAAAAAGTAACCTGTCTGAAAACACTGTTTGTCTCCATTGGTATTAGGCAAAAATTCACTTTAAACCCACCCTTTTCTCACATTAGATTTTTTAAACTTACTTTTCCGATACATACCTCTAACTGCAGACTCCTCAGCTTGTAAAATTCTCCCAGGTGCCAGACTGGAACCGGAACCTTCATAGCAGTTACCTTCCTTGCCAGTATGTGGACTCGTGCTGCAACGCAACTGCTTAGTTCTGCCTTGCTCGTGATTTTGGGACCCCTATATATGCCCCACCTCCATGAGCTGACATCAGTTTCTTTAAGAACCTTCTGATTCAAATATGTAACTAGAAGTCCTGTCTCTGACAGACTTTTCCCCTCAGGAAACACAAAGTTCTATTTTCAGTGTGCAGATATGGGGCCCAAGACAACAGGTTTCAAGCTGTGTCCTGGCTGTCACCAGCACATGTTGGTGACAGACACCCACTACATCTGCCATTGAACCTCACACAAAACAAAGCTGTGTTCTTGATGCATCAGTATCAACCGAAAGGCAATTATAGATCATAAGGACAAGCTTGATGTTGCCGTACTTCAGAAGAAGCTACAGAAATGGCCTTCATTGAGAGCTCAATGCACTCATACTATAGGGGCCATTATTTAGAACTACCACATTGAGATCCAGGAGTTCAAGTAAGTCTAGTAAATCGCAAAAGAAGCACAAGAATTCCAAGCACGAGTCACTGACATCCCACCACTTACCCTGCTAGGAGTCATGTGATGCTGAGTGCCTTTTGACCCCTGAGCCACTCCGCAGAACGAATAACCAAACTGCTTCAGCAGGCAGCCACAGATCAAATTCAACGTCTGAAGGAGGCTGTAGTTGTGATCTTTCGGACCCCACTGAATACCCTCCAGGCCCCAAGGATTTGGGGTGGCAGTCTGCTGGACACCAATCAGCAAATCTGTGCACAACACCAATTGTGGCACTCGACCTCCAATCACGGTTGACTTGGTCAATGAGCCCGGCTCCAGGCCTTCCGTAACGTGTGACACCGCCCGTGGCATTGAGACTGAGGCCACAGGCCCAAGTCTTGATGTCAGATTCAGACCCAATAGTTTTATCCTATCCGGAAGCTCAACAGTGCTCCAAACAATGTAATTACAGTTTCTCAGACCCACAACACTGCTAGGACAGTGATGACCTTTATGAAGAAAGTAACATTTCTGAAGATCTTCAAGATGCCAGTGTGTTGGCCACTTCCCCTGGCATCGGCCTGTATTTCTCCAACTATATGGCCACTGAAGAATGTATTTTCTGACTATTTTCAGGACGGCAGCAGAAGTCAATTTAACACTGCTCATGCAGGAGGTTAAAGCAAACATTATGACAGAGGTCCTCAACCCTGCAGCTACCACCCATTAACCTTTGCTCCCTTTTAAGAAGGCTTTCACCAATATACTGGCAGGCACCTGGGCGAGACCAGTATCTTGCACCCCAGTTAACAGACACATGGCAAGGTGGTACAGGCCCCAGATTTCTTAATCCAGTACCCAGGCCTAGAGAGTCTGGTGAAACAGGTATGATCCTGCTGCCTTAACCTGAACTCATTCCCTACCACTCCACCTGACCAGGAATCCAAAAGAATGTAAATGTTCATGAAACGCATCTTTTCCAGAGACGACCTTCGACTGCAATCCATCAATATCCCCAGTCTCCAGGAACAGTATTCAGAAATCTTGTGGGACAGAGTGGATGGTGTCTTGCCAGCTCCAAAGGATGTCAGACAAACCTTCTAATGTCTGATCCATTATGGTCAAGATGCTGCAAAATACACCATTTGTTCTGGCCTGGACTCTGTTAACTACTTAGGTAGGAAAGTTGGGGCCAGCGTGGTGCTTAGTCACCTCGCTTGGATTTGCTCAATAGGCTTTTAGTTTAACATATAGAAGTCTCTTACGGACATGGGGTCAATGGCTCAAAACTTTTAGTTTCGGAGTGCAGTCTGAGTCCTCGAGAAATTTAAAGAGCAAAACTACTGCTCACTCTCTAGGCCTAGCTCAGCCTGTTCAGCAGTTCTCCTGGATGTATTGCCCGCACTGCAACACCTCTCTGTGGAATAGTTATGTATACTTCAGGAAGAAGTTCAGACTCCCTTAGCCAAGGGAGCGATAGAGATACTGGCATCAGAAATTGGGAATCCCTACTACTGTTGTGAGGTTATTTTAGCATTTATACAGACACGTTATTTTAGCACTTATACAGACACATTATTTGTGTTTCTATGTCTGAACAATATTATCGTAAATATGGTGGACCAACAACAGGTCATAATGGCAGCAAATATGAGACTCTCCCTCACAAGACATTTATGAAATAAAGGCTTCACAGATGAGAGAGAAGTTACATGTGCTGCTGAGGCTCAAGCAGCATCAAAACTGAAATGTTCTACTATTGGGTCACCTTTCCAGCAGATGGAGCACACAAATATTTCACCACTACATTCCAGCAAATACACCCATACAATATAGAGCATATGCGTATTTAGAAATACCACTATCTTATTAAGAACACCAAAATTGGCTTGATTGCGCTGTAGGAAACTGGCCCTGTGTTGCAGTACCCCCCCACGTTTTGCCTGATATTTGATGCTACCTTCACTGAGTGTGTAACCAGGCCCCAGCACCTGCGTTCTTTTCCTAAAAACTGTACCATTGTTTCCACAATTGGCACACCTCTGGCACACATGTAAGTACCTTGCAAAAAGTCCCAGAGGTACCAAGGGCCCTATGGCCAGAGAGGGTCCCCAAGGGCTGCAGCATATATTATGCCACCCTAAGGGACCCTTCACCAAACACATGCACACTGCCACTGAGGATTGTGTGTGCTGGTGGGGGGAAAAAGATAAAATCGACATGGCATCCTTCTCTGAGTGCCATGCCCACAAACCACTGCCAGTGCAAATCACCCCTCTTGCAGGCCTTACAGCCCTAAGGCAGGGTGAACTATACCACAGGTGAAAGCATAGCTGCATGAGCAATATGCCCCTACAGCATCTAAGTCCATTCTTAGACATTGTAAGTGAAGTGTGGCCACATTGAGTGCAAGGGCTGGGAGCTTGACATTATGAACTCCAAAGCTCCATGATGGCCTCACTGAAGACTAGGAAGTTTAGTATCAAACTTCTCAGCTCAATAAACCCATACTGTTGCCAGTGTTGGATTTATTAAAAAATGCACACAGAGGACATCTTAAAGATGCCCCCTGTTTGTCTCCCAACCCTCTAGTGTGAGTGGCAGGGTGGCACAGACCGGTCAGCCTAATAGACAAGCTTCTGACCCCATGGGACAAAGCCTACTCTGGGTGGAAGTGCTTCACACCTCCCCCCTGCAGGAACAGCTACACTTGGCGGTGAGCCTCTAAGGCTCCTGCCTTTTGTTACAATTCTCCAGAGTGTGAGAAAAGACCTCTTTTTTTAATATGGTTAGCGCCCACTTTTTGCCTGGTATGCGATGTAGCCTAGAAGTTGTTCGTGCAAAGCGCCCCTGCTAACCAGTTTCCCTGGGTCAGAGCTCTTTCCCTAAACTGTTATGCATTGGCACAATTGGCAGCACCTTTAGCTGACACTATAAGTCCCTAGTAAATGGTACCTAGGCACCCAGGGAATGGGGTACTAAGGGTAGGCCACTGATTGTGCCACCCTCTAGGGGCATGCTTTCAGATACACCCAGCCCTACCATTGTAGTCTGAGTGCTCTGGTGCAAACTAAAACCCAAACTCGACATGGCACCCCCTCCCCCAGGAATGTGCACTGCTGTTGTTGGTGAGCTTCAAAGGACTTACCGCCTTTGAAACTCAACCTCCAGGCCTGCTGCTAGCAGCAGATTGCTGCCCCCCTTTGTAAGCCCCCACTTTTGGTGGGTGCAACGGTGGGAAACTCAAACAAAGGACAGGAGGATTGGCCCTACCTAGCATGCACCACCCCTAAGGTGTTGCATGGCAGGTGGACTCTATTTCATTCTCCTACATCTTAGATGGAAGGAAGATAGTCAATTAGGTATAGGGAAGTGACCTCTGCCCACAGGAAGTGGTCAGATTGCAGGTGTAGCCACCCTAAGGTAGATGACCCATTCATCACTACCAGATTCCCCCTAAAACGCCCACAAAATACACTATTTAGTAAGCATCCCTAGACCAAGAATTCAGAATCATGGGCAGAAGACGACCAGCACCAAGAAAATCCAAGGTATGAGAACTATGGTCTTGCTGTGCCGGAAAAAGGCACCAAACACTGCCTGCTGCACCCAGGACCCAACAATCGCCGCTGAGGAGCTGCTGGACAACTGGAAAAACTCTAAAGAACCCCAGAGGACCTCCAGGGTTTGGAAATTGCCATAGAGCTCCCTCCATAATGGAGGTACCACTCTAAATCCACAAGGAAACAACAAGCCAGTGAGGTCTACTTCACTGACCAGACACTAACTCCGGAACCGGAAGTCGCAGCCAGACCAAACTTCCCACCAAAGACCGTGAGGACAAACCTTGCCAGTATGCCAAGTTCAGTGGCACTGCACCCTCCAGTGGCGGAACCATACCAATATCCTGGGTATTGGTCACCTAGTTTTGGACAACCCGAAAAACAGCCCACCCGGGACTGTAAAAGGACCAAGAGGAAGTTCCAGTCTAGGGACTTCAGAAACAACCCGGACCTCCCACCAGGGTGCCACCACTGTCCTGCAAACGACCCTTGAACCGATCTACCACCTGCTTCTCAGAGCTCCTCTGGACACAGCTCTTGGATCATTAACTCGCTTTGCAACTGGCTGCCTGTGGCTTGCATCGAAGAACCAGCTGTGTGCTAAGGGTCCTCCACCCCTTTTGACTTTGACACTCCAAGGAGTCCCACTAAGATCCATCTTTAAAATCCACTGTAAAGACCTTTTCCAAGTGGTTCCCTGCAGTGGCCAAAGACCAGCTCCAGAGACCTTTTCCCGCTGCTTCTGCCAGAAGTGGGAGCCGTCCAAACTTCTGCATCTGCATCAAAGTGGCCATCCACGACCTCGGCCTGATTTTATATGTACTTTTAAAGGTGAAACACCACTGATTCCTATGGTGCGTAATGAAGCACAAAAAGACTTTTTATTAAACTTCAGAAATTCGTATCTCGAAAAGTACTTAACCAAGTTTGATGATCTTGGTCTTAACATTTTCATAGAAATCTGAAGTATTTTTTATAAATTGGTCTCGAGTTATTCCTTTGAGTGTGTGAGATGCAAGATTGATGCTGTGAGTACAACAAATGCTTTGCACGTCTCCCAGATTGGCCTAACTGCTCGACCAAGCTACCATAAAAATTAGAGCATTAGGCGGTCTAGTTTTTACTCCTGTAAATCAATGTGTGGTTGCCTGGACCCCATGCACAGTGTGCCTGGCTTTGTACGCTACACAGAGGACCAGCCTCCTACACAAGCCACTCCAGCTAGTAGTAAGTTGAGTACTTACCTACAAATTGTGTTATTTTTCATCCCCTAGGACTGCATTGCTTCCCACGCTCATGCTGCTTTGCAATATGTGTAAAAAAACAGCGTCACCTTGTCAATGTGACATTTTTGCTGCCTGGTTCCTCTACAGCAATAGCAACAGTTCCAAATGATGCTGACTTTTGGGGTGCACCCCTACATAACCTCAGCCAGGCCCCACATATATGCTTATCACTCCATTTTGCTGTAGATAACAAATCTACACCTGTGCGTTACTGTTGGCAAGGCACTATAGCTTTGTGAATAAAGTGCTTATTAGTGTCACTGGCATCCTCAACCGTTCATCCTTCTAAGGATGATAACTTGAATATATAGCACGGACAACTGTGATACGTATTGCATGCAATGCTATTAAAAGGCCTAACTTTGGTAGAAAATGCCACAAACATTCTACCATGCAAACACCAGTATATCTGCATACACAAATACACGAGGCCACGAAATATAAGACGGGGCCACGAAATATAAGTCAAACAGACAGACCGAGAGAAGAAATTATTTGCACTACAGCATTTGAGCTCCTGCCTTCCTCGGGTATGTAAGATTTGCTATAGTGTGAGGGCAACGACAGAGCTGAATACCTTAAGGGGTCTGCGGGTTTGCCACAAGCATTACATTTGGCAGATCGACAATAGCTTCAGCCACACCGGCGCCTTGCCTTGTTTACAGTTACTTAAATGTTGTGCAACTCTAAATAAGGCAAGGAGCCGGTGTGGTAGCTACAGACTCCTCGATTGATGCAGATTCTCAGAAATTGTAGAATTGGGATTCCTTCACTCAGAAGGTGTCGGCATCCCCGAGTCCAGTCACATGGGCGTGAGGCTCAATGACACTTTAAACAAGCATTTGCAATGCAGTGGGTCTCGCATCTGCTCGAGTTAAAGCTATTAGCGTTGTAAACTCCTAACCCGACTTTTCCTGCCACATAAATTGAAAATTAAAAGTGAAACAGTTTCACATAAGGGAGCCGATTCACAGTGCCACGGCCGCCATGAGCATCAGCGTGAAGAGACACACAAAAAGGGAAAAAGTTTTCTCGCAGTAAAACTAATCGGCACAAGTGCAATTAGCCATGTAACAGGGCCGATGGCCAAGGCGGTAACAAAACCTCCCAAAGGTGGGACAAAGGTAAACCATTTACCAATGTCATCAAAGGATTTTTTTGAAGGCCAAGGTAGTGATGTGCGTGAGGTGAGCCCAGATACATACCAACACGTCGGAATAGCAGCGCTTGCGCGCTGCAATGCTCGACCTAAAAACAGCATTAGCGCCCTGCCCTGCCGCACTGGACAACAAAAACGAATGAGAATTAAGGGACATCGGCAGCTACTGTAGAAAAATGTTAACAAATGAATTTCGGAAAGAACGATATGGTGTTTACACAGCTCTTAACATTCCAGATGCACATTTCAGTCAGCGCGCAGCACTGCGAGGCCATACCTATGTCTGATATGTGCTATAAAAAATATGAGTAACGAGATAACATCACATAAAACAAGTGCAGTGGATGGCTACGGTTCAAGCTACGTGGGCGGGGTGGCGGAAGCCAAGTAACAATGGAGCAAATAGCGAGGGCTTTTGGCAAAAGGGTCAAGCCACGGAATGCAGGGGGGCAGGAGGGCATTTTAGACGGCATCCGAAACGATACACGCCTATGGAGTACTACAATGGAAAGTAAGCACTATGAAGATAAAATACCAATATTATCAGAAACATCGTTACACTAGTAATAAGTTGATAATGCCGACCAATGTGTTTAATTATTGGCTTTTACGTTTGACACATGCCACATAATTTACCTTCCTTGTCACATATTCTAGTCAAGCCTGCTATGGTACCAAGTCCCTTGTTTACCTCCAATATTCACGTAGAGCACTGCCTCATTCTACCCTCAGGATCACTTTTAACTGCAGTTGACTTCGAAAATGAGCAGAACCGCTGTGGTTTGAAGTTATTTGGCAGAGGGGTCGTTATCTGGATATGTGAGAGGCCATCCACTGTAACCAGCTGTAACACTGTTAGATCAACGCAGGGGATCTGTGAGCTGCACGGTGGGAAGTAGGTTGGGCGAGGGGGGATGGGTTCCATCGAAACCGATTACAGTTTTGATGCTTCCCAGCACAATAAAGAAACAAGCGCCAACACTTCAAAGCGAGAATGAATTACAGTTGTGAAATACAAAAAGTGCTGCATCTTTGAACAAGCAAAAGACGTGGAACTATTTAACATGCTAACGTGTAAAATGCGTGGTGACAGAACAATATTTTTGGAAGTGGGCAGTGACTCTGTTAGACAGCGTGGCAGAGGTCACAATAATTTGCCTGAATCTTCAAGAGCTTCGGGATGTGACAGAAACAGACTTTTTATAAGTCGAAACTGCACACAGCAGCCCGCCCCACCTCCCCCCCCCACCTCTAAATGGGGCAGAGATTACAGTCTGAAAATTAAAAAAGATGGAGACAATTAAAGTAATATTTTGGGGAAGATTAACATTGAGTTCTCATATCCTATTGGCAGAAAAAGATTGGACACCAGAATTTGTCTGTAATCGCCTACTAGGGGAAGATATAATTTTGCCCTATTTCTCGGTCCTTGTTCCAGAAGAATTAAGAAAAGCTTACGCTGTAGATAGGGCATTGGCACAAGCACCAGCGCTTTATCGCAATCGTGTAGTATGGTATAAAGACTCTCCATACCATATCATACCAATTAGATTGACACCACGAGCTCAACCCCAATAACCCCATTAAATATGAGGCTAAAGCACCAGTGAGAGGAACACTCACAAACTTGAGTACCTAGGTGTACTGGAATCCTGCGTATCACCAATGAACAACCTTTGTTCATTGTAGCTAAGCCGGGCCATTCATATAGAATAGTCTTAGATTACAGACATTTAAGCAGTCACACACACACACACATTTGCTATACAAAATGCACACAGTAATTATTAACAATATAGTGCGCAAAAAAAAAAATACAAGACAACCTTGGATATTTCCAACAATTTTTTTCTGCCAAAATCTAGCTCCTAAAATTAGGGATCTAAGGGCCAGATGTAGCA
Source organism: Pleurodeles waltl (assembly GCF_031143425.1). Lineage (NCBI taxonomy): Eukaryota > Metazoa > Chordata > Amphibia > Caudata > Salamandridae > Pleurodeles > Pleurodeles waltl. The sequence goes on from NC_090437.1 coordinate 925,625,765, forward strand.
AAGGTTTTTCCCCATTTTGTGTCTATGGGAAAAAGTGTTCGTACATATGGCCCTAAGTGCCTTCAGCAAGCTGAGCTCTTAAAGAAAAAGTTGCCGAGTCCTACAAGTGTATAAGAACGGTCCTGGACTGTTCTCAGCAAGACATCAATATTACACAATACTGACCCTGAGCATTTTGCCATGTAGATGATATCTGCCTAACAGATGACAACCTGGTCACACACCTAAGATGGGTGGACTGAATTGCTGAGGGATTTGCCGATTTAGGCTACAAATTTCATTTCAAGAAAATAAAAAATGCATTTCTCAGTGTCCTGTTTCCAGGAGACGAGCTATCAGATAAAGGGAAGAGCCTGGCACCCCACTTTCTAGAAACTTGCACAGAGTTACAACCACCAAATACTATAAAAAAAGCTACAATCATTATTGGTCTTTTTTAATTTTGGCAGAACATATACTCTAGATTATTTATAATGCATAAAACAACTTTATGATTCAATATGCCCCGACTTTTCAAGTAAATATTGGACAGTTTAACATACACAAATCCTTTGAACACTACAGCAGGACACGCTTGAAGCAAAACACTTACACACATGTGATAACAAAATAATCTTGGTCATCAGAGTAATTGCTGGTACCATCAGATTCACCTATGTAACATTCAATGAAGTTGACACGTTCCAACAGCATACAGATCACATTTGTATTCCACAGCTTAACAACGCTTTGCTCCCATTGAAAAAATTCTGACTGCTGTACAGATGGTTGTCATAAAGGAGAGACCTCTAACCCAGGGTGAACACACATTGTTGTGACCCAATACCAGCATTAGAGGCTGTTACAAAAATACTATTTCTTCAAACACAAAAGCATTACATCCATTGTGGACCCACTGGGCAACATCTCTGATGGCCAATGATGTTGATTATGTATTGATCCAAAACTACAGAGCCAAGAATTCCTTTAATATGAACTTTAATACCAAATGCCTACAAATATTTTGACTTGATCATCAACCACCAGTAGGCACTAAACAACAATGCTTCGTTGCTTGCACAGCTGTGAGCAGTTTCATGAGGGATGGTAAATTCCACCCTCAGAATACACACACAGACCGTAGGGGATTGCTTCATACAATTAACAGAGCTTAATTTGTCACCTTGGTACACTCAACAACTACTTGAACTTAAAAGGAAGTGCTGAAGAGCAGAAAGGAAGTGGAGACTCTATCATGAAGTATCATCGAAAGTAGAATATAGGACTTTGATTCGTTCTTAACATAATGAAATAAAGAAAGCACAGACAAAATAATATGCATCAAAAATTGAAGCAGCAGCTAACTCGCCAAAATAAATTTTTAAATCCCTCAAAGATCTCATTAAGACTCCTGAGAAGCCACGACACATGGAGGATCCACAAGCTCAGGTGGACAATCTAGCAACTTTTTTTCACAAAAAAAGTACAGGATATTTAGTTATCCTTTCCTAATATTTATACAGGAGAATTTAAGGCTAGAGCACATAAGGTCAAGGAAATATAAATTTTTGATAATTTTACATCAATTCACAGAAAGACAGTAACTCAATCTATGGGCTACATCAAATAAGGTTCACCATTGGACCCAGCAATGCCTCAGTTCCTCTCCTTGGGCTCGTCAATACTAAGCCCGGTGATTGCGGATCTAATTAATTTTTCACTTCAGTCAGGCACATTTCCAGATATCTGGAAGCAGGCGATTGTTAAGCCCCTTCTGAAAAAATCTAACCTGGACCCAGAAATTATGAATAATTACCGTCCCATCTCTTTGCTACCCATTATAGCCAAAATAGCCGAAAGGCATGTACAGGGCCAACTCTCCTTTTTTTTTGGAGGAGAATAAGATTCTTCCTCCGACACTGATGGGTTTCAGGCCACGACATGGCACTGAAACTGCATTAATAGCAATTACTGAGGAAGCCAAATTGCAACTTGACAGAGGGATCGAAACTGCAATTGTTCTGTTAGATCTCAGCACTGCGTTAGACACGGTAGACCTGGATGTTCTAATGGAAAGGCTACAAGACGGGAATAACTGGTACCGCTCTTGATTGGCTTAATTCCTTTATTAAGGAAAGATCCTATCAGGTACTAGAAAGTTCTTGTTATTCCAAACGTATTTCAAGTTGCTGTGGAGTTCCGCAAGGTACATCCCTAAGCTTGTTTTTATTTAATATTTACATGCTTCCACTCGCTGAGATTGTCCAATCATTTGGCTTGAAACTGATTTCCTACGCTGACGACACACAACTTCTTGTCTCCTTGTCCAATAAGCAACCGGACTTCAGGACAGCGCTTGGACCCTGCTTACGGGCAGTGGCTGAAAGGTTGGCATCCAGTAAACTCCCCAACCAAGAACAAAAGATCAGATCTCATAAAAACACCGCAAGAGCGGGTTTGCTTCTGCCCATGCAGGCGTGACAGCTACTATTTCCTTACTCCAAAAATGCTACTGGTAGCCAGGTCTATACAAACAGACTAAACAGTATGTTCTTTGTTGTGACATCTGTCAACAAATAAGAGTCCACCACCAAGCGCCCACCGCAGACACCCCTCCTAATTTCAAACAAAACGTTACAATGTGTACCTGGACCAATGTGGTTCCTTAACACCTGATAGTACATACGAATACATATTAGTCGCAGTTGATTCTTGCTCCAGATTTCATTGGGTATCGCCACAATGATCAGCTGACGCTCAAACTGTTATTAAGGATTTGCAAGTCTTCATCAGGATACATGCAGTTGCTGCATTCCATTCGGACCAGGGCCCTGAATTTGCCTCCAGGGCATTCAGGAACACCATGGCAATGATGGGTGTCCAACTCCATTTCTCATCTCCATACCATCCCAAGGGAAAAGTGGTTGTAAAGTGGAAAAATCGAGACATAAAGCAATCCTTAACAGCAAGAGTACTAGGTACGGGTCGTAGTTGGTTTAACCACCTTTATGGAGTCCAGAGAGCACTAAATAATCTGCCCAGAAGGACTTTGCGAGGGCATACCCCATATGAGGTGCTGTTCAGCATACCTATGTATGTCCCGGATCTTGAGGTTTCTGGTGCTGTGGCATCAGACACACCTTTTGACATAAATAAACATGCCCATCAATCAATCAGTTTTTGTAAAGTGCGGCTACTTACCCGTGAGGGTCTCAAGGCCCTGGGGGAAGGGGCCTCACTCGAAAAGTCTTGTCTTTAGGTCCTTCCTGAAGATTGTGAGCGATGGGCTTTGTCTGAGGTGCAGGGGGAGGTTATTCCAGCTCTTGCTGTGATATAGGTGAAGGATCGTCCTCCGGCGGTGGTTTTACAAATGAGAGGGATGGTGGCCAGGGCCATCTGGGCGGAGCGGAAGGATCTGGCAGGGGTGTGGAAGGGGACGCTGTAGTTCAGGTAGGCTGGTCCTGCGTTGTGTATGGCCTTGTACGTGAGGGTGAGTAGCTTGAAGGTGATTTGTTTCTCGACGAGGAGCAAGTGGAGGGTCCTCGGGTATTGGGAGATGGGTTCTCGGCGTGGGAGGTCCAGGATAAGTCTGGTGGCATTCTGGATGAGTTGTAGTTTTTTAATGTTTCCAGTCGAGGTGCCAGAGTAGAGGGCGTTGCTGTAGTCGAGCTTGCTTGTGACTAAGGCATGGGTGACTGTCTTGCAACAGTTTGCTGGGACCCATCTGAAGATCTTCCAAAGTTTGCAGAGTTTGTGCCAGCAGGAGGAGGCGACAGTTTACCTGGCAGGTCTTGGATAGCGAGTAGTTGAGGATGCCTAGGTTGCGGGCGTGTTCAGTCGGTGCATATGGGGGTGGGTAGTGAGGGATGTGGTCCACCAGGCGTCATCCCGAGCTGAGGTGGCGTTTCCGAAGATTCTGAGCTCAGTCTTGCCAGAGTTGAGCTTGAGGCAGCTTTCTCTCATCCAGGTGGCGACGGCTACCATTCCTGAGTGGAAATTGTTTTTGGCCGTGTCCGGGTCTTTGGTGAGGGAAATGATGAGTTGTGTGTCATCGGCATATGACACGATGTTCATACCGTGGCTTCCGACAATGGCTGCGAGAGGGGCCACCTATACGTTGAACAGTGTGGGACTCAGTGAGGATCCTTGGGGGGCTCTGCAGTTGACTCCTGTGGGTCTGGATGTGTAGGGCGGGAGTCTGACCATCTGTGTCCTCCCGGAGAGGAAGGAGTGGATCCATTCTAGGGCACTTTCGCAAATTCCTATGTCGTGGAGGCTGATGTTTTAGAGTGCTGTGGGAGACGGTGTTGAAGGCTGCTGAGAGGTCGAGGAGTATGAGTGCTGCGGTGTGGCCGCGATCTAGGAGTAATCAGATGTCGTTGGTGGCTGCCAGGAGGGCGGTCTCTGTTCTGTGGTTGCTGGGGAAGTCGGACTGGGAGCTTTCCAGGGAGTTGTTGGCCTCCATGAAATTCCGTAGTTGTGCATTGATTGCTTTCTCCAGTACCTTGGCAGGGTAGGGTAGTAGCGAGATGGGTCGGAAATTCTTTAGTTCTGATCGGTCGGCCGAAGGTTTTTCCAGGAGAGGGCGTACTTCGGCGTGTTTCCAGTCCTCGGGGAAGGTGCCAGTGTTGATGCAGCAGCTCATTGTGTTTCAGAGCTCAGAGGCGATGGATGCGCTGGTTCTGATGTATATGTGGTGTGGGCAGAGGTCCGGGGGGGCTCTGGAGTGGGTGCTGTTCATGATGCAGATTGTTTCCTCTGTGGTGAGCGTGGACCAGCTGTGGATGGTCTGGGTGGGTCGGTCACAGGTTCCGGTGCCAGGATTTTCGGGGAGGAAGCTGTCGTAGATGTCCTGGATCTTGCGGTGGAAAAAGGTGGCTAGTTTGTCACAGAGGTCCTGTGGCAAGGGGATGCTGGTGGCTTCGGAGGGGGGATTAGTGAACTTGTTGGTTGATGACTGAGAAGAGTTCCTTAGAGTTGTGTGTGGAGGAGTTGATGTGCTCCCGGAGTGCGTCCTTCCTTGCGTTCTTGATTTTTTGAAGGTGGGTGGCGGTTGCGGCTCTGAAAGAGGCAAGGTCTTTGCTGGTTTTGCTGTTCCTCCATTTTTTTCTCTAAACGTTTGCAGGTACGCTTTGATTCTTCGATTTGGTGGTGAACCAGCTGGCTTTCTTAGGTAAGCATTTGGCCAATGTCAGCTGGAGAGGGGTTAGAGTGTCAGCGCATTCGGTGATCCATGCGATGAGACTGCGCAGTGCTGTGTTGGCATCATTTGAGAGAGGGCTTTGGCGAGAGATGAGGTGAGTTGCTCATTGGTGATTTTGAGCCATTTCTTGGGGGGAGGGGGGGTGCCCTGGAGGTGCAGCTCCTGGTTGGGGTGATTGTGAAGTGTATGCAGCGGTGGTCTGTCCAATTTGGGGTGGAGATGGTCTTGATAGTGATCCGGTTGCTTGAGGTGTAGATGGTGTCCTGCAATGTGTGTGGGTGCGGAGGCCAGCTGTCTGAGGTCGAGGGTGGCGAGGTTGTCGAGTAGAGTGATGGTGTTTGGACCACCATCGTGGTTGTCGAGGTTTGGTCCTCCGCAGGGGCCAGAGCGACACGGGAGGGGGGGCAGTGGAAAGTAGGGGAGATGGAAAAGAAAAGGAAAAATTAATGAGAAAAGGCAGCAAAAGTGAAAGAGGGCAGAGGAAAGGAGGAGAGATAGAAAAAAAGGAAAAATTAGTGAGAAAAAGGCAGAAAAAGCAAGAATGAAAGGGCGACAGAGAGAAAATACTTACTCGTGATGGCCACTAGACCACCAGGGATGAGGCGCCGGGAAGAGTCTGCGGGTGGAGAAGGGCCTCGAACTGAGAGTCAGGAGGCACTCAGTTTGTCCCAGGCAAAAGGCAGAGGCAGCAGCCAGAGGAGCTGGGGAGGGCAACAGATGCTGACCATGAAGTCAGTGCAGTTTCTTTTTTGGTGGAGGAGGGGTGGTGATGCGGGGAGGAGGGATACAATGAACTTTCATTAGTTCCTGTCACTACATTTACGACAAGAAATTTAAAGTTCTGAGCTATCTTACCCAAATTCTACACAAATGGATTGAACCGTTTCCTATGAACCACCAATGGATATATCTGCCGGTTCTTCTTCTCCTACATCAGTTCCAGTGTTTGCACAAACTGCTTTGGGTATTATGCCGACATCAACAACTACTTTTCAAATTCTTCCACATCTTCTGCAGTACCTAAGCTAAAAACTGGTGGATGAGGTTTTGAAGCCTTAACTATCCTGACATAAGGTCCGAAGAGACTTTAACGTAGTGAACATTTCAGCTATTCCAATTCCTGATGGGACTGTTTGAGATAAAGTGCCATTTGATATATTTGGTCTGATAGAAATGATTCAAATAACGGTAACCGCCCATCTGGACTTGTTGCTCAGGGAATCTGTGTCCCATAAACCATGCCTTTGAAGGAAGGGGGCGGGGCTGCCCAAACAATCATGCTACAAATCGCTTTTGGCCATTCTGCTGTGCAGGAGTAACCGGCCACATGGAATTGCTGCTCAGGGACTCTGTGTCCCGTAAAACACATCGACACCTGTGGAAAAAGGGGGCTGCCCAAATGATCATGCCACAAAGTGCTTCCGCCCATTCAGCAGCGTGAGACATGGACAGGCGGGACCCAGGCCAAGGGCGGGCCTTTCTTAGGCCAGTGAGCACCAGGTAGAGGCAGGGCAGGGCCACCCCTCTTGGTTCTTTGCTCTGGCCTCTCCTTACAGACCCTGGTGAATTTGGATTTCCAACTGCCCACAGATAAATGCTATCAGTTATTGTGCTGGTTTAACTTCAGTAGCATGGCTTTTGAGTGAGATTTGCTTGCTAATACCAGGGCCTGTTTTCTGGGTAACTTTGAGAGGTGGTGGTTGGACAAATAATAGACTTTTAGCCCAGTAACCTGGAGTCTTGTGTAGCTGGGTCCCTAATTCAAAGTGGAAATGGGAAAACTGAAAATATCAACTCAATCCGCTCAAACCAAAGCTGGCCCTTCATCTTCAACTATTGATGGGTTCATTAAGCGGGCAATGGGGTCCTTGAACAAAGGAATTGAGCAAATGGAGTGACGCATTTCAGGACCTTTGGGGAATTGTGTTGGGCAAGACTCTGCCCCTTCTAGTGGACCCTGGATGTGTTGGGAAGTCAAGTGGGTCCCTGGAACCTGAAACTATGATGACCCCAGCTACTAATATTGACTCTATGGGCCTTATTCCACACAAACAGGTCTTGCAATTAGGCCTGGATACTAGCCCTCAAACTCATAACGGGCCCACTGTGAACGGCAAAAGGAGATTGCCACCCCGTAAGGTGGCCCCAGCAGACCTCAGTAACTGATGTGCTTAATGAAAAATAGGAACTATTACAGAATACCCTTCTTGGAAAGATTTGTGAAGGTATTTGTAATCTGCTTGCTCCTTTTCATTCTAGGCTGGACCAAATTGAAGAGCATTTAAAAGATCTTAACTCAAATTTGATTTCCCCATCCACTCCACATGTAAACATGCCCCAGTAGGGGTGGGAGGGGACTTTAAACCATGGCCCCTCAGCTTCTTTTGTCTATGAGCAACATCCTCTAGTTGCTCAAAATCAGTGTATCTATCCCTCAGATAGAAATATACAGTCTAATCATCAGCAAAGAGTACAAAGTATTCAGCCTAATATAGCTCGCCCATGCATATTTGACAGAAATCCCTCAGGGAAGATTATCTGTAAGGGAGCCCAGAGAATGGGAATTTCTTCAGATGACCGGTCATTTTTGCGACACTCTACAGCTCCAGAGGTCGGTAATACCACCAGTCAGGCAGACAAGAGGACCCAATAGACTATAGAGGGGCTCCCGTCTGTCAGAGGGTGTATGCGGAGAAAGAATTACAGGTTTTGGGGACCCAATTCTAGAAAGGATTGATCTACATCCCCCTCATGATGCCTTTATGTGGTAACTATAGCAAATGTACCACCACTTGCAGTACACACATTGGAATCATCCATTCAATTAAAAAACAAGGTATTACACTGGCTTCAAACAAGACCATTATTCCCCACATCAGATGCAGACCAAATTCTGTTTACAAGGAGGTTGGGATGGATCGGCAACTCAAATAAAACATTGGGTGGAGATTGTGTCATTTTTAATTTTAGACATCTAAGTCATGCTGGAAAAAATGTACATAAAACTGCTTCACCAATAATGATAAAGGGAAATATAGCTCTCCATTCCCTTGGTTTCTTCTATAGGCCTTTATCCCACCCTTAGGTAGGCACCATCCCTCAATTGTCACCACGTATTCTAGTAGGTAACTAGAACCCTTACCCTGTACTCACCAACAGATTTGAGCCTTTGAGTGACCTACTGGCTACAGAATGACTGACTGAGCCAAAAGTGTGTGAAATGACTACTCACCCCCCAAAATTAAACGATACCCGATGAGTCCTCTTTAGTTGTATTAACTTCTCCTTTGCCTATTTCAGTTTCTGACAGTAGCAGGGCTTTGGCTAGGGATTCTGGACATCTTGCCTTACCCCTTTCTCTTCAAAAAAGTGACAAAGGGACATGTGTTAGGGCTTCATGGAATGTTGCAGGCTGAAGTATCAACTAAACGAGGACGAGTGAGTCATGCACATGTAGTATGTATCCAAGGAATCTGGCAGGTGCCCCCCTTCAGATTGAAGGTTTTTTTCCCCTGTTCACACTTGCTATCTCGTCATTGTCTGGTGGAGCAAAGGGAAGGCTACAGTTGCTTATCTCCAATTTACCCCCAACTGTGGTGAAAAGATCTGTCACATCTTCCCCCTATTATCAATTTGTATGGTTAAAATTCAAGGAGGGGGTCTGATGTGATTACGATTATTACAACAATGTGTTTGATGCCACATGAGGGAAGGTAATAAGATTTTTGGGGAAATTTAAGACTGTTTGGCCAATAATTTGGTCTGGAGATTTTAACATAGTAAGATGCTGCCTTTCACCTAATCGGGTTTGTGGTTTCATAAATGGGGCAGGCCATGGAACCCTGAATTTTAGACATTCTGAGTATGGGGAATGTGTGACTAATATGTTGTCTAAGTATGACTTTATATTGTTGGAAGAATCTAAGACTCCAGGCACTAAGCAGACACATTTGTGAGGGGGAGGGAGCACGACTCCACAATTGAGGTAGTATGACACAACCACGCATGCTTGAGCCACATATGCCTAAACAACGCGGTCTGAACCAGGACTGTGTCTTTACCACGCATACCTTTACAATGAATTTCATTGTAAAAGCATGATTGGTAAAGGGATACGAGTGGTACACCCCCCTCCACTGAGCCCTAACACCAGATACCCCAGCTCTGCAATCTTCTCCGCCCCAGCCCTTAAAACTGCCCGAGCCCTAAAACCAACCCACTCCTGACCATAAAACTACTCCTTTTCCTCCCCACGCCCGAGGCCTAAAATCCTAAACCCTGCTACAAACTACACCGACCCCAGACCTAAAACTGACCTTCACCACTTAAAACTGCGCCTTACCCCACCGCCCTGAGGCCTAAAACCTAGCCCCCTGCCCTTAAAACTACCTTGAAACCCCTTCCTTGTGCTCTAGAACTGATCCCACCCTGCCCTTAAAACTACTTCAACCTTCCCCACTCTGAGCCATAAATCTGACCTTACCCTTAAAACTGCCCCTTCCCCTGCCCTGAGGCCTATGACCCTGCCCCCTGCTAAAAGCTACTCAGACCCAGCCCCTCCACCTTGAGCCCTTAAAACTGACACCCGCCCCTGAAAACTGCCCCTTCCCACCCTTCCCCCCCGCCCTGAGCCCTAAAATCTGTCCCCAGCCCTTTAAACTATCCCGACCCACCCCAAGCCCTAAAAACCCTGTACCTTCAAAAAACACTACCCTGACCCCTCAACCCCCGAACCCTAAAATCGCCCCCCACCTCCTAAAAACAACCACCCCACCAAACCCGGCCACAGCCATACTTATCTCTACTGATCCTTCCTGTTCCTGATTCCCCCTAGCCACACGTAGACCGCTCTCTGCCATAACCACTCATATGAGTGGTTAAGGCAGAGTCATGGTTCAGGCAAGTGTTGCTCCGCTTGTGGGGAAACAGCATGCGCTGCTCAGCCCACGTTGCAAAGGTTGTGTCCCCACAATTGATCACTTTTTGATCAGCTTGAGTCTTAATCGACTGGTCATCAATGTTAGGGAGAAAGAAACACTAGTGAGTGACCATAATCCACTGATTTTATCTGTCTTTTTACAAGATAGCCATTTTGAGAAACATGACATTATTCAATCTATAGTCCCAAGCTGAATAAATCGCACCCGCACTAAAAGGATGGGGATTGACCTATAGCATGTACTACAGCTATTGGTGACCCAAAGGTCTGAATAGTTTATTTGTTTAGCTGTTGATGTGGGCAATGGCAAGATGATGTCAGCCTTTGAACACATTACTGAGGCTCTCAACCTAACAATAACCTACCCCGAGAAAGCAAGTTCATTGGGAAGACAGGATTTGTTTTTACCAAGATTGTATTCAGGCCTCTAAATTACTGAGAATAGCCCCACATCAGGTTCCTAGAGATCAATTATTGATCAAGAATCTAAGGAAGCAGTATAAGGTATCCATAATAGCTAGAAAGGAGGAGCTGAGAGAAAAGGCATGGTTGAATTTGGTTCAGGGTGCTGAAACCAAAGATGTACAACTCTTTTGGACCACTGTAAATACCCTATTTTTGAATGGAGAGCAACGCCCAGTGCTTACGTCCTTGGTACCACCACAGGCCTGGGTTGAGCATTTAGAAAGGGTCTTTGATCCAATATCAATTGATGAATCAAATTCCTAGGTAGTAGTTCTTGATAATTTACCAGAGAGTTCTGGCTCAACTACTATCACACGCTTGACATTTATGACAGATGAAATAGTGGATGCACTGCATAAATCTGCAGAGGTAAAAGCTCCTGGGCCCGATGGGGTTCCCATAGGTGCGTTCACAGGAGTGGGGGGAATTGTGGGCAGCAATACTTAGTCGTGTTTTTAATACAGCAGGACAGGCCACTATCCCTTAGTCATGGGCAAAGTCTATTATAGTTCCTATTTATAAGAAAGGGGACAAAGCGGATCCAAACTGTTACTGACCCATTTCTCTTTTGGATTCCTCTGTCAAAACTCCTAGGTAGGGTGATTCTAAATAGATTGGAGGATTGGGCACTGGGAAACCGGATCTTGTCATTGGCTCAATATGAATTTAGAAAAGGATTAGAAACTGACGAGAAATGTTTAAATCTCGAACTTTTGATCAATAAATATAGCAGGTCAAATGTAGGAATACTATATATATGTTTTGCAGACATAATTAATGCTTTTGACCTTGTTGATCTTGCGACACTATGGCATACCATGCTCCCATACGGGGTTCAGATAGAGATATTAAGTCTTCTTGCACATCTATATAGAAATCTTTCAGCCAAGGTAAGGTTTGGCATAAATGCAGAACTATGGCCTTCTTCTAGAATTAGGCGGGGTGTATGCCAGGGATGTGTTCTGGCACCATTTCTATTTTCATTATTTATCAATGGGGCAGATGAAACGTTGCAGGGTTTGCAAGATGATGTACCAATGGTTGCTGGTCGCCCAGTGCCTGTTCTTCTTTATGCCGACGATGTGGTCCTTTTATCGGCTTGCAGAGATTAATGGATTCATGTGCAGCTTTTATGGATTCTAAGAAATTAAAAATTAGTAAGGCAGACATTTATAATGACCTGTAGGAAAATGCCAAAGATTATAAAAACATTGTATTTAGATGGTGTTCAAATAAAGAGAGTTAAGTCCTTTTGGTATTTGGGCATGTTCTCCGCAAGTGGTACTTTGGTCGAACACATTGACAATACAAGAGTCAAGATGAAAAGAATCAGTGAGGGGGTATTTAGATTTTCTAGAAACCTGGGAAGTCGGCAGATCAAAGACATGATTACCATCTGTAATGCAAAGGCCCTATCTGCCGCAACGTATGGTGGAGGTGTTTGGGGCTATGTGCTCAATAAGCAGATTCAGACAGAGGGAAATAATTTCCATAGTCGCTTGTTGAGTGCTCCCCTATCGACACCTCATGCTAACGTAGTGGTAGCAGCCTAGCCCCTGGTGGATGAGATCTCAAGCCCTTAGGTGGCTGCTTCTTTGTCAGCGCTCAGCAAATTTTAATGCAGAGAACAACCCAGCACGAAATGGTTAGTTTCTGCACTGCCAGACCTTTCTTTGCTCCTACGTACCCCACAAAGACTTGGTCATCCACCTGGAACTTTTTTGAGCGGTCAAAGTAGAACAACACTTTTTTGGGGTCTAGTCGGTGTAGTCGCTCCTCTTCCTTAGAGGGAGGTGGTGGAGCAAAGAAGGTGGGCAGGGTGATGTTCTGACCCAGGTGAAATGGGGTCACCACTTTGGGTAGGAAAGAGGCATGAGTTTGAAGTACCACCACGTCCGGGAACATGGTGCGATACGGCAGCTTAGATGAGAGAGCCTGCATCTCTCTCGCCCCCTGGCAGATATTATTGTCACTAAGAAGGCTGTCTTGATGGTGAGCTGCCGGAGGGGACAGTTGTGCACTGGCTCAAAGAGCACACATGAGAAAAGCGAGGACCAGATGTAAGTCCCACTAAGGCATAACAAAGGGCGTAGGAGATACATATGTACAAGCCCTTTAAGAAATCTATTTACAATTGGAGATTTGAATAATGAAGGCTGATCAGCTGAAGGAACGCCGATAAGGCAGAAAGATACCCTTGAGAGTGCTCAATGCGGAGCCCTACTGGGCCAGGGATAAGACAAATAAAAGGATGTCAGAGAGAGAAGCAGAATGTGGATCACTAGATCTTTCAGTACAATAATATACAAATAATATACAAAGTGTTTCCGACGGCAGGCGTATGCCATCTGGCTGCCAGAATAACTTTATAGACTTCAGGAGGAAGGTCGAAGGCTGTCAACTGCTGCCATTCAATCTCCATGCATGAAGGTGCAGAGTTGACAGGTTCGGGTGGAGAACCTTCCCCTGCTGCTGCGACAAACGTTCTTCCCGAAGGGCAGCTTGATTGGAGGACTGAAGCTTATTTTCAGAAGCTCTGGATACCAGACTCTCTGAGTCCAGTCCGGAGCCACCACGATTACTTTGGTCTGGTCATTATTGATCTTCTTGAGAACTCTGGACAGGCGTGGTACGGGTGGAAAGACATACAGGAAGCCTGAGCTCCACTTGCAATGAAATGTGTCACTGAGTGAGTACCGCCTTCGAAACTTCAATGCGCAATCCTGCTGATATTGTGCGTTCTCTGCAGAGGCGAACAGATCTAATCAAGGCTCTTCCTACTGCTGAAAGAGTTCCTGTGCTACCTGCGGATGGAGACGCCACTCATGATCCGCTAGGCATCGACAGCTAAGTTAGTTCACCCTGGTATTCAGAGAACCTGCCAGGTGTTCAATCACAAGGTTCATGCCCTGCTGTTCCAGCCATGTCCAGAGATGCAGGGTCTCTTGGCAAAGGGTCCATCACCCTACACAGTCCTGCTTGTTGCAGTACTACATTGAGGTGGTGTTGCCTGTGAACACCAGCACTATCTTCCGTTTGACGACAGGAAAAAGTGCCTTCAATGCTAGTTGGATCTCTTGGAGCTTCAGTAAGTTGATATGGAGTCTGAATTCCGCCTGAGGCTTCGGATCTCTAGCTCTCCCAGATGGCCTCCCCATCCCAGAAGTGACACATCTGTCACTACTTTAAACTCTGGTTGGGGAAGGGAGTCTACCTCTGACCCAATTGCTGTCCACTAACCACCACCTCAGATCTTTCGCAATTCCCTCCAAGACCAGAACCATGTTGGTGAGAGTTCCCTAATACTGCGCCCATTGGAACTTCAAGTCCCACTGCAGAGCCCTCATATGCCATTTGGCATGTTGCACTAACAGGATGCAGGAGGCCATGAGGCCCAGCAGCCTCAGAGTCCGTCTCACTGAAATCCAGGATAGATGCCGAAACATCGAATCATAACCTGAATATCCTGGACTTGCTGCTCAGGAGCATAGGCCTGAAACTGCACTGTGTCCAGTGGAGCTCAGATGAAAGGGAGCATTTGAGAGGGTAGTCCGAGTTGTTCATAGTGATTCCCAGAGAATGCAGGAGGTTTGCCGTAGACTGAAGGTGGATGACGACAGTCTGGGACGAAGGAGCCTTCAACAGCAGTCATCAAGGTAGGGGAAGACGGAAACCCCTAGCCTGCCCAGATGAGCTGCAACCACTGCCATCACCAGTGCTTGTGGCCTACCTTAAACTGTAAGTAATGTTTGTGGGCAGGCAGGATGGGGATGTGGAAATATGCATCCTGCAAGTCCAATGCTACCATCCAGTCTCCTAGGTCTAGGGCAGACAAGACCTGAGCCAAAGTAAGCATTTTGAATTTCTCCTTTCTGAGAAAGAGATGAACGCCCCACAAATCCAGAATAAGCCAAAGGCCCTTGTACTTTTTGGGTATCAGAAAGTAGCAACAACCACTGAATGAATGAATGAAAACTTTATTGCATGATTAATTAAAATTGTTGCACCAAATACAATAAAAGAAGATAAACGCCCATAAAATGCAAAGATTATTATTCAACACAAACCCCCACCTAAGAACTCATATGGGTAAATAAGTCATGTGTTATCCTAAAATAGATACATATAAAATACGCTTAAAATGATCCAATTATGCAGCAGCCTAATATTCTACAATTGCAGGTTATATGCCTACGTTGCCCCTCCGTGCACGAGTGCTTTCTGTTTGTTAGTTTATTAATCAGATGCGCATCGAAGTTATTCAAATCTTTTGTTAGCACAAATGCAGATTTTAATTTTCCATGTGCCCCACTAGTTAACCAATCGCTTGGGAGTGTAGTGCAAAATTATACATTCGATGTACCCGTCTTGTTGACCGCAAAACCTTATCTGTCGCAATGTCATGGGCTCACTGGGTTAAAAGGTTCACATAAAACAATGGGAGAGAACACCTTCTCAGCTAAATCTGCCATAGGCTGCTTAATTCTCAGCTATATGAACATGCATTAAGCCTTAAAAAGTGCAAGTGCTAACTCCTGTATGCCCCTTATGTTATCCACAAGGTGAAAGGAAGCCATCCCCACATGGGCGATTTGCCTCTCGGCTCTTTGGGTTCGTATTGAAAAAGTTCAAGTGAAAGCATCCATGTACCATGGGCTGCTTAATTTTCAGCTCTAACAACCACTGCCTACTTCTGATATCAGGACCCTTTCTATTGGTCCCTTGGGTCAAGAGCTGTAACTTCCTAGTCGAGCAAAACCAAGTGATTCTCCATTAGCCGTTCTTTTGAGGGAGGCACTGGGGTTGTTAAAGATTAGAAGGGGGAGAGAACAGCCCTTCCGTATGATCTGCAGGACCCATTTGTCCAATGTTATGGACCGCCAGTGAGGGATATGAATTTGAATTCTTTCAAACTGGATTAACGCGGTCTTGCAGAATCACACTAGGAGGGTTTGGACGCTGTGGAGATGGGGGGCTGGGCGGTGGATGACTTCTGGCCAGACCCTCTAGGTCTTAAGGCACCATGACTGCTTCCCCGCACAAGGTGTTGGCCTGGCAAAGGACAGTGGCTGGTTTGTGGATGGCGTGGTGCCACATCCCTTCCAAAGCCTTAAAAAGGGCAATAGACACACTGTTAGTGAGGGGTCGGCAAGAGGCCCAAGGACTTGGCCATAGCCCAGGTGTCCTTAACGTGCTCCAGTGCCAAGTTTGCCAAAAAGATGGGTCCCATCGTAGGGAATGTCCATCATGTTTGCCTGGACATTCCCAGAAAAGCCAAAGGTATGTAGCCAGCTGTGGCGTCAAGGGGCAGCTGTCGAGGAAACCACCCTACCCAGCGAGTCCGTCGTGTCCAAACCACACCTGATGGTAAACATGGCTGCATCTCTCCCATCTTTTGACTGCCTGAGAGAGAGAGAGTGTCCTGCACGTCCTCCGGGACCTTAGGCAGCATCTGCGCCTCCATATCCCATAAAGTATGGGCAAGCTAGCCCAATAACAATGAGGTGTTTACCAACCTCAATGCCAGGCTGGAGGAAGAAAAAATAATCTTCCCTAATTGGTCCATTCTCTTGGACTCCCTATCCGGGGAAGCAGAAGGAATGGTGTGCCATGGGAAGGGGAGGCCTGGACCACCAAGCTCTCCTGGGTGGGGGGTGTTGCGTGAGGAAGCTAGAGTTGCCAACTGGCATATTTACAGGCCGCTGTCCTGGGTTTGGACCAGGTCCCCAAGAAGGACCGGTGAGGGTTTCATTAAAGGGCAACATTGGTTCCAATCTCTCAGGCTGAAGAACCTCTGTCTGGAGGTTTGTGCAGACCGGCACCCTAGGTAGATCTAGGCCCATGACCTCCGCTGCTCTACGCACCACCATTGCATACTATGCACCCTCCTCCGTAGCCACAGTAGGTGAGAGCATGACAGTATCTGGAGAGATGTCCAGTCCACTGGCCTCTCCCAGCTGCTCATACCAGTAGGTTCCATAGCTTCTAATTGGGCCTCAGTGAGGCCCGAAGGTGCACTGGCAGGGCCAGCCCCCTTCTTTTTCAGGTCCTCTTCTTCCAGAATCCACGGTTGGGTTCTACTGGACTGGTCCTGGACTTTCAATCTTTTTTCCAAGTCTGCTCTCCTGGTTGCTGGGGGTCACCTAGCTACTCACCTCTTAGGGTCCAGAATTCTCTCAGCTCCACTGCAACTACTCCACATCCTTGGGTGGGGGACTGCACTTCACATTCCACTATTTTAGTATAAGGTTTGGACCCCCCAGAGGGCCCAAACAATTTTTGCACTAACTTTTGCCAATGCTAGTTATTCCTATATGCTAATAATTCCTAATACTTACTGTGTATATATAGTATGTACTTACCTCCAGTTGGGGAACTGTCAATACGTAATCTAGTTCAGTTTTACCATAACAGAGTACCCTTATTTTTGCAACATTGTGTGGTTCCTTTCAGGTGTGATAAGTTGCAATGTCACTACTGTGGTATTGCAAGTGCTTTAAACTCCTCCTAGATAAGTCTTGGCTGCTCACCACAGCTACCACTACAGAGCCCTGGCTTCTTTGACACTGTCTTCATTCACTAATAGGGGTTGCCTGGACCTAGTATAAGGTGCAAACACCATAGGTGTCCACCACACACCAGGCCAGCTTTCTACAACCTCCTTAACCATTTAACAATTAAAGCCTACAAATGGATGGACATAACTTTAAAAAACCTACAACTGAAGGCAAAAAAGGAACCATACATTTCATGTATTAATGTGATAAGGCTTTGTGCAAAGGGGACATAGACAATTATTCTTTCCCATGTTTGAATGGGTGAATATTTTGACTAGGATAAAAGATAGGAGATCATAGTTCTTCCTCATATGATGCTCTAGTGAATCACCGCAGCTACCAGAAGTCGTCAGACGTAGCCAGATAGAAAATTGTGGGTACAGGAGAGCCATGTAGTTCGGTTCACCAAGGATGCATCAATATGGTGAAAACGGCCTCTGTCCCTATTCAACAGTTTTGGGTGCAGTTTCAGTTTGTGTGGTCTCTCATCTGAAATCACTTAAAATACCAGAATCTTCTAGTCTAAGCTGGGGCTATCAAGATATCTTTGTAACTCATTTCTACGCATGGAGATTGTGAGAAAATGGTTTATTAGTTGGGGTGGACTAGTGTTTACTAGTAATAAATTCAATATCTTGTTAGGTCTAACGAAGGGTGTCAGCAACAAACTTGAGCTCAACCATTGGTAGCTAAGGCACACTGCAGACAGGCTTAACTTAATAAAAATGTGTAAAGCTTGAAGAAGTACTTAAAACGTTTAAAAAAAAAAAAAAAAAAACCTGTAAAAATCCTGTGAGGAAATGCGCTGTACTATGGTGTGGTTGTGTGACCACACCATGTAATAACCTTACCCAACCCTTAGGACCTTAGGTTTTTTTTCTGTCAAACCCTCAAATCAACCCTGGGTAGCTGTGGCACTGAGCAGCAAGGTGTACATAGAGGAACAAGGGTTAAGCATTGAAACAGCACCAACAGAATTTGAGAAGAAATAGATATGACACTTGAGAACTCCAACATCAATTTATAAAAATAGACCGTATTAGAACTAAAAAGATCCACTGGAGCGTTCTAGAGATATAAACTTACAAGCAATAACAAATCAATGCAATTTCACTCAACTGTGAACAAGCCTTAGCAAAGTCAATGAACTGGACACTTAGAAACTATTTCAAGGAAAACTTAGATAAGTGTCAATGCAGTTGCTTAGAAGTACTTGGGGCAAACAACTCCTGCAGGAAGCTAGTCGGGGGACCAGAAATATCCTCAAGAACAGCTATCTTCACAGGGAAGCAGTCCGTCAGCAGATCCAGGCATTTAATCTGCCTTGCAATGGATTCCTATTGAGTGGTCCAGATGCAAGGGATGAAGGTTGCTGAGGATGGCTCGAGGAGGCAGTGGATATGATGTGGTTAATGGGAGTCTTCCTGTAGGGATTCCTCAGTCCACAAAGATGGTGAAGGGGTCCTGGTTGGAGGGTTGACGTCCCACAAAGTCCTCTCCAGTCTGGCCAAAGCCCAGTCGCCACTGACTACCAGTTGCCCATTGTCACGGTCACAGGCCAATCCTTCCTGAGTCAATACCTTGCCTTCCAAGGGTCCCAGCAACTCTCCAAAAGCAATCCTATGCTCAGCAAACTTAGGTGCAACTCTGTATGGAGGATTTTGGTCCTCAGTGCTACACAGTGGCAGTGGTAGTGGTAGCAGCTTGAAGACTTTGGGCTACCAACTTGCCCCAGCATTCTTCTTCAGCTGCTGTGTCCCTGTGCTGTGAACAGGAGGCCAATCAGCTGGTCTTTGGGGTTCTCTTGGTTATACTGGGCTCTGGAGAGAGCTTCTCAATGAGCAGAACACAGCAGGCACAGTCTCTTCACTACCCACCAGGTGTAGCTAGTGCAGGCCATGTCGGTGCAGCATTCCTTTGCTTGTCTCTCAGGGCAGCAGGTCTTCTGAGTCAGTCAAGGTCTGAGGTCTGGGTGCTCTCTTTAGGCTCAGAAAGCGCCCTCAGGGCAGGATGCGGTAGGTAGCCAATGGGCTACTAGTTACCTCCCTACCTGATGACTACTTCTTGTGGAGTGTGGCATTGAGCTCTCCTAGGATGCACCATTGTGCCCACTCCTACCATGCATGGTAAGACACCTCTCTCGAAACTCAGAACCACCTATCCCACCAACAGGTGTGGCTACCAAGATGCTACACACCCGTGGGAAAAAGGGTTTACAACTGGCTTTTCTCCAGTACCCAGTGCCAGCCTGTAGCCTGTCTGCCTAAACAACAGAGTGCACCTCTACTAAGTATTACTTACTTGCTCTTCAAAGGCGGTTTCTCCTTTGATGCTTGCCTTTTGGGCTAAGACCAGGGTGACTTTTAGCAGGAAGGGGGTAATACTTTTCTTCCTATGCAGGCCCCTACTGTATCCTTTCCTGGGAATCATTATCATGACTTCCAGGAGGGCAGAAAGTTGTCTGGAAGGACAAGTCCTGTGTACATCAGTAAAGAGGCACTGGAAACCCTGGGCAACTAAACTGGCAACGTTGAAAATGCACTTTGCCCACTAGTGACATTAAATTTCATTTAACCCATGAATTGGATGTGGTGCACTGAATCTTTTGATATCATACAGTACCAACCTTAGTGTAGGAAAGTACCCTATTTTTGGCCTGGTTACCCCCACTTTTTGCCTACTATCAGTATCCTTAGCTAGTTTTCAATGGGATCCTGCTAACTAGGACTTTGTACACCCCACAATTGGCATACTGGTGCCCCCCTTATAAGTCTCTAGTATATGGTACTCAGCTACCCAGGGCATTGGGTCACCAAGGGTTCCCCATGGGCTACGGCATGTACTGTGTCACCCATGGGAACCCAAGCAAAATGTGTCTATAGGCCTACCATTGCAGCCTGTGTGAAAAGGTGCACACACCCTTTCACTACAGGTCACTGCACCAGGTCACTTTATGTCATCCCTATGGTAGGCCCTCCTAGGGCAGGGTGCAGGTCCCTGTGTCATTAGACCAAAACAATTGACAACAGAAAACCCTGCAGAAAGGCCGCACTTTCCTTTGATATAGAGTGTAAACACAGGTGCTCAGTACATCCTAAACATGTCCGTTGTCCAACATGTATTAAGGGGCAAGAAACTTGCACCAACAAACTATAATCAAAAAGAAGAATGGAGCACACTATTATTAATTTACTTCCAATAATGATTGAAACCCTGAGTCCTTTGGTTCTATTTAAACTTCAATAGACAACCATGGTACAGTTCAAATACATAATGAGTTCTACATATTGTCTACACTATTTGAAATTCATATTTAATACAAATAGAAACACACCTATACAAATAAAACTAATAATTCAAAATAACAACAGAAAATTAAAGAAATAAATATCACAAATTTGACACAACTCATCTAGAAAGTCCATATCATTGAACTCCAGAGACTTAAAAGTCAAAAGACACCCAAGTCCAAAAAGTCCGTGACAAGGGTGTATGTTGTCCCATATGTTGACTTGAAGCAATGCAGTTTCTTAGTATCCAATGCGAAACATGGTTGTCTATTGAAGTTTAAATAGAACCAAAGGACTCAGGGTTTCAATCATTATTGGAAGTAAATTAATAATAGTGTGCTCCATTCTTCTTTTTGATTATTGCAGGTCCCTGTGTGTGAAGGCACCCTACATGAGCAGAGGTGCCCCTATGAACTCAAGCTTCATTGCATTGGACTTCTTAAGTGCGGGAAAGCCATTTTACCCATGTAGCTGGACACAGATCACTACCAGTGCCCACCTATAAAATGGTAACACCGAACCTGAGCATGTTTGGCATCAAACATATTTGAATCATACCCCAATCTGTTGCCAGTATTGGCTGCATGATTCCATGCACTCTACAGGATCTATAGAGGAACCCCAGTATTGCTCCTACCAGTCTTGCGGGGTTTTGCAAGCAGCCCCTGCTACTGCCACCCTCCAGACGGGTTTCTGCCCTCCTGCTGCTTGACCAGCTCAAGCAGGGGTGGCAGAACAAAGGATTTCCTGGGGAAAGGGAAGCAACACCCTCTCCCCTTCGAAATAGGTGTGACATGGCTTGGGAGGGGTAGCCTCCCCCAAGCCACTGGTATGCTCTTAAGGGCACGTTTGGTGCCCTCCTTGCATAAACCGGTTTGCACCAGTCCAGGGACCCAATGTCCCTTCTCTGGCACAAAACTGGACAAAGGAAAGAGGAGTGACCACTCCGCTCTCCATCATCACCCCAGGGGTGGTGCCCAGAGCTCCTTCAGGTGGCCACTTAATTCTACCATCTTGAATCCAAGATGAGCAGAGACCCCTGTGAGCATCTGAGTGGCCAGGTCAGGCAGGTGACGTCACAGCCCCACTTCTGATAGTTGGTCACCTTGAAGGTGACCAAACCCCCTTTTAGGGCTATTTAGGCTCTCCCTCTTAGGTGGGTCCTCAGATTTGATGTGCAAGATTTGACCAGGACTCCTCTGCATCGTTTACTTCATCTTCTGGCCACTGGAAATGCGTCTAGACCCTCCAGGAACCGACAATCTGCAACTCCGGCGAAGACTTTGCTTTGCAACATTGTTTCTCTGGCTCCTTCCAGCAACTACAACTTTTTCCTGGCTGTGCATCCTCCGAGGTCAGTAACACTTCAGCCTAAATGAAGAAGAAAGAAGGAATCTGCCTTGGAGTGAAGGAGTCACTCGCCTGCATCTGCAGGCACAACTGCAACGACAACCGGCTGCGCGGATCTGTTCTTCTCCTGAAATGCGTGGATTCTGCATCATAGGTGGAGGTCCGTAGTGGCCCCCTTGGACCTCCTGACAGCTGTCCAAATTTGGAGATGGTAAGCCCTTGCCTCTCCTAGCAGGACAGTACCCCTGTGCACTGCGACTCTTGCAGCTACAAAGGCTTGTTTTCTCCTGCTCCAAGGGACCTGCAGGCTTCGTGTAGCCCTGGACTTCAGCACTTCATCCTTACAAGGACAGTCTCTCCTCTGAAGCTCCAGCGACGTGGGACTCCTCTTCAGGTGTGCTGAGTGGGCCACACTGCAACTTGCTGTGCCTGCTGCATCCGCTTCTGTTGGCTGTCCTGACTTCTGAAGGTCACCTCGGACTCTCCTTCAAGGGTCAAGTCCCCTTGACCTTGCTGATCCTCTTCAGCCTGGCAAAGCTTCTTTTCCTTCTCCTGCATTAGCCAAGGCTTGTTGGTAGTTTTCCTGCACCACTGACCAACTGCAATTCGACAGCCGACGTGAGACACCATTTGCATCACTTCAGGGACTCCTCTTCATCTCCTGTGCCGCACAGCTGGTCTTCTTCATCCCTCGTCGACCTGGTCCTGCATCCACAGAAGAGTGGGTAGTGGCTCCTGCCACAACTGGACAATCCATCACAAACTGGACTTGGTGCCCTTCTTTTGCAGGTCCTTTTCTGCCAGAATCCACCTCTGGGTTCTTTCAGTCTGGTTTGGGTCTTGCACAACCCTTTTCCTAAGTCCTCTGTTGGTTTTGGGGAAAACCAGGTACTTGCTTCCCTTATCCTGGTCGCGGTGTGGGGGTGTGGGTGGTCACTCTGGTACTCGTATCTTGAGGTTCCTAGTTCCTCCAGCTCCCTTTTAACCACTCCACATCCTTGGGTGGGGGACTGTATCTTGCATTTCACTTTCTTAGTATATGGTTTGGCCCTCCACTAGGTCCCTCAGTGTTTCCCAATACTTTTGCCAATGTGTGGTGTTGCTTTTTATTCCCCTTACTGATTCGCTAATGTGTATATAATAGTGTGTCTACTTACCTCCAGTTGGGGGACTACCTATTAGTATTCTAGTATTTGTGTTCCTAATTGTAGGAAGCTGGCCTAGCGTGTGATGGGTACCTAAGGTACTTACACCTTATACCAGGTATCCCCTCTTAGTGAAGTGTAGGCAGTGTCTAGAAGCCAGGCTCTCTAGAGGAGGATGAGCAGCCAAGGCTTATCTAGGAGACAGGGAAAGCTCATGCTATACCACTGTAGTCATACAGCACTTACACACATGATAGAAAAAACACTCCGTATTACAAACATAAAGGTACTTTATTTTTGGAACACAATACCACAAAATACTAGAAGGGCAATCATCCAATAGGAGGTAAGTAATACACAAATTGTACACATTAGTAATCAGAAATAGCCATAGAAATGGTTACAAAACTGTGCAAATAGCAATAACCAATATTGACCCTAGGAGGAGCCCAAACCATATACTAAAAAATTGGAATGCAAACACAGGATTCCCACCTAGGTAAGTGGAATGTGTAGAGGGGAGCTGGGAGTACTAGAAAACCACAGAGGTAAGTAATACAGTACCCCCAGCGACCAGGAAAGCGGGAGTAAATCACTGGAATACACCCAAACCACCCAAAAGGGTGAAAGATGAAAAGAAGACACCCAGACAAGACTGCAAGAAACCAGTAGTGAATTCCTGGAAAAGAAGACCTCTGGAGAGAGGGGACCAAGTCCAAGAGTCACAGTAGAATCCAGGAGGAGGAGTAGGAGCTTCTACCCACCCAGCTGTACTTGCAGGAGTTGGTCGACGGTGATGAAAAACAGGTCAGCACTGCAGCTCTGGAGCCAGAGAAGAGTTCCTGATGGATGCAGAAGATGTACCACGCTGGAGTAAAGACTGCAGACAGGTGTTGGTGCATGCATTCCACCAACAACCCTTGGCAAAGGCAAACTTGCGGTTAGCGTCAAAATGGTGCTGCTGGGGACCAGTAAGGCCCAAGAGGACTCAACCCAGGAAGGGGTGGGGGGGAAAGGGAGGCATCGTCACAGGGGACCCTTGGTGTCGCAGAGAGTCCACAAGAGCAGAGGCAGCACCCACAGGAGTCCCACAGGACAGGGACACAGAAGTCGTAGGAGGAGTCCATGCAGCACTACAGGAAGGGATCCCACGCCGCAGGAGAACCACGCAAAGGGCTGTGCGTCACAGGAAGGAGTGCTGGGGACTGGAGAAACGTCGCCTGAAGATCCCTTGGAAGAGATGCAAACAAGCTTTGGCAGCTGCAAGAGATGCAATGCACAGGGGTAATGTCCTGTGTGGGAAGGCAAAGGCTTACCTTCACCAAAGTTGGACAGCTGGCAGAGAAGACCAAGAGGACTACTCCGCACCACCACCTGTGATGCAGGATTCATGCAGCTCAAGATGAGGGGAGATCCACACAGCGGGTCGTCATTGCAGCAGGTGCCGCCGGATGTAGGGGAGTGACTTCTTCACTCCAAGGGAGATTCCTTCTTTTCTTGTGCAGGTTGAAGAGTTGCGGTCTTCTGAGGATGCACAGTCGGGGAAATGTTGCAAAGCTGGCAGGAGCCATGGAAACAAAGTTGCAGACGAGTCTTCTTTATTGATTGCAGCGTTGTCGGTTCCTGGAGGGTCCAGTCACGGCTCCAGTGGCCAGAAGTCAAAGTGGAGAATGCAAAGGAATCCTGCTGGAGTCTTGCAAGCCGAGTCTGAGGACCCACCCAAGAGATAGACCCTAATAAGCCCTGAAAGCAGGATTAGTCACCTAACCAGGTAAGCACCTATCAGGAGGGGGCTCTGACGTCACCTGCCTGGCCTGGCCACTCAGCTGTTCCCAGAGTTCACTGCCAACCTTGGAAGCAAGATGGCAGAACCCAGGGGCTCTCTGCAGGAGCCTTGAGCACTACCCCTGGGTTGGTGATGGACAGGGGAGTGGGCACTCCCCTTTCCATTGTCCAGTTTCACACCAGAGCAGGAACTGAGGGTCACTGAACCGGTGTGGACTGGTTTATACACGGAGGGCACCAAATGGGCCCCTCAAAGCATACCAGTGGCTTTGGGAGGCTACCCCATCAAGCCAGTTACACCTATTTCGAAAGGGAGAGCGTGTTACCTCCTTCTCCCAAAGGAAATCTTTTGTTCTGCCTTCGTGGGATTGATCAGATCAAGAAGCAGGAGGGCAGAAACCTGTCTGAGGGGTGGCAGCAGCTTGGGCTGCCCAGAAACGCTGTAAGACTGGTGGTAGCAATGCTGGGGGTCCTCTAAGGAGCCCCCAGAGTGCATAGAATCATACTTCCAATACTTGCAACAGTTTTGGGGTATAATTCTGGCATATTTGATACCAAACATGCCCAGGTTCGGAGTTGCCATTATGTAGTTGGACATAGATAGTGACCTATGTCCAGTACATGTGTAAAATGGCATCGCTGCACTCAAAGTCCAGGAAAATGGGCCTGGAGTAGTGCAGGGGTGCCCTCCCACACAGGTTCCTGCACCCTGCCCATTGGGCTGTGAGGGCCTACCATAGGGGTGAGTTACAGTGACCTGGTTCAATGACCTGTAGTGAAAACGGGTGCAAGCACCCGTTTCAGGCAGGCCTGCGGAACCCTTTGTATGGGCTCCCTATGGATTGCAGAATAACTGCTGCAGCCTGTAGGGATCCCCGGGTACCCCAATGCCCTGGGTACTTAGGTACCATATACTAGGGACTTACATGGGGATCCAGTATGCCAATTGTGGAAAGAAAAGGGTAGTTATCAAGTTAGAAGGGAGAGAGCATAATCACTTAGGTCCTGGTTAGCAGGATCCCAGTGAACACAGTCAAACACACTGAGAACAGGCAGAAAATGGGGGTAACCATGCCAAGAAAGGGGGCTCTTTCCTACACTAATAAAGTACCCTTATTTTTGTAACACTGTGTGGTTCTTTCATGTGTGATAGTGCTGTGTGACCATAGTGGTATTGCATAAGCTTTACATGTCTCCTAGATAAGTCTTGGCTGCTCATCCACAGCTACTGCTAGAGATCCCTGGCTTCCTAGACACTGCCTACACTTCACTAATAGGGGATACCTGGACCTGGTACAGGGTGATAACACATCAGGCAAGCTTCCTACACTTAGTAGTCCCCCCTCAGAAGCTGGCAGGACTGGGGTGCCATTCAGTACCCCTGTACTTGTCAATGGGGCTACTAGCCGTTCCACAATAAAGCACCCTGCCTTAGGGCTCATTAGACCTGCCGTAGGGATGACTTACATTAAGAAGGGAGGTTTTGGCTTTGCCATTTCCTTCAATTCCAAAGTCGAGTTACAAGTTTTCAACTGCGCTTCCAGTCTGCAGTGCCAAATTGGGAGCCATGTTTTACCTTGTCCCACTCACAGTGGCACAAAATGTGCTCCCAGTACCTGGGGGAGACTAACTTAAAGGCCAACGGGTACCCCTGGTCCCATATACTAGGGACTTAGAAGCAATTTAGACTATGCCAACTGAGGAGAAGCCAATTAAATATGCATAATTTTAAGGGTCAGAGCACATGTACTTAGTGCTGTCTAGAAGGGTTCAGAACATTTCAGTCATTACACTAGTACCTACCAGTCAAAATAGGGGCCAAAAGGGGGATACAACTAGCAAAAAGCTTGTTTCCTTACAGCCCCACTTCAATTTATGAAAATAGAGAAAAATTTACAAAGCAAATGACAGCAAAACTGCCAACGTCCTCCAAGGGGGGCCGGCGATATGAACTTATAAAGATTTAAGGGGAAATAGCCCCAGAAAGCACAGAGTGTTAGTGTTCACAGTATAATGGGACGCATGCGCAATTTGTTTCAGACTTTGATTCAGCGCGAGTTGGATACACCAAGCAGATTGACCCAACTATGGCCTGGAATTAGGGAAGTTCCTAAAAGTTTAGAAGTCACAATCTGAAAGTACGCTGTGCTTTTGCAGGAAAACTTTTCTCTACATAGAATAAACCTAAAATTCTATCAGACACAGCCAGAGGGATACTTTTCGCTGTCAGTCTCCTTGAGGCTCTAGGAAGCTCTAGAGAAAAAGTTAAACAAAAATAAAATAACAAACATATTAGGATACCCAAAACAATCATAGGTATACACTTTCCAGGCCCCCAGAACCTCAATGGGAGCACTTAAAGACTCTCAGGAAGGGGTCAACAGAAAATTCCAATTCAGATCCAGGTGCCACTGGTGATCTAGAATTCTTCACAGGGATATTCTCTTCAGATTTTTTATGTTCCTGGCAACACCCGAGTGACCAGCCTTATGATCCTTTGAGATCTTTCTATCTTTGGATTCCAAGAGGAAGGGGGCTTCAACCTCCTCAGATCCATCTTCACAGGCCAACAGGTACCAAGTGCCACAGGTTCAGTCTGCCTGGTATCCTTTCTCAAGTACAGTAGTGTTCTGATGAGTGTCGTGGGGTGCCACATTTATTGCTCTGCACCAGCTACGGGGTGGGGTGAGACTGGGACACTCTTTATTGATGTGGTAAAAGTTACCAGTGGCATCCATACCCACCATTTCAGTAGTTCCTGTTTGTCTTACTGCAAACAGGTCCAAAATGCCATCTGCAAGGGCATTTTTAAGACAGTAAACGTCTTTGGCCAGACTAAACTTGAGCTCTGAGGGCTGCACGTACGTGTGAGAGCATCATAGGACAATTACTACTGTCCTCCTACATCTAACACTAAAATCTAGTTTGAAGCAGGCACTGTATCCACAGCAAACCCAGAGACATATGTCTGGTAGGACAAAGACAGGGTCCTTCAGAAACTAGGTAGGGGATGCAAAAGAACTTCCTTAGCATCTTATTTGCTCCCTTTCAGATGCTCCCCCCCTTCAAGTGTTACACATGGCACAAGAGAACTGTCAAGCAATATTTGACAATGTGGCATCAAGAGGATACCCACAACTCCATCTCTGAAAATTTTGTGGAGTTCAGAGGCATCTTCTCTTCCCACTCAGGTCAGTCCATTGTTTGGTCCTGGGAGGCTTTTCAGACATCTTTCACATATATTCCCAGGCTTGAGCACATGCTCAAACTAATATGCCTTCCAGCAGTTCGGATAGGTAAAGAGTAACATTCTAAAAGTTGCTTTTCCTTAACATTTATTATAATCAGACTTTACCATTGAAGTACAAGTTACTTACCTTCGGTAACAATATATCTGGTAGAGACATATTCTAGTTGCAGATTCCTTACCTTAGAATCTCCCCCCAGGCTTCAGACTGGATCTGGAGATGTTTTTTCTACAAGCAATACCCTTACTAATCAGTAGGTTGCTTTGGTCGACTTCGCAGGTGTCGTTGTCGCCCTGATGTCATCAGGAGCAGTACACAGACGCCACCTCAGCGCAGTGACATCAGGGTCTTTTCACATCTTTCCACACCAAAGCGCAGAGCCGCAAATAACACTGAAATTGGTGCTCCAGAGCTAAGGCCCTGAAGGGGGAAGCCCTCTCCCTAGAAATCAGTTCACAAGCGGGGAGGATGGGTTATTAGGTTGCTAAGGAATCTGCAACTAGAACGTCTCTACCAGATAAATCGTTACCAAAGGTAAGTAACTTGTACATCTGATAGAAACTTCTAGTTGTAGATACTTACCTTAGAATAGATAACCAAGCAATGCCATACTCTGAGATTGCCTGCGAACCAAGATCAGACTAGAAGGGGAAGCAGCAGTTGCTCTGGTGGAATGAGCATGCAAGCCCTCAGGGGGTTGCTTCTTGGCCAAAGCGCAGCACATTTTTATGCAAAGAAGTACCCACAGTAGATGGTACATTTTTGCACCTACATATCTAACAAAGAGTTGATCGTCCACCCAGAAATCTTTAGTACGACTGAGTTAGAACGCCAACACTCTTTTTGGATCCAGGCAGTGGAGTCTCTCCTCTTCATGGGAAGGATGTGGAGGTGTGTAAAAAGTAGGCAAAGTGATGGACTGGCCTACATAAAAATGTGCAAAGACTTTGGGAAGGAAGGAAGCCCTAGTGCATAACACCACTTTATCAGGGTGCACATATACAAATGGGGGCTTAGAAGACAGAGTCTGAAGTTGACTCACTCTGCGAGCAGAAGTGATGGCAACAAGAAAAATAGTTTTGAAAGTAAGGAGCCGTAAAGGACAATTGTGCATTTGCTCAATGGGAATACATATTAAGTAAGCAAGGACAAGATTGAGGTCCCACTGAGCAATGATAAACGGAGTGGGAAGAAACAAATGGGCGAGGCCCTTAAGGAATCTACTAACACTAGGAGACTTAAAGAGTGAAGGCTGATCAGGCAACCTAAGAAAGGCTGAGATAGCTGATAAATAGCCCTTATATGTGCCCAAAGCAGAGCCCTGCTGGGCCAGAGAAAGAATGAACAAAAGAACCTCAGAAAGAGGAGCAGAGAGGGGATCAAAAGATTTGTTGGTATACCATGCCACAAATTTATGCCACTTACAGGCGTATACTGTTTTGGTGGAGGGACACCTGGCTGCCAAGATTATATCACAGACTTCGGGTGGAAGGTCAAAAGCTGTCAACTGCCACTGCTCAATCTCCACGCATGAAGGCAGAGATTGGACAAGTTTGAGTAAAGAACCGTCCCCTGCTGCTGCGACAGAAGATCCTCCCGAAGGGGCAGTCTGAGTAGAAGATCAGTGGCCATGCTCAATAGCTCTGGATACCATACTCTCCGTGCCCAGTCTGGAGCCACCAAGATTACTTGGGCCCCTTAGTTCTTGATTTTCTTGAGAATTCTGGGCAGAATTGGTATAGGCGGAAAGGTGTAAAGGAGACTGGAGCTCCACTCGAGCTGAAAAGCGTCTTCGAGCAAGTGCCGCCTTGGAAACTCCAACGCGCAAAACAGCTGGCATTGACCGTTCTCTGCGGATGCGAACAGATAACCAAAGCTCTCCCCACCACTGAAAGAGACCTTGCGTCATCTCCAGATGGAGACGGCATTCGTGACTGGCAACACATCAACGGTTGAGTTTGCATGCTCTGCCGTTTAGGGAGCCTGCCAGATGTTGAACCACCAGGGTGATGTGATGTGCCAGCCATGTCCAGAGGCGTAGCTCCTCCTGACAAAGGGTCCAAGACCCTTCTCTGCCCTATTTCCTGCAGTATCACATGGCGGTAGTGTTGTCAGTGAACACCTGCACTTCTTTCCCTTTGAGAGAGGAAAGAAATGCTTTCAATGCAAGCCTGATCTCCCGGAGCTCCAGAAAATTGACATGGAGCCCAGACTCCACCGGATATCAGAGGCCTCTGATCTCTGCCTCTCCCATGTGGCCGTCCCATCCCAGAAGCGCTGCGTCCGTCATTATGGATAGATCTGGTTGGGGAAGGGAGAGGGATCTGCCATTGACCCAACTGGGATTCGAAAGTCACCACTGCAGGTCTTTCGCAGTCCCCTTCGAGACCTGGACCATGTCAGAGAGATTTCCCTGATGCTGCGCCGACTGGAACTTCAAGTCCCACTGAAGAGCCAGCATATGCCATCTGACATGTGTCACTAGCAGGATGCAGGAGGCCATGAGGCCCGGCAGCCTTAGAGTCAGTCTCACCGAAGCCCAAGATAGAGGCTGAAAGATCAGAATCATAGCCTGAATATCCTGGACTCGCTTTTCGGGAGCTTAGGCCCGAAACTGCACTGTGTCTATAACAGCTCCGATGAAAGGGAGCATCTGAGAGGGAATCAGGCATGTTTATAGTGAACCCCAGCGTGTGCAGGAGGTTTGCTGTAGTCTGAAGGAGGGAGGCAACTTTCTGTGGCGAGTCTGCCTTCAACATGCAGTTGAGACTTGAACCCCCAACCTGCGTGGATGAGCTGCAACCACCATCACTTTCGTGAACACCCGAGGGGCTCTGGTAAGGCCGAAAGGGAGCACAGTAAATTGAAAGTGCTTGCGACCTACCACGAATTGTAGGTAACATCTGTCGGCAGGCAGGAAGGGAATATGGAAATAAGCATCCTGGAAGTCCAACGCTACCATCCTGTCTCCTGGGTCCAAGGCAGACAGGATCTGAGCCAGGGTGAGCATCTTGAATTTCTCCTTCTTGAGGAAGAGATTGAGCTCCCGAAGGTCTAGGATAGGACGTAAGCTCCTTGTCTTTTTTTGGGCACCAGAAAGTAGCGTGAATAACAACCACAACCTACTTCTGCCGCAGGGAACCGCTCTACGGCTCCCTTGGCCAAGAGAGCGGCGACTTCCTGGCGGAGAATTGCCCAATCCTCCTTCGGTATACGGCTGAATGATGGAGGCATGGATGATGGGGCAGATTCGAAGGGGAGGGAGTAGCCCCTTTGAACGATCGGCAAAACCCACCTGTCCATGGTGATGGATTCCCAGTGGGGCAGGTGATGGCAAATCCTGCCGCCAACTGGACCAGAGTGAGGGGACAGACTAGGGGGGTTTGGAGGCTGCAGCAGGGGCGGACTGGGCAGACCTCTGGTTCCCTGTCTCACGCCCACGTGCGAATCTGCGTCCCCAACCACGCAGCGGCTGAACAGCATGGGTGGCACAGTGGCTGGGAAACGGACGCGACAGGGAGCCCCTTCCATGGCCGCGAAAGGCAGACTGTTGGGGACCAGGGGCAGTGGAAAGGCCGAGAGACTGAGCTGTAGCCCGGGAGTCCTTGAACCTCTCCAGAGCAGAGTCCACCTTGTCTCCAAAGAGACAGAAGCCATAAAAAGGCATGTCCGTAAGAGTCTGTTGGACATCCCCTGAGAAACCAGATGTACGTAACCAGGCGTGGCGCCTCAAGGCCACCATCGTCGCAAC
The DNA here is from genome assembly GCF_031143425.1 of Pleurodeles waltl. Classification (NCBI taxonomy): domain Eukaryota; kingdom Metazoa; phylum Chordata; class Amphibia; order Caudata; family Salamandridae; genus Pleurodeles; species Pleurodeles waltl. The sequence goes on from NC_090437.1 coordinate 925,657,477, forward strand.
AGATGTACCTAGAGAGTCGGTCATGTCCAGCCCACATCGGATAGTAAACCTTGCCGCGTCTCTCCCATCGGTCACAGCTTGGCAGATGATAGCAGAGGCCTCCTCCGGTATCTACGGCAGACCTTGCGTGGCCGTATCCCACAGAGAGAGAGTATAACAGCCCATAAAGCATGCGGTGTTCCCCATTAGAACAAGGGTCAGAATCCAACCTGGGATGAATAGGCCCCCATCGAAGGAGGAGGCGTCGGGGATCAGGATCGGGTTGAAGTCAATGGTGGGCACCACCGACGTCAAGAGCGTCAACAATCGAACCAGCATCGTGGAAGGTCTTGATGATACGACCGGCACCAGTGCGGATCCAAGAGCGGATCTGGTGGGGACTCTGTGGCGGGAGCCGCCGGGACCCAAAAGCCCGCCAATCGAACTCCTTGGGCCCCGAAGGCGCTGTAGCAGGGTTGGACTGCCCAAAAATGAGGTTCATGGCCTCATTAAAAACTCCCTTAGTTGGGTAGGGGTCCCCCCGGCTCCTGGAAACTCAGGGAGGTGCATAGCGTACCCAGAATTAGGCTTCGAAGACAGAGGCCTCGAATGTCGAAACACCTCCCGCATCGAATCAGCCTAGTGACGGGGTGAAGTTGAAGGATGACGGGATTTCTTCGACGACTTCTTACCTTTAACCTAGGACTTTGAAGAAGACGAGTGGCAGTGGCTCCGCGATCGGTCTCAAGACCTTCCCTCTCAAGCAAGACCGGGTCCTATGCAGAGTTGAGCACCGGGCTGCCATATGCTTGAAGGACCGCTCCCTCAAGGCCTTCGGCTGCATGGCCCGGCACTCGGAGCACGACTTCGGGATGTAGTAGCGCTCCAGGCACCACAAACAGAACCGATGCGGATCTGTCACCAACATCATGCGGTGACAGTCCTCACTTGGTTTGAAGCCGGTCTTCGGGGACATGCCTCAACGCACCAAAAACTCACAAAAAGACAACAAAATAGTTGCAGTCGGTCAAAAAGTGACTAAGGGTAGCTCTCTCAGGATCAGCGTGTGGCGCAGAAAGAAAAGAACTGACGTCACTGTGTTGAGGCAGCATCTTTGTACTACTACCGACATCATCACTGCGACTACGACGCCTGCGGAGTCTACCGATGCCACCTACCGACGCACAAGGGTATTGTTCGAAGAAAAAATCTCCGGATCCAATTAGATGCCTAGGGGAAAATTCTATGGTAAGGAATCTCCAACTAGAAGTCTCTATCAGATTTTCATTTTCTATACCTATTAAAATACTGGTTAAATAATTTTTCTACCTTGCCCCATTCCCGAGACAGCATTAATAGTATTTTAATCTACAATCTGGTTTTCTAAATAGGACAACTATGCCTGTCACAGTAAAAATAGCTTTACGGACTGTGTCACTGTAGGGGAATGGTAAATTGAATTATCTGCATGTCACACTTTCAAATACCATGGACCTTACCTTCTTACCTTGAGGGCTGCAAGACTTACATAGGGGAGAGGTGCTAATATTTAAAAGAGGGATTTTTGCCCATTAAAAAAAGCTATTTTAACATATGTCACAGCAGGTTTTAAACTGCAGCAGTAAGGCTACAATTGTAGGCCTGAATCCATGTTTTCCTTTTTACACTACACCAGTGGATAGCTCAATAAGTGAAGCATTCCATGGGTGACATTCAACTTCCAAAGCAATGGGTGCAGTTCCTATAACATACACGTTTTCTAAGAATTAAAAATGCCACTCAGAGATTAGCCAATTTCTACATGTTTTAGATGTCACAGCAAATACACTAGACAGCAGTGCTGCAAACTGCAGCGTAAAAACCAGCAAATCAAATAAATGGAAGAGGACTACACAGAAAGGCGCATTTTCTCACAGATGTACTGATCCAACTCAGATGTAGGTGGAGTTTCTACCTCAAGACGGCAATGCTTTGTAATGAGTGATATAAAGATCAAGCAGGCACCTTAGAAACAGATTGTACTACGATTCAGCTGTAAAATATGTTTTTCAAATGAAAGGATCTGTAGTTAAACAGTTCACATATTCATCTTGGCAGTGCCCCAAGCAAAGACAAATTTAAAGTTAACTATGGCTTTATGAAACGTTTTAAGAAAAGGTAGTACATACATATTTAAAATCAACACTGGGGACTCTATTAGGCCTACCAGTTACAGAGATTTCATGAGAACTTGAAGATGACTGAGCCTTCTTCACATTGTAGATGACATGCTTCACTTGAGTCCTGGAAATTAGGAGGACGAGTACAAAGAAGGAGGCAAAGATACCCAGGTAACTGAAAATGCCTCCAGTGGAGTCCTGAGTTATGAGAGACTGCTGATGACCTGCATGTATTGATAGCTGGCCACTGCACCAGAGTTCAAAGAAGGCAGTTCTCTCCACTTATGTAAGATTTTGTGGAACTGGATGTCTTCCAGTTTCCATTTGTGGCATGCTTCTTTCTGCCATGTTATTCAACAGCATTGGTAGATACTCCATTGATGTGGAAATTCCTTAGCGATTTATTAATTAACATAATTCTTGAGCCTCAAGTAAGAGAATGCTAGGCTTAACTTTTTCCCCACCTTGTTTGGTCATGTATAAACAACTTGTTCTACAAACTCTTAACACTTCTATCACACTATGGGAAAGAAAACTAAAAAAGCCAGGTGGATTTCTTTTAGTTTCAACACGTTTATGTTCAAATATTGCTCTTCATTTGACCAATGACCCAACATAGTATATTGCTCAAGATGAGGCCCCAAAGAGAGCTCTAGCCCATGTGGGTTACATCCACTGGGCTGGCTGATATCATGGAACGGAAGGCCCATTTGCACGTTTTTCGGAATTAGGTGGAGTTTCTGACTCAAGACAGTAATATTTTTGTGAATGAGTGAAGTAAGTACCATTAGCCACCTTGCAAACAGATTGCACAACAATCTACCTGTAAAATCTATGTTAGAAATTAAACGACCTATAGCTTTCCAATTCACAAACTCATCTTGGTAGTGGTCAAAGAACAGGCAACTGGAATGTTAACCAATGCTTTAGTAACCTACGGTAACAAATATGTAACACATATGAAAAGTTATTATAAAATGTAGTACTTACATATTCATTAACCAACACTGGGGACTCTGTATTAGGGCTATCAGTTACAGAAGTTTCAGGGGATCCTGAAGATGATTTAGTCTTCTCACATTGTAGATTACATGCTTCACCATTGTTTACTTCATTTACTTGGTCGACATGACAAATCTCTTCATCTTCAAAGGTGTTCACCACTAAAATGTCATCAGGCCGATCACTTGGTGGGTGCTGTTCTTCATTTATAAACTTTTGTGGTTCAGTACAAAGCTCTCTGTTTTCACCTTTTAAGAAACATAATAAAGTAACAACCTTAACACAGGAACACAAATACAAAAAACACAGGCAACGGCAATCCCAAAGGTCTATATTTAATCCGAACACAGGTATGACAAAACTAATCTCACTGTAATAGTGCATCACAGCCAGGACCATTTGCCTAGTCAAGGCTTGGAATTGGTGATGCAGTATTGGTGGAGGTAAAAGTATTGGTAGTACTGGTAGAGCTGGTGTTACGGCATTGTTGAGGACAAGCACACATGTTTTCTGCAAAAAACCCTTTTGTTTGCATATGAATAGTTTTATTATATGTGATGAAGTACATTGTTTCTGCTTGCTGCTTACAACTCACAGCATAAAATATAAAAAGTCATAAGAGAAACAATGACTAATATAAGTGCATGTATATGCTTGTCCTTGACAATAATAATTATGTTTTTATTATTAATAATAATAAAGCCATTTGCTGAAGAGACTAGCTGTTACGCTATACCCTCAAAGAAGGTGGTTATGGAAAGCAGTTAGAAGATGAAGTTTTCTTTTTAAGCTACAATAGTAAAAGCTATATGCAGCAAAATACTACATAGTCGATACCTCTGACAACTGATAAACAAGTTACTTACCTTCGGTAACAAAGAACAAGTTACTTACCTTTGGTAACACATTATCTGGTAGAGACTCTGGCTGCAGATTCCTTAAATTTAGAATTTCCTGGCTTCGGCTTGGAATCCAGAACTTTTGCTGAGCGGTACCCTGCACGCTCCATCGGGTGGCATCGTTTGGATCTGCGTGGCGGCGCTGGAGCCGTCTGTGATGTCACGGTCGCCTATAAAAGCACCACCCTGGCACACGTACATCACTTTTTCCCCACAAACTTTCACACCAGAAGCACAGAGACATGGCTAGAACTAACAGTTTGTCTGTGCAAAAAAACTAGAGCCCTGAAAGGGATAATCCCTGACCCTATTAGACAAATCTGCAGTGGGGGGAGGCATGGGTGGGTGTAAGGAATCTACAACTAGAAAGAGTCCCTACCAGATAGTGTGTTAGAGAAGGTAAGTCACTTGTTTATCTGATAGAGACTTCCAGATGTAGATTACTTACCTTTAGAATAGATTCCCAAGCCATAACCTCCTGGTGGTGGGCGGCAGATATACCTTCTTACACTAGAAAGTCCTGCAGAATCGAACAGGCAAAGTGTCTCTCTGGACCTGATTGTCCAGGCAGTGGTGTTTTGCAATCGTGTGTGCAAGGATGCCCACATTGCTGTCTGACATATCTAGGACTGGAACACCCCGTGCTAGCACAGTGGTAGCAGCTTTGCCCCTGGTGGAATGAGCCCTCAAGAGGCTGTTTCTTGGCCAGTGCATAGCAGATCTTAATGCAGAGAATGACCCAGCGCGAAGTGGTTAGTTTCTGCACTGCCCGACCCTTCTTTGCTCCCACGGACCCCACAAAGAGTTGGTCATCCACTCGTAACTCATTTGTGTAGTCAAGGTAGAATGACAAACCTCTTTTTGGGTCCAGTCGGTTGAGACAATCCTCTTCCTTAGAGGGATGCAGTGGAGTAAAGAAGATGGGCAGAAAGATATTCTGAACCAAATGAAATGGGGTAACCACCTTGGGAAGGAAAGGGCCACATGTTCTGAGAACCGCCCTGTCTGGGAACATGGTGAGATACGGTGGCTTAGATGAATGCGCTTGCATCTCACTCACCCTCCTGGCAGATGTTATTGCCAGTAAGAAGGCTGTTTTGATGGTGAGCAGCCGGAGGAGACAGTTGTGTAAGGGCTCGAAGGGAGCACACATGAGAAATGTGAAGACCAGATTAAGTCCCACTGAGGCATAACAAAGGGCGTATGGGGAAAACTGTCCAAGTACTTTAAGAAATCTATGTACAATAGGAGACTTGAAAAGTGAAAGCTTATCAGGAAGTCGAAGGAACGCTGATAAGGCGGAAAGATAGCCTTTCATAGTGCCCAAGGCAGAACCCTGATGAACAAGGGATAGTATAAAGAGAAGGATATCAGGAAGAGAAGCAGAAAGATTATCAATAGATCTTTCTGCACATTAATATACAAAGCGTCTCCAACAGCAGGCATATACCGTTTTAGTAGAGGGACGTCTCGCTGCCAAAATAACTTTACAGACTTCGGGAGGAAGGTCAAAGGCCGTCAACTCTTGCCGCTCAATCTCCATGCATGTAGACGCAGAGTTGACAGGTTCGGGTGGAGAACCTTCCCCTGCTGATAAGACAGAAGATCCTCCCAAAGGGGCAGCCTGATTGGAGGATCAATGCTCATTTTCAGAAGCTCGGGATACCAGACTCTCCTTGCGAACTCTGAGCAGAAGTGGTATGGGTAGAAATGTGTATAGGAGGCCTGAACTCCACTTGCGACGAAAAGCTTCACAATACTTGCTGACTGGCAAACAGATCTAACAAAGGCTCTCTGAAACAGTCCTTGTGCCACCTCTGGGGGGAGACACCACTGGTGATCTGCTAGGCATTGACGGCTGAGTCTGTCTGCCCTGGCATTCAGAGAACCTGCCAGGTGGTGAACCACCAATGTTATGCCCTACTGTTCCAGTCATGTCCAAAGATGCAGGGCTTTTTTGACAAAGGGTCCACAACCCCACACCACCCTGTTCGTTGCAGTAACACATTGGGGTAGTGTTGTCCGTGAACACCTGCACTATCTTCCCTTTTACAACAGGAAGAAATGCTTTGATCTCCCGGAGCTCCAATAAATTGATATGGAGTCCGAATTCCGCCAGATACCAGAGACCTCTGATCTCCAACTCTCCCAGTTGGCCACCCCATCCTAGAAGTGAAACATCTGTCACTACTGTGAGATCTGGCTGGGGAAGGGAGAGGAGTCTGCCTCTGACCCAATCGCAGTTCACTAACCACCACTGCAGGTCTTGCCGTTCCCTCCGAGATCTGAACTGTGTCGGTGAGAGTCCCCTGATGATGTGCCCACTGGAACTTCAGGTCCCACTGCAGAGCCCTCATATGCCATCTGGCATGCTTGACTAACAGGATGGAGGAGGCCATGAGGATCAACAGCCTCATAGTCTGTCTCATCGAAACCCAGGATAGAGTATGAAACATCGGCATCGTAGTCTGAATATTCTGGACTCGCGTCCGGCAGGATAGGCCCAAAACTGCACTGTGTCTAGAACAGCTCCAATGAAAGAGAGAGTCTAAGAGGGAGTAAGGTGTGACTTCTGCATGCTTATAGTGAACCCCAGCAAATGCAGAAAGGTGGGAGACGACTTTCTGGGGCGTGTCCGCCTTCAACAGCCAGTCGACGAGGTAGGGGGAAGACTGAAACCCCTAACCTGCACAGATGAGCTGCAACCATTGCCTTGAAACACCCCATGGACGCTGGTAAGGCCGAAGGGGAGCATGGTAAATTGAAAGTGCTCGTGACCTACCATGAATCACAGGTAGCGTCTGTGGGCAGGCAAGAAGGACTATGGAAATAAGCATCCTGGAAGTTCAATGGTCTTCTGGGTCCAAGGTAAACATGACCTGAGTCAGAGTGAGCATTTTGAACTTTTCCTTCTTGAGGAAGAGATTGTGGGCCCGGAGGACTAGTATAGGATGTTACCCCTTGTCCTTTTTGGGCACCAGAAAGTAGTGGGAATAACATCCACAACCTACTTCTGGTGCAGGGACCCTCTCTATGGCTCCCTGGGCCAAGAGAGTTGTTAATTCCTCGCGGAGAAGTGCCAGGTGATCTTCTGGTAAGTGGCCACAGGATGGAGGCATGGTCAGAGGGGCAGTTTCAAAGGGGAGGGAGTAGCCCCCTTCGGACAATCTGCAAAACCCACCTGTCCGTAGTGATGGCTTCCCAGTGGGGCAGGTGATGGCGAATCCTGCTGCCAACTGGTCTGAGATGGGGGTACGGAATAGGAAGGTTTGGAGGCTGCAGCAGGGGTGGTGGTGGACTGGGCCGACCTCCGGTGACCTGTCTCATGAGCCCGTGGGATTCCGTGTCCTTGGCCACGCAGGGGCTGAGTAGCGTGGGTGGCACGGGGGCAGGGAGAGACGCAACAGGAAGCCCCTTCCGTGGCCATTAAAGGGGCAAAAGGCGGACTGTTGGGGGCGTGGGACAGTCGAAATGCTAAGGGACTGAGCTGTAACCCGGAACTCCTTAAACCTTTCAAGCGCAGAGTCTGCCTTCTCTCCGGAGAGACGGGTGTCATAGGGCATGACCATAAGGGTCTGTTGGACATCCCCCCAAAAAAACAGATGTTCTCAACCAGACGCGGCGCATCAACGCCACTGTCGATGCAACCAATCTACGCGGAGAGTCAGTCGTGTCCAGCCCACATCGAATAGTGAACTTTGCTGCATCTCTCCCATCAGGAACAGCTTGGGAGACGACAGCTCGGGCCTTCTCTAAGACCTGCAGTCAGACTTGCACACCCGTATAGCACAAAGAGATAGTATAACGGCCCAAAAGGTATGCATTGTTTTCTGACTGCAGCACCAGACTGGAGGAAGAAAACATCTTCTTCCCAATTTGGTCAAGCCTCCTTGATTCCCTATACGGGGAGCAGAAGGGAATGTACCAGATTATGAGGATGCCTGGAAACAAGGCTCTCAGGCGTGGGATGTTGGGACAGGAATTTAGGGTCGTTCGGGGCGGGCCGATTGCAGCTAGCGATTGCCCTATTTACAGGAGCCCGTGCTGGTCTGGATCAAGTACCCGGAAGGACATCAGTGAAGGCTTCATTGAAAGGGAAGAGAAGCTCCGAAGCAGAAGCCCCATGCTGAAGCACCTCCATCAGGAGATTAGTCCTGACTGCTACAGTGGGCAGTTTGAGGCCAAGGACCTCACTCGCCCTACTGAACACAAAAGAGTAGGAGGCTCATGGTAGGAGAAAGCACGCCAGCATCTGGAGAAGTATCCACACCACTGGCCTCGTCCAATTCCTGTGGCCAGTCCATGATAGGGTCATCCAGCTGGTATTCATAACGGTCCAGCGACTCCTCCAATCATTCCTCATATTCGTACCCATAGGAAAAAGGGTTTGAATCCCATCTGGGGTGAGTAGGCCCCATTGAAGTCCGAAGCGGCATCGGTCAACACCGTTCTGGGTAGTCAGGGATCGCAATCGGGCAACGTCAATCATGCACAACCAATGTCGGGTGTGTCGACAACCTAGCTGGCGCCATGGAAGGTCGCAATGGTACAACCGACTTCGGCACAGAGCTGGTAGCGGATCTTGGGGGCCTCAGAGACTGAGGCCGAAGGCGCAGAATCCGAAGGGCTCCCATCCGAACCTCCAGGCACCGAAGGCACTGCAGGGGGGCTTGGACAGCCCAAATATGAGACAGATGGCCTCATAACATTCTTTTAATAGGGCAGGGGTCGCTCCAGCTCCCGGAAACTCGGGGAGCTGCGGAGTAGACCCAGAAGTAGGCTCAGCGGACAGAGGCCTGGAATGTCAACACTCTTCTGGTGTTGCAACAGCCGAGCAATGCAGTCAAGTGGAAGAATGCCTAGCCTTCTTCGACTTCCTCTTACCCGAGTGTTCCGAAGACTTGGAGGACGACCAGTGGTGGCAACTCCGCAAGCGGTCTCGAGACCTTCCTCTGGAGTAAGAATGGAAGAGGCGGAATAGAGCACCAGGTCACTATGAGCTTTAGGGACCCCTCCCTCAAAGCCTTCGTGTGCATGCCCCGGCACTCGGAACACGACTGAGTCGTGGTCGTGCTCCAAACATCACATACATACCCAGTGCGGATCCGTCACTGACATCATGCAGTGACAGTCCTTCCATGGTTTGAAACCGGTTTTTGGGGACATCCACGACCCACCCAAAAACTCAACATAAGTGTCAAAATTGGTCAAAAAACAACCAGGATAGCTCTCTCCGGATCAGCATGTCGCAGAAAGAAAATAACTGATGTCCCTGCGCTGACACGACACCTATGTATGACCCCACAGTCATCATGGCAACCACACCACCAACAACAGACGAAGAGTTCAACTATGTCACCTGATGACGCGCAAGGGTACTGCTCAAAGAAAAATCTCCAGATCCAGTGTGACATCTGGGGGAAATTCTAAGGTAAGGAGTCTGCAACTAGAAATCTCTATCAGATCTTATGAATAACTACACTTAGAGGAGAGAGCACTGACAGTGGGGTCCTGGTTAGCAGGATCCCAGTGTACCATAGTCAAAATACACTGACACCAGGCAAAAAGTGGGGGGTAACTATGCCACAAAGATGCTACTTTCCTACAGTACAGCATCTGTGTCTAATATCGGGGTCCTGATTGACTCTAAATATGAGGCTATCTGAAGAAGAGTTTGCTATGGCCTGGCCCTGTGTAGGTCTTTATAATAGTGGGCAAAGGCTCCAAGCTATGGAATCATCGGAGCTTGCAACTCCCCTTTCACCCCCCACCACCACCTGGTCTAGTTATCTTGTGGACCCATTTGACATCTATTTCTTTCCTTCCTAACCAGGCTTTTCTGGTTTTGTCTTCTGCATGGTATAGCATATGGAGCGCTGCTAACAGTTAACTTTTGGCACTGTCTTGTGCCAGGGAGTGATATTGTTCCTTCAGGAGTGCCAATCGCCTAAGGAAAAGGGGAGAGAAGGTTGGGTGGGCGAGGGGGTTGAATGGGGGTGGAAGGTCAGGCTCCGGTACCAGGGCTCTCTCTAGTTCTAGTATCTGCCTCTCCAGGCGCTCCAGGGAACCAAATGTTCACCTTCTCTTCTGAGCAACTATGTTTTGGGCCCACTGTCTCTAAGGACTGTTTCATAGGCTTCTCACTGTATTATTTTGAATGAGGCGGAGTGCTAATTTTCTTTAAATTAGAGTTCAGTATCCACCCTGAGCCTGACTGCCACTTATTGATCACCTAAGTCCCAGGTGTTTGATTTCCATCCTGAGTTGCCCTTAACCCCCCGCCCAGTTTCACTAACAAGGGTGAGTGGTCTGACAATACTCAGGCCACATATTCAGCCTGTAGGTTCATATCAATCCCCCCTGCCAGGGCAAGAATGTAATCTAGGCAGGAGAAGATTTGTGGGTGGCAGAGAAGTAGGAACAGCTCCATTCATGGGATGGGCCCTTCTCCACAAATCCGAGAGGTGCACTAAAAGTACATTGTGTAGAGTCCGGTGGATCTCCAGTTGGTTTGCAGAGGCATAATTAGACAATACAAACGCTCAATCTGTGGTAGTGTAGGGCAAGGAGTTAGGCTTAATAGAGGGTAGCACTAAGAGGCAATAAATGAGACACACTCAAAGAATAAATCTGAGACCAATTTATAAAAATTATACTTCTTTTTATATGACTTTAGAAACCAAGAACCTCGTTATAATGTAAGTATGTTTTAAGTAGAAATACTTTTCAATAACAAAAATAGACTATTTTCGAGTTTGTCAATGTTAACCTATGGAAGGAAAACAATGTCCAGCAAACACACAGTTATCAATGACTTACGAGGCCAATCTCAGAGAGTTAAGGTAAGTACTGGACACAGATCAGAACCACACCAGCAGGTCACTCCAGGCAGCAGTGAAGTGGCCGGGTGCATGGGTGCTGTAAGACGCTGGGTGCCCAGCAGTTTCCTATTGGAGTGTGGTCCTCATGAAGGCAGGCTGTGGGCTTTGGCTAGGAAGCCAGTCAGAGACAACAAACAGGTTGTTCACCCTGTGCTTCCTGAACATGGTTTTCCTCCACAGGATAACATTCAGTCAAAATCACATCCGATACCAGGCAAAAAGTGAGGACTATCTATGCCAAAAAGGGGGCTTTCCTACACCCACCCACCACATGGTTGGAGGAATCAGCTTCTGGCAAAATGATAGTTATTTTCTTTAAGGTGGGGGTCTGTAATCAAGGGGGGACATTACACTAATCAGTATGACATCTGATTGGCCCCAGAGCCCCCTGACTCCTACATATCGTCCCGGAGTAGATAGGACTAATGTTCTCCTTGTGGTAGTGTAGGCAAGCAGTTAGGTTTAGAGAGTAGTGTTAAGCATTTGTTGTACTCACAGAGGCAATAAATGAGAAACACTCAATGAATTAATCCCAAACCAATTTAGAAAAACAACAATTATTTTTATATAAGTTTCAAACCCAAGAACCTAAGTGTCAGGTAAGTAGACTCTTAGGCATAAATACTTTGCAGTTTAAAAAATAGACAAAGTGCATTTCTGCAATATGGTGGAGGGTGGATTTTTCCTTATAAGAATGGCTACTCCCCTAGATCCAGACGTCTGTCCAGAGTGTGCAAGAGTTATGTATGCTACCCTTCCCAGAAACCTGCACTGTGTCCACAGCAGATGTGTTTCCCGCAAGAGTACTATTGATAGTTGGATCTGTTTTATATACTGGGCAAATAAACCCCTCTTAACCCTCTCCCCAAGACTGTTCACATTCCATGATAAGATGGAAATTGTCTTATCGTCGGCCTGAGGGACACCCAGCTTCAATAGAAAACTAAGGACCAGGAGAGCCAAAGTAGAGCATTTGTCTATTCTATGGACAAGCATTAGGTCCGGTGCATTCATACACAGCCAAAGCCGGGCTTTCATTTGCTTGTCAGCGAGTTCCCTCCCTCATTTGGATCAGTATCTATAACACGCAGTTGTACTATTGAGCGAATCTGTGTATGTACCCCCAAGCCTCACAATTCAAAAACCTTAAAACGAGTTCCCCATCTACCCCCATCCCTACCCTACCAGGAGCCTTTTGAGTGAAACTCTTCAGAACTAAACAAACTACTCAAGAGGGGAAACTGAGCGGTCTGCGGCCCACCACACCCTTTCGTTACCTTAGTCCAACAAATTACCCCAAACCTACAGCAGAGTCAGCTGTCCCTGATGCCAGAGACTCAGCAACAGAGCATTAACAAGTTGAACTCCGTTTTTCTGGGGACGATCATGTGGGGGGCGCTGCCGCCTCTAATGCAAATCCATATGGTGCCGGATGTCACGCCAGGTAGTACGCTAAGACATTATCTGAGTGCCCATAGTCACACTGCTCTGTGGAGCTCCTGAAGGACCCTCTTCAAGAAAATTGATAGCAATTGCCTGTGGGTGGGGGGTCTAAACGTCTTCCGCTGGTCTACACCCATTACTGTATACAAGAGTCTTGTTCCCTCCACTGTGTCTAGTTTGATTGGTGCCCACTGACTGTGGCTCCTTTGAGGATGTTATCCAGCGTTCAGGTTGACCCTGCCTCTGCCATGACATGCCTTTCTCTCTCTGGGGCCTTCGTTCCCCATTCCTTTTGGAGAGTAATTTGTCCTTCAGACAGGCACCCTCCAGAGTACACGGGTGGGGGCCATGTTCCTCCATGAGTTGTTTTGACAGTCTAGGGCGTTCCACTAGTCATGCCCAAGCCTCTTCAGGAATCTGGAAGAAGTGAGATCTCGCCTGAAATAGGACTTTAAGCTTTGCCAGGAACATAAGCATATACTGTAGTTGGAGGCCACGCAGTTTAGACTTTACCTCGTCAATGTGTCAGTCTCCGTACCACCCAGAGTAGGCCAGGAATATCAGGGTTTTGGAATTGTCATGGCGGGCTTCCCCTAGCTTACACCACTCTGTCAGAATCATATCTCTAGTTTGAAAAGTCAGGATACATGCTGTCACAGTTCTGGGATGAGGGGGGGCCTTCTCCCCAGTGTCGGATGCACCCTTTCTATAATGAAGCAGAAGGAAAACTTGTCATAGGCGAAGAGTGACTAAGTATTAATCATCAAGGAATTGTGTCCTGTTCGGGCCTTCTAACCCGTCAGGAAAGCCCAGGAAACAGATTGTTTCTGCAGGCTTGGTTTTTAGCATCTTCTAGTCTCCATTGTAGTTTGATGGTGGTGGTCCGAGCCTCAGTTACATCTTTGCGATGATTGGTGACCACATCCTGACCCTTTCTGTCACATTGCGCAGGTCTTGACGCAGTAAAGAGACCTCCGACCACACCTCCCCCACTTTACCATCAAGGGCCTCCCAGGAAGCTGTATGGTTACAAGTAGTGTTGCGTTATCTGGCAAGGTTATGGCACAGACTGAGGGAGGTGAGGGGTCACCACCCACGCGTATCGATCCAGCTGTCCCTGATGGGCTGCCTTATGTTCTTTGTCTTTAGCCACTGGTCTCAACAAGTCATCCTCCCTTCCACTATCAGCACAGCCTCCTCGGGCATGCCCCAAGGCGACGCAGACAATCTCCAGGCTACTTAGATCTGTGTCCTTAATCTCAGCCGTGTGCGGTTCATATGGCTGTCTTGTTGTTCTTACTTTCTCCCCCCAGGGAGTGATGGTCTTGGGAATAGATGGGGGGAGGGAATGTCCCTTTGATTGGTCCTTGTTGATGTCTTTGATCTAACTTGTAAGTGCTCACCAAGTTCATGGAAGGCCATTCCATATTTTTGCATCAACTCCCCTGGGGCCCGGTTCTCCCACTAATAAATCCTGGTGTTTAAAGTCGTCATCCCACTCCACCCCCAAAACAAAGGCCTCAGTGCCCTCCTTTTGGATCTCAGGCCGTGTGAGCAAGCCCCAGCTGACGGATGCGTTCTTCTGAGTCCCCCAGCAGGTCCGTCAGCCACGATGGACACAATGTTCTTCACTTCCTCCGCCTCGGTCTCAAGGGTCACACTTGGGTATTGGTTTCGCTGCAGGTGGAAGCAGGACTGCTGCCCTCAAGGTGTCCATCCAGCCCTCATCCTTGTCTTAGTCCAGGCCTCACTCAACCCTCTGGCCATCCCAGGACTTCAAGCCCCGGTAAGTAACAGACCAGGCCTCCCTTGGTATGTCACACCAGACTCCGCCAGCAGGCACCCCAGGGAATCAAGCTAGACTTGTTGCGCGTCACGATGGCCAGGATTTAAAACAGGATTTCAAAGGCTGGCGTGCAGCTCTGCTACAACGCGTCAAGTTCCAATGCCATCTTGACTATGCCCCCGGGTCTGTCCCCCTTAAGCCATTTTTTTTTTTTTCTAATACTGGCCTCTCATCTGTAGACAGTATTCTTTTGTCTAATAAGTGTTGCTGGCTGGGTGGTATGGATTCTTTATAACTACACATTTTATGTTTAAAAATCTTCCATCCGCATCCCACTGATGTCTTCTGAATGCAATTCCTGTCCTACCAGAACAGTAAAGAAGTTATTTCCTTACCCTTTTGGCTTTTCCAATAATTTCAGAAACACTTCACAATTCTGGCTAGTATGGTGCACTCCCTTAAACCGTATAAAGACCTCACTGGTGTCTTTTAATGCACAACACTGTTGCACTTGTCAAATTTTAAATGTTTAAGGTTTCTTGCTCATTTTGTGGGCACACCATGCCAATCAAGCCAAATGAAATTGAGAACTTGTAAGAAAATTGGTCACAGGTCCACACCCAATTCTAGAGTCCTTAAACCTTTGGTAAAACAAAAAGGTGATGTAATCCGGCATGTATGTTAGTTATGTGCTATGGTATTGTCAAAATGGGTCAGCATTACCGGACATCAATGAAGTTGCTAAATAAATGTAGGGGTTGCAACCTTTTACTTGGCTGTGTCAAAGATATGGGATCTGCAAAGGGTATAGTATACATCAGCTATCTGCCTATCTATGTAGATGATTTATTTTATTAATGAAGTACTGTGAAGTGCAAAAATAAAAAACACTGGTTTTCAACATTCTGTTTTAGCCTGAAGAACTGGAAAGTTTTGGTTGAAAATTTTCACAAAACACTGATGTTTTACATTTACTGCTCTCTCTCTGGTTGTACCTCTGAATTTAGAAATTACAAAAAAATCCCAAAAAATAACTGCCAGCATCAAGCAACAATGTACTAAAACAAAGCAATGAAAAAAACGGAGAGACAGTTCAGGTTTGGCACAATGACACAGAAAAAACGTTCATAGGCAACCTAAGAAAGCAGTGGATTTTTATGAAGCATGATCTTTCAAGTTTGTGACAGCATTTTACAAACATACCTGTGGCCATAACATTGTCAGGTGGAATTTTTTCATGCAGAACGTGTACTTCAACTTCATGTTCCAGATTCTAATTAAAAGAATACAAGAGATTACAAGGCAAACCCAGTGTGTTTTCTAAAAGTCTGATTATTAAAACATGCCTTTGCTGTAGGATCAAATAAAGTTAGCTCTCTTGGTAAAATGTCAAATTAAAAACCCTCAGAGAATAAAACACCAATTTTGTTTACTTTCAGGGTAGGCAGACAAGATGAAACACAAAAAGTACGTAAGCAACTACTAATCATCAGGAAAATCTATCAGTTACCTACCTTTGGGAACAGTCTTTCTGGTACAGACTACCTAACCGTGGATTCCTCCCCTTTTGAATATTCCCCAGGTGTCAGAATGGATCTGGAAACTTTTCTGCAGTACCTCTGCTCGCTGATGGGTGGCACCATGCAGCTTCATGTCAATACCGTTCTGCTACATAAATGACATGAAGAGCCAATATGTAATTGTGTTTTTTTGTATTTGTAGAGCCCATTAAGACCAGAGGTATCGAAGCGCTAAACAGGTGAGAAGGATGAGACGGAGCAGCCGCCTATAATGCGAACAGCCAAGTCTTTAAATGCTTCCAAAATGGCAAAAGGGACGATATCGCTCTCATTTTTGGAGGCAGCGAGTTCCAGAGCCTGACAGCAGCCACTGAAAAGGATTTGTCTCCCCATTTGGCATTTTTGCTTCTTTCTGTCTGGGGCCAACCTGAGCCCAGTCGATCTTATAGGATGGTTGGCAGTGTACCAGGTGATAGCAGATTTCAAGTATTCTGATCCTTGAGAGTGCAGGGCCCTGTGAGCCAAGCACAGTACCTTAAAGATAATGCGCTTTCTAATGGGAAGCCAGTGCAGTTTCTTTAAACCTTCTGTGATAGGGGATGATTTCCGCAGACCAAACAGTGTTTGGGCAGTGGCGTTCTGTATTAGCTGCAACTTGTAAAGGGATGATTGATTTATATTTAAATACATAGCATTACAACAGTCCTGTCTAGAGCTCACGAGGGCCAGCACCACAGTCACACTAAGGTCTGCAGGAATGAACAGCAGAACCTTCTTCAAAATTCTAATACTCCAAAGGTAGGTATTGACAACTTTATTTATCTGCGAATGAAAAGTCAGATCTGAATCGCAGATAACCCTGAGGTTCCTGGCTTCGGAAATAGGAGTGGGAGGAGGCACACAGATCTCATGACACCAGCTATGATTCCAGATGGAGGTTTTTGCCCCAAAGATAATGACCTCCATTTTATCCCCATTCATCTTCAACCAATTAATGTTCATCCAGTTCCTGATTGCCTTCATTAGGATTGAAATCTGTCTGTCGTAATTTGTATCTTGTCATGTAAATTGACAATAATTTAGGTGTCATCAGCTTATGACGACACCTGAAAGTTGAAAGATCGAATCATGTTGACCAGGGGAGCCATGTACAAATTAAAAAGTGGGTAACTAAGTGACGATCCCTGAGAAACTCCACAGGAAAGCTGAAAGGAGGTTGAGCTGTTATCTCCACAGCTGACCGTCACTGTCCTGTTTTGGAGAAAAGACTCCAGAATATTACTAGCCTGACCCCTCAATCCTGCCTGTTAAAGTCAGTGCAGCAAAATTTGGGGTGAGATGGTATCGAAAGCCGCTGACAGGTCCAACAGTATCAGGATGGCTCTGGCTCCTTGGTCAACCTGTCTCCTAATGGAATCTGTGGAGGAGATCAGGGCGGATTCCGTGCTATGATTTTTCCGGAAGACATGTTGGGAGGCGTCCAAATAATCAGGATCGAGCAGGAAGGTGGCTAGCTCTTGATTAATATGGTTTTCCAAAAGTTTTGCAAGCGTAGGCAGAAGGGCAACGAGGCGTAAGTTTTAGTTAAAAACAAGCCTTATTCGGTCAACATAACCATCAAAGCAGCCATAACAAAATTTAAAAATCATAAATAGTTAAGAACATAGGTTTTTTTTTTTTTTTTTAAATCATCCAACAATTGCAATAAAATGTGAACCCTCCCACTTCATACACACAACATACTTATTTACAAAGATTTTAAATTCTTAAGAAAACAAATGCGTATATACCAGGCAGCCACAAGGAACTTGCTAACCGCAGAAATTAGAATGGTTGAAGGGTCACTTTTCAGGATCCTTAAGGCAGTGCAATATTGTCTTATTCCCAAATCCCGGCAAATTGTACAAATCCACTTGCGCCAGGGAATGGAATATGCCAGGCAAAAAAACATAAAATGTTCAACAGATTCAATACTGTTACAACAGGCAGGACATAAGTCAAATGTTAAAGACGATCCCCAACTGCCTGTTAGGGACAACAGCGGTAAACACCCAAAACAAAAACAAGCATACAGACTCTTCCCCAATATACCAGGTATAAGATCTAGATAAGGTTCGAATTGGGGGTACCACTTGAAAACAAGAAATTGATTAGTCAGCTGACCATGTGATGTGCAAAGGAGGAGATGGTCAGTTTGTGGTTTCTCCTTAAGTTCTGTGGATTCCCCCAGTAGCTTTCAAGCCCCAGAATACGAAACCATTTTGACACATGTCTGAACCATGGGATAGAAACTACATTCGGTCTTCTTAAGAGGTCAAGAAGGGACTCCCTATATACAATGAGCTCAGGGGTGGTCCAGATCCTTACCCAAAAGAGTAGGGGTCTCAGGGCTATCCGATCAGCAATGAGATTAAACTCAAGATCCAAAAAAGCTGGGATCAGGGGTATGCTACGAGGGTACGCAAGTAAAGCCCTGGCAAAATTATTTTCGCCCACAGAATGTATTGCTGTTATAAAACCTCCACACCTCGGCACCATAAGCGGCCGCGCCTTGCGCCTTAGCCAAATAAATCTTAATAGCCGGAGATACTTCTTTTGTTACAGAGCTTTTGTAAAAACGCAGGATAGCGCCTGCCCTATGCTGGAGAAGTACCACACTTTTACTGATCTGATCCTCCCACTGTAGATTGTTTGAGATCCTCACTCCCAGGTAATCTATCAAACTGACCTTGCTTAAAGGGGTCCCATCTAGAATAATAGTACATCTCCTAATTGATCCTGGGCTAAACACCATTAATTTAGTTTTGCTAACATTCAAAGTCTGCACAGTATAATTTGAACCTATCAACAAGAATCTGAAGACCCATTGGGGTCTTAGAGATAAGTAGAGAATCATCTGCAAAAAGTAAAATGGGAATATTCTGCGCATTTAGGGAGGGGGCATCATTCTGACAAGTAGCCAATACTTGTACCACCTCATTTATAAATAAGGTAAATAGGGATGGCGCCAGAACACATCATTGGCGAACCCCCCCCTCTGAATGGGAATATGTTCTGTTAATTCTCCCTGGTTGCCCCATCTCACCTGAGCATATGTATCCTCATGTAACCGTTGTAATAAATGAATTATATTGATAGGAGTATCCATTCTATGTAACACTTCCCACAATTTTTCTCTAGGGACCATATCAAAAGCAGATCGAAGGTCTACAAAAACGACATAAATTTTGCTTGGCAAGGACTATTTATTTCCAATATAAAAGCATCAGCCTAAAGACCTGGTATACCATACTGTTTTTTGGGCGAAAACCCGCCTGTAGTGGGATAGCACCTGATGATCTTGGACCCAGCTTAATAGCCTTCCCAAGAGCTGTTCAGCAAACATTTTCTGGAGATTGTCAATATGTCTATAATTAGCTGGGGAGTTCACAATGCCCTTTTTATGAATCAGAATTATTTCAGCCCCTTTCCAAAAACTTGTAATTGGGCCCCCAGCTGCCATTTTGTTTGAAATCAAATTTATGCACCAGGACCATACTGTTGGTTCAGATTTATTTAAGTCCCCTGGAAACTTATCCAGCCCTGGCGCTTTGACAGATTTTGAAGAGTTAATTGCTACTACAGTTTTCTCCATAGCGAAGATAATTGGGTCTTCATAAATAGAGGAATCTAGTCCTGGTTTAACCAGAGAATAGCTCGTTCTAGCCAACAGTGGGGAAGAAGATTCATGAATTGAGTAATTACAGGGTAGGTTTTTTAGGTCATCTGATTTGCCTCCAGGTTTTTTCTTAATGGGCATGCTTATTGTTTTATTCCAAGTGGGTGAAAACACCCCGGAATCCAAGACTTCTGCAAAAATGGTCTCTAATGGCATTGTAATAGTATTGTTTACTAACTGAAGTACTCCTGATGGACAGGAGTCTCAGGGGACCCAGAGTGAATTCCAGCCAGAAGGGAATTAATTTTGCTTGTGCCTAGAGGAGCAAATTTTGTAAGTGTAGGGCCACAATCATTTTCATATCGAGACCTGGGGCAGGTCGTCCCCTGATCGATGTATAAGGGGGAAAATACAGAGTGGATTTTATCTTAAAAGAACTCAGCCACCCTACTGCAGAATGCTTCTGAGTTGTCAAGTTCCTGGGAGGAGGTGGTGTGGCTAGTGCCTTAACCACTTAAAATAATTATTTAGGGGTGTTGGAGGAACATCTGATTTTCTGAGAGTAAAAACATAACTTAGCCGTTCTGATGGCCTCTTTGTAAATTTTCCAGCACTCCCTAAGCTTCGCTTTTTCCAACGGCCCAGGATCTCATTTCCATCGTCTCTCGTTTCCTACAGTATCTCTGGAGAGTCTTGAGATCATCCATGTACCAGGGAGCTGATACTTTTTTATTCTGTTTTGAGTCGGTCCTCCCTCTTTGGTTCAATTTCCTCACTAGCTTCTCAGGAGTTAAAGTTCTCTTCCGGAGAACACCATCCCCCTTCAAGCCTTTCCCGACGCCTTATCAAGGCCAGGCGCAAGCCTTCCTTTTTGACTCTCCCCAGTTACGATTCAAATTATTAGCTTTGTTCTTGGGGTGCGGACAGCTTCTATGTATAATTTTAAAGGGAATCAAACAATGATCAGTTCTAGCTGCTGACATTTGCCCACAGTGACGAGTTCCTGTACGGAGAACAGTCCATCTATTAAATGACCTGCCACTTGAGTAGGCAATTGACTCCAACCAAAACAGGACATGAAATCCAAGAGATAGAGTGTCCCTATCCTCTCTATCCTCCAGACATCTTTCGAGCGAGATAGGAGGCTCAGTGATTAGTGACCAGTTTTCTAGAAAAATCTTCCTGGGACCTGGTGGGCGGTAGACCAGGAGTCCTTCCAGCCTTATCAAATTTCCTTGTCTTGGTTTAAAATAGGCTCCTTCACAAGTATCTGAGGAGGTACCTAGAGGGTCGAAGTTATAACAAAGGCTGTCTCTAAATATGGCTGCCAACCAACCCCCCTCCTCCTGTTGTCTGTCTAGCCTTTCCACTCTATATCTCGCAGGAAAGGCAGTGACAAAGTTGGGATCGGAGTCCTCTCTAGCCCAAGTTTCTGTCAAGAAGAGAAAGTCAACCTTAAGTTCTAAGATAGCTTCTCGCATCTCAAGGCTATGTTTAACTAGTAAGCGAGCATTTAATAACCCACATCTAAGGGTGTTCTGTCAGTCTGACAGTTTTATCTGGGGGGATACTTCTGCAGTAGCGTTTTTAGGCCTAGCTAAAGGGCAGGAGTAGGTCCTTTCCCTGGGGCTCCAGGCTCATCTCTTGCATCTCCAGGGCCCGCCCTTTAATGGGAGAAGGGGAAGCACATCATGTGTCGCACAGTTCTGGGGAAACAGCTCATAAGTTGTTCCCTAGTGTAATGTAACCGGGGAGGCATCCCATGCCCCTGGGCCCGGTCAGGCACAGACAGGCTTGCCTTTGGTGCGCCCACTGCGTGTCCATGGTCCGATCAGCTTAAATGTAGTCTTTCGGCGCACGAGGAGGTAAGGGAGCGTGCCCGCAGTGAAAAGGCTGGACCGCTCCCTCTCCGTTCAGTCCCCACCCACAGAACCCCTAGAATGGCAGCTATGAAAAGTCAAAGTCAAGGCTCTAATTGGCCCATTAACCCCCCTGGAGCTAGCACAACAATACAGCGCACAGGTCAGAATTCTTAGGTGTTGTCCAAGTAATCAGATAGAAATATTTCTCCTTTTAGCAGCAGGGAATCACCGTAAAATATTTTCGAATGGTGTTAAAAAGCATTGAAGCAAAAAGTATTAAAATGTAAATAGAAAAGGCGCAACAGCGTTCTCACCCGCCCACTGGAAGCCACTTGTGTTCAGTCATTTACTTTCGAGACTGTCTCTGCCCCCAGACGCAGAGCCTCAAAAGCAAATTGGTGTGACCAATGTGCAGATTCCTAGATTTGGGATTTTATTCATGGATAAAGGCCAACCACAGAATGAGGAGGATGTGAGGGTCAATGAAGAATCTGCAGCTAGACAGAAATACTACCAGAAAGTGCATTACTGAAGGTAAGTAACATTGCTCTGAGAGAGAGTTCTAGGTGCAGATTTCATACCTTCTGAACAGATACCAAAGCAGTACATGTTTGGAAGTGGGTCTGAGGATGTACTCGAACCAGAAAGTCCTGCAGGACCAAGTGGGTGAAATGCCCTTCTCTGAGAACCTGACTATCCAGACAATAGTGCTTTGTGAACTTATTGAGGGACCCCAAATAGCTGCCTGGCAAATGTCTTGGACGGGAAGAGTGCAAACTAACTCAGTCATAGCAGCTTTGGCCCTAGCTGAATGAGCACACAGTTCTTCCAGAGGTTGCTTCCTGATCAATACATAGCAGATCTTAATGCAGAGCATGGTTCAATGGGAGATGGTTCTCTTCTGCAAAGCCTGTCCTTTTCTATGTCCAGAGAGCCGAACACAGAGCTGATATAGTCCACCCAGTGTTCTGTGGTAAGATTCTTGAGTCCAATCGGTGGAGCCGCTCCTCCCCTTCCGAGGGGTGAGGCGGAGCATAGAACACCGGCATGATGATAGGTTGACCAACATGGAATGGTGTTCCCACTTTAGACAATAAAGAGGACATGGTCTGTAGAAACCAGTTTGTCTGGCAAGAAGGTGATGTATGGAGGGATGACACAAAGAGCTTGAAGCTCAATCACACATCACACCTGTTATGTGTTGAGGGTGAGGAGCCACACGGGACAGCTGTGAAATGGCTCAAACGGAGTGCACATCGGAAATGTGTGGTCATAGTTAAGGACCCATTGTGGCATGACAAGAGAACAAGGAGGAGAAAAACGGTTTTAAAATTAAAAAAAAAAAAAACACACAATAACTGTAGACTTAGCCAATGAGGGCTGATTCGACAACCACAGAAAAGCTGGAAGGTATCCTTTAACCATGCCCAGAACAAGGACTTACCCAGTTACAGTCAGAACAAACAACAAAACGTCATAACTCTGCCTGGAGGGCGGGGCTATCTGTTGAGTACCACACCAAGCCCAAAGACAGGCTTATATGGTTGTCGCGGGATGCCTAGCTGCAAAGATGACCTCAATCACTTCCAGGGAAAGGTTGAAGTTGTTCAGATGTCACCACAACGTCCAAGCTTGAAGGTGGAGACTGTTAAGGCTTGAGTGCAGAGCCCACCTCTGCTACTGCAATAGGAGATCCTTCTGGAGGGGCAACCTGAACAGATGACAGATGCTCAGGCCCAGGAATTCTGGATACCTAACTCTCTGTGCCCAGTCTAGGGCCACTAGGATGACTTGAACCCAGCCAGCCCTGATGTTCTTGAGAACTCGGGGTAAGAATAGTGTTAGAAATTGAGTCTCTAGTTGGCAGAGCTATGCACCCTGTCCAACTAGGGACCACAATCCTAGTCAGGGTAAGTAACAACACAATCTAAATTATCCTGTGCTCACCACCCTCTGGTAGCTTGGCACAGAGCTGACAGGCTTAACTTAGAAGGCAATGTTTAAAGTATTTGTGCTGTAACTCATACAGTAACACAGTGAAAACACCACAAAAAGTACTCCCGCCAGTTTAGGAAAATAGATAATATTTATCTGAATAAAATACGACCAAAATGAGAAAAATCCAATACGCACAAATCAAGATATCACTTTTTAAAGCTTTAGAGGAGTCTCAATCCTTCGGAATCAGTGGTAATATCCTATTAACACACAGTACCTGGGATGAATCAAAAATAACAATGCAGAGGGCCGCAGAGAAGGAGATGCGTCGAAAAGTAAAGTGATGCATCAATTTTTCCATTGCGGCAAAGGCGATCCATTGTTTCCATGCTGTAAGGCGATGCATTGTTTTCTGAAGTGCAGCCTTGGCTCCTCACTGTGATGTGGGAATAATTTGATGCCCAGGGACGATGTCTGGAAAACCCAATATACGTTGAGCAGAGGCAACAGGTGCTGTGCCGATCTGTCAGGTGAAGTGGTGATTTTTCAGCCGCGAGGCAGGTGCTGTGCGGGCCAGCACGCATTGCGTTTAATTTCACAGACGTGTCAGTTTTCCGACGTGCTTTATTTTCTTCTCTTTGGTGAAGTCTTTGATACCCCCGAGTCCTCAGAACAGGTTGCACGCACAATCCAAGACCTTGGAGAGCACTTGTGGAGGAAGGCAGAGTCCTTCCAGCAGAGTCAGCAGGCAGGAGGGCAACAAGCAGGCCAGCAGTCATTCTAGCAAAGCAATCCAGACTAGTCTTTTGAGCAGCCAGGCAGTCCATCTGATAGAGTTCAGGTGTAGGTCCAGAAGAGTCTGATTTGGTGGGGTCACAGATCCAGTATACATACTTTGAAGTGGAGGAGACTTCAAAGGGTGGTTCTGAAGTACATATGTTCTCCTTTCAACCCAGCTCTGTCTGCCAGAAGCCCTGTGGGGGGTTCTCAGACCTTTGTGTGAGGGCAGGCCACTGGCCTTTGAAGTGTAAGAGACAGCCCCTTCACCCTTCCTGGCCAGAAGGAACCATCAGTATGCAGATGCAGCCGAGTATCCTGTCTTGATGGCTGCCTGGGAGGAATGCACAAGGGAAACTGTCAACAGACGTAGATTGGAGACAGACTGTAAGGCACAGATGGCAGTAAGTAGAGAATTGCCTACTTTACAAAAGTGGCATTTCTGAAATAGTAATGTAAAATCCAGCTTCACCAGTAAGTAGGATTTCTCACTGCTATTCCAAACATAACACGTCTATTCCCCTCAGATCAGAAATTACCACTTAAAAACATATAAGGGAATCTGCCCTTATTGCCACCTCTGACTCGATCCGTCAGATGGTGGACCAAGGTGGGGGAGCCATTCTTGTATTATTAAACCTTTGGGCTGCTTTTGATACCATCTCACCACAACTGATGATGAGTCGCCTTTATCAGGCTAGGGTAAGAGACAGCTCCCTGGGTATTCTAGAGTCTTTTCTGTGTGAAAGATGGAATGGTTTCTTACCTGTAACTCCAGGTCTCTCGTAGGGGTATTTCCATGACAGTCATAAGCACTGAATAGGTCCCTGCAGGTTCGCGGAACTATTCAGTGCTTATGACTATACATGAAAATCCCCTACGAGAGAACTACCATTGTTAGCTGTGGGGACTTTAGAGCAGCCCCGTTCCAACTTCCTTGAGGGGTCCCCCAAGGATCATCACTCAGCCCCACCCTGTTCAATCTGTATGTGGCAGCGCTGGCAAAGTTGGTTCACTCGTTTGGCTTTCAGGTCTCCTCATACGCTGATGATACCCAACTTATCATCCCGGTTAACAAGAACTGGGAGGAAATAGCAGATAGGTTTCATTATTGTATGAATGATATCAACAAGTGGATGAGCCAGGATTGGCTAAAACTGAACTGAGAGAAATCTGAAATATTGTTTTTTGGTGCTAACAGCTCATTATGGAGCTTGGGCTGGTGGCCACAATCCTGCGGTAAGCTGCCTGCTCCTTTACCTTTAGCGAGAAATTTAGGGATCCTGTTTGACAGTGCCATGTCTTTTGACCTACAGGTTAATCAAACCATTAAAACCCGTTTCTGGGTGATTAAAACCCTGCAGAAAATTTTATCCTTCATCCTGAAGAATCTTAGGATTTCAGTGATACTTGATTTAGTCATATCTAAACTGGACTACTGCAATGCTTTGATGTTGAACATCAACCAAGGCTCTCTTCACAAGCTGCAGCTCATACAGTATACGGCAGCTCGTCTGTTGTTGGAACTACCGCGGGCGGTGTCCGCCAGTGAAAGTCTTAGGCGGCTGCACTGCCTACCTGTGGAGAAGCGCATTTTCATTAAAGCTTTCTGCCTCACTCATAAGGCTCTACATTCCCAGGGCTCCACATATCTTTGCACAACTTTGCAATGGTATGTGCCTAGTTGCCACTTAAGATCCACCAGTCTCCACCTGGCTTAAGTACCCGGTTGCAGGAAATCGAAATGGGGTGACAGCTTTCTCGGTGGCGCAGCTAAAGTATGGAATTCTCTCCTGCGCCGTCTCAGGAAAGTGAAAACTTTCATGCATTTCCGGAAACAGCTGAAAACATGGCTCTTTGCCCTTTAAAGTTCTTGCCCCGGAGAAGCTGCTGTTGCTCGTCCACCTCTCTCTGCATTCACATGCATCTTTTTCTGCTTAGCGCTTTGATGCTACAGCCGTAACGCACTTCACAAATACACATAAATACAAATACAAAATAAGGGAATTTATAATGCTGGCCTATGAGAGGAGCAGGGTTCACAGTAGTGAAAAACTACTTTGTGAGTTTTTCACTACCATGACATGTAAAACTTATAAGTACATGTCCTGCCTTTTATTTACATAACACCCTGCCCTATGGGCCACCTCGGGCCTACTTTAGGGGTGACGTTTATGTAAGATAAGGGGAATTTAAGGCTTTGCAAGTAGTTGTAAATGCCAAGTCGAAGTGGCAGTGTAACTGCACACACAGGCCTTGCAATGGCAGGCATGAGACATGGCTAAGGGGCTACTTATGTGGGTGGCACAATCAGGTCTGCAGGCCCACTAGTAGCGTTTAATTTACAGGCCCTCGTACATGTAGTGCAGTTTACTAGGAACTTACAAGTAAATTAAATATGCCGATTGGGTATGAGCCAATGTAATGTTGTTTTACGGAGAAAACATATGCACTTTAGCACTGGTTAGCAGTCGTAAAGTGCCCAGAGTCCTCAAAGTCAACAAAAAGGATGTCAGAAAAAGAGAAGGAGGAAGCCAAAAAGTTTGAGGTGACCCTTCGGAGTGGGTCATTTTCCAAGTAGTAGTAAACGGGGACAGGAATATAGGAGTCTTATGTTCTACTAAATGCAAAACACATCTCCGAGTGAGAAACGCCATAGAAACTCCAACGGAAAAAAGTGCTGATATTTTGCATTCTTGGCACTGGTGAATAGACTAAGTCAAGGATTTTCACATTTGCAGAAGCAAGCTCACACCACCTCTGGGTATAAATGCCACTTCTGAGCCATTATGTGATGACAGCTGAGCTCGGACGCTCCTGCATTCAGTGATCCTGCCAGGGGGTTCACCACCAGAAAAATTCCTTGGTGGACCAACCATTTTTTTAGGATGCACAAGGCCTCCTGGCACAATATTTATGACCGCACCCCACACTTTTTTTGCGGCACCACGTGATGGTAGTGTTGTCCGTGAACACATGTACCACCCTACCCTTGATGGAAGGAAGGCTTTTAAAATCCAAGCAGATGGCCCTCAGCTCCAGAATGTTGATATGGAGCTGGGACTCCATAAGAGACTGGAGGCCTCTGATCTTCGCCTCCACCCTTAAGCGATGCATCAGTCATTACTGTAAGCGTCACGTAGGGAAGGGAGAGGGACCTGCTTCTGACAACTGAGGTCCAGTAACCACCACTGCAGATCTTTCACAGGCTCTTCTGAAATCTGAACACACTCAAACAGGTCCCCTTGATGGTGGACCCACTGAGACTTCAGATCCAACTGCATTGCCTGCATAAGGACCTTGGTGTGCTCGAACAGCGAAAGAAGGAGCCTCCGATCCACAGCAGCCTCAGAGTCTACCAGGATCACAGCCTGAATGTTTAACTCTCTTCCCTGGGGGACAGTCACAAAACCGAACTGTGCCCAGAATGGCTCCAGTGAAGGAGTCAGGTATGACTGTGGCACACTGAAAATGAAGCCAAAGATCACAGGAGGATCACTGTAGTCTGAAGGTGGTTGACAACTGCCTGGAGAAAGCCTCCCTTCACCAGCCAGTCATCTAGGTAGAAGACGACTGGCACCACTGACCTCCGAAAATGTACTACCACCTTTTGTGGTAGTGTGGGTGTAGGAAGCTGGCTCCCTATATAGTGCACTAAAGGAAATACACCATGCATCCCCAATTGGTTTGCAAAGGCAAAAGAAGATAGGACTAATGCTCTATTTTGTGATAGTGCGGTAGATCAGTTAGGCGTATTAGAAGGTAGTGCTAAGCATTTGTTGTATTCACAGAGGCATCAATGAGACACTCTCAAAGAATAAATTTGAGAACAATTTAGAAAAATAACACTTCTTTTTATGATACTTTAAACCCATGGACTTCATTATAAGGTAAATAAGTTGTTAAGCATAAATTATTTTCACTTGCAAAAATAGACAGTGCAATTTCAGAGCACTTCAATGTCAACTTATGGAAGGAAAACAACACACTATAAACAAGCACTTTATGATGACTCACAGAACCAATCTTGTAGACTTACGGTGAGTACTGGGCAAGGGTCAGGACCACACCAACAGGTCATTGCGTGCAGCACTGGGGCGACCGGGTGCAGTATGGTGCCAGGTGCCCAATGTATTTCAATGAGGATCGGTCCCCGTGGATTT
Source organism: Pleurodeles waltl (assembly GCF_031143425.1). Lineage (NCBI taxonomy): Eukaryota > Metazoa > Chordata > Amphibia > Caudata > Salamandridae > Pleurodeles > Pleurodeles waltl. Next base: position 925,685,544 of record NC_090437.1, read on the forward strand.
AGGCTGCAGGATCTGGCTGGGGGGCCGGACAGGGACAACCAACAGGCAAGGTGCAAACGTGGGGTGCTCAGGGACTTAGGAGCACCTTTGGTCGTCTTCAGCAGGGCCTGGGGGAACAGATCCAGGGGTGTTCTTTGTCGTCAGGTTTTGTTGTCCAGGAGCACTCAGGGTTGGGGGTGGGGGTCCTGTATTTCAAGGCTGCAGGCGTCGTTGTGGAGTCCAGGAGGGGTAAAACCACAGTGGACTCAAGCTCAGGAGACCTGGGGGACATCGTTGATACCAGGGGTCCACTTCAACTTGGGCCTCCATCAACAGGTGCAGTGGTTAAAGTAGGTGTTGGGTGCCTCTCACCTCAGAGGCTGTAGGTGAGGGGGCCTGCGTGCAGAGGCTGCAGGCGACTTCAGGCTCTGGACAGCTGGGGAACACCTTGTTGGCACCGGAGGTCCACTCCCACTCAGGTCAGTGACTGTAGGTGCCTAAAAGTGCTTTGGAGGAGATGCAAACAAGCCTTGGCAGCTGCAAGAGATGCAGTACATGGGGGTATGGTCCTGTATAGGAAGGCAAAGGTTTACCTCCACCAAAGTTGGACAGCTAGCAGATAGGACCAAGAGGACTACTCTGGACCACAACACGTGATGCAGGATCCACGCAGCTCAGGACTTTACTTTAAAACTGTCTTATATGTAAAAATATCCCTATATTGCTATTGAATGATAACATGGGACTCTCACTTTGACGACAGTGAATGATTCTCTTAAAGATCCAGTACTGGAGAAAACAAAGTTATTATTCAAACCTCTGCTCCTGGTGCAGTTCCTTGTTTAAATTTCAGAATATCAGGATGATTTCCTATAAACCCATCTATTGTTAACAGATGGAGCATCTCAAAGCTATCCAAAACGTACATCACCTCTGCCCTGGAAGTGGGATATAGTGCAAATACAGTGAGGAGTCAAAGGCATCAGCAGCTCTTTTAACTAGGGCCTAATTTGAGGTCCTAACATGGAAGACCCTCCTCTCACAAAATACTAGATTCAAAGCATAGTCATAAAGCCCAATACCAAATGACTCAAGTATGGGCTCTGGTTCAACTTAACCACCTGAAAATATTCTTTCCCTTGCTTTATCGTAGGACTGTCAGTGGTTGGGTCACCAGGAGATTCCTTCCCTTGCTTTCTTATTGGAATGTCTGTGGTTGGATGACCAATACTCCCTCCTCAGATTCTAAAAACTTAGTATTGCTCCCAAAGCGCTGGAAGGGAGTCCATTCCCCACCCCTTGTATGCTAGCCTCAGTTATTTCTGCTTCATAAAGAGCAGAGCTTTTAATGTCATCCCTAGGCAAGCATTACATTTTGGGATCATGCCCCACACAGCTTGACTGCAGGCAGAGTTGCCATGGCTATCAGTCTTAGTCTTTTTAAAACAGCTTTCTAAACCTGAAGGCCTTTTTTAAACAAAAGAAAAGTGCAAAAAAAAACACAACATATAACCTCACCTAGCCACTAGACAAGTCTCTTAACATTACCTGAAGCCTAAATCCTTACAGATAAGAGAACTTACGTTGTTCAGCAGGGCAGTGACATTCACAGATCACCTGCATCGAAAGATTCAAACTCAAGATATGGGACATAAGTGTCCTAATCCCAGCACCCTGATATACCTCCGGAAAAAAAAAAACTTGTTGTCTAGCGAATTCATTTTGGATTTGTACTTTTGGATCATTAGAGAAGTAATTTAGCTTGGGTAGACATTGCTGATGTGGGCCGAATTGTCCTGCACAACATTTAAAAAAAAAAAAAAAAAGGCAGATGTGTTCTGGTGATGTTTCAAGTTTGACTGCTCAAAATAGATAATTTCAATGTCATACATTACAATACAAACCATCAGCAGCAACCCAATAATAATAAAATAAGAAAACCTTCTTACAAAGTTCTAAAATAGAATAAAAAAATGCTATCTTAAAAAGCTTTAAAACAACGCAATACATACATGTATATACACATATATACACACACACACATATATATATATATATATATATATATATATATATATATATATATATATATATATATATATGGAAAATGTCTCTTACCCAGTGTACATCTGTTCGTGGCATGTTCCGCTGCAGATTCACATGCTATTCACAGGTTCTGCCATCTAGTGTTGGGCTCGGAGTGTTACAAGTTGTTTTTCTTCGAAGAAGTGTTTGAGTCCCGCGATCGAGTGACTCCTCCTCTTCGGCTCCATTGCGCATGAGCATCGACTCCATCTTAGATTGTTTTCCCGCAGAGGGTAAGGTGGGAGTGATAGAGTGTAAAGAAAGAGATGTCCATGCAAATGGAATAGATGAACGAGGTACTTACCTTCGGTAACGACTTTTCTGGTGGATACATTAGCTACCTGTGGATTCCTCACCTCATGAATACTCCCATGGCGCCAGCATTCGACGGAAATCTTCTTACTAGTCTCTGCACGTCGACGAGGACGTCACTGTCTCGCACGCGACGCCGTCTGACGTCATACAGGCAATAAGAGGTCCTCGACGACGTGCAGACGTCAGTACCAATAATTTTTTACGTGCATAAGAACAACCAGGCAATGCAATGAAAGAGCAAGGCAACATCCATTATATTGTAAAATACACCACATTGTATGAATAACTGTAAATCTTTTTATGTACACATATATATATATATATATATATATATATATATATATAAAACTCTCTCTTTTAAAATATATACACACACCAAGTATATACATAAAGATATATACACATATACACATATATATATATATAAATATATTATATATATACATCTATTGCACCCTCAAGGACCAAGAGGAGCGCACTCAAGGATTACCTGGCAAGACCATAAAGGCAACGGGGAGGCGGGTGGGACCGTGAGGAATCCACAGGTAGCTAATGTATCCACCAGAAAAGTCGTTACCGAAGGTAAGTAACTCGTTCTTCTGATGGATACAACTACCTGTGGATTCCTCACCTCATGAATAGAGTCCCAAAGCAGTACCACGCCCGGCGGTGGGTGCCTAAATGGTCAAACCAAGAAATCCTGCAGCACTGACCGTGCAAAATGGCCGTCCCTTCTAACCTCAGAATCTAAACAGTAATGTTTTGCAAAAGTGTGAAGGGACGACCAAGTTGCGGCCTTGCAGATGTCGACCACAGGAACACCTCTGGCTAAGGCTGAAGTGGCCGACTTAGCTCTGGTGGAATGAGCTCTAATGCCCTCAGGAGGATCCTTCTTTGCCAAAGAGTAACATATTTTAATGCAAAGAACAACCCACCTGGATAGTGTTCTCTTGTGGACTGCCTTTCCTCTCCTCTTGCCCACGTATCCAATAAACAGCTGATCCTCCAGCCTGAAATCCCTTGTTCTATCGATAAAGAAGCTCAACGCTCTCTTTGGGTCCAGACGGTGCAGTCTTTCTTCCTCTTTGGAAGGATGAGGCGGAGGATAGAACGTGGACAAAGTAATTGCCTGAGCCAAATGGAAGGGTGAAACAACCTTCGGGAGGAAAGCAGCCTTGGTCCTCAACACCACCTTATCCCCATAAAAAGTTGTATAAGGGGGTTTTACTGATAAGGCCTGCAACTCACTCACTCTCCTTGCTGATGTTATAGCTATCAGGAAGACTGTTTTTAAAACCAAATACCTCAAGGGGCAAGAATGCATAGGTTCAAAAGGGGACCCCATAAGGAAAGTCAGGACTAAGGACAAATCCCATTGCGGCATAACGAATGGCTTTGGAGGATATTGATTTAGAAGACCTTTCAAGAATCTGATAACAATAGGGGATTTAAATAAAGATGGTTGGTCTGGAAGACATATGAAGGCTGACAAGGCCGATAAATAACCTTTAATGGTAGCCACTGCACAACCTTTTTGCGCCAGAGATAGAGCAAAAGACAAAATGTCCGATAGATGAGCATGTAAGGGATCAATCTGCCTCTCTCCACACCACGCAACAAATTTAGACCACCTATTAGCGTAGATAGATTTAGTGGAGTGTCGCCTGGCCGCTAATATAACATCCACTACCTCAGGCGGGAGAGAGAAGGAACTCAGGTTGCCCCGTTCAATCTCCAGGCATGTAGGTGCAGACTCTGGAGGTTGGGGTGTAGAACCTGCCCCTGCGACTGTGAGAGGAGGTCTGCCCTGAAAGGGAGACGGAGCGGCGGGCACGTTGAGAGTTGGAGAAGGTCGGAGTACCACACCCTCCTTGGCCAATCCGGAGCTATTAAGATTACTAGAGCCCGGTCTTGGCGAATCTTCCTCAATACTCGAGGAATCAAGGGTATGGGAGGAAACGCGTAAAGCAACTGGCCGCACCAGGTCATTTGAAACGCGTCCCCCAACGCTTCCTGCATCGGATACTGAAGGCTGCAGAACAACGGACAATGCGCGTTCTCTCGAGTGGCGAACAGATCTACCCGAGGAAACCCCCACTTCTGGAAGATTAAACGGACTTGATCTGGATGGAGACGCCACTCGTGGTCTGCCGAGAAGTGGCGACTGAGACTGTCCGCACGCACGTTCAAAACTCCGGCCAGATGGTTTGCTATCAAGCAAATCCGATGGTCCTTTGCCCAGGACCATAGTCGAAGAGCTTCTCTGCAGAGAAGGTACGACCCCACTCCTCCCTGCTTGTTTATGTACCACATCGTGGTAGTATTGTCCGTTAGGATCTGTACCGACTGACCACGAAGGGAAGGGAGGAAGGCCTTGAGAGCCAGACGTACAGCCCGTAACTCTAACAGATTGATGTGAAAAATCTGTTCCTCTGGAGACCAAAGACCTTTGATCTCCAGATCCCCCAGATGAGCTCCCCACCCTAGAGTGGAAGCATCCGTTATGACTGTTGTCACTGGTGGCGACTGCTGGAACGGCTTTCCTTGTGAAAGATTGTTGCTTGCAATCCACCACTTCAAATCCACAGCAGCATCTCTGGAGATCTTGACAGTACCCTCTAGATCCCCTCTGTGTTGAGACCACTGCCTTCGGAGGCACCACTGAAGAGCCCTCATGTGCCAGCGAGCATGCGTGACCAACAGAATGCAGGAGGCAAAAAGACCGAGCAGACGAAGGACCTTGAGGACTGGAACTACCGCTCCATTTCGAAACATTGGAACCAAATCCTGAATATCTTGAATCCGCTGAGGCGGAGGAAAGGCCCGACCCAATGTTGTATCCAGTACTGCCCCTATGAACAGGAGGCGCTGAGAGGGCTCTAGGTGAGATTTGGGCTCGTTCACCGAAAAGCCCAGGTCGAACAACAACTGGGTTGTTGACTGCAGATGACGCAACACAAGCTCCGGGGACTTGCCTTTGATTAACCAATCGTCCAAGTAAGGGAATACTGCTATCCCCTTCCTTCTGAGCTCTGCCGCAACCACCGACATCACCTTCGTGAAGACTCGAGGTGCTGAAGTAAGACCAAACGGAAGGACCGCAAACTGGTAGTGTTGCGATCCCACCACAAACCGGAGATACTTCCTGTGTGACTTGAGTATCGGGATATGAAAGTAAGCATCCTGCAAGTCGACAGACACCATCCAGCCTTCCATGTTCAACGCCAAAAGCACCTGTGCTAGGGTCAGCATCTTGAACTTTTCCTGCTTGAGGAACCAATTCAAGATCCTCAGGTCCAGAATTGGTCTCAAACGACCATCCTTCTTGGGAATCAGGAAATACCTTGAGTAAACTCCTTGACCCCTTTCCTGCTCCGGGACCAACTCCACCGCGCCCTTTAAAAGGAGGACTTCTACCTCCTGTTCTAGCAACAGGAGGTGTTCTTGTGAACAATACGAAGGGCGGGGCGGAAACTCCCGAAAGGGAAGGGTGTAGCCTTTTCCCACAACACTGAGAACCCAAGTGTCCGACGTAACAGTCTCCCATTTGGTGAGAAAATGCTGTAATCTTCCCCCTACAGGAGAGGAGTGAGTGGGAAATGGTGGAAGCCTAAGGCTGCTTCCCCTGCTGCACCCCGCCAGAGGATGAGGAAGAGGAAGAGTGCTGCTGAGAAGCTCCCCTGGTGCGGACCCTACCCCTCCCCCTAAAAGATCTATAGGGATGGGAAGAGGCAGGTTGCTGATATCTTCCCCGAAAGGAAGAGGAGGAAGAGCCACGCCCAAATCCACGAAACCTCCTGAAGAATCTGGAAGAGGCCGTGGAAGAAGGAGCTTGGAGTCCCAGCGACTTAGCCGTGGCCCTGCTCTCCTTAAACCGTTCCAAGGCCGAATCAGCCTTAGCCCCAAACAGTTTGTCCCCATCAAACGGGAGATCCAACAATGTGGACTGTACATCTGCCGAAAAGCCCGAGTTACGGAGCCAGGCCTGTCTCCTTTCCACCACAGTTGTGCCCATTGCTCTGGCTACCGAGTCGGTGGTATCCAGTCCCGTCTGGATAATTTGGGTCGCAGCAGCCTGAGCATCAGAGACAAGATCCAAAAGACCCTGGGGAAGCTCTGTAAACGAAGAGGAGATGTCATCCATCAGAGCATGAATATACCTCCCCAGGATACAGGTTGCATTGGTGGCTTTTAAAGCCAGACTGCAGGACGAAAAAATCTTCTTCGACTGCGCCTCCAGCTTTTTTGAATCTCTGTCCCCCGGCACCGTCGGAAAAGAACCAGGCGCTGACTTGGACGAACAGGAGGCCTGCACAACCAAGCTCTCCGGCGTAGGGTGCCTAGATAGGAAACCAGGATCAGTTGGAGCCGTCCGATACCTCCTGGCCACGGCTCTGTGAACTGCTGGGGAAGATGCCGGCTTCTTCCACACCTCTAAAACCGGATCCAGCAGAGCGTCATTAAAAGGTAATAGAGGCTCCGCCGCGGCTGAGGCCGGATGCAACACCTCTGTCAAAAGGTTTTGTTTCGCCTCCACCACCGGCAAAGGCAGGTCCAAAAAACTAGCTGCCTTCCGTACCACTGTATGAAAGGAAGCAGCTTCCTCGGTATATTCCCCCGGGGACGAAAGGTCCCACTCAGGGGAAGTGTCCAGCCCACTGGCCGACTCCAGTCCACGCAGCCCATCACCCGAGTCCTCTAGCTCTCCTTCCTCTAGGGCTCGTTGGTACTCCTGCTCCTCTAGTACCCGGAGAGCACGCCTCCTTGAATGCAGTCGTTGCTCAATCCGCGGAGTCGACAATACCTCCGCCGAAGTCGGAGATCGGCGCCGATCTTCCGAAGCCACCGACGCCGCATCCGGCACCACAGGTAACTTCGGCGCCGACTGAAGAGCAGATGAAACGGATGGACCCACCGGAGTCACAGGCCGAAATCTCGACGTCGACGGGATGGAAATCCCTGGGGCCAATCCCTCCGAAGCCATCGGAGCGGCCACCGGCGCCGACACTGGCGCCGAGCCCACGTTCCCAAACGGGAGAAAGGGCATAAAGGGTGCCGGCCGAAGAGGCGCAGGATCACCCAAAGAAAAGGCCAAAGGCCCAGCCGGAGCACCCCCTGGAGCCATCTGTTGGAAGATGGCATACATCGCATTCAAGAATGCGGAACTATCGGCTCCAGGGGTGGGAAAAGCCGGATACTGGGGTGCCTGACTCGGAGGCGACCCCGACGCCGGCCTCGGCGTCTGCGCCGGAGAAAACACTTGAGGCTCCAATACCTCAATCACCGACGCCTGTCCAGGCGAAGTTGGAGACGCCGGAGAGAGCAACGGCGTCGAAGGATGCGGCGTCACCGTGGGGCTGACCTCCCATGTCCTCCGGCGCCGATCCGGAGACCTGGAACGAGCCTCCCTTGAATGACGCCGAGATTCTCTACGGCGCCGGGAGTCTCGATGACACCGATGTCTTGGAGAATACTTTTTCTTGTGATGCTTCTCCTTTGACTTGGCCATAAACAGCTTCGCCTCGCGTTCTTTAAGGGCCTTCGGATTCATGTGCTGACACGAATCACAAGTCGAGACGTCGTGGTCGGAGCTCAAACACCAAAGGCAATCGGAATGAGGATCCGTCACTGACATCTTGCCTCCACACTCACGACAAGGCTTAAATCCAGACTTTCTCTGCGACATTATTTCCACAGAGAAAGAGTACGCAGCAAGATATACACTGTAACCACAAGAGTAACAGTTGCTCCCTCGAAGATAACCGTTTCGAATGCACGGAAAAAAGGGAACTGACGTCTGCACGTCGTCGAGGACCTCTTATTGCCTGTATGACGTCAGACGGCGTCGCGTGCGAGACAGTGACGTCCTCGTCGACGTGCAGAGACTAGTAAGAAGATTTCCGTCGAATGCTGGCGCCATGGGAGTATTCATGAGGTGAGGAATCCACAGGTAGTTGTATCCATCAGAAATATATATATACATATGTACAAATTCAAGTGTAACTTAAACGGCTACAGGCTCCTGGGGAGAAGGGAGGGTGCATGTGAATCTGCAGCAGAACATGCCACAAACAGATGTACACTGGGTAAGTGACATTTTCCGTTCGATGGCATGTGTAGCTGCAGATACACATGCTATGCATAGACTACAAAGCAGTTTTCCTCCCATAAGCTGTGGTCAGCTTGTAGGAGTTGAAGTTGTTTGAAATAGTGTTTTTAGTACAGCCTGTTCTACTGTGGCTTGTTGTGTTGCTAACACATCTACACAGTAATGCTTGGTAAATGTATGGGGTGTTGATCAAATGGCTGCTTTACAGATTTCCGTCATTGGTATATTTCCTAGAAATGCCATTGTTGCTCCTTTCTTTCTGGTGGTGTGTGCTTTTGGTGTTATTAATAGCTGTCTTTTACCTTTTAGGTAACAGGTTTGGATGCACTTTACTTTCCATCCGGCCAGTCCTTGTTTTGAGATAGGATTACCAGTAGGGGGGTTTTGGAATGCGACAAATAACTGTTTAGTTTTTCTAAATGATTTTGTTCTGTCAATGTAATACATTAAAGCTCTTTTAATGTCTAATGTATGGAGCGCTCTTTCTGCTACTGAGTCTGGCTGTGGGAAGAAGACTGGAAGTTCCACTGTTTGATTTATATGAAACGGTGAGATGACTTTAGGTAGGAATTTTGGGTTTGTGCGAAGTACAACTTTATCTTTGTGTACTTGTATAAAGGGTTGTTCAATAGTGAATGCTTGTATTTCACTAACCCTTCGTAATGAAGTGACTGCAACAAGGAGTGCTACTTTCCACGTTAGATACTGAATCTGACACGAGTGCATGGGTTCAAACGGTGAACCCATGAGCCGTGTGAGTAAAATATTAAGATTACATGAAGGCACTGGTGGTGTTCTTGGAGGTATGATATGTTTTAGCCCTTCCATGAAGGCTTTGATGACAGGGACTCTAGAGACTTGTTTTGTATATTTTGTAAATAGGCTGAAATAGCAGTGAGATGTATTTTAATGGATGAAAAAGCTAAATTTGCTTTTTGTAGATCAAGTAAGTAACCTACAATGTCTTGTATGGATGCGGAAAGAGGTGCTGTGTTTGGATTGCCAGTAAAAGACAAACCTTTTCCATTTGTTTGCATAGCACTGCCTGGTAGTGGGTTTTCTTGCTAGTTTAATTACTTCCATACATTCTGGTGGAAGATGTAGATATCCAAACTCTAAGACTTCAGAAGCCAGATTGCTAGATTGAGTATTGCTGGATTTGGGTGCCTGATCAGTTGTTTGTTTTGTGTCAACAGATCCGGCCTGTTTGGTAGCTTGATGTGTGGTACTAGTGATAGGTCTAACAATGTCTTGTGCAATGGTTGACGTGCCCACGTTGGCGTTATAAGTATGAGTTTGAGTTTGTTTTGACGCAGTTTGTTGACCAGAAATGGAATGAGCGGGAGAAAGGGAAAAGCGTAAGCAAATATCCCTGACCTGTTGATCCATAGAGCATTGCCATTGGATAGAGGGTGTGGGAACCTGGATGCGAAGCTTTGGCATTTTGCGTCCTGGCTGGTGGTGAATAGATCTATGTCTGGTGTTCCCCATTGGCGAAAGTACTTGTGAAGTACCTGGGGGTGAATTTCCCACTTGTGTGTTTGCTGATGATCTCGGCTGAACATCTGCTAATTGATTGTGAATCCCTGGAATGTACTGTGCTACAGGGTGAATGTTGTGAATTGCCCAATGCCAAATGTTTTGTGCTAGAAGACAAAGTTGTGATGAGTGGGTTCCTCCCTGTTTGTTTAGGTAGTACATTGTAGTCATATGGTCTGTTTTGATGAGAATGTGTTTGTGAACGAGAAGAGGATGAAAGGCTTTGAGTGCTAGGAATACAGCTAGCAATTCTAAGTGGTTTATGTGAAGTTGTTTGTGTTTGTTGTCCCATAGTCCCTGAATGTTGTGATTGTTGAGGTGTTCTCACCATCCAATCATTGATGCATCTGTTGTAAGTGTGGCTTGAGGCACAGGGTCTTGAAATGGCCGCCCTTTGTTTAAATTTGTGGAATTCCACCACTGAAGCGAGATGTGTGTTTGGCGGTCTATCAACACTAGATTTTGAAGTTGACCATGTGCCTGTGACCATTGTTTTGCAAGGCACTGTTGTAAGGGCCGCATGTTTAGTCTTGCATTGGGGACAATGGTGATGCATGATGCCATCATGCCCAACAGTTTCATGACAAATTTGACTGTGTAATGTTGGTTTGGTTGGATTCGTGGTAACATATTGTGGAATGATTGTTACCTTTGTGGAAGTGCTGTTTGGGTATTTAATGTGGCTCCTAAATACTGTCGAATCTGCGCTGGTTGTAAGTGAGATTTTTGGTAGTTTATTGAGAACCCTAGTGTGTGTAGGCTCTGTATTACATAACATGTATGGTGTTGACACTGTGTTCGACTGTTGGATTTTATTAACCAGTCATTGAGATATGGAAAGATATGGATATGTTGTCATCTTATGTAGGCTGCGACTACGGCAAGGCATTTTGTAAATACTCTGGGAGCTGTTGTAATCCCGAAAGGTACCACCTTGAACTGGTAATGTTTTCCTTGAATTACGAACCTGAGATATTTTCTGTGCGCTGGATGGATGGGTATGTGAAAAGACGCATCTTTGAGATCCAGTGTTGCCATAAAATCTTGTTGTTGTAAAAGTGGGACTACATCCTGTAGTGTTACCATGTGAAAGTGTTCTGATAGGATGTAAAGATTGAGAGTTCTGAGATCTAGTATTGGTCTCATTGTTCCGTCTTTTTTGGGAATGAGGAAATACAGGGAGTAAACCCCTGTTCCTTTTGATGATGTAGTACAAGCTCTATGTCTTGTTAGAGTAATAATAATTGTACCTCTACTTGCAACATTGAACTGTGTTGGGAGGAGGGTTTGTGTGGTTTTGGAGGTATATCTGGAGGAATTTGTGTGAATTCTATGCAGTAATCATGTTGAATAATGGATAAGACCCAATTGTCTGTTGTGATGGGTAACCAGTGTGTGGAACTTTTGCAGTCTTCCTCCCACAGGGGAAGTGTGGTGAGGGAAGATGTGGAGCAAGTCACTGCTTGGTGTGTGTGTGGTTTGCTTTGAGGGCTGATATTTTCCCCTAGTTCTGGGAAATTGTCCCCTGTAGGTTCCTCGAAACTCCCCTCTTTGGTACTGTGGCTGGTAAGACGGTTTGGGCTCTAAACCCCCTCCCTATATTGAGGCTTTCGAAATGAGCCTCTGTACTGTGTAAGTAAAGCGCTCCCATAGCTTTAGCAGTGTCGGTGTCCTTTTTCATTTTTTCAATGGCTGTATCAACCTGTGTGCCAAACAGCTGTTTTTCATAAAATGGCATCTTTAGAACACCTTTCTGACTTTCAGGTTTAAAGCATGATGACCGAAGCCATGCGCGTCGTCTAATGGTGACTGCTGGATTGATAGTTCTTGCGGCTGTGTCTGCGAGTCTAACACTGACCTGATTTGATTATTCGTAATGGCCTGCCCTTCCTTGACTATTTGCTGGGCTCTTTTCTGTTGATCCTTGGGGAGATGCTGGATGATGTCTCTTCTCTTGTTCCAGTGGGCCCTATCGTATCTAGCTATTAGCACTTGGGAATTGGCTATTCTACATTTATTAGCCGCTTGTGATGCATACACTTTTACCAGCAGCATCAATTTTTTTGCTTTATCTGGTGGCGGTGCGTCACCAGACAACTGGGAGTTAGCACTTTTCCTTGCTGCGCTGACCACTACGGAATCTGGGGGTAGCTGTTGGGTAATAAAAGCTGGGTCAGAAGGAGGCGGCTTATATTTCTTTTCTACCCAAGGAGTGATTGCTCTTGCCTTGACTGGTTCCTGAAAGATTTGCTGTGCATGTTTTAGCATGCCAGGAAGCATGGGTAGACTCTGGTACGTGGTGTGAGTTGAGGACAACGTATTAAATAGAAACTCATCCTCAAGAGGTTCTGCGTGCATGGCTACGTTATGGTATGACGCTGCCCTAGCTAGAACCTGAGTGATTGAGGTGCTATCCTCTGGGGTTGATGACTTTGATGGATAGCACTCTGGACTATTATCAGAAATGGGATCATCATAAAGGTCCCATGGATCGACATCATCTTGGTGTGACTCTGCAGAGTGCACTGGAGACTGTGCAGTGAGGGTAATAGGTGGAGAGACAGTTAGTTGAGGAGAATGGGAGGAGACTGGTGAGGTGAGAACTGGGGAGGTGGAGATTTTTGTCTGGGTTCTGGCACTTTAGCCGGTGGCTGGTCAGTGCCCAAATGTCCTTGAAAGGCCAGCTTCCTCTTTGTTTTTAGAGGAGGTGCAGTGCGGATCTTGCCAGTGTCTTTATGAATTTGAATTCTGGCCTGTTTTTCATCAAATTCCTCCATTTGCGTAAGTTCCTCTGCAAATCTATGGCTTTATTTCAATTGTTTGGAAAGTCCATGCTCCTCTGTATATATGGGTCTTTTCGGCTCTGAAGCCGGTTTCCTCAGGATCGAAAGGCCTGGAGTAGACATTGGCCTCGGCTCTAAGAGGGATTTTTGAGGCTTCGACTCGTTGGGTCGGTGCTTGACTATTTCGGAGCCTGTGCTTCGGCTCGAGTCCGAAGGCTTCGGTGGCGTGGCCTTTCTCGTTGCCGAAGTTGTTGCTTGGTCACCAGCAGTCTTTTTTACAGGTGGAGCCATGGCCTTCTGGCAGTGGCGTCCCCGAGGCCTTGTGTTTGGGCTTGGACGGGGCATGGGCAGGCCTACTCACGTGCTGACCCGCCGTGATTGGTCTGTCGTTGTCAGACACGTGCTCAGAGTCGGAGACCCGAACAGAGACTGCGGTCTGCATCCTCTCCTCCTCTTCTGCATCGAAGCGTTCATTGCTTCTCAACGCCATTTCCAACCTTCACGCTCTTCGGTCTCGTAGAGTCTTCTTCGAGCGGAAGGATCTGCAGGCCTCGCAAGTATCCTCTAGGTGGTCTGGAGATAGACACAGGTTACAGACTAGATGTTGGTCCGTATACGGGAACTTGGCGTGGCACCGAGCGAAGAATTGAAACGGGGTCTGGTCCATGAGGCTTCGACGAGGCTTTGGTCGGGCCGACCAGGCCCGAGTTGGGGGCGGGTGCCCCGAAGGACAAGTATAGAGCTGTATCCGCCAGTACTGAAGTGTCGATGATAGATGGTACGCGATCGAAAACAATCTTGACGAATTTAGAGATTTTGTAGTACTTTTCCGACTCGAACTACCGGAGAGAAAAGAAACACATCTGAACCCAACAGCAGAAAGAAAACAATCTAAGATGTAGTCAATGCCCATGCACAATGGAGCCAAAGAGGAGGAGTCACTCGATCCTGTGACTCGAAAACACTTGTAACACTCTGAGCCCAACACTAGATGGCAGGACCTGTGCATAGCATGTGTATCTGCAGCTACACATGCCATCGAACATATATGAATATATAATAATGCATGTATGTATAATTCCCTGTTTCCCCGTGCATTTAGCTTTTGGCAGCCTATTGTTGTAATACTCCTATATACCGAGTAACTTCAATTTATTAACATGAGTTCTTTCTGCCTAATAGTCCAAGCTGCAAACAAGAATTCAGAGACAGCTGCTACAATCAGTGTTTAAGACTCACTCTTGGATATTCTTAGGGCAGTAACTCGGTCTGATATGGAGAAATCTTTACATAAAAGGAACAATCCACCTATACCTCGGAACGACGTATCGAGGGTAAAAAAAGAAAAAGAAAATGCTCATCTGTTTCTTCAGCAATACTACAACATTTACAATATTTAGTGCCCTATTTAGGGGAGGCCCAACAAGCAGTGAAGTCAGCTGTAGGCAAAATGCCATACCTGAACTGTAGGAACAGGGATTGTGCTCGCACAGGTCTAATAGCGTCCAAATACGGCTCAGCCGAGGGTTTATGTTTAAAATGAACAAAGCCACTAATCAATGATTCTCTATCGCTATACTGGACAGTCTGAAAAGAAACCCTCTTTCAAACTTTCTGCTTTACAACAGACATAGCATTATGCGGTATTACTTCAGAAGTGGACCAGAATTCTAATAGACCTAGCACTGCCTAAATGTTCCTCAGCCAACTAATCTTCTTGACTGCTTGCGCCCACCCCAGTACATCGCTAAGGCCAGCCCTATAATTTTGAAGTTCTTCTGTTGACCACATACGGAGCAGGAACAGTAAAGTTCTTAAAATTGCCAGATATGTGATATAATACTAAAAAAGTCAAATCTAAGGGACAGCAAGAGAGTGCCTCTCCCCAACTCAGTAATGTTCCTAGGGAAATTATTTTCCTTCACACCAAGCATATTCAAATTACTCTGCCTCCACAACTCAGCTCCCTAAAAAAGCTGCTCCCCTTGCCTGCATTTTAGCTATATAATTTGCAGGATTGACTGGAAAATACTGGGCTTCTTTAGCCATCCTGACAATCGCACCACCTCTATAGCTAATGATATGCAAACTTTTGATTATTTGCAGGCCCCATGAGACAGAGTCAGCTAATCTAACACACAGGTAATCAAACTCAATGACCCTATCCATGCTCTCAGTATTCAGAGTAACCTTGCCATTCAGCTTTCTCCTCCTGGTATAAATCATCAGCTTTGTCTTCGCTGCATTGACCTCCAACCCAAAGTCGTAACAGAAAGCACAAAAGCTAGTCACTTGATTTTGAAGACCCACCCTAGTCTTAGCTAATGGGAGGGTGTCATCAGCATAGAACAGCCCCAGTATTTATTGTCCTGCCAATGTGGGGGAGTCATTAACACAACTAATTAGGTAGCCTATGCAGTTATTATTATACACAGGGAAAAGTGAAGGCACTAGGACACAGACCTGGCGGACACCCCTCTCAACCTGACTGGGTCTGTTAACTCACCCTTCTTACCATACCTAATCCCTGCAAAGTTTCCCTCATGAAGGAAGACAATGAGGCCAAGTAATTCTGACAGGATCCCGATCGTTTGAAGTGAACTTCATAACTTCCCTCTTGGGACTAAATCCAAGGCTGCGTGAAGGTCAAGAAAAGCTATAAACAAATCTCCCCCACCAATATCTGCAGTCTTCCACTTAATCTGTAAGAATCTAAAGACTTGATCTACAATGCTGATCAAAGGTCTAAATCCTGCCTGCAAATCTGAGATAGCACCACTCTCATCAATACACTCCAATAGCTGGTCTAAAACTGTTTACAGAATATCTTCTGCAAGTTTTCCAGCAAACTATTCGACCAGAGGTTGGATGGATCGTTCGAGCTGCCCTTTTTGTATATAGGCACTATCTCAGCCCACTTCCACGTGGGTGGAATCTGAGAACCAGCTGCAACCGTGTTGCAGACAGTATTAATATAAGGCACCCAGATGCTCCTATTGGATTTATATAAATCACCTGGGACTTTATCAAGACCTGGGGCCTTGCCCAACTTAAGTGAGTTAGCAGCTGATAGGATTTCAGAAAAATGAATACTCAAGGGTAACTGTAGTCTAGGTCCCAGCTCCAAAACTGAACAAAACGCGTCCTGCGCTGTGGGAGCCTGGTAATTCCTTATATCGCTGAGGCGGCGCGGTAACACTACCTCAGCCTACTCCTTCTGCTGCACAGTGGTTTGGGGGCTTGTAGTCCGGCCCTAGCTCCAAAAGTCAACAAAACGCGTCCCAGTGATGATGTATTATTCAAGGAACAATGAGACCATTATACTTGCTTCTGGTGTCCAAACATAGGTGTTGGGGGTCAAGTTGTCTTCTAGAGACAGAAAATAACTCCTCAAAGCAACCCTTCCGGCATTTTCCAAAATGGCGACCACAATAGACAAATAAGAGATATACAGAAATTAAAGAAATAATAATGGGGTTTAATCCTTTATTTTTTTTCATAAACATTGTTTGGTGTATACATAATGTTTCTCTCTCCTGTTTTAGACCCATTTTCATAGTTCACTATTTGTTTTGGCTATCGTTCATAGTACATTTGCAGAATGTTGAAAATTTGAGAAGAGCATGTCGACAGGGACATCATTTTGTAGCACAGGTGTGTAAGTTCTGTGGGTAGCGGCGTTTAGAAATTTCATAGGTTTTAGCACCCCATCAACATCTTTCCAACCAAATTCACATGGATCTTTCTCTACATAAGCATGATCCAAAATATTTACACATCTTCTGGTCAAGTAAAATGCTCTTTTAAAGTGTCTACACCCAGAACACAGGATGTCAGTGGAAGGTCCTTTACCGAGACTGATATATATATATATTTTTTTAAATCACTGTACCGATGATAGTCAAATGTCTGACAGTCAGAACTCGTTTCCCACATACGCACAAGCTATTTATCTATGCCTTTCAAGTCACATTTGTCTTGTATCTCAGCAAATCCTTTTAGAAACTTCACAGGTTCAGCAGTTTAAGCTCCAGGTTTGCTCATAGTTTCATCACCCATAGGAATATGTGCCTTGATAAGAACACTGGGCATCTCTGAATCAAGTGTCTTGTACAGAATATGAAGTGTGATTAAGTGTCTTTTTTTCGCCTGTTCCGTATCATATCCATAACTAGGATCCCTACGTCTCACGTTGGAGGAAAATACTCTATGGGGAAATCAAAGAGTGAGAAAATGAAAAAAGAGTGAGACGTAGGGATCCTAGGCCCTGACGAATGCCCCGAGACCTTCATTGGCTCACTTTTGAGGGCAGAAACATGTTGGCTAGTAATTAGTTAGGTGACCCTGTGAGTCCTTGTCCTCACAGAGGTGTCCCAACCCCCCTTTTTAACTACACCAGACAGACACCACCATTAAATTTGTTGCTCTTCACAGGTGTCTGCTTAGGTGTTTTTAGTTTTTCAGTAGATTAGCTGGATCCCGATCTTTCCAGAAACAAGTTTATTTACGCACTCCCTCCTGTTCCTTTAACAGTGAGGTTGAGTCCGCCCAGGTGGCACTGTCCTACCTGGGTGGGTCTAGGTGGTCAAATGATGAAGCATGACACTATATAGTGTGTGAGACCACCTAGTCCGTAAAAGGAAATTCCCTTCTTCCCACCCCTCGCTGTTCCACTCGGTAATTTCCAACTGACATTCCACTGACGTTACCCTTCCAAAATAGGAATACATACAACCTAGGACTACGCTAATATCCGCGACGTCCGCTTCTAGAGAACCCCGTACTTTCGTGTGTACTTTGAATTATAGGGAGCTAAGTACGGAGTGTTCCTCCATAGTTATCCCCCCATCTCCCTCTTCCTCTCTCCATGTGTAATGAGAGTTTAAGATAACTGTCAAAGACATTGTATAGTTATTGCAAAGTGCACCCTGACTGATATCTGTAGAACAATCTGAACCACCTCTCCAAGGTTTTGCATGTATGAAATCTTGACCATTCACAACTGTGTCACAGTCCACAACTACAATAGTTTTCAATGAGGATAACTTTGAATTTAAATTCTTCAGGTGAAAGGTTTTTTTTAAGCTCTTGTACGAGTTTGTGCTTACCTGCTTTGGTTGCAGCATCTCCATCAAACAGTACATTTGTTGGAAGAAGATCATGCAACAGAATGTTTTTGATAAATTCACCCCTCTTCTTTGCTACATCCATCTCTCTATGTGTGGGAAGTTGGCTCTGAATATACTATTTCAAAGTAAGAAATAGTGTGCACAGAGTCCAAGGATTCCCCTTAGAGGTAAGATAGTGGCAAAAGAGAGATAGTTATAATGCTCTATTTTGTGGTAGTGTGGTCGAGCTGTAGGCTCATCAGAGGGTAGTGTTAAGCATTTGTTGTACACACAGAGGCAATAAATGAGGAACACACACTCAAAGACTTACTCCAGGCCAATAGGTTTTTATATTGAAAAATATATTTTCAAAGTTCATTTTAAGAACCACAGGTTCAAGATTTACAGTTAATACGTTAAATGAAAGGTACTTCACTTAGATACTTTAGGAACTTTGAATGAAAGCAGTATCACATACAGTGTTTGTAAAAAGGGCAATAAGCTATTTTCAAAGTGGACACACGGGGGGTACAAATCAACAGTTCCTGGGGGAGGTAAGTAAAGTTTAGTTTTGGAGGTAAGTAAAACACTTACAAGTCTCATGTTTGGGGCATAGGCAGCCCACCGTTGGGGGTTCAAGGCAACCCCAAAGTTACCACACTAGCAGCTCAGGGCCCGTCAGGTACAGAGGTCAAAGAAGTGCCCAAAACACATAGGCACATAAGGGGAAAAGGGGTGCTCCAGTTCCAATCTGCCAGCAGGTATGTACCGCCGTCCTCGGGGGAGGGGGGGGGGGGGGGAGGGGCAGACCAGGGGGGTTTTGTAGAGCACCGGGGGAGACACGAGAAGGCACACAAAGTACACCCTCAGCAGCACAGGGGCAGCCGGGTGCAGTGAGCAAAGCAGGCGTCTGGTTTCAGGTAGGAATTGATGGAGGGACCCGGGGGTCACTAGCGGTGCAGGCAGGCACAGGGGGGGCTTCTCGGGACAACCACTGCCTGGGCTAGGCAGAGGGTCGCCTGGGGGTCACTCCAGCATTGAAGTTCGGTTCCTTCAGGTCCTGAGGGCTGCGGGTAGAGTGTTGGTTCCAGGCGTTGGGTCGCTTGTTACAAGCAGTCGCGGTCAGGGGGAGCCTCTGGATTGTCTCTGCAGGTGTCGCTGTGGGGGATCAGGGGTGTCGTCTCTGGTTACTTACGGGCTCGCAGTCGGCGGGGAGTCCTCCCTGAGGTGTTGGTTTTGTGTAGGTCGAGCCGGGGGCGTCGGGTGCAGTGTGGGAAGTCTCACGCTTCCGGCGGGAAACGTGCAGTCTTTGAAAGTTTCTTCTTTGCTGCAAAGAAGTAGCTGGTTTTGAACAGGGCCGCTGTTCACTGGAGTTTCTTGGTCCTGTAATCCAGGGCAGTCCTCTGAGGCTTCAGAGGTCGCTGGTACCTGTCGGATGAGTCGCTGGAGCTGGTTATCGAAGTTGGAGACAGGCCGGTATGGCTGGGGCCAAATCAGTTGACGTCTTCTCTGCAGGCTTGTAGGTCAGCAGTCCTTCTTTCTTCAGGTTGCAGGAATCTAAATTCCAAGGTTCTGGGGTGCCCTTAAATACTGAATTTAGGGGGGTGTTTAGGTCTGGGAGGGCAGTAGCCAATGGCTACTGTCTTTGAGGGTGGCTACACCCTCTTTGTGCCTCCTCCCTGTGGGAAGTGGGGCACATCCCTAATCCTAGTGGGGGAATCCTCCAAAATCAAGATGGAGGATTTCTAAAGGCAGGGGTCACCTCAGCTCAGGACACCTTAGGGGCTGTCCTGACTGGTGGGTGACGACTCCTTGTTTTTCTCATTATCTCCCCTGGACTTGCCGCCAAAAGTGCGGGCTGTGTCCAGGGGTGGGCATCTCCACTAGCTGGAGTGCTCTGGGGCACTGTAACACGAAGCTTGAGCCTTTGAGGCTCTGTGCTAGGTGTTACAGTTCCTGCGGGGGGAGGTGTTAAGCATCTCCACCCAATGCAGGCTTTGTTTCTGGCCTCAGAGAGCACAAAGGCTCTCACCCCAGGGGGTCAGAAACTCATCTCTCAGCAGCAGGCTGGCACAGACCAGTCAGTCCTGCATTGAAGGATTGGGTAAAATACAGGGGGCATCTCTAAGATGCCCTCTGTGGGCATTTTTTAATAAATCCAGCACTGGCTTCAGTGTGGGTTTATTATTCTGAGAAGTCTGATACCAAACTTCCCAGTATTCAGTGTAGCCATTATGGAGCTATGGAGTTAGTTTTTGACAAACTCCCAGACCATATGCTTAATATGGCCACACTGTACTTACAATGTCTAAGAATAGGCTTAGACACTGTAGGGGCATATTGCTCATGCAACTATGCTCTCACCTGTGGTATAGTGCACCCTGCCTTAGGGCTGTAAGGCCTGCTAGAGGGGTGACTTACCTATGCCACAGGCAGTATTTTGTGTGCATGGCATCCTGAGGGGGATGCCATGTCGACTTTGCCTTTTTCTCCCCACCAACACACAATCTGCAATGGCAGTGTGTATGTGTTAGGTGAGGGGTGGGACAACACATGCTGCAGCCCTTAGAGACCTTCCCTGGTCACAGGTCCCTTGGCACCACTGGTACATTTTACAAGGGCACCTGTGTGCCAGAGGTGTGCCAATTGTACATTTTTAGTGAAAGAACACTGGTGCTGGGGCCTGGTTAGCAGGGTCCCAGCACACTTCTCAGTCAAGTCAGCATCAATATCAGGCACAAAGTAGGGGGTAACTGCAACAGGGAGCCATTTTCCCACACTATGTGATTGCAAAACTTGTTTTTTGTAACCTGTTTTGTAGTGGCTGGTTAGCTAAAACTCTTACTATGGCTATTAAAGCGTGGACGTTTAGCTTAAGTGATCATGTCAAACAGCCTTTTCTCTGTGAATACAAATGTCTCCCGCTTCAGTTCTGAATATAGTTTCGATCTATATTCCAGGACATTTAGTGGATGTTTAGTAGATATTGTTATCAACATATTGTTTGGTCACAAAGTTGTGTAGTCGCACAGGCTCGGTGATTTGAAAAGGGGTTTCCCTACTGTTTCCCTCTCTTTCTCACAAGTTTGTAGTGAGGAGCAGTTTCATAATGGCCCATTAATTTTGAATTGGTCATCTCTCTGAAAACATTGCAAATAGGAAGGACTTCATGGTAAACAAGATGCCACTGAGCAACATATTCACTTTTACATGTCTGACCAACAATTCTCTTGGCGCTTTTCTGTCATCTCTGTTTTGTCTGTTCCAGTTTCATATCTGTTTAATACAGGATTGAATCGTCCCGCTCTGTCTTTCACCACAAAAAATCTTTGGATGAATTTTCTGTAGAGGTTTGGTTTTTCCACCTTTAGCTTCTTCACTCTTTCCAAAAACAAGGCCCATATCTCAGGTAGTTTATGCAATTGAATTCGAGAAACACAGTAATCGGCGACTCCACATGCTTCACGTCCATCTTCCAATCACCTTCCCTATCACCATGTATCAAGTTTTTCACTAGAGCTATCACGTGTAAAACTTTTCCCCAGTACTCGCAAAGTCGTGATTTTATTTCACATTCTTTAACAAACTCTACAAACTTAGTTTTCAGGTTTTCTGTTTTTAAACTGAGTGCATTGAACATTGCCAGACTTTGCATTATGTCTTGTGAATGAAATGCACCCTGTGTCTTTTTCACTTCTGGAATAAAATATGCAAAACCTAATTTGACATTCTTGTTCCAGAAAGCATTCCAACGCAATGTTTCTATATGCTTCATATGATGAGCATATCTTGTAACAAACATACATAATAAGTTTCCCTCAATACTGACTGGACAGTTTTGCTTTCAAAGATTTCAGCCTCAATAAGTGCATCATCTATGCCACATCCATTGAGATATCTTCCTTTACTCCGCCACACAGCTTCTTACATGCCGAAAACACCCATCATTGGATAAAGATCATCAAATTCTACTGGATTGCTCATAACAATGTCAGCTACTATACGGAAAACACCTTAATCGCAGAAAATTGGCACGATAGGCTAGTCTTCAAGCTGATCACGCATATTTTGGAAATTTTTAAGAGCTGTGTATACTGTTGTATAGTTTGTGACTGAAGATGGTATTACTGGTAAAAACTCAACCGTTTTCTTCAGTTCTACAGCATTTTGGAAGATCAGAGCATAAATTCCTTCCCACGGAGGAACAGGCTTTTCTTCATCCTTCTATCCGCACCAAATAAGCAATATGATAAATTCAGGAAAATCAGCTTTGCTGACCGTAGCATCAGGTAGAAGAAGATCCATGTCCTCAGCCACACTGAAACTTTCTGGTAGACTGGGACGGGTTGATGGCTTGTAGTTATTTTTTGCACACATTGGCAAGGCAGTTGAGTTATACGTTTGCAGCTTTGCTTGTTTATGCCTACAGCTGACACAGCTTGTTTTCCAGCAGCTATTTCACTGGTACAGTCTTGAAAACGCACCATGGCAGTATCATGTGTGCTGAATGTTTCAGACAAAGCAGAGCTGTCTTCAAAATCAAAATCATCAAGAGCAGCAATTGTAAATCCTTTCCTGGTAAAGTGTCTTGGAAGTGGTGTGCTTTCGTATTCACAAAATTTTACAGCATGAGCTGCTAACAAGTTCCTGCTCCGTACTATGTAAATTATAAATTACTGATATACTGATCTTTTTCATTGAAGTGATTAGCTCTCTACTTTTGCACTTGTCAAAGATTGTGTAGGCAGTCATGTGTAGCAGAGTTTTCCTTTTTGCCGTGATGTAATTCATAAAACATGATTTGAAAAAGACAGTACATTTGCACAGCATAAGTCTGCTGGTTCATGGGATTGTCTTCCACTTCTTTGCTTATAACTTCAAAGCCGTCAAAAATGTTGTTGGCTTCTGTTCCCAACTCAAGAACTTTAGTTTGTAACAGTTTTGCTTTGCTGATATTAAACAATGATGTAAAATATGTTAAGACAACATAAGGCATTCGTGTTGACTCCCAAGATTTGCAGATCTCTGGGGCATCACAAAATATGTCATTAAGTCCAAAATCTAAATCTTTCAGGAAATTTCTTAAAATGGTTCCTGATGATTTTACTGCATCCTGTGATCTTATTTTGAAAGCAAGAACTTCAGGAGTCAAATCAGCTGAGAAAACATAAGTGTTTCATTCTTTTTGTTAAACTGACAAAAACAAATTCTGCCATTATACATTCTCACTAGAAAAATATTAATTTCATTATGGATCAATATAGTTTCATCAATGTCAACCATTGTTTCTCTGATCTCACCTAGTGTGAACCAGTAGCCAGAATTCAAGAGTGGCTTTAAAACTTCATTTGCTTTCTCAAAGAGTGCAAACTTAACTGAAGGCTAGCGGTTACGCTGTTGCTGGGAGCTCATTGTTCATTCATATTTTCGAATATCTGCACAAGCATGCAGTTCAGGTGGGCATACAAATCAACTCCAAATACATTCACCTTGCTGTTTAGATCAGCTAATCGGCTGAAAACCTCACCTTGGAAGAAACTAGCTGCAGATAGACATGTTTGTCCTTTAAGACTCATGTACAAAGTACTCTGTTCTTTAGTCAATCCCTTTGGCCCTTTTCTAGCTAAATCACAGATAACACATTGAATATCCTTTGCTTTTTTATCAGTTGTTGGAGGTGAACGAGGGGTAGCCATTGATCTTCTAAGTGGATGGGCATTGCGTTTGGCTGTCATCGCTTTCTCAGCAGACTAGGATTCTTGTTGTGATTCACTGCTTCTATTTTTTCACAATTGTTTTCCAGGGTTTTTTCCATTGTGTACGACTTGCAGCACTTGTTACAATTATAAAATATTTGATCCTCTTTACCCATCGGTTTCTATCTTTTGTGAACTTTCTCTTGCCGTATTTCTACAGCATCTCAAACTTTCTTCTGGCCTGCCGCAGTTGATGTTAGCTTTTCTTTTGTATTAATTTGGAAATGCAACACATTTTCCTTTGTTGGAAGAGTCCTCAGATTTTGTAGTTAGCAACACTGTCAGGAGGTAAAGGTCCTCTGCTACCACCTGCTTCGCTCATGTTTATGAATTTTAATCAACGGTAAATCTGAAACAAAAGCAATATTAAACTACATTACCAAGATGATGGTTAAACACATCATTATAGAGCTGCCATTTTTTAAAATGCCGGAAGGGTTGCTCTGAGGAGTTATTTTCTGTCTCTGTAAGACTACCTGACCTTCAAAATCTATGTTTTGACACCAAACTGAAGCATATACATCTATAGGTTCCTGAAATATTACATCAGCACTGTAACACATTCCTGAGAGTATGCAAATTGTTTCCAGGGTGACAATCAGAGCCACAGATATTTCAAAGAAAATAAAAAAGCAGTGTGGAGAGTAGAACTTAGAATGAAAGTTTTAAAAATGTGCTGTTTAACATAATACAGGTTACTCTTTAATAGCATTAATCTGGTGTGAATCCCATGATGAAGTTGGAATTTGATCGCTGGAAGTGGAGTGTGACATCTTAACAGACAGCTAAAACAGAAGCAAAAGTAAATACCTTTTTCAGCTCATTCTCATCCAGAGACTCGTTATTTACTTGCAGTGAAGTCTGGACATCAACAGGCCCTTCTTCAAACTCATCAACTTCTTCTTCATTCTCATCTTCACCACTTCCATAGTTTGTTAATGCCTGGGTTTCTGCTTTAGATAAACCTGAATTGTAAATTTTAGATTTTTAAAAACTATTTTAAAGTGTAAATTTTAAATCAATATATCACTTTAGTTGTTTTAATGACTAACTGACTAACTGTAATCCAGACCAAATACTTTCATAGTTTATTAGTTACTTACCTTCAGTAACAATCTTTCTGGTGGATACGGACTGGAAACTTTTAGAGAAGTTCTCCTGTGTGCCACTAGGTGGCGTCATGCAGTTCTGTGCCAACATCATTCTGCTCCAGAAGTGAAGAGCGGAAAAAACATAGTTGTGCCATTCTTGCACACAGATGACGGATGCTTTCTAGGATGTCAGTACTCAGGCAATGAGCACATCGGTAATTAGAATTATCAGTGTGCAGATCTCTAAATGGGGACCTTTTTAGATGGAAGTCAAGATCACAGAATGGGGAGGGGCTGGAGTGGGGTGTTGGTGAGGAATCTGCTGTTAGACTGCGCATCCACCAGAAAGAGCATTACACAAGGTAGGTAACTTGCCCTTCTGATGGATACTTTTAACAGCAGATTCCTCACCTTGTGAATAGATACCATAGCAACACCTCCCAAGAAGGCAGGTCTGTGAACTGGCTCAAGCCAAAGTCCAGCAGGACCAAGCAGGTAAAACACCCCTATTGACAGGCCTGCCTGTTGAGGCAGTAGTGGTTCTTGAACGTGTAAACCGAAGTCCATGCAGCTGCCTGACATGTCCAGGAAAGGCAATCAGCCTGCTAATGGAGTGTTAGCGGCTCTGGTGTTGGTGGAATAAGCCCACAAGCCTTCCGGAGGGTGCTTCTTTGCAAGTGGTGTTGCATGTCTTTATGCAGAGAACAATCCATCTGGAGATGGTCTGTTTTTGCACTGCTTTGCCCTTCTTTGCTCTGGAAACCCAACAGAGAGTTGATCATCCACTCAATCTTTCTTGGCACGATCGAATAGAAACGTAATGCTCTTTTAGTGTCCAAACCAGGAATGAGGCAGAGCAAAGAATGCCTGAAGGGATGAGGTGGATCAAAGAATGCCTGAAGGATGAAAGCCTTGCCAACAAGTAAAGGAGTGACTACTTTTATTAAGAATGAAGCTCGGCACTCAGAACCAACTTATTGGGGAAGAAGGTCCTATGAGATGGTTGATAAACACATCTTGATGTTTTCTCACACGTCTAGCCGATGTTATGGCGACAAGAAAGACCACTTTTACAGTCAGGAGTTTTAAGGGGCCATTGTGCAACAGCTCAAAAGGGGTGCACTTCAAGAATGTGAAATTAAGTTTAAGTCCCACTGGGGCATCACAAAGGGTTTCGGTGGAAACAAATGCAGCAAACCAATTGAAAAACTTAATCACAAATGGAGATTTAAATAACAGAGGCTGACCCAGTAACCGAAAGAGTCAACAGGTCGCCCTTAACATGCCCAAGGCCAGTTCCTGCTGGACTAGGGACAGAATAAACAATAAAACCTCAGACAACTTTGCCTAAAATTGTTAATTTGTTGATTGCCACAACCATTAAACCAATTTGTCCCACCACGTTGGCATACACTGATTTTGTGGAGGAACACCTCACAGTTAAGGTGATATCAACGCCCTCGGGATGGAGGTCAAAGGAGGTCACCTGTCACTGCTCAATCTACAAGCATGGAGATACACAACATGCAGGTGAGGGGGCCACAGTCTGCCCTGCTACTGGAACAGAAGGTCCTCATAAAGCAGCAGCTTGATCATGCATAGTAGTTCCTGGTACCATATCCTTTCCTGATCTTTCTCAGCATTCTGGGCAGGAGAGCGAGGGGCAGAAAGGCATACAGGAGTCCTGATCCCCAATGAGATGGAAGCCATCTTCCTGGAAGAACTACCTTGGGAACATAAACATGCCAAAGCTTGGACAAAGTGCATTCTCTGCATTGGTGAAAAGATTGAGCCAGGGGCCTCACCAATGCAGGAAGACTTCCTACGCCATTCCGTGTGCAACAGCCATTTGTGATTTGCTAAGTACCACCAGCTGAGTTTGTCTGCCTTCAAGATGATGATTAGGAGTGGGATTTGTAGCGCACATAGATGCTCCAAGAAGGGTCTCTGTGCTAGTCTTTCATACCCCCCCCCCCACAAACCTGATGAATTCTAGGGACTTTTGCCGTTGCCCTATTCGAGGAATAGAGGTCCCTGGCAGGGCAGTAGAAGTGGATTTGGGTGCTCAAGTAACTAGGGCCAATCTGATGCAAAGCTTGAATCAGCACCAGAGTCCTAGATAAAATTTTATTACATGAAGGGAGTCAATGCTAAGTAAGAGGATGATTGGAGACCCGAGTTCTCGGAGGTAGATTAATAGTTGTGCCGCTGCATTCTAGACCACCTGCAATCTGTGAATATGACAGTCTGGCAGTATAAGGTACAGAGAGTTGGCACAGTCCAACCAAGAGATAATAGGGGCCTGCTTCTGTTTCTCTGGATGGAACAGACAAGAACACACTTTTTTCAGTGCGCAGAGGAGCCCGAGACACATTTCAACCACAGATCTAACTTGCGACTGGAATCATAACCGGTTACCAAATGTACCTCATAGGTCCTTAACAACCTCATTTTGAGAAGCCACAAGAGGAGCTCCCTCCGGCCAACACACGGACCAATTAGTAGGTGTTGGTGTGCCAAAGAAGAGTATTTCAGTCTTGTCAGCGTTACATATCAGCTGGTTCTGATGCATTCAGGAGAATACTGCAGCCAGGCAAGGCCCAATTTAGTCAGGGGTAATATCTTCATCTTTATCACAGGAAGAGTATCTGAGTGTCATCTGCATATGATGTAATATTGGCTTCAAATGATTCAACCAGGAAGGCAAGAGGGGTAATAGAGATAGAATGTGCCATGTTTGGGATTGGACCACAAAAACAAACTTTTTGTACTGTTTTTTTTCATTTTGTAATTTTTAAGGTTCTCTGAGGAGGATTCCAATAACAAATGTGGGGGCTGGGGGTCAGTTGGTATGTGTGTGTCGGGGGGGGGGCAAGGGGCAGTGGTGGGGTGTTTGTACAGGGGGGCGGGTATGGGGTGGTTAAAGGACTTTTCATTTCTAGTGTATTTCTCGATTCTCTTGAGGGTTTTTTGGGCTAACCCATAAAATACCTTTCATAGTCTCAATAATGTAAGCTTACACACATCCCCACACACACATACACAAGTGTTATCTTCATTGTGTTACATCCTAGAGGCATATAGTTGTAAACCTGGTGATACATAAACACATCTATGATACATCCTAAACAGATGCATTGTTATGAAGAAAACTTTGTGTGCCTTTGGTGATAGTGAAGAATAAAGTGTTCTGTATGTAAATCACCATGTCAAGTGCATAAATGGTGGTTTTACCAGGACAAAAAAAATCTGCTGAGGGATTGCAGCATCTATCAGGACCAATGATACCAAATGGAAAAACCACCTTGACTGATAAAATTCATGCTGCACATTCCTGATTCTGCAATAAACAACACATTTGGACACACAACCTTGGAAACAACAGAGAAGCATTGTTATTGAAAATATACCCAAACAACTACCTACTAAACAACGATTCAGCCTGGGTGGCCAAATGAATGCTATAATTTTTGGAGAATATATGGCAAGGTGGTCAAGTAGATGCTTTGCAAATATAAACAGCCACGCATCTCAGCTGGCTGCTGTTCAAAGAAAGTACAATAAGTCCTCTAAGCAGTGATTTGGGCTGCCTCAAAGCACATTCTGATGTAATTCACTATCCACTTGGAAATAGTATGTTTCTTAACAGCTAAATCCTTCGCAGAACTACCATAAGCACCAGAAGTTATTTGACATTCTCTCCTTACAGGTGATGGAATAGCTAAATGATACTCCATAGCCTTACAAGAATACATTTGAATAAATATGACAAATGAATAAAGTGATTGAAGTAAAAAAGCTAACATGATCTGGAGGGAAAAGGTAAACTTCTCCCACATCGCTACCTGGTATAAAAAACAAGAAAAGGTGCAAGTTAAATCAGCCAATATGGCTTGCCATTTATTGACCAATGAGGACACTGTTACCAACATCATGAAAACAGTCTTAAAGCTACGTATTTCCCATCACATTTGTGCAGAAACTGAAATGGTGGCTCCATCTATTGAGAAAAACACCAGATTAAGTTTCAATAAAGGTGTAAAATAAGGTATGGGAGACAACAGGTTCACTAACCGCGTCGAAACTAAGAAAGACAGCTGGTACCAAAAAAAAAAGAAGAAAAAAAAAGACAGAAAAAGAAAATGAAAAAAAATAGCTTTAGCAGGATTTTTTAAAATAACCTCCAACATTTGAAATATGCATTTCTTCTTCAACAAGACAAAGATGTAAAGATAAATCGAATACCACAGGCAGCAAGCCAGAAACAGATGAAGATAGTTAATATCATGCCACCTGCAGAATTCTAATGCTATGGAGTGTAGTACTCTTTTTGACTGTAGTCCACATTCTCCAAATGATAAACCATCAACCTTTCAGGGGGCCAGATTTTCAATTGCAGGCTGTTTACCCTGCAGGTTGCCTTCTTCCAATAAAAACGAAGTAAATAAATTCTGACCTGCTTGAGCATCTCAAAATTTGAGTTCAAATTGGAAATGTTACTTACTTGGTACTTCCAATTCTGCATCATAGGAATTGTCATCAAAGTCATTTATAACAAGTTACTTACTTTTGGTAACACTCTTTCTGGTAAAGACTATCTAGCCACAAATTCCTCACCTTTTAAATACTCTCCAAGCGTCAGACTAGATCCGGAATCTTTTTAACAGTAGCGCTGCGCATCAGTAGGTGGAGCCATGCAGTTCAGCAATGAAATGACATGTGAAGCCCATATAGACGCCACTTCTGCACACTGATGTGAGTTGCTTTCAAGATTGTCTGTGTCCTCAGATGCAGAGCCCCAAAAACGAATTGGTATGAGTGCGCAGGTGCTTAGACTTGGGATCTTATTAGTGGATAAATGTCCACTACAGAATGAGGATGGAAAAAAAATCTGTGAGTAATCTACAGCTAGATATAATCTGTTGTGTTATGCTATACTGATTTGTACAGCGCACTAATCTACCAAAAAGAGAGTTACCTAAGATAAGTAACTGCAGATTCCTCATATTCGGACTAGTTAAAAAAGACAGTACCTAGAAGGTGGATCTGTGGATGGACTCAAGCCATAAAGTTCTGCAGGACTGAGCTGGCAAAATGCCCTTTTCAGCTTATGGACTATCCAGAAAAACAGTGCTTCATGACCTTATAGAGGGATGCCAACCCAACCACTTGGAAAATTTCTAGGACAGGGACTCCACGTCTGAACACAGTGGTAGCAGGTTCAGCCCTGGTAGAATGAGCACACAGTCCTCCCATAGGGTGCTATTTTAGCCAACATATAGCAGTTCTTAGCAGCGCACGATCCAACGGGAGATGATTCTCTTCTGAGCAGCCTTGCCTTTTTTTTTTTAAAGCTCCAGAAAACTCCCACAAAGAGTTGATCATCCACCCAGTGTTCTTTGGTACAATGTACCTAATAGCTCTGCAATCATTTGAGGTCCAATCTATGAAGTCTCTTTTCCATAGAGGAGTGAGGCAAAGCACAGAATACAGGCAAGGTCATGTTTTGACCAACCTGGATAGCATCACAACTTTAAACAAAGAAAGATACTAGTGTTCGCAAAATCAGATTCTCTGAAAGGAAGATGGTGTACGGCAGATTGACAAAATGAGCTTGAAGCTCACTCATAAGGAATACACCAATGTTAGGGAGACAAGGAATACCGTCTCGAGAGTGAGGAGCCAGAAGGAACAGCTGTGAAGCAGTGGCTCAAATAAAGTGCACATCAGAAATGTGAGGACCAAGTTAAGATCCCACTGTGGCCTGACAAAGGGACAGGGAGAAAACAGATGTTACATGTTTTTCAAATGTTTGCAACTGGAAACTTAAACAAAGAGGGCCAATCCGGCAACTGCAAAAATTCCAAACAAGCCGAAGACTGTGCCCTGAGCACGGCCGTGCTGGACAGGGGCACAAAAACCCAACAAAATGTCAGGTAACTTTGACTGGAGGGGATGGAGCACCACACCAAACCACAAACTTGTCCCAACGACATATGTATACAGTTTTTGTCCAGGGACACATGGCTGCAAAGATGACATCAACCACTTCTGATGGAATCCATCTCCAAGCATGAAGGTGGAGATTTCAAAGGCCCAGGTGCAGAACCCTGCCCTGCCTCTGCAACAGTAGGTCCTCCCAGAGGGGCAGTCTGATCAGAAGACAGCTGCTCAAGCCCAGAAGTACAGAATACTGTACTCTCTGTGCCCAGTCTGGGGCCACTAGGATGACTTGGGCCTGCCTGGTCCTGATCTTCTTGAGAACTCTGGACAGGGAGTTATCAGTGGAAAGGCATACACGAGTCCTGAGCTCCACTCAAGGCAAAACGCATCCTCAAGCGAGAGTTGCCTTTGAAACTTAACACTGCAGAAGTACTGACACTGTGTTCTCTGCAGTGGCAAACAGATCAAGCTCAGATTTTCCCCAATTGCGGGAGAGACCTTGCATTAACTCCATGTGTAACTGCCACTCATGATTTGTTAGGTGCCAACAGCTGTATTCGTCCTCTCTGCATTAAATCATTCTGCTAGGTGGTTCACCAGCACGAAGACTCCTTGGTGGTCCACTCAGCTCGAGGTGGGCAGGGCTTCCTGGGCCAAGGTCCGTGATCCCCACCTAACTCAGTTTGTTGCAGTACCTCATGGCAGTGGTGTGGTCCCTGAGCACCTGTACCAGACTCTCCATGATCGATGGAAAGAACGATTTCACCGTCAAGCGGATGGCCCTCAGCTCCAGAAGGTTGAAATGGAGGTGGGACTCTGCTGGAGATCAGATGTCTCTGGTCATTACAGCTCCCAGACTGTCACTCCAACCCAGAAGCGATGCATAGATCACCAGAGCCAGCTCTGGTTGGGTAAGGGGACTGCTATTGACCAAACTGTCTTCCAGTGACCACCACTGCATGTCTTTTGCAGTCTTGTGTGAAATCTGAACGTGGTCAGAGTTCTTCACAAAGTTGGGCCCACTGAGATTTCAGATCCCATGGCAGTGATCACATACGCTACCTTGAATGGTCGACTGGCAAGAAGGAGGTGGTCTTCAGTCCCAGCAGTGTCAGTCAACCTTGCTGAAATCCAGGAGCGAGGGCGAAGGACCGGGATCATAGCCTGAATCTCCTTGACTCTCCTTTCAGGGTGAATGGCATGAAACCCAACCATGTCCAGAGTGGCTCAGATGAAGGCAAGCATCTTAGAAGGAGTTCGGTGTGACTTTGGCACAGTGATGGTTAACTCAAAGATGACAGGAGGCTTGTATAAGTCTGGAGATGGTTGACACCTGCCTGGGGGGCGAGCCTGCCTTCAACAGCGAGTTGTTGACGCAAAGGAAGACTGTGATACCTAAACTCTCAAGATGCCCTGCTTCCACCACCATCATTTTCGTGAACATCTGACGGAGACTAGTGAGACCAGGAGAGCACAGCCAACTGAAAATTCTCCAGTCCACCACGAGCCGTAGGTAGTGCAGATTGGGCCAGCAGGACAGGTATATAGAATTAGGTGCCCTGCAGGTCCAACACCACCATCCAGTCTGTTACGCCCTAGGGCAGACA
Source organism: Pleurodeles waltl (assembly GCF_031143425.1). NCBI lineage: Eukaryota > Metazoa > Chordata > Amphibia > Caudata > Salamandridae > Pleurodeles > Pleurodeles waltl. The sequence goes on from NC_090437.1 coordinate 925,717,859, forward strand.
GGTCCTTGGCCAGAATGAGCATTTTTAATTTTGCCTTCAGAAGAAAGGTGTTGACAGGGCACAGGTCTAAAATCAGACCTCAGTCCTTCTTGGGCACCAGAAAATAGTGGGAATAGCAACCACATCCTATTTTGCTGCAAAATGGATAGATGGTCCTCCTTCATTCACCGGGGTGATGATGGAAGGTGCGAAGGTGTGAAAAGGAAAGTTAGGGTATAACCCTTCCAAACAATTTGCAGGACCGATCTAACTGAAGTAATGGCCTGTTAACCCAACAATGATCATCCGATCCTGTCTCCCACCGGCTGGCTGTGCTCCACTAAGAGCATGCTAAAGGAGTTTTACAGCTGAGGTTGCAGGGTGAGTAGTGGACTAAGTGGTTCAATGTCCTTGACAATGGAGGCAATGGGCACCACATCCTTGACTGCAAAACTGGAAGCAGCCTTGTGGGGGTTGGACTGACTGGTATAACTGCCAAAACTGGAAAAAAAGCTGTAGGGCTAATGTGATTGGCGAGGTGAGTCTGACAGACCCAGGGAGCATGCCGTGGCAACGCTCTCCTTTAAAACCTGAAGAGCAGAGGCTGCCTTGCCCTCAAACAGGCAAGCCCATTGAATGGCATGTCCATGAGGAACAACTAGACATCACCAGAAAAAATGGTGGATTGCAGCCAAGCATGGCAGTGAACGGCGACGCTGGTGCCAACGGCCTGCTAGATAGTCTCAGTGGTGTGCAAGCCATAATGAACTGTGAACTTGGCATCATCATGACCATTCTGTTTGGCCTGGGCAAGGAAAGGTTGGAGATCTTCAGGGATACCAACGAGGACTTGAGCCACCAAATACCAAAAGGTGTGTAAACACCTCCTTGCATATAGCTGACATTCACAGACAAACACCGAGCTGATGGACAAGAAGACTCTTACCGAATGTATTCACACATTTCGACTTCTTATCGGGACGAGTAGCTGAAATGAGTTAGGGGTTACTTTTGCCACCAGACACTTGCACCACCAAGGTTTCACATGAAGTGGGTGAGACAGAACTGCAGGACTGCTGGGGCAGAGTTCTGGCGGCATGCAATTTGGCAGATGACCAGTGGGCCGGAGCAATGTTTGGCCCATGCTCGCCAAAAAAGTATTGTTAAGGGCCATGTTAAAAGTTAATAAGTGATCACTAGATGTTTGCACCGGCTGAAAACCTCCATAACAAAATGTTTGCCCTGGCTGAAGAACTTCCATAACAAAATTGGTCTTGACCTTGATCTATCAGTAGATGCTGGGTGTGAGGGTAAGAAAACAGGAACAGAGCAGAGATTTTTGGCAGGTTGATGGAAGTTCCAGCCGTGGTTCAAATAGGCAGGTCCAAAGTGGTGTAGGGCCTTGTATACACAGGTCAGGAGTTTGAACTGGCATCCTTTCTGTACAGGGAACCAGTGGAGTTCCCTGAGGAAGAGTGTGATGTTGGTTTATCTAGGTAGATCCAGGATGTCTGGCTGTGGCATTCTGTATGAGCTTTAGTCTTCGGAGGTGAGCTTCCCTGCATAGAGAGTATTGTCATAGTCCAGTCAGCTGGACATGAGGGCCTGGTCTTAAGCTTTGGGGTAGCCATTTGAATATTTTATGGAGCATGAAGAAGATGAAAAAGCAGAAGGAAATGGTATTCACTTGAGTCTTCATGGTTAGCTTGTTGTCCAGAATGATGCCTGAAGTTCCTAGGGTGGTCAGTAGGAGGTAGGACTAGGTCAGAGTTCTGAGGGCCACAAGGATGCGTCCCATGTGGAGCTTTTAATTTCAGAAGATCAGTACTTCTGTCTAGTTTGTGTTGAGCTTTAGGCAGTTGTCCTTCATCCAGTTAGCAACGGCAGTCATGCAGTTGTGGAAGCTGGTATAGGTGGTGTCTTTGGAGAGGGAAAGGAGGCGTTGTGTGTTGTCTGTGCAGGATATGATGTTGAGTTCATGGGTTTTTATGATGCTGACCAGAGGTGTCACATAGGTGTTGAAATGGGTGGAACTGAACGATGATCCTTGGGATACTCCAGAGAAGACTTTCTTGGGCTCAGAGATGAGGGGGGAAAGGCAGACTGCGTTCTTACGGTGAGGAAAGAGGATACATCTGAGATGGGGCTCCTTGGATGCCTATGTTTTGCACTCTTGAGTATGTGGTGGGAGACCGGATCAAAAGCTGCTGAGAGGTCTAAAAGGATCACAGCCGCAGTCTGTTGAGTAGGGCTTGGATGACGTTGGTAGCCACAATGAGGGCTGTCTCAGTGCTGGGGTTGCTGTGGAATCCGGATTGGGAGCAGCAGAGTAGAAAGTTCCATTTCAGATGTGAGGACAGTTGTTTGTTGGTTGATGCATTTTTTTGAATATTTTGGCCGGGATTGGGAATAGGGAGATCGGTTTGTAGTTGATAAATTTACTGGGTTCTGCAGATGGTTTCTTCAGTAGAGTGTTGACATCTGCATATTTTGTCTTCAGGGAAGGTGGGTGTGGTAAATGAGGTGTTTAACAAGGTGGTTAGTACATGGCGGATTCTGGTTTCACCTAGGTTGAAGATATGGTGAGGGCATTGGTTGGGGCTCTAAGGGGACCAAATTCATGATGGAGACGGTATCCTGCGGAGCGAGCTGGCTACATTAGGTGAGTCGGATGATGTCTGTAGTAATTGCGCAGTCATGTTGCTTGAAGATGTCAATGGCCTTGAGTGGCAGTGTGAAACTTCTGTAGTAAAATCTAGTTGGAGAAAATGTTTGCAAGGTTTTCGCATAGCTTCTGTTAGGGGGTAATTTTGTTTGTTGCAGCTGAGGGGTTGGAGAATTCTTTCAAGGTGTTTAAGAGTTCCTTGCTGTTAATGGAGCTTTATTCGATGTATGAGGCCAAGTCCTTTTTTTTCCCCGATTTTCTCAACTGCCTGTGGTTGATGTTGTTGGCTGTCTTTAAGGTAGCCTTGTCGGTCGTGTCCTTGCTGGTGCGCCATGTTCTTTCCAGTTGCTTCCAGTGCTATTTAGCGGTTCTGAGTTCTTCAGTGTATCAGTTAGCCGATTAAAGTGACACTGTTGGTGGAGTTGACGATCCAATTGATGACAATTCAGATGTTCTGGTGTAGGCTGTTGGAGCAGATGGGATGGGTGGCGCGGAGGGTAATGATCCATTTGTCTTTTGAGATTTTGTTCCAGCTGTGGTAGGGGGCATTGGGCAGACTGGAGGAAGAGGTCAGTGAGCTCAGGTGAGTTCCATTGTGTGGCTGTAACTGATGCTGTTGCTGGAAGTGAAGGGTCTAGCATGTGGCCTGTGGTGTGTGTGTGGGGTCATGGAAAAGTTGGACCAGAGTGATGTTGTTCATGCTGTCGAGGAGGTTGGTAGTATTCATGTCATTATGGTACTCTAAATGGAAGTTGAAGTTGCTGAGTAAAATGTAGCTGTTGGATTCTATGGCAAAGGGGGAGAGGACGCTGCAGAAGGTTGGACGTGGTCCTGTGGGACAGTAGACTTGGGTGCCCTGATTAATGTTTTGCAGTCTGTTTGGAGTTGAAAGTTGAGGTGTTCCATGGCTGGAGTGATGTTGTCATTTGTTGTGGTGCACTGGATGGATTCCTTGTTATGATGCCGATACCTCCGCCAGGTTTGTTGATGGGGTAGTGGTGGGTGATCATTTACCCTTTGAGTACTGCAGTGGCGATGTCTGGCACAGAATTGGGGATTAGTCAGTTCTCGTGATGAATGGAACGTCAGGTGGAGAGGAGGTCCCAAATCTCTGAGTTGGTGTTTTTTTCAGGTGGTGTATGTGGTGTGCTCAGGTGTGGCTGGTTGGTGGGCTGGTGTGTGTGCTGTGGCAGATGAACTGGGAATGGGTGCAGGTGAAGGGTCCTAGTATGGAGGCTGGGTCAGCACAGCTGCAGTGTTTGTTGTGGTATCTGGTGTAGGAAGCTGGTGTATGGTTAACACCTATAGTGACAATAGTCAGACAGCAATTTATCCCACCTGAAAGGAACCACACAGTATTACAAAAATAGGCAGTCCCCCAGCTGGAGGTAAGTACACAGTTATACACAGTGAATATTATGAAATAGCATATAGGAACAAGCATTGGCAAGAAATACTGAAAATAGCTAGGGCCCTATGGGGGGGCCGAACCATAAACTATAATAGTGTAATGCGAAGTGAAGTCCCCCATCCAATGGTGTGGAGTAGAAGGGAGCTAGGAGAGCTTGTGACCACCAAAGGGGAGTACCCAGATAACCCTCAGCGAACAGGAGAGCAGAGGTAAGTACCTGGTCTTCCCAAGAGCTAACAAGGGGACTTAGAAAGTGGAAGAATGCAAGACCAAGACCAGTCTGGTGGAACCCAACAGAGGATCCTGGAAAAAAAGTACCTGGAAAGGAAGGGGAGAGAGTCCAGTCCACACAGGAGTGCCCACAAAGGGCAGGAGCCACTACCTACCCTTCTCTAGATGAAGATCCAGGTCGACAGGGGAAGAAGATCAGCTATGGAGCCCAGGAGCTGCAGAGGAGTCCTTGGAGCCATGCAGATGATGTCCCACATCGGTCGCCGGGTCCCAGTTGGTCAGTGGGACCACAAACAAGCCTTGGCAAAAGCAAGATGGAGGAAAAGAAGGGTTACAAGCCTGAAGAGGACCAGCAAGGTCCAGGGGACTCGACCCTGGGAAGGGAGTCTGGGCTGACCCTCAATCAGGGGAGCCAGCAGAAGCAGTCGGATCCCCCACAGGTAACCCAAAGGCAACAGGCACGGTAAGTTGCAGTGAGGCCCAATCAGCACACCTGGAGAAGAGTCCCACATCGTTTAAGCAGCAGAATTTTTGCAAGGATGAAGTGCTGGGGGCTGGGGCTACTTGCAGCCTGAAGATCCCTCAGAGCAGGAGTCGACAAGCCTTGGCTGCTGCAAGAGTCGTGATGCACAGGGGTACTGCCCTGCAAGGAGAGGCAAGGGCTCACCGTCTCCCAGGTTGAACAGCAGGTAGAGGGGACCAAGAGGACCACTCAGACCCACCACCTGTGTTAGAGATTTTTCCTGGAGCCAGATGGCAGAAGATTCCAGCAACAGGTTGTCGCTGCCTTAGGTGACTGTGGATGCTGGGTATAGACTCCTTCACTCCAAGGGAGATTCCTTCTTGCTTCTTTGGTGCAACTGACGTCTTGCCAACCCAAGAGGATGCAGAGCCGTGGAAATGTAGCAACTGCTGGAAGGAGCCAGACAAAATGTTGCAAGGCAAGGTCATCTCAGGAATTGCAGGCTTGTTTGGTTCCTGAAGAGTCCAGCAATGGTTCCGGTGGCCAGGAGCAGAAGAGGTCATTGCCGAGAAGTCCTGGTGGAGTCTTGCACGCCGTATCTGAGGACCCACCCGCAAGGTAGTCCCTAAATAGCCCTACCAGGGGGACTGGTCACTCTGCGGGGTGACCTCCTATCAGAGGGGGTCACTGATGTCAGCCACCTGTCCTGACCAACTAGATGTTCCCAGGGGCCTCTGCACATCTTGCTTTCAAGATGGCAGAATCAAGTGGCTACCTGGAGGAGCTCTGGGCACCACACTGGGGGTGGTGATGGACAGGGGAGTTGTCATTCACCTTTCCTTTGTGTGCTTTTATGCCAGAACAGGGACCAGGGGTCCCTGGGTTGGTGCAAACCAGATTGTGCAAGGAGGGCACCAAACGTGTCCTTCAAAGCAAACCTGTGTCGTGGGGAGGCTACCCCTTCCCAGCCATGTACTACTTATTTCCAAGGGAGAGGGTGCTGCATCCCCTTTCCAAAAGAAAATCCTTTGTTCTGCCTTCCCCTGCTTGAGCTGGCTATGCACCAGGAGGGCAGAACCCTGTCTGAGAGGTGCAGCAGTGTGGGCTGCCCGTAAACCCTTAAGGATTGGTAGGGACCCTACTGGGGATGCTCTAAGGCAGTGTTCCCCAACCCCCGGGCCGCGGACCGGTGCCGGTCCGTGGATCAATCGGCACCGGGCCGCCCCACTGTGGCGGGCGGTAAATGTTTGATAATTTTTCCGTGGCCCGCTTGTCACACAATGGGACAAGCGGGCCACGGAAAAATGATCAAACATTTACCTGTCCGCGGCGATAAAAAGGTTGGACAACACTGCTCTAAGGAGCCCCCAGAGTGCATAGAATCATGCCACCAAAAATGACATTAGTATTGGGGTATGGTTCCGACATGTTTGACACCAAGCATGCCTAGATTCGGAGTTACCATTATGTAGCTGGGTCACAGGCGGGCCAGTACATGGGTAAAATGGCTTCAACACCCTTACAAAGTCCAGTGCATTGGAACTGGAGTTCGTAGGGGCATCTTTGCTTATGTAGGGGTGCCCTCACACACATGGACCTGCACCCTGCCCTCTGGGCTAGGAGGACCTACCATTGGGGTGACCTGGTGCAGTGACCAGTAGTGAAAGGTTGCATGCTCCTTTTCACGCAGGCTGCAATGGCAGGCCTGCAGAAAGTTTGCATGGGCTCCCATGGGTGGCGCAATACATGCTGCAGCCCACGTGGGACCCCTGGTGTACCAATGCCCTGGATACCTAAGTAGCATATACTAGGGACTTACAGGGGTATACCAGTATGCCAATTGTGGGGGTGTAAAAGGTACCAAAGTAACCAAATTTAGAGGAGAGCACAATCACTGGATCCTGGTTAGCAGTCTAAAACAGTCTAAGCCAGGGGTCTCCAACCTTTCAATCGCAAGCTATCGGTAGCTCGTCGAGACCCCTGAGTATCTTGTGCCGATAGAATCTGAATTTAGTAGCCCATCAACGTCATTAACAACTAGGCCTTTTTTTTTTTTTAAGGTGATGTTGCCCGCCCTCACCAAAATCAACTGCTCAGATTGGCTTATCTGAGTTTAGCTGGGGCGAGGGAAGGCCGAACAGTATGATGTTTTTACTCCTGGCATCTCCATCTCTGCGCCACCTGCCTTTCACACCCTAGCACCACACTTTTCTTGTGCGAGAGTGCCGGTGCAAAGCAGCAACTGTGGCAGAGCGGAGTGGCCAGAGCAGGAAAGTGATGCAAATAGTAATTGAACTGCTACGAAGACCCACGCACCTGGTTGTTTAGCCTGACACCGATCGGAGCAGCATGTAAGAACCCCGTGCAGAGCAACACCGGTAGTGAGCCCTGCCTAAAGTTTCATTTGTTAAGTTTCATTTTTTGAGGCGGCTCGTTTCTAATTAATGCCGCTGATGCTTAAAGGAGATATAATTATTTGTGCGTATAAAAAAAAAAAAAAACACAAACACTTTTTGTGGCCCTGGCATGCAGTGTCACAATGATGATTATTGTGACGTTGCATGCCAGGCCACAAAAAGTTTTTTTTTTATATGTGTGATTCGTTATATGTTTTCTAAGCCTCAGCAGCAGTGGGGCTAGTATTTCATATGGATTATTGTTGCGCATGCTGTGAAAATAATTCATATAAAATACTGGCCCCACTGCTGCCGATGCTTGCAGGCGATAAGCTCCTCTAAGCATTGGCAGCAGCGGGCCAGTATTTCGTATGGATTCATGCTTGTGGTGTCAATAATTCATATGAAATACTGGCCCACTGCTGCCTATGGTTGCAGGAGATAAGCTCCTCCAAGCATCACCAGCAGTGGGGCCAGTATTTCATATGGATTATTGTCGCCAGTGCCAGATTTCTGACAATCACGCTGGCATATAATGTTAAAATACATTATACTGCAAGCAGGATGCATGAAATGGCCTTAAGAGGCAAAGGAAAGGGAGAGGTATGCAAATTGGTAGGAGTACTAAGTGTGAAAAACACAATATTCTATCTATAAAATAATAAACATTTTTTCAGGCTTTCAAAACAGAGACCAGAGAGAGTGTGCATCTGTCTGTGTGTATAAATGCTAGGTCAAATCCGACAGACAACTCACCATATCCAACTAAAAGCAAGTGTTACCAACTATCCTTCAGAAAATAAATTTATTAGGAGGCAGCGGAACACCCCAAACCTCCCCTTGAAGCTACGCCCCTGTGAGGAGCTGGTGATAGCGCTTGGAGAAGGGACCTTCACTTCCTGCAGGTGACTTTGGGTTTCGCTGAGGAGATTGCATCTTCAACCTATGTCCACAAGGTTAAGGTGTCCCTGTGTTACTGGCACTGATTTTGTGACCTTTGACACCAGGGGTCGCAAATTCAGTGCTAGGGGTTGCAAAGGGCAATGCAGAGTGTATTTCTGTAAAATGCAGAAGAACATCCAATTATATCACTGCATCGAGAGGCATTTTAGATGCGATAGTAGTTTTTAAACATCATGGACTCCATCCATCGATGATGACAAGAAAGGAAAGACACTTATGTGCATCATACATGTGGGCTAGATTGTTATTACAAAACACAGAGCTGTATAGTAGCACAGGAGACATTTTGTACATTGTCCACTCTGAACTAATGCTTTTGAAGGTGCTGTCATGTGGGATAATGAAGAAAGGGGAGGCACTGTGTTGCAGCATCAACAGCGCTTACTAACCCAATGTGTGGCCCTGAAGAACTTAACTTGATCAGCAAGCTGTGCCATTCAGGGTGTGTGGTTGGAAGTGTTTTCTTTGGTTTGTGATCCTATGTGGGAAATGTTTCCATATCTTGCATGATGAACACCAAGGTGTGTTTATCTGATTACAGAAATAGACTTTATCATGGTATGGGTAGCAGCACTTGGCAATTTGGTGAATGATGTGTGAGACAGCTATACAGTTTATGATTTTCAGTCTGTTGACAGCTTTGACAAGCTCTATAGGTCCGAAAGATATTTCTGTTGTTTGTAGTAGTCTGCTAGTAGCATTAACTGGTTATTACCGAGGTCAGGATGACACAGTTTGTTGAAGAGGGGAGCCAGAACTGATCCTAGGTTTTCTGGTTTCATGTTGTATTGATCAACCACTGAGTATCTGCTTCTCCCTAGAGATGGCTTGGCTATCTTTAGTGCTTCAATGGGTGAGTTGCGACTTGTGGCGTACTAAGGAAGATTAGGCATGATCGGAGGACTGGGGCAGATTAAAGCAGCAGTACTCAACGATCTGTCTCTTTGCAACAGGGCAAGTCAAAGAACAACTGGCCATCCTGATACCAAGACATTTTCAGTCCTAAGTATAATGGGATAATCAGACAACATTATTTGTTTCCTCAGTCAGCTATTTGCAATATGGAATATAGGTCACATCTCACCCAATGAAGTAATGTTTGGTTTAAAACTCGGTTGGGTTTTAGGTCCAGGACATCTTCTTGTGTCTTGTAACTGTTGCTTTCATGTTATGTATCAAAAAGCGAGCATGTACTTCTTTTAATATGTTTTTTCTGACTTTATACCTATCTTGCCTAAGTGTGAACTTCTTCCCTAAAAAATGCAGTTGAAGGCAGGCATTTTAGAGGGTGATCCCCAGGGAATGGCGAATGAATATCTTTAGGAGGGTGATACTGGTTTGAAATGTGGATGATCCCAGTTGCTATAAGCCTGTGATCACTGGGTTATGTCACCAATTCTGCAGCTGTCATGGAATATTATCTGGAGTAGTTTAGAAAGCTTGTCCTAATTCAAAAAAAGCCCAATGTTTGCTACAAATGTAGGAGTACCTGACAGAAAAGAATTGCACAACTTTCACCTTTGTGAATGAGGTGCTCTGTGTGGTACTAAGTGTAGTCCTCTTTCTATTTACAGAAGTCGGCTAAACTTCATACCACCCAAAAACTATGCTTTGTTCATACTGAATCAAATCTCAGGCCATTTGTTAACAGTCATCCAGTGTTCACAACTAAACATAGCTAAGGTGAGTTATTAATCTCACTTTCCAATGTTGCTGTTTAATTTACCAGCATGGCTGCTAATCACAAATGACCTGCAATACAACATCAATAAAGGGCTCCACATGGTACTCTTGCCTGTTATGAATTGGATGTTGACTTCATCAGTATTTCTACTCTTGCTTACAGCCTTAACAACTACTGTAACCATGGATGAAGAACCAGGTCCCTCCAAAAGGCCAAAGAATAAGACATACTACTTCAATCAAGAGTGGGAGAACACATTTTTATTTACACAAAGTAAGACAAGTGTATATGTTTAATCTGTGGAGCAAAGGTTTCAGTGGGGAAAAAAGGCAATGTTGAGAGGCATTTTTCAACAAAGCACATGCATTTTGAGAGGAAGATCCCTAAAGGAAGCATCCTGAGGTCACAAAAAGTAAACAAACTGAACTCTGCATTGCAGACACAGCAACTTTTTTTTTTTTTTTTTTAACAAAAAAAAACAACAACAAAAAAACACTGCAGCAAATGAAGCATCCTTTAAAGTTACTCATCACTTGATCAAGCAAAATGCAACATTTTAGGATGGATCTATTGTGAAGTAAGCAATGCTTCTAATGGCAGAGTCCTTATTAAAAGATTCCAAAGATAGCCCTGAAATTATGTCTGCCATTTTGGATGTGCAGTAAGGGTCGAATGCTATGGCAAGAAGGGTATCTGAATTATTGGCCAACATAATAGAGCAGTTAGAGCGAGATTTAAAGACATGCAAATATTTGTCTATTCTGTGTGATGAATCAGTTGATGCAAGCGATATTGCCCAGTTAGCAATGTTCGTTAGAATGATTTTTGAAGATTTCACTGATTAAGAGGAATTTTTAACTATTGATCTGAAAACCACAACCAGAGGAGCCGACATCTACCATGAGGTGAAGAATTATTTTTTTAAACAAAATATACCATTGAAAAAGTTAGTGGCAATAACAACTGATGGCGCACCTGTGATGATAGGGCGTCATTTTCGTTTCATTGCCAATTGTAAAACAGATCCAGATTTCCCTCTGTTTTTGAGCTACCACTGGCATTATACATCAACAAGCAATATATGCCAAGGTAATGGGGTTTGGTCATGTTAGGACTCCTGTTGTTAAAATTATTAATTCAATTTGTGCAAAGGCCAAGCAGCATCGATCTTTCAAATTATTCCTTGAAGAACTATCAGCTGAGTATGGTGACCTTTTACAGATCAGATGGCTTAGCAGGGGGAAAATACTGTGTAGATTCCTTTCGCTATTGCCAGAGGTCAAAGCTTTCATGGAGTCTAGAAATGAAGATACCACACAGTTATCAACACTGAGTGGTTGCTCAATTTAGCATTTTTGACAGATGTGACAGAAAAATTAAATGTGCTGAACTGCGAATTACATGGAAAAAACAAAACAATCACCAACATGATTAGTTCAGTGAAAACAATCAAATCGAAACTTAACCTTTTCATAAAGCATGTACAGAAAACAAAGCTGCAGCACTTTCCCTCTGTGCTCCAAATTCTTTTAAAAAATAAAGCTGAGGCTGAGCTCCTGGACATAGAAAAATACGGTAGCCTCCTGATAAGGTTTAATCAAGAGTTCAGTGACACATTTAGTGTGTTTGAGCAACTGGAGCCCTGTGTCATGTTCACTTAAAATCCCTTCATGGAAGTTGATGTTAGGGACATTTACAAGACAATCAGTGTGCTTTGTAACCTTGACTTGGCCACCATGGAAATGGAGATTGTCACACTTCAAAAGGACATTGAATTGAAAGCATGGCAATTTGACATTAATTTCTGGAGTCTTGTGACTGCTTGGAAAACCCTGTGACGCTGGTGGTAGCAATGCTGGGGGTCCCCTAAGAAGCACCCAGAAAGCATGGGATCATACTTCCAATATTTGCAACAGTACTGGGGTACGATCCCGACATGTTTGATACCAAACATGGATATGTACGGAGTTACCATTATGTAGCTGGACATAGGTTGTGACCTATGTCAAGTACACTCGTAAAATGGCGTCCCCGCACTCACGAATTCCAGGAAAGTGAAACAGGAGTTTGTGGGGGCACCTCTGCTAGTGCAGGTGTGCCCTCACACACAGGAACCTGTACCCCACCCTCTGGGCTAGGAGGGCCTACCATAGGGGTGACTTCCAGTGACCACCAGTGAAAGGGTGCATATGCACCTTTTCACGCAGGATGCAATGGGAGGCCTGTAGACAGTTTGCATGGGCTCCCGTGGGTGGCATAATACGTGCAGCAGCCCATGGGGGACCCCTGGTGTATTAATGACCTAAGCACCATATACTAGGAACACACAGGGGTACCAAAGCAACCAAATTTAGAGGAGAGAGCACAATCACTGGGGTCCTGGTTAGCAGGATCCCAGTGAAAGCAGTCTAAACACACTGATAAACTGGCAAAAAGTGGAGATAACCATGCCAAAAAGAGTGACTTGCCTACAGTGAGCATCTTGAACGTCTCCTTATTGAGGAAGAGATAAGAGTCGCCAGGTCTAGAAAAGGGCGAAGACCCTTGTTCTTTTTGGGTATCTGAAAGTAGCGGGAATAACAACCACTGCCTACTTCTGATATCAGCACTTTTTCTATGGCTCCCTTAGCTCAGAGTGCCGTATCTTCCTCTTAGAGCACAGGCAAATGATCCTCCACCAGCCATTCAAATCATGACGGTATTGAGGGGGAGGAAAGGATTGGAAACGCAGGGCACATCCCTTCCGAATTATCTGAGGAACTCAAGCATTCAATGTGATGGACTGCCAGTGGAGTAGATGATTTTGAATTCTCTCTACAACTGCGCAAGCATGGTCCTGTAGAATCAAACCAGGAGGGCTGGGAGGCTGCAGCTGCCAGGGGTTGGGTGGCAAACAACTTCTGGCTTTCCAGACCGTGTAGGTCTGAAGACCCGCACTAAAATCCTCGCATAGCTTGGGGAGCTTGACAGACGGTGGCGGGCATAAGGCTGGCGCGGTGGTACGCGCAAAAGGCATACAGTGGATGATGGGTCGCCGAGAGGCCCAAGGACTTGGCCATAGCCCGAGAGTCGTTAAAGCGATCCAGCGCTGAGTCTTCCTTCTCACCAAACAAGCAAGTCCTGTCGAAGGTCATGGTCATAAGTTTTGCCTGGACATCCCCCGAAAAGCCAGATGTTCTCAGCCAGGTGTGGCGCTGTACGGCCACATCAATGAAACCGATCTACCCAACTAATCAGTCGTATCCAGCCCACACCAAACTGACGCATCCCTCCCGTATATCACTGACTGGGAGAGGATACCCCGGACCTCCCCCGGGATATGTGGCAGCACTTGCGCAACTGTATCCCTTAAGGTGTGCGAGAAATGGCCTATTAAACATGAGATGTTCACCTACCTCAATGCCAGTTTTGTGGAATAAAACATTCTTCCCAAGCTGGTCCAGCCTCTTGGATTCCCTGTCCAGGGGAGCAGAAGTGAATGCGCTGTGGGAAGTTAAGGCTTGGACTACCAAGCTCCCAGGGGTGGCTGTTGGCAGAGGAAACTAGGGTCATCTGGTGCAGGGCGATAGCGGCAGACAATCGCCCTATTTACAGGCAGCTCAGTGGTGGGTTTGAACCAAGTTCCAGGCATGACGTAATTAAGTGTCTCATTAAAGGGTAGGAGGGGTTCAGAAGTGGAAGCCCCAGGCTGAAGCACTTCAGTCAAGAGATTTGTCTTGACTGCCACCGAGGGCAGTCTGAGAATCTCCACTGCCCTATGCACCACCATTGCATAGAAAGCTCCTGTCTCCGTAGCCACAGCTGGGGAGAGAGCAAGCCAGTACCTGGAGAAGTGTCCAGTACAATGGCCTCTCATAGTTCTTCATACCAGTCCATAGACCTCTTTAACTGGTGGTCTAAAGGATCCAGTGACCCCCTTCCAATATTCTTCCATGCCTGGTGGCTGAAAATAATGCTCAGGCAGTAATCTGGCACCTGTGGGAGCCATTGGCATCGGAATCAGTGTTGTGTGATGCTGTTCTGGATCATCTGGAATCAGATTAGGGCTGGTGTCGCCGGTGGGCGCTGGGAGCCTCTGCGTTGTGACAAGTGCCTGAGAAGGTCATGTAGGTACGAATGTTGCCAGTCTGGATCCATGAGACCCCCATCGGAGCCGAGGCCTAAGCCGCTAGTGCTGAACCTGAAGGGGCCTCCCCCAACCCTGTGCGGCCCAAAGGTGCTCCGGAGGTTTGGCCAGCTCAAATATGTGGTGCATGGCCTCGTAGAAGTCTTTTACTTGAGTGGGGGTTCCTCCCAGAAATGGAGGGAGGTGCAGAGACAGACCTGGCATTGATGCCGCAGAACCATGCCTGGAACGCCGATGTTCCAACCTTGTTGTGTCGGCCAGCAGTTAAGGCAAAGTCAAAGTCCGTTTTGACTTTTTCTTATGCCTCTTACCCGAGCGCACTGAGGACCTCGAGTGGGAGGAAGAGGACTTGAGGCTCCTGGAGCGGTCCTGAGACCTCCTCTTCAACCGGGACCTCCTAGGAGTCACACCGGATGACATTGACTACCAGGCTGCAAGCAGCTTCAGTGACCGCTTCCTCAAAGCCTATGGATCCATGGCCAGGAAGTCTGAGCACTACTTTGAGTCATGGTCAGGCTGAGGACACCATAGGCAGATTAGGTGAGGGTCCGTAACGGACATGGATCGGTGACAGGTGCCACACGGTTTGAAACCTACCTTCCTAGATGGCATATTGACACACTTTACAAAAATACATGACATTTTTTTTTAAAAAGCCTGTCAAAAACAAAAGCGGGGTGGCTCTCACTTGATCTGCGTTAACTGGCGTGGAAAGAAAAGAAGTGAAGTCCGCGCGCCTGGGTGACCGCAATGTCACATCCAGTGCCACCGAACAAAGCCACTTGATGGTACGCGCAGGGGTATTTCTCAAGCAAAAGTTTCCGGATCCAGTCAGACGCCTGGGAAATTCAAAGGTAAGGAATCTGCAGCTAGAAGTCTCTATCAGATACTCTTGCCGTCTCTTCCAACTGTACAGTGAACAGCAATACCTTAGACTTGCCCGCACAAGAAACAACTTACCATTAAGCACGGTACCCTAGCAATGGTATCTTTCATAAATTAACATGCATTAATTATTCCCCCAACATCACAATGGTAATATCCAGCTCTTTAAAACAGCAATAAACATTGTTGAAGATCTATTTGCACTCTAAAAGTGTCTGTTTAGCAGCACATTCACATCATTTTAAAGCACTAAAATGTTAACCAATGAGGTTAATCCACTTGAGCACTCTCACTCCCCTCCTACAACGCACCCCAAATCAGATTTTCAAAGCACATGAGTAAAACAGAATAACCAGTGAGTATCTGACAAGGAAGGATGACAGCTAAGTAACTTGTTGTTTATCCAGCACAGAGTTAGTGGCGATGCCAGCCCTCTGAACCAAGCCCCACTTTTGGTAGCAGGTCCAGCAGGAAAATTAGGAAAACAAGGAGGAGGGCCCAATGCAGCTGGGACCACCCCATGTGCAGAATCCTCCATCTTGTTTTGGAGGAGAGTAGCCAATAGGGATAAGAAAGTGCCCGCCTCCCCAAAGGGAGTGGGCACAGGAAAGGTGTAGTCAACCTCAGGGACAGTAGTCATTGACTACTGCCATCTGACCCCTAGTATGTAGCGGTACCCCTGAACCTTGCTGTTCAGATTCCTGGCAACCTCAAGAAGAGAGACTGAAGAACCGACCTCAGCAGTGAAGACTCCGGCCAACAAATGACTTGGACCCAGCCCTACCAGTCTGTCTGCAGCTTCAAGACTCCTGCTACAAAAAGACAATGCATCCTGCAGGACCAGTGACCTCTACAAACCCCCAGAGGACTGCCTGCCCAACAGAGGACTAGGAACTCACAAAGACAGCTGCCCTATCCACAATAAACATCCAAGAAGGACTCCAGAACCGCACCGGATCCGTGAGCCCTGCCCACTCAGCACCAAATGCCCACAGCCAGAGTCCAGGTGGCACATCAGTCCAGAGAAGGTCTCCAGGTGATTCCGATCTCGAGTCCACCCTGGACTGATCCCTCCTGGCCAACAAGACTATGCCTGCAGCCTAAATCCAGAGGATCCCCCTGATTGCGACCGGATTCAACAAGATTCCCGACCCCCAAAGATAACCCTGCACCTGCAGCCCCCTTGGCCTTGGGGAATCCGACCAACGGTCCAGCAAAGTCCAGTGGGCACCTCTCCTACTTGTCCAGCCTTTGGTTTTCCACAAGCGACTCCCTGGACCCAGCCTGCAGCATCTTTGTGACCCTCAGGGTTCTCCCACTGAAAAGCATTGGGCGACCGATGCTGTGTCTGCACCCTGCACATCTGTGCTGCTGAGAATGTTGGTTTGGTGCAGACCTGTGGCCCCACCCTGGTGCTCATCTAAACCCCCAGGTCTGTTCCCTGAAGTTGTGGGTACTTACCTGCAACCTGTTCCCTTCCAAGTGTCCCCAGTCTCCAAAGGACTCCATTAAAAATCTGACACCAACTTTGATCTCTGCACGCTGTGCTGCTGATGGTGCACTTCTGGGGTCAACTTGAACCTTAACCTGTGGACATCTTAACCTCGAAAACTGGGATCTTAGGTCAAGTACTAACCTGTAAATTGTGTTAACACTTTTCCTCCTCTAGGACTGTATTGGTACCCATGAGAAATTGTACTATCTACTTTTGAAACTAAAAAGTGTTAATTATTGTAAACTGTTTTATCTGCAAAAGCTAAACAAAGTGCATTTGATATATAGGCTTGATACAAACTTACAACAGTTTTTACCTGTAACAAAGATCTTCTTGGTTCTAGAAATAAAGTAACAAAATATATTTTTGCTATATAAAACACTGGTCTGTAGTCATTGAGTGTGTGCTTTATTTCTTGACTTTGTGTACAACAAATGCTTTGTACTACCATCTGATAAGCCTAACTACCCCCAACACACTACCACAAAAAAGTGCACTAGTACTATCTACTTCAGTCTCTGTTAAGCCTTTGGGGATCCATTGAACTCTGTGTACACTATACCTCATTTTGGTATAGTGTATACAGAGCCAGCTTCCTACAGTAGTGGTTAATACTACTAAGTAGTGGGAAGCAGGGCCACATTATTTAAAGAGGCTGTGATCGAAATGCTTGTCCTAATGAAGAATATACTGCTACATCCATATCCAGACAAGAGTATTTGGCGAATATGTGCTTGTCCTTCTAGATGGCAACTTGGTAGATGTCCCACAGAGGCACTCGGGTGTACAAGGCTACTGCTGACGACGCAAACCTGGTGGAATAATCCATCATTCCTCCACTAAAAGGAATATCTGCCTTCCTGGCACAAACAAGCTGCAGGCCTATAGTCATCTTGAAAGCCCTTGCTCAGAGAGAGAACAACCCCTTCTAGGGTGAACAATACCTATGAAGATCTGATTGGTTTGTCTAATGTCTTTAGTTTTGTAGATATAATTTACGATAAATGCACACAAAGAATGCAAGCATCTCTCTGCTTAACTGGTTTAAGTAAAAGGTGATGGTGTGACCATGTATTATATTGGAAGTAGTACCCCAGGGTGTCCTTCGGCCTCATTCCTTTATATGGTTATGGAACTCATCAGTGACTAGCAATATCCTTATTCTGTATGGCTGGGGGTACTTTATCCCTTATATATCTATCCATAAGTGGATGAGGCTGCTGTAGAGTCAAATGACACCCTCCAATCGACGTGGGGGAGAAATCACATGGAACAGGTGAGGAATCTGCAGTTACAATAATATATTCAATATTTTTTCTCACCAGGAGCTTCCCAGAAATAACTTCCAAAGAGCATGTGTATACAGAAAAGATCCAATGCTCTGAAAGCACCATATAGATACATTCAAACATGTTCAATAAAGCTTCTATGAGACTGCAAGCTCCAGGGAATTATTATGAGCTATTAAACACAGGCAGTTGTGGGTCAAAATAGGAGAACACACAATACCGTTTTTAATACATGTACTGGGGAAATGTGTTCTCTTTCCAACTTACTGATGGAGACTGGAAGACCTTCGCTCTCGTCCTCTTCTTCCTGCTCTGACATATCTGATGGAACTCTTGCAACTTCATTTCGATCATAGATGTCACAGGCTTGCCCATGCTTTTCAGCTTCAGTCTCATCTTTGTCCTATTTATAAAGGAAAATGCATTACTGAGTAAGAATCATACCATACAATTTAAGTAAATATTTATCAAGGACTCCTCACAACATACTTTATCTTCATCATAAGGACCTCCTACATCGGAGTCTGCGTCTACTGCGAGGTTTCTTTTACCCTAAAATTATATAAACATTTCTCATGTTAATCGTTTACCTTTTGCATGCTTTACACAACTACTCTGTTGAAAAAAATGCTATGATCACAAGCATCTCAGACATATTCACCAAACATTGCTTTTTAAGGTACATGACTTGACAGAAAGTAAAACAGAACTCCCATCTAAAATATCAGTCAGTTCCACCTCTGGAAAGAAAGAACAAGTTACTTACCTTTGGTAACGCATTATCTGGTAGAGACTATCTAGCTGCCTTACCTTTGAATTTCCTGACATCAGCTTGGAATCTGAATTTTTTGCTGAGCAGTACCCTGCACGTGCTGTCGGGTGGCGTCGTTCGGATCCGAGCACGTCGTCCGGTTCCGAGTGGCGTCATCAGCGTCGTTGGAGCCATCCAATGTCACGGTTGCACTAGCCAGGCTCCACTGACACTATACTCCATATATCCACCTATAGGCAATACAGCATCAGGGGAACCTGGCTAGAGTTGAATAAAACTGGGTAAATTCATTTGCTAGAATATGAAACTGGCAGACTGTCTGTTTCACTTTCCCAGAGGTGGGATAGAAATCAAGTAACTTCCAAACTTGACCTCCCTGCCAGAAATCAACCTCCATAAGCCTATGTGGGTCCCTTCCTTAACAAAAAGCCAACAAGGAAAACAGAAAGAGATAAAGTCATTCAACACCATCTCAGGCTGGGCAAAACAAATTTGCTGAAATTACTCTATGTTTCTGCCAGTCTTATTGACGGTCTTATAATCAGACTGGTCACTGCAACTAATTTGCTTGGCCTGGTCTGGGGCTGCAAATATTTTTATTACTGAAATACACCATTCCAGTACTATTGATGGCCCACTTGAAGGAAGGGGTTACAATTCAGACAAAGTAAATTGTTGAACCAGTTTTCTGTTTTAAAATTACAATTCTCACAATTTTATCAATAAAAGGAACATTTTCTGTCACATTAAGTATTCGTCCAATGACATATGGAAACCTTGAAATCAAATCTTCCTTAAAATTTAACAGTTTACTTTTTTCGGTTTACAGCACCGATAAAGCGCAATAAGAGGACAGGTCAGATGAACATGATCTATGATACAAAGTTTAGACATGCAAAAAGTTACTTACCCCCGCTAATTGTATTTCATGTTGATAGTATGTGATCCCACAGGTGGCTTCTAATATGGCTTTGTCATCTTGAGGTGTTGTGGCATCCAGCTAGATATACAGCACTGACTGGCTTTAGTTATTAGCATTTTTTTCAGTGCCCTCTCAAGGAGTGCAGAGAGAAACAGAGAGAGGGTTAACAACAACACAATCACTGCACATAATACATGTGCACACTTTCTGGTCTGAAGAACAGAACTCATCGGGGGAGAAGTAACGGCAGGGAGGAATATGCAAGAAGATAGAGAATCCACCAGCAAAACTGTTACCAAAGTTAAGTAAATTTGCTTTCTGACAGATATGCAGAAGCTTCAGAATCCTCACCTTATAACTGTCTAAGTAATACACAACAGGAGTTGGTGTTGGGTGGTGCAGATAGCCCAAGGGAATATAGTATCCATCAGTGTGTGCCTGAGCTGTGAGGCAGTCACGTTTTACAAGAGTATACAACAAAGACCAAGTGACCACCAGACACAGACAATGGGATGCCCCTTGTAAGAATTGCAGAAGATGTCTTGGCCCTCATGGAGCGTGCATTCATGCCAACCACAGGATCATTGTTGGCCATGACATTACAGATCTTTATGTAAAGGGTAATCCAACTTGAAATAGTATGCTCGATTGCTGCTTTGCAGGTTTTGGCTCTAGCAAAGCACAATAAAGTGAACCATCCGCTCCGTCTTGTATTTTGCAGCCTATGTAAAAAGACATTGCATGCCTAGTTTCTAGTCTATACATTCTCTCCTGTTACTTCGTGAAATGAGGATGAACAAAGACCGAAAGAGAAATGGATTGGCCCTTGAGGAAGGTGAACACAAAACTGAGTAACAAGGGTTGGTGTGAAGTACCAACTTATCAGGATTACAAAAAACCTGACAATTGGCTTTAAGGACCTCAAATTCACTGACACTACGTGCTGAAATTATAGAAATACATTACTCAAGGTGAGTGAAAGGGCCTACCAATTCTCCATTGGTTCAAATGGTGAAGCCATGAGGAGCAGTCAGCACCAAATTCAAATCAGGCTGCGGAACAATAAATAGAGTAGGAGTAAATGTATACAGTAGACCTTACCAAAGACAAGTTGTCATAGGTGACTTAAACAGATCCGACCGGGTAAAAAGACGGAAATCAGGAGTTCGGATAGAGCAGGACACAAAATCCTCTTCACCCAATTTGTACAACTCAGAAATAGTTGAGCTTTGACATACTGCACCTCACCTATGACAAACAGCCCGTCTGGAGTCCAATCTATGCAGTCTCTCCTCATTTCTGAATGGGTAACACAGAGGTAATAAGGAAGGCAAAGCACTTGGGTTGAACTAAATAACACCACCTTCAGAAGGAAGGCACACTCCACCTTGAACACAACTTTGTTCTTCGAGATAAAGGGTGGTGAGGAAGAGCCTGCTTCTTGCTGACCCTCTGAGCATAAGTTATTGCCAGCAAAAAGGATATCTTTCACAAAAGAAATGTAAGTAAACATGGTTGTAAAGGTTCAAATGAAGGGCCCATGAAAAATGTAAAGAAGACTCAAATCCCATGAGGAGACCTGGAAAGCGACTGGATTAGATTTGTTTTGCAAATCTTTCAAAAACCTATAAATAACTAGAGGATCATAAAATAAGCCTTAATGAAGTGATTTAATGCCAGCAGAAATCACATAATGTAATCTTTCATTTTACCAGTATTCAGTTCCTTTTTGTTGTGGAACACTGAGGTGAAAGAATGAAGCAGTATCTGTTAGAAGCCAAGCAGCAGACACACTGTCGCGAACCTTCACATCAGTCCAAATCAACCACCCCAGTGGAAAGGTAAATGGCCTCTAATAACACAGCTATGACTGTTATATGAAGTTCATAAGAAAATAAGGATACTGTCTTAAATTCAAGGTATGCACATTTACAATAGGGGGGGTATTGTGAAATAATCATCGTTCTGGACAAGCAGATTTTTCACCAGAAGGAGTACGGCAGAGCTCCATTAACCTACAGAAAGATTCAGGTACCACAAACCATGTAGCAGAGTAAGGGGCAATGATATTATAGGATCCTTATGAACCAAAATCTTTTGGATGGCATTGCAAAGAAGCAAGCTAAGATGAATTTCTAAGTGAAGCTGAAGATCCTATGAAAAGACTTAAATGTTACATACCTTCAAGTAACAGTATTTCTAGTGCATACATCAGCTACTTACAGACTGCTCACCCTAAAAATGTTTCCCGGGTCCAGAAAAGCTTTTCCCCTGCAGTAGGTTTTCCAACACTGCCAGATGGCTCCCATGTGGTTTCAGCCATGGCTTTACTCAACTTACATGACGTCACCAGTATATCATAAGCACCTTGGGTTCCCCTGCACACTAACATCCATTTAAAAGGCATGCCATGCCCTTAGATGCAGAACATCAACGACAGATCAGAGTCATGACAGTGGGCAGAATCTAACATCGAGCCTAATTAACATCTCAAAGTCAACTCCAAAGAAAAAGGAGGAGGTAAAGTGGTAAGGAATCTGCAGTTTGATACAGTGTCCATCTGAAATAGCATTACAAAGGTAGGCAGCTCGTTCTTTTCATGGCTAATTCTAAAAGAAGGTAGTGGATAATGGGTCAGACAATTTGACTTTACACCAGGAAGCCCTAAAGGACCAAGTGGGCAAAATGACCCTTTGCATGTACCTGAGAGTTGATACAGCAGTACAGTAGTAGTGGTGAAGATGTGGGTGGATTCCCACATAACCTGGCAGATATTCATCATCTTAACACCCATAGCTAAACTGAAACAGTGGCCGTGGCTCTCGTGGAATGAGCCAAAAGGACCTTATAAGGCATCTACTTGGCTAAGAAACACCACATCTTGACAGAGAGCATTATCCCTCTCAAAAGAGTATTCTTCTAGACGTCTTCCCATTCTTAACACCGCCAAATCCAACAAAGAGTTAGTGATCCACTCAGAGTTACTTAGTCTGATACTCTGTTGGAATCCAGGTAGTGAAGCATCTTCCTCTTCTCAGAGGAGTGTGGTGGAGAGAAGAAAGCAGGGAGAATGATGGACTGTTCCACATGAAAGGAGAAATAATGCCAGAGTCCATAGTTCCAATGTGTCAGATCGGAAAGTAGTATATGGAAGTTGCGCTGATAGCACTTGAAGCTGACTAATGTGACAAATAGTCTTCAATTAGGAAAATGTTGCTAGAGTCAATGATCTAAAAAAAACATCTGTGCATAGACTCAAAGTGACTGTGCATAAAGAACCTAAGGATCAAGTTAAGGTCTCAGTGCGGCATATTAAAGGGCGCAGCAGGAAACACATAAGACAAGATAGGCTGTCTGGCGAGTACAGCGAGGCTGAAAACGTTGACACAAAACCTTTACCCTGTACCCACAGCAAAGCCTTGCTGCGCCAAAGACTAAATAGAAGAATTTTCTTAAGCCTGGGCTGAAGCAGATCAACACCACAATCCTCACACTGCACTAGTCCCATCGAAGACAGAAAGCTTGTTCCGCTGAACCCTTAGGAGGGAACACCAGAGCACAAAATGCTTTTGCAATGCTCTTACTTGGTTGTAGCAATAAGATCTAGAGGCCCACCCCACTGGGCAAACATGCTTTGAATTATCCCGGGTTGCAGGCACCAGTAGCTGGCTAATAGCTACCTGCTAAGCTGGTCTATTCCAGCACCTAGTCAAGGTGCAAGATGGTTCACAATCTGCAAAATCCTCTGAAGGTCTCAGAGTCTCCTGACCCAGCACTTGACCTCACACAGCCTTGTTTGCAGCAGTGCCACACGGTGATCATGTAGTCTGTCAGAAATTGTACAGGGGAAAAAGGCCAAAAGCCTTGAGAGCCATTTGTACGGCAAGCCACGCCAGAAGACTAATGTGGTTGGTGCCTCTACTCCAGTGGAGACCAGGGGCCTCTGAATTCAACCTAATTCCGGCGGCCTCTCCAGCTCAGAAGGGATACATACATACGCTCAGATGGATTAGAAAGAGGGGTCTACTGCAAGTCAAGTCGGTATCCTTCGCTCACCATTAAAGGTCATGGGGTTCCTCAACAGGCACTGATGTTGCCTCAAAGGCACTCCCAAGTGCTGAGCCCAATGAAGGTGAAAGTTCCACTGTAGAGGCCCCATGTGCCAATGGCCATGGGGCAATGGCAGAATACATAAGGGAACAATACCAAGAAGCCTCAGAATGCTCCCGGCTGGAAAACAGGACCAAGCCTGAAACATCTGGATCTTTATATTGAACACCCAAGACTCGCAGCAGGGGTTGTAAGCCTTGCACTCCACCACATCCATAATGGCCCTAGGAGTCATATGCACTGGCATAAATGGACTGAGACAATCTTTCTTGGGCACCAACAAGTAACAGGAATCGCACTATTTGATCCTCTCCTCCTTGGGGACACTCTTTATTGCCAGTCTGGCCCACAATGACTGAGGCACTATGGAAGAAAGGCATGTTCTGTCCAAGTCTTTAAAAAAAATAGGATTAACTGGGGTCAGAGCGGGGTCTTGACAGAAAAATAAAGGTATAACCATGACAAACAACCTGTGGGACCCACAAGACTCAGGGAACTACATGCCAGGTGGGCAGGCGGAATTAGATTCCGTCCCCTACAGGTCATAGGTGAATTCCAAAGGGGGCATCAGAGTGGTCTGACAAAGGCAGGGGAAGAGGAATGAGGGCTACCAACCACTATGCCCTTTGGACTCCCGAAGCCTTAAAAGAGCTCGACGGGCTGAGATGGCTTCCGGAGAGAGCATGCTTAAGGTGAGATCCGTGGTACAGCTATCTTTAAACCACTCCAAAGTTGGAACTGCCCAGTCTTCAAAGGGCCTGGAACCATCAAAAGGCAAAGCCATAAGAGGTGCATCCAGGTCCTCAGAGAAACATGACAGAGTGGAATATTCAGGACCAGCCTGTAAAACATACTTGGTTACATTCTGTCCATCATAGACCATCTCTATGTAGACATTTTCTAAATCCTCAGGGAGGGCGAGCAAGATCTACCCATAACACACAGGGCATGAGTATCTTCTCAACAAGCAGATCACAATGTTAAACTGGTAGATGAGAACATCCTCTTGCTACAAGCATCACTGAGCTCTGATTATAACTCGGGAAGGCATTTGGTTTCACCTTGAAGACTGAACTCTGAACCACAAGCCTTTCTGGTATGTGAAGGTGAGTCAAAAAGGTTGACTCACCCAGAGCAGGTCTACGGTGCCTAGTGACCAGGTGGAAGTCTAGTAGCGAGGTCATTCAGTGCCAGGGAACTGACCACTGTTGGAGGTCAGATTGAAGGCCCTAATGTATTTATGTGGACCAAAGGCACTCCAGTGGAATCTGGAATCAACTAAAAGCTGCAGCATTGCCTTCTTTATGGACCCTACCTAATGCAGAGTTGAAGATGGCCCCAGAAATTTAGGGCACATCAGCAGCTTCAAGTGTGTAGAAGGGTCAGAGTTGGATCACATGTAGAGTCAGGCCTTTTGAGTGTTTGTGGGATCAGTCCATGGAGCCAGAGCTAAGGGAAGAGGAGATTTCCATTTTGAAAGCTTGTATTTATGCTGAGATTTGCCTTTCAACTTTGTCTTGGACTTACTAGATGATGGAGACATGGGCTGGAACATGAATCAGGCCTAGGCCCACAATTTAGATCACAACCAGCCTTTTTTCTTGTGCTTGGCAACATACAACTTTGCATCCTGATCCCTGATGGCCTTTGGATGCATCGGGGGCATCTGTCACATGACATCTAATCATGCTTGGATGCAAAACATCACAGGTGAACATTTTGCAGGTTTATCACAGACACATGCTTCCATGCTTCCTGCAGGTGCGGCACGGCACAGGCTTGAAACCTGTAGTTTTTGGGCGAGAAACGTCCCTAGAACACCATACCACAGTAACTGTTAAGGAAGTCAGTGAAAAATTGAACAAAAAAAAATTCAGGAGGAGAGCTCAGGATCTGCGTCAAAGTCTGCAGAAAAAACCCCGAAACTGATGCCATAACAAAAGGTCGGCACCTATATTCTGGGTCGTCACTTCCTGAGGTGGTACTTTGTTGGCATCGCCTAGGGGCACGTGAGAGCCCGGATCCTACCAAAAAAGACCTGACCGGGCAAATGTAGGTGCTGGAAGGCTGAAAAGTGTTACATAAATCACCTAAATAAGGCGAAGAAAGCTTTAATACATTTGAACACCAACAGATAAAACTGAAAACAGATAAAAGGTAACCTATGCAGGTGGACTAAGTAGGGCGTAACATGATCAGAAATTCCAAGACCAATTGGAGTAAAAAGAAACAGGCGAAGAATCGATGGTAGTAGAAGTAAAGCATATAGTGGAAGGCCTACATAATCATAATTCAAACAAGAAAGGACAGGACAGTGAAGTTTAGGTCTGATAGCAGAGACAAGAACTGGATCTTCCTAACATTGTACAGTTGAAAGTGGATGGTTTACGAAGCCAGTGAAAAAAGGAAGATGGGAGTCGAAAGTTATACCAAGGTTACAAGCACTCACTATGTGTAATGGGAGATCAGGGACAAAAAGCAGAGAGGAGCAAAGTTGGAAACAAAAGTGGTACTTCTGGCTTAGATTAGCTTAGTTTTAAAGGGCAGACAGGTAGGAAGTTAACCTTGAACAGCAGCAGTAAACCTAGTATAATCAACACAAAATGTATCCAAAAACCAAAAGGGGAAATAAAAGAAGACACTATAACTTTGTAAACTGTAAATAGTAAACAGTGAAGCAAGGAGACTTGACAAACAGCAAAAAGTAATTAAGGTCCTTTTGTTGAGGATGTGGGTTTCACGCCTTTGAAACAGAGCCAAGAAAAATGCCTTATTGAAAATATCTATTGGCAGACAACTTTGATGCATCAGCAGTGGCAGTAATGATCTGGTTGGAGACCATCAGGCCTTCATTAGTGTCTCAAAGAGTTCAGTAAGGCAGATAACTTATGAAGTGCTGTAGAAGTACTGTAGAAAGTCTCATAGGGACCTATCAGCAAAACAGTGGCAACAGTAGCCTTCACTGCTACTGTGCCACAGACTTATCTGACCACAGGGTACATATGTTTGTTATTCTTAGCAGTAGGTACTGTGAAAGAAGATGCCATAGCATGACTTGATTTGAGAAGTGAAGGGACTTGCACTTTTCAAGGTGAGCTTAGATGGAGCCACCTTGGCTGAAGCAGGCAGCAGGAATAGTTTTACACCAGGCCCTAGTACACCTGGGGCTAGAAGAAGGAGGGGCCTAGTCAACAAATCATGATGTGATGTTGCAAATTACACTCATGTCATCATAGGAGTGGAAGCAAAATAATGTTGGCTTGATATTCTCCACTGATTAGTACATCCTGGACAGTATTAATGTCTGGAGGCCAATATATCTGAATTGGTGAACATTTTCTAGCCGTTGATCTTAGAGGTAAGGAAGACGCAGGTAATTTTGCTGACGTAGGGGTAAGATGCCTGCTTGAATTCTGAGGCTACGTGGAGTGTCCTGAATGGTGCCAATTGCAAGAATAGTGTCTTAGCTGATGTTTGGAAAAGGCCCTATGGGACGTACATTATCTATTACTGGGAGTCTTAGAGCCCTTAGTGAAACTCTGTCAGAAGTGGTGATTGACATTAGCCATGGGAGTACAAGTGGCATCCCAAGTACTAGAGGTGCAACTGGAGTTGTCCAGCCAGGATGGTGCATCTTAGTAGCAATTACAGCCTTGATGAAGGTGTACCTCTACTTCCACCATAAGCATTACTTCCACAGTTGTCGAGTATGCCAGTGACTACTCAGCCTACAGTACCTGGAACACATCCTGGACTTGAATTTACAGCTTAACTAGCTCAGAGTTAAAGTGATGTACATGGATGCTTAAAGGTCAAAGAATGTTTTGACATTGAATGAATGTGCCTTTTTAATATCACAGGGCTTTCTTGATGGCGAACCAGCCCTCCATGGCAAGACTGCTGCTATTGTCCCTGCTCTCAATACCATGGACTTTGACAAACAATGGAAGCGGGTTTTATTTCCATGACACAATCGTTTCTTTGATTGCCTCCTACAGAAGTCCCTAGAGATGGTGGCTGCAGCTCTGGTAAAAGTGACCCTTACTAGCTGTTCAGTTCTTCTTGAGAGGAACTCTGTGTCTGCGCTTGTCATTTTGGAGACCAGAGTCAGGTTTTCTCTCTCCTCTTCAAATTACACTTTGAAAACATCACATAGTACTGACATAACTGACAAGCATATGAACATCTTTTGTCTGCGACAGAGGGGTCACTACACAAATAACATGGTATTTTTATGGAAAAGGAAATTTTTGTTCTGTTAGAAAACTACAAACACGCACTACGTCTCAAACAACGACAGCTAAAAGGCTTTAATAAATGTTTGGGAACACTTACACGCTGTAGGAAACGGGCCTGGTGTGTGGTGGGTACCTAAGGTACTTACACCTTATACCAGGTATCCCCTCAGTGTAGCACTTACACACATGAACGAAAACACTCAGCTGTACAAAAATAAAGGCACTTTATTTTTTGGTCACACAATACCACAAAATACTAGAAGGGCAAACCTTCAATAGGAGGTAAGTAAACACTTATTATATACACTAGTGAACAGCAATTGGCATAGGAAAGGTTAGAAAACAGTGCAAATGTAAATAACCAATAGTAAAACCCTAGGGGGAGCACAAACCATATACTAAAAAATGGAATGCAAACACAGGACCCCCACCTAGGTAAGTGGAATGTGTAGAGGGGAGCTGGGAGTACTAGAAAACCACGGAGGTAAGTAACACAGTATCCCCTCTCCCCCCTCCTCAGCAACCAGGAAAGCAGAAGTAAATCACCGGAATTTCCCCAAACGACCCAAAAGGAAGGAAAATAAGAAAATAAGACACCCAGACAAGACTGCAAGAAACCAGCGGTGGGCTCCTGGAGAGGAAGACCTGTGGAGAGAGGGGACCAAGTCCAAGAGTCACAGTGGAGTCCAGGAGGAGTAGGAGCTACTACGCACCCAGCTGTACTTGCAGGAGTTGATCAACGGTGAAGAGTTCCTGAGGGATACAAAAGATGTTTCACGCTGAAAGAAAGATTGCGACTGGTGTCTGTGCTGGAATTCCACCAACAAGCCTTGGCAAAGGGAAGTTCGCAGTTAGTGGAAAAGTGGAGCTGCCGGGGAGCAGCAAGGCCCAGGAGGACTCAACCCAGGAGGGGGAATCAGAGGGGACCCCCAGCAACACAGAGACCCCACAGGAGCAAAGGCAGCACCCACAGGACAGGGACACAGAAGTCCCAGAAGCCCACTCGGCACTACAGAAAGGGATCTCACACTGCAGGAGAACCATGCAGAGGGCTGTGTGTCGCAGAAAAGAGCACTGAGGGATGGAGCTGCAGTACATGGGGGTATGGTCCTGCATAGGAAGGCAAAGGCTTACCTCCACCAAAGTTGGACAGCTGGCAGAGAGAACCAAGAGGACTACTCTGGACCACCACTTGTGATGCAGGATCTCACAGAGCTC
The DNA here is from genome assembly GCF_031143425.1 of Pleurodeles waltl. Lineage (NCBI taxonomy): Eukaryota > Metazoa > Chordata > Amphibia > Caudata > Salamandridae > Pleurodeles > Pleurodeles waltl. The sequence continues at coordinate 925,746,706 of NC_090437.1, forward strand.
AGGATGAGAGGAGATCCACGCAGCTGGTCGTTGCATTAGGTGCCTGCGGATGCAGGGGAGTGACTCCTTCACACCAAGGGAGATTCCGTCTTCCTTCTAGTGCAGGCTGAAGACACGTTGCTCTCAGTGGATGCACAGCCAGTGGAAATGTTGCAGTTGCTGGTAGGAGCCTGGGAAACCATGTTACAGAAGAGTTCTTCTTGAAGACAGACTGTTGGGTCCTGGAGGGTCCAGTCGCAGTTCCAGAGGCCAGAAGTTAAAGCAGAGGTTGCAGAGCAATCCTGCTTGGATCTTGCAAGCTGAATCTGAGGACCCACCCCAGAGGAAGACCCTAAATAGCCCTAAGAGTTGGCTTGCTCCCCTAGCCAGGTGACCACCTATCAGGCGGTGCCCTCTGACGGCACCTGCCTGGTCACTCAGATGCTCTGAGAGTTCCCTGCCAACCTTGGAAACAAGATGGCAGAACCCAGGGACCATCTGGAGGAGCTCTGAGCACCACCCATGGGGTGGTGATGGACAGGGGAGTGGGCACTCCCCTTTCCATTGTCCAGTTTTGCACCAGAGCAGGGGCTGGGGGTCCCTGAACCGGTATGGACTGGTTAATGCACAGAGGGCACCAAATGTGCCCTTCAAAGCAAACCAGTGGCTTGGGGAGGCTACCACTCCCAAGCCAGTCACATCTATTTCCAAAGGGAGAGGTTGTTCCCTCCCTCTCCCAAAGGAAATCCTTTGTTCTGCCTTCCTGAGCTTCATCAGATCAAGCAGCAGAAGGGTAGAAACCTTTCTCAGGGGTGGCAGCAGCTTGGACTGCCTGGAAAACCCTGTAAGACAGGTGGTAGCAATATTAGGGGTCCTCTAAGGAGCCCCCAGAGTGCATGGAATCATACTTTCAATACTTGCAACAGAATTGGGGTATGGTTCTGGCATGTTTGATACCAAACCTGCCAAGGTTGGGGAGTTACCATTATATAGCTGGATATAGGTAGTGACCTATGTCCACCACACGCGTAAAATGTCGTCCCCACACTCGAAGTCCAGGAAAATGTAACTAGAGTTTGTGGGGGCACCTCTGCTAGTCACACACAGGTACCTGCACCCTGTCCTCTGGGCTGAGAGGTCGAACCATAGAGGTGACTTACAGTGACCTGGTGCATTCAAGCAGACTACAATGGCAGGCCTGCAGGACCCTTTGCATGGGCTCCCTATGGGTGGCAGAATAACTGCTGCAGCCCATAGGGATCTCCAGGTACTTGGGTCCATATACTAGGGACTTGCATGTGGAGACCAGTGTGCCAAATGTGGGAAAAAGGGTACAGTTACCAAATGTTATAGGAGAGCATAACCACTGGGGTCCTGGTTAGCAGGATCCCGGTAGACACAGTCAAACACACGGACATTAGGCAGAAAATGGGGGTAACAATGGCAGGAAATAGGGCACTTTCCTACACACTTAGAACACGATCTGGCAAAGTCAGCAGGTTTGGGTTTAATGTGACAAGATATGCAAAAAGCATACAGAACTATTTTTTCCATGCAATAGCACATTAAAGCCACATCTATTTTATGTGAAAATGTTTACCTGTGGGGCAATACTGATGGTGGTTTTTGTGGTGGCACTGGTGGTAGTACTGTAATGACAGTGGTGGTGATACAGGTGGCAGCGTTCATAGTGGTACTCATGGTAGTGGTACTGTTATTGGTGGCACTGGTGGCAGTATTCACTGAAATAATACTAATAGTTGTGGTACTGGTGATGTTAATTTAGTTGTGGTTTTGCTGTTGCAGTATTGGTGGTGCTGTGGTCTTGGCTTCAATAAGGGACTTGTGATAATACTGGTTATTAGTAATGGTACTAATGGTGGCATTAACTGTACAGGTAGTGGTATTGGTGATGTATTGGTAGGATTAGTGTAGGTGGTGGTATTTGAATTGTTGACATTGTTTTTGCTGGGAGGGCTGATGGTGGTGGTATGGTATTGGGAGCATTGTTTTTTAAGTAATGATGCTGTGTAACTGAGAATTTTGGATTTTTTGTAACATTTGTATGTGGGGTCGTACTGGTGGTGGTGATAGCCTTGGTAATTGTATTAATAATGATAGTGTATTGTGGTGCTGTTGGTGATGGCATTGGAATAGTAAGGGCAGTGGTACTGACTTGAGAGGTATTGTTTGTGTGAACTTACTGATGGAGTGCTCTTAGTGAAAGTGTTGGTGGTAGCTATGTAGTATTGTATTGGTAGTCCTATTGGTGATGGTGTGGTAATGCAAGTAGTGGTAATGGTGATATTAAACGTTTTCAGTGTGATTAATAACAAAACAGCCACTTTCTCATAAAGAGCTTGCTGAAGATGTCATGCGGGATGGTTTCTGCTGCAAGGAGAGAGGTCAGCTCTGCCTGGATAAAGTAACCAGGTTGTGTTCAATGAGGAAAAGGGGCTCACATATTCACATGTGCGCGCGCACACACACACACACGCTGTCTCCTACGGGAGCTATGCAATGTGAAACAAAAATCCATTAGGAGGCCTTGTTATGGTTAGGCACACACTTCAATCGTAACCAAAGTACTAAAAAATGCCTATTGGAGTAAAAACAAAAAATGTAATACGATGCATGTATGGATAGTTGAAAATGACTAAGTATGAAGATCATCTTTTTAGATGTACAACATTCCCATGCCAATTGGAACTTAAGCTTTCCATAAGAGGCAGAACAATACATACTATTTGTTAAAATAGTCAATAACATAACAGTGAGAGAGAAGTGCTCTTCTGAGCTGATCTAAGATGTGACTGACAGTGCCTCAAGCCAATGTTTGCAGGTGCAAGATCTGAAATGCATCTGGAATCTTTGTTCACACATATGAGACAAAACAGAGTTTACACAAAGGCCTCCCAGTGTTTGCTGGTCTCAGCATTACCCTAGCAGGCAAGAATGTTTGAATGTTACGCTAAAATCTTGGCAAAAGTTTTTAGAATTTTGCAGACTGCAGTGACACCATCATCATTTTGGAATCTCACTACACACATAAAAGAATGAATCTGTGTTGCTTATAGGATTGCTTGCTTAAATCTGGCACACTGAAAGGCCCCTTTGCAACAGGGTCTTTGGAAACAGAAAAGGCACTTTTTCAGTTTTGGATCATGCCACCCCAAAATGAACTCTAAGGCAGCGGTCAAAGTGAATGGGACTTGACACAGCTACAAGTTTGGAAGGGGAACAAGCCAAGGGTGACTTACTTCACAGATTCTTTCACTCTAGCAATTGAGCACCAGCATGCTGGACCAGACTGGACCTGACGTTTGGGCTTTTAGAAGGGGTGACTGGTGATAGGGTGTCTCTGAATGCTGCTGCCATTCTCCTGTTCATAGCTGACCACTAGTTTAAGCTCAAATGTTCAAAGAATTTGGCTCTTATTCTGGAAGTGGTATGAAGTGGATTAGTTTGATTATAATGCCGGTCAAACAATGATTAATGGGTCTCTTAACACATTACGGTCACTAAGGGTAGTTCTGTTCCGGATCTGCGCTTTACCAAGCGTGGAAGAAAATGAACTGACATACGCGTGCCTGGGTCGTGCCTTTATAGGTGACTGTGACGTCACAGATGGCTCTAACGCCGCCACACGGATCTGAACAACGCCACCCAACAGCACGTGCAAGGGTATTGCTCTGAAAAAGTTCTGGATTCTAAGTTGACACCAGGAAATTCTAAAGGTAGGGCACCTGCAGCCAGAATTCTCAATCAGATAACTGCATATGCAAATTACTACGGACAGGGAAAACTGTTGAGATGTAGCCTGACTGTTAAACAGTCTAAACCTTTGCCGAATGGTTTAATGATGAATTGCTTGCCTTAAAAAAAGAACTGCAAGCATTTAGAGAGCATTTGACAAGGGAAATTTGATCCTACCGATAATGCCAACTATCCGGTGCACCTGAAGGGGTAACATAGATGTATCAAGGTGACTCACCTTATATTTTATGCTGATAAAATTGGGGCAGCAACAAAATTCAATGAGTGAAAGTTTTAAAACTTGTTAAATCCTTATTCTCTTTGTATCGCGAGTCAGCAGCCGTGCTGCCTTGAGAGGAACTCTGTAATGCAATAGCTTAGTTTTTGCCAATAAGGTACATCCATTTACTCTTCATTACCTAATGCGGCTCGGGTTGCTCCATGCTGTAGCTTATAGTTTGAGCCTCTATTAGATGTCTCTAAGTTATCCTCGTTTAAAGCCACTGAACCTGAGAAGATGCTTTCCTTGGTTGCCGCAGTGAGGTTTGGGTGCCCTGCTGATCCTTCAGCCCCAGGGGTCTTGGAGCGGGGTATTTCTGTGTTTGCATCCTTGCTATGTAACCTTTTGGATAGTTCCTTTGAGGAAGGTAAGTTCCCTCAACCCTGGAAGCATGCCATGGTGATACCCCTTCTGAAGAAACCTGGTCTGGATCCAAATAAACCTGAAAATTGCAGGCCAATTTTGCTGCTCCCATTTGCCTCTAAGGTGGCTGAAAAATGGGTAAATAAGCAACTGTCTGGTTTTATTGAGATAAAAAAAAGATTCTCCATAGACTCAATCGGGTCCATTTGTCAATTTACAAATAGGGGCGATACAGCAGTGGTGCTGATTTTAGATCTCAGCGCTGCCTTCGTCACCATGTCACACAACCTGCTTGAACAACTGTGGAAGTGAGGTGTCAGGAACAAGGCTTTGCAGTGGTTAGCCTCCTTTCTGCAGGACCCATCCTTTCAGGTGCTGACAAAGCCCTTTCAATCCCAGATCCTCCCATTGCAGCAAGGGGTGCCTCAGGGCTCTTTCTTGAGCCTGATGTTGTTCAATACACAGATTCGCCCCCTGGCGGATATCAAAATTAACGTAATTTTGTAAGCCCATGAAACACATCTGGTCCTCACCCTCTCTTAGGATGACACTGACAGTGGTGCGCTACTACAGGCTTGTTTGGCGGAGGTGGCCCAGTAGACGGACAGGAACTGCCCCAAACTAAACACTGGAAAAACTGGGGTTCTTATTGTAGGGATCCAGCCTTCCAACTGATCCCCCTGCTTGCTGGCCAGAAGTGCTTGGCCCTTTGCTTTCTCCGAAACCAAAAGTTAAGAACCTTGGAATCTGTCTCAATGCCAAGATGTCTTTCGATAATCAGATCACAGCTCTAGCAGCAAGTGTATTGGGATCTTAAAAGTCCTCAACAAGACTATTGGATTTCTTCCTTAGTCTGCCACAATAGTAATCTACTCTGGTTATTTCAAGGCTAGACTATTGTAATGTTCCCTTATCTAGGAGTAGCGCAGAACTGGCTGAAGAGACTCCAGCATGCACAAAACAAACAGCTTGTCTGCTCTTGAACCTCCCTCGGATGCCGTCCCTGGGACCTACTCTGTCAAAACTGCACTGGCTGTCACATGAAAAACGACCTACTTTAAAAGCTATGTGCTACTGCTACAGGGTCCCTGCTACTTGCATCCTTTCTTTAAGCTGTATGTTCCTGCTAGGGAACCTAAGATCTGCCGGGTTTCTATTAGCATTGAATTCCATTGTCAAAAAGGCGAGGATTGGGAATTGTTCCTTCAGCTTTCTAGCACCTAAACAATGGAACTCTTTGCCTCTCTCAATCAGACAGAAACCTTCAGAAGTATGGTTTCGGAAACACCTAAAAACCTGGCCGTTTAGGCCAGCCCAATAGGCCTGTTGCTTTTTCCAACACAAGTTTTCTGTGTTGGGTTTATGGGTCATTTTTCCCCAGCTCAGGGACATTTCAGTTGAAGTAGCAATGCACTCTACAAATGGTTTATTATTCTTATAATTAGTATATCCAGAACTTGCTGCACAACTCCTTTCTATAGTAGGTATTGTTACCTAACACTCCCTATTGGATCCTGGAACTTTGTTAAGGTATATGCTAAGCTGTGAACCTTAATATGGATGGAAGATACCCAACCCCTCTTTTATTAAGCTGTAGCGTTCACAGTATTAGGGTGGTATTTTTCTACCTAACCTGCAAAATTACTACTGGTCTTTAAGAAGCTGTTGTAACGACCTGCGTATACTGCTTAGTGTGAATTAAATATGGCAACGACTGACTAATACAAATGACTCAAAATCCGACATTTATGGGCTTGTAGTCTAGTCTGAGCCACTTGGTGGCATAGGTAATATGGGTGGCTAACATGGACCTAATTAAAGTCAAAGTGGGACAAGGTACCAACCCCAAAGAGGTAGCTATTCAATCTCATACCAGTGTGCATTACATTCAAGAAAGATTAACAATCTGTCCTTCACTTCCAATTTGATAAAGTAACCTTTATAACTGTTTTCCCTTCTGGGAAAAAAGGTAATGTAGAAAGCTAACTGGAGTATCTTTGTGATGGACACTCTTCCAATTTGATATTGGCCAGCACATGGCAAAATTCAGCATATGGGATGAGAATGATATTGAAAAACATACAAAAACTATATATGCCTTTGGTTTGAGGCTGTCAAATAGGGTAACGCACAGGACTGGGGCAAAGAGGGAAGGAATGATGCACGAATAGTGCAAAGTCTGGTACCTCACCTTGTGAATATCTTCAGGTGCCACTCAAAGCAGTGTTCCTGCATGCTGATAGTTGGCACCAGGAGACTCCATGTTGAAACTCTGGAAGAGAAATACGGCGCCACATACAAATGCCAGTGCTTAATTTGTGCTTGTTGTGTCTGGTGCTGAGCACCGGCACTTATTTTAGAGGGCCGGCGCTTATTCTTCTGCCTCAAGCATTTGCTGAGAGCAAAAGACACGGATGGGAAAGACGGAGGGAGAGAAAAACAAAAAAGCGTCACAAAGGTAGAAAGCAGAAAACTGCAAGAGTGAGCTGAAGGGGCAGGGAGTGGCTTAAAAAGGATTGAAGAGGCCAGAGCTGGCTTCAGGATTAAGCTGCCTCCGTATTCCGTGCTCACACATTTAAGTGCAGCAGCCGCTTGTTTCAGAGGAGGGCTTTGGGCACCGGCACGTTTTTTATTTACAAATTAACCACTGAGAAATGGTACTTATGCCCGCAGACATCAGTTTCTTTCATAAACTTGTTTTCACTCTTACACGTAGAGCCAATAGGGTAATCAAAAGAACCAGGGTGCAGATTCCTAATCAGAGATCTTTTTAGATGGAAGATACCAAACCACAAAACAGGGAGGTGGGAACGCAGTGAGGAATATGCAGTTAGATAGAGTATCCACCAGAAAGAGCATTATAGACACTTCTAACAGAAGATTTCTAACCTTGTAAATAGATACCAAAGCAGTAGCTCAAAAGGTAGTGGTCTGTAGAACTGATCAGACTTAAAGGTCCTGCAGGACTGAGCAGGCAAAGTGACCATTTCGACAGACCAGGCTATCGAGCCAGGAGTGCTTCATTAACGTATGCACCGATGCCAACGTACATGCCTGAGAGATAGCCAGGACAAGTACTTCATGTGCCAACTGAGTGCTAAGAGTCTTTGCCCTGCAGGAGTGAACCCTCAGGCATTTCGGAGGCCTGCTTCTTAGCCAAGGCACAGCAGCTTTTAATGCAGAGGACAATCAACTGAGAGATGGTCTGTTTCAGAACAGCATTGCCCTTCTTCAATGCAGAAAACCCAGAAAAGAGCTGGTTAACCACCTGATGTTTCTTCTTGGTGCAATCAATGTAAAAACTGAGTGCTCTCTTGGGGTCCAAACAATGGAGTCCCTCTTTCTTTTTCAGGTGTGAGGAGGAGCCAAGAAAGGCTGGCGGGTGATGGCTTGTACAACAGACCGTCTACTCATCCAGTAGCAGCGCACCCATTCACCAGTCAACTCTGGTTAGGGAAGGAAGAGGGGCCAGCCGCTGGGACAACTGTAGTCAAGTAGCCAGCAGTGGAGATCTTTTGTTGTCTCATTCAACACCTAGTGGGGTCTGTCAGTTTCCTTGGTGATGCAACTTTAGGTCCTATTGCAAAACTCACATGTGTCATCGCATGATCATTGAGCAGGAGGCTAGGAGGAGTCTTCACATACTAAAGAGAGGCTGAAATATCAGGATTATAGCCTGAATGTAAAAGGCGTGAAAGCACACCATATCCAGGATGGCTCTGATCTAAGTTTATCTCTGTGAAAGAGTCAGGTGTGTTCTCTGTAGATTGACTAAGAACCCCAGAGCATCAAGAGGTTTGCCGTTGTCTGGAGGTATTTTGGGACTATTGTGGTGAGCCTGCCTTCACAGCCAATCATCGATATAGGGTTAGACTGGTACCTCTGGAGATGGGCAGAGACCAGTGCTATTACCTAAGGGGACAACCATGGGGCACTGGGACAACTGAATGGAAGCACAGCAAACTGCAAGTGCTTGTGGCCCACCCTTAACCACAGGTATCACCTGTGGACCTGCAGGATGAGCATGTGAAAATAAGCGACTTACAGCTACAGCGTCACCATCCAGACTCCGGGATCTAGAGTAGATAGAAACTGAGCCAGGGTGAGAATTTTGAATTTGTCATTGCGCAGGAAGCTATGAAGAGGTGAAGCTCAAACCTGCTTCCATCAACACACTGTCCTTCTTCAACCCAAAGGAAGTGGCAGGAATAGCACCCGTTCCCTACTTTCAGGGCTGTTAGCCTCTTTACAGCTCCTTTGGTAAATAGAACCTACACTTTCTAGCATAAAAAGGACATATGGGCTTTTAAAAAGTGGTCCAATGTAGGTAGGAGGTGCATTGAGTTGAAAAGGAACAGCAGGATGCAGTCCAGTTAGACAATCTACAGGACCCATTTGGTAGTTGTAATATGCTGCTTCCCTTGAATAAAGTGGCTAATCCTGCCTCCTACTGGATGGCTGTATGCCACTAAGGGTGCATAAAAGAAGGGTTCTGAGGTTGCCACCAAAGGGGTGGATGACTGGGCTACGTTTTGCCCTTGATGGCACAAAGGAATGGGAGTTCTGTTGTGCAGGTGGCAGAGCCTAATGCTGTTGATACGCTAAGCCCCTACCAAATCCCTGAAAATAGCAAAATTGATGGGGGAGATTGCCGGACTGAAGCTAAAAGGCCCAAAGAGAGCACCATGGCTCAACTCTCCTTAAAATGCTCAAGGGCAGAGTCCATCAAACAGGCGGGGGCATTCAAAAGACATGCCTATTAAAGAAGCATGAACATGCTCAGAAAAGCTTGTGAACCTCCTCCATCCATGGCGGCACACACCACGCTCTTTCCCATAGCCCTTTCCAGACAGTCTGTGGTGCCTAGGCCAAAACAGATGAATAATTTTGTCTCATCCAGACCACCCTGAAATGTCTGGGCTAAGGAGGCATGTAAGTAGTCTGGCAGCGTCAGTAACTTCTCACTAACCATGTCTCAAAGTGCACAGGTGTAGCGACCAATAAAACAGCTTGCATTGTGTGACCTTAGAACAAGGGTGGTCAAGGAGAACATTTGTTTACCGAAGATATCCAAATGTTTTGCACCCTATCATGCAGAGTGGTTGAGAACATGTTAGGATTGACTCTACTAGTGGATGCTTGCGCCACTAAGCTTCTAGGGGGTTGGGTTAAAAACGTGGGCCACTTACGGCTGGTCTATGCGACAGACAACTTGTTGGTTGACTGGGTGGTTACAGCATGGTTTAGACCAAGTGTCCAACAATGTGTCAGCAAGGGCTTCATAAAAAGGCAAGAGAGGCTCAATCAGTGATCGGCTAGGTTGCAGGATCTGTCCGCACATTATTTTTTACCTTCATAGTGGTGAGGTGGAAGTCAAGGACCTTGGCAGCCCTCTTAATCATACTGCCGAAAGATAGGCTTTCTTCAGCTGCTGGACTGGTGGAAAAATAACACAGTGTCAGGTCATGTGTCCAACCCAATGGCATCCTGAAAGTCCAGCTGGAGTCATTATAGGGTCACCACCATTACCTCCGTATGGCTGACTCAGGCCTGATACTAAGATGTGTTGAAGTTCCAACTCTGGCGCTGGTGTCGACATTTCACAGGTTGGTGTGGATTTCACCACCTGGCCTGAAGCCAGTACTGGCACCAGTAAAGGTCCAATAATTAATTCAAGTGACACAAAAGTAGCTTTACAGGCCAGCATCTAAACAGATTGGCTCAGCCTCATACCTCCTTCCATCACCACACTGAAAGAAGGGCAGACCATTCATTTTCCACTGCTAGTTTTGGGGTCCATCAATCAGGTAGGAGAGATCTTTAATTGTATCAAACTTGCTGAATCAAGAACGCACTCCAAAGACCACACTCTGAGTCTTCACATTCAACAGGATCTACTTCTCAGTGTTCCCTTCCTATCCCTCACCCCCATCCCCACACCACATGCTTTGAGCCACTCTGCCTTGTGATTTTATCCAAGGCTGCTGCAGCAAGGTACGGATAGTGAGTGGTTGCATTACAGACCCTGACATAACCAGACAGAAGGTGCCTGCAGAGCCTTGGGGCCCGAAGCGTGCCAAAGATGAGCGGCAATGCCTCTTGAAAAGCTTTGACTTACTGCAACCTCACTGATTGACACAGGAACTCTGGGTGCACTGGGAATAAGGATGGAATCTGCTACTTGGTGAACAGAAGTGAGACCAGTAGGCTTGGTAACAACCTTACACCTTCTTCCGAGAACAAAATGGCAGGAAGAGTCCCACTTGGACTTTTTATGTTTTTTATCTGACTTACCTGAAGACTTCGACTGCAAAGACGATCTTCTGAGTAAAGAATTTCGGGAGTGAGCATGCGCTCGTCCCTTCCACTTGGAGCAAGAGCAACATGAAGCCTTCCAGTGCTTCACCACGTAGAGCTTTGCTTCACATTCTCAGATGACTTTTGGATTCATCTGAGCGCAATGCACACCTCATGGGAATCTATCACAGACCTCTGTTTGACAGTCCTTACAAGGTTTAGACCATAACATTTTAGGTGATGAAATGTTCCTTGCATACTAGAAAATTACAAGAAAATCTCTTCACAGAGTGAAGAAGGAAGGAGCAGAGTACCTGATCAGTACCTGAAGGTGAATAAAGAAAGGAACTGTCAACATGCATGGTTGGCATTATATGCAGCTGCGTTGATCAGTTCTGGAGACCCAGCACTGACATTGATTCGCAGGGCATCATATACTAGTGTGCAGGAGCACTGCTTTTGAGTTTCTGGATCCAGTCTGGAGCCTGGGGATATTCACAATGTGAAGTCTGCAATTACATCTGAAGCACTGTATGCACAAATGGTCAAGTTTGTTGAAGTGATTGATACCACATTGAATTGAAAGGACTATTGGGATTACCTATTCAGAATGATATTTTGGGCTAATAGCCTTTACTCTCTTCTACTACACCAGTGCCTCATAACCAGAAATTTACACACAATTTTAATGGACAATTTTATGCAAGTTTTCTGTACACTAAAGATTATAAAAGTTATCTTATAAAATAATATATTTAACAAGAGCATACATTAAAGATACCAAGTAATACATCAGTCTGAACCTGATGCTCGGTAGACATGGACTATGATAACGTGATGCCTAACAAATTCATTTTAATAAACCAGTAGGCAAAACACAAATAGCAAACTTTTAATATGCAAACAAAATGTGTTTGGTTTCATAGTTAATAAATATCTGTTATGGCTTTAAAAACTATATAAGAAAGTGATCAACCTCTTTTTCCAATTTTCTTTGACACTGCAGGTTAACTGATGAAATAGTATTGCTGTCCAGATCTTGCATGAGTCTAAAGAACGCTAATTCATTAAATAAAACCTCTGAAATCTCGACAAGAAGGTCTTCTCCACAATCCTTAAGTTTTCTGCCAGCAAACTTTGCCAATGAATCCTGTTAGAAGAAATAAAGCCAAACAGTTTCCGTTTTGCTAAATGCTAAGTAAAACGTTAATCAAGATGCAATTAAGATGGATTCAAAACTATAAGCAAATAATGACTAACAAGTCACCTACCTTCAGTTATGTTCTTTCTGCTGGGTACTCTTGCAGATTTCTCACCTCTAGAATATTGTCAGGCACCAGTTTGGATCCAGAAACTTACAGTAATTCTCCTGTGCACCACCAGGCGGAGCCACTCAGTTCTGTGCCAGGTTTCCACCGTCCCAGAAATGATGGAGCGCAGACGCATATAAGACCCACCCCGGCACCCTAACATCAGTTTCTTGCTTGAATCTTTCTGCATCCTCATATATGCAGCATTTACCAGTTGATGGGAGCAGTTGTGCTGATCCCCAACTTGGAACCTTTTAAATGTTAAAAAGAAACTAATACAAAGATCTGGGAGGGTGGGGAGAAATCTGCGGGGAGATAGAGTACCCGCCAGAAGGAGAGTTATTGAAGATAAGTATCTTCTGATGGATACCACCAACCGCAGAGTCTTAACCTTCAGAATATAGACCAAAGCAGTGCCTTCCAAAGGTCCAAAGGTGCAGGGATCTGGTGTAGAGTCAGACTAAAGTCTAGTAAGACTGAAAGAGTGAAACTAAAGTCCTGTAGAAAGCAACGGGTGAAAGATCCTCCCATTCAGACCAGGCTGTCAGGAAAGTAAGGCTTAGTGAAAATATACACCACACATCGCAGCATGACAGACGTCAAGGTCAGGTACTCTGTGAGCCAAAGAAGGTAGCAGCCATCACCCTGATAGAATGGGCTCCCAGTCTATCCAGAGGCTGCCTTTTTGCCAATATGCAGCAGATCTTAATGCAAAGAACTATCCACCTCAATAGTCCTCCTTGGCTCAGTCTTCCTCTTTGTTCACTGTGGGAGGTCCCTAGTATGACCTATGTAAAAGCCTTTCTAGGATCCAATCAATGGAGCTTTTCCTCTTTCAAGATATAACTCTGGGAGAACAATGGATTGTCCAATGTGGAAAGGGGTCACAATTTTAAGTAAGCAGCTGCCCGAGTCTTCAGCACCAATTTGCCTGGAAAAAAGAGGGTGCAGGGTGGTTGCACCAACAGTGACAGAAGCTCACTCGCACGAGCAACTGACATGACCACACTGTGGAAGTCAGTCTTTAAGTTCCGAAAGTGCAAAACACAGATAGGTATTGGCTTGAAGGGTGCACACATGAAAAAAGTCAAGACCCAATTAAAATCCCATTGTGGAGTCACAAACAGTTTAGGAGGAAATGTGTGTCAAACCTTTATTAAACCGCATCATAACACATGATTTAAGCAAGGAAAGTTGGACAGTAAATGCAAAAAAGGCTGAAGGGGTCAATAAATACTCTTTTGTAATGCTCACTTGCAAGACTTTGCTGGGCCAAAGACAAAACATAATAGGACATCCAGCAGATTGGCATATAAAGGGTCTACCTTGTAAACCCACCACCAGGCAACAAATTTGTCTTAACACTCTGAATAGAGTTAATCAAAGGCAGCCTGACAGCAAGGGTGACATCTACGACTTCTGGTGGGAAATGAAATGCAGGTAACTGCTGCTGCTGTTCAGTTTACATGCACATAGCTGTAGACTGTGCATGTTAGGGAGATGGACCCTGCTCTACTGCTTTAACAGGATAACCTTTAAATGGGAGCCTGATTAGACAGCAATATGTTCATGTCCAAAAGGACCTCGTAGCACAATCTCCTGGCCCAATCCGAACACTCAATTATGTTTTTGATCATCTTCAGACACCACGGCAGGAAAAAAGGGTCTGGAAGGCTTAAAGGTGTCTCATGTTTCATTCCAGCCAGAATGTGTCTCCTAACAAACGTTTTGCAGGAACTACAAAGACCAAAAAACCTGTTCACACTGTATGTCTTAAAAGTTGCAAAAGGATCTAGCCACGGTTCTCCCCATTGTTCGTAGCTCTGCGGGACCCCAGATGTAGACACCATTCATGTTCTGCTATACGCCACCAAATTAGTTTATCAGCTGTGGAAAGCAAGGACCCTGCCAGGTGGTTCACAACTAGAAAAATATCCTTACACTTCATTTGACTCCAAAGGCGCTGAATCTCCTTGCACAGGACGAGGGATCTGACTCTTACCTGCTTTTTGCAGTACCACACGGTTGTCCATATATGGAGGTGTCAGGGTGAACTAATTCGTATTATCTTTACTAGTACATGTCTGCAGCACTAAACATTGGGGAGTAAGCTGTCTGGTGAGGAAGTCAGGGCATAGCCTGTGGGGAACAAGAAAATGGTTTGGACCAATTGCCTGTCAAGTATCCATAAGTACCCTGGTGAAAGAGAGGGTTCAGATGGAGTTGGCCCGGAGTATAAGATCGCTGCATGGTCATTTAGTTTGGCTTTCACCTGTAAATCCAGCACTTCAGCAGCACTCAAAACTGTGAATAAACCACTTTCCTCAACAGGTGGCCCAACTGTCGAATTCATCCCTTTAGGCAGAGAGGTATTAAGCCCAACAGGGGGAGGAGGGGTGTCAAGCCCACTGGCTTCCTGCAAGTCTGTGCACATTTTTAACAGCATAACGAGGAAGGCAATCACCATCACACACTTCTTCGGGTATGCCTTGGTCAGAATCAGAGCAAGATGGAGCCACTGTTGGCATGACTGCCTTAGAAGGTGTGCCAGTGCAGAACTGAGCTGCATGACAACCAGTCGCGCTTTCGTTATGTGTGACATCAGGCAAGATCAGGCTGAAGTTTTTTGGGAGGTTAGATATCAGAACAAGGATAATATCGGATCCTGACATTGACACCAGTGTCAAGGAGTTCAGGTCCAGTTACGGTGTAGGTGCCAGAGTCAGCGTCATTATTGAAGTTATCGGTACTGGACATGAAACTGGTCCCATGGTCAGGTCATGCCGGCAAAAACAAACTAGAGGCCCCTGTGGAACCTTGGAGCCCAAAAGTGTGCCAGAGGAAGCTGGTAAAAGACTACAGATCTGCAGCAAGCCTGAGAAACTGGGGGCACTATGCCCAAGCACATTGTTTTTTTCTTTTAGAAATCACTGAAAGCTGAATTAAATTAAGAGCAGAGCTCCAGGTTCTGTGTCAGAAAGCACGGAAAAAAAGAAATGGACATCAGCACAGAGGTGGTACTATGCGGCTCTACTCCATTTCTGGGGCAGGACAGACCTGGCACAGAGCCACACTGCACCACCTGTTGAGGTGCAGGAGCACTGCTGAAAGGATTTTGGATCCAGTCTAGCATTTGGGGAATAGTCTAAATGTGAGGAATCCGCAATTAGAAGTATCAATCAGAACTTTATTTTTGGTAACACTTAGTAGTATTTTGTACTTGTCAGGTCATGTTTACGTTCATTGCACCACAAAAAAAAAAAATCTATATAATGTGCAACTGCCACGATTTATGAATGTGATTCTAAATACAATTAATACCTATTAAACAATGCTAATACAGCTACTAGCTTAGACAGTAAAACTCAGGCTAATGGTGCCCTCACTAAATCTTGCCATTCAAACAAGTCAAAGTTATCACCAATTAAATGGAGAAAATAAACAGAATGTGCCCTCAATTATTGCAACAGAGAAGACAAACTTGAGCACAAGAAGATTTACTAAGTAATGGAAAATTGTACACCCTACAAACAGTAAAGAAAGGTGTGCTCTGCTGTTTGTCTGGTTAAGAGTTGACCCACTTATCCAAGGACTATATGACATTTTTTACCTTAGGTGTGCAAATATTGCAATGCACAAGAAGACACTATTTGAGATAAACCTCAACATAAAATGCTGCATCTTTAACCAACGGCCCTTAAGTGCCAGCATATTCTATATCCGAGAAGCTACCAGCGCAGATAGGTAAGTTTGTTCTCTAGTATGTAACACACACCTTTAGTATTGTTATCTTCTTTTTGGATGAACTGAATGAATTTGTGACACTGCATTATCAACTATATAGGTTTTGCATGTAATCCTTACAACACTTTACTGATGTAAAGAAAGTTTAGATAGTGAGCCTGTTACTAGTAGAGAAATATAACAAGCTTTGTTAACACTAGCCACCAGCCAGGGACATCTCTGCTCACATTACAGAAAAAAAGAAATACAAACATCCTTTTTGAAGACTATCATAACTGGGCACCAGAAAATTAATGATGTAAACAAGGGTGTCAAGTCTATGACTTGCTGTGTTCCAAAACAATCGTTTAAATCCACAAACCATCCTGTGGTTCCAATTGACTAGGGCTTTGACAATGTAGCTGGACCACCACAACCTAACTTAAACAGGACTCCTAAGAAAATCATAAATACAATGCAGATGCTACAAAGTCAAGCAGCCAAATTCTACATGCACCGACATGCTCAAGAATGGCAAATATTATTAAAGTATGAAAAAGAGAGGCTGCAATTCAAAATGACAGAATGAGACCGGCTTGCCCCAAGACCTTTCAGAGAACCTCTGCTTCCACATGTACACGATAAACAAACATATCAGCATTCACTTTATCCCCTCGAATACAAACTGATATGTACCGAAAATAAACAAAAAACGATATTGGGGTTTTCGAAACAAAAATAAGGAAACGTCAAACTAACCTGCAGAATACTTCCAAGTTGTTTATGGAAAAATTTAACAAATTCTTTACTTTCATCATTTTGCTGCGTAAGAGTCAGTACCATGCGTCTTATAGCTGTCAGAAGTGAAGGGGAACATACATGTTCCATGTGCTCCTGTGAATCAAACACAGAATATTCAACGTATATTTATAAGAAAAACAATTAATTTGAAAGAGATTCAATCAAACAATCAACATCTCACCTACTAATTGTCTATCTGCTCTCCATTATCAGTCCAGACAAATTAGTCACGTGCTTTACTTAAAACAGCAGGCAAAGGAAAAACCACATTAGGATGTGATTCCCATACCCCAGAAGGGCATATGAGCACAAGTTTCCTAATAGTCATGTTGTTTTAATGTAAATAAATGGCTTTTCAAATAAAAACAGGTATATGAATTTAGAGTGCGCTGTCTAGTATAAAATCTGAATAATTCAGGAAAACTACATTGACCTTCAGAATCATAAAAAAGATAGTCCATTAGATCTGGCAAGTCAATTATTATGTTGTACATCATTGTGAAGAGCAGTATAACTTTAGGATGTCCACAAGCAGTGGCAATGAAAACCTCAAATGATAAATGTACTTTAGCTTGGCTCAAAACAAAAAAAGTTTCCATTTCTTCTTTAAGGCTTTTTTTACTGTCCATATGAGAATAGGATGGTTATTCATAATTTTTCTTGGTGCTACCAAAACCAGGTGGATAGTCTCAATTTAGACTAGCCTTAGCTGAATACACAATGTTCAAGCAACAGACCTGTTTTCTTTCTGTGAAAGTGTAGCACACAGTGTTATGTTTCTAAAAGGAAGAGTGAAAAATTATGATTAAGGATTGTATTCATAAACGTAATTTTGTAGTATGTGTAGAGGTACTACAATAGTAATAGCCACATACTAGGAAATAATATTCACTGACCTATATGTGGAAGTCTTCACCTCTTCTATCTTTACATTGCAGAGATCTCCGCCACAAGTGAGAGTCTCTGCACAGGTACACATATGTTTTATAAGTAAATGTGTGAGGTACAGTGGTGTCGCTGGAAAATGGGGAAAGCTTAATATTTAATGGGGGAGGTTTAGGAAGGAGTAAGGAAAGGTTATAGGAGGGTTATGGAGAGACATGCATCCACCCACCCACCCACACAAGAATAAGTGGAGTCCTATTTACAAACTGCACTGTTAAAGTTACAAGAGCCAAAAACTACTCATAACAATTGTGAATGTACTCCAGCCCAGATGCAGGGCAAGTCCAGCACCACACATGGTCAACCCCTGGTAATTAACATGGAACCTTAAAGGAAATTATGTTAAATTAATGTATTTCTATTATTTAAAAATGTATGCATGATTTTATGTAATAGTAACAAAACCACATACATATTTTAAGCTAAATTAGATAATACTAATGCTCTCTTTTGTGGTAGTGTGGTCGAGCAGTAAGGCTTATCAGAGGGTAGTGCAAAACATTTCTTGTACACACAGTGAAGAAATGAGGCACACACTCAATGACTAGCTCCAGGCCAAATGTTTTTATATAGCAAAAATATATTTTGTTACTTTATTACTAGAACCAAAAGATCGTTGTTGCAGTTAAGTCCAGTTGTAAGTATCAAGCAAATGCATCAAATGGACTTTGTTTGGGTTTTGCAGATAAAGCAATTTACAAGTAAGTAGCACTTAAAAGTTGACAGTTCAATTTCTCATAGGAGTCAAGAGTCCTGGAGGGGGGGGAAGTGTTAGCACATTTGACAGGTAATTAAACTAAGGATTTTAAGTTGACCCCAAAAGCGACCCACCAGCATCACGGGGCTGGCTGAATGCAGAGGCCAAAGTTGGCATCAGGTTTTCAATGGAATTCTATGAAGACTCGGGGGACTTGGTAGAAAACAGATTGCAGGTAAATACCAGTGGTTTCAGGGCACAGGCCTGGGGGGTTTAGGTCAGGACCTGGGGTGATGGGGGTGGGACCACAGATTCACACCAAACACACACCCTCAGCAGCACAGAGGTAACCGGGTGCAGGGGTGAGAAAACAGAGCTGGGTGCTCAATGTTTTCAATAAGGGGGACCCCAGGGGTCACAAAAGATGCTACAGGCTGGGTCCTGGGGGTCAGTTCCGGGAAACAAAAGGTTGGACAGGTGCCTGCTGAATGCTGCTAGACCATTGCTCAGATTCCCCAAGGCCCGGGGGTCTCCTTGGGCATTGGGAATCTTCACCGGATCTGGTCGTGGTCAGGAGGGTGTTCTCCTGATTCAGGCTGCAGGCATCATTCTGTTGGCCAGGAGGGGTCAACCCGAGGGTGGATGCAAGGTCAGAAACGCCTGGGGAACTTCCCTGGCCCAGTGGGCCACCTGGACTCGGGCCATGGGCGACTGGTGCAGAGTGGGCAGGGCTCCTTTTTGGAGGTTTCTTCTGGACAGGGCCGCTGTCCTTGGGAGTTCATGGTCCTCTGATGGGCAGGCAGTTCTCTGGGGGTTTGTAGAGGTCTCTGGTTCTCCAGGAAGCATTGCTTTTTTGGAGCAGGAGTCTTTGAAGCTGCAGACAGGTTGGTAGGGTTGGGGCCAAGTCAGTTGTCATCTGGAGTCGGCTCAGCAGTCCTTTCTTCATGAGATCCCCAGGAATCTGGTAAGGTTTAGGGGTCCCCCTAGATACTAGATTTAGGGGCGTTGCAGGGGTCAGAGGGCAGAAGACAGTGGCTACTGTCCATTAGAGTGGCTACACCCTTCCTGTGTCCACTCACTTTGGGGAGCAGGGCATATTCCTAAGCCTATTGGTCCATATCCTCCAAAACAAGATGGAGGATTCTGCAAGGAGGGGGGTCACTTCAGCTCTTGACACCTTAGGGGTGGTCCTAGGTGCAATGGTCAGGCCTCCCTGTTTTCCCTAATTTTCCAGACGGATGTGCTGCCAAAAGTGGGCCTTGTTCTGGGGTCGGGCATCTCCACAAGCTGGAGAGCCCTGGGGCACTGTAACAGGAGGCCTGAGCCTTTGGGGCACAGACTGGTCAGTCCTGCACTAAAGGGTTGGGTACAATGCAGGGGGTATTTCTAAGATGTCCTCTGTGGGCATTGTACAATAAATACAACACTGGCATCAGTGTGGGTTCATTGTGCTAAGAAATCTGATACCAAGCTTCCCAGCCTTCAATGAAGCCATTATGGAGCTGTGGAGTTCGTAATGACAAACACCCAGACCATGTACTTAATATGGCCACACTGCTCTTACAATGTTTAAGAATGGACGTATACACTGTAGGGACATATTGCTCACGCAGATATGCCCTCACCTGTGGCACAGTGCACACAGCCTTAGGGCTGTAAGGCCTGCTAGAGGGGTGACTTACCTTTGCCACAGGCAGTGGTTTGTGGGCATGGCACACAGGTGTTCCATGTTGGCTTGGTCTTTTTCTTCCCACCAGCACACACAATCTGCAATGGCAGTGTTCAAGAGCTTGGTGAGGGGTCGGTCACTTAGGAAGGCATTAATACACGCTGCAGCCATTAGGAACCCTCCCTGGTCAGAGCCCTTGGTTCCACTGGTACCTTTAACAAGGGACTTCGCTGTGTGCTAGGGGTGTGCCATTTGTGGCACAGTTTAGGCAAAAAACACTGGTGCTGGGGCCTGGTTAGCAGGTTCCCAGCACACACTCAGTCAAGTTAGATTCAACACCAGGCAAAATGTGTGGGGGAATGAGGAACCATGCCAAAAGGGGCACTTTCCCACACAAGCCCCTCCCTAATGAAAGAGGATGAGACTAACCTTTCCCAAGAGAGTCTTTAATGCCTAAGTGGAAAAATATGGGAACTCTAAAATATGGGAACTCTATCTGCATTGGCATGAGCAGTCCTAGCTCTATGTTCCACTATATATATAGTTCATTCCCTGTAGGGAGATGGACCACCTCAAAAGTTTAGGGTTCTCACCTTTTGTAGGAAGTAGGCTCTGTAAATAAATTTCAAAGTAAAAAATAGTGTGCACTGAGTCCAAGGGTTCCCCTTAGAGGTAAGATAGTTGCAAAAAGAGATCATTCTAATGCTCTATTTTGTGGTAGTGTGGTTGAGCAGTAGGCTTATCAGCGGGTAGTGTTAAGCATTTGTTGTACACACACAGGCAATAAATGAGGAACACACACTCAGACAATTCCAGGCCAATGAGTTTTTATATAGAAAAATATATTTTCTTAGTTTATTTTAAGAACCACAGGTTCAAGATTTACAAGCAATACTTTAAATGAAAGGTATTTCACTCAGGTATTCTAGTAACTTTGAATAATCACAATAGCATGTACAGTTTTGACAAAAATGGCAATAAGCTATTTTATAAGTGGACACAGTGCAAAAATCAACAGTTCCTGGGGGAGGTAAGTAAATGTTAAGTTCTCAGGTAAGTAAAGCACTTACAGGGTTCAAAGTTGGGTCCAAGGTAGTCCACCGTTGGGGGTTCAGGGCAACCCCAAAAGTTACCACACCAGCAGCTCAGGGCCGGTCAGGTGCAGAGGTCAAAGTGGTGCCCAAAACACACAGGCTTCAATGGAAATAGGGGTGCCCCGGTTCCAGTCTGCCAGCAGGTAAGTACCCGCGTCTTCGGAGGGCAGACCAGGGGGTTTTTGTAGGGCACTGGGGGGAACACAAGCAGGAACAGAAAGTACACCCTCAGTGACACAGGGGCGGCCGGGTGCAGAGTGCAAACAGGTGTCGGGTTTCAGATAGGAATCAATGGGGAGACCCAGGGGTCTCTTCAATGATGCAGGTAGGTGGGGGGCTGCGGGTGCAGTGCTGTTTCCAGGCGTCAGGTTCCTTGAAGCAGGCAGTCGTGGTCAGGGGGAGCCTCTGGATTTCCTCTACAGGCGTCGCTGTGGGGGCTCAGAGGGGGTCAACTCTGGCTACTCACGGGCTCGCAGTCGCCGGGGAATCCTCCCTGTAGTGTTAGTTTTTCTGCAGGTCGAGCCAGGGGCGTCGGGTGCAGAGTGGAAAGTCTCACGCTTCCGGCGGGAAACGTGTGATCTTTAAAAGTTGCTTCTTTGTTGCACAAAGTTGCAGTTTCTTGAACAGGGCCGCTGTTCTCGGGAGCTTCTTGGTCCTTTAGATGCAGGGAAGTCCTCTGAGGCTTCAGAGGTCGCTGGACCATGTTGTATGCATCGCAGTTGCAGTTTTCTTCGAAGTAGTGAGACAGGCCGGTGGGGCTGGGCCAAATCAGTTGTCGTCTCTGTCTTCACTGCAGGGCTTCAGGTCAGCAGTCCTTCTTCTTCTTTAGGTTGCAGGAATCAATCTTCCTCAGTTCTGGGAGCCCCTAAATACTCAATTTAGGGGTGTGTTTAGGTCTGGGAGGGCAGTAGCCAATGGCTACTGGCCCTGAGGGTGGCTACACCCTCTTTGTGCCTCCTCGCTGTGGGGAGGAGGGCACATCCTGATCCTATTGGGGGAATCCGCCTTCTACAAAATGGAGGATTTCTAAAAGTAAGAGTCACCTCAGGACACCTTAGGGGCTGTCCTGACTGGGGAGTGACTTCTTGTTTTCCTCATTATCTCCTCTAGCCTTGCCGCCAAAAGTGGGGGCAGTGGCCGGAGGGGCGGGCATCTCCACTAGCTGGGATGCCCTGTGGCGCTGTAACAAAGGGGGTGAGCCTTTGAGGCTCACCGCCAGGTGTTACAGTTCCTGCAGGGGAAGGTGAGAAGCACCTCCACCCAGTACAGGCTTTGTTCCTGGCCACAGAGTGACAAAGGCACTCTCCCCATGTGGCCAGCAACACGTCTGGTGTGTGGCAGTGTAGGAGGCTGGACTGGCTTGTAGTGAGTACCAAGGGGTACTTGCACCTTGCACCAGGCCCAGTTATCCCTTATTAGTGTATAGGGTGTCTAGCAGCTTAGGCTGATAGATAATGGTAGCTTAGCAGAGCAGCTTAGGCTGAACTAGGAGACGTGTGAAGCTACTACAGTACCACTTAGTGTCATATGCACAATATCATAAGAAAACACAATACACAGTTATACTAAAAATAAAGGTACTTTATTTTTATGACAATATGCCAAAGTATCTTAGAGTGTACCCTCAGTGAGAGGATAGGAAATATACACAAGATATATATACACAATAGCAAAAATATGCAGTATAGTCTTAGAAAACAGTGCAAACAATGTATAGTTACAATAGGATGCAATGGGGAAACATAGGGATAGGGGCAACACAAGCCATATACTCCAAAAGTGGAATGCGAACCACGAATGGACCCCAAACCTATGTGACCTTGTAGAGGGTCGCTGGGACTATTAGAAAATAGTGAGAGTTAGAAAAATAACCCTCCCCAAGACCCTGAAAAGTGAGTGCAAAGTGCACTAAAGTTCCCCTAAGGACAAAGAAGTCGTGTTAGAGGAATAATGCAGGAAAGACACAAACCAACAATGCAACAACTGTGGATTTCCAATCTAGGGTACCTGTGGAACAAGGGGACCAAGTCCAAAAGTCACAAGCAAGTCGGAGATGGGCAGATGCCCAGGAAATGCCAGCTGCGGGTGCAAAGAAGCTTCTACTGAACCGAAGAAGCTGAGGTTTCTGCAGGAACGAAAAGGGCTAGAGACTTCCCCTTTGGTGGACGGATCCCTCTTGCCGTGGAGAGTCGTGCAGAAGTGTTTTCCCGCCGAAAGAACGCCAACAAGCCTTGCTAGCTGCAAATCGTGCGGTTAGCATTTTTGGACGCTGCTGAGGCCCAGGAGGGACCAGGAGGTCGCAAATTGGACCAGCAGAGAGAGGGGACGTCGAGCAAGACAAGGAGCCCTCTCTGAAGCAGGTAGCACCCGGAGAAGTGCCAGAAACAGGCACTACGAGGATGCGTGAAACGGTGCTCACCCGAAGTCGCACAAAGGAGTCCCACGTCGCCGGAGACCAACTTAGAAAGTCGTGCAATGCAGGTTAGAGTGCCGTGGACCCAGGCTTGGCTGTGCACAAAGGATTTCCGCCGGAAGTGCACAGGGGCCGGAGTAGCTGCAAAAGTCGTGGTTCCCAGCAATGCAGCCCAGCGAGGTGAGGCAAGGACTTACCTCCACCAAACTTGGACTGAAGAGTCACTGGACTGTGGGGGTCACTTGGACAGAGTCGCTGGATTCGAGGGACCTCGCTTGTCGTGCTGAGAGGAGACCCAAGGGACCGGTAATGCAGCTTTTTGGTGCCTGCGGTTGCAGGGGGAAGATTCCGTCGACCCACGGGAGATTTCTTCGGAGCTTCTGGTGCGGAGAGGAGGCAGACTACCCCCACAGCATGCACAAGCAGGAAAACAGTCGAGAAGGCGGCAGGATCAGCGTTACAGAGTTGCAGTAGTCGTCTTTGCTACTATGTTGCAGGTTTGCAGGCTTCCAGCGCGGTCAGCAGTCGATTCCTTGGCAGAAGGTGAAGAGAGAGATGCAGAGGAACTCGGATGAGCTCTTGCATTCGTTATCTAAAGTTTCCCCAGAGACAGAGACCCTAAATAGCCAGAAAAGAGGGTTTGGCTACCTAGGAGAGAGGATAGGCTACTAACACCTGAAGGAGCCTATCAGAAGGAGTCTCTGACGTCACCTGGTGGCACTGGCCACTCAGAGCAGTCCAGTGTGCCAGCAGCACTTCTGTTTCCAAGATGGCAGAGGTCTGGAGCACACTAGAGGAGCTCTGGACACCTCCCAGGGGAGGTGCAGGTCAGGGGAGTGGTCACTCCCCTTTCCTTTGTCCAGTTTCGCGCCAGAGCAGGGCTAAGGGGTCCCCTGAACCGGTGTAGACTGGCTTATGCAGAATTGGGCACATCTGTGCCCAACAAAGCATTTCCAGAGGCTGGGGGAGGCTACTCCTCCCCTGCCTTCACACCATTTTCCAAAGGGAGAGGGTGTCACACCCTCTCTCAGAGGAAGTTCTTTGTTCTGCCATCCTGGGCCAGGCCTGGCTGGACCCCAGGAGGGCAGATGCCTGTCTGAGGGGTTGGCAGCAGCAGCAGCAGCTGCAGTGAAACCCCAGGAAGGGCAGTTTGGCAGTACCAGGGTCTGTGCTACAGACCACTGGGATCATGGGATTGTGCCAACTATGCCAGAATGGCATAGAGGGGGCAATTCCATGATCATAGACATGTTACATGGCCATATTCGGAGTTACCATTGTGAAGCCACATATAGGTAGTGACCTATATGTAGTGCACGCGTGTAATGGTGTCCCCGCACTCACAAAGTTCAGGGAATTGGCTCTGAACAATGTGGGGGCACCTTGGCTAGTGCCAGGGTGCCCTCACACTAAGTAACTTTGCACCTAACCTTTACCAGGTAAAGGTTAGACATATAGGTGACTTATAAGTTACTTAAGTGCAGTGTAAAATGGCTGTGAAATAACGTGGACGTTATTTCACTCAGGCTGCAGTGGCAGGCCTGTGTAAGAATTGTCAGAGCTCCCTATGGGTGGCAAAAGAAATGCTGCAGCCCATAGGGATCTCCTGGAACCCCAATACCCTGGGTACCTCAGTACCATATACTAGGGAATTATAAGGGTGTTCCAGTAAGCCAATGTAAATTGGTAAAAATGGTCACTAGCCTGTTAGTGACAATTTGGAAAGAAATGAGAGAGCATAACCACTGAGGTTCTGATTAGCAGAGCCTCAGTGAGACAGTCACTACACAGGTAACACATTCAGGCACACTTATGAGCACTGGGGCCCTGGGTTACCAGGGTCCCAGTGACACATACAACTAAAACAACATATATACAGTGAAAAATGGGGGTAACATGCCAGGCAAGATGGTACTTTCCTACACAACCCCCCCCCAAACGAAGGACAATAAGACTAGCCATGACCTGATGAGTCTTCATTGTCTAAGTGGAAATATCTGGAGAGTCCATCTGCATTGGAGTGGCTACTCCCAGGTCCATGTTCCACTGTATAGTCCATTCCCTGTAGGGATATGGACCACCTCAACAATTTAGGATTTTCACCTTTCATTTGTTTTAGCCAAAGTAGAGGTTTGTGGTCTGTCTGAACAATGAAGTGAGTGCCAAACAGGTATGTCCTCAACTTCTTCAGTGCCCAGACCACAGCAAAGGCCTCCCTCTCAATGGCAGACCAACGCTTTTCTCTAGGGGTCAACCTCCTACTAATAAAAGCAACAGGTTGATCCTGGCCCTCAGAATTAAGTTGTGATAGGACTGCCCCTACTCATAATTCAGATGCATCAGTTTGGACATAGAATTTTTTAGAGTAACAAGGGCTTTTCAGGACAGGTGCAGAGCACATGGCCTGCTTCAGCTCCTCAAAAGCTTTCTGACAGTTTGCTGTCCATAATACCTTTTTAGGCATTTTCTTGGATGTGAGGTCATTAAGAGGGGCTGCAATGGAGCCATAGTTCTTAATGAACCTCCTGTAATACCCAGTGAGGCCTAGGAAGGCTCTCACCTGAGTGAGTGGTAGGGGGAACCCAATCCATAATTGTTTGGATTTTCCCCTGAAGTGGTGCAATCTGTTCCCCACCAACAAGGTGTCCCAGATAAACCACCTTACCCTGCCCTATCTGGCACTTTGAAGCCTTGATAGTGAGGCCTGCCTTTTGCAGGGCCTCCAAAACTTTTCATAGGTGGACCAGGTGATCATCCCAGCTGGAGCTAAAGACAGCTATATCGTCCAAATATGCTGCACTGAAAGCTTCCAGCCCTTGCAGGACTGTGTTCACCAACCTCTGAAAAGTGGCAGGTGCATTTTTCAAACCAAAAGGCATTACAGTAAACTGGTAATGTCCTCCAATGGTAGAAAATGCAGTCTTAGGTTTAGCATCTTTTGACAATTTGATCTGCCAATACCCTGCAGTCAAATCAAAAGTGCTTAGATACTTGGCAGATGCCAGTGTATCTATGAGCTCATCTGCCCTGGGTATAGGGTGAGCATCAGTTTTGGTTACAAGGTTGAGACCTCTATAGTCTACACAAAACCGCATTTCCTTCTTTCCATCTTTGGAATGGGGTTTTGGTACCAGTACCACAGGGGAAGCCCATGGACTGTCAGAGTGCTCAACCACTCCTAGTTCTAACATTTTCTGGACCTCTTGCTTTATGCAGTCCCTGACATGGTCAGGCTGCCTATAGATCTTACTTTTGACAGGCAAGCTGTCTCCAGTATCTATAGTGTGCTCACACCATGAAGTGGTACCTGGCACAGTAGAGAAGAGTTCAGAGAATTGATCTAGGAGATTTATGCAATTATCTTTCTGCTAAGGAGTAAGACAATCAGCCAAAACTACACCTTCCACAAGAGCATCTTGTTCTGTGGAAGAGAAGAGATCAGGTAGAGGATCACTGTCTTCTTCCTATCCCTCATCAGTTGCCATGAGCAGGGTGAGATCAGCCCTGTCATAGTAGGGTTTCAGGCGGTTGACATGGAGCACCCTAAGGGGACTCCTGGCAGTGCCTAAGTCAACTAAATAGGTGACTTCTCCCTTCTTTTCAACAATTGTGTGGGGACCACTCCATTTATCTTGGAGTGCTCTTGGGGCCACAGGCTCCAAGACCCACACTTTCTGCCCTGGTTGGTACTGAACCAAAACAGCCTTCTGATCATGCCATTGCTTCTGGAGCTCTTGGCTGGCCTGAAGGTTTTTACTGGCCTTTTTCATGTACTCAGCCATCCTTGATCTGAGGCCAAGTACATAATCCACAATATCCTGCTTAGGAGCTTTTAAAGGTTGTTCCCAACCCTCCTTTACAAGTGTGAGTGGACCCCTAACAGGGTGTCCAAAAAGAAGTTCAAAGGGGCTGAAGCCCACTCCTTTCTGGGGTACCTCCCTGTAGGCAAAAAGGAGGCATGGTAGAAGGATATCCCATCTCCTGCGGAGTTTTTCAGGGAGACCCATAATCATGCCTTTGAGAGTTTTATTAAATCTCTCCATCAGTCCATTTGTTTGTGGATGATAGGGTGTTGTGAACTTGTACGTTACACCACACTCCTTCCACATGGCCTTTAAGTATGCAGACATGAAATTGCTTCCCCTGTCTGATACTACTTCCTTTGGGAAGCCCACCCTGGAAAATATTCCCAGGAGGGCCTTTGCCACTGCAGGAGCTGTAGTGGTCCTTAAAGGAATAGCTTCAGGATATCTTGTGGCATGGTCCACTACCACTAAGATGAATCTATTGCCTGAAGCAGTAGGAGGGTCAAGGGGGCCAACTATGTCAACCCCTACCCTTTCAAAGGGAACCCGAACCACAGGCAGTGGGATAAGGGGTGCCTTTGGGGTGCCACCTGTCTTGCCACTGGCTTGACAGGTTTCACAGGACTTACAAAATTCCTTTGTGTCCTCAGACATCCTAGGCCAATGAAACAATGGAACCAATCTGTCCCAAGTTTTCATTTGACCCAGGTGTCCAGCTAGGGGAATGTCATGTGCCAGGGTTAGGAGGAACTTTCTGTACTCCTGAGGAATCACTAATCTCCTGGCAGCTCCAGGTTTAGGATCCCTATGCTCAGTGTACAAGAGGTTGTCCTCCCAGTAAACTCTGTGAGAGTCACTGACATCCCCATTAGCCTGTTTGACAGCTTGCTGTCTGAGACCCTCTAATGTGGGACAGGTTTGCTGTGCCACACTCAGCTCCTCTCTGGCAGGCCCCCCTTCACCCAAAAGCTCAGCAGTGTCTGCTTCCAGCTCCTCTGGTGTAGGTTCTGCACAGGGAGGGAATTCTTCTTCCTCAGAAGTAGAATCCACTGTAGAGGGAGGGATAGTAGGAAGTGGTTTGCTTCTACTAGCCCTAGCTTTAGGGAGCACTTGGTCCATTGTTCCAGGATCCAAGCTTCCCTGTCCTTTTTGCTTTTTGGCCTGAGCCCTTGTCAAAGCAAAAATATGCCCTGGGATGCCCAGCATTGCTGCATGGGCCTCCAACTCCACATCTGACCAAGCTGATGTCTCCAAATCATTCCCTAATAGACAGTCTACCGGTAAATCTGAAGCTACCACAACTTTCTTTGGACCAGTAACCCCCCCCCCCCAGTTGAGATTTACAACAGCCATGGGGTGGCTAAGTGTGTTGTTGTGAGCATCGGTTACTTGGTACTGGTGACCAAGTAGGTGTTGTTCAGGGTGGACCAGTTTCTCTATGACCATAGTCACACTGGCACCAGTGTCCCTGTAGGCCTGAACCTCAACACCATTTATTAGGGGTAGCTGCTTGTACTTATCCATATTAAGGGGACAAGCAACTAAGGTGGCTAAATCAATAGCCCCCTCAGAGACTAACACAGCCTCTGTGGCCTCCCTAACAAGGCCAACCCCAACTAAGTTACCAATAGTGAGCCCAGCTACTCCCTTGGATTGGCTATTAGTAGGTTTGCTCCCACCACCACTGCTATTAGTAGGGACACTAGGTGTAGCAGTAGGGGTTGTAGTGGTAGGAGGCTTGGTGCCTTTCTTTGGACAACTGGGATCTGTTGTCCAATGGCCTTTTATTTTACATAAATAGCACCATGGTTTCTTTTCCTTGTTCTGATTAAAAGAGGATTTGGGCCCACCACCCCCACCAGAGTGTTTTTGTGGGCCTGATGAAGACTCATTTTTAGATTTGTCCCCACCCTTGTCAGAAGACTTACCATCCTTCTTTTTGTTGCCATCTTTGTCACCCCCTGTATGAACTTTTCTGTTCACCCTTGTTCTGACCCATTTGTCTGCCTTCTTTCCCAATTCTTGGGGAGAGGTCAGATCAGAGTCCACCAAGTACTGGTGCAACAAATCAGACACACAATTATTAAGAATATGCTCTCTCAGGATCAAGTTATACAGGCTGTCATAATCAGTAACTTTACTGCCATGTAACCACCCCTCCAAGGCCTTCACTGAATGGTCAATGAAATCAACCCAGTCTTGTGAAGACTCCTTTTTGGTCTCTCTGAACTTTATCCTGTACTGTTCAGTGGTTAAGCCATAACCATCCAGGAGTGCATTCTTAATAACTTGGAAATTATTAGCATCATTTTCTTTCACAGTAAGGAGCCTATCCCTACCTTTTCCACTAAATGATAGCCATAGGATAGCAGCCCACTGCCTTTGAGGGACATCCTGTACAACACAGGCCCTCTCAAGTGCAGCAAACCACTTGTTAATGTCATCCCCCTCCTTGTAAGGGGGAACTATCTTGTGCAGATTCCTGGAATCATGCTCTTTTACAGGATGACTATGGGGAATACTGCTGCTGCCACCATGGGTTTCTAAACCCAGTTTCTTTCTCTCCTTCTCTACTTCTAAAGTCTGTCTATCCAAATCCAGCTGTTGCTTCTTGAGCTTCAGTCTGGTTTGTTCCACTCTCAATCTATTGAGCTCCCTTTCTAACAATCTGTCATCAGGGTGGGTGGGAGGGACATGCCTTGAAACAGAAGTATGCTGAGAATGGACAGAAGGAGACCTGTCCCTTACAGAAGCCACCCTAACAGCTTGGCTAACAGAAACATCACTACCAGTATGGTGAGAATAAATGCTTTTGCTATGATGTGAGACAACACTATTTATATGGTGTGGCTCATCATCATTACCAACTATGCTAGACTGTCTAGTAATGGGCAGGCTAGGAAGTTTCTTTCCTGAATCTTTTCCTGGGGGAGTCCCTGGATCAGATTGAGAACCATTAGCTACTTTTTCAACAGATGGGGCACTTATGGCCTTATCCTGTACTCTAAGCATGTTAATTAACAGTTCTAAGGAAGGATTCTTCCCTACACTCAAACCTCTCTCTATGCAGAGACTCCTTGCTCCTTTCCAGCTAAGGTGATCATATGCAAGTTTGGACAGATCAACATTTTGGCCTGTGCCAGACATTTTTTAGAGAGAGTTAAAGTGATAGTAAAAGATAAAAAGTTTGTCAGAGCTTTTAGAAAGACAGAGAAAAAAACTTTTTAAACTTTTAAGAACTTTTTGAAAGTTTAGAAGTACTTTTCAGCACTTAGAAAAGAGTGAAAAGAGGAAATGCAAAACTTTTTGGCTATGTGTATATACACTGACCTTGTTTTGTATATTTTTCTCTTATGAAAAGTACAATGACAAGAGTGGTAAGTAGTCTCAAAGCACTTATCCCACCACTGCACAACCAATGTAGGAGGCTGGACTGGCTTGTAGTGAGTACCAAGGGGTACTTGCACCTTGCACCAGGCCCAGTTATCCCTTATTAGTGTATAGGGTGTTGTAGGAAGTTGGCTCTGTATGTGCTATTTCAAAGTAAGGAATAGCATGCACAGAGTCCAAGGGTTCCCCTTAGAGGTAAAATAGTGGTAAAAATAGATAATACTAATGCTCTATTTTGTGGTAGTGTGGTCGAGCAGTAGGCTTATCCAAGGAGTAGTGTTAAGCATTTGTTGTACATACACATAGACAATAAATGAGGTACACACACTCAGAGACAAATCCAGCCAATAGGTTTTTATATAGAAAAATATCTTTTCTTAGTTTATTTTAAGAACCACAGGTTCAAATTCTACATGTAATATCTCATTCGAAAGGTATTGCAGGTAAGTACTTTAGGAACTTCAAATCATCAAAATTGCATGTATACTTTTCAAGTTATTCACAAATAGCTGTTTTAAAAGTGGACACTTAGTGCAATTTTCACAGTTCCTAGGGGAGGTAAGTATTTGTTAGGTTAACCAGGTAAGTAAGACACTTACAGGGCTTAGTTCTTGGTCCAAGGTAGCCCACCGTTGGGGGTTCAGAGCAACCCCAAAGTCACCACACCAGCAGCTCAGGGCCGGTCAGGTGCAGAGTTCAAAGTGGTGCCCAAAAACACATAGGCTAGAATGGAGAGAAGGGGGTGCCCCGGTTCCGGTCTGCTTGCAGGTAAGTACCCGCGTCTTCGGAGGGCAGACCAGGGGGGTTTTGTAGGGCACCGGGGGGGACACAAGCCCACACAGAAATTTCACCCTCAGCAGCGCGGGGGCGGCCGGGTGCAGTGTAGAAACAAGCATCGGGTTTGTAATGGAAGTCAATGGGAGATCTAGGGATCTCTTCAGCGCTGCAGGCAGGCAAGGGGGGGGGGGTTCCTCGGGGAAACCTCCACTTGGTCAAGGGAGAGGGACTCCTGGGGGTCACTCCTCCAGTGAAAGTCCGGTCCTTCAGGTCCTGGGGGCTGCGGGTGCAGGGTCTCTCCCAGGTGTCGGGACTTAGGATTCAAAGAGTCGCGGTCAGGGGAAGCCTCGGGATTCCCTCTGCAGGCGGCGCTGTGGGGGCTCAGGGGGGACAGGTTTTTGTACTCACAGTCTTAGAGTAGTCCTGGGGTCCCTCCTGAGGTGTTGGATCGCCACCAGCCGAGTCGGGGTCGCCGGGTGCAGTGTTGCAAGTCTCACGCTTCTTGCGGGGAGCTTGCAGGGTTCTTTAAAGCTGCTGGAAACAAAGTTGCAGCTTTTCTTGGAGCAGGTCCGCTGTCCTCGGGAGTTTCTTGTCTTTTCGAAGCAGGGGCAGTCCTCAGAGGATGTCGAGGTCGCTGGTCCCTTTGGAAGGCGTCGCTGGAGCAGGATCTTTGGAAGGCAGGAGACAGGCCGGTGAGTTTCTGGAGCCAAGGCAGTTGTCGTCTTCTGGTCTTCCTCTGCAGGGGTTTTCAGCTAGGCAGTCCTTCTTCTTGTAGTTGCAGGAATCTGATTTTCTAGGGTTCAGGGTAGCCCTTAAATACTAAATTTAAGGGCGTGTTTAGGTCTGGGGGGTTAGTAGCCAATGGCTACTAGCCCTGAGGGTGGGTACACCCTCTTTGTGCCTCCTCCCAAGGGGAGGGGGTCACAATCCTAACCCTATTGGGGGAATCCTCCATCTGCAAGATGGAGGATTTCTAAAAGTTAGAGTCACTTCAGCTCAGGACACCTTAGGGGCTGTCCTGACTGGCCAGTGACTCCTCCTTGTTGCTTTCTTTGTTCCCTCCAGCCTTGCCGCCAAAAGTGGGGGCCGTGGCCGGAGGGGGCGGGCAACTCCACTAAGCTGGAGTGCCCTGCTGGGCTGTGACAAAGGGGGGAGCCTTTCAGGCTCACCGCCAGGTGTCACAGTTCCTGCCTGGGGGAGGTGTTAGCATCTCCACCCAGTGCAGGCTTTGTTACTGGCCTCAGAGTGACAAAGGCACTCTCCCCATGGGGCCAGCAACATGTCTCTAGTGTGGCAGGCTGCTGGAACCAGTCAGCCTACACAGATAGTTGGTTAAGTTTCAGGGGGCACCTCTAAGGTGCCCTCTGTGGTGTATTTTACAATAAAATGTACACTGGCATCAGTGTGCATTTATTGTGCTGAGAAGTTTGATACCAAACTTCCCAGTTTTCAGTGTAGCCATTATGGTGCTGTGGAGTTCGTGTTTGACAGACTCCCAGACCATATACTCTTATGGCTACCCTGCACTTACAATGTCTAAGGTTTTGTTTAGACACTGTAGGGGTACCATGCTCATGCACTGGTACCCTCACCTATGGTATAGTGCACCCTGCCTTAGGGCTGTAAGGCCTGCTAGAGGGGTGTCTTACCTATACTGCATAGGCAGTGAGAGGCTGGCATGGCACCCTGAGGGGAGTGCCATGTCGACTTACTCATTTTGTTCTCACTAGCACACACAGGCTTGTAAGCAGTGTGTCTGTGCTGAGTGAGGGGTCTCTAGGGTGGCATAAGACATGCTGAAGCCCTTAGAGACCTTCCTTGGCATCAGGGCCCTTGGTACTAGAAGTACCAGTTACAAGGGACTTATCTGAATGCCAGGGTGTGCCAATTGTGGATACAATGGTACATTTTAGGTGAAGGAACACTGGTGCTGGGGCCTGGTTAGCAGGGTCCCAGCACTCTTCTCAGTCAAGTCAGCATCAGTATCAGGCAAAAAGTGGGGGGTAACTGCAACAGGGAGCCATTTCTTTACAGGTGTCTAGCAGCTTAGGCTGATAGATAATGGTAGCTTAGCAGAGCAGCTTAGGCTGAACTAGGAGACGTGTGAAGCTACTACAGTACCACTTAGTGTCATATGCACAATATCATAAGAAAACACAATACACAGTTATACTAAAAATAAAGGTACTTTATTTTTATGACAATATGCCAAAGTATCTTCGAGTGTACCCTCAGTGAGAGGATAGGAAATATACACAAGATATATATACACAATAGCACAAATATGCAGTATAGTCTTAGAAAACAGTGCAAACAATGTATAGTTACAATAGGATGCAATGGGGAAACATAGGGATAGGGGCAACACAAACCATATACTCCAAAAGTGGAATGCGAACCACGAATGGACCCCAAACCTATGTGACCTTGTAGAGGGTCGCTGGGACTATTAGAAAATAGTGAGAGTTAGAAAAAGAACCCTCCCCAAGACCCTGAAAAGTGAGTGCAAAGTGCACTAAAGTTCCCCTAAGGACAAAGAAGTCGTGTTAGAGGAATAATGCAGGAAAGACACAAACCAACAATGCAACAACTGTGGATTTCCAATCTAGGGTACCTGTGGAACAAGGGGACCAAGTCCAAAAGTCACAAGCAAGTCGGAGATGGGCAGATGCCCAGGAAATGCCAGCTGCGGGTGCAAAGAAGCTTCTACTGAACAGAAGAAGCTGAGGTTTCTGCAGGAACGAAAAGGGCTAGAGACTTCCCCTTTGGTGGACGGATCCCTCTCGCCGTGGAGAGTCGTGCAGAAGTGTTTTACCGCCGAAAGAACGCCAACAAGCCTTGCTAGCTGCAAATCGTGCGGTTAGCATTTTTGGACGCTGCTGAGGCCCAGGAGGGACCAGGAGGTCGCAAATTGGACCAGCAGAGAGAAGGGACGTCGAGCAAGACAAGGAGCCCTCTCTGAAGCAGGTAGCACCCAGGGAAGTGCCAGAAACAGGCACTACGAGGATGCGTGAAACGGTGCTCACCCGAAGTCGCACAAAGGAGTCCCACGTCGCCGGAGACCAACTTAGAAAGTCGTGCAATGCAGGTTAGAGTGCCGTGGACCCAGGCTTGGCTGTGCACAAAGGATTTCCGCCGGAAGTGCACAGGGGCCGGAGTAGCTGCAAAAGTCGCGGTTCCCAGCAATGCAGCCCAGCGAGGTGAGGCAAGGACTTACCTCCACCAAACTTGGACTGAAGAGTCACTGGACTGTGGGGGTCACTTGGACAGAGTCGCTGGATTCGAGGGACCTCGCTCGTCGTGCTGAGAGGAGACCCAAGGGACCGGTAATGCAGCTTTTTGGTGCCTGCGGTTGCAGGGGGAAGATTCCGTCGACCCACTGGAGATTTCTTCGGAGCTTCTGGTGCGGAGAGGAGGCAGACTACCCCCACAGCATGCACAAGCAGGAAAACAGTCGAGAAGGCGGCAGGATCAGCGTTACAGAGTTGCAGTAGTCGTCTTTGCTACTATGTTGCAGGTTTGCAGGCTTCCAGCGCGGTCAGCAGTCGATTCCTTGGCAGAAGGTGAAGAGAGAGATGCAGAGGAACTCGGATGAGCTCTTGTATTCGTTATCTAAAGTTTCCCCAGAGACAGAGACCCTAAATAGCCAGAAAAGAGGGTTTGGCTACCTAGGAGAGAGGATAGGCTACTAACACCTGAAGGAGCCTATCAGAAGGAGTCTCTGACGTCACCTGGTGGCACTGGCCACTCAGAGCAGTCCAGTGTGCCAGCAGCACCTCTGTTTCCAAGATGGCAGAGGTCTGGAGCACACTGGAGGAGCTCTGGACACCTCCCAGGGGAGGTGCAGGTCAGGGGAGTGGTCACTCCCCTTTCCTTTGTCCAGTTTCGCGCCAGAGCAGGGCTAAGGGGTCCCCTGAACCGGTGTAGACTGGCTTATGCAGAATTGGGCACATCTGTGCCCAACAAAGCATTTCCAGAGGCTGGGGGAGGCTACTCCTCCCCTGCCTTCACACCATTTTCCAAAGGGAGAGGGTGTCACACCCTCTCTCAGAGGAAGTTCTTTGTTCTGCCATCCTGGGCCAGGCCTGGCTGGACCCCAGGAGGGCAGATGCCTGTCTGAGGGGTTGGCAGCAGCTGCAGTGAAACCCCAGGAAGGGCAGTTTGGCAGTACCAGGGTCTGTGCTACAGACCACTGGGATCATGGGATTGTGCCAACTATGCCAGGATGGCATAGAGGGGGCAATTCCATGATCATAGACATGTTACATGGCCATATTCGGAGTTACCATTGTGAAGCCACATATAGGTAGTGACCTATATGTAGTGCACGCGTGTAATGGTGTCCCCGCACTCACAAAGTTCAGGGAATTGGCTCTGAACAATGTGGGGGCACCTTGGCTAGTGCCAGGGTGCCCTCACACTAAGTAACTTTGCACCTAACCTTTACCAGGTAAAGGTTAGACATATAGGTGACTTATAAGTTACTTAAGTGCAGTGTAAAATGGCTGTGAAATAACGTGGACGTTATTTCACTCAGGCTGCAGTGGCAGGCCTGTGTAAGAATTGTCAGAGCTCCCTATGGGTGGCAAAAGAAATGCTGCAGCCCATAGGGATCTCCTGGAACCCCAATACCCTGGGTACCTCAGTACCATATACTAGGGAATTATAAGGGTGTTCCAGTAAGCCAATGTAAATTGGTAAAAATGGTCACTAGCCTGTTAGTGACAATTTGGAAAGAAATGAGAGAGCATAACCACTGAGGTTCTGATTAGCAGAGCCTCAGTGAGACAGTTAGTCACTACACAGGTAACACATTCAGGCACACTTATGAGCACTGGGGCCCTGGGTTACCAGGGTCCCAGTGACACATACAACTAAAACAACATATATACAGTGAAAAATGGGGGTAACATGCCAGGCAAGATGGTACTTTCCTACAGGCAGGCTGGCAAAAACTGGTCAGCCCATACTGGAAGTCGGTATGTTTTCAGGGGGCATCTCTAAGATGCCCTCTGGGTGTATTTCACAATAAAGTGTACACTGGCATCAGTGTGCATTTATGGTGCTGAGAAGTTTGATACCAAACTTTCCAGTTTTCAGTGTAGCCATTATGGTGCTGTGGAGTTAGTGTACGACAAACTCCCAGACCATATACTCTTATGTCTACCCTGCACTTACAATGTCGAAGGTTTTGCTTAGACACTGTAGGGGCATAGTGATCATGCACCTATGCCCTCACCTGTGGTATAGTGCACCCTGCCTTAGGGCTGTAAGGACTGCTAGAGGGGTGACTTATCTATGCCATAGGCAGTATGAGGTTGGCATGGCACTCTGAGGGGAGTGCCATGTCGACTTAGTCATTTTCTCCCCACCAGCACACACAAGCTGGCAATCGGTGTGTATGTGCTGAGTGAGGGGTCCCCAGGGTGGCTTAAGACATGCTGCAGCCCTTAGAGACCTTCCCTGGCATCAGGGCCCTTGGTACCAGGGGTACCAGTTACAAGGGACTTACCTGGGTGCCAGGGTTGTGCCAATTGTGGAGACAAAGGTACAGTTTAGGGAAAGAACACTGGTGCTGGGGCCTGGTTAGCAGGGTCCCAAGCACACTTTCAAATCATAACTTGGCATCAGCAAAGGCAAAAAGTCAGGGGGTAACCATGCCAAGGAGGCATTTCCTTACACCTTTCATTTGCATCAGCTATCTGAGAAGCCTGTGATCAGTTTGCACAATGAAGTGAGTACCAAACAAGTATGGTTTCAACTTCTTCAGCGACCAAACCACAGCAAAGGTCTCCCCTCTCAATGGCACTTCAATGCTGTTCCCTGGGGAGTAACCTCCTGCTAATAAAAGCAACAGGATAGTCATAGCCATCATCACTGGTTTGTGACAGGACTGCTTCTACTCCATGTTCAGAGGCATCTGTCTGCACAATGAACTCCTTAGAGCAGTGGTTCCCAACCTGTCCGGGGACTCCCTGAAAAATGAAATATAAACAGTTTGATAAAGAGTACATAGATTACATAAAGAGGCTAAATGTACGACTGAAAATGTAAAAAAGAAATGCAAATTTCAAGGAATTTTTAAGTGGATGCTAAAAATTAAATTAGTATCCTTAGATTAATTTGTGGTGCATCAAACGGAATATAGTATGGATGATTTGTAGCTTCAGTTCAATTTAGAAAAGCTCCAACAATCCTATTAGAATTATTTTCATTTATATGTCTTTGTAAATTAATAAAAATGTGTTATAATGGATATATGTATTTGAGGAACTCTTGTTTCTGTATTTTGTGTGTATTGTTTTGAGTTTCAAATCATTAACAATGTTTAGGCCAGGGTCGCCAACTGCCAGTAATGACTCAGTGGGGGGTCCCCATGATTCCAATAATGACTCAGTGGGGGCGGGGGGTCCCCATGACTCCAATAATGACTCAGTGGGGGTCTCCGGGTTCCAATAATGATAAAGTGGGGGTCCTCAGAAGTCAAAAGGTTGGGAACTACTGGCTTAGAGTAATCTGGCGATTTGAGAACTGGTGCTGAGCCCCTTCAGGGTGTCAAAGGCCTTTTGACAACTAACAGTCTAGCTTACTTTCTTGGGCATTTTCTTAGAAGTCAGTTCTGTGACGGGGTCACAATGGATCCATACACCTCCCTTCACAAGCCTCCTGTAACAACCAGTCAAGCCAAGGAATGCCCTGACTTCTTTCTGGGTTTTTAGAGCTTCTCAGTCCAGAACTGTCTGTATCTTGGGTTGTTAGAGTTGCACTTGGCCTCCACCTACAAGGTGGCCCAAGTAGTCTTGGTCATACAATTTTACCTTTTGACTTTAGTCATTTATGTCGAAATCCATCACAAACGTACACTTCAAAACTTTCCATAGGCCCTCAGGGGAGGCCTTTTAGAGACTAAGGTGGCAGGCAGGGGGCAACAGGAGACTCCAGTGCAGGCCCAGTTCCCACTAGTGATTTGTAGGAAAAGGCCTCTTGTAGCTTGTTGTGTCCCTGTATGTCAGTTTTATCAACCTTGCAACCCACTTCCTTGTCCTGGGTACAGGCCCTGTCCTGGAGGGCTTTTCTTAGGTTGCAGATAGCAGGTACAATTCACTTTTGATCTTCCACAGGTCCAGGAGTGTTCTGAAAAGGGTGTCTGAAGGTGCCACATTTATGCCTAGCACAGGCTGGTGGGTAGTAATGACCTCTGGGGAACCAACAGACTAAAGGTTCTTGGGGCTAATCCAACCAACTTAGGACACTTTTAAGATGTCTAAAGTCTTCAGAAACACCAAACCTGGGCTCTGAGGGAAGGGTAAGAGGAATGTACTGTGGTAATCTCAGTGTCCTTCCACAACTAACATCAAAATCCAGTTTGATGCAGTGTTAGTGCCCACAACAACCCCAGTCTAGTAAAACAAAGCTTATCTTTCAGCAACCAGACAGCAGCTACACAGAAATTGTTTTGATATTCTGTCTCCCGTCTTTAAAGAGGGCTCCAAATGTTATATGTAAACCTGGCAGACCTGTTGAACAGGCTGTGACACGAATATCAAAAGAGACCCACTGTGATAGAGGCCTGACTGGCTTAAGAGGCAACAGAAGGGCTCTGCCCAATTGTCAGCTAACATTTGGCTGTGACAGGGAAGGCCTCTTTTAAACGAGACCCAGATGTTATATAAAAAGTTCCAACTGACATTTCAAGTAGGATGTGACACTCAAGCAGGATTTGACACTTGAATGTTAATAAGGACCCTCTCATCCCACTTTGCCCATTCTGACAGGTTCAGAGGAGTTGCCTCTGCTCATTCAAGGAAGCCTATTGTTTTTCTCCAAGGGAGAAGTTCACACCTATTTACATGCTAACTACTGGTTAGCCAAAGTGGAATAACAAAATGCAGATTTAGTTTACAGGGGCTTTGGCAGGGCAAAGGTAACTTGTAAAAGTTACCTTTTTGTAATATTTAGAACAAATCCACTTTAGTTATTGAACTGAATTTCTAAAAGCTAGTAACGACCTAGTTCCATTCCTGAGAGAGAGGATTAGTATTCAATAAGGAGGCCCAGTGTCCTCCTACGGAACAGCCAAACCTGCTACAGTGAAAATAGTCTTGAAGGCATTTTCACTGTGAGGGCAAGTTTAACATTAAACATTTACATGTCCTATTTTTAAATACCTTGCACCCTGCCTTTGTGGGCAACACAGCCTACCTAGGGCTGACAAATATTTAGATACAAGGTTAAGGCCTGTAAAAGGGGCTATTTAGACAAGTCACATTTACCACTGTTGGTAGGCCTACCGTCATGTTTTACTCTGCCAATGTAGTGGTTGGCACAAGGCTGCTGGTGAAATTTAACTTACAGACATTGGATACACACTGGGTACGTGTAGGGAGCTGGGTTCTGGTTGCAGTACCGCCCCTAACGTTTTGCCTGTTTTTTTTAGATGCAGCTTCTACTGAGGTGCACTGGGTTCCTGTTAAGCAGGTCCCCAGTGCCAGTGTTCCTTTCTAAAAACAAGACCGCTGGTCACTTGATCTCCAAATGACTAGGCTCTTCAGCCCCCTCTACGTCCCTAGTAAATAGTACCCCCTGGAACCTAGGGCATGGGTACTGAAGAGGGCCCCTCCTGGATGCAGCACAATTTGTGCCACTGCGAGGGACCCAGCACCAACCTTATGCAGACTTCCGTTGCAGGCTTCGTGACAAGGTGCTTCCAAAATTGAAAACACAACATGGCACACAGCCTGTTCGCCATGGCCCCTAAACACTGCATGCAATATATGTAAGTCACCCCTCTAGCAGGCCTAACAGCCCTAAGGCAGGGCGCATTATATTACATGTAAGGGCATATCTGCATGATTAGATATGCCCTTGTTATGCCTTTGTCGATTCTCAGGCACAGTAAGCGTACAAGGAAGCCATTTTAAAAAGCATGTGCTGGACACTAGTCACTACGAGTCCCCCAGCTACATGATGGCTTCACAGAATCCTGGGATGTTTGGTATCAAACATCTCAGAATAATAAACTCACACTGATTCCACTGATGGATTTATTACTAAATCCACACAGAGGGTACGTTAAATGTGCCCCCTGAAAACCTACCAGCTACTAGTGTGTTGACTGACTGGTCCTGACAAGTTCAGCCACCACAGAAAGCCAGAGCTCTCGAGGGCCAGAGACAAAAGCCTGCACTGGATGGAAGTGCTACCTCCTCTCCCAGGCAGGATGGGCATTCCAGAACGGGGAGCTTCAAAGGCCTTGCTGCCTTTTTAATGTGACCCTGGTCTACCCCAGCTGGTGGAGTTGACCAACCACACTGTCCTGACCCCACTTTTGGCAGCAGCGCAGGCAGGAAAACTAGCTAAATTAGGAGTGCCCACTTCATGCCAGGCCCACCCATAAGGTGGACAAACTGAAGTGGACACTTTTGTTTTTTAATTCTTCCATCTTGTTAGTCCACTAGGGTTAGGGTTATGCCCAATTCCCAGCAGAAGTGGTCATAAGAAGGGTGTAGTCACCCTGAAGGTGGTCCATTTGCTTACAGCCTGGCACTCCCTGTAACACCCCTAATTTGAGTATTTTGGTGGCACCCCGAACCCTAGAATTCAGATTCCTTACTACCTAGGAAGAACCAGGCGCTACAGAGACGCATCAGCAGAGAAGACTGCAGACACCAACTGACTTGGGCCCCAGCCCTACCTGACTGTCTCCATCCCTCGACGATCCTGCACCAAATGACGACCCACCCTGCAGCCCACTGACCTCCAAAGCATTGGAAGGACTGCCAGCCTTCAACAAAGATCGCCTGAGAACAGTGGACCCGTTTAAGAAGACAAAACTTTATAAGAAAATAACTCTGCCCTGAGGAACCGCAAAAACCGCCTCCGGACCCACCTCTGCCCCGGACGCCCACAACCTGAGTCCAAGTGGCCCAGCGATCCTGCAAAGGCTCTCCAGCGATTCTGAGCCCGAGTCCACCATGGGCCGACCCATGCCAAACTCTACATCAAAGCCAGCAGTCTCAAACTGAAGACTACCCATGACCGCAACCTGCCCGGTAAGCTGTTCCCAACACCACAAGACACACCTGCAACCGGAGCCCATGGGTCTTGGGGAGCTGAACTGCTGGGGTCCCTATATCCCGTAGCATCAGTACTTACCGGGGCAGCTATGGGTTTTCTTTGTTCAGCCTTGTAGCCCGAGCCAGCAGCTTTTTTTTTTCTTTCCAAAACTGACCCTCCTCCCCCCTCCCTCAATTGATTTGCATGGGGTGCCCAACACTGTGTTGGCACTCTGCACCCTGCTGCCCCTGAGGGTTTAAGTTTGGTGCGGCCTTGTGGGCTCCCGTGCTTACCTCAACCCCAGGAGATCGACAACACTTTACTTATCTATGAGCAGCGCATCTTCGGTTACCCTTAGTTTCCACTGGTTAACACTGGGTACCAGATGCTCTGTTGGAACTCTGCTCCCAGCTGCTCTGTGCCGCTGAGGGTTTAAGTTTGGTGCTGCCTTGTGGGCCCCCTTGAAGTTACCTCAACCCCAGGGGTTCAACCCCTGACATAGCTTTACTCACATGTAAGCAGCATATCTTCTCTCACCCTCCCCCCCAGTATCCACTGGTTAACATTGAGCACCCGACTCCGAATTCGACCTCTGCATCCGACAGCCCCTGTGCCGCTGTGGGTGCACTCTTGCTGCTGATTTGAACCTTGCCTAGTGTTAACCTAAAATCCTGAAGAAAGGATTTTTAAGTCGTGTACTTACCACCAAAACTGCATTCTTGTTTACCTCCCATGGGTTAATATTGCTGAACTGAAAAAATGAAAAAGTGTTGATTTTTGGAACTGCAAAGTATTTATCTTTTAAAAACTACTTACCTCATAAAGGTCTTTGATTCAAATCATATATAACAGCAAATATTATTTTTCTAAGTTGGTCTCTGATTTATTAATTCAGTGTGTGTCTCATTTATTGCCTCTGTGAGTACAACAAATGCTTAACAGCTCCTTGATAAGCCTAACTGCTCGTCCACACTAACACAAATAGAGCATTAGTCCTACGTACTTTTGCCTCTGCAATACCAATTGGGGAACCACAGGACTCTGCATAGTGTACTTCATTTTAGTGCATGCTATAGAGCCAGCTTCCTAAAGTACCATATGATAGGGACGTCTAGGTAAGTTAAATATGCCAGTTGAAAGTATTACAATTTTACCATGTTGGAAGGAGGAGTACAAGTACCTCACCTCTAGTAAGCAGGGGAACAGTGCTCAGATTTCAGTGGGCAGCACAAACAGTGCAGAAAAAGGCCAAAGAAAATTTGGGTTGACCAAGCAAAAAGGGCAAATTTCAACAACGAGCGAGAAGGACTAAAAGGAAAAAGCATGGCCAACCTGAACAATTTAAGTACATGACGGATCGCCAACCCAGGAGAAAATGTTGAATTCTGCCTCCACCCTTCACACCCTTCCCTCACTGGTTGGACATGAGCCACTAAAGGC
This sequence comes from Pleurodeles waltl, assembly GCF_031143425.1. NCBI lineage: Eukaryota > Metazoa > Chordata > Amphibia > Caudata > Salamandridae > Pleurodeles > Pleurodeles waltl. Next base: position 925,789,502 of record NC_090437.1, read on the forward strand.
AATTTAAAGCAGAATCCACGCCTGTGCAGATGACCCATTTGGCCACGTCCTACCCACTCTGTGTCTTCTGAGTTATTAAGGCTCTAAGATCTTCTGGGACTGCTGGCAAGTTATCACTGGCTATATATTAAAGGACATGTGTATAACGGCCTAGCAGGCAGACTGCAGTGCCAGGCTGGCAGAAGAAAACATGCACTTGCCAAAAGGATCAATCTTCTTCCATTCGCCATGTAGAAAAGTGGCTGGAAATTAGTTTGTATTCACTTTTATGGTTGAAGCTTGCACAACAAGTCTCTCTGGGGAGAGTACTAGGTGAGGAAATGTGGGACGCCAGGTGCCTGTTTATGATGCCTGGCTGTCAGCCTATTTACCGGCAGCAACAAACATGGTTTCAATCAAGAAGCCATCAGATTATCTGTGAAGAAATCATTAAAATGAATTAAGGGTTCAGATGCTGCTGGCCCTAGTTGGAGTATTTTACTCAGAACTTTTATTTTGCTGTCAGTGCGGAATAGCTGAATACTAGTGTCTTTGCTGCCCTTCGAAACACCATTGCAAATGGCTCACTCTCCTCCCCCTGGTAGCCCATGTGGCGAGTCAAGCTCTGTCTCAGTAGAGGCATTCAACCAATTGATCTTCTGTAAATCGAGGGATAAAGCATCACAGTATAACAAAGGGAAGCAATCCATCTCCCATTACCATCATCATCCTGCTCCACATTTTTGGATGCACCCCGTTCCGTCAAAATATCAGTCAGAGCCACGAATATGAAGGAGTCTCTGCTGGTAGCTGTGATGTAGCAGCTTGCATGATGACCAGTTGAGATTTTGTGATTTTGCTGTGCAACATTTGCTGCACTCAGGCAGACATAGGTTGGGGGTCCTGAACTGGATATCGGACAGTCCAGTGCTGTGATGATGTGGATCTTGGGGGTGGAGTAGAAGTCTCTAGCAGTGTTGGTGCAGGCCCAATGGGGAGTCCTAAGGGGGCTGACAGCACTGGGGAGGGCCCTGCTATCAGTAACCCAGACTGAAAGGCCCTACTTCGAGGGGGCCCAAAGGCATGCCAGAGGGAATAAAAAGTGCCAAAACATTTTGCAGCATGGCCTTTTCGAAGGCTTCAGCTTCTTGCGGGGTCAACAAATCAATCAGGTGTTCAGTCTACACTGCAAAATACAGGATCTTGCTGAGCTGGTCTATACTTTTTGTAAGTATGATGCTACTGCTTTAAACATTGCTTGTGTGAGAAGTTTTTCTTCTGCTATCTTTAAAAGTCCTGAGATCAAGGGTGATAGCGGTATAGGGGATGCAGTGTCTATAAAATGAAAGACATGTCTGAGGTGTTTCAAGAGTAATATTTGTAGGAAAGTCACTCTTTTTGGCATGGTTATCCCAGCTTTATGTCCGTCTATCAGTGTGTTTAAACTGTTTTCACTGGGATCCTGCTAACCAGAACCCCAGTGATTGTGCTCGCTCCTCTCAATTTGGTTGCTTTGGTACCCTTTACACCCCACAATTGACATATTGGTGTCCCCATGTAATTCCAGAGCATAGCTACCCAGGGCATTGGTACACCAGGGGTCCCCCATGGGCTGCAGCATATAATGTGCCACCCCTGGGAGCCCATGCAAACTGTGTCTGCAGGCCTGCACTGGCTCCCTGTGTGAAATGGTGCATGCACCCTTTAACTTCTGGTCACTGCACCAGGTCACTGAGTCACCCATATGATAGGCCCTACTAGCCCAGAGGGCAGGGTGCAGGGTCCTGTGTGTGAGGGCACCCCTGCATGAGCAGAGCTGCCCCTATGTACTCCAGTTCGAATGCACTCAACTTCGTAAGAAGCAGGGAAGCCATTATACCAGTGTACTGGCCTCCGGTCACTATCTGTGGTCCAGCTACATAATGGTAACTCTGAACCTAGGCATGTTTGGTATCGAATGTGTCAGAATTATAACCAAATACTAATGCCAGTATAAGGTGGCATGATTCTGTGCACTATTGGGGCTCCTTAGAGGACCCCCCCCCCCAGTATTGCTCCTACCAGTCTTCCCACGCTGCTGCAGCCCTTCAGCAGGTTTCTCCCCTTCTGCTGCACAGCCAGCTCAAGCAGCGGGAGGCAGAACAAAGGAATTCCAGTTGAGGAAAGGGAGGGAGGCAGGGTGGGGAACACCCTCTCCCTTGGAAATAGGTGTTACAAGGCTGGGAAGGGGTAGCCTTCCCACGCCACTGGCTTGCTTTGAGGGGCACATTTGGTGCCCTCCTTGCATAATCTGGTTTGCACCTGCCCAGGGACCCATGGTCCTTGCTCTGGCGGAAAACCACACAAAGGAAAGGGGAGTGACCACTCCCCTGTCCACCACTGCCCAGAGCTCCTCCAAGTGGCCACCTGAATCTGCCATCTAGGAAACAAGATGTCCTGAGGCCTCTGGGAGCATCTGGTTGGTCAGAACAGGTGTCTGACGTCAGTGACCCCCTCTGATAGATGGAAACAGAAGAACAAAAAGAACAGTTGATGGATGGAATGTAGACCAAACCAAACATTCACCCCCAGTCACAGATCTGGGTTTAATCCATCAGTGTTTTTGCTCACCATGTCATTCCAGTTTGCACCCCCCTCTGATAGATGGTCACCCTGCTAAGTCACCAAGCCCCCTCTTTGAGCCATTTAGGGATTTCCTTGAAAAAGACGGAATGCTGAACAATGTCAAACATTCTCCCCCAGTAGCGAGATCTGGGCCAAAATCCATCGTTTTTTCGCTGCCCATGCCATTCCAGTTTGGACCCAGCCATATGCAAATCAGTCATGACCCTGTTCCCCATGGGAACAGTCCAGCCCGAACTGCCAGGCCAGGCCCTCCCTGGAGCAGAAATAGGCATCCTGGGACTCATTTTGGGGTATCACCCCTCTTCAGCCAGTCTAGCTTGAATCTGGTGGCCCAGTGAGCACAGGACCCACGTCTGGGCATACTCTTCCCACTTGGAGCGACAAATGCAAAAAGAACAGTTGATGGACGGAATGAAGACCAAATCAAACATTCACCCCCAGTCACAGATCTGGGTTTAACCCATCAGTTTATTTTGCTCACCATGCCATTGCAGTTTGGACCCCCCTCTGATAGATGGTCACCCTGCTATGTCACTAAGCCTCCTCTTTGAGCCATTTAAGGATTCCCTCGAGGGTCGGTCCCCAGATTCATTGTGCAAGACTCCACCAGGACTCCTCTCAATCGACCTCTTCTGCTCCTGGCCACCAGAACCGTTTCTGGACTTCACAGGAACCAAACAAGCCTGCTACTCCTGAGACGACCTTGCCTTAAAACATTGTTTCTTCGGTTCCTTCCAGTAATTGCAACACTTCAACAGCTGTGCCTCCAGTGGGGTTGGCAAGACTTCAGCTGCACCAAAGAACCAAGAAGGAATCTCCCCTGGAATGAAGGAAGCACTCCCCTGCATCTGCAGGCACCTAAGGCAACGACGTCCAGCTGCTGGGATCTGCTCTCCACAGGGACTGTGTGGATCCAACAACGCAGGTGGTGTTCTGAAATGATCCTTTTGGTCCTCTCTGCCCTCTGTCCAACTTGGGAGATGGTGATCCCTTTCCTCTCTTTGCATGATAGTACCCCATGCACCGTGCCTCTTGCAGCAACCAAGGCTTTTTAACTCCTGCTCCAAGTAACCCTGGTCTCCAGCACTTCATCCTTGCAAAGGCAGTCTCTCCTCTGCTGCTCCAGCGATGTGGGACTCCTCTCCAGGTGTGCTGGCTGGGCCTCGCTGCAAATTACTGTATCTGCTGCCAGTGGGGGTTATGACTGCTTCTGCTGACTCTTCCGACTGCTGAGGGTCAGCCCAGACTCCCCTCCAAGGGTCTAGTCCCCTGGACCTTGCTAGTCCTCTTCTCTGCAAATACTCTTCTGCCCAGATTAGCATTTTCTGAGCCTTGTTGGTGGTCCTCTTGACCACTGAGCATCTGTGACCCAGCGACCAGCATGGGACATCATCTACATGACTCCAAAGACCTCCCTGCAGCTCCTGGACTCCACATCCTGGCTCCATCTTCCCTCGTCGAACCATATCCTCATCCACCATCCACACAAGGGTGGGTAGTGGCTCCTGCCCAGTCTGGACACGCCTGTGTGGATGGGACTCTGTCCCCTTTCTTCTCAGGTTCTCTTCTTCCAGAATCCACCTTTGGGTTCCACCAGACTGGTCCTGGTCTTGCAATCTTCTTCTTTCCAAGTCCCCTTGTTAGTCCTTGAGAAGATCAGGCACTTACCTCTGTTCTCCTAGTCACTGGGGGTCACCTAGGTACTCATCTCTTGGGGTCCTGAATTCTCCTAGCTCCCCTCTAACTACTTCACATCTTTGGGTGGGGGACTTCACTTCGCATTCCACAATTTTAGTATATGGTTTGGCCCCCATAAGGCCCTAACTATTTTTCACTAACTGTTGCCAATGCTTGCTATTCTCATATGCTAATTCCTAATAATTACTATATATAAATATATATATTATATATATATATATATATATATATATATATATATATATATATATATATATATATATATATATAGTACTTACCTTCAGTTGGGGGACTGCCTATAAGTCATCTGGTTCAGTGTTACTGTAATAAAATACCTTTATTTATGCAACACTGTGTGGTACCTCTTGTGTGTTAAGTTACTGTGTGACTGCTGTGGTATTTCAAGTGCTTTAAAATCCTCCTAGGTAAGTATTGGCGGCTCACCATAGCTACCACAAGAGAGCCCTGGATTCCTAGACAATGTTTCACTAACTAATGGGAGTTACCTGGACCTGGTATAAGGTGCAAACACCACAGGTGCCCACCACATACCAGGCCAGCTTACAATATTAAGCTCCGCTTCCTCTCCTAACAGCATCACATGAAAGGAAATGATAACATCTACTGGCAACACTCTGGAAAAAGACTGTACTAGCGATGCAAGGATGTATGAAGATAGGCCAGTATCGGAGCAGGGAAACTGGATCCTAGTGTAGGAACTGGTAACTCCTGAGTTGCTAGGTGATCTACTTCTAGGTGTCTGTGAAAACATGGTTTTCACTTACATAAATGAGATGCTGAACTGACCTTTGTAAATGTTCTTGGAGGTGACAAGTCCAAAGCATCCTTCTTAACCTTAGGCTTTCTTTATCGATTAAAGTTCAATTTGACATTTTCTTGCATATTTTGTATTCAGAGGCATAATGAGAAACAGATAAGCATACTACACACAATGTCTGCGTCAGTCACAGCTTTTTAGCATTAAAATTCATTCACAATACGAGAAAAAACTGGTTAACACAACAGCAGATGTTTAAAAAAGAAAAAAAAAGTTGAGTCAATAAAAATCATTTCCTGACAGAAAAATGTTCTGGGAAAAGGCTTAGAGATGTTCTAACATCTTTAAGGAGCCAGAACAATAGAACTGGTTTAGAAAGGCAAATGCCTTTGCAGTGCATCGTGGGAAGGGTTGCCTACTAGGTTCTTAAAGAGGAAGGCTTCTTTTTTTTTCCTCTTCTACATGTACCAAATGTAAGCCAAACAGGTGACTGTAGAAAATAACCTTTTGGCATGGTTAGCCCTCACTTTTTGTCTGGTATCTGTTGTAATTTCAACTGAAAGCGCACAGGGTTCCTGCTAACCAGGTCCCCAGTGCAACATCTCTTCCCCCTAAAACTGCACCTAACTCCCCAATAGGCAAAACCTTTAGTACCCCCTGCAAGTCCTTTGTAAATGGTACCCCTTGTACCTTGGTCCTGGGATACGAAAGAGGTTCAACAAGGGCTGCAGCACAAATTGTGCAACCCTAAGGGACACCTCACCAAGCACATCAGGCTGCCATTGCAGACTGTGTGTCTTGGTGCAGATAAAAGTGAAAACATGACACGGCATACAGCCTGTGTGCCATGTCCCGTAAAACTGCATGCAATATATATATATATGTCACCCCTCTAGCAGGCCTCACAGCCCTATGGCAGGGTGCATTATATTACATGTGAGGGCATATCTGCACGAGCAGATAAACCCCTGCTGTCTTTGTTGATTCTCAGACATAGTAAGTGACCAGGGAAACCATTTTAAACACACATGCTGGACACTGGTTACTTCGAGCTCCCCAGCTACATGATGGCTTCACTGAAGATATGGATGTTTGATATCAATCATCTCGTATTGGTGAACCCACACTGATGCCAGTGTTGGATTTACCAATACATGCACCGAGAGGGCACCTTAGGGGTGCCCCCTGAAAGCCAACGAGCTACTAGTGTGTTAACTGACTTTTCCTGACCAGTTAAGCCACCTTAGCCAAGTATCTGACCCACCTAACGTGAGAGCCAGCGCTGTTGGGGTCCAGAGACTAAAGCCTGCAATGGCAGGGCGTTGACACTTCATCAAGACAGGATTGATAGTCCAGGCTGGGAAGCTTCAAAGGGCAAGCTGCCTTTGTAATGCTACCTAGTGACCAACCCCCTCTCCCCACTTTTGGCAGCAAGACAGGCGGGAAAATTAGTCAGATTAGGAGGTGTGCCCACTTCATGCCAGTCCCACCACTAAGATGGACAAGCTGGAGTGGACACCACTTTTTAAAATCCTCCATCTTGTTTTGGATGGATTTAGACCACTAGGGTCAGGGTTATGCACATTTCCCAAAGGAAGTGGTAATTGAAAGGATGAAGTCAACCTAAAGGTGGGCAACCTATTGGCTGCCACCTGGCACTCCCTGTAACACCCCTAAATTGAGTATTTAGGAGGCACCCCTGAACCCTAGTACTCATATCCTGACAACCTAAGAAGAAAAGGACAAAGAAGAGACACTTAAGAAGAGGAAAAGCAGCACCAGCTGACCTAGTACCAACCCTGCAACCCTGTACACTCCTTGATGGATCCTGCACCAGACAATGCCTTGTCCTGCAGCTGAACCTCCAAAAACCTGGGAGGTCTGCCTGCCACTGAAAAAGACTGAAGGCTCCCGTGAAGTGCAGACCTGCTCCCCAACCAACTCCACAGAAAGGACTCTGCAGCCTGTGGAACCGCAAAGACCAGACACCTGAAGACACCACCTCACCGCAGTCACTGGTACCAGCTGTCCATAGTCCGAGTTCATTGTGGTTTCACTCTTCCTGGACTCCATGAAGTCACATATAGCCTCTGCATGCAGGCCACCTCTCCTGCAGGTTCTGTGGTGAGAGAAGCCTGACTCCTAAAGCAACAACTGCACCCGTCACCGCCAGACTGTGTTTAAGTGGACCCCTGGTGTCAACGATATCCCCAAGCTCGAGTCCACTGTGGTTTCACCCCTCCTGGAGTCCACAACAACATCTGCAGCCTCAGAACACAGGACTGCCCCCCCCACCCCCCAGAAGTGCTCCTGGACAACGAAAGGGGTCACCAAAAGACACCCCTGATCTGTCAAACATTGGCCTTAGCGAAGAGGACCAAAGGTGCAACTATGCCCCCCAGCACCCCACATTTGCAACTTACCTGTTGGTTGTCCTCGGCTGCCCCCTCCCCCCACCGCTCCGTCAGAGCCTACAGCCTAAACCCAAGGAGACCAATCCCCTTTGAAACACACTGGGCACCCAATGCCATATTACAGCTCTGTACCTGGTGGCCCCAGTGCTGCCTCGAGTGACCTGTTGGTGTGGCCTGACCCTTGCCCAGTACTCACCTTAAGACTACAAGATTGGTCCTATGATTGGTCGTGAAAAGCTTGTTTGAGTTTTGTGAAAATGAGTTTTGTGTGTCATTTATTGCCTCTGTGAGTACAATGAATGCTTAGCACTACCCTCTGACAAGACTAACTGCTCACCCACACAAAAATAGAGCATCTGTCCTGTCTACTTTTGCCTCTGCAAACAATCTGAGGATCCACAGCATCATATAGAGACCCAGCTTCCTACAGTGACATTTTAACTACATGTTCTTTACTGAAAGTGATGCCCTTTTCTCTACATATGAATATTACAATGCAGTTATGTGAATATTAAGTGAAGATTTATTTGAACAGTCAACAAAAATGAGAACTCGGTTAGGCTTCTGCCAACAGATATATATATGAATTCACAGACTAGACATTTTGATGCATTTCAATGGGGGGAAAAAAATGTACAAAAAATGTCCTGCACACTTAGCCCTCATTATGACATTGGCTTAATGCTGCGGTGACTGCTGCCAACATACCCCAGCAGTGGCGAATATCCATTCGCCGTATTATCACACACACACCCCAAAGGTCAGTGCTGAAGTGGCGGTACGAACACCCATACCCTTACGCCAACAAAACAACGCCCACCACATTATGATCCACGAATCACAAGGGCGGACATTCAATGGCGGTTAAACATTGGCGGTAGACACCGGAGCACTCCGAATGGCCACCCAAATACAAAACACCACAACATTGGCCAAAACGAAAGTCACACACCTGACACTGATACACACACCACACCCCCCATCCATAGCACTATAAATCAAACACCCACATCAAACACCACCCTTTGCGAATACCAATAAGCGCCACAAGGCTTACACGAAGACCACTGAGACAACTACGCGCACACACCACAAACACCCATACAATCGTCACGCACCCCACATCCCACGCCCCATCACATCACTTAACACCTTCTGCACAACACACACCACACAACACCCATGTCCCCACAAAGGCACCTCCGTTTCACAGATGAAAAGTTGCGGGTCATGGAAACAGTCAGGGTAGAGCCACAGCTGTTTGGAGCACAGGTACAGCAAATTTTCATTGCCAGGAAGATGGAGCTATGGCGGAGGATTGTGGACAGGGTGAAGGCCATGGGACAGCATCCAAGGACAAGGGACGACATCAGGTAGAGGTGGAACGACGAACGAGGGAAGGTACGTTCCGTGGCAGCAAGGCACCAGCTCGCCATCCAGAGGACTAGCAGTGGACCCTCCCCCCCACCCCCACAGCTCCCAGCATGTGAGGAGCAAGCCTTGGCAATCCTGCATCCTGAGGGACACACTGGAGTAGCCAGAGGACTGGACACTGATGAGTAAATATTTGCTACCTATTATCCCCCATAGCTGCATGCCATCTCAACCCCTCACCCTGACTCCCATCACTCCACTCCATCCCACACACTGCACCTACACATCTGACTAACCCCAATGTCACACCCATCATCAAGGTATGCACAGCATGGAGAACTAACAATCACACAATACATCACCATAGACAAACAAAGGGGCAGGACAACAGCAACAAAAGAGGGGATGCAAGGGATGTACAATATGCAACAGACATGAAGTATAATACATTACTTACATCCCCACGAGTACCCCCAGCCAATCGCAGAGGCGAGGAGGTGCCACGACTATCCAGTCCCAAAACAGAAGATGCCCCCAGTGATGACAGTGACTGTGGATCTGGATGTACTATCTGGCCCATCAGGGACCACTGGTCAGTCGGCCACCCCCAGCCCACTCACAGTCCACCACAGAGCCTCCCCCATCAGTATCCAACATCACAGCACCCACCCAACATCTCCACACCTCTGTTCCCAGGACACGTCAATCAGCAGTGTGCCCATCTGTACAGGGACCCCAATCCACACCTCACCCCCAAGACAATGCTGGACCTGGGGTCAGTGGCAGTGGGCACACTGTTCAGGGGACACAGGCACAGGGGAACAGAGACACTGGGAGGACCCTGTGCGCCAGGGGGAGGACACGCCCAGGGAACAGGCTCTCCAGGAGGCACTCACCAATGTCCTGGGGGCTTACAAAAACTCCCAGGGCAAGATGGGCCAGATCTTTACCAACATGAAGGATAACACGCAACTGCAGGAGGTACACCATCAGGAGATCAGGGAGGATTTGCAGGCCCTCAACACCACCATGGTCTCCCTAGCATGGGTGCTGGCAGATATGGCCAACATCATGAAGAAATGGACAGCACACCAGCGGGCCCCTACCACTAGTCAGTCTACTGACCAGCCCACCACCTCCGCTGTAGCTAGTGGGCAGGAGGCACTGCTACAGGACCCACAGGCCACCAGCACCCCTCTTCCTACAGAAGGTGAACCACCCGCAAATGTTCCCTGCGACCCAGACAGAAGGCAGAGACACTTGCCAAGACCAAGACCACCACCAGGAAATGACACCCTCCTGAATGTCCGCCTTGTTCCCACCTTGTCACCGTGTCCACATTGAACTGCTTTTGCTCCCCTACCTATGGCCCCTTGACCACTAGACCTGCTCTACAAACAGACTGGAATAATACCCTGGACTTTCTTCAACCATCACCCCATTCCATTGCACATTTCCATCTATTATTTGCACTACAATAAACACCCTTGAGCACAACATAAGTGATAGTGTTTTAAGGGAAGAAAACGTGCATATATGGAAACAGTCACATCATGTGCAAATGATCTGAACACTGTAATAGCATACAGTTAATGAGCTGTATCTGTCCGTTGTCTTCACATCAGTCCACAGTTGTCAAATCACCAACATATGCTAAATGAGAAGCCATAGGTGACAGTAAGTAGAGATGCAAAGGAAGTGAATGCCGTCCTGCTACAGCCACACAAAAAACATCAATAATTGGAAGCATTGACATAAATTACTGATGTTCTGTTTTCCACATCCTCACTGTCCTCAGGGTCCACTGCTGCCACAGGGGCATTTCCAGTCTCCTCCTCCTGCAGATAAGGCACATGTCGTCTGAGGGCCAGGTTGTGCAACATGCAGCATGCCACTACTAATTGGGAGACCTTCTGTGGTGAGTAGTACAGGATCCACCGGTTAGATGGAGGCATCTGAACCTGCCCTTCAGGAGGCCGAAGGTCCTTTCAATAATTCTCCTGCTTCGCCCATGTGTATCATTATAACGATTCTTAGTCCCTGCATTCCTCACAGGGGGTCAGGAGCCACGATAGGTCTGGGTAGCCAGAGTCACCTGCAAGTATTGAGGGACAAACAATAGCCTTACACAATAGTATGGGGTTAACAACAGAAGGCATACACTGACATACATTGGGTGGGGATCCAGCCTCACCAATTAGCCACACCCTGTGCTTCTGTAGTTGTGCCATCACACTTGGGATGCTGCTATTCCTCAGGAATATTCATTCTGGCAAGCGGGGGACGGACGACAAACGCTACATGTGTACTGTCAATTGCCCCAATAAAGTTGGATACATGTCCCATTGCATAGAAACCAGCCTACACAGTGGGCAAATCTTCCACCTGGGTGAAAGCAATGTAGCTGCACGTGTGTTTCGCCAGGGCAGATAAAACCCTTGCCAGCATGAATGAGAACATTGGCTGTGACATTTCTGCTGCCAAGCCCACTGTCACTTGGAATGAACCAGTTGCCATGAAATGGAGCACTGACAGAACCAGCATTGGGGGGGATCCCAGTGGGATGACGGATAGCTGACATCAGATTAGGCTCCAATTGAGCACACAGCTCTGATTGTGTCCCTGTCCAGGCTATAGGTGAGTATTATATGACTCTCCTCCAGTGTAGCCAAGTCGACAAGGGTTCTGTACACAGAGGCTTGTCTCCTCCTCCTATTCCTCCGCAGATGTAGGTATCTAAGGGATACAAGCGTGAGTAGGCTGTCACAATTTGAACAATGGAACCACCACCTAAGTGCACATAGAGCAGTAACGTGATGGAACATTGGGAATGACAATGTATGTACAAAATATGGAAATGTAACAGTTCTCAATTATCTGAATATTGTCCACCACCGTGAAATGCCGCCCCGCCTGTCCTGTATGAAGAAACAGGTGGAAGTGAGGTAACTCCACCCGCATAGTGCGTCATGGCCGAAGGCGGTCTTGCACCGCCGTGCTATCCTTCATTTGATAACATGTGGCTCTATGGAGTAAAATGGACAATGGGGATCACCGGTGGCCGTGACAGTGTACACCACCGCGGACGTGACCTCCATTTTCTGTCCATAACCTCACTTGATTCCCGACTTTCGACAGGACAACACCTACACTGAGTGTGCTGCTGTGACCTGTGCCTGGATCCTGCCACGGCCGGTGTGACTGTGGAAAGGGCCCCTGCCTTCACTTCGGAGGTGTTGGAGAGCTTGGTGGATGGGGTCCTACCCCAGTATGGGCAGCTGTATGGGCCTCCAGACCATTCGGTGAGTACACCTTGGGCACGAGGCATGTGACAAGGTTGCATGGAGATGTGTGTGCAAGCATTGTGTCATTTGAGGGGGTTGTATGTCTGGTGGTAGTGTACATGGTGGGCGCTGGGTAATGTGTGTGCCAATGGGGATGGAAGGGGATTTGTAGGAAGAGGTGGGAGGAAATGAGATGCTGGGCCTGGAAGACCACAGAGGCCCAGCTGGGGATGGCCTCCCAAAGAGGGAGGGGAGCCTGTCGGAACCTGACCCCCTCCCCCCGATGGCCTGCATACTGTTGGTGGCCTACCCAGAGTTGGATGGGCTCTTGAGGGCATTACAGCAGCCACAAGGGGTTGAGTACAGTGTGCGTTACAACTATGATTGGTAGGTGGCATGGAAACCTGGTGGTGGATGTCAGTTAGTGTGTACCCTTTAATGCCAGGTCAGAGATTGCAGCGTGATCTGTCTCAAGGGTAATGGTTGTATTGCTAAATCTGGTAACCTAGCTAGGTTGCATTCCATGTCAGACAGGGATTAGTGACTCCCAGGAGGGGTGCAGTTGGCAGGGGCTGGCTCACATTTTTGCTGGGGTACCTAGCCAATGTAATGCCAGTGCAATGCATGGAGCTCAATACTGATCCCTGGTTGTGACGGTAATGTGTATGCCATCTGTGGTGTTGGTGCTGCAATTGACCCATTGTTCCCTCCCCCCCCCCACCTTTTTTCTACTGTCATCCTGTCCATGTGTGCATTAGCATCATCTGGCGGTGGAGCAGAGGCATCAGCGACAGAGGGAGCTGCATCCCACAGGACCCAGGAGGCAAAGTCCAACGCAGAGAAGACTAGTGTAATTGAGGGCGAGGGGAGCACCACGGCAGAGACAGGAGGTGACAACACTGACTGATACCTCCTTCGATGGAAGCTCCCTTGTGGTGGCAGACAGCTCTGGGACCACCCCAGCTACAGGTATAGCCGCTACCCCCCTTTACCAGCACTGCCCCCCAGTATCCCCTCACCGAGTTGCCCGTTCACCCAGGAGGGTGGGCATCTCCTTCGCCCCAGGCACCTCAGGCCCTGCCCCAGTCAGCCCTGCTGCCCTCAGAGGAGGCTATTGACCTCCTGAGATCCATCTCTGTAGGCAGTCAACCATTGTGAATGCCATCCAGGGGCTGACATCCCAAATGCAGCAATGCAATGCATTTCTGGGCATTCATTGTGTATTGGTGGCCCAACCGAGATCGTTCCAGGCTCTAGCCTCCTCTCTGCTGGCAGCCATTGTCCCTGTTCCGACTGTCCCCTCTCCAACTACCACTTCTCATTCCCAATCTCCTGAACCCCAACCCATCCCATGCACACATACAGTCAAGCATGCACACAAACCATCACACAAGACTGGCACAGAAACATAGGCAGCACACTTCAGGCCACAAGCACTCATACAAACAACAGAGAGTAGCACACAAAACAACATCCACTTGCTTCTCCTCCCCCCTCACTGTCACATCCACACTCACACCTGTATGTACTGTATCAACAGCCACCATCACCACACAAAGCAGCACACACCTCACTTGTAGACACCTCCACAACATCCATCCACGTGTCCCCTGTGTCCTCTACCACCCTGTCTGCCCCACCACCTCCTAAGAAGACAAACGCATGCACAGACACCCAACAGCCATCCACCTCACATCAGCACACTGCCCATGCACCCAAGTCCAGCAGACATACACCTCCAACCACTCCTTCAACCTCCACTCCCACCCCTCATCCCGTCCCTAAGAAGCTTTTCCTTGCCCAACTTGACCTCTTCCCTCCCTCTCCACCCCCCTGTCCTGCCCGAAAGAGCAGGGTCACAGCGACCCAACCCAGCAAATTAGCCAAACAGTCCACGGGGACAGTGGATGCACCTCCTAGTCTTGGAGGCAAGAAAGTAAAGGATCCCACTCCACCACCCAAGAGAGGGAAGGATCCCACTCCACCAACTGAGAGTGGGAAGAGCACCCCTACCCCCCAGTACAACGCACTACAGGTGCACAGGGCCTGTAAATCAAATGCTACTAGTGGACCTGCAGCACCGGTTGTGCCACCCACGTTAGCAGCCCTGTAAACACGGCTCAGACCTGCCACTGCAGTGTCCGTGTGTGCAGTTTTTAACTGCCAATTTGACTTGGCAAGTGTACCCAATTGCCAGGCCTAAACCTTCCCTTTTCTTACATGTAAGACACCCCTAAGGTAGGCCCTAGGAAGCCCCATGCAAGGTAAGGTGCAAGGTGCAGTGTATGTTTAAGGTAGGACATATACTAATGGGTCTTATATGTCCTGACAGTGAAATCCTGCCAAATTCGTTTTTCACTGTTGCAAGGCCAATCTCTCTCGAAGGTTAACATGGGGGCTACCGTTAAACATGATTAAAGCATAGATTCCCTTTGGGAGCAGATGGACATGTGGAGTTTGGGGTCTCTTAACTAACAATTTAAAAATACATCTTTTAGTAAAGTTGTTTTTAAGATTGTGTGTTTGAAAATGCCTCTTTTAGAAAGTAGGCATTTTCTTGCTTAAACCATTCTGTGACTCGGCCGGTCTGTGGATTCCCTGTCTGTGCTAGTCTGACAGTTGGGTTGGTTGCACCTCTCCCTAGACAGTGATACAAAGGGAGCTAGGGTGTAGCCTGCATATCCTGATGAGCCATCTGTGCTAGGAGGGAGGGGAGGAGTGGTCACTTACACCTGAAATTGTTGTGCCTGCTCTCACACAATGCAGTCTCCAACCCCCTGGTGTGTGTCTGGACCTGGCCTGGGCAAGGCAGGATTTCACAAACAAGAGAGACTTTCCTTTGAAGTATGCCTACTTCAAAGGCAGAAATGGTAAAAGAAGGGCACCCAAACCCCTGAAAATTAGATCACTTCTGGAAATCAAAAGGAACCTCAAGTGCTGCCCTGCCTGTGACTGTTTTGTGGAGCTATATCCTGCAGTTGAAGCTTCTGCTGTGCAAAGGGGCAAAGACTGGACTTTGTTGTGCATTCCTGCTTGTGAAGAAATCTCCAAGGGCATGACCTGAGCTTGCCTCCTGTTGAAGTCTCAGGGCCATCAAAGACTTCCCCTGCCAGCACCTGGACTCTCTGCTGAGACTACTGCCCTGCCAAGTGAAGCCCTACCCAGTTCCTGGGACTTGAACGGAGAAGCTGGCAGACAAAGACTGAAAATCCACGCACAGACCGCCATGCGGGGAAGTTTGACACACCTTCCGAGACACAGCTGAGAAATGACACGCTGCCGGCCTCGTGCCTGAAATCAACGCTCCCCATGCATCATGGCTGGAAGATAGACACACGCGACTGGAGAAACGACATGCAATACCCGCTGACAGAGGCTGTTGACGTTGCAACCCCACATAGCGTGGTTTTCTGATACCGTGAGACTGGATTTTCGACACAATCCTCGCTGGGCGTGGAAAAACAATGTAAAGCCTGCCCGGAACCGAGGTGCCTGTCAGGATCGACGCATCGCTAACCTGCGGAGAGGAAAATCTGCACACACCAACCTGACCGGAGGAGGAACAACGCACGGTCTAGCCTTCCGAGTGAGAAATCGACGCATCACTGGCCTTTTCAGGCGCAGTCGCCCGAGCTGTGTTATTTTGACGCAACCCAGGTACTTTTTCACGCTAACAGTGTTAGCACTGTTTTCTAAGGATTTAAGATTCTTTTTGCTTTTTAATTCATAACTTGACTTGTGGATGGTAGATTTGTGTCATTTTGGTCCTGTTTTGTTTAGATACATATTACCTATTTGTCTAAACCTTTGTTGTGTTATTTTGTAGTGTTTTCACTGAGTTACTGTATGTGTTGGTACAAATAGTTTACACCTTGCTCCTGAAGTTAAGACTGCCTGCTTGTGCCAAGCTACCAAGGGGGTGAACTGAGGTGAACTGTTGTTGATTCTCCTTTACCCTGACTAGAGTGAGGGTCCTTGCTTGGACAGGGGGTAACCTGACTGCCAACCAAAGATGCCATTCCTATCACCCTCCAACAGCAGTGGGCAAGGAGCCCTCACCTCCAGCTGGGGCACAGCAGCCCTCACCTACAGCAGAGGCTGGCAGGGTTTCCCCTCCAAAGTAGTGGGCAAGAAGCCCCCACCTCCAGCTGGGACACAGCAGCCCGCATGTAGGCCACCTCCCAGGGACTGATGTACAAGGAGCCCCCCCTCCAGAACCAGTGGGGCAAGTACCCCACCTCAGAGACTGTGACCTTGTACTCCCTAGCAAAGTGAAATGGGCAAGGACCCCCCTCCAGAACCAGTGAGCAAGTACCCTACTTCAGCTGAGGTGCCTCCCACCTCCTTCCCCCCTGAGGTGCCTGGCCATTCCCAACATGATATGCCTGCACAGTGTTGTGTGGATTACGCAGGGGAACGTGTTGGGCCTTGGACTGTGCCCTGTGGCCATGTGGGCCTTTTGTACTTTGTACTGGCCATTGGCCCTTTCTGAACAGTGACTTGTGTATCTTGTCACATGGACAATATGGTGGCTATTTGCATCAAATTACACTATCAGTTCTGGATAACTGTAGTCCTTGCATTATTATGACGTGTGTCCTGTGAGACCAGTTTTGCTCTGCAGCTGGCTGTGTGTATGGTGTGTGTGTCTGTGTCTGGTGTGTGTTGTGCGTGTGTGTGTGTCACTCTCCTTTTCCTCCCGCCCTCCCTTGTGTGCTAGCCGGCTATACTCACAGTCGTCGTCAGTGTTCCAGGGGGAGCATGGCGTTCCATGGTGGCCTTGATCTTCTCTGTGTCTCTGTTGGTGAGTCTTTTGTTTTCTGTAATGTGTTTCCGCCAGGCTTTTGATGGCGTTGGTACCGCCCCGGGAATCGTGGCAGTTTGCTATGTCATAATATGGTGGGCGGTACCTTGTCTTACACCTGGCTGCTGATGGCTACTGCCGTGGTCAGTGGTGTTTACGCCCTGGAGGTTGGTGTGGTACATTGGCTATCTATGGGAGTTATCACCGCCATGGTCATAATTTGGCAGTAATTACCGCCAGCCTGTTGGCAGTGTTACCACCACTTTAACAGTCACCGCCATTGTCATAATGACCACAATAGTGGGGAAATTATTCTTGCATTTAGACCCTACGATTCAAAACCATTTATTACAGTTTGTAGATTCAGGTACAAATTGAACTGACGTCCAAAAAGATCCAGTGCTGAACAAGAATAAGTAATAAACCTACAAAGCTGGCTCTCCAGTAAATTTATCTTTTATAGATGCAAATACTTACCTCCACAGCATTACAGGAACGTTAGTTTAGTTTGTATTTCTAGGTATAGCATGCTTGTATTGGAGAGACTGAATATGACCAGGGGACATTCCTCTTGGGTGCAGTTGCAGGAGGTATGTGTACGAACAAGCTTAAATGAGTGTATAAAGAAGGAATGTCATGACCAAGACATAACAAGCCCCATGTTTTTTCTTAATGGAGCATATCCAGCTTCATCTAAAGTATTAAGTTAGAATGTGAACCTATAAAATGTAACCAATGTTTGTTTCTGTTCAGCACTGGATATTTTATTACGTGACAAGCTGCTTGCAATTCAATTCTAAATAGCAATTACCTGAAAGAGGGGTGAGAGCATTTTAACAGGTTCTTTGGTAGTCTTTAACACTCGTTCATGTCAGCCTTCTCATCAGCATACATGCAATAGTGCTCACATAAAGTTAGCCACGACTTTCACATAAAGGTTTTGCTGGTGATCAAAGCAACAGTGGTGGCAATCATTCTCGCTGGTACCTGTCTGCTGACATTCTGATAAGCAAACACCATGCAGTCTTTCACAAATCTGGACAGGATGTCTTCCAAAAGTCTGCCCTTGTTTAGGCGTCTACAAATAGCTGAGTAGTCAACTTGAGTGCCTTGGCAATGTATTATCTGAGCACTCCTGACATCCAATTTATGCAGCATTTCTTCCGCTTTACGAGTTAACTTCTTGAAAAAACACCAGCAACCTCAAGTGTGTCAGAGAGCTATTTTGTTTGAAGTGAAACTTGATGTACAAGTTGTGCAAGTAGGAAGCATGTATTTCTTCTATTCTACTGACTGAGGTGATAGATACGAAGAAGGAGATCTTCCACGTCAGGTTATTTAGTTTGTCTGTGCATGCCAGTTTGATAGATTCTGCCATGGGGCATGCCAGCAACACACTAAGCTTCAACATGGAACCTGTCTCCTAACTAAGGACGTAGAAATGCAGCAAACTATGTAGTGAGTCTCATCCTACAGTTCTATTCATGTACTGTGATAACTTACTAAACGTATTGTAAGTAATGTATGCTGAAATAAAGGCTTCACCAAAGTAAGCATGTAAGCCAACAATGTATTAATGTTACTTCTCATTAGATCAGGTTCTGCACACTAGGCAGGTAACCTCTTCTACTTTCAAGCATATATAACATTAACAGAACCAGAACTGAAGTTCTTGAGTTCCTTCAAACATTTCTGGGACTGAGTTCCTGGTCCTAAGTGGTAGGGAGAACACCTGTGGTACATACATTTGGCCTGCTGAAATGGAAAGTGACTATTCCTGCCCAAGCTGTAGAGGGCCAGGGTTCCAGGGGATTACAAGTGGGATCAAAAGTTGCCCCACAGAAATAAAGAACTTCTGATGTGATCAGTAGTTCCAGGGCAGATCCTCCTAATATTTTCTAATTTTTCCATGGAGTTTCGGCTAGAGATTGTGGCTGCTTTCCTCAACCAAAATGTCTGTGTGAAAACAATCATATCTGTGTGAATTTCGATGGGGCCAACTAATGCTGTTACCAATATCAACTGAATGAAGAAGGCACTCTTACTGAGAGCCTCGGACTGTGAACCTGTCCAATCCTCAGATGACATGGTATCAAGAACACATTTTT
Organism: Pleurodeles waltl; assembly: GCF_031143425.1. Lineage (NCBI taxonomy): Eukaryota > Metazoa > Chordata > Amphibia > Caudata > Salamandridae > Pleurodeles > Pleurodeles waltl. Next base: position 925,808,566 of record NC_090437.1, read on the forward strand.
ATATAGGACGGTATGTGTAAGAACAGATATAGTACAAATCTAGTAAGGAAGCAAAGTAGCACTGCACGACAGAGGCGCACATATGTAGGGTATTTGCATATCTGCCTTGCTATCTTTTTACATTAGACTACTACAATACACAAACGTACAGGTTGAGGTAGAAGTAGTTAGAGGCATTTACCCAGATTAAAACTGTGGACTAAAGATTCCAATATCAGTCACCTAGTTACTAGACCTTATACTACATCTCCATTCACAAGTCAGTTCATGGAATGAATAATACTCTTCTTTGCCATATTCTAGAGCATTTAAATAGAAGCTGTTATGAGGTCACTGCCTGGGCACTGGGGCATGACGATATATTGAGTATACAATATTCCACAGGAACACTCTACCCATCTTTACAGGTGGACAGCTGTCTAACCATTAGCGCACATTACAGACACCCCTGATATTGAACCAATAAAGAGCTTTGGAGCCATTAACAATGAATGTCGTCTCTTTGATCTACTGTGAGAACTCTCACCAAAGACTACCCTCGACTTTGAAGTCACTTCTATATTGAAAGTCCTGGACAAACAGGAAAAAAATACATTGTACTCAATACTGGTGGATAGCAAATCAATTCTGAGTTACCACTTTGGGCAGAAAAATATCGGGAAATGGCCATGTAGAGAAACAAATAAAGCAACCTACATTATGGGAATTTTTATTGGACATGGAAGGGAATTTAACTTATGACTCAATTATTGTTGAAAAATCCATGCTTAAACAAAAACAAAAAAAACAACAAAAAAAAACAGTGCAACCTGCTGTATTTCATACATTTTAGAATGATGACACAGGCATATACATCGCAAAATGTGTGCATACCTTCAGAAAAGGAATAACTTCTTTCATAATAGCTTTAATTTGCCGGTCGAGCTGCTGAGTATCAATACGAGGACAAGGCACTGAAAGAGTTTCTTCCACAATATGTGGTTTAGAGTGATCTTCGTCACTACAACTTGGAGCTTTAAAAAAATACAAATAAAAAATAAAAAATCTCAGTCATTATTCCAAGTGTTCTAAGTACTAAAACTCAACCATAAACATTACAAATTTACAATGAGGCACACTAGCTTTGTTCCCAGGTTCTAAAGAGTAGTACAGCTTTAAACCATACTGGACTAAACATAAAAGCATACAAAAAAGGCACACATTTGCGAGAATAAATCAGAAAATGTACAATACACAACACTGCAGTTTTTATAGTCCAATCAAGGTTTTTATATTCAGATCAGAAAACAGAATATGTCAGGAAAGTGTACCAAACTGAGGTGAAGAACTGTTCTTTGAATCATACTTTCTTACAAGTTGTAAGCCTAACCTAATGAAAATCTTATTTTTTGCTTACAGTAGTTCTGTAAACATTTATTTGCACATCAGATTAAAGTACAAAAAAGCCTGTTAAAAGCTCAATAATTAAGGAAAATGTTACTTACTCAGTAGACATCTGTTTGTGGCATGTAATGCAGTAGATTTACATACTTTGCATAAGTGTCATCTAGTGTTGGGCTTGGAGTGTTAAAAGTTGTTTTCATTCGAAGATTATTTTTGAGTAACAAGATTGAATGACGACTGCTCTTGGTGATACTGCACATGGGCGTAGAGTCCTTTGCTAGATTGTTTTCCACGAACAGATATCTACTGGATAAGTAACATTTCCATTCGATGACGTGTAGCTGGAGATACACCCGCTTTGCATAGACTGCAAGCAGTCCCCCCCCCCCATATAAGCAGTGCCTAGTATGTAGGAGTTGGAGTGGCTTGAAATAATATATCTGCTGTTGGAATGTTTCCTGAAAAGTCCATTGATGCACCTTTTTTCCTGGTAGAGTGTGCTTTAGGAGCTAATGGTAGTTGTCATATAGTTTTAAGGTAACAAGTTTGGCTACATTTAACCATCCATCTAGTTAATCCATTCTTTGAAACTGTATTACGCTTCTGAGGCACTGAAAAAGCTGTGAATAATTGATTTGATTTCCTAAAACTTTTTGTCCTGTCAATGTAATTAATGAGAGCTCTTTTAACATCCAGTGTATGTAGAGCTCTTTCAGCAACAGTCTCGCTGTAGGAAAAAAACTGGCAACTTCACGGATTGATTAATATGAAATGGTGGAACTACCTTGGGTAGGAATTTAGGATTTGTTGTAAATACTATTTTATCTTTGTATATTTTGAAGAAGGGTTACTCTAAAGTGAACGCATGTATTTCACTAACTCTTCTTAGAGAGGTTATAGCTACTAAAAAGGCAACCTTCCATGAAAGGAATTGTAAAGCACAAGAATGCATGGGTTCAATGGTGGACCCATACGTGTGGTAAGTACAATGTTAAGGTTCAATAAAGGAGCTGGAGGAACTCTGGGTGGAATAACTCTCTTAAGACCTTCCATAAATGCTTTATTCACAGAAATTTGAAATAAAGAAACATGCTGTCTGTTTTGGAGGTAAGCAGCTATAGCTGAAAAATGAAGTTTAATAGAAGAGTATGCTAGATTTGCCTTTTGCAAATGTAGCAAATAACAGACAATGTCTTGTACTGAGCCTTTAAGTGGATCAATATTTCAGGTTGACAATAATATACAAAATGTTTTCATTTAGCACCATAACACTGTCTAGTTGTAGGTCTACGTGTTTCTTAAAGAATGTTCATACATTCAGAAGGAAGTTATAAGTAGCCAAACCCTATGACTTCAGGAGCCATATCGCAAGATTGAGTGCTTTGGGGTTAGGATGTCTGATTTGACCTCTCTTTTGAGTCAAAAGGTCAGGTCTGTTTGTGACGTGGAACCACAGACAGATCCAATAGCGTTGTGTACCACTGCTGACGTGCCATATTGGGGCTACAAGAATCATGGTGAGTGATTTTTGTTTCAATTTGCGTATTAGAAATGGTATGAGTGGGAGAGGCGGAAAAGTGTAAGCAAATATCCCTGACCAATTCATCCAAAATTTTGGCATTTTTAGTTTTCTGTGTGGCGAAGAGCTCCATCTCTGGTATTCCCCATAGTTGAAAGTATTGGTGAAGTACTTGTGGGTGAATTTCTCATTCTAGGACTTGTTGCTGCGTCCTGCTTAATAGGTCCACTAACTGAGTGTCCATTCCTGGGAGATAGTCTACCTGTAATTGAATATGATTGTGAATCACTCACTTCCATATTGCCTGAGCTAGAAGGGACAATTGAGATGAGTGTGTCTCCCCCTGTTTTTGCAGATACTACATTGTTGTCCTATTGTCTTTACGACTAACACTACCTTGTGTGAGATTTGCGGTAAGGAATGCTTTGAGTAATAGAAAGACTTCTAGCAATTCCAAATAATTGTGATGATATGTTTGTTGAATGGGATCCCATTTCCTCAGTTTGGTGAGGTTGTTGAGGTGAGCTCCTTACTCTAAAAACTCTTGGTTCTTCTTAAGCAGAATTCATAGAAATGATTGATGTCCAGAAAAGGGAGTAGGGATGACTCCAGAATAACCGGGTGATTGAAACTATAGTCTGTAATTATATTTAGTGTAGGTTTAGGCTTGGTCTTGACAACTGCAAAAACTGAAAAAATATTTTATGGTAAAAGTCTGAATCACTACCACTTGCATGGAGACTGAAGAACAAGTTACTCACCTTCAGTACCATCTTATATGGTAGAGACAATATCTAGTTGCAGATTCCTTGCCTACGAATTTCCCTCAGGCATCAGATGGGATCTGGATAATTTTATGAGCAATACCCCTGCGTGACGTCAGGTAGCGTCAACCAGCTTTGTGTCTGTCATCAACCACGCCGGGTACGACATCACGGTTCCTTTGTATGCACCACCCCAGCATACTGACATCTATTTCTTTTCAGGACTTTCACGGCAGAAGCACAGCCATAAAAATACTGACTACTGGTATGTTAAAATTAAGGCCTTGAAAGGGGAGTCCCTGCCATTAGAAATCAGTTCATAGAGCGAGGAGGATGGGTGGGTGGTCTAGTACGGAATCTGCAACTAGATAATGTCTCTACCAGATAAGGCATTACTGAAGACAAGTAACATGATCAGCTGATAGAGACTTCTAGCTGCAGATTCCTTACCTTTGAATAGTTACTCAAGCAATACCAATACCTGGAGATGGGTCAGCGAACCAAGATCATACTAGAAAGTTCCCGTGCCTATGGACCTGATTGTCCAGGTAGTATTGTTTGGTAAACGTGTGCAGAGATGACCACGTTCCCGCCAGACAAATGTGAAAGATTGGAACTCTGCGTGCTAACACAGTGGTTGCAGCTTTAGCTTGTATAGAATGAGCACAAAAACCTTCAGGGGGTCGCATCTTAGCCAGTGTGCAGCAGATCTTAATGCAGATTACGACCTAAGTTGGCTCTGTATATACTATCTCAAAGTGAGAGATAGTGTGCACGGAGTCCAAGGGTTCCCCTTACAGGTTGATAGTGGCAAAATTAGATAATACTAATGGTCTATTTTGTGGTAGTGGGGTCGACCAGTAGGCTTATCAGAGGCTAGTGTTAAGCATTTGTTGTACACACACAGGCAATAAATGAGAAACACACACTCCATGACTTACTCCAGGCCAATAGGTTTTTATATAAAAAAAATATATTTTCTTAATTTATTTTTAGAACCACAAGATTAAAATTTAAGGTAAGTACATGCAAGGTACTTCACACAGGTAAGTATAGAACTTTGATTTAAAACAGTAGTACACACAGTTTTGGTTAAAATAGCAAATAGAGATTTTAAAAGTGGGCACTGCAAAAATCAACAGTTCCTGGGGGAGGTAAGTATTGGTTAGTTTTTCAGGTAAGTAAAGCACTCTCACAGTCAGTCTCCGTTGGGGGTTCAAGGCAACCCCAAAGCCACAGCACCAGCAACACAGGGCCAGTCAGGTGCAGAGGTGAAAGGAGGGCCCAAAACACAGACGCCTATGGAGAATAGGGGTGCTCCGGTTCCAGTCTGCCAGCAGGTAAGTACCCGCGTCCTCGGGGGGCAGACCAGGGGGGTTTTGTAGAGCACTGGAGAGGGGTGGGGGAACACAAGTAGGCACACAAAACACACCCTCAGCGGCACAGGGGCAGCCGGGTGCAGTGTGCAAAGCAGGCATCGGTTTTGTATAGATTTCAATATGGAGGGACCCGGGGGTCACTATCGGTGCAGGCAGGCAGGCACGGGGGGGGGGGGAGCTTCTCGGGACAGCCACCACCTGGGCAAGGCAGAGGGTCGCCTGGGGGTCACTCCTGCATCGCAGTTCGGTTCCTTCAGGTCCTGGGGGCTGCGGGTGCAGTGTTGGTTCCAAGAGTCGGGTCCCTTGTTACAGGCAGTCGCGGTCAGGGGAGCCTCTGGATTCTCTCTGCAGGCGTCGCTGTGGGGGCTCATGGGGGTCGTCTCTGGTTACTCACAGGCTCGCAGTCGCCGGTGAGTCTCCCCTGAGGTGTTGGTTTTCTGCAGGTCGAGCCGGGGGCGTCGGGTGCAGAGTGTAGAGTCTCACGCTTCCAGCGGGAAACGTGAAGTCTTTGGAAGTTGCTTCTTTGTTGCAAATAAATAGCTGGTTTTGAACAGGGCCGCTGTTCACAGGAGTTTCTTGGTCCTGTAGTCCAGGGCAGTTCTCTGAGGCTTCAAAGATCGCTGGTCCCTGTCAGATGCGTCGCTGGAGTAGGTTTTCGAAGTTGGAGACAGGCCGGTAGGGCTGGGGCCAAAGCAGTTGTCTTCCTTCTCTGCAGGCTTGTAGGACAGCAGTCCTTCTTTCTTCAGGTTGCATGAATCTGATTTCCTGGGATCTGCGGAGCCCCTAAATACTCAATTTAGGGGTGTGTTTAGGTCTGGGAGGGCAGTAGCCAATGGCTACTGTCCTTGAGGGTGGCTACACCCTCTTTGTGCCTCCTCCCTAATCCTTTTGGGGGAATCCTCCAAACTCAAGATGGAGGATTTCTCAAGACAGGGGTCACCTCAGCTCAGGACACCTTAGGGGCGGTCCTGACTGGTGGGTGGTGACTCCTTGTTTCTCATTATCTCCTCCAGCCTTGCCGCCAAAAGTGGGGGCAGTGGCCTGGAGGGGCAGGCATGTCCACTAGCAGGGATGCCCTGGGGAGCTGTAACAAAAGTGGTGAGCCATTGAGGCTCACCGCCAGGTGTTACAGTTCCTGCAGGGGAAGGTGAGAAGCACCTCCGCCCAGTACAGGCTTTGTTCCTGGCCACAGAGTGACAAAGGCACTCTCCTCATGTGGCCAGCAACACGCCTGGCGTGTGGCAGACTGGCAGAAACTGGTCAGCCTACACTAGAGGTCGGGTAGGTATCCAGGGGGCATCTCAAAGATGCCTTCTGGGTGTATGTTACAATAAATTGCACACTGGCATCAGTGTGCATTTAGTGTGCTGAGAAGTTTGATACCAAACTTCCCAGTTTTCAGTGTAGCCATTATGGAACTGTGAAGTTCGTGTTTGACAAACTCCCAGACCATATACTCTTATGGCTACCCTGCACTTACAATTTCTAAGCTTTTGCTTAGACACTGTAGGGGCATAGTGCTCATGCACATATGCCCTCACCTGTGGTATAGTGCACCCTGACTTAGGGCTGTAAGGCCTGCTAGAGGGGTGACTTACCTATGCCACAGGCAGTGTGAGGTTGGCATGGCACTCTGAGGGGATTGCCATGTCGACTTAGTCATTTTCTCCCCACCAGCACACACAAGCTGTGAGGCAGTGTGCATGTGCTGAGTGAGGGGTCCCCAGGGTGGCATAAGACATGCTGCAGACTTTAGAGACCTTTCCTGGCATCAGGGCCCTAGGTACCAGGGGTACAAGGGACTTACCTGAGTGCCAGGGTTGTGCCAATTGTGGAGACAAAGGTACAGTTTAAGGAAAGAACACTGGTGCTGGGGCCTGGTTAGCAGGGTCCCAGCACACTTTCAAATCATAAGTTAGCATCAGCAAAGGCAAAAAGTTAGGGGGTAACTATGCCAAGGAGGCATTTCCTTACAGTCACCCTCACTTTTTGCCTGCTGTGAGTGTGTTTTGCTAACCAGGACCCCAGTGACTGCTCTGTTCCCCTAAATTTGGTTGCTTAGGACTTAGCACACCCCACAATTCGCATACTAGTGCCCCCATGTGAGTCCCTAATAAATGTGCATTCACCCTTTCACTACAGGTCACTGTAAGTCACCCTTATGGCAGGCCCTCCTAGCCGAGGGCAGGGTGCCAGTATCTGTGTGTGAGTGCACCCCTGCCTGAGCAGAGGTGCCCCCCTACGAACTCCAGCTCCATTTTCCTGGACTCTGTAAGTGCAGGAAAGCTATTTTACCCATGTACTGGACACAGGTGTGTCCAGATACATAATGGCAACTCCGAACTTGGGCATGTTTGGTATCAAACATGTCGGAATCATAAGCCAATACTGTTGTCAGTATTGGTTGTATGATTATATGCACTCCAGGGGCTCTTTAGAGGAACCTCCGCATTTCTCCTACCAGTCTTCTGGGGTTTTCCGGGCAGCCCGCGCAGCTACCACCCCACAGGCAGGTTTCTACCCCTCCTACTACATAGCCTGCTCAAGCAGAGGAAAGCAGAACAAAGGATTTCCTTAGGGAGAGGGAGGTAACACCCTCTTCCCTTTGGAAATAGGTGTTCCATGTTACCAGTATGCTTTGAAGTGCACATTGGGTGCCCTCCTTGCCTAAACGAGTTTGCACCAGTCCAGGGATCCCGGTCCCTGCTCTGGTGCAAAACTGGACAATGGAAGGGGAGTAACCACTCCCCTGTCCATCACCACCCAAGGGGTGGTGCCCAGAGCTCCCCCGGGTGGCAACTTGACGTGACCGCCCCCGCCTGATAGGTGGTCACCCTGCTAGGTTACCAATCCCCCTTCCTGGGCTAATTAGGGTCTCCCTCCAGGATGGGACTTCAGATTCGAAGTGCAAGATTCCAGCAGGACTCCACTGCACCATTTACTTCATCTTCTGGCCACCTGGACTGCAGCTGGACCCTCCAGGAGCCAGCAATCTGCAATTCCAGCAACATCTCCCTGGCTGTGCATCCTCTGAGTGCGCCGAGTCGTCAGCCTGCACAAGAAGCAAGAAGGAATCTCCCTTGGAGTGAAGGAGTCCCTCCTCTGTTTCTGCAGGCACCACCTGCAATGACGACCAGCTGGGTGGATCCTCTCTTTTCCAGAACTGCGCGGATCCTGCATCACAGGTGGTGGTCTGGAGTGGTCCCCTTGGTCTTCTCTACCACCTGTTGAACTTGGGAGACGGTAAGTCTGTGGCCTCTCCTTGCAGACAGTACCCCTGTGCACAGCGACTGTTGCAGCTACCAAGACTTGTTTGTTCCTCCTCCAAGGAATCTTCAGGCTCCATGTAGGCCCAGCCTCCAGCACTCTTCCCTGCAAAACACTGTCTGCTGCCTGCTGCTCCAGCGACATGGGACCCCTTCTAGGTGTGCTGAGTGGGCCTTACTGCGACTCCTGTGCCTGCTGCCTCCGAGTTGCCTGTGAGGCCTGCTTCCTAGTCTTCCAACTCTCCTCACTCCTGACAGTCAATCGGGACTCCCCTCCGTGGGATGAGCCACCCTGGACCTTGCTGGTCCCCAGCAGCTCTGCAACTCTTCATCTGTGACTTTTGCCTTTGCCAAGGCTTGTTGGTGGTTTTCCAACACCACTTACTGACTGCAACTCTTCTTCTGTCGTGGGACATTGTCTGGATCACTTGTGCAAATCTTCTCCTGCTCTAGTGCTGCTCAGCTGACTCCTTGTCTCCACCGTCGACCTGGTCCTGCATGTCCAGAAGGGTGGGTAGTGGCTCCTGCCACAACCGGACACTCCACTTGAACTGGACTTGGTCCCCTTCTTTTGCAGGTCCTCTTCTGTCAGGATCCACCTTTGGTTTCTTCCAGTCTTGCTTGGGTCTTTTACAGTCCTTTTCCAAAGTTTACATGTGGGTTTGGAGAAAAAAACAAGGTATTTACCTCTTCTCTCCTGGTCGCTGGGGGCACCCTGGCACTAGGTAAGGGACTGCCTTTCACATTCCACTTACTGAGTATATGGTTTAGCCTCCTCCTAGGGCATTCACTAATTTCTATTGTTTGCTATTGCTTTCCATGCTAATCACGGACTTTTATTGTGTATATATTAGTGTGTTTACTCACCTAGTGCAGTATTGTCTATACAGTATTTTAGTATTTGTGTTAAAAAAATAAAGTAACTTTATAATGTTAACACTGTATGGTTCTTTCATGTGTGTAAGGGCTGTGTGACTGTAGTGGTATTGCATAAGCTTCGCATGTCTCCTAGATAAGTCTTCGCTGCTCATCCGCAGCTACCTCTAGAGAGTCTGACTTCCTAGATACTGTCTACACCTCACTAATAGGGGATACCTGGACCTAGTATAAAGTAATAACACCATAGGTGCTCACCACAAACCAGGCCAGCGTCCTACAACAGGCACAACATGCCTTAAACAGTACCTTCTGAGATGTCATCCTGACACACTCACAAAAATATCCTCAACAAAATGTCGAAAAAAGTTTGTAAAAAAAAAATATATATTTCACAAAAAAAAAAAAAAGAGAGGTAAGCTATCTCTGGATCTGTGTTAAGTTGTGCTGGAAGAAAAACACTGAGTTCTGTAGGAAAGTGCCCCTTTTGGCAGGGTTAATGCCCGCCCCCACCAACCTCCCCACACCACCTCCCCCAACAAACACTTTTTTGCCTGGTATTTATGCTGACTTGACTGAGTGTGTGCTGGGATCCTGCTAACCAGGCTACAGCACCAATGCTCTTTCCCTAAACTGTACTACTGTTTCCACAATTGGCACACCCCTGACACAGCTAAGTTCTTTGTAAAAGGTAGAGTGGTACCAAGGTCTCTGTGACCAGGGAGGGTCCCTAAGGGGTGCAGCATATATTGTGTCATCCTAGGGGACACCTCACCAAGCACATACACACTGCCATTACAGGCTGTGTGTGTTGGTGGGGAGAAAAAGGCAAAGTCAACATGGCACCTCTTCCAGGGGACCATGCCGACAAACCACTGCCTGTAACATAGGTAAGTCACCCCTCTACCAGGCCTTGCAGCCCTAAGGAAGTGTGCACTATACCACAGGTGAGAGCATAACTGCATGAGCAATATGCTCCTAGAGTGTCTAAGTCCATTCTTAAGACCATGTAAGTGCAGGGTGGCCATATTAAGTACATGCACTGGGAGTTTGTCATTGTCACTCCACAGCTCCATGATGGCTTCACTGAAGACTGAGAAGTTTGGTATCAAACTTCTCAGCACAATAAACCGACACTGATGACAGTATTGGATTTATTGCATAATTCCCCCTGTATTTCTGTATTTTACCCAACCATTTAGTGCTGGGCTGACCAGTCTGTGCCAGCCTGCCACTAACAGCCAAGTTTCTGACCCCATAGGGTGAGAGCATTTGTGGTCTCTGGGGTCAGAAACAAAGCCTGCCCTGGGTGGAGGTGCTTCACACCTCCCCACCTGCAGGAACAGTAACACTTGGCGGTGAGCCTCAAAGGCTCAGGCCTCCTGTTACAGTGACACAGGGCACTCCAGCTAGGGGAGATGCCATGCCCCCCCTCCTCCTGACCAAGTCCCACTTTAGGTAGCAGGTACGGTGGGGAGATTAGGAAACAAATGGCGTAGTGACTACTTCTGCTGGGACCACCCCCTAAGGTAGGGCTGAAGTGACTCTCTCCTTGCAGACTCCTCCATCTTGGCTTGGAGGAGAGTGACCAAATGTGGGTAGCCAAGGGAGTGGGCACAGGAAGGGTGCAGCCACCCTCAAGAACAGCAGACTTTGGCTACTGCCCACTGACCTCCTGAAAGGCCCCTAAATGTAGTATTTAGGGGCACCCCTCAACCTTACTCACCAGAATCCTGCCAACGTCAAGAATAAAGAATAAGGATTGCCAAGCCGACCCCAGCAGTTAAGATGCCAGACAACTAGCTTGGCCACAGCCCTGCTGGCCTGTTTGCAGCTCAAAGACCCCTGCTCCAAGAATGTGACGCATCCAGCTGGACCAGCAACCTCTAAAAACCCCCAGTGGACTGCCTGCCCAGCAGAGGACCAAGAACTCCAGAGGACAGCAGCCCTGTCCAGAAAAAACCCTCCAAAAGGACTCCAGAACCGCCCCGGATCCACAAGCCCTGCCCACTCTGCACCCAACACCCACGACCCGAGTCCAGTTGGCCCACCGGTCCAAAAAAGGCCCACAGGGAATTCTGACCACAAGTCCACCCTGGTTTGACCCCCTCCTGGCCTACACAACAACACCTGCAGTCTGAATCCAGAACCCCACCAAGGACTCTACTGACTCCTATGAAAAACTGCACTGGCAACGTTTGAAATAGAAAAGTGTTACTCATAAACTACTTTATATGCAAACACCAAACAAAGTACTTTTGAAACATATGCTCGATACCCATTGACAACTGTACTTACCTGCAACAAAGACCTTCTAATTCTAAAAATAAAGTAACAAAATATATTTTTCATACATAAAACAACTGGCCTGAAGTTAGTCATTGACTGTGTGTCTCACTTCATGACTGTGTGTGTACAACAAATGCTTTCACTTTCCTCTAATAAGCCTAACTGTTCAACCACACTACCACAAAGGATAGCATTAGTATTATCTATTTTAGCCTCTGGTAACCTTCTGGGGAACCCCTGAATTCTGTACATACCATACTTCATTTTGGTATAGTATATATACAGAGCCAGCTTCCTACAACATCCAAGTGGATGGCACATATATAGGTGACCCGGATGTTGCACGGAACTGAACAGAGCCACTCAACAGCATGCAGAGATATTGCTCAAGCAAAAGTTTCCAGTTCCAACCTGATGTCTGGGAAATTCTAAGGTAGGGAATCTGCAGCTAGAAGTCTATCAGATGTGTGGTATTTTCTACTATAAGTATTCTTCTGAAACAAAGGCTTTGTCATCAACAATCAAGTGCCCTTAGATGAAGCAGTGGATGATGAGGCTATGTATAATGCACACTTTTGGGAGGCAAAGCCTAAACATTGGCAAGATCGTAACTCAAGGCTGTGGCAACAGCATAATGTTTACTGGCAAACATGCTTTTGAGAAGCCATCCTGGACTCTGATGTAGGCTAAAGAACATATTCCCTGGAAACTACTTTGCAAACTGTAACTTTATATTTATTCCCAATAGTGCAAACTACATGTTTCTTTGTATTGTGCAGTTTTTAAATTGAACAGCAGAAGGTGTGATACTTATACCTCTACATCAGAGAATGGTTAAATATTTAAGTACAAAAAAGCCTTCTGTAAGGAATACTGTTTACAAACTCATCTTGGACACAGGAGGGTGCCGACAGCTCTACCAGCTTGCAGCTCTTTGTGCACACAGTTTCTTTAAAGAGTTCAATATAACATAGTGCTAGGATGTTGCCTAATGATCACTTCAGAGCGCTACATGGCTTCACAAGGCCATTCTGCTTGTAAAGGATACTACCCTAATTATTAGGCCAATTAAGGCTGTTGGAGATTATGCACTGGCCCAAGGCCGAATCACGAGCTCCAGAGTAGTGCAAGTGCACTGCTAAGTAATGTATTATTTTTTTTCCCCCAGGTGAACTGGACAAATTTTACCGTTCCACCCTTTTGGTCTGAACTGATCATTCATTGTGCTATTGCAACACAATAGCCGTAACTTTGGTGCTCCCTAGGCACAAATAATTTGCCTGTTGCTAATAAAACACTTTGCTTTCCTACAACAATGAATAACTCTTCCTCTGTTTTCACAACCAGTATTTAAAACATGTCACATCAGAAACCACCAAAGATCGTTCCTCAGAAGAAAACCACTAAGCCCCATAATGTCTGCTTGACACATACACACAAAAGGAAAAACTGAACATCAACAAATTAGAGCATAAAACTTCTGCATTGCTTACATGAGTGGTTCTTAGCCTTTTGACTTCTGTGGGCCCTCACCTATTCAATTCTGAAACCCACGGACCATCACTGAGTCAGTGCTGAAAGACTGGGCCCCTGATTTAAGCATTTTCGATTACTTGAACCACAAAAGAATACACAAAAAATACACAAAAATGTTTATCAACCAAATACACAAACAAATTTTGTATTTAATTCACAAACAAAAATGCAAAAAATCAAAACTGTAATCTTAATGGGAAATCTAAATTCAATTGAGGCCACTCATCTCTCGTTCTGTGTTGTGTTTCATGGATTTGCACTACTCCCATTGATCAATCTATGGACACAAACAATTTCTAGCCTTCAATTTAAAATTCCTTTCCATTTACAGTGTACTTTAAATTTTTTAATTTTAGATTTTGCTTCTTTACTGATATAAACTTCACTTAAATTATTAGTCAGTAAATACTATTTAATTTTCTAAGCGGTCGCAGAATCCCTGAGCAGAGTTCGAGGACCTCATACCACATGTTAAGAACCACTGTCTTACACTATTTAAGATAAGGCATGTTACAAAAAAGGTCTGCACAAATAAAATGTCTCCATTGTAGGAAAGTGCCAGTGTTGGCATGGTTACCCCTCCACTTTTTGCATAGTGTTGATGCCAACTTTGATTGAAAGTGTGATGGGACCCTGCTAACCAGGCCCAAGGACCAGTGTTCTTTCCCTAAAACTTACCTTGGTTTCCACAGTTGGAACATTCCTGGCATACAGTTAAGTCACTTGTAAAAGGTACCCAGGGTACCAAGGGCCCTGTGGCCAGGGAAGGTCTGTAAGGGCTGCAGCATGTGTTATGCCACACTAGGGCCCCCCTCACTCAGCAAATGAACACTGCCTTGCAGTTTGTGTGTGCTAGTGGGGAGAAAAAGACAACGTCGACATGGCACACCTCTCAGGGTCTATGTGGAGACCCCGGGGGTCACTCAGAAGCTGCAGGCGAGGTCCCGGGTGGCTTCTCCTTCAAACCACCGGTTGGACAGGGAGGAGGGCCGCCTGCTGGACGATGCTGCACCAGGGGTCGGTTTCTCCAAGGCCCGGGGGCTGCGGGTGCAGTGGTTCCTCAGGTGTCTGTTATCTTCGTCCAGAGCTCGCGGTCAGGGGAGTCTTCGGGATTCCCTCTGTAGGCATTGTCGTGGAGGGGTGGAGACGTCAACCCAGGGTGGACACTTGCTCACAATTACCTGGGGACCCTCTCTTGCTGGGTGGACCACCTAGACATGGGCCGTGGGCGTCGGGTGCACAGGGGTCAAGACTCACGCATCCGGAGTGAGGTGGGAGTCCTTGGTTGTAGGTTTCTTCAGACAGAGCCGCTGTCCCCAGGAGTTTTTGGTCCTTTTAGGTTCAGGGCAGTCCTGTGAACTTGGCAGAGATCGCTGGGCATGCTGGACGTGTCGCTGGTCTTTGTGCAGGTTCTTTGAAGCAGGAGACAGGCCGGTAGGGCTGGGGACAAAGCAGTTGTCATCTTCGTTCTTCGCTGCTGGGGGTGTCAACTTAGCAGACCTTCTCCTTGTAGGTCGCCAGGAATCTGGTGAGCTGGGTCATTGAGGCCCTTAAATACTAGATTTAGGGGTGTGTTAGGGGTCGGAGGTCCGTAGCCAATGGCTACCGTCCCTGAGGGTGTCTACACCCTCCTTGTGCCCACTCTCTTTGGGGAAGGGGGCACATTCCTATCCCTATTGGCCCCTGTCCTCCAAACCAAGAGGAGGTCACCTCAGCTCTGGACACCTTAGGGGTGGCCCTGGCTGGGGTGGTCACTCCTCTCTGCTTTCCATAATTTTTTGGCCAGACTTGCCACCAAAAGTGGGGCTTTGCAGGGGCAGGCATCTCAACTAGCCGGAGTGCCCTGGAGCACTATAACCTGAGGTTTGAGCCTTTGAGGCTCACCGCCAGGTGTTACAGTTCCACCCAGGATAGGATGGTTTCTGACCAGAGTGCACAAAGGCACTCACACCATGTGGTCAGAAACTTGTCTGAAAGTGGAAGGCTGGCACAGATCGGTCAGTCCTACACTAGCAGTTGGGCTAACATACAGGGGGCATCTCTGTGTGCATTTTTCAATAAATCCCACACAGGCACTAGTGTCAGTTTATTGTGCTGAGAAGTTGGATACCAAACTTCCTAGTAATCAGTGAAGCCATTATGGTGCTGTGGAGTTCTTGACCATATACTCAAAATGGCTACACTGCACTTACAATGTCTAAGAATGGACATAGACACTGTAGGGGCATATTGCTCATGCAGCTATGCCCTCACCTGTTGGTATAGTGCACCCTGCCTTAGAGCTGTAAAGCCTGCTAGAGGGTTGACTTACCTATGCCAAAGGCAGTGGTTTGTGGGCATGGCACCCTGAGAGGGGTGCCATGTCGACCTGGTCTTTTTCTCCCCACCAGCACACACAACCTGCTAGGCACTGTGCTAGTGCTGAGTGAGGTAACATGTTGCCTATTGGGGCAAAGGACCACTAGTACAAAGCATTTTTCTAGTCGCAACCAGTTTGAGAATGCAAAAATGCTTTTTGTGATGTACAAAGCCCAAATAGCGAGTTAATAATTTGCTACGGGATCACAATTTCAGGTATTGCGTTTCAAAATTAGGAAGGGGTGTGTTCAGGGTCATCTTTCCTAATACCGAATTTGAAATGTATGTACGTATCTTTTGCAACCAAAATGCGGCTGCAAAATATTTGCAGTTTATCGCCAATAGAAAGTTGGTGGTAATGCATTTGCAAACTGGGAAGGTCCCTTAGAGGCCCCCTTCCCCTTTGAGAATGGTTGGGATTTTTTTTTTTTTTTTTTTTTAAGAGTAGTACTCTTAAAAAATTAAACAAATATTTAATTTTCTTCTTTCTAAACCCATCCTGTTTTGCTCTAATGAAAACGGGATGGGTTAAAAAAAAGAAACAAAAAAAATTGCTTTACATAAAAAATAATCACAGGGATGCTGGTCTGCTGAGCTAAGCAGGCCTCCGTCCCTGTAATGTCTGTAAATAATGGTTCGCAAATTGCAACCTACCTCATCAATATCAATGAGCTAGGTCTATTTGCGACCTATTACTAGTCGCCAATGAAAATCTAAAGGGTTTCATACATTTGAATTGGCAATGTCCTAACAGCCATTCAAAGGAAATCGCAATTAGGAAATTGCTCATTCAAATGTTTGTACATGCGGCCCCTCGACACGGTCAGTCTGTCCACTAAATAATTGGGATGCCAGTAGCTGTGGGGGTACATACTGACATTGCCTCTGCTGAAGCCTCGGAAGGGGAATACGTGTTGTGGGAATGGACGGACAAGCGGAGCTAAGCCTAGAGAGCGCTCTCTTTAAACCATTATAAGGATGAGTCTAACTTTGCTCCAAACCACCTAAAGTCACCAAAGGGCATTTCCATTAGGGATTGTTGGACACTGGCAGATTACTCTATGAAGGATATCCGGGCGTGGCCCTAATGCACCATTCTGGTCCCAACTGCCCTAAACAGACAGTTCTTGTACCTAAACCAGAGCAAACAAAGTACAGCATCCTGACAATCCAAAAATAATTGTTGCAGTGTTGGTCGGATGTCACCTGAGACAGCTGAACAAATGTCCACCACTCTGTCCCGCAACACGTACAAATAACCACCAAAGAGGCAATAAGAGACATGCCTGATGACCAGGTTGGCCGGGAAGGATAAGTTGCTTACCTGAAATCCTAGTTCTCTTTCAGGAGAATCCTCAAAGTCATTAGCATTGATTTATTCTCACCCACGTGCGGGAACCCCGGAGCACATACCAATGAACAAACAAGTTACTAATGCATTATCTGGTAGAGACTATCTAGCTGCAGATTCCTTACCTTTGAATTCCCTGGCGTCAGCTTGCAATCTGGAATTTTTTGCTGAGCAACACCCTGCGCTCGCCATCAGATAGTGTCGTTCGGCTCCGCGTGGCATCGCCAGCATCATTGGCGCAGTCTGTGACGCTTATAAAGGCACCACCCTGGCGCGCTACACATCAGTTCTTTTACCCACAAACTTCCATGCCAGAAGCGCAGAATCATGGACAGAACCAACATTTTATCTGCGCAAAACTAGGGCCCTGAACGGGATAAACCCTAACCCTACTAGACATATCCTCAGAGCAGGGAGGCATGGTTGGGTGTAAGGAATGTGCAGCTAGATTGAGTCTCTACCAGATAATATAAGTACCTTTTAATAGAGACTTCTAGCTGCAGATTCCTTACCTTTGAAGAGATACCCAAGCCACAACCTCCTGGCAGTGGGCTAAAGATACCTCCACTACACAAAAAATTCCTGTAGGAATTAACAGGCAAAGTGACCGTCTCTCCATACCTGGTTGTCCAGGCAGTAATGTTTTGCAAACGTGTGCAAAGATGCTCATGTTGCCGCCTGAAAAATCTCCAGAACTGGAACTCCCCGAGCTAACGCAGTAGTAGCAGCTATGCCCCTGGTAGAATGACCCCTCAGGAGGCTGCTTCCTGACCAATGCGTAGCAGATTTTGATGCAGAGAACGACCCAGTGCGAAATGGTTTGTTTCTGCACTGCCCAACCCTTCTTTGCTCCAACATATCCCACAAAGAGTTGGTCATCCAATGGGAACTCCTTTGTGCGGTCAAGGTAGAACGACAATGAAGTTTTTGGGTCCAGTCGGAGGAGTCACTCCTCTTCCTTAGAGGGATGTGGAGGACCAAAAGAGGTGGGCAGGGTGTTATGACCCAGATGAAATAGGGTCACCACCTTGGGGAGGAGTTCTGAGTACCACCTTGTCTGGATAGATAGTGAGATATGGAGCCTTTGATGACAGAGCTTGCATCTCACTCACCCTCCTGGCAGATGTTATTGCCACTAAGAAGGCTGTCTTGATGGGGAGCAGCTGGAGGGGACAGTTGTGTAGAGGCTGAAAGAGAGCACACATAAGAAATCTGAGGACCAGATTTAGGTCCCAATGGGGCATAGCAGAGCGTGGGGGAACATATGTACAAGCCCTTCGGCAAGTTTATAGTGAACCCCAGCAAATGCAGGAGGTCCACCGTAGTCTGAAGGTGAGTGACAAGAGCCTGGGGTGTAGGAATCTTCAATAGCCAGTCGTCGAGGTAGGGGAAGACAAATCCCTAACCTGCACAGATGAGGTGCTACCACCATC
This sequence comes from Pleurodeles waltl, assembly GCF_031143425.1. Classification (NCBI taxonomy): domain Eukaryota; kingdom Metazoa; phylum Chordata; class Amphibia; order Caudata; family Salamandridae; genus Pleurodeles; species Pleurodeles waltl. Next base: position 925,826,720 of record NC_090437.1, read on the forward strand.
ATTACCCTGGTGAACACCCAGGGGAACTGATGAAACTGAAGGGGAGCACAGTAAACTTAAAGTGCTTGTGGCTCACCTTGAACCGCAAGCTACGTCTGTGGGCGGACAGGAAGAAGATGTGAAAATTTCCATCATGCAAGTCCAATGCTACCATCCTGTCCTTGGTCTAGGGCAGACAAGACCTGAGCAAGAGTGACATCTTCAATTTCTCCTTTTTGAGGAAGAGATTGACGTCCCTTAAATCCAAGCTAGGGTGAAGGCCCTTGTTCTTTTTTGGAATCAGAAAGTAGCAGGAATAACAACCAGTGCGTACTTATGACATCAGGACCCTTTCTATCGCTCCCTTGGCCAAGAGAGACGTAACTTCCTCACAGAGCAAGATTAAATGATCCTCCATTAGCCGTTCTTTCAATGGAGGGATACAGGGAGGTAAAGACTGGACAGGGAAGGAATAGCCCTTCTGTATGATCTGGAAGACACATTTGTCCGATGTTATGGACCAAGTGAGGGAGATGAAATCGAATCATCCCTTCAACTGGATGAATATAGTCTTGCAGAACCATACTAGGAGGGCTTGGCTGTTGTAGAAGAGGGGGGCTGGGTGGTGGCCAACCTCTGGCTAGACACTGGGTCTGAAGGTACCACGACCTCGTCCACGCACTGGATGCTGTGATGATGGGAGGATGGTTGCTGACCTGTGGGTGGTGTGGTAACCCGCCCCTTTCGAAGCCTCGAAAATGGCGAAAAGCAAACTGCTGGCGAGCAGGCAGCAAGAGGCACAAGGATCTGGCCATAGCTCGAAAGTCCATGAACTGCTCAAGCGCCGAGTCTGCCTTTTCTCCAAAAAGGCATGAGCCATCGAAGGGCATGTCCATCAGATTTGCCTGGACATCCCCTGAAAAGCCAGTGGTACGAAGCCAGGCGTGGCAACGATGGGCCACTGTCGATCAAATTGCCCTGCTCAGTGAGTTGGTCATGTCCAAACCACATCGAATTGTAAACTTGGCTGCATCTTTTCCATCCTTGACAGCTTGGGTGAGTGTCCCCTGTACGCCCTCCGGGACCTGGGGCAGCATATGGGCTACTGTATCCCATAAAGTCTGGGCAAAACGGATCAATAGGCATGAGATGTTTAAGGACCTCAATGCCAGGCTGGAGGAAGAAAATATATTCTTCCAAAGCTGGTCCAACCTCTTCGATTCCCTATCCGAGGGAGCGGAAAGGAAGGCACCATGGGAAGCGGAGGCTTGGACCACCAAGCTCTCCAGGGTGAGGTGTTTGGTAAGGAAACTAGGGTCGGTAGGAGCTGGTCAGTGGCAGTGGCTAATTGTCTGATTTACAGGAGCCCCTGTGCTGGGTTTGGACTACGTCCCCAGCAGGACATCAGTAAGGGCTTTGATAAATTGTAACATTGTTTCCGCTATGGAAACCCCCGGCTGAAGCACTTCAGTCAGGAGGTTAGTCCTGATTGGCACTGTAGGCAACTCTAGGCCCAAGACCTCAGCTGCTCTACGCACCACCATGGCATACAACACTCCCTCCTCCGTAGCCACATAAGGAGATGAGAGCATACCGGCATCTGGAGAAGTATCCAGTCTACTGGCATCCCCTAGATCCTCATACCAGTCCTGCTCCTCTAATCAACACTTTGAAGGGTCCTCAGACCCCTCCCATTCCTCACCTGTGCCTGGCGGTTCAAAATAAGCCTCAGGCACTGATCTGGGCTGTGTCACACAGTCGAAGTTGGAATCAGCGTTGTATGATGTTGTTCCGGCTCATCTGGATTGAGGATGGGGCTTGCATCACTGGTGGGCACCGGCGGTGGGGTAAGCGTCAACATCGCGACCAGCGGCAAAGGTCAACTGTGTGGAACCGGTGCCGGGCCGGATCCGATATTTGATCCCAGGGACCCCAATGGCGCAGAGGCCGTAGGAGTCGAACCCGATTGGGCCCCTGCTGACCCCCAGGGATCCGAAGACCCACCAGCAGGGAAATCTTGCTCAAATATGAGGCACATGGCTTCATAAAAGTCTTTAATTTGAGCAGGGGTCACTACGGCTCCCAGATAAAGAGGGGTGGGGAGAAGGGAAGTTGGCCCTGGCACCGGCTCAGAGGAATCATGCTCGGAACACTGACATTTCAGTGACGCCTCGTTGGCCAACAGGCGTGGCAAAGTCGAAGTCTGCTAAGACGACTTCTTCTTGTGCCTCTTCCCCGAGTGTCCCAAGGACCTTGAATGCTCCTGGAGCGGTCCCAAGACCTCCTCAAGCAGGACCGTGACCTCCTAGGAGTCGCACCAACCAACATCGACTGCCGGGCCGCCATGTGCTTCAGAGACCGCTCTCTCAAAGCTTTCGGGGCCATGGCCCAGCAGCCGGAGCACGACTTCACCTCGTGGTCTGTCGAGGAACCAGAGACACCTGGTGGGGGTCCGTCACAGACATGGCGCGATGGCAGGCGCCACATGGCTTAATCCCAGTCTTCGTCGATGTCATCCTCGCACAGACATAAAAACTCTTCACCAAAAGGGTTGAAAAAAGGCCTGCCAAAAAAGGTAGTGTAGTTCGAACTGGTGCCAAAGGAAAAGAACTGGCGTACGCGCAATGGGGGGGTGCCTTTATAGGCAACCGTGATGTACCAGACTGCTCCATCGACACCAGGCGGAGCCAAATGACTCATGCGGACCCAAACGCCACCACCCGATGGCGTACGCAGTGTATTGCTCAGCAAAAAATTGCGGATTCGAAGCAGACACCAGGGAACTCAAAGGTAAGGAATCTGCAGCTGGAAATCTTTATCAGAGATATCTATATATAAATAACTGAACATACATATACTTGCAGCCTATGTTATAAAGGTAAAAACATGTCTAATTTTCGTTAGGTTTTCCTTTAATAAATATTTTTAAAAAAGAACTCCAGAATTTCTGAAACTCAGAAAGAAAGGAGACATAGATAACAGCACTATGTTTCATTGAAGAGAAACTGTAAGGAAGAGCATAGACATTTTTAGCCAATAGGCTGCATTCTGATTAACATGGTAAAGCAAATAAATGGCACCATTCCTTTAAGGCCTCAGAGACCTCTAGTATCCTACCATGCCTCAAAGGTCAGAGAAAGTGATGGTCAGATCAGTGTTCAAGGATCCTGGTAGGTGAACAGCCGATATTGTCAAGTTTCTGGCTAGTAGCCACTTGCAGACTGCTTACACTTCCAACGATAGTGTGTGTGATCGGGTCCCTCCTTGCTTGTTCAGATAATGCACTGTGGTGGTATTGTTCGTTTGAACAAGCAGAGTTCGTCTGAATGGAAGGTTAGAGGAATTTCACTGCTAGATGGACTACTCTGCATTCCAACATGTTCATATGATACATTTGTTCAATGTCGGACAACAGGCCCTGAACTTGTAAGGGACCCAATGTGAGCCCCGCAACCCTGACAGGAAGCACCTGTGATCAAAGTTTGTGGAGGTAGGTCCTGGTGAAAAGGAACTCCTATCCATAAATGCCGTTTCTGCATCCACAATTGAAGTGATTGTTTGACTTCCCTTGTGAGAAGTATCTTGTCGTTCCATTGGTTGGAATATTGGGACCACTGATCTTCCAGAGCTTGCTGTAAGGTCTAATGTGCAGCCTGGCATTGGGAACAATGAAGACGCAGGAGGCCATTGATCCCCGTACCGATGCCACTTGCCTGACTGATGGGTGAGGAGTGCATAGGAGAGTTCGACATTTCATGTTGGTTGAGTATAACCTTTCCTCTGAAGGATACACTCTTGCGAGGTTTGTTTCCAGTGTCGTTCCTAGGTAATGGATGCTTTGAGTTGGTATCTGTGCAGATTTTTTGATGTTCATCTGTAAGCTCAGAGTTTGCAGGGTTTGGAGGCAACCCTTATAATGCCACTGTGCTAGTTCTGGGGAGGCACTCTTGATCAGCCAGTCGTCTAGGTATGGATAGATGAAAATTTGGTTCCTTCTCAGATGTGCCGCAACTACTGCCATGCATTTCGAGAATTTTCGAGTGGCTGATTTTAGGCCGAAGGGTAAGACTTTGTACTGATAGTGCTTGGATGCTACCCTGAAGCGCAGATACTTCTGATGTTTTTTGCGATTGGAAAATAGTAGGTCTTTTTCTGGACAAGGCAATAACATGAGTAAACCCCATTCCAAGAGTGGAATTTTCTCTATTGCATATTTTTGAAGTAACAGGTCTACTTCCTTTCGCAGCAAGCTCTTTTGATCGTGGGATGTTGCTTTTGGTGGTACTTCCAGTGGAAGGGATTTAAACTTGAGTGCGTAACCATTCTATACAATGTTCAAAACCCATATGTTGCTTCTTATTTCAAGCCACTCTTTTAAATGCTTGGCAATGCTTCCCCCCACCACAGCGAGAGACAGAGAAGAGGGAGGCTGTGACACATTGTTTTGACTGTCCTTTGGATGAGGATGTGGAAGAACGGGGCATTTTTTCCTCTTCTTGGGCATCGAGGATAGTGATGCGACTGACCATGCTGTTGTTGTGGCACACAGTGAGGGGTATGAATCCTCTGTTGCACATGACGTAGGTCATAAGGCCAGTTCCTTTTTTCTGAAATCTTTTTGTTTTTCAAGCCCCACTGCCTTGAGAGTGTCTCCCTCCACTTTCATTCTGGCCATTTGCTCATTGGTGTGTGTACCAGAAAAAGACGATCCTTAATGGGAAGATTTAATATTACCTGCTGTGCTTCAGGTTTTAACCCTGTAAGTCTTAGCCATGATAAATGCCTTATAGTGATGCAGTGAGAATAACCATGAGCAGAGAGAGCAGAAGCATCAGCTCCCGCGCTAATGACCTGGTTTGCCACTAGACCACCCTCTTCTAAGATTTCCTGAAAATCTTGTCTGTCTTCTTTAGGATGTTTTTGTGTAAACCTAGAAAGACCTATGGTAACTGCCAAGCAATGCCAATGCCTTGGAACCCTTCATGTATGATGCTGACCCATTTCCTTCCCCATTGAGTGAAATTGCTTATTGTCTTTACCCAGTGGTGCCATCAAAGATGAAGCAGTGGCACGGGTCTATTTTAACAGATGCCACAATCACTGAATCTGGGGGAGGATCTGATCCAAGGAACAAAGGGTCTTGATCAGGTGCCTATTTTTTATGGAGCCTCGATGGCACAGCTAGAACAGACGCTGAAGTAAATAAAGTCTGCATGGCAGGTTCAAGAAGGCCGGGTACTAAAGGTAGTAGTGGTCTGGAGGAAGATCTGTGATGTAGTGTTTCAAAAATGACACACAGGTGTTGCAATATTTATGTTTAGCTTTGTCGCTCCTCTGATGAGGACATCATTGAATGTAACCAGGTGGTTCACAGGGTAGACTCTAGCTGGAGGGGAGTCTGACAGAGGTGGTGAATAGTCTCTTATGGAGGAACAAGAAGTCTAAGACCAAGAAGATAATCTCTTCTTCAAGACCAGGAACGGAATGGTGATGTGATACGGACCGAGATCTGGTATATGTAGATCTAGACGGAGATCTGTGAGATCGTGGTTCTTTACTTGGTGGTTTCCCTCTGGGTGGACTCCTAGATCTGCCCGCGTCCTTGTTGGCATATGCGCAGGTATTCTGGATGGAGAATAGGTTCTTGAATAGTCCGAACCTGGAGTCGGATGTCGTCGAAGGAGACGTGGAGATTGCGGTGGGGACTTATCTGCCCCTGGCGCCATCTCTTCATGAATAGATCCGATCTCTGTCAAAAGAGATCTGCTTCTCAACGTCGATCTGGGCCTGTCTCTGTCTTATCCGACTCGACGTTGATAGTACTTAGAGTCAAGCGTTTCCTGACATCGATATTGGACCCTCTGTAGGTGGAGTTGATGTCGTGCGGTGTGAGACAGAACTTGGCATTGAATCCTGTGCCATCGATACCTCTTGTGGAGTCGGATTAGTCGAACAGCCCAGCCTGAACTGCCAGGCCAGGTCCTCCCTGGATCAGAAACAAGCAACCTGGGACTGCTTTCAGGGTATCACCCTTCATCAGCCAGAGTAGCTTGAATCCAATGGCATAGTGAGCCCGGGACCCACATCTGGGCATACCCGGCGCACTTAGGGCGACAAAAGCAAACAAACACAAATAATGGACGGAATGTGGAACCAATCAAACATTCACCCCCGTCAGAGATCTGGGTTTAATCCATCAATTTATTCTCACCCTGCCACCCCAGTTTGGAACCAGCCATACACAAATCAATCCCGGGCTCACTATGCCCCTGGATTCAAGCTAGTCTGGCTGATGAAGGGTGATACCCTGAAACAGGTCCCGGGTTGCTTGTTTCCGGTCCAGCAAGGACCTGGCCTGGCAGTTCAGGCTGGACTGTTCACAGGGGTAACCGGGTCAAGACTGATCTGCATATGGCCGAGTCAAAACTGGAATGGTATGGCACGCAAAAAAACTAATAGGTTAAACCCAGATATGTGACTGGGGGTGAATGTTTGATTTGTTCTGCATTCCATCCATCATTTGGTGTTTTAGCAGATCACAAATGGCATTAAGTTTGGAGGTGGCGCAGGCTTTTTCAACAATAGGGAAGAACCCTCTCACGATCTTTCCGCTACCGCACAGAAGGGCCAGTGTCCAAACATTTGCACACTGGAGTGCCCCAGACAGCTTTTCTTGGAAGATGCCTTCATTCTGAATTAAGGCTCAGAACTCTTTTACACCTTTCCGCTCATGCCCCTCCTGCCCAGAGTGTAGAAAAAGATCCAGCTAGACCAGGCCCATGTCATCCTAATGGCTTTGGGTTGGGCAAGAAGTGTGTGGTACCCAGGGCTTCTGACCATGGGCCTTTAGGCTCCTTTAGGAGCAACTCTTGTTACTACAGCAAGGGAGGGTTCGGCTCTTGAGCAAGCACCATCTACATCTCCATGCTTGGATATTAAACTGCAACAGTTACTTTCCTCCCAACGTGGTTGGAGACATCTTGGTAGCTGGGCATCTATCTTAGAAAGGCTGGGTGAAGTTTGTTGTCTGGTGTTTCTCTCACAGAACTCAACTCTTGAATGCTAAGTTGTCTGATGGCCTAATGTTCTCTTTACAGTTGGTCCAAGAATGCCTTGCTGAATCAACAGTTGAAGGTTATCTTTCATTACTCTTGGCCTTGGTACATTTGCCAGACCAGCCTTCCCTCTTCAAGTCACCCATTGTGATGCATTTTTTGAAGTGGCTGACACATATCTTTCTGCCAACACCTTTTGTGATGCAGCAGTGGGACCTTATCTACCTCACTTTCCTGATGTGAACCAATGCACAGATGTCCCATCAGTCCTCAAGCATTGAGATGGGCTTCATCCTTGCCATTAAATTTGTAAGGTGAGTAAGAAAGCTTCAGGTGTTGTCTGTGGCACAGCCATGCACTTCATTCTTCCCAGGTAAACTGATCCTCCGGACAAAAGCAGCATCATGCCTTCTATATAGGGCAATTCATTACCTTGAAAAGTTTCTGTGCACTGTCCCATCTCTCCAAAGAAAAACAAAAGATTCACCCTCTGGCTCCAAAAAAGGCCATTAGATTCAATGTTGAGGGTATCAGAGAATGTGGACAAAAAGATCAGCTACTCATTGATTTTCCTGAGGCAACAAAGAGGAACAGACGTGCAAAAGTGCAACTTCTACCACAAGATGAAGGCAGTGGCCACCTGGATGAAGAACAGCTGCCTCAATCTCAACTCGGACAAGACCAAAATCCTCATCCTGGCCTCCACCCCCTCCTCCCGGGATGACTTTGGGTGTCCAGCTGTACTGTGAATCACCCCTCCACCCCTGGCCACACACCAACCCACGGACCACACACAAACCTCAGCAGCATCCTGGACTCCTCGCTCTCAATGAACCGCCTAATCAATGCCGTTCCTTCTCCTGCTTCCACACACACCACCTGCTTCAAAAGATCTTCAAGAGGATCACCAACAAAATCGGGAAAATAGTCGCCATGTGCTCGTCAGCAGCAAACTTAACTATGGCAACGCACTCTATGCCAGCAGCACCCAGACTGCAGAACATCCAGAATGCCTGCGCCAGACTCATCCTGAACATCCCACGCCGCAGCCACATGACCAGCCACCTAAGAGACCTTCACTGGCTACCTCTGATCAAAAAAAATTACCTTCAAGCGCCTCGCCCATGCCTACAAAACCCTCCACAACGCCGGAACTGCATACCACAGCCACAGCCTCTCCTTCAACACTCCCACCAGACATCACCACTCAGCCAAATTGGCCCTGGCCATCACACACAGATCCGCAAGACCATGGTTAGAGGTAGTTCCTTCTCCTACCTCACTGCGAAGACCTGGAACTCCCTGCCTCTGCACCTCAGGCAATCACCATTGCTGCCGCAATTCAGGAAGGACTTCAAGACCTGGCTCTTCAACAATCCACAGATCTATCAACCGCCCGGGCTCCTCCACTCAGCATCTTGAGACCCTCACAGGTGAGCAGTTGGCCTTTATAAGAACTTCGATTGACTGATTGAAAAGAGAACCACCTCCCAATGAAATGTGTTATGAATCAATTTCTGCTATGGACTTGTTAAAAAGAAGGATTACACTCATTCCACCACAACAAAGCCTTCCACACCTGTGCAAGGACACAGCTTAACGGTTCTGGATATCTGCAAAGTAGCTACATAGGTGTCTTTCCACACATGTTCACTAATCACTGCCACTTCGAAAACCAGTCCAGGCGAGATGGCCACTTTTCCAGATCTGTCCTGCACTTCACACTGCACTTGGTCTGAGCCATTCCAAGACCCACTACCTGGGGCTTTAGTATCTAATTCACAAAGAGTGGAATCTGCAGTTAAATGCCTATATCAAAAGAACAAGTTACTTACCTATGGTAACAAATTTTATGTTAGACACTCTAACTGCAGATTCCTCACCGACACACTCATCCTTCCCGTTCTGTGACATGTTCTTTATCAGTCTATTAATAAGATAAGTCTGCACACTAACAATCTCATTTTAAAGGCTTCACATGCTGATGCACAGACAAGTATCAGAAAGAACTCTATGTCAGCTAGGTGATATGGTACAACTGTGGGCAAGCAGCCACCTCTGCAGGTCTTTCAGATTCTTTCAACACCTGGAAAGGCTCATAGGTCTCTTGGTGCGGAGCCCCAGAGATTTCAGATTCCACTGCAGAGCCTGCTTTTGCTACCTGATGTAGTCCACAAGTAGGATGCAGTCGACCGAAAGGTATAGAAGCCTCAGAGCTGATCTCACTAAAACACTGGTTAAGAGTCGAAACATTGGTGGTATAGCCAAAATGTCCTGTACTCGCTGAAGCTGAGAAAATAGTCTGAAAATCACTCTGTCCAGGATGGCATGATAAAGTTGTGAAGGAGTCAGGTTTGACTTCAGCATATTGATGGAAAAGCCCAAAAATGTCAACAGGTCAGCCATGGTCTGGAGATGGGTTACGGCTGCCTGTGGTGATCCGACCTCTAGTAGCCAGTCATCAAGGTACAGGAAGTCTGGTATTTCCAACCTTTGAAGATGGGCTGCAACCGCCACCATTGTTTTTGTGGAAATCTGAAAGCCACTGGTAAGGACAAAAGGGAGCAGGGTGGATTAAATGTTTTCTTGGCCTACCAGAAACATCAGTTAGCGTTTGAGAGACTGCAGGATGAGAAGAACAAGTTACTTACCTTCGGTAACGAGGTATCTGGTAGAGACTTTATCTAGCTGCAGATTCCTTACCTTAGAATTCTTTGCATCAGCTTCAAATCCGGAGTTTTTTGTGAGCAGTACCCTGCGCGCACGCCGTCGGATGGCGTCTTTCGGATCCGCGTGCGTCGACCAGCTCTGCGTGCGTCGGAGTCGTCTATGATGTCACAGTTGTCTATATAGACACCGTCTCGTCGCGCGTACGTCAGTTCTTTTCCACAACTTCCCGCGCCAGAAGCACAGAGTCATGGAAGAACCAACCAATACACTTTTAACCTCTTTGACTGTTTGGAGAAAAACACTTTCATGCTTGTAAGAAAGGCAAAATTCCCCAGAGCTGGGAGGCTTGGGCGGGTATAAGGAATCTGCAGCTAGATAGAGTCTCTACCAGATACCTCGTTACCGAAGGTAAGTAACTTGTTCATCTGATAGAGACTTCTAGCTGCAGCTTCCTTACCTTAGAATAGATACCCAAGCTATAACCCATGGTGGTGGGTCTGAAGGAGATTTTTTATTTTTATTTTTTTATATAAGGAAGTCCTGCAAGACAGAACAGGCAAAATGCCCCTCTCTTCTCACCTGGCTATTCAGGCAGTAGTGCTTCGCAAACGTGTGTAAAGAAGCCCACGTTGCGGCCTGACATATGTCCACCACCGGTACGCCACGTGCTAACGCAGTGGTAGCAGCTTTCCCCCTAGTGGAATGAGCTCTCAAGCCCTCAGGAGGCTGCTTCTTCGCCAAATCGTAGCATATTTTTATACAGAGAACGACCCAGCGCGAAATGGATAGTTTCTGTACTGCCCGACCCTTCTTTGCAGCAACGTACCCCACAAAGAGTTGGTCGTCCACCCGGAACTCTTTAGTGCGGTCAAGGTAGAATGAGAACGCTTTTTTTGGGGCAAGTCGATGGAGACGCTCCTCTTCCTTAGAGAGATGCGGTGGTGCAAAGAAGGTGGGCAGGGTGATATTTTGACCCAGATGGAAAGGGGTCACCACCTTGGGGAGAAAAGAGGCACGAGTTCTAGCACCACCTTGTCAGGATAGATCATTAGATAAGGAGGTTTAGAAGATAAAGCCTGCAGCTCACTCACTCTCCTGGCAGATGTAGTTGCCACCAAAAAGGCTGTCTTAATAGTGCGCAGACGGAGAGGACAGTTATGCAAGGGCTCGAAAGGAGCACACATAAGGAAGGTAAGAAACAGATTAAGATCCCACTGGGGCATAATGAAAGGCACAGGCGGGAACAGATGTACAAGCCCTTTCAAAAACCTCTGTACTATAGGTGATTTAAACAGAGATGGTTGATCAGGCAACTGAAGAAAAGCCGATAAGGCTGCAAGATAGCCCTTGAGAGTCCCCAAGGAGGAACCCTGCTGGGCAAGAGACAAAATAAACAAAAGGATGTTAGAGAGAGAAGAAGAAAGAGGATAAATAGACCTCTCTGAACAATAAGAAACAAAACGTTTCCAACGGCAGGCGTAGATCGACTTAGTTGAGGGACGCCTGGCTGCCAGAATGACATCACAGACCTCAGGAGGGAGGTCATAAACCATCAACTGTCGCCGCTCAATCTCAACGCACGAAGGCGCAGAGTTGACAGGTTCGGGTGGAGAACCTTTCCCTGCTGCTGAGACAGAAGATCCTCCCGAAGAGGCAGCCTGATTGGAGGACCAATGCTCATTTTGAGAAGCTCTGGATACCAAACTCTCCGTGCCCAATCCGGAGCTACAAGGATTACTTGGGCCCGGTCGTTCTGGATTTTCTTGAGAACTCTGGGCAGAAGTGGTATAGGCGGAAAGGCGTACAGGAGGCCTGAACTCCACTCACGACGAAAAGCGTCGCCTAGCGATATCCTCCTTGGAAACTCCAACGCGCAAAACTGCTGACATTAGGCGTTCCCTGCGGAGGCGAACAGATCTAACCAAGGCGCTCCCCACTGCTGGATGAGTCCTTGCGCCACCTCCGGATGGAGACACCATTCGTGATCCTCTAAGCATTTTCGCCTGAGTTCGTCTGCTCTGGCGTTCAGAGAACCTGTCAGGTGTTGAACCACCAGGGTCATGCCCTGCTGTTCCAGCCATGTCCAGAGGCGTAAAGCCTCTTGACAAAGGGTCCACGACCCCACACCGCCCTGCTTGTTGCAGTACCACATTGCGGTAGTGTTGTCCGTGAACACCTGCACCACCTTCCCTTTCACAACAGGAAGAAATGCTTTTAATGCTAGCCGGATCGCCCGAAGCTCCAACAAGTTGATGTGGAGCCCAGATTCCGCCGGAGACCAGTGACCTCTGATCTCCACCTCCCCCAGATGGCCGCCCCATCCCAGAAGTGACGCATCAGTCACTACTGTTAGATCTGGTTGGGGAAGGGAGAGGGGTCTGCCCTTGACCCACTCGCAGTTCACTAACCACCACTGCAGATCTTCCGCAGTCCTCTCCGAGATCTGAACCACGCCGGTAAGATTTCCCTGATGCTGTGCCCATTGGAACTTCAGGTCCCACTGCAGAGCCCTCATGCGCCATCTGGCATGCTTGACCAACAGGATGCAGGAAGCCATGAGTCCCAGCAGCCTCAGAGTCTGTCTCACCGAGATCCAGGACAGAGGCCAAAACATCAGAATCATAACCTGAATATCCTGAACCCACTGATCGGGAGGATAAGCCAGATACTGCACTGTGTCCAGAACAGCTCCGATGAAAGAGAGCTTCTGAGAGAGAGTCAGGTGTGACTTTGGCACATTTATAGTGAACCCCAGCAAATGCAAGAGGTCTGCCGTCGTCTGAAGGTGGGTGACGAGAGCCTGGGGCGTAGGAGCCTTCAACAGCCAATCGTCCAGGAAGGGGAAGACTGAAATCCCGGACCTGCGCAAATGAGCTGCCACCACCACCATCACCTTTGTGAACACCCGAGGGTCACTGGTGAGACCGAAAGGGAGCACGGTAAACTGAAAGTGCTCGAGGTCCACCTTGAACCGCAGGTAACGCCTGTGGCTTGGCAGGATAGGAATATGGAAATATGCATCCTGCAAATCCAACGCTACCATCCACTCTCCTCGGTCTAGGGCAGACAAAACCTGAGCAAGAGTGAGCATCTTGAATTTCTCCTTCTTGAGGAAGAGATTGACGTCCCTTAAATCCAAAATAGGGCGAAGGCCTTTTTTTCTTTTTGGGAATCAGAAAGTAGCGGGAATAACAACCACTGTCTACTTCTGATATCGGGACTCTTTCTATAGCTCCCTTGGCCAAAAGCGCCGTAACTTCCTCGTGGAGCAAAGCTAGATGGTCCTCCATCAGCCATTCCTTTGTCGGAGGGATAGAAGGAGGGAAAGACTGGAAGGGAAGGGAGTAGCCCTTCCGTATGATCTGCAGGACCCACTTGTCCGTGGTGATGGAAAGCCAGTGAGGGAGATGAAAACAAATCCTCCCTCCAACTGGACGGACGTGATCCCACAGAACCATACTAGGAGGGCTTGGGCGCAGTGGAGGGGGGCTGTGTGGCGGTCGACCTCTGGCCAGACCCTCTGGGTTTGATGGTACCACGACCACGTCCTCTTCCGGGGTGCTGTGAAGCCTGAGGACGGTGGCTAAACTGTGGCTGGCGTGGCACCACGCCCCTCCCGAAGCCTCGGAAGGGGCGAAAGACAGACTGCTGTCGTGCCGGTGTTGAAAGGCCCAAGGATCTGGCCGTGGCTCGAGAATCCTTGAACCTCTCAAGCGCGGAGTCTGCCTTTTCGCCAAAAAGGCGAGAACCATCAAAAGGCATGTCCATCAAGCTGGACTGGACAGCCCCTGAAAAAACAGTAGAACGTAGCTAGGCGTGGCGACGAAGGGCCACTGACGATGAAATCGCTCTGCCCAGCGAGTCGGTCATGTCCAAGCCACACCGGATTGTAAACTTGGCTGCATCTCTCCCATCCTTTACAGCCTGGGTGAGAGTGTCCCGTACGCCCTCCGGCACCTGGGGCAGCACTTGCGCCACCATATCCCATAAAATATGGGAATAACGGCCCAATAGGCAAGAGGTGTTTACAGACCTCAATGCCAGGCTGGAGGAAGAAAACATCTTCTTCCCAAGCTGATCCAGCCTCTTGGATTCCCTATCCGGGGGAGCGGAAGGGAAGGCACCACGTGAAGTAGAGGCTTGGACAACCAAGCTCTCAGGAGTGGGGTGTTGTGTGAGGAAACTAGGGTCGCTGGTAGCGGGTCTATGGCGGCGGCCGACCGTCCTATTCACAGGAGCCCCTGTGCTGGGTTTGGACCACGTACCCAGAAGGACGTCTGTAAGAGCCTCATTGAAGGGCTACAACAGTTCCGATGTTGACACCCCCGGCTGAAGCACTTCTGTCAGGATATTTGTCCTGACTGGCACCGTAGGCAAATCTAGGTCCAAGACCTCAGCTGCCCTACGCACCACCATAGCGAAAGAAGCCCCCTCCTCCGTAGCCACATTAGGAGGAGAGAGCAAACCAGTATCTGGAGATGTGTCCAGTCCACTGGCCTCCCCTAGATCCACATACCAGTCCTGCTGCAATCCTGATTCTAAAGGGCCCTCCCATTCCTCTCCTGCGTCTGGCTGTTCTAATCGGCTCCGGATCATCCGGAATAAGTATGGGGCTGCCACCGGTGGGCGCCGGTGGCGGAATCGTCGACGTCGGACCTGGCACCGAAGGAGGTCGACTGTGAGAGACCGGCGCCGGTCCAGATCCGTTATCGGATCCTGAGGTCCCCAACGGCGCCGAAGTTGCCGGCGTTTAATCCGAAGGGGCCCCTGTTGACCCTGCGGGGCCCGAAGACCCACCTGAGGGTACAGCCCGCTCAAAGACGAGACGCATGGCCTCGTAAAATTCTTTAATTTGAGCGGGGGTCAATCCGGCCCCCGGAAAGGGGGGGAAGATGCGGAGTCGACCCTGGCGACGGCTCCGCAGAACCGTGCTCGCAACGTCGACGTTCCCTAGACGCCTCGTCAGTCGTCGGGCGTGGCGAAGACGAAGTCCGCTTGGACTTCTTCTGCTTGTACCTCTTACCTTCCGAAGGCCTCGAATGCGAGGAAGAGGACTTGGGGCCCGGGAGCAGTGCCGCGACCTCCTCCTACTGCGAGACCAAGACCTCCGTGGAGTCGCGCCGACCGAAGACTAATGTCGGGCTGCAAGAAGCTTAAGGGATCTCTCCCTCAAGGCCTTCGGCGCCATGGCCAGACAATCGGAGCACGAGGTGGAATCGTGGTCCTTGTCCAAGCACCAAAGACAAACTCGGTGCGGATCCGTCACCGACATGGTGCGATGACACGCACCACACGTCTTGAATCCTGTCTTTCTCGAAGACATGACTCCAAACAGTCAAAAAAGCGTTGACAAACCGGCGAAGCAGGGTAGCTCTTTCCAAAACTGGGCTTAACCGGCGTGGAAGGAAAAGAACTGACGTACGCGCGCTGAGACGGCGTCTATATAGACAACGTGACATCATAGACGACTCCAACGACGCGGACGACGCACGCGGATCCGAACAACGGCGTCAGACGGCGCGTGCGCAGGGTACTGCTCACAAAAAACTCTGGATTCGAAGCTGACGCCAGGGAATTCTAAGGTAAGGAAGCTGCAGCTATAAGTCTCTCTCAGATTATGAAAGTAGGAGTCCTACAGATCAAACACCACACTCTGATTTCCTGGATCAAGGGCAGACAGAACATAGTGGGCCATAGTGAGCATTTTGAACTTGTTCTGCTGAAGGAGGAAGTTCAGAGAGTTAAATTCTAGGATGGGACAAAGACATCCACAAGATTAACAGTTAATCCCAATCTCTGATGCCAGTACCCCTCCCTCTCTATTGCTCCCTTCACCAAGATAGCCTGAACTTCCTCAGAGTACTGAAAAGGGGTCCTCGTTGTGAGAGGCATATACAGGGATGGTACAGAAAAGGGAGAGAATGGCCCTGTTGCACTACCTGGAGCACCCATTGGCTGGACATGAGTCTCTGCTATTTGTGGAGGTGAAAAGAGATAAGGCCTCTGAACAGGTGATCATGTGCTGCCGAGGGAAAATTAAAGTAGTTTTGCTGGTGCTGCAGTAGGAGGTCTGGTGTCTGGATGCTGCCCTTGGACACTCCCAATCTGTTCTCCAGCATCTCCTTGATAAACAGGGGAGCCCCGTTGCTGCGGAGTTAAGTATTGACCATGGCTCTGCTGGTACCCCAAGTCAAAGCCTCAGAAGTGGCGAAGTTGCTAGGTGAATTCCTGAGGAGGCATGGGTAGGCCAGTGGAGTAGGTAGTGGCCTTGCTCTCCTTAGACATTTCTAAAGCCAAGTCAGTCCGCTCCAAATTGACCAGAACCATCAAAGGCCATTTCCATCAATGACTGTTGACAGTGAGATGAGAAGCCGGTGGAGCAAATCCAGGCATGGAATGGCACTAAAGGACTACACCGGCCCTGACTGCCCTACCAATATAGCCTGAGTGAATTTTGTAGCATCATTTCCACCCAGAATCAAAGCTAAATGTTTATTGGATTTCGTCTGATACAGCTGCCAAGGTGTCCACCACTCTTTCCCACCTTTCGTGTAAATACCTGCTTATAAAACACAAGGGGGGTCATTACGACCTTGGCGGGCGGCTACCGACGCCCGCCAGGCGGTAACCGCCGTGCGGCTGCCAATGCAGCCGCACTCACGCGGCCCCCATTATGACATTCCCGCTGGGCCGGCCCCGGCGGTGCGACCGCGGCGCTTCCGCCGCGGTCGTAATAGGGCTGGAAGCACCGCCAGCCTGTTGGCGGTGCTTCCGTCCTTTTAGCCCTGGCGGTCTCGGACCGCCAGGGTCAAAATGACCCCCAAGGTTTTTCGGTCCTGATGGCAGAGTTGGTGAAGGAGAGCACTTGTATGGCAAAGTCTCCAACTATTTAGGTTCCGTGTGGGAGTGAGGTGGCATGAATTGGGGCTTAGGCGACTGGTGGACGCCTGTACCACCCAACCTCTCTGGTGTGGGATGCTGAAGGAGAAGATGTAGATCGCCAGGAGCAGGTCTGTGCCGCCTGGCTACTTGCCTACTCACAGGAAGGCAAGATCCTAGTTTTGCCCAAGTGCCCACAAGAACATCCGGAAAGGCCTCAATACATGGTAGTTAAGGTGCGTGTTCAGTTAGTGCAGGGTTGAAAACTATTTCTACCTCAGTGGTAGGCAAAGTAAGATCTACATCCTCAACTGCCCATTGAATGACAGGGTGAAGGAGGTGGATTCTTCTGTTGCGATAGCTTGGGCTGGACACAAAAGGCCAATGCCTGGGGATTTATGCCTTTATCATATTGGTCTCAGTCATCATCATTGCCCCCATCACCACAGTGAAGTGCACAATGATACAGTTCTAAGTAGGTATATTATCGAGGTCTTTGTGGGAAAGCATGGGTCTCTGAATCTGGTAAAACAATCTGTTTCATTTACGACATCAGTACTGGTGTCGATGTCTGAACCAGCGGCATCTGTTGCGGTGTTAAGAGCAGCGTTGGGTGTGGTGTTGGGGCTAGAGTACGCATGTTGGGTCAAGAGCGGGACTTACGCTAAAGCTACACTTCTGGTATTCGCTGAAACAGACCTTTGCCTCCCAGTCTTGGTTGGCCTTCATGTGCATGAGGGTGCACTTACATCATATGACTCTTTTGTGGCCGGAGCTCAGACACCAAAGACACCACGTGCTTGTACGTGACCAACACCTGCTTCCTGCAGTCACATAATAACTTGGAACCTGTTGTGTTTGGTGGGAACATCGTTTTCTAGCACACAGGTATAACTGTTTAAAAGTTGTCAGAAAAACTTTAAAAGTCGGGGGATCCAGACCAATGTCAGAAGGTGCAGAAAAAAGGAACTGATGTCTGTGCACAGCGGTGGTGCTTATATGTGGCTAAGCTCAATCCCTTTGGGGACAGTCTGGAGACTGTGCAGTGCCACACAGCGTTACCTAGCAGCGTGCAGGAGCACTGCTATCGAAAACATTTTTCAGGTCCAGTCTGTCAGCTGGGGAGTATTCTAAGGTGAGAAATCTGCTCTTACAAATACTTTACCTTTACATAATTCAAAGATTTCAGGAGAGCCTACATTGCAATTAAGTTACAAATAGTTAAGATACAATATTAGGATGTTTTTCCAGTTTGCTTGCATTTAACAAAAATACATCAAAACTATGTATAAAACATTTTCAAAATTAGGGATTAGTAAAGATAGTAGGAAATAATAAAAAAATGTAGCTTCAAATGCTAGGCAAGATGTATATTTACATACATCTTTAAAATAGCAGTACAGTGTGCTAATTTCATTCAGAACCAAGCCATAAATGTACCTTGTAAATCAGCAGTAGTAGCAGCAGCCACATCCTTAATGCAGTAGCCCTCTGACTCCAGCATGCTTTCAGACTCAATTTTCATGCGCTCATATTCCCTCATTCTAGCCAATGCTTGATCTAAATGAATGACTGTGTTACCTGTATTCAGAATAAAAGCACATGCTCTAGGAAGGAGGCATTTAATTTACAGTTCAATAGGCAAATTACTAACATTAGTATTTTACTTGAAAAATATCATGAAGTTGCAAGCAGGTTCATTAGCACGAGAAAGAAGGTATTTAATGCAGCCAATCCACTTACCAAGATCGTCAGTAGCAAAGGGTTCAAAATTTGAAGATGTGGATAAAATGCTTGCATTTTCAACCTCAGGTTGTTCGCCTTCTCTACAATCTTGTCTGACAATGTTTTTATCAAATGTTTCCTAAAATACAGAGCAACAAATTCATTTACTCTTTAACAGATCAACAGTTTGTTTAATGAGTAGATGTAAACAATAAGATAAAGTTGTTAAACCCTCTAGAAAATTTTTGGATGAAGAAATGTATCCTTCGAGAACACAACACTTAAACAGAGGTTAAGGTTGACAATTGCGAGTTAAGGTGGAGGAACAGGAATGGTGGCTTAACCACAAAGCTTAAAAAGGCATGAATTGGCTAGATAAGGTACACAACCCTTCGCCTTATTCCATACCCTGCTGTACAAACTTAACACTTGCCTGACCCTAAACAGCGCTTGCCTGCCTTTTGCCTAGTGCACTGGTTCCCAGCCTATTGACTTCTGTGGACCCCCAGTTTATCATTATTGGAATCCGGGGACCCCTCCACTGAGTCATTACTGAAAGCTGGTGATCTTATCTGTTAATATTATTTAATTTTCTAAGCAGTCACGGATCCACTGAGGAGGCTTCGCGGACCCCCAGGGGTCCCCGGACCACAGGTTGGGAACCACTGGCCTAGTGTTGGGCTATAGAAATATCACATATATACGCAAATGAGAAAAGATGGGAACAAGCCAGAGTACTCTCCTGAGTAAATAAGAGTTTCGATGACTGTGTGATTAGCTGTAGTGATACTTAAAAGATACCGTGATTATGTAACATTTTTAGTGTGTGAAGGTATTTCTATTTTGGAAAGTGTATTGACGGCCTGATTGGTCATTAAGTTGTTAAGGTCATAAGGTGTTATCATACCTCATAAAATACTCCTAATGTGCAACTTCATACTAGTACTTGCGGTATTATATTGTGTTCCATATTTTTGTCTTTGAAAATTCGGATTTCAGCAAAGGCTACTCAATATAAACATAATTCCTGATAATGTTCATTATGAAAACTGGTATTTTACTTGTGAAGATACCCGACTGAATAAAGTGAATGACAATAACAAGATTTAATGTTAAGTTAGTTTGGCGGTGGTGGAAAATTAGGTGGGGTGAAATATTGAGGTATAGCACTTTAATTTGTATTTTTTATTTTGTGGTCTTGTCACTATTACACACTTCTGCACTCCTAAACCTGAACTTCTCTTCAACTTCAGTTGTTTTTCAAGGGAAAACCATTAGCTTCTCTATATGTTTGACACTTAAAATGGTTGGGACTATATCACAGTAGAATGTGAAGGATGGCTTTGCAGCAGAGAATTCCTCAACCTCACTCGCCTTCTGGCACTGTGAGAGTAACCAGAAAGGATGTATTTTAGTAATTGATTTCAGTTATGCATAGGCTGAAATTGTTTTGCCATGAAATGTGAGCACATCTTTCAGCTTCCCTTTGAGCACTGGCTTTCAAAGAAAGATGCCAAGTGATCATCTCAAAGCTACGATGACCAACCATGTGTACACAACAGAATAGTTTAGTTCCTGGATATAGCATCTGTTGAATCTCCCTTTGCAAGATACAGACTACAAATTAAGTCATGAGGGTGAGACAATAATGAGTGCTCTTCAATTTGTGAGTACCTGGTGCAAAACCTCTTCACTTCTTATCATATGCATCTTTATTGGACCATGGCTTGGAACTGGTCCACATTTCCGGGCACTTCTTGGGAAGGTCTAAGTGTCTGAATTCTTGGACTGCAGGATAAAAAGTGAAAGATTGAGGGACACTAGGCTGTAATTAAGTAATCAACTCTCGCTACCTTTTCAAAAGCTCATTGGTTTGCTGTAAATGGAAGTGAGAATCATGATGCAGTTGCACTTAAGGACTCTTTGCACAAGCAGGTGCAAATGCAACAAAGACACTAAAGGAAACAAAGAAGAACTACCTATCCTATTCCACCAAGAAGCATGCCCTGGTGATCCTGATTCCAGAAATTTAGAGATTAAATAAGTAGGAGTATTTAGCACTTTTGCTCATCAGAAACACATTGATGGCTAGAGTGTCCCACCTAGCAAACAGTTCATCCACAACTGCCAGCACCAGTTCCTATTCTGCCCTGCTCAGGCTGAACACCTGGATGTTCTCAATTCCCGGTTGATGCCTCCCATCATCCAAACCTTCAGTTTGGCAGCAAACATCCAAAGTTTCCATGCTTTTCTGGACAGGATTTGGAAACAGGTCACACCTGGCTAGTGTATACAGGAAAGTGTTATTCTGTTATTCGCCAGGTCAAGCACCAACCTGCCTTTGATGGGCAAATGGAATGTCTAGAAGGAGTACTTTGCTGCCAAAGCTTGAGCATATTGTGGAGAAGGTTCTTGTGTTTTGGCACAGAATCATGGTGGACAGGGCTCCCAAATGCATGCCTGAGCCATCCAGCAAAGTGTCTGTAACCACAGTGTCATCAGTAAGGGGGACAAAGGGAATTTCAGCTGTTGAATGTGAATAGCATTTCTACCAGTCATAGGCTGCTAACATGATATTAATCACAATGATTTTTCCATGCCAGTACACGGACACATCACTACCCATAAACATCCCCCTAAACGTCACACATTCACTGAAGCGAAAGGCCCAGCAGCACCATAAGGATGCTTGAAGATGTCAGACCCAGGAGCACTAATAATTATTCAGGTGTGGCTGTCCATCAACAGCAGATCATGGCAGAATTCTCTGTTAAGGCCCTTAACCTGTGTTCTACGGGGTGGATCCTACAGTTGTATGTGTTTTGAAGAGAGGAACGTCAGTGACTTAAATGGAGCCAATTATGATTTCTTGAGTCATCAACATAGTACTTCTGTACTTTTGCCACACAAACTCAGACAGATGTTGAAGAGCCTGGGTGGTGACTGTCCAGGGCAAGGAAACATTAAACTGTCAGTGCCACTAACCCACTGTGAACCAGATGAATATTTGAAGATTCCTGTTAATGGACAGTTGTGAGCCTCAGCAATATAACCCAATTGTGTTGCAGCAGATATGGAATGACCTCTGCCAGCATCATCATCTTGCAAGACAACTTTTGTGAATACTTACCAAGGAAGACTAGGTCTATGATGAGACTCAGACCTTAGGATCCCTTTTCCAACACGACATGCCTAAAGTAATTCCCCTGGGTCGGTTAATGAATTGGTACTGGCTGCTTTGCAGTGCAGGGTTTGCACTCCTATGAGCAGCCTGAGCTGCGTTCTGTATTCCTTTGCAGCAAGGGCGTGGTTGCTTCTGAAACTCCATATGCCTAGCTGCTAGAATGTTTGGTACCTGTTAGAAATTGGGTCTCTAGTTGACAGAGATATGTACCCTGAACAAGTAGGGACCACAATCTTAGTAAGGGAAAGTCACAACACAACCTAAATTATCCTGTGCTCACCCTTCGTTAGCTTGGCACAGAACAGGCAGGCTTAACTTAGAAAGCAATGGGATAAGTATTTGTGGAAGAACTTATACAGCAACACTGGTAAACACAACAAAACCTACACCACTGAAGTTTAGGAAAATAGGTAATATTTAAAAAGACCAAACCAACAACAATCTAACATGCACAAGTCAAGATATCACTTTTAAAAGGTTTAAATGAGTCTCAATCCTTAAGAATCCATGGCTGTATCTTTTCAACACACAGTACCTGCATGCCTAAAAAATGACGATGCAGAGGGGCCACACAGAAGGAGATGTGTCAAAAAGTAAAGTGATGCGTCAATTTTTCCAGCATGGCAAAGGCAATGTATCGTTTTTCCACACTGCAAGGCAGTGCGTCGGTTTCCAGGAGTGCAGCCTTGGTTCTTCACTGCGATGCACGGATATTTTGATGCCCAGGAACAATGCGTGGAAAACTCACAACACGTTGAGCAGAGCCATTGGGCACTGCGTTGATCTGGAAGGTGATGCAGCGATTTTTCAGCTGCGCAATACGCAGTGCGACAATCTGGCAGATGTTACGTCTAATTCTGCAGGCATTGTGTTGATTTTCCGACACCCTGGATTTTCTCTTCTTTGGGGAAGTCCTTGATAGCCCTGAAAGGTCAGAACAGGAGGCAAGCTCAATCCAAGCACTTGGAGAGCACTACTGTGGAAGGCAGAGTCCTTCCAGCAGAGTCAGGGATCAGCAGGGCAACAAGCAGTCCCTCTGACACAGTTGAGTTGTAAATTCATAAGTGTCTGATTTCAAAGTGCCTTTGAAGTGGAGGAAACATCAAGCCCAACCCTATCTGCCAGGAGCCCTGTGGGGAGTTATCAGTCCTTTGTGTGAGGGCAGGCTACTGGCATTTGAAGTCTAAGAGAGAGCCCCTCCACCCTTCCTGCCCAGGGAAACCCATCTGTATGCAGATGCAGCTGAGTGTCTAGTGGTTATGGCTGTCTGGGTGGAATGCACAAGGGGAGCTGTCAACCAGCACAGACCACATGTGGATTGGAGACAGGTTGCAAGGCACAGACTGCAGTAAGTACAGAGCAATGCCTACTTTCTAAAAGTGGCATTTCTGAAAAATTAATAGAGAATCCAACTTCACCAGTAAGCAGGATTTCTTACTACCATTCCATCCATACCAAATATGACAAGTCGATTCCTCTCAGATCAGAAATGACCACTTAAAAGCATATAAGTGAATCTCTAATATTGGCCTATGAGAAGAGCAGGCTCCAAAGTAGTGAAAATTAGTTTGGGAGTTTTTCACTAGCAGGACATGTAAAACATAAAAGTACATGTCCTGCCTTTTACTTACATAGTCCAATGGATTACCTAGGGCCTATGTTTTGAGTGCTTACATAGAGAAAAGGGGACTTTTAAGGTTTGACAAGTAGTTTTAAATATCAAGTGGAAGTGGCAGTAAAACTGCACATAGGCCTAGCAATGGCAGACCTGAGACATGGTTAAGGGGGCGGCAAAATCAGTGCTGCAGGCCCACTAGTAGCATTTAATTTACAGGCCCTGGGGACATTTAGTGCACTTTACTAGGGACTTACAGGTAAATGGTATATGCCAATTGGGTATGAGCCAATGTTACCATGTTTAGGGAGAGAGCACAAGTACTTTAGCACTGATTAGCAGTGGTAAAGTGTGCAAAGTCCTAAAACGAGCAAAAAGGAAATCAGACAAATAGAGGGAGGCAGGCGAAAAGTTGGGGGAAGACCACCCTAAGGCTGTCAGGTCTAACAGTACCCACTTGTCCAAAGTGATCCCACCAAATTGTCCACGTTTGCTTCGGATTAGCTGCTTGGCATTGTTTTAAGCATTTGCAATGATTTGTAGCAAAGTTAGCTCTGTTAAGGATACTATGGCTGCTAATGGTATCCTTGCATTTGATAAGGGTGTTGCTGGAAATGAGTGGCCACAAATACCCAAGGACTATCTGGGGTCTCAAAACATTGCTGCGCATCATGGCCTTTGCATTATTGGAGTCTCTCTCAATGGACTGGAATGGTATGGCCACTTTGTTTTAACAAGTTCTTCACAGGTAGGCGAATGGCTGTCTCATGACCATTGCCTGCACTTTCAGTTTGAATCCTGTAAATTTGATAGTGATAGAGAGAGAGCTAGAGATAGAGAGATATAGATAGAGATAGAGATAGAGAGATAGAGAGATAGAGCTGTAGAGATAGAGAGTTTTTGCGCTTGTATGTTGCACCTCTGATGAAATTTCAAGCCATTCATAATTAAAGATTTCTGCATAGCATTTTGAGATGTCAAAGTACTTCCTTCTTGAACTACCTACGTCAAGAAATAACAAAATAATCCTCACTATCTTCCCAATGCCCACTGCCAGAGTCTGGAAACAGCTGCATTGTTTGCTCAGATGTTTAGGGGCACTGTTGACATTATCTTCCTCCCCACATCTTGCAGCATGTGAAAATTGCCCTCCAGGAGAAGAAGCAATATAGTCACTGTGTTTAATGATCACCTGCTGGTGCTGCTGCAACTACAATCACCTTGGCTGCACATCTCAAATGAGTGTTGAATCTGGAAATAAGCATTTACGGTCTTGAAGAGTAAAGGACCGGGGCAGGCAGTCATCTTGAAAAAATCCTTGTCTCTCTTTCAAAGTTACCTTGCGGTACAGAGGTGATGGATGACCTGTCCTGTATTTGTTTTCATGTCAAAAGGTGGTTTCTCTCCATTTGCATATTAAGCCAGCATTCAAAGCAAATTGTATGTAGGGGACTTCTACAGTGTTAAATTAACCAGGAGGCAGTGGAGCGCTGCACAAAGTCAAAGGCAAGCGTAAAAACAAAACGTGATGGGACAGGCAGCTAGTTTATGGACAGCTAAAGCATTGTGATGTAGTGTTCTTTAAAGAAGTGTCATCAACTCTTTCCTAGATTAGAGCAGTGGTGGGTGGACCTGATGGATACATGGATTTTAATCTATGTGTTTAGATGGTAAAAACGCCTACTATCATTATTTTCATTCTTACATTTCTGATGGGTCCTGGCTGCGCTTGTGAGATTATCTGCAAGATAAGCAGGACTACTCATGGGCACACCATGCCTATCATCTAGAGAGTTTCTTGATACGCTCCACTGCATGTGGAAACTGTCTTCATTTCCCCTTTTTGAAGCAGGGGAAGCACTTTTCTCATTTAGGTGGATCTGTGGAAGTGAGGGTTTGTGGAGGTCTCCACAAAAACACAAAACATCTCAAACTGCATAACCTGAATCCACAAGTATGTAAATTATACACTTTCAGGTCAGTGGAAACATCAACACTGTTCCCTCTTCTCTTGCCACTGGTGCATTATGCAATCTGGGTATAAACCCCATAAAAGAGATTTGAAGTTGCCAAACAGGACAACTCACTTTGTGCCTGATGCTCATCCTGCAGCACTTTTCACCTCACTAGTCAAGGCCGTTGAAGCTGTGGAGCTCGTAATGAGTGTACTTTTAAATTTCTGATAAGACATTGTGATACTGCTTGAATTTGGAATACTACCAGAGACTCATGGCCATAATGGAGACTGCCATAGTGGCACAGCTTGGGCTCATATAAATCAATACTTAGAGATGGGAATGTCAATCACATGACCGAGACACAACCCAATTGTGCATATATCGTCACACAGCAGACAGACATTTCCTTTGTACAGTTTACAGGTAGCTAGTGTATCCACCAGAAGGTAAGTAACTTGCTCTTCTGATGGATACAACTACCTGTGGATTCCTCACCTAAAGAATAGAGTCCCAAAGCAGTACCGCCTCGGAGGTGGGTGTCTGACTGATCATACCAAGAAATCCTGCAGCACAGACCGCGCAAAATGGCCATCCCTCCTAACCTCCGAGTCCAAGCAATAATGCTTTACGAAGGTGTGGAGGGACGCCCAAGTCGCAGCCTTACAAATGTCTGCC
Source organism: Pleurodeles waltl (assembly GCF_031143425.1). Classification (NCBI taxonomy): domain Eukaryota; kingdom Metazoa; phylum Chordata; class Amphibia; order Caudata; family Salamandridae; genus Pleurodeles; species Pleurodeles waltl. The sequence goes on from NC_090437.1 coordinate 925,852,460, forward strand.
ACTGGAGCACCTCTAGCCAGGGCCGATGTGGCCGACTTAGCCCTGGTGGAATGGACTCTTATTCCAACAGGAGGAACTTTCTTTGCTAATGAATAACAGATCTTAATACAAAGAACGACCCACCTGGATAGTGTTTGTTTGTGGACGGCCTTCCCCTTCCTCTTCCCCACGTATCCGAGTTGGTCGTACAAGTGGAACTCTCTCGTCCTATGTAAAAATTCAAGGCCCTCCTTGGGTCCAGTCGATGTATTCTCTCCTCCTCCTTAGATGGATGTGGAGGAGGATAGAATGATGAGAGTGTGATAGACTGCCCCAGATGAAAAGGAGTCACTACCTTGGGGAGGAAAGCAGCCCTGGTCTTCAGCACCACCTTGTCCGCATGAAAGGTCGTAAAAGGAGGATGAACACAAAGAGCTTGAAGCTCACTTACACGCTTAGCAGACGTGAGGGCCGTAAGAAAAACAGTTTTTAAGACTAAAAATCTCAAAGGGCAAGAATGTAGAGGCTCAAAAGGTGAACACATTAAAAAGGTTAGAACCAGATTTAAATCCCAGTGGGGCATAAGAAACGGAGTGGGAGGAAACCTATTGGTAAGCCCCTTCAAAAACCTTAATCCTAAAGGGGATTTGAACAAAGAGGGTTGATCAGGTAGGCATAAGAAGGCTGAGAAAGCCAAAAGATAGCCTTTGACAGTAGCAACAGCGCAGCCTTGCTGTGCCAAGGACAATGCAAACAACAATAGGTCCGACAAAAGGGCATTTAAGGGATTAATTTGCTTCTCTCCACACCAAGTAACGAATTTAGCCCATCTGCTCGCATAGACAGATTTCGTGGAGTGTCGCCTGGCCGATAAAATAACGTCCACCACATCCGGTGGGAGAGAAAAAGAACTCAGATTGCCCTGTTCAATCTCCAGGCATGAAGGTGCAGGCTCTGGAGGTGGGGGTGTAGAACCTGCCCATGCGAGAGGAGGTCTTCCCTGTAAGGGAGACGGAGCGGAGGGCACATTGAGAGTTGGAGAAGGTCCGTGTACCAAACCCTTCTTGACCAATCCGGAGCTATTAAGATGACGTGGGCCCGGTCTTGGCGAATCTTCCTCAGAACCTGAGGAATCATGGGTATTGGGGGTGAGGAAACACGTAAAGCAACTGCCCGTTCCAGGACATCTGAAACGCGTCCCCCAACACTTCCTGCACCGGATACTGGAGGCTGCAGAACGATGGGCAGTGCGCGTTCTCCCGAGTGGCAAATAGGTCTACCTGGGGAAATCCCCACATTCGAAAGATGTAAAGGACCAGATCTGGATGAAGACGCCACTCGTGATCTGCTGAGGAGCCGACAGACTGTCCCCACGCACGTTTTGAACCCCGACCAGATGGTTTTGCGTTAAGCAAATCCGATGGTCCCGTACCCAGGACCAGAGCCGCAGAGCCTCTCTGCAGAGAAGGTATGACCCTACTCCTCCCTGCTTGTTGATGTACCACATCGCGGTCGTGTTGTCTGTCAGAACTTGAACCGACTGACCGTGAAGGGAAGGGAGGAAGGCCTTGAGAGCCAAAAGTATCGCCAGCAATTCCAGCAGATTGATATGAAAAATATGCTCCACTGGAGACCAATGGCCTTTGATTTCCCCCCATCCCCCGATGAGCTCCCCACCCCAGAGTGGAAGCATCCATTATCACCGTGGCCACTGAAGGTGGTAGAGAAAAAGGCCTTCCTTGAGAAAGTTTGCCGTCCACAGCCCACCATCGTAGATCCACTGCAGTGTCTCTGGAGATCTTTATCGACTCAGCAAGATCCCCTTTGTGCTGAAACCACTGACTGCGGAGGCACCACTGAAGAGCCCTCATGTGCCAGCGTGCACGAATGACCAACAGAATGCAAGAAGCGAACAGATCGAGCAGACGAAGGACCTTGAGGACTGGAACAAGCGCTCCCTCTCGAAACATTGGAATCAAAGGCTTGATTCAATGTTGTGTCCAGTACTGCCCCTATGAACAGGAGGCGTTGAGAGGGCTCCAGGTGAGACATGGGCACGTTTATCGAAAAGCCCAGACTGAACAACAACTGGGTTGTCATCTGCAGGTGATGCAGCACGAGCTCCGGAGACTTGGCTTTGATCAACTAATCGTCAAGGTAAGGGAATACTGCTATTCCCTTCCTCCTGAGATTTGCTGCAACCACCGCCATCACCTTCGTGAAGACTCGAGGCACGGAAGTAAGATCAAAAGGAAGGACTGCAAACTGGTAGTGTTGTGACCCCACCACAAACCAGAGATACTGCCTGTGTGACTTGAGAATGGGAATATGGAAATAAGCATCCTGCAAGTCAACAGACACCATCCAATCCTCCTTGCTCAATCCCAAAAGCACCTGTGCTAGAGTCAGCATTTTAAATTTCTCCTGTTTGAGGAACCAATTCAAAATCCTCAGGTCCAGGATCAGTCTCAAACGTACATCCTTTTTGGGGATCATCCCTGACCCCTTTCCTGCTCGGGAACCAACTCCACTGCACCTTTTGACAATAGGGATAGAACCTCCTGTTCTAACAACAGGAAATGGTCTTCTGAACAAAAGGAAAGACGGGGATGGAAGGGAGGAGGAATCTTCCGAAAGGGAAGGGCATAGCCTTTCCTCACAACACTGATGACGCAGGAGTCTGATGTGATCGACTCCCACATGGGAAGAAAAAGAGACAATCTTCCCCCTACAGGAGATACATAGGATGCAATGGTTAGAGGACTAGGGTTGCTTCCCCTGTTGCACCCCCCCTGAGGAAGAGGAAGAGGAAGAGGCAGGGTGCTCCTGTTGGGTGGCTCCTCTAGTGCAGACTCTACCCCGCCCCCCAAAAGATCTGTAAGGGAGACTTGAGGGCTGCTTGCCTGTCTGATGCAATCTTCCACGAAAGGACGGCCCTCGTTCAAACACCCTAAAACATCTAAACGACCTAAAAGGGGTCGAAGCAGCTTGCAGGCCCAAGGACTTCGCTGTTGCCCTACACTCTTTGAAGCGTTCCAAAGCAGAGTCAGCCTTAGTGCCAAATAACTTATCGCCATCAAAGGGCAAGTCTAACAGAGTGGCTTGGACATCTGTAGAGAACCCAGACGTACATAACCAAGCATGACGTCTGGTAGCGATGGATGTTCCCATGGCTCATGCAACTGAGTCCGTGGTGTCCAGTCATGATTGTACGACTTGTGTCGCTGCAGCCTGGGTATCTGTAAGGAGGCCTTGCAAGTCCTGGGGCATATCAAGCAACGCAGCTTTAGCCACATCCATAGCAGCATGAATGTATTTATCCAGGATACACATGGCATTTGTCGACTTAAGCGCCATGCTGCAGGACGAGAAAACCTTCTTTGCAGACTGCTCCATCCTTTTGGACTCCCTGTCGGATGGCACACCAGGGAAGGAGCCAGGAACAGTCCGCGATGAACAAGACACCTGTACCACCAGACTCTCCAGAGACTGGTGTTTCTAAAGGAACCCAGGGTCCCCTGGAGCTGATCTATATCTTCTGGCCACCGACCTGTTCACAGCTGATGAAGAAACAGGCTTTCTCCATACCTCAACAATGGGATCCGTCAGAGCCTCATTAAAAGGCAGCAATGGCTCCGCAACAGCAGTGGAAGGATGTAGCACCTCCGTCAGGATATTTGTCTTGACCTGGGCAACAGGAAGCAGGAGATCTAAGAAATCAGCAGCCTTTCTTATCACAGAATGAAACGAGGCTGCCTCCTGGGTAAACTCCCCTGGTGAGGCTAAATCCCATTCTAGGGAAGTATCCAGCCCAATGGCAGAGTCTAACCCCTGAAAGTCACCCAGGGGCTCCACAATCTCCCCTTCCTACTGTCTCCGGTACTCTCCTTCCTCCAACAACACAACTTTTCCTCCAGGGCTGGCGTCGACAAAGAGTTGACCGACGTCGAAGAACGGTGTTGAGTAGGTATCACCACCCGATCTCCGGACCCATCCAACGTCGGAGATGGATCCATCGGCACCGTGGGCAGCCAATCTCTACCAACCGATGCCATCCAGCTTCGGGACGACTCCATCTGGATAGACACCGGTGTCGAAGGCCTTTCCACCGACGTCGATGGCCGCACCCCCTGCCGGACAGAATGGCATGAACGGCGTCTGTCTTTAAGGAGCCAGAGCGCCTAAATTAAATGCCAAGGGACCAGTGGGGCCAGCCAGTGCACCACCTCCCAGCGCCATGTTCTGAAACATGGCAAACATGGCATTAAGGAATGCCGCTGGATCCGATCCCAGAGAAGGGAAGACCGGATACTCCTGTGGAGCCAGTGCCGGATCCTGGATATCTGACTGCGCCGGAGAGAAGCGAAGACTCCGAGGTTCCACCACCTCAAAGACTGACGGCGCCGGAGAAGTCTGTGGAGTCACCGTCGGGTTGACCTCCCATGACTTATGGTGCCGAGCAGATGGAGACGCCAGGAATCGTGATGGCGCCGCTTCCTATGACTCTTCGTCGACTTCACCGCCGAAGATCTATGGTGACTCACTGAAACAACTTGGCATCACGCTCCTTAAGAACCTTAGGATTCATTTTCTGGCACGAACCACACTACTGAACGTCGTGGTCCGAGCTCAGACACCAGAGGCAGTCATTATGCGGGTCAGTAACTGACAAACGACCTCCGCATTCTCTGCAAGGCTTGAATCCTGACTTTCTCGGAGCAGACATTTCCGAAAACACAAAGTATCCCTTTCAACAGCAATTGACACAAGAGCTGAAGAAATAACCATTATCGAAGGCACGTAAAAAAGGGAACGGACGTCAGCACACCGGCGGGGACCTCTTATTGCCACGATGACGTCAGACAGAGCCGCGTGGAGTCAGGCAATTGTGACGTCCTCGCTGACACGCAGAGCTGGAAAGAAGTTTCCGTTGAATGCTGCGCATTTGGGAGAATTCAATAGGTGAGGAATCCACAGGTAGTTGTATCCATCAGAAATAGTGCCTTTGGGCTACATGTACTAGCATTAGAAACAGCAATTTTCTACTTGAGATTTCCTGTTAATTGCAATGATAAAAATCGCTATTTTAATGTATGAAACTCTTGAGTTTCATTTACAATTCCTAGCGGGTCACAAACAGACCCACCTGATTAATATTCATGAGGCAGATTAAAATTTGCAGCTCATTAGGAATCGCAGCCATCATAGAGATGGGGACCTGCTGGGTTGAGCAGACCATCATGTCTGTTGTTGGTTTGAAATAAAGCATTTATTTTTTTTTATTTTTTTTAAACAGTCCGTTTTACTTATTTAAAAAAAAAAACCTTGAAGCTTCACTTTTTAAAAGTAGGCAGTGGTCCACGAGACCACTGCCTACTCTTAAAAATATTTTTTTTCCATTCTCAAAGGGGAAGTGGTCATTGGGGACCCCTTCCCATTTGCAAACGGTTTACCACCTCCTTTAAGGAGTCAGTAAAATGTGAATGTTTTGCGACTGTAATTCGGTTGCAAAACATTCATACTTCTCATTCAGATTTAGTATGTGGAAGGGAGGCCCTACACACAGCCCTTCCAAATACTGAATCGCAAACACAAATTGTGATTAGGTAACATTTAAGTTGCAGGTGTTCAATCCATGCTGAAGGTATTGCTCTTCTTCCTATTCCTCATGGCTCCCACATCTTATTAGGAATGGATTAGCTGTTGTTCTATTCAAATGTTCTCAGCATTATGAGAATTAATAATGATCTTCTGATAGAGAAAAAAAATACTTAAATATGCTCTTGATAAAGAACTCCTGTTATAGTTATCAATTAGCACTGGAACAGCAATACAATGCCATGTCGTTTTAGAATCCATTAAATTTTTGTCTTCCTTAACATTCAGATTAAATTTCAAATAAGATAAAAATAGAAAGACAATGTTTCTAAAAATATTTTTCTAATTTGCTGTAGTGCTCCAGGATGTTTAAAATTAGTCTAATGTTTATGAATATTAATGAAGATCCCATGATTGAGAAATCCAGATGCTACGCCACATTCACCAACAACATGCTTTGGTCAAGAAAATGTTGCTTGAAAGGAAGAAATATAGGGAATATAGCCTACTATGCACAGTAAAATTCACAAGGGCCATATTGTTTTAACCCCCCCCCCCCAAAAACAGAAAATTTGGCTGTGGTGATCCTAAGAATGGTTGTGAGAGAGGAGGCAAAGTAATGGCATCATATATTAAACTTATAAACCAAGTCAAAACTGATGTTTGGGCAACCGTAATAAAGCTCACAAAAAAATGAATGGAGTAAAATCATGATAAAGCTGTTCTTTAGACAAGTAACATAGTAAGACAAAACACTTACATCATCAGTTTCAAGGCTTTCACTTGGAGTGAGCTCAGAGTTTGACACGACCCAGGCAGCAGAATTCAGGACTTTACCACCCTCTTCCTCCTCTTTTTCACTGTTCTCAGATATGTGTCTGGTTACTATGTCCTGATTAAAGCCAGATAGTAACAACACATTTTATATTTGTGCAGACTTCTTCCATCTATATGAATAAAAAATTCAAATGCTTCAGTTACCTGTAATGCATATAGCGCTCTCTGCCTCAGATAATCTGTATTAAGCAACTGAAGTTCATGAAAAAGTTCAATAAGGAAGTGTGGACGAGGTTCATTTTGAGAAATCAAAGTTGCAACTTCGGAATAAATGGTGTCCCGCAATGCTTCAAACATGGAAAAGTCACTTCCAGTTTCTGTGAAACATAAGACAATACACAATAACAAGAAATATGAAAACAGTTAAATTCCAGTAGAAGTGAAAAACAATGTTATCATTATATATGCTCTTTTTAAATTTCACACCGCTCCAAAGAGAAGAACATGTAAAATCAAATGGAAGTCATATGCTTTGAATTTATTTTTAAGCTCTCAATTTTAAAACGTTTTTTAAAGCGTGTACTAAACGAAAAAGTTACTTCCCTTTGGTAACCAACTATTTGCTGATACTGCATAGAGGTGATTTAAATAGTGATGAGTTGGCCTGTAAGGCAGAGGAATGCTAACAAGGAAGACAAATAACCTTTGACTGTTCCTGCAGCAAAGCCTTGATGTGTTAAAGAAAGACAGGGTTTTCAAGGGATCTACAGTGTTATCACATCAAGTGACAAACTTGTTCCATCTTCAGACAAAATAACATCTACAACTGATAACTGGCATGCAGGTAAACGTCCAGCGTAATCTCCTGCCATGGAGTTGTAGGTTCTGAAGGTTTGGATGTAAAACCTGGCCCTCCCACTGGGAAAGGATATCTACCCAGAGAGGTACTGCAAACCACACTACTGATTTGCCAAACCTGAGCAGCAAAGATTATTTGAGTCCTGTCTTGGTCAATCTTATCCAGAAACCAAGGTATCAAGGGCATGGGAGGAAAGGTGTAGAGGAAAGGAAAATTCAATTTCAGCACAAGACACTCTTGTGATCGGCAAAGTGACAGTGACTGAGTCTGTCAAATTTGGAACGTACAGCTTGTTGTATGGCTACTAGTGTTGTTTCAGTACTCTGAAGTGGCCTAAACCAAGATTGGGATATGTTCGGCAAGTTGTTTTTTTTTCCAAGATATTTCAAGACCTGGAGAGTTATAGTGATCTTTGGATTGCAGGGAAATAGCAAGGGCGGCTTGTAATTGATATGTGTTGATGAATGCACCATAGGTTTATTTAGAAAAAGGGCTATGCTCATGACAGAGGGGCCTTAACAGATTTTAATGATAGACTCCATAAAGCCACCAACCTGTGACAAATATGCTAAGTCACTAAATGAAGAAAATTAGGTGGGCAATGATCAAGTGGGGAGCAGGACTTGATTTCCGACTTGGTCTTCAGATAAGGTTGCAAATTAATACCAGGGATTGCCTATTTTAGAAATGCTAGGTCTACCTAAATAAGATCACTATCCAGAAAGGACAGAAAAATCACAACCTCAATTTTCCCTTTAAAGAAGATAGGCAAATTGTTATAAAGTGATTGGAAGCCTGGGTCATTTGTCTTAGGGCAAGAGAGATTTTGAACGATGAAAAAAAGGGCATGCATGTTTTTGTTTCAGTTTTCTATTTATGTGGCATAATAGACTGCTTTAGCATTTTGGATAAGTTGTTTGTATTCCCCACAACCTGCTATATATACTTATATTGAGAATGAAGCCTTTCCTCCAGCTTTATTCCAAATATTTGCAATGCTGTTTTGTCAATCAAAGAAAATCACGAGTAACAAGGGGCAGCTGAGGTTCAATCCATTATACTATATGTGTTGAAAGGGATAAATGTCATCAAGAGCAAAAGTAATGCAACTACTGAACTTTGAAGCAGAAGCATTTAGGTTTTCCTGAGGAGACTGGGATATTTTTAAGTTCCACACTGAAATTCCACGCACTGACTTTGGCCCATAGGCAACAGCAATTCACAGATCTCTTCTGCTTCATGCACAACAGCCATGGATGAGGCAACTTCCTCAGTGCGAGGCCTCGAAGAACATTCCAGATTCGACCCAAGTGAGATATTCAAGCCACTAGCAATCTGTAGGGTCCTATAGTCACCATAGGTGTAAAATGTGGGGGGAAGGAAATTGGCATATTGACTGCTTCCATCTTCGTCACGGTAAAAAATACTGGGCATCAGAAAGGGGTTTTGAATCAGACAAAAATTCCCAATCATGTCAAAACAGTTATCAAGTGGCAGGGGGCAAAGGGAACATTTCCTCCATCAATTGCATCAAGGATTGAATAAAATAGCCTTTGTCTTTGAAACATTTGCGAGTTTTTGTACTGGCCCCAGAGTCAGCTCTGGTGGTGTCAAGGATGCCAGCAGAGCAAAAGGCAGCGCTTTTGGCAGAGGTAGATGGTCAAATAGGGCAGAAATGGCATTAGGAAGAGGCTTAAGACTGTCGACCAACGCAGAGAATAAAGCTGCCACTGGAATAATCACTGGAGTTGCACTACAGACACTGAATTGAGGATAATGAGGGCCAGCATAGCCTAGGGGAAAGTGCAATCTGCGAGGTCTGTGCTATGGACTGGAACAAGAACTGAAGCAACAAAATTCACGTCTGGCAAAGGCCCAAATCTGACAAAGATGGATGACCTATCTCTTAAGCTATAGAAACATTAAGAGGCTGAATAATCCCTCTTGAGATGTTTATTGTGCTTCTTCTTGGAGGTCTTCATAGAAGGCCTCTCAACGTTGAATTGATAAATAGAGGTTGAGATGTTTATAACTATGCTGACGACACTCCGTTTTATCTGGATGGCACTCATTCAGAGTAAGCACACTTTCAGGACACCAGGAGATATATTTCTGGCTGGATGGAGCTGAGCCAACTCAGTTAAACACTGATAAAACTGAGGTAGTCTGTAAAAAAAAAAAAAAAAAAAAAAAGACTTGGCTTTGGGATCAACACTACTCACCCACTGATCTAGGCCTGTTACCACCTCCTTGATAGGCGGTTCATAATTTAGGGTTGATGGTAATCTGTCAGAGGACTCAAGTGTGTTTTTTGGTGTCTACATGCACTTTTCCTTTAAAAAAAAGGTGAGGAAAATAGCCTCCTTAGTGACCTTGGAAGCACGTGGAGCAATGATAATAACTTCCATTCTAAGTTAGATTATGCTAATGTGGTTTTAGACAACCTACCAATTTGCCGACTGTCCTACAAAAACTTTTACAGTATGAGACAGCTAGGCTAACTTTCAGTGTCCGAAGGCATACTCATGCTACACAGTTGTAAAAGTAACACTGCTTCCAGGAAAACAAAGGAAATACCTTAAACTTTGCTAGACAGAATTTACGACTGTAAAAAATTAAGCACAGAAACTTGATGCAGATTAGATTAAAAAGAATGCTCCTCTTCGCAACTTTAGATTTGCTCATTCTAATTTACTAGCTTTTCCCAGGAGGCATAATTTTGCAGTGTTCCCCCTCCCCCCCTTCTCCCCCCCTAAAACTATCTGGAGCACTCTGCCTTGGGTAATGTGCGAAGCTGGAGATCATTGAGAAAAATTTGTGAAGACCAAGCTGTTAAAACAAGTCTTTAAAATTGTATTGGATTAGACCATAAACCCCTCTAATAGTGTTTTTACTGTAGCATCACAGGACATTTAATGGACATGCGCTCTGGAATTTTTTATACCATAAGCGAACATAGGATAAGATAACATAAGATAACAGCCTGTTCTAAGATGTATCACACTTCGAAGATTTGGCTGAAGGCAAGATGGAGCAGCACTTGGTGCAACAAGCAGGTGTCACCAGCCCAAGTCTTGAAGAGCTTTGCTTCCGGTCCTTGATAACTTTGATGTTCATGTGGTCACAATTCTAACATGACCAGCATTTTTGCTTAGTCCTCCGACATTAGAGACCTTTTGAATATTCTCAGGTGCCAGAATGGATTAAAATTATTTTTCAGCATGCGTGTCGATAGGTGGCATCATGTAGCTCCATATCGACTCTGGTCTATCCCCAGAAGTTGCAACTGGAGCCATATATATGCCCCATTCAAGAGCGCCGACGTCAGATCCTTTCTGGATATCTTCTGTATCCTTGGATGCGGAGTCCAACAGTAATGAGTTTTGCTGTTCTCTGATTTGGTTCCTTTTTAATTGGAAGAGAGACCATTTCACAGAATGCAGAGGTGTGAATGAGGTAAGGAGTCTGGGGTTATACAGAATACCCACCACAAAGAGATTCTTCATCTTTAGAATAAATGCTAAAGCAGTGCCTCACCAGGGGGTAGGTCTGGCGGATGACTCAGACTAAAATATCCTGCAGGACCAAATGGCCAAAATGCCCTTCATGTCAGACCTGGCTGTCAAGGCAGTAGTGCTTTGTGAACGTGTGCCTGGATCCACAAGTTGCCACCTGACAGATATCAAGGACATTTACCAACACGCTGGTAGCAGCCTTGGTGGATTGCGCCCTCAATCATTTTGGAGGCTGCTTCTTCGACATCATCTAGCAGATCTTCATACAGAGGACTATCCATCTGGACAAAGTCTCTTTCTGTGAGCTTTTTAACTTTGTTGTCTCAGAGAAACCCACAAAGAACTGATCGTAGATCCGACTGTCTTTGGTACAAAAGATATAAAAGTAGAGTACTTTTTTGGGGCTGAAACAATGGAGTGTCTCCTCCTTTTTCGAGGGATGGGGAGAGGGGGGACAAAGAACGTTGGAAGAGTGCCTGATTGTCCACTGTGAAAGAGGTCTCAGCAAGAAAAGCCACTCTGAAGGGTGGTGGTGTAAGGTGGCTGGACCTACAGAGCTTACATAAAGCTCACTTGCAAATGGTGTTGATGATACCACAATGAGAAAAACTGTCTTCAGAGTCCGTAGACTTAGGGGATAGCTGAGAAATAGCTCAAAGTGTGTACATATAAGAAAAGTAAGATCCAAGTTAAGGTCCCACTGTGGTGTTGTAAGCTGGGTTCTTGTAGTAGTACTGCACACTATTTTTTGCATGGTGTCAGTATGTCTTCAACTATAGTGCACTGGGACCCTGCTAACCAGGGTCCCTGTGTTCTCTACCCTAAATGTAGTTGCTTGGTAACATTTTACACCCACAACTGACATTCTGGTGCCACCATACAAGTCCCTAGTATAAGGTACTTAGGGACCCTTGGCATTGGTACACCACAGGTCCCCCATGGGCTGCAGCATGTATTGTGCCACTCATGGGAGCTTGTGCAAACTGTGACTGCAGGCCTGCCATTGCAGCCTGCGTGAAATGGTGTATGCACCATTTTCATCACAGATATAAATAAGACTTGCCTTATAACTTGCTCACTGCAATTAAACACAAAGTCACCCCTCTGGTAGGTCCTTAAGCCCAAGGGCAGACTGCATGTCCCTAAGTGTGCGGGTACCCCTGCATGGGCAGGGTGCCCCTACAGACCCCAGGCTCATGATTCCTGAATTCTAAGTGCAGGGAAACCATCTTAAGGTATGTAGTGGACATTGGTCAAAACGAGTGGTCCAACTACATAATGGCTCCTCTGAAGCAAGGTATGTTTGGTATCAAACATGTTGGAATCATGCAATAACACCGATTCCAGTGTTAGCTGCATGATACCATGCACTCTGGTGGTTCCTTAGAGGATCCCCCAGTTCTGCTTGTGCACTCTTATGGTTTCTAGCTGCTAGCCCATGCTGCTGCTGACCCCAGACACTTATGCCCTACCCCCTCGCCCTGGGAGGTGCAGAGAACTCTGCCAGGTAGTCACTTGATTCAGCTGTCTTGGAAATAAGATGGGCAGAGGCCCCAGGGAGCATATGACTGTTTAGGCCAGGTAGATAACGTCTCCGACCCCCTCCGATACCTGGGTCACTTCAGAGAGTGACCAATGACCCCTTCTGGGTTACTGAATCACTCCCTAGTGGGTGGGTCTTAAGATTCATCGAGAAAGACTCTCCAAGGAACTCTCTGCAAGGCATCTTCTGCTCCTGGCCTCTGGAATCGCTGCTGGTCTGCTTTGGAACCAAAACAAGTCTGCTTCTGGTGGGAGGGCCCCATTGCAACATTGTTTCTCCTGATCCTGCAAGAATTCTGCATTATCCAGGGTCACAAGAACTCTTTTTGCACCTGGAAGCACAAAGGAATCTCCCTTAGAGTGAAGCAGTCACTTCCCTGCATCCGCAAGCACTTCAAGATGTCGACCAGCTGGTGGGGTCTGCTGTTCCATGAACATCGAAAGGCTCTGCTTCACAGGTGGTGTGTTGATGGCTTCATCTGGGTCTTGCTTGTCGTCTGACCAAGTTGGGAGACTGTGGGCCCCTACTCATGCCACTGGACTGGAATCCCTGTGCACCACAACTGTTGCACTTGCCGAGGCTTGTTGACTATTCCTCCAGAACATCTTCAGGCGCCAAGAAGCCCTGGCCTCCAGCACTGCAACTCGAAGATCAGCCCCTGTCCTACAACTCCTGTGAAGTGGGACTACTGTTTTGTTGTGCTGCCGAGGCGTAATTGTGACTCCCTGTGACCATCACCTGTGGATCACTCATGGGGGCTCCATCAACTTCTGCCGGCCTTCCTGCGTGCTGAGGGCCAGCCCTGACTCACCCTCACGAGTAGAGTATCCTGGACCTTGCTGGTCCCCCAAAACTCTACAAATATTTCTTCAGCTCCTTCTTCCATTTGCCAGTGCTTGTTAGTGACCTGGTTGGTCACTAACTCTCCGGCAATCCGGCAACCGTCGAAAGACAGCTCGTAGGCGACTCCTGGGATCTTCTGCAGCTCCTGGACCCCACAGCTGGACTTCTTCCACTGACCTGAAAGAACTTCACTGCTAGGAGGGTGGGCATTGCCACCTGCACCACCTGGGCACCTCCAAGTGTGTTGGACTCTGTCCCCTTCCTTTTCAGGTCCTCCACATCCGGAATCTGTCCTTGGGTTTCATTGACACTGTCCACGGTTGTGACAGCAGCTGAACAATCAGAGGCTTCCACTGACTTCAGAGAGAGTCCCTTCTCCCTTCTGCATCCAGGTCTCTGGTGTAGGTACTCCTGTCTTCTGGGGTGGGGGCACTTCCAACCTTCCTCTTTCTGCTGGTTTCCTTGGGGTCCACTGGGAAGGGTCCTGAATCACACAAACTCCAACCACTACTCCCTGTGTTGGCCTATGGGGCAACTGGGTGGGTAACTTCCTTGCACTTGGTCGCTGGGGACACGTACCATACTAAACCTCTATTTTAATCTACCCCCAACCAACAGCTAACTACCACACTTACCCTGGTTGGGTTCACCTTTTCACATGCTACTTTTTTAGTACATGGTTTTGCCCTCTCATAGGGCTCTGTATATTTTATGCTATTTCTGTTGGTTTTCTGTGTATATATTGTGTGCAGATATCTCCAAAGGGAGATATGCCAATACTAGTCTAGTAATAGGGCTGTAATAAAGAAGCCTTTATTTTTGCAAAACCTGTGTAGTTTCTTCTTTTACGTTACTGTCTGACTACTGTGGTATTGCAGGTGCTTTATAGTCCTGAAGGATAAACTTCAGCTGCTCGCCTAGCTACCCCTAGACAGCTTTTGCTACATGGACACCTATTCACCATCACTAAGGGTTGCCTGGACTCGCTATAGGGTACCACACCAGAGGTGTACACCATAAACTGAGCCAGCCTCCTACATGTGGCATCACAGAACATGTTCCTTATCTTTGGTAACACTTTCTCTGGTAAAGTCTAACTGCAGATTTCCCCAGCTCCGAATATCCCTCAATTTAAGCAATATCTCTGCGTGGCAGTATGCAGTGGCAATCTACTCTGCGTCGACACAGTCAGTGCTGGAAGTGACGTCGATGTGCCTTAAAAAGCATCACCCTTGGCATTGGCATCAGTTTGTTTCCCGTGACTGTTTCCGTGCCACAAACACAGAGCCAAGTTAAAACCAAGGATAAAGTGTGCAGAATCTAACAAAATCTTTTGGGGACCAGCATAGTTCATAAAGAGGGGAGGGTGAGTGAGGAATCAGTGGTTAGAAGGATCTACCAGAAAAGGCACTACCAATGGTAAGTAACATATTAATCTGTTAGGGACTTGTAACTGCAGGTTCCTCACCTTAGAATTGATACCCTATCAACATTTCGCCATTGGTTGAGACTGCGAACTGTCTAGCCCAAGAAGTTCTGGAGGACTAAATGGGTAAAACACACGTCAATCTGGACCTGACTCTCAAGGAAGTAGTGTATAGAATACGTGTGCAGAGAAGCCCACATGGCTGCCTGCAAGATGTCAAGAATTGTGACCCCATGAGCTAAGGAAGTTGTGGTGGCCTTGCTCACAGTGGAAAGGGCATGCAGCCCTTTGAGCTGTAGTTTCCTTGCCAGTGCTTAGCATATCTTGATACCCAGCACAATCCAGCGGGAGATGTGCACTTCTGAACAGCCTTGCCCTTTGCCCCAGCATACCCAATAAAAAGCTGATTGTCTACACAGGTTTTGTGAGATCAATATGAAAGGAGAGAGCTAGTTTAGGACCTTGCCAATGGAGACTCTCCTCTTCTTCGGTAGGGTCAGGCGGGGCGTAGAAAGCAGGTAGAGTAATACTCTGGCCAACATGACAGAGGGTACTCACTTCCAGAAAGATAGAGGCCTGTATTTTTTGGGACCAGCTTGTCTGGGAAAAAGCAGTATATGGATGGTGTGCAGAAAGAGCTTAAAGCTTGCTGACCCTCCTGGCCGATGAAGGACCACCGGAAAGGTGATGGTAAAGCGCAGCAAAGAGCAAGAATGGAGCAGCAAAGGACAAGAATGGAGCAACTCAAAGGGAAATGTGATCACAAGGTTCAGATCCCACTGGGGCATGACACATGGAAGCAAGAACAAAGAAATGTTGCAAACCTTTAAGGAACCTTGTCATAACAGGTGAAGGTTGATCTGGCAGCAGCAGAAAGGCTGAAACGGCTGACAAACAACCTTTGACAGTGACTAGGGCAAGAACATACAACTAAAAGTCAGAGAGGTGCAGTAGGGGACCCATGTGCCATGATTAAAACCATGCCACAAACGTCTCCGAACAGCAGGTGTAGATAGATTTGATAGGATGATGCCTGGCTCCCAAACTGGAATCAAAAACTTCGGGAAGGAGATCAAACACTCTCAACTGTCGCCGTTCCATGTACATGCATGAAGCTGAAGGGTATGGAGATTCGGGTGCAGCACATTGCTCTGTTGCTGTGACAAGAGGTCCTCCCAAAGAAGCAGCATGAGCAGAGGAGCAATACTCACTCGGGAGATCGGAATACCACACTCTGTGAGCCCAATCCGGGACCACTAGTGTGGTTGGTCCAAATGTTCTAGAAAACTTAGGGCATTAATGATATCAGCAGAAAGGCATACAGGGGTCCTGAACTTCACCCAAGACCAAGACTTAATGTGTCGGCGTCAGAAACGCATTGGAAACTCCAACGTGCAGAAGTAATGACATTGCCTGTGACAAAGAGAAGGAGCCAAGGATCGCAACACCTAGCACCACCTCAGAATGCAGATGCCAAACGTGGTCTGCCCAGCACCTCCAGCTGTGTTTGTTTGCCCGCACATTCAAAGAGCCCACCAGGTGCAAAGCAACAAGGAAAATGTTCTGGTGCTCCAGGCAATTCCATAGGCACATAGCCTCCAGGCACAGTTTCCAATACCCCACCCCACCCTACTTGTTCCAATACAACATCGTGGTGGCGTGGTCTGTGAAGACTTGAACTGGCCTCCCTTTGATGGACAGAATAAAGGGCTTTAAGGGCCAGCCAGATTGCTCTCAGCTACAACACGTTGATTTAGAGCCAAAAACCAGAGGCCTCTACCAGATGGCAGACCCAGCCCAGAAGTGATGCATCTGTCACCACCATCAGATTCGGGTTACGAATGGAGAGGGGTCTGCCACCGACCCAAATGAGGTTCATCAGCCACTACTGCAGGTCTTGTGCAGTGCCATCTGACATCTGGACCAGGTCGGACAGATTTCCCCGATGATGTGCCCTCTGAGACTTCAGGTCCCACTGCAGAGCCCACTTATGTCAAAGGAGACCATAGGGCCAAGCAGCAGCCAGTCTCCCCGAAATCCTGAATAGAGGCTGAAACATCAGTATTGTAGCTTGAATTAACTGGTTACCTTCCTTTGGTTATGCCTTATTTGGTACAGACTCTTATCTAGCTTCAGATTCTTTACCTTACAATATTCCCCAGGCATCACACTGGATCTAGAAATTTTCGAGCAGTACCCTTGTGTGGCATTAGCTATATGCGTAGTGCATATGTAGGCGCCACTAAAGCATGATAAACCAGTTTCTTTTCACAACTCGCCATATCAGAAGAGCAGAGCCACAAGAACAAAGACACCCACCCTGGAATCAGTTCGCAGACTGGGGAGAATAGGAAGGTCAGTATGGAATATGTGCCAAGATAGTGTGTCTACCAGATTAGGTGTTACTGAAGATAAGTAACGTATTCATTTGATAGGTGTAAGAACATGCCCCTTTTAGCATGGGTACCCCTACTTTTTGACCAATAATGATGCTGACTTAAAGTGTAGTGGGTGCCTGCTAACCAGGCCCCAGCACTAGTATTCTTCAAGTAAACTATCATTGTACCCACAATTGGCACACCCCTGGCACACAGCTAAGTCCATTGAAAAAGGTACCAGTGGTACAGAGGGCTCTGTGACCTGGGACGGTCCCTAGGGGCTGCAGCATGTGTTGTACCACCCTAAGGGACCCCTCACCAAGCACATGCACACTGTCATTACAGCTTGTGTATGCTGGTGGGGAGATAAAGCTAACTTCGACATGGCATCCCTCCTAGGGTGCCATGCCCACCAACCACTGCCTGTGGCATAGGTAAGAAAACCCTCTACCAGGCCTTATAGCCCTAAGGCAGGGTGCACTATACCACAGGTGAGAGCATAGCTGCACAAGCAATATGCCCCTACACTTTCTAAGTCCATTCTTTAGACATTGTAAGTGCAGTGTGGCCATATTGAGTATATGGTCTGGGAGTTAGTCATTACGAACTCAACAGCTCCATGATGGCTTCACTGAAGGCTGGGAAGTTTGGTATTAAACTTCTCAGCACAATAAACCCACACTGACGCCAGTGTAGGATTTATTGTACAGTGCACCCGGAGGGCATCTTAGAGGACTCTAACTGACCCTTTAATGTAAGGCTGACCAGTCTGTGCCAGCCTGCCATTAAAAGACAAATTTCTGACCTCATGGGGTGAGAGCCTTTGTGCTCTCTGGAGTCAGAAACAAAGCCTACTCTGGATGGAGGTGCTCCACACCTCCCCCTGCAGGAACTGTAACACTTTGCGGTGAGCCTTAAAGGCTCAGGCCTCCTGTTACAATGCCCCAGGGCACTCGAAGTAGTGGAGATGCCCGACCACCAGGACAAAGACCCACTTTTGGAGGCATTCCAGTGGGAAAATTAGATAAAACAGGAAGTGACCACTTAAGCTAGGACCACCCCTAAGGTGTCCAGAGCCGAAGTGACCCCCTCCCTTCAGAATCTTCCATCTTGGTTTGGAGGACAGAGACCAATAGGGTTAGTAATGTGTCCCCCTACCCAAAGGGAGTGGGCACAGGTAGGCTGTAGCCACCCTCAGGGACAGTAGCCATTGGCTATTGTCCTTTGACCACAGTAACACCCCTAAATCTAGGATTTAAGGGCATCCCTGAACATAGCTCACCAGATTCCTGGTGACCTCAAGACAAGAAGGAAGGAGGACTGCTAAGCCAACACTCCAGCAGTGAAGACCTAAGATGACAACTGACTTGGCCCCAGTCCTAAAGGTCTGTCTGCAGTTTCAAGGACTCTGCTACAAAAACACACCCTGCAGGACAGTGCAGCAACGTTCAGCAGGCAGCCACCTCTTTGTCCAGCCTTAGGTTTTCCGGAACCAACCTCCTGGACCCAGCCTACAGCATTCTTTGTGACCCCCAAGGCCTCCTATCCTACTGGGAGCCCCATGCTGTGTTTGCACCCGGCCGCCCTTGGCCACTGAGGGTGTGTGTTTGGTGGGAACCTGTGGACCCCCCGGTGCTCACCTAACCCCCCCAGAGGTCTGCCTTCCTAAGTCGTGGGAACTTACCTGCCAGCAGATCCGTTTCCTAGTGCCACCAGTCTTCATAGGATCCCATTCTAAATCCAGCATCAACTTTGACCTCTGCACCCAGCCGGCCCAGTGTTGCTGGTGGTGCACTTTTGGGGTCAGCCTAAACTTTGACCTGTGAAAATCCTAAGTCCTGAAGACTGGAATCGCAAGTCTTGTATTTATCTGTTTTCTGTGCTAATACCCCTCCCCCCCCCCCGGGACTCTATGGGCTCCTATGGAAAACTGCACTGTCAACGTTTGAAATAGAAGATTGCAACTTACCTGTAACTGCTATATCTGCTAAAACCAAACAAAGTGCATTTGATATATATGCTTGATACCGACTTACTACTGGACTTACCTTCAACAAAGTTCTTCTGGTTCTAGTAATAAAGTAGCAAAACATATTTTTGCTACATAAAAACAATTGGCCTGGAGTTCGTCATTGAGTGTGTGTCTCATTGTGTGTGTACAACAAATGCTTTGCACTACCCTCTGATTAACCTAACTGCTCGACCACACTCCCACAAAAGAGAGTATTATCTACTTTACCCTCTGATAAGCCTCTGGGGAACCCCTGGACTCTATACACACTAGGTCTCATTTTGATATGTATAGCCAACTTCCTACAATAGGGACTTCTAGACACAGATTCTTTACCTTAGAATAGCTACCCGGGAGGTGGTTCTGCGAATCAAGATTTATACCAGAAAGATGTGCAGGACCGAATGGGCAAAGTGCCCATCCCAACAGGCCTGACTGTCCATGCAGCAGTGTTTGGTAAACATGCAGATATGTCCACGTAGCTGTCTGACTGATGTCCAGGACAGGAACTCTGTGAGCTAACGCAGTTGTCGTAGCCTTGGCTCTAGTGGAATGAGCACTCCAGCCCTCCGGGGGTTGCTTTTTGGCCAATACATAGCAGATCTATATGCAGAGCACTATTCACCATGAGATGGTTTGTTTCTGCATGGCCTTCCCTTTCTTAGCTCCAACATACCCTACAAAGAATTGATCATCCACCCGGAACTCATAGGTATGATCAAGGTAAAATGGCAACGCTCTGTTAAGGTCCAGGCGGTGGAGTCTGTCCTTTTCTGTCCTTTTCTTTAGAAGGAGGAGGCGGACAAAGATGATATTTTGGCCTTTATGAAAGGGTTTCACTAGCTTTGGAAGATAGGAGGCATGTGTTTGAAGGACTGGTTTGTCTGGGTAAAAAGTCACAAGGAGGGTGCACACACAGTGCCTGGAGTTTGCTGGCCCTCCCAGCTGATGTTAAGGACACTAAAAAGACATCTTGATCGTTAACAACAAGAGTGGTTAGTTTTGCAGTGGCTCAAAAGGCACGCACGTAAGAAAAGTCTGAACCAGGTTTAAGTCCCACTGAGGCATGATGAATGGAGTAGGAGGAAAAATGTTTTGGAGACCTTTGAGAAACTTAGTCACAATAGGAAACAAATAAGGTGGGTCTGGGAAACTGACACGTGGAAATGGTAGACAAATAGCTGTTAACTGTGCCCAGAGCCAAGCCCTGCTGGGCCAGAAGATAAATAGTAAAACTTAAAGTGGTGTAGAGAGAGGGCCGATGTCCCTGGATGCACACCAAACCACAAACTTGTCCCAGTGCAGACGTATACAGTTTTGGTGGAGGGATGCCGGACTGCCAGAATGACAAAGGATACCATACTCTGTCACAAATCCGGAGCCACAAAAAATGACTTGGGCCCAGGAGTTCCTGATCTTCTTGGGAACTCTTGCAGGAGTGGAATTAGCGGGAAGGTGTACAGGAGGCTGGAACTCCACTTGAGCCAAAAAGCGTCTTTGAATGAGAGCTGCCTTGGAAACTCTAGTCTGCACAAGTGCTGACATTGTGCAATCTCAGCGGTGGCGAAGAAAATAAGTTACTTACCTGTAACTGTAGTTCTCCAGTATTGGTATCTTTCATAGATTCACATGCTTGAATCATTCCCCGTCGTCGAAGTGGGAGTCCCACGGTACATAGAAAGCAATAAATAGAGAAAAAACTTTTCTTTCCTTTTTTTTTTTTTTTCATTGAAGTCAATAGGAAAAAACATATTCAATTGTAGAACTATCAGCCTCTTTAGAAAGAGCCCAAACTTCAACCAATCAGGCGTGACCACACTCTTAGAACCCTCAGCACAGAGGCTCAGTCTGTCAGATTTCTCCGCACTAGTGTACACAGGAAAAAATCCCAGAAGGTGAGCATCTCTGGGGAGGAGGGTGGGTCGCATGTGAATCTATGAAAGATACCAATACTGGAGAACTACAGTTACAGGTAAGTAACTTATTTTCTTCTCCAGTATTAGGGTATCTTTCATAGATTCACATGCTTGAATCAGAATAGCCAGCAGTAAGGATAAGTTATTATTTTCTTGTAGTACCAACATAATGCATGTTGACTGAATGTATATAAGCAATTAAATCTGCAAATTAAGAGCTAATCATTACAAAGTACATGTAGTAACCATCCATTATATATATCTATCTATATATATATATATATATTATACCTATCCATATCCACATAAACATTTAGACATGAATATAAATACATATACCTCCATGTAGTCAAGAAAAAATATGTGTATTCCTAACTGCATATAAGAAGCGTATACTCTAAATTACATATGAAATAATACACAGAGGACGGAGGGTAAAGTTTATAGGCTCACCTTATGTGAACAAATTGCGCAAAACTGCTTGTCCTACCGCAGCATCCACCTTGTCCGTAGCTTCCAGGCAGTAATGCTGGGTGAAAGTATGAGGACGTGTCCATGTCGCTGCCTTGCAGATTTGGTCCAGAGGTATTCCAGCAAACAGAGCTGTGGAAGTGGATACCGCTCTAGTGGAATGCGCCCGGACCTTAGATGATAATGGCTTTCCCGCCAACTGGTGGGTCAAGTGAATGGCAGCAGAAATCCAGCGCGCTATAGTTTGCTTAGTAACTGCGCTACCACGATTGACCTTTCCAAAGCTGATAAACAACTGCTCAGATTTACGGAAAGCACTTGTTCTTTCTATATAGAACTTTAAACAGCGCTTAATGTCTAACGAATGCAGAGATCGTTCAGCTGCCGTTTGAGGATTTGGAAAAAATGTTCGTAGAACTACTGGTTCGTTTAAGTGAAAAGATGATGGAACTTTAGGTATAAACCTTGGATTCGTTCTCAAAATGACCACCTCTGGCTTGAATTGAAGGAAAGGTGGAGAAATTGTAAATGCCTGGATATCGCTGACTCTCCTTGCCGATGTCAAGGCTAAAAGAAGGGCCGTTTTAAAAGAAACGAACTTCAAATCCACTCTATGAATAGGCTCGAACGGATGTTTCATTAATTGGGAGAGCACAATGTTCAGATGCCATTGTGGTGCAGGACGATGAATTGGTGGATATTTTCTGAACAAACCTTTAAGAAATTGTTTTATGATTCTGGCGGCCCATAGTGAAGGTGACAGAGGTCCGTCGGTAACGAGATATGGCAGCCAAATGCACTTTAATCGATGAATGTGAAAGACCGGATTTAGCCAAATGTAGTAAGTATGGCAAAATTTGTTCAGGGGATGATGTTAGAGGATGGATGCTGGAAGCTGCGCACCACAAACAAAACCTCTTCCACTTGAATTTGTATGTGCGATTCGTAGACTGGGCTCTGGCACAGGCAAGTATCTCTCTGCACTCCGGAGGAATATTCAATCCATCAAATTCATAGAATTCAGGAGCCAGGCTGATAAACGAAGAGATGTCGGGTCGGGATGACGAACCTGACCCTGGCTCATTGTCAGCAGATCCGGAATTGCCTTCAGCCGAATGTGAGGTTGTTCCGATAGCAATAGAAGTTCTGTGAACCAGAACTGGCGTGGCCACCTCGGAGCGATTAGAAGAATCCTGCATCGCTCCCTCTTCATCTTTAGCAGAAGTCTCGGGATGAGTGGAAGCGGGGGAAAAGCGTATGCATAAATCCCTGACCATCTGATCAAAAACGCATTCCCCCTCGAACCCTTCTGCGGACGCCAGCTTGCGAAGTGTCGGCATTTCTTGTTGTCCTTGGTCGCGAATAGATCTAGGGTGGGCTTGCCCCAAAGGCGAAAGAGATTGTCGAGAACCGATTGATTGAGTTCCCACTCGTGGCAGCTGGTTCGATTCCTGCTCAAGGCATCTGCCCAGATGTTGGTGATCCCTGGGAGATGTTATGCTCGGATGGTGATTCCCTGCTGAATCACCCAATGCCACAGCTTCTGCGCCTCCAGGGATAATGCTCGAGATCTTGTGCCTCCTTGCTTGTTGATATAGTGCATGACCGTGGTGTTGTCTGTCCTTATCAACACTGAAGAGTCTTTGATGTTCATGAGGAAGGATTTGAGTGCCAAAGACACCGCTCTGAGCTCTTATACATTTATGTGGAGAGTTGATTCTTGCATAGACCATTTTCCCCTCACGGAAAGATCCTGTAAATGAGCACCCCATCCCTCCAGGGATGCGTCCGTTGTTACTATGTGCATGGTCCTGTCTTTCAGAAATGACAGCCCGTCTGAGACTAGGGGAGTTTCTTTCCACCACCTGAAAGCCTGTTTCGCTGCAGGGGTGATTTGTACTAGCTCGTCGAAAGAGCCTTCTGTCTGTTTCCATTGGTTGTCTAGTTGTTGCTGAAGAGTCCTCATGTGGAGGCGACAGTTCTTTATCAATGGAATGCAAGACGATAGTATCCCTAGAAAAGACTTGTAAGTCCGCACTGAAACTGACCTTTTTTTGCTGAGCCGAGCTGCTAAGTTTCGAAGTCTCTGTCTTCTGTCCTGTGAAGCAAAGGCTTTCGCTTGTAAAGTGTCCAAGATGGCTCCTAGAAACGTGATGTTCTGAGTGGGCTCTGTGTGAGATTTGGGGTAATTGACCGTCAAACCCAAAGATCCGAAAAGGGAGAGACATGTTTCCGTGTCTCTGGCAGCCTTCGACGCTGTACGTGCCTTTATTAGCCAGTCGTCTAGGTAAGGGAACACCTGTACCCCTAATTGTCTGAGGTGGGCTGCCACTGGCGCCAAAACCTTGGTGAACACTCTTGGAGCCGACTTGAGGCCAAACGGAAGCACTCTGAACTGGTAGTGAATGCCTGCGACCCTGAACCGCAAGAATTTCCGATGATTGGGGTGAATTGGAATGTGAAAATATGCGTCCTGAAGATCTAGCGAGGTCATAAAATCCCCTCGGTTGAGGAGGCTCAGAACGTCTTGAAGAGAGATCATGCGAAAAGATTGCTTCTTGAGGTATTTGTTGAGCGATCGAAGATCGAGAATAGGCCTCCAGTCTCAGTTTTTCTTCCTGATAAGGAAAAAACGGGAGTAAAAATCTATTCCCCTCTGGTTTCTTGGTACGATCTCTATTGCTCCCTTGCTCATTAAGATAGCAATCTGTTCCATAAGCTCGTTGAGATGGGCTGGCGGGGGGCCTCTTGGTGGTACTTGAGGAGGAGACTGGTTGAATTCTAGAGTATGTCCCCGATTGATAATATCCAAAACCCATCTGTCTGTTATTCTGGACCATTGGTGTAGAAATCCGGAAATTGTGCCCCCTATACGAGTGTTGGTGCAGGGGCTGGGTGCAGGCACTTGATGAGGGTCACTGCTTTCTAGCCGTATCCTTGGGTCTGAAAGCAGACTTTCCTCTCGTTTGCTGTTTAAAGCGAGCTGATGTTTGCTGGCGAAAGGAATGCTGTTGTTGCTGGCCATAAGTTGAGCGATATTGCCCTTGGTAAGAGGAGTACAGTCTATATTGTTGAAAACCTCCTCTGTGTGAAAAAGTACCTCTCGCTCCTCGAAAGGGTTGCCTTTTGTACTGGAGCGTTGCAAGTGACCTGGCTGTTTCAGTGTCTGACTTGATCGATTGCAATGCATCGTCGACATGTTTTCCAAATAAAAGTTCGCCATCATATGGCATGTCTAGAATTTTCAACTGAACTTCCGGCCTAAAAGATGTAGCCTTTAGCCACCCTTGGCGTCTTAGAACCGCAGCACCGGCCAATTGTCTGAAACCTGTAGAAGAAACATCAATGGCCGAGTCTATGATTTCGGCCGAAATCTTTTCTCCTTCTTGAAGAATTCTGCGTGCCTCTGCCCTACTGGATTCAGGTATCATGTCAATGAATTGTGACATGTCAGACCACATCTGACGATCGTATCTCCCCAGTATTGCTAGAGAGTTGGCGGCTCTAACAGTGGTGGCAGCCATGGTTGAAATTATTTTACCTATAGAGTCCAGATGCCGTCCTTCCTTGTCTGGAGGGGCAGTCAGAGAAGCTGACGGATTCCTGGATCTCCTCTGAGCTGCTTGGGAGATAACCGAATCCGGCTTAGGATGGCTGATTAGACATGCTGGGGAGTTGTCAGGTGCCTTATATTTCTTTTCTAGTCTGGGCAAGACTGCAGGAATGGAGGACGGAGTCTGCATGACCTTTAAGCCTTCTTCCCAGATGAAATCGACTATGGGAATGGCTCTTACCGATTTTCTAGTGTCCTCTTTAAAATCATAAAGAAAACAATCTGATTGTTTTGACGTAATCGGTAGCTGGAATCTTTTGGCAGCTCTCTCCATGACACTATGGAAACCCCCAATGTCCTGAGGAGGAGAGTATACTGGCGGTGGTGTAGACGGAGATGGAGTCTGAATCTGATACTCATCCCATTCCGGTATTAAAGAGTCTGAGTCTTGTATCTCCCCTTCTTCCTGTTCCTCCTCAGATGACGGTGACTCAATAGTCTGAACCGATGGAGGTGCTGTGGTAGGGTCTGGTAAAGTGGAAGGTCTAGCTGGAGTGGACACTGGTGTCTGCTGAGGCTGTACCGGTGTAGAAGGACCAGGCGGGGGAAACCTCGCATAGTAGTCCTGCATCATTTGCTGAAGGTTGTTAATCAATGATACCGGCATTTGTACTGTCTGTTCTGGTTGTTCGAAATGCCCTTGATCCTGTCGGTGGGAAAATTGCTGAAGATCCTCCTCTTCATCCTCCTCTTGGCATTTTATACGTAGTTCGGACGGACTACGCGCTACCGGAAAAAATCCGTCATCAGAGTACCTATCGCCATCATCATCATCATCATCATCAAAAAGATGCTGCGGAGGAACGGGTGCAACCTTGCTGGGCGATGTATGCGATGGTTGTAAAACAGAGGACCTGACCTGTACAGGCAAAATCCTTTGTGGTAGGTAAGGAGATGTTCCAGGAAAATAAACCGTTGACGGAGCTGTCGTCGACGGAGCACTCGTTGACGGGGCAGGCGTCGACGGGGCAGGCGTCGACGGGGCAGGCGTCGACGGGGCAGGCGTCGACGGGGCAGGCGTCGACGGGGCAGGCGTCGACGGGGCAGGCGTCGACGGGGCAGGCGTCGACGGGGCAGGCGTCGACGGGGCAGGCGTCGACGGGGCAGGCGTCGACGGGGCAGGCGTCGACGGGGCAGGCGTCGACGGGGCAGGCGTCGACGGAGCAGGCGTCGACGGAGCAGGCGTCGACGGGGCCGTCGGTGTAGTTGGTGGTATCATTGTCGATGAAGGAGCCGTTGACGAAGCCAATGTCACTGCGTCACCCGTCGACAGGGTTGACAACGACGTAGTTTTCGCGATCCGGTGCTTCGATGGAATCTTCGTCAGCGAAACCGACGGCGACCTTCTGAATCTCTTCGTCGACGATGGTAAAGATTTTAGCTTCTTACTCATCGACGGCTTCTTAATGATCTTCAAAGTGTGCGACGACGACGGACCATACTTGAGACTCACCGATGTTATCGTCGTAGACGACAGCGGAGATGAAGTCACTATCATCGGAGACGGAGGGGCTGTAAACGTAGCCGTCGTCGTAGTCACAGGTAGAGCTATCGTCGACGGAGCGCTCGTCGACGGTGTCGATTTTTTGGACGTCGACGAAGGTAGAGAACTGGAAGGCTTTTTAAGCTTCTTTGAAGAAGAAGCAGGTGTTGATGGTTCTGAATGAACCCTGCCACTTGCTACCTTAGATGTTGAAGGTAGATCCCCGGTGTCCTTAAAAGCATGCAGCTTCTTGGCTGACTTAGTGCTTGCAGGGGATAGGCTCTCCACAGACCTCTTTCTCTTCTTTGAGGTCACTGCAGTGTCACTCTCTTCTTCAGAAAGAGCTTCTCTTGCCTTCTTTTTCTGGAGCCAAAGTAGGAGCCTGGCTTCTCTGTCCCTCAGAGTCTTATTAGGAAAGGTCCTGCAGATCTTACAGTCCTTGACCTTATGCTCTGGATGTAAGCAATAGATACATTCTTTGTGAGGGTCCTCACAGTGAAGTCTCAATTTGCCACAGGTCCCACAAGGTCTAAAAAGGCCTTTTCTTGTAGACCTGATGGAAAAAAGTCTTGAAGAAAAAATGAAGTTAAAAGTTCTAAGGATTTCTCTTGAAGAGATGGAAAACTGAGCAGAGCTCAGGGAGACTCCCTTACACACGACGTGCGGTAGAAAATCTGACAGACTGAGCCTCTGTGCTGAGGGTTCTAAGAGGGTGGTCACGCCTGATTGGTTGAAGTTTGGGCTCTTTCTAAAGAGGCTGATAGTTCTACAATTGAATATGTTTTTTCCTATTGACTTCAATGAAAAAAAAAAAAAAAAAAAAAAAGAAAGAAAAGTTTTTTCTCTATTTATTGCTTTCTATGTACCGTGGGACTCCCACTTCGACGACGGGGAATGATTCAAGCATGTGAATCTATGAAAGATACCCTAATACTGGAGAACAGATCTAACCAAAGTTCTCCCCACTCTGGAAAGAGACCTTGCACCACTTCTGGATGGAGGCATCATTCATAATCCGCTATGCATCTGTGACAGAGTTTGTCCACCCTGGCATTTAAAGAGCCCACCGGGTGTTGAACACCCAGATAAATGCCCCGACATTCCAGCCATGTCCGAAGACAGATGTCCTCCTGACAAAGGGTCCAAAGTCCCACCCTGTCCTGTTTGTTTTATTACCAGATGGCGGTGGTGTTGTCTGTGAACAACGAGCTTTCCCCCAATCAAGGAAAGGAAGGCCTTCAATGCAAATCAGATCGCCGGAAGCTCCAACAGGTTGATGTGGAACCTGGACTCTGCTAAAGACCATAGTCCTCTAATCTCCATCTCTCCTAGATGGCCGCCTCAGCCTAAGAATGACTATCTGTCACTACAGTCAATTGAGGCTTGGGAAGGGAGAGGGGTTTGCTGCTGACCCAATGACAGTTCGTCAGCCACCACTGAAGGTCTTCCTTAGTTCCTTTCAAGATCTGGACCATGTCAGAGCGATTTCTATGATGATTTGCCCATCATGACATATGCCAAAAGGCATGTGTAACTTTCAGGATACAGGAGGCCATGAAGCCCAACAGCCTTGGATTCAGTCTTACTAAAATCCATGATAGAGGCTGAAACATTGATATAGCCAGAATAGCCTGTCTTAGTTGGACTCTCGCTCCTAGGCGAGACTGCTGGTTTAGGGACAACAGCACTTTTGTTTGCAGGAGACTAAGCCAATCCTACAAGTCGCAACTGTTGGCTTAACCCTTGCGGCTCACAAGCAGTACCTCACCAAAAACCCAAACAGTAAAAGGTGATTTCTGGCAGCCTTAGGCATGGACTCAAGAATGCAACATCTCAGGGGAGTTGTGGTGGAATGGAAGTTACCCTTTTCTCACGTTAGCATTAAGTCTCAGTCACACACAGGCAAGAAAGGAGATGCAGGAAAGTTTTCAATGGGTTTATTAAAAAGATTGCAATCTACAATAAAATGCATGGGCTGCAATGATTAGGACAATAAATAATAAAAGAGACATTATTGTGAGGATGAGAGTCGTGAATACAAAGACCCCGACCATCTTGCACTAAGCATGAAATGTGAAATCCCTACCATGGAGAACCTTATCTCTAACCTAAAGAGAGCTAGGCGTTATAAACCTAATCTGCCAGTACCATGTCCATGAGAGCGCCTCCCCAACCCTTGTTACTGTGGAATGAGTCTCTAGCTCATACTCAGTGCGGACACCAAGGCTGGGTCTGCGCCAAAGCAACGTGCACAATAGACAGCATCAATGGCATCTGGTAGGAGTCCCTCTGATAGCCCGGTCTGTGTGATGCGTATTTATACAGACCATGTAGGACCCCTGATGCAGGTGTGTTCCAAAACAATAAGGAGGCAAACTCGTGGCGGCAATTATGTAAACAATCCCCGACAAGTGTACATTATGTTACTGTCACCCATAAGGGAGAAAGGGACATGATGTGCCTACCTACGTCCATTACTTCATTATGAAAGAGACGCCTTGACGGAGTGGCACTGATAACGCTAAAGCAAAACAATTCTCTAACTATAAACACGTCCACCATTTTAAAAGAGATAATAAAGTAAATGGGCTAAAACAGAGCAAACTAAGTAGGTTAAAAGTCACTAGGTGACGGGGCACAGGCCTGCAAGCCAGAAGGCTAAGCTAAACTTCTGAGTCCTATTAAAAGTAAATAGGATCCACTATAATCCTGAACTCTCTGTTTGGGTGGATAGGTTTGAAACTGCACTGTGTCCAGCACAGCCCAGGTGAAAGAGAAAATCTAAAAAGGGGCCAGGTGTGACTTCAGCATATTGACTGTGAACCTTAGCGAATGCAGGAGGTCCGCCGTAGTCTGGATGTGGGAGACTACTTTCTAGGGTGAGCCTGCTTTTAACAACCAATCATCAAGGTAGGAAAGACTGGAACCCCTAAACTCCACTTCGTGAGACCATGGTTTCACGAAAGTACTCGAGTGCTGAATTGGTCTTCTCGCCAAACAGGTGGGACGTATCGGAAGGCACGTCAATTAATAGCATAGACGCGGAGCCGATCGACACCACCTACCACACACGCAACAAGATTCTCCAGATCCAGTCTGATGCCTCAGGGGTATTCTAAGGTGAGAAAGAAAATTAGTTACTTACCTGTAACTGTAGTTCTCCAGTATCGGAATCTTTCATAGATTCACATGCTTGAATATTCCCTATCGTCGAGATGGGAGCCCCTGGTATAAATTACACAAGTAGTGTTAAAATATATTAACAGAAAGGCCTTAGACTTCTTCACTTTAACAGTCTATCAGAGTAATTTTAAGAAAAGGACCAAACTTGAGCATCCACCAATCAGATGACACCACCCTCTAGAATCCTCCTGAGAGAAGCTCCAACACCTCAGATTTTCCAAGCACAAGTGCGTTAAAGAGAGGAAAAAAGAGAGAAAGGAAAAAAGGAAGGTGAAAATTAGCCTCTCCGGGGAGGTGGGTGGGCCGCATGTGAATCTATGAAAGATTCCAATACTGGAGAACTACAGTTACTGGTAAGTAACTAATTTTCTTACTCCAGTATTGGAACTTTCATAGATTCACATGCTTGAATCAGAGTAGAGAGCAGTACTTATGCACATTGTACCATTGTAACCATGCATATATAAAACATCTGTATATACATCCATATAAATATATATATATATATCAAGGAATACTTCAAAGAAAATATTGTATGACTATCGCAAATTATCTTCACTTTTCTCTATTCTACCCTCTTCTCCCCTTTTTTTTGTGACAAATTATAATTCTCTATCCGACCATAAGAGACATGAACAATGTGCATACTTGTTCTAGGATGGAGGGATGAAAAAAGATGGCTCACCTTCACCTGAAGAGGTTCCTGAGGACTGCTTGACCCACTGCTATCTCTCCTTGAGATAGTGATTCCAAGCAGTAGTGTCTCGTAAATGTATGACAGCTCTTCCATGTTGCTGCTCTACAAATCTCTTGCAGGGAAACCCCCGCAAACAGAGCTGCTGACGAAGAAACTGCCCTCGTAGAATGAGCATGTACAGATGAATGCAGAGGTTTACCCGCTGCTTGATGGCAGAATTGAATGGCTGAGGCGATCCATCTGGATATACTCTGCTTAGAGAGTGGTTGGCCTCGTCTAGGTGCACTGTATGCTACGAACAATCTATTAGAGCGTCGAAAGGACTTCGTTCTGTCCAAGTAGAATTGAACACATCTCAACATCTAAGGAGTGTAATGCTCTTTCCGCCGGAGTAGAAGGATGAGGAAAAAAAGATTTGAACACTAAGGGCTTGTTGATGTGGAAGTCTGAAGGGACCTTCGGGATGAAATGCGATTAGTACGCAGCAGTAGCCTGTCTTGTTTAATCTGTAAGAACAGCTCTAGAGAGGGCCTGCACCTCACTGACACGTCTGGCTGATGTGAGAGCCACCAATAAAGCAACCTTCCACGAAAGGAATTTTAGAGAAGAACGGTAAATCGGTTCAAACGGATGCTTCATCAGCTGTGCTAAAACAATATTCAGGTTCCACGAAGGAGGAGGTGGTCTGAATGGAGGAAAGACCCTTAAAAGTCCTTTAAAAAACCGTTTGATTAGACGAGAGGAATACAGCGAGGGTGAAGCGTCTGAGCGTCTGTATGCTGCTATTGCCGCCAGATGTACTTTAATGGAGGAATGTGCCAGGCCTGCTTGCGCTAACTGCAATAAGTACGGCAATATTTGTTACAGTGGTGAAGATAGTGGGTCAATCTGCCGCTGATGACACCAGACACAAAATCGTTTCCATTTGCAAGAGTAAGCCTTATTAGTGCTATCCGTTCTAGCTCTGGACAAGGTGTCCCTGCACTTCTGTGGGATATTCAGATGTGCAAACTCCCGTTGCCCAGGAGCCATGCTGACAATTGCATCGACTGAGGATCCAGGTGCCATACTTGTCTTTTGTTCATTGTTAGCAATTGTGGAAACTGTTTCAGCGGAATGTGAGGCTTGATTGATAGAAGAAGCTGCTCCACAAACCAGTGTTGGCGAGGCGAATACAGAGCTATCAATATCAGAGTGCACAGCTTTTCCTTTATCTTTGTGAGGACTCTTGGGATCAACGGAATTGGAGGAAAGGCGTAAGCAAAGATGTCTGACCAGACTATCGAAAACGCATTCCCCCAAGATCCCTTTTGGTGATGCCAGCTTGCGAAGTACTGGCATTTGGCGTTAACAAACAGGTCTATTGTTGGCGTTCCCCACTGGGAAAAGATGTAGTCCACTATCGACTGGTCCAGCTCCCGCTCGTGGCAGCTCAATCTTTGTCTGCTGAGCGAATCCACTGTCTTGTTCTCTATCCCCAGCAAATGCACAGCTGTGAGTGTGATGCCTTGCTGCGAGGCCCAATTCCAAATTCTATGGGCTTCTCTGGAGAGGGTGAGCGATCTCGTGCCTCCTTGTTTGTTGAGGTAATGCATCGTAGTGGTGTTGTCTGTTCTTATTACTACGTGTGATCCTGATATTTTCAGGAGAAAAGCCTGCAAAGCGAGGTACACTGCTCTGAGCTCTAGCAGATTGATGTGCATCACTGTCAACTGTGGTGGCCACTTCCCACTTACTTGAAGATCCTGTAGCACGGCTCCCAAGCCCTCCAGAGATGTGTCCGTACTGATGGTCCACGGAGCCGGACGATGTAAATACGAAAGGCCGATGGACAGATGATGCCTTTGAGACCACCATGTCAGGGCTTTGACTATTGCTGGGGTTATGTGTATTCGATCTTCGAAGCTTCCTGAAACCTGGAGCCATTGAGAGTTTAGCTGCTCCTGTAACGGGTACATTTTTAGTCTGCAGAGAGGAATCAGAGGTATGCATGATGACATCATGCCCAACTGTGATTGAACAGGCGGACAGAAACATGGCTTCTTCTCTGTATTGATTTTGTTAGTGTCAGTAACCTTTGTTGCCTGTCTACTGTGGGACACGCCATGGTGGATTGCGTGTCCAGGTTTGCCCCTAAAAAGGTGACTCTGCGTGCTGGGAGAGGTTTGGACTTCTCCAAGTTGATGGTGAGGCCTAGATTGGTTAGCAAGGAAACGCACCTTCTTGTTGATCTGCGCGCTCCTGCATAGGTGCTTGCTTTTCTCTGACAATTGTCTAGATATGGAAACATTTGGTGTTTCCTCCTCCTAAGGAAGGCTGTGATTGGCGCTAGACATTTGGTGAATATCATGGGAGCTAATTTTAGGCCAAAGGGAAGGACTCGAAATTTAAAAAGGCTTCCGGCTACGGTGAATCTCAGGTATTATCTGTGGGCAGGGTGGATGGGAATGTGGAAATATGCATCTTTTAGGTCTAGTGTAGACATGAAATCTCCCTGGTTCAGACACAGGAGGACATCTTGCAGGCTGATCATGCGGAACAAATGCAAGTAGATGTTCAGTTCCAGTAAATCGAGGATCAGCCTCCAATCTTTCCACTTTTTGCGAATGAGGAAGAACCTGGAATAAAACCCTCTTCCTTGCTGTGACCGAGGTACCTTTTCTATAGCTCCTTTGAGGAGCATCTTGTTGATCTCCTTCTTGAGTTGTTGTGGGTATCTTGAAGGAGTCCTGCGGGGAGGATTGGAGGGAGGTAGTTGGGTAAATTCTAGAGTGTGGCCCTGTTTCACTAATTGGAGGACCCACTTGTCTGATGTGATGACTTGCCATTTTTTGAGGAAGCGTGATATCCTTCAGCCTAGAACCAGAGGAGAATTGGGTGTAGCTGGCGCCTCGGATGCATCAGGCTCTACGAGCCGAGTCTTTAGCAGAGCGAGTTTAGCGTCCCCTACCGCCACATCGACCATAAGCTTGCTTGCGGCGGCTGCCTTTGTGTATAATATTGACGGTACTGTTGAGCAGAGGAAGGATAGGTGGAATATCTATACTGCTGATATCCTCCTCTATATGAAGGTTGGCCGCGTCCTCTAGCTCGAAAGGAAGGCTTTTGAAATTGGAGAGTCCCTAATGACCTTGCTGTATCAGTGTCAGACTTAATAGATTGTAAAGCCTCGTCGATATGTTTGCCAAATAACGCCTGGCCATCGAAAGGTAAGTCTAAAATTTATTCTGCACCTCAGACCGGAATGAAGTAGCCTTTAGCCAACCTTGTCTTCTAAGAACAGCTGCCCCTGCGAGTTGTCGAAATGCAGTCGTGGCTATGTCCATTGCACAGTCAATGAGCTCCGCTGACGTGCGCTGTCCTTCTTGCAATGTCTTGTTTGCCTCTGATTTTGCGTCCTCCGGCAACTGGTTAATATGTGGGGCGATGTCTGCCCATAGCTGCCTGTCGAGCCTGGCTAACACCGCTAGAGGGTGAGCAGCTCTTACCACTAGGCTAGCCATTGAGGAAAACCTCTTTCCGATGTTGTCTAGTCGTCTACCCTCTTTGTCTGGGGGTGCAGAAATCGGAGTAGACGGATTTTTGGACTTCCTCTGTGCCGCCTGAGCCACCACTGAGTCCGGATGAGGATGACCAGTTAGACATGCCAGTGCATCGTCCGGTGCCTTGTGTTTGTCTAAATGAGGCAGTACTGCTGTGATAGTAGCAGGATTGTGTATCACTTTTAGGCCTTCTTCCCACAAACAGCTGACCAGCGGAATAGAGCGCACAGATTTTTTAAACCGCTCTTTAAAATCGTAGAGAAAACAGTCTGTTTGTTTTGATGGCATTGGCAAAGCCAAACGCTTAGCTGCTCTTTCTAGGAGATCGTAAAATCCTCCAATGTCGTCTGGTGGGGACTCCACCTTTGATTGAGAAGGAGAAGGAGGAGCAGGGATGATGTATTCATCCCACTCGGAATGAGTGTCCAGGAGCTCCCCTTCTTCGTGATCCCCTTCGGACATGTCCGTATCCTGAGGCAGAGTCATATCCGGAGTAGCCACATTTGTGAGTGGTAAAGAAACTGGTCTCTGACGTGGAGTGGTAACCACAGAGACGGGCGATGGAGGAGGTTGCTCCCCTTGAGGAGGAAAACGCCTGCTGTAATCAGCAATCATTGCTCTGAGGTCAGACAATAAGGAAGATGGAATGTATGCCCTCTCTTGATATTGTTGGTCTGCTCCATAAAACTGAGGGTCATAAGATTCATCAAATTCATCTCCTTGACATTCAACTGTGACGGACTATGGGCTGCTCCGAATGGCCCCTCGTCGTCCGAGTCTTCATCTCCCTCTAACAGATGCACTGGAATAAGGGATGTCACCTTACTAGGTGAGGTATGCTTTGGGGTCAGTTTCTCGTAAGTTTTGTGATGTTTTTCTCTCGTCGATGATGTCGTCGACGGCGGCAAATAGATAGCCTTAGTCGATGGCGGTGTAGTCGATGATGAACGCATGGATATTTTGATGGATGACAGCCTCAACGACGAGTCTACCGTCGACGACTGTAAAGCCGATACTGTCATAAGGGCCGTCGACGATGATGAGGTGTAGACGTTCGTCGACGATGACATCGTCGCCACTCTCGTCGACGGTGGAAATGTGGCAGTCGTCTGTTGCGTCGGAAAAGCACTCACTGACGGTCTCGTCGACTATGCCTTTTTTGTAGAAGTAGAGGAAGGTCTCTTGAAAGGCACAGATGGAGGGACAGAGGATGACTTCTTATGCCTCTTAGAACTGCTGGCATGACCTCTCTCCCCTTTACTGGAAGATTTTTGAGGTGAAGTAGATGGGCTGCGGCCCTTGTAAGACCCTGAAGCAGTCTTTTTGCAGGCTTTTCTTGATTGTTGGGAGGGAGATCTTGTGTCTGATATCGCCCTCTTTGATAACTTTTTAGATATTGATGAGTCATCACTATCAGAGTCAGAAACTGGATTCTCTCTGTATTTAAGTTTCGCAGCCAAATCAACAATCTGCCTTCCCTAACCTTAAGAGTCTTAGAGGAAAAGGTACAACAAACCTTACAGTCTTTGGCTGAATGGTCTGGATAGAGGCAGTATATACAATCCTGGTGAGGGTCTCCAGAATGTAGTTTTTTCTTGCCACAAGTTTTGCAATTTCTGAATAAACCCTTCTTCTCCTTATCAGACATGTTGAAGATGTTTTTCCCAATCAGGTCAGAGAAGTTTTTCTCAGAGAAAAATATGTTGAAGCTAGTTCAAAAGGTGTGAATAAAGAGCAGAGCTCTGAGGAGACTCCCTAGCACGATGTGCGGTAGAAAATCTGAGGTGCTGGAGCTTCTCTCAGGAGGATTCTAGAGGGGGGTGTCGCCTGATTGGTGGATGCTCAAGTTTGGTCCTTTTCCTAAAATGACTCTGATAGACTGTTAAAGTGAAGAGGCCTAAGGCCTTGCTGTTAATATATTTTAACACTACTTGTGTAATTTATACCGGGGGTTCCCATCTCGACGACTGGGAATGATTCAAGCATGTGAATCTATGAAAGTTCCAATACTGGAGTAATCTGCAGTTAGAAGTCTCTATCAGAGTTGGGTGGGTGTGGGGGTTAAACATCACAACAGATGATTTGAAAAAGGGCAGTAGGTCTGGTAAAACGAAAAAAGGGAGAACAAACCAACAATTAACCTTTAAAAGAGCCCCCCGCAAGTCCTTGTGGGACCAGACACAGAAAGGAGAGTACAACTTGCAAGTTTGGCTTGCAGCAGTTCTGTCTCACGGGTGCCACCCCCAAGACAAAAGACACAAACCTATCCCAGGGTCACACAAACAGATTTTGTAGTGGGATGCATGGCTGTTAGAATGACATCCACAGCTTCAGGAGAGAGATTGAATACGTTAGACAACTGTCCATGCATGAAGGTGTAGACTGCGCAGACTTGGGTGCAAGACCCAGCCCTGCTGCTGTAACAAAAGATCCTTCTGAAGGTGCAGCCTGAATGAATGACAGATGCTCATGCACAGACGTTCAAAGTAGACTTCTCTCCCCACCCAATTCGTGGCCACTAAGAAGAAAGGCCTCATAGTTCTTGATCTTCAGAACTCAAGGCAGAAGAAGTAGCAGCAGGAAAGCATATAGAAGCCCCGGGTTACATTCCAGCCAGAATGAGTCTGCCAAAGAGTATTCTTATGACAACTCCCACATGCAAAACTGTTGACACTGTTAAGACTGAAGAAAATCTCTATATACCACTTGAAGATGCCCTGCACCATCATAGAATGCATACCCCACTCGTGATCTCCCAGACAGCTGCTCAGTTCATCCATGCTGGCATTCAGGCAACCTGCTGAGTGATGTGTAATAAAGAAGATGCCCTGGGGCTCCAAAGACCTCTAGAGATGCAAAGCCTCCTTGGAAAGGACAGAACCCCACACCAACACCACTTGCTGCCGTACCACATGGTGGTGTTGTCCATAAGGACCTGTACCAGCCTTGCTTGATGGATGACAGCAAGGTTTTCAGAGTCAAATAGATGGCTCGCAGCTCCAGCCAGCTGAGATGGAGCTGGCAGTACAATGGAGACCACAGCCCTCTGATCCCCACCTCTCTAAATTAACCTCCCCAGCATCTTTGTGATACTTCAGTCACCACAATGCGCTATGGTGGGAAAGGCAAATGCATTTGAGCATCCACCACTGCGAATTGAACCGTCTACTCTGGTCTCTGATTTGTATTGGCAAGATTGCCTTGATGCTGGGACCACTGGAACTTCAGGTTCGACTACAGAGCAGGAATTTGCCACCTGGCATAGTTCATGAAAAAGCTGCACGAGGCCAGGAGACAAAAACTTTAGAGCTGCTCTCATTGTAATCCAAATCCAAGGCTGAGTGAGAATGTCCTGTACTCCACTGTGTCCAGCTTCGACCCAATGAATGGAAACAGCTGCTAAGGATTCAAGGACTTGACTCATTGATAGTGAACCCCCAACTGTAGGAAGTTGGCTCACTATAGTGCACTAAAATGAAGCAGTGTCCAGTGGATCCCAAATTTGTATTGCAATGTTATCCTATGGAGGGAAACAATGTTCAGCAAACACAGAGTTAACAACGACTTACGAAGCCAATCTCAGGGAGTTAAGGTATGTGCTAAGCACTGATCAGAACCACACAACAGGTCACTTCGGGCGGCACTGGGTAGCCAGGTGCAGAGGTGCAGTAAGGCGTCAGGAGCCCAATGGTATCCTATGGGAGTTTGGTCCTTGTGAAGACAGGTTGCAGGCTCTGGCTAGGAAGCCGGTCAGGGACAACAAGCCCGTAGCTAGTAGACTTGGGGTGCACATTGGGGTGCTCATTTGATCCTCTTCTCTTGTGCCCAGGGGTGACACGTGTAGGGGTGTCTTTAGGCATTGCAATTTCAGGTCCGGGAGCACTCGCGGTCAGGTGTTCCTGTGTGCTGAGGCTGCAAGCGTCCTTGGGGAGTCTGGCAGGGGTGGACCCAGGGTTGACTCGAGCTCTTAGGAGCTGGGGACATTCTTGGCACCAGTGACCCACCTCGGCTGCAGTCAGGGGTCAAGGGTGCAGTGGTTGCTGTAGCCCGTCAGATTTTTCTCTCCACACAAGCCTAGGGAAGATGGGGCCTGCCTGCAGAGGCTGCAGGCATCTCAAGAGTCCAAGAAAGGGTGTCACCACACTAGTCTCTGGGCAGCTGGGGACCCGCGTTGGCACAGTTGGTTGGCTTCACCTCGGGTCGTGGACATCTGGTGCAGTGGTGACTTCTGGTGTCCGGTTTCAAGCACCTGCAAAGTCTTTTCTTTTAAGTTTCTTCTTGCAGGGAAAGTCTTCTGCTCACGAGAGACTTGAGTCTTTATTAAAGTCTAGAAGAGTTGGCTTCTTGTGCAAAATCCATCGAGGTCAGCAGGTAGCTGGGGGGGGCTGGTTCCATGTCAGCTGCTGCTTATTTTCCTCTTCTGCGGGTCAAACTCTTCTTTGTCTGGGTCTGCTTAGATTTTCAAAATCTGAGTTCTAGGGTGCCATCTAAATAGCCAATTTAGGGGTGTTACAGCGACTGCCAGGCAGTAGCCAATGGGCTGACCACCTTTAGGGTGACTTCACCCTTCTTATGACCACTTCTGCTGGACAGTGGGCATAACCCCAACCCTAGTGGCCTAATTCCTTCCAAGGAGGAATTTGAAAAGTAATGTCCACTTTAGCTCATCCACCTTAGGGATGGGACTGGCATGAAGTGGGCATGCCTCCTAATTTAACAAATGTTCCCACCTGTGCTGCTGCCAAAAGTGGGGTCAGACAGGGGGGTGGTTTGGTCCTCTCCACCATCTGGGTCGCATTACAAAGGCAGCACGGCCTGTGATGCTCACCGTCCTGGAATGTCCATCCTGCGCCTGGGAGAGGTCATACTGCTGCCCATAGGAGGCTTTTGTCTCAATCCCTTGAGAGTGCTCACTCTCAGCTTGTGGGGGCAAACATGCATCTGTGGTGGCTGAACTTGTCAGGACCAGTCAGTCAGCACAATTGTAATCTGGCAGGTTTTCAGGGGGCACCTTAGGTGCATTTTTCAATAAATATCTCATTGAGGTAAGTGAGGGTTTATTATTCTGAGATGTTTGATACCAAACATCCCAGGATTAAGAGAAGCTGTCATGTAAGCTGGGGAGCTCGTAATGACCAGTACCCAGCATATGCATTTAAAATGACTGTCCTTTGCACTTACTATACCTCAGACATAGCAGGGGCATATCTGCTCATGCATGTATTGCTTTATATGTGTCCAGGTGCACCCTCCCTTAGGGGTGACTTACACCTGGCACATTCAGTGATAAGGGGCCTGGCACACATTGACATGTGACAGGTCGTGTTTTCAATTTGGCCTACACTCACACACGCAGTCTGCAATGACAGCACTGTGTGGGTTTGGTGAGGGACCCCCGAGGGTGGGACAACTGGTGCTGCAGCCCTCCGAGACCTTCCTTAGTACTCCAGGGGTACCATTTACTATGGACTTACAGTGGTAACTAAAGAGTTTGGCAATTGTGCAAAACAACTGTGCAGTTTTGGATAAAGAGATCTAGCACTGGAGACCTGCTTCGCTGGGACCCAGTGTACTAACAGTCAAAGCCACATTAGAATCCAGGCAAAGAGTGGGGGGTAAACTATGTCAAAAAGGGTGCACACACCGATCAAGAATTACACTATCATCCAGAAAGTGGTCCACAAATGACTGCAGCGAACCTGGTTCAGTGACCTGTGGTGAAAGGGTGCATCCGTCTTTTCAAACAGGCTGCAGTGGCAGACCTGCAGACACATTTTGCATGGGTGGCATTTTACATGCTGCAGCCCATGGGGAACCCCTGGTGCCCCAATGCCCAGGGTATCCAAGTACCATATCTTAGGGACTTAAAGGAGGGCACCAGCATGCCAAATGTGGGGTGTGCAAAGGTCTATGCAATCACATTTAGAGGGAGCGAGCAATCACTGTCTTTCTGGTTAACATGATCCCAGTCAAAACAGTCAAAGCATACTGACGGAATGCAAAAGTGGGGGCAACCATGCCAAAAGAGGGTACTTTTCTACAGTACAACTGGTCCTCCAGACATTTCTGTAGAGGCGCGCTTTAGGAGTTAGAAAGATACAGGAGGCCATTGAGCCGAGAAGAGATGAGTCTTTCTTGCTGTTGGATGAGGCACCCTCCCGAGAGTCTGACATTTCTGAAGGATTGTTAAGCGTTGCTCCTCCGAAGGACACACCTTTGCGTGAATGGCGTCAATGGAGGCCCCCAAGTAATGCAACGTATGGACTGGTGTTGAAGATGACGTGAAGAACCAACCAATGAAGGAGCTGGGAAATCCAACTGAAATGCAGTTGGGCTTCAAGAGAAGTGGATGCCTTTATGAGCCAGTCCCCTAGATAGGGGTAGATGAAGAGTCTGTGCTTTCTTAGATTGACAGACACCAGAGCCATGCACTTGGAGAAAGTTCTGGGTGCTGACTTGAGGCCAAATTGTAGTAATGCGTATTGATAATGGTCATGTCCCATAAGAAATCTGAGAAACATCTGATGGTTCCTGGTGATGGGAATGTGGAAGTATGCATTGTGAAGGTCGACGGAACAAAGCCACCCTCCCTGATGAAGTTGGGGATATATCTGATGTAAAGCCAACATCCTGAACTTCTCCTTCCAAACTCACTTGTTGGCGACTCTCCGAAAAGGATGGGTCTGAACTTGTGTTTGTCTTTCTTTAGTTCAAGGAAGTACCTGGAGTAAATGCCCTTCTGGCTTTTACTGTTGGTAATGGGCTCCACCACATTTTTTTTTTTTTTAATAAGATGTAGACTTTCGTCCGGAGTAAGCAGAGATGGGAAGTGGATGGATTTGGTGGAATGGATGGTGGTGGAGTGCTAAACCTGAGACAATATCCATTCTGCACAATGTTCAATAACCAGGCGTCCGTTATTTTTTTGCCACTCTTTCAGGAAAGGTGTTATGCTTCCCCCTACCAGAGTGGTAAACGGAAGAGGGGGAAGGTAGGACTCAAGGTTTTGAAGCTGAGGTTTGTTTTCCACGTTGTGCTGTGGTTGGTAAGATCTCTAATATCGCTGTTGTTAAGATGTGAGCAGCATCCAATAAAGGGTTTGAACCCTCAGAGTAAAATTTCCATTGGCAGCGTGGGATGATTTTCTTGCTCTCTAGGTTTCCCTAGACCCACAGCCTTTAATGTGTCCAATTCAGTCTTCATTCTTGCCATCTCATCATTAGCATGGAGGCCAAATAGAGTAGAACTTGAGAATGGCACGTTTTGAATGTAGTGTTGCGCTTCTGGTTTTAAAGATGTTAGATGGAGCCAAGAGCGTCTTTGCAAGGTGACTCCATGACAATAGGTATGTGCTACACAGCTGTGCTTATAATAAGGTTCAAAACCATTGCTCCCTTGTTTATTATTTCCAAGAAGCCTTTCCTTCTGTCCTTTGGTAGGTGTTCAGCAAATTGGTGGATTGAATCCCAAAGTGCTCAGTCATATCTTCTCAAGAGGGCTGTAGCACTTGGTGTCATTGGCGTGGCCGCCGCTGTACTGTATACTATGCAGCCTACAGAATCAATTTGTTTTATTTTACTTATTTGTGGGAGAAGATGATGATGGAGAGGTGAAGTGGACTATTTTTTTGCGGCAAACATAACTGAATCAGGAGGAGAATCTGCACGAAGGAATGAAGGATTCTTTTCTGGAGGCAGATACTTCTTTTGAAGCCTGGATGGAGCAGGCTTCACTATGGCTGGAGAGAGGAACAAATTCATAGCAGGGTCGAGAAGACCTGTTGCTAATGGAAGTAATGGTCTTTTAGCAGTACGCTGATGTAGCTTCTCAAAAATTATTGATGTGGAATGTTTGGGTACCAACATTGGTATATTGAGTTTGTAGCCCCATAGACTAGTACCTCTTGAAAGGTATTAATGTCAATCAGAGAGAGACTCAAGGTGGTGATGAGTCTGACAAGGTTGGCAAATAGTCTCTGGTGAAAGACGTTGAATACCGTTGATGGGAATGTGACCTTGATCTAGAGGGAGATCCGTGATGCTGGTGATGTGATGTAGCAGAGGAACACCTTGGTATGTGAGCACGATAAAGATGGCGTGATGGGTAACATTTTGGTGTCCTAGGTGCTGGCATTCTCTTAGAAGCTGGAGGCAGCGGAAGAGTTGAAGGTCGTGGAGGAGGTGAAGATGGTGGAGATGGTAATACCACAGGAGAAGGGGAAGACTCAGTTAAAGAGTAAATTCTTCCCCTGTTTATCCCTCCTCCATGTCGCCATATCCTCGACCTCTCAGGCTGTTTGGTTCTCAACGTCAATCGTTCACACTGTATCGACGGCAGGTCAGCAGATCTCGATGATGAGGAACTCCTCGATGTCATGAGCTGGCGACGAGACTATGACGTTACATCCCTCAACGTCGATTGGTGCTGTGTTGATGTCGAACGTCACCGTTTTTCCAAGATCAATCCAGCCATTGATGTGAACAGGTCAGTGCCATGACTTGCCTTGACGTCAATGTCCTCGACGTTGACCAGGACCTACGTCGTTCTCTCCAGAAACGCATTTTTCTGTTGCTCTACGTCCACTGAAAGATGAAGTGAGAGCCCTGGTGGAAGAGACAGATATTCTCATCACTCTGAGGTCCCACTGGCAGGCTGACTGTGATGTTTTTACCTCCCTTCTCTTGATTGTAGATTAATCTTCTCTGTGTCACACAGTGTGCACCTGGAAAATGTTTTGCAGCTGTCACAGGCATCAGGAAGATGAGAAGGGAGGTAGATAATACCTACCTCAGAGGTAAATTTTGGCTTTTTTCCTGCGAAAGCAAGGGCACCTGTCAAAAAGAGAAGGCATTTTATAAAGCAAAATGCCACAGTTTTCTGTAAAAAAAAAAATAACAGGAACAAGCTTAAACAGCTAGTAGATGTCGTACGTAGGTGTTTTCTGTGAAAAAACCTGTAGAAGGTCAAGCCTAATGCTTCAGGGTCGTCAGCAGTAGCCGGGAAAAAAGAACTGAAGGAACTGCCACCAGCTGAGCATGATGGGATACTGGTGGTCTATGGCTTCTTAAAGGTACATCTTTAATTTTAGCCATTTAATGGCAACCTACGATGCTGAGGCCAGATGTGTGTCAAAAAGGACACATTAAAGTGGTTTTGCAGGTGTGGTGCCGTGAAGGGTGGAGACAGAGAGCTTTCCATTGTTCCTGATGCCTTGAACATTGTCTTTTCAACCCACAGTCTCACCCACAAAATTGGACGGAAAGGCTTTTGTGCTTGAATATGGGTCTGATGCTATCAATACTAGGAACCTCTGGCATACTCAGAAAAGGGACTAAACTATTATGAAAATCGGCTGGTAGGGGCAAGACAGCCCTAAGAAACATGCAGTGGCAAGACTTTCTTTAAAAGCATTTCAGGGATGAGTCTCCTTTCTCACTAAAGAGGTGAAAGTCATCGAACAACATGTCGACTATGGATGCCTGGACAACCCCAGAGAAACAAGGAGATCTCATCCAGCCTTGTCAGGCTAAATCTGATAACAAGTTTTGCTATATCCCAGCTGGGCTACAGACACCCGTATGTTCTCTGCAACTGCTTGCAGGATTGATCTACCATATTCCACAAATCATGGCTGTATTGACCTAGGAAGCAGCAGGTGTTAACAGAACGTAAAGCACAGTTGGCAGAAGTGAACATCCGCTTGCCAAATGTCTCCATGCATTTTGATTCTTAGGGACAGATGTAGCAAACATTTGTGAGTCGCAAATGGCCCGAATCGCTATTTGCGACCTCGCAAAATCCAAAATGGGAAGCAAAAATCCCATTTCCAAAATGCAAATAGCGATGCGAGCCATTACCGACTCGCAAAACTTGCGACCTGATTTTGCGATCCGCAACTAGGAAGTCGCAATTTGCGAGTCGCAACTCATATGCAAAAGCCAGAC
Organism: Pleurodeles waltl; assembly: GCF_031143425.1. Classification (NCBI taxonomy): domain Eukaryota; kingdom Metazoa; phylum Chordata; class Amphibia; order Caudata; family Salamandridae; genus Pleurodeles; species Pleurodeles waltl. Next base: position 925,896,238 of record NC_090437.1, read on the forward strand.
GCAAATTGCGACTAGTCGCAAAAAGCCCATTTTGCACATCCAGATTACCACTGATTCAGAGCAGGTGGTAACCAGAAGCAAAGTATAAAAGGATACCCAGAAGGCATCTGGGTGACTCAAAATGGCTGAACTGTACGTGATAGAATGGAGGAGGAGAGTCCAGGCAGCACAGCAGAGCAGGAGGAGGCAGAGACAGGAGAGGATATAACGAACCAGGCAGACACTATTTCAACAAACTGAGGAGGAGATATATGACAAATATAGACTGAGCAGTGCTGCAATCTTAGAATTAATTGAACTACTGAATCCTCAGCTTGAACGACAGACAATGCGCAGCAGCCCATCCCTACACATGTGCAAGTGCTATGCTCACTGCACCTCTTGGCCTCGGGTAGCTATCAGGGGGCGATTGCTGTGGCAGGTGGGGTATCCCAAAGTTCACTTTCACGATTCTTCAGATCATTCCTAGATACCATACTCACACACACATGTCCAGATACATATACCTACCCAGGAATGAGGCAGAAATCAATAGCACCAAGTTGGAATTCTACAGAATTGCCAACTTCTCCCATGTAATAGGGTGTGTGGACGGGACACACATACAAATCTGCCCTCCTGCAAATCTGGAATATGTGTTCAGCAATAGGAAATGTACCCACTCACTAAGCATCCAGGTGGTATGTGATGCCCATAATGTCATTACTGACATTGTCGCTACATTTCCAGGGAGTACATATGGCTCATACATATTCAGGCACAGTGGGATACACCAACGTCTAGAACGTGGGGAGCTTGGAGACGGATATCTATTAGGTATTGCTGACTACACCCTGATGCCTTACATACAGGTCAGTTTGGAAACCATTCATGCCCTGCTAAAATTGCTTATTTTTGTCAAACAGGTGACAGTGCATATGCCCCGAGACCATGGATACTTACCCCGTACCTAACACCTGGAAATGAGAACGAGAGGCGATATAACAGTGCACATCGGCGGACCAGAACTGTCATTGAGAGGACCTCTGGCTTGTTAAAGGTAAGATTCAGATGCCTCCACAAAAGTGGAGGTGCACTTCAGTATGCCCCAGAAGTAGGATGCAAAATTGTCGCCACCTGTGCAATCCTACACAACATTGCCACCAGACGTGGGCTACATCTCACCCCTGAAGACACAGACACAGAGGATGAGGAGCAAGAGCTACCACACCGACAGCCTGGGGATAGAAGCATCGCAAATGAAGGCAGACAGAGACGGAACCACATTGCAACCCAATACTTTGGCAGGTACGTGGCAACTGTCACCACACTCACTAGTGTCAGACACACATAGCCCAGTCGTGTAGTGAAACTAAAACATTTTTATTACTAAACTATGTGGAAAAAGAATAGTGCTGTATGTCACAGTCTAATTGTCCAATTGCAATGAAGACACATTGTAATTCATGTGCCTCATGTACAGTACAGTCTGGTGGCTCACACCCTCCTCCTAGAGCAGCCACCAGGGCTCATCCCTGGTGGGTCCCTGGACCCCTGCCGTGCACTACTACTCCGTAGCACACGGGACTCGCTGGCAGACACACTGATGGTTGACCCCCTCCTCGCTGTCCTGAGGGGTGTCCCCTGTGCCCCTTGCAGCCTGCCTACTCTCCATAAGGTCCACCGCATTGCTGATGCGGCCAAGTCTGCACAGGTACTGGAGTCATGTTCAAACCACAGGCATCCAGTAAGGGTAAAGATTTGGCACTAGACTTCCTAAAGAAGTCCTCTACTTTACAACCTCCAAAAATGCTGTGAAATTTAAAAGCCTGAATAGCTTTCTTAATTTCAGTAGCGCTTACTTGCCACATTACGTGCAGCAAGCAGAGCCCTTATACGATTTAATGACACCCACGTTTTCTTAAAAACAGATAAAAACACAAGCAGTCATATGAGGACTACAAGCAGAAATGTTAGAGACTGAATATTTACAGACTCAAGAAAATAAAAACAAACCTAGTAATTAGGGTTAGAGCTAATACTTCAAGGTAACAATACTTAGTTTATAACGAGGGACAAACAATCACCATTGTGTACAGTCTTTGTCAGGACAAGCTTACTTTGGTCCATGTAGAGCACAACATGCTCCATGAAAGTGAAGAAATCCACTCTATATGGAAGTGTGCAGCAGACTTAGTTGTAAAAACAGCTATGTAAACCCAATCTCAGACCAAGATCGGTACAGTCATTCTAATAGCAAATACAACAACACTGGAAGAAGAAAATTCAGTTGATGGCTTTCAATCAAAATCCCCTTTCCTCTTCATTAAAGATAATACCCCCATGGCTTTTACACCTGGAGTGTGAAATAGACATAATCCTAATGAGTGAGCTAGGTTCGATTCCATCAGAGCAGCTCATGACGGAATAGTTTCCGCACATTCTAGCATTAACACTACTGTATCAATGCACAGCAAAGATATTGGTGGGCATATTTACCCAAACAGCTAAAAATATATGTACAACAATGTACTATTTTTATGAACAGATTTTTTTAATTTTTTGTTCTGTTTTTGCAAAACCCAGTGAAGACTCATTTTACTGCCTCAAAAAAGCAATTCTGGGAAATTTTCCTCAACCATGTTAGGCAAACCAGAGTGTAAACTGGTATAAGTATATAGTATTTGCTGTTAACTCCTGCCCTTAATTCCTTTGTGTCTGGCCACCAAAAAATGTCACTGCTCAACCCGTCTGTGTCTCCAGCTTTGAACTATGTACCAGCAATCCATGGATGAACTGATTCCGGGATTTCAGCCATCCCAACCATTATTACTGATGTACCTTGATTTGTAATACCAAGAAATCCATCATCACATACAGAGATCCTCCTACAAGAAATTGTACTGTATGAGAATTTGTCTGATGCATATTTTGAAAGAGAAAAAAAAAACTGCTTCTAGTTAATCAACACTACATATGGCTTCTTGTTTACTGTTTGTTGATGTATGATACCTTTTTGCACCATAGTCATTCTTCTGGATAGCCACTGTGATCTTTTTCCTTTTAATGTGGATTATAATGTTGTGGTTTTCCTTTTGGTAGATAGGAACTTTTACAGTGCTGTTTCCCATGGTTCAGGAACTGCAGCCAGATGCTTTTTCTCACAAACCATATCTGGAATATCATTCTATGAACATCACTAAATATCCTTTGCTGGGCGGTGTTTGGGAAAACGTGACTTATCAAATTATGGTCCCAACAGAAATTATTCAAATTCCATATGTTTTAAAAGTCTCTCTAGATGGTTATAAATTACTGGTCATTTTGTAAATACATGGGACATACTGATGCTGAACAAATGATCTTTTCTCCTAGGCTACCCTATATAATGTTTACAATTTAAATGCCAAAACTCGTTAAGAGCTGTTTTATTATCATCGTTAAGGCATCACTACATTTATAGACTAGTAGTCCCCAATAAATATATCGTTTTGCACAGTAGGAGCATTGTGGAGCTCTGCCCGTGAGCAGTTCCTGAAATTTCCCGAAAAGGTTCCCGTATTTTAACAATGGGGATAGATCAAATCTATCTACTTTTCGTTATTCACAAAAAACATAACGTCTTCAGAAAAAAGTGATTACCAATAGCCGACTGCATCTACTCTGCACTTGTAACTCAAAGGCTTGCTGTTTAACGTTAGGAATACTGGAAGGAAAATACAAATGAACAAAGTACTTGGGATTCTAGGTTTTGGAAGATTAAAGGTACAGAGGCTTTTTTAGAGCATGTATGATACCCAGAGAAGTGATACTTTTAAATAAGATGATCCAGCAGGCAACATATGTGGGTGGTGTGGGTGTTTGCGTCCACTAGAGATTTAAAGACACCGTCTGGTACAAAAGTTTATATGACAAGCCCTACGCTGGCAATGGAAAGAAAATGTTACTGATGCTGTATTAATTGCTACGATTCAAATTAGTACTTAGAATATGAAAATATTTAATTGAGATGGAATTGTCCTATGGCCAACAAAGGCTTATATATGCGTGAACAGGTTCCTTTCTAAAGCTACTGTTCCTTTAGCAAACAGCCAAGAGCCACAATATAGTATATATTCCCTCAGTACAGTAACCACCTACAGTGGGGGTTAAACTGTCAACGATGGCAGCAAATTCCAGTTTAACTCGTGTGAAAGAACATCTGTCTAAAATGAGAGAAGAAACAGATTACAATGATTTCCTCCTGGGTCTCCAATCAGTAAAAACAAATGATTTGTGTCCACTATTAAAGAAGAGCAGGCTTATTCTGAAAGTGAAGTGCCAGAAAATCTTAGGGAAAGTGAAAGAACTAATGCAGACAACATTAAAAGTTACAAACTGTTTCCATGCCCTATCAAAACGGGTATACACAATTTCCACCAGATTTTCATCAATTTGCAATCTTCTGAAAAAAGGTTTAAGGCTTTTACAAGGACATGGACAGGCTCAGATCCAAGCAATAATAAAACTAAATTGGGCATAACAAACTTTAAAACTGGGTAAAGGGTCAAGGCAGCTACTAACAAACTGCTATATTTGACTCTTGCAAGTTTTGTTTAACACAAAAAACAATGGCCAAAAAAGAGGTGTAAGGAAATGCCTCTTTTTGTATGGTCACCCGCCAAGTGTTCAGACTGATGCTGCTGGTTTTTCGACTTGGAGTGCACTGAGGATTGTTAAACAGACCCTAGTACCTGTACGCTTACCCTTTAAATGATATGTAGAATTGGCTCTTATCCAATTGCTTAAGCTAACTTACCTGTATGTCTCTAGTAAATGGTACCTACAGGACATAAGTTAGGTGGGCCCTTAGGAATTGCAGCATTGGCTGTGCCATCCTGGGCGTTAGGAGGAGGAAAACAAGACCCCCAGCCCACCAACTGCAGACTGGAAAAGCAGTTCAAACCGATACCCCCGACTTGGCAAGTTGAAGTAAGGGCACAGCCAGACTTCTCACAGTATACATATGAGTCACCCCTACAGCAAACCTATCAAGATCTAAGGCGGGGTGCAACATAGCCTACGGTCAGAACATGTAATTTTACATGTTCAGAATGTAAAACATAGTAAAAGATCTTTATATGAATACTCACTGTCCAACACATTTTCAACACCTTCACTGATTGTTTGCAGTGCAACATGTGTGCATCCAACTTAATTACACAGGCACCTATGTCCACATAGAGGAGTACTGTTATTAATTGCTTCTTTTTAGTTTTTTTTGTTATAATTGTTTTGTCAGATATTCGTTACTGTGGGTCATCATGAAAGCCCATTAACATTCAAGGTCCTTAGGATGGTCACACTTACTTAGGACATAAGAGACCAAAATGTCAATGTTGCGCCACTTCTCTCACGTTAAATACTGGAGTCCTGGATTGATAGATGTGTACAAGGACTAATTCCAGTAATCAAGAGAGTGGACTTTACATGCATTAATCTATGATGTTCTAATGGATTTCTAATTTAGCGTTCATGATTAATGTATGCTGGGTTTCTAATGTACCTTGCAATTATGATTTATTTACATACAAACAAATAAGTGTTTTGGTTGAATTTCTCTGTGTATGCGTGTTTCGCCTTTCTCTAATACACTGATTTGATTTTATAAATTTTGTAATAGCAATTTACCTTTTAGGCCTCCTATTCACAGCACAGGGACACAACAGCTGAGAAGCCTTCTGGGCTAAGTTAGTAGTCCAGAATCTTCACCCTGCCGCCATGCAGCACCAGGGACCAGGACCTACGCACAAAGTTGCACGCAGGTTCACTGAGCCAAGGAGAGTCACCCGAGTGCAGCTGGGACCCCCCAGAGGATGGGTTATCGACCAAGGAAGGATTGGCCTGTGACCGTGGTACTGGGTGACCGGTTTTCCAGTGGCAACAGGACTTCTGCCAACATCGAAAGGACAGCCTCACTCCCTTTGTTGACTGAGGAGTCTAAGGAGACTCCAACTGACTGCATTACACCTAGTTCAAAGTTTTTATTGAATTTGCCAATGCTTTGTTGGTTAGCTAGTTTAGCCACGTTTTAGACATGTTATGTTAGCAAACTAGGCCTGCCATTGTGCACTTTAGCCCAGTTACATTTTATTCAGCAATGCCTTATTTTTCTAGCATTAGCCACATTTGCAGTGCTTTATTTTCTCTATTTGTTCCTCCGCCTAGGAAAGCATCATGTTCTTAGCTTTGCACTTTCCTCAAGGCTGCAGTAAGATAGGGTTGCTGGTAAAAGTTGTACGCTATGTCTCCAAAATTCACAGAAACATACATATCCTTACGTGGGGACTTTTTATTATAACATTAGTTGTTCTATTATAAAACACTTCTCTGTCCCATACACATTAGAGGGTGATTCCAGCCAGATGACCACGACTGCATGTTGGTTGCCGAACGTCTTTGCTACAGCTGCGTGCTTAGACTACTGAATCCTTGGCCTATATGAGGACGGTTTCTTTTTAAACAGGCTTCCTTGCTCAGGTATGGGGGATGATCATTTCCCAGGGGGAACCTGAAGGGCAGATTAGGGCTTATCCGCTGTGCTCTAACATAGCTTAGGTAGGAAAGATATATATCACTCCTAGTGACAGTATGGTGGGACTATTTTTGTGTTTCACTCTCCTTGTTACAATTTTGCTTCTAGCGTGTTTTATAATCCTAGTTATTGCAATACCTGCCATTTTATCTAAGATGCAGTTACTTCAATAAATCCTTATTGAACTATATTCTGTCTGTTTGCTTTTGCCTGTGTGAGACTATTATAACCAAGAGAAAGGGATGAGATCTGATCGACTACAATTCCCCTGAAGAGTCTTTCTTGTCATGGGCCCGGTTGCCACAATCATCCCTGCTCTTGGGCAGAGATGAGGCACTGCTAGTTAGTCGGAAAACCCGGATTGGGCCGACAGGCGTCACATGGTGTAGAACTGTTGTACTCAGTACCCCACAATTCAGGTGGTTCTGCCACCCAAATCCAGTAGCCTCAGTAGGATAATAAGAACCTACGTGACAGCTTGTTCACTGTTGAGTGAAATGCTTTAATTACTAAAACTTGTAAATACTATATCTCCGTAACACTGCAGAGGATCTTTTTTTATTGTGGGGTCTAAAAATACCTAAAATACAGTATGTTGTTGTAAAATGGTTTCAGATTTATTTGGTGTTGTCTGTATTTCTTCTTCAATTACTTTGGTATTGTTTAAATGCTTTATACTTGTTCCTTTGTGTAAGCCTTGCTGCTCAGAGCAACAGCCACCCAGGGTTGAGCTGACAGTTTGACAAACAAAACCTAAGGGTCCTAAAAGGGTTGTTAAGTGTTTTACATGGTGAGGTTGCACAACCACACCATATAATATACCCCAGTTCCTCATTTCAATACAAAGCTCCACATTTTCTGTGGCAGATGACCATCATATCATTTGCTCTTACATAGCGTAATCTCCTTGACACCTATGGTCTTTCATTTTTATGACTGTCAAAAAGACATGAAAAAAATGAAGTCTCCTGTTTGAATTCCTATGTTGGACAAACAATAAGCAGGCATTCATAAGCACAACTGCATAAACCAACATTCTTGGACACTGACTCCTTTGTGATTTCATTATTCTGTGAAGCTTGTAACCCTTTGGTGCCAGGATTCACCTGAAAATTGCTGACCATACTAGCCTAATTAATTTGTTCTTATTACACAATCCTTGGTAATGGCTTCTATCTAATAAGGACAAACGATTGTTGTTGTGGGATGGCCTCCAGATTCACCTACTTGTTAAATGTTAAATAGCTGTGATATACTGTGGTATTACAATGTATCCTCCTCCAAGAAAGTTATCTGAAAGTGTTTCATGGGCAAAACAGACATGATAAATATGTAATTTGGTAAATTAAATATGCTTGTTGTGACATTAATACATTAACATGTATCTTTAAACTCTGCAGCAGAAACCCTTGACCTGCACACAGCCTGTTCTGTGCCTGAAATTCAAACAGTCCTGCAAATGCAGTTTCCAATCCATTTTGCTGACCTGCTGCAGACTATTTTTCATTCTTCAAACACAACTGGCATAACTACTGTTTTAAAAATATTGGATCTGGCTTACTGATTCTTTTAAAGCCATATTAGAACTCATTCCTTTATTCTTCAACTCATTCCTTTCAAGCCTGGTTGACTTACAGCTAACCCTACTGATAACCTATTGTGCAATTCGCATTTTAATTCTAGTAAAGAAACAAGGCCTACATGAATTTAAGTTTGAGCAGAAATGACATCTAGCCAACTGAGCAACAGTGCCATGAAGGCATTGCATTTTATGTCACAGAAGAATCATTGACTGCAATGAGTATAACTTGGACTTTCGTTCTGCATGTTCCAAGCTCCTCTGGTGAAGCCACCTTTTTGGTGCGTAAACTGTTTTGAAGCTTTCTATCTGGATGTGCCACTAGAACCAAAGTCAATAGCAGCATTTAATATGAGAGAAGCCATTCAGCCATTAAGACTGCACCAATCATACTGCACTGCTATGCAGCAGTTAAAAGAACTATGCAATATATGATGATATCAATGATTATAACATTTACGTGTGCTGTTTGAAGAACAATCTCTTCTTGTGTGAAACTGTTTATGACCGGTCATTAAAATCAATAAAAATGTTTTCTTAAAAAAAAAAAAATATATATATATATATATATATATATATATATATATATATATATATATATATATATATATATATATATATATATATATATATATATATATCTCAGATACTGACTACATCCTTTGATTACCAAGATGCTCCTCTCCAATAAGTGCACACCCAAGCTTCAATGCCAACAACCCGACCAACAATATCAAGCTCAGACCGTACTCTTCAACAAGCTATTACAGCACCATCATTGTCATTAATGGCCCCTATTTCTTGGAAGATCCATGTCAGCTCTGCAGCAGGGAGAATTTGGCAAATGACAAGGTTGTGCTGTGACGTGCACATAAAGTTCATCCTTTTTCAGATATTACATGAAGAAAAAGTCTACAAATGGACAGTTTGCACCTCTAATGTTTTTGTCTCCAGTTTTGTACCTAGCCGCAATAATTTGAAAATGAAATTAAACCTCCTAGCTGCCTTCATTTGTCTTGCAACTATATGTATTTACAAATATATTACTGTATGTGTATTCCTGATCATTACTGGGACATGAATATTTTTTTTCTATTCTGGCAACTCCCCTGTGACTTACACGTGCCAGTCAATCAGAAAGTGGATATGTAGGATTAGTGAAGTGCTGCATGTGTGTGACGTCATTTAGTTTTTAATATGTTCTGCCATGTGATCATCAAGCTTACGTGAATATATTTGCAACATTTAATTTGAACGCTGTTTCATTTTACATTAGTCTGTTATTTTTTTTATGTTTCTCTACTGTTGACAACAATGTGCTGCTTTAATGTTATTTTTTGTAGAACAAAACTAATTGAAGGACTTTAGGCCACTTTCTGTTAGTTGTTTTTGCTAAGATTTTCTAACAACAAGGTTATGTTATAAATGTTGAGTGACGGGTTAATGGGAATCTTCAGATCAGGTGAGGCAGACAGGCTGTAGAGAATCTGAATGTTACTGGGAGGGGAGCAATGTAGCCTGTGCTTGTTCAAAGACTTATAAGCACAGCTGTCCTTCTGTGATATGAAATCTATTGTCCAAACAGGTAAGCCAGTGTGTACCACCTCTCAAACAGCTTTTTTTCTGCAGTGCTAGAATTAAATTAGTGCTTAGAAGCAGCAGAATGATGGTAGGATTGTTATAAACGTACCATAGTAACCATGTTAGGACAATTCTTCTTATCATTTATGTTTTTGGTGAACATTGCAGCTGCCGTTTTATTTGTGTTCATTGTGGTCACAATTCATATTTAGTGCACTAGACAAGGGTTATGATTTTAAATAAATATTTAAAATGTATCTTTCGTGTTCTTGAGTGTATAGTTCTTTAATAATGAGGGTTTGAATTTCCACTAACTACCTCTGTGATGTCTCATGGGATTGATCGTCACCTGGAGCACATCTCGCTTAAATATTGCTCAGTAGGCTGTGAAATGGCTGCAGTACACTTGGTTTCTGTCCTTGATGCCAGAGGCTCTAGAAAACCGGTCCCCATGTTTCAATAAACATTTAGATAATGTATCAGCCAGAGGCTTATATTAAGAACATTTAGGATTAGTTGGGAGCTGCAGGTTAAGGGACGCTCCAGCCCTTCTGATCACTATAGCCAATGATGCACTCTCCTCTGAGGTTGAACCAGGAGGAATCCTGTAGGTCTTCATACCAGGTTTTATTCATATTGTGGGACAAATGTGTTTTCATCGTCACCAAAAGAGTCTGAGGAGAAAATTTTATTTGCCTTTGCGTAACTTTTGCAGAAGGGCAGCATGTCAGAGTTGGAAGGGTTTCCAGTAGGCAGCGCCATAACAGGATCATGGCACATCCTCGATGAAGGTCCAGACAAAGTCTGGTTCAGAATCTGAAACCATTACAGGGTGTGGATCCTATTCTGGTGCTGGCGTCCATGTCCAAGTGGGTGGCATCGGGACCGCATCGGTCATCAAAGATGGTGTGTAACCTTCAAGGGGGTATCACTGGGCAAAGGTGAACCGGGGTAGTAGCCTGACTGAAAGCCCTTGAAGATCCTTGGGGCCTGAAATCACCCAACAGAGGGAGACATAAGCTTGTCAAAAATCCACAGCACGGCCTCTGTATGGGCCTTGATTTGCTGCAACACTCAACAGACCTGGAAGGCGGGGAGCATCAGAATAAGACTCTGAATCTGCTCCTCATGAGTGAAAACTGGTGGCAGGTTGATGCTCTCTGGATATCGAGAATGGTGGGAAGGGGCAGATTTCCGCTTGGACTTTTAAAGCTTTTTAACTTTCACTTACCCAAAGACTTCAACCACAATGAAGATATGCTGAGGAAATAAATTCAAGAGCAGGCATGGGACATTTACTCTCTATTTCAACCAAGAACAGTGCATAGTCTTGCATGTTTTGAACATAAAGCTTCAGAACATAGGAGGTACTTCGAGATCATCTGGGCACATAAGTGGCAATTCTTGGAGTCGTAGTCTGACGTCAAACACCAGTGTACACCTCATGGGGACATGCTCAGAAATTTGTGCCAGTGGCTACAAGGTCTAAACCCTGTCATTGTAAGAGAGGCCATTTTTTTTTGTACAGTGGAAACATTTTTGGGGGGATAATCAGGAAAAATAGATACAGAAGCTATAGAGCTCCAGATCTGCATCTGAAGGTGCAGAAAGAAAGGAACTGCCCTCAGCATACAAGGGTGGCACCTACATGCAGCTGTGTTCACCATTTCTGAAGCAAAACAAAGCTAGTGTGAAGCCACACATCACCACCTAGCAGTGCCCAGGTGTACTGCTTTAAAGGTTTTCCAGATACAGACAGGCGCCAGGAGAATCTTGACAAGGTGAAGAATTTGTGCTTCAAAGTATCCATCAGAACTTAGCGTGCTGGAGTAGCACTTATATGTGGCTCCATTCATCACTTATAGTGAGGAATAAATTTGATGAGGAGCCGCATGACATCACCTACCGGCATTCCACAGCAATTCTGTTAAAAGCTTCAGGATCCGGCCAGTCATCTGGGGAAATTCTAAAGGTGAGGGACAGGCAGCTAAAAGTAGCAATCAGAAACTTTACTCCTGAGATCTCAGTGCAACAGCAGCAAAGTGGATAAAGACATTTGGCACATACAAATTCACTGCTGAGCTCTATTAGCTAATAACACAATTAAGTGTGCACAAACATAAAAACCAAACTGTGAACACATGCATTTCACAAAAATATAACTTTTTATTTACTGAGTAAATACCTGAAGATATTTCATTAGATCGACCGATTTTTACTGTTTCCAAGTGATCAGGATTATTTCTTACTAGTGCCTTATTTTCTTCGCTTTGGGCATGCACGTTTTTTAATGGAGTAGGATCACACGAGCTGCAAATGCTTGCACCACTTTCAAGTCCTTAGGAAAAAAAACATGTGCATTATCTTTAAAATACTGTATGTAATGAAGGTGCATCAGTTTCACAAAATCATTGTTACTTAGCTTCTAAAATGTGTTTGATTGATTACTCTGCACATTATTCAAAACTGAAATCCCCTACTAAGACTAACACCAGCAACTGTGGTCACTGGGATAATGATGACAGTGCCAGACCCCATTAGGGATGGCTAGTGTCCAAGCAGAGGTTACTGGGGTTCATTGTGGAGCATGAAGTTGCTATCCTCTAGTATCCTAAGGTCTGCCCTATTAGGATTCTGCTAACTTGGTCATGTACCAACCAACCCCGCAGTGGCCTTTCAGTGTAGCGTGGGTAAACAGCTCAAGGACTCTCATGGAGGAACTGGGCGAGGATGGTCATAACGCAAGCAGTTAAACAACAGGCATAATATTGTAGTCCAGTCCAGAGCTTTTGTGAAAAAAAAAAAAACAACAACATAAAAAATACGTAAATAACACCCCAACTCAATTAATCATACCGCAGCTAAGGTCTTCTACGGATGCAAAATGGGTTTCCATACTGACAAACAGAAGCCTTAGAGCTTACTTGTCACCGAACATGGGAAAACTGAATCTAACAGTCAGGTTCTCAGGCAACTTTCTGTTTAGGTGTTAACTTTATCTGAGGCGAAGTACACCTCGGGGATCTCCAAGGATGGTTGTGAAATCTACAACTACAGCACAAGCAAAGTTGCACAAGCAAAGTTGCACAAGCTCATTCAGGACCCAAGCCTCCTCTTCTCCATATTGGGCTGGTGGAAAACGCTGCAACACGGACAAAGACACTCCAATCGAGCAAGTCCAGTTCTGGTGGCGGGTTTTTCCTTCCTCCAGTCCACACTGGAGGGTTATGGTGCTCTGGAGGCTCCAAAAGCAGAGTCAAGCACAGGATCTTTAGTCTTCCTTAGTGGCAGTTGCTGGAGAGGGGATATTGGTGAGTTACATGTTCACACCGACTCTTCTTGGGTATGGAGGGAAACAAGAAAGCTCTTGAGCACACAGGTCACCTCTGACCCTACAGTGATTAGCTAGTGCCGCTCCTCTCTCTGGAACCAGAGACAGCTTCATACCCTCAGGAAGGCAGCCCCTAGGAGACAAGTTGTTACTTCTCCCCTCTCAGCAGGCAGTTTTCTGAATCTAAGTCCGACCCAGAACTCTAAAGTATGAATCACAGAATTGAAGTTCCGCCCCCTTGCCTCTTGGACACTGGTTATCAGCAATGTCAGCCTTGAATCACAGCAACTCTGATTACTCTCCTAAGTACCCTCTTCCTTAGTAGGTGAAAAATCTTGAAACTGACACCAAGGGGGAAAATTTAGGTTCCACCTACATACACTATTTCCAAGTATAAGTTGTGGACCCAAAGTCTAAAGTCCAACAATCAGTTTCACATTGTTCCTTTTCGCACTTCATTTTCGTGCTGTAGCACTGAGACAGTTTTTGTGAACGGTGTAGGCTCTCTCAGCGGGAACTGGTGAGGCAGGCTCCAAGTAGGAGTACTAATAATATGAGCACAATAATTTGTGATGGTCTGCACCAGGCTGTCATCGGTGCTCCTGGAAAAGCCATTCAAGGGAAAGACAAAATGACAAAGTCCTGCCCACATACTTCTCTCTAGCAGTTAAATCTGTTGTCTCACCACCTCTCCCCACAAACAACAAAATGGCAGTGCCCAGGAAGAACTAACCTGCAATACCCTGCTAAAAAGGTTACTATAAATTACTAATGGCAGCCCCTTCTCCATCCATCTCTGCTTTAGTGTAGAGGGATACATTCACCAGATCACAAATCACAGGCAATATATTTCCACTGCCTAGGGAAGCTGAATCAGAACAGCCATTTTCTGCCATGTCAAACCAGGATAAATCCAAAATTGACAGTAGTGGCTTCAGCATTCAAAATCACTGAATCCTGCTTCCATTCACTAAATATGCAGGTGCACTTGAGATAAACACAGGATATCAGTGCAGGGTCTGGACACGACATGTAAGCAGAACTTTACATAAGTGGGACCTGTTGGCTTCTCACTCTTATTTTGAAGAGGTGAAAGGCAAGGCTAATACTATGGATTCAGAAATAGGCTACTGCCACCAGTGCTCACAGTACATGTCCCAAATGACACAGATTCAGGATGGCTCAGATGAAAAGAAGCATCTGCAAAGGAGTCAGTTGTGTCATCACATTTATAGTGAACCCCAACAATGTTAGGAGATTCACCTATAGTCTGGAGGTGGGTGACAACTGCCTGGGACTAGCTCGCCTTCAACAGCCAGCATTCGAAGTAGTTGAATAGTGTAACCCCTGGCCTCGAAAGATAGACTGCACTGTGTCCAGAAGAGCTCTGATGAAAGGGAGCATATGAGAGGGAGTCAGGTATGTCTTTGGCAACTTGAAAGTGAACCCCAGCGAATGCAGGACATCTGCCAAAGTCCAAAGGTGGGAGATGGCAGCCTGGGGCGAGCCCGCCTTCAACAGCCAGTCACTTGGGGAAGACTGAAACCCCTGGTGAGTGCAGATGAGCTGCAATCACCACCATCGTCTTGGTGAAAACACAACGGGTGCTGTTAAGGCCAAAGGGGAGAATGTTAAACTAAAAGTGCTCATGGCCTACTGTAAACCGCAAATAACTTGTATGGGCAGGCAGGACAGGAATATGAAAATAAGCATCCTGCAAGTCCAATGCTACCATGCATGCTCCTGGGTCCAGGACACATAAAACCTGAGCCAGAGTAAGCATTCTGAACGTCCACGCCTTGAGGAAGAGATTGAGTGATCGAATTTGGATTTGTTTTTTTTGTTTTTTTAATTTTCAAAAACAAAAACCCACTGGAAGTTTTGAAACTTTTCCATACAGCTCTATCATGTTTGACAGAGCCATACAGCAAAGTTCCAATGTGGTCACAGGAACTGCTATTATGGTGGTTCCTGTAAATAGTACAGGTAGACATTTCTGAATTTGGCAGAAGGGTATTTCGTCAGAGCGTGGGAGTAACTTACTCAAAATTAGTCCCTTAGTCTCCCCACCAATTTCTTCCTCATCAATCATCATAAACAGAGCAATATCTACCAAACTACAGTAGCCTACCAACAGGAATAAACAGCTGTAAACTTGTAGAAAAAGTTACTTACCTGTGGTAATGATCTTTCCATTAACTACTATATCCTCTTCTGTACAATAATCCCAAATGTTAGACTGGCGCCAACAACTTCAAAGTTTCCACAACACTAGTAGGGTGGCGCTGCCTTCGTACTGATGCCAGAAGTGGCATCAGATAACGTCACCAAAGTCCTAAAGCACCAACCCTGGCATAGCAACGTCTGTTTCCATCCATTTTTCCCCGCTTTCAAGGTAACTGGATAGCGAGACATCAGTAATTTTGCACATGACCAAAAGAAATGTGGGATGTTTTTAACTCCCACTTGGGATGTCCCACCCAAGAGAGGGTGTGATTCCTCCAGACAAAGATATTCTTTGTGTTGTGTAGGAGGGATTCAAAGTTCAGGATGTCGCTGTGGTAGGAGACTCCCCCAGGGTGTTCCTGTCCCCCCTCCCCTCCCCAAACACACACATTCTAGAACGAAGCCCCTCAATTTCGTCATGTTTATAGGAGGCTGGCTCGGTATATGGTGTACACCTATGGGTGACGCACTCTGCACTGAGTCCAGACAACCCTTAGTGAAAGTTCAGGCAGCTCTAGATAACCAGATCATTTATACGGGTAGCTGTGGAGAGCAGCTAAGGCTTATCCAGGAGGGTGTAAAGCGGTTGTAAATACCACACAGGAAAGAACAACACAGCTGTTAGAAAATTATGTAATATTTATTAGAACACACACTCAAGGTCTAATTCTGGTATAACTCCTAACTAGAGATATGGTCATACAAAAATATACTAAGAAACAGGTAAGTAAAAGCATAAAATAACATGGGCCCCTATGGGGTGGGCCAAAACATATACTAGAAAAAGAAATGCGAAAATCAATCCTAACCCACACTACCACCCAGGGACCCTTAGGATTGGGGAAGTACTAAAACCGCAAAATTAAGTAGGTAGGATTCCCCAGTCGACCATGTGCAGAGTTGTAACCTCGGGTGAGTATCCATAGGGGAAGTCATGGTTGGAGTTTTCACATTTTAGGACCCTTCTCATAGGACCCTGAGGCAACCTGTTGGGACAAGTTAGGTTGGATAGTGCCCCACCTGTGGATATCCAGAATACTGGAGTAGCTACAGCAGGGAGCTCAAGTGCATAGGGGGTGAAGTTGTGTCAGAATCTCCCAGTGAAATCTATGAGGACCTCGGTTGTCCAGCTGCTGTTGTGACATGTGGACCGGTCGGTGGAACCCAGGTGTGGATTCCTGAAGAAGATGACCTAAGGAAAGAAGGGACAGAGTACAGACCATCCGAAGGTACCCAGGAGAGCAATGCCCACCCTTCTCGGAGATGTTTTACTGTTGGACAGTGGACAAAGAAGATGCAGGAAATCCCTGGAGTTGTCGATGAGCTGTCCCACGCAGGTCTTCGAACTGCAGAGGGGACAGCGGGTTCACCAACAAGCCTTGACAAATGGAGGTAAGTGTTGCACAGAGTTTGCAGAATTCGTGGGGACCAGCAAGGCCCAGGTGATCCAACCTTGGCAGGTAGGTCAGGGCAAGCCCTCAGCAAGCAGGTGATCCAACAGGAATCATTGAAGCCCCCAGGTGGACCCTTTGGCAGCCAGCACATTGAGGCCTCAGCAGCCCAGCAAAGAGCCCAGGTCACAGGGGTTGCAGAGAAGACACCGCTCTTGGAGCTGTGTAGTATTGGAGGCTGGGGCTTCTTGGAGCTAGGTCTCCAGACTGGAGAGCCAACAAGCCTTGGCAACAACAAACAGACGCGGTGCACAGGGATTCTGGTCAAGCAGCTCCACCAAGGAACTACAGACTTCCCAGTTGCAAAGAAGATAGATCAGACCTCTGGAGAGCCATAGAACCACCACCTGTGTTGTAGAACCTTGAAGAGTTTGTGGGACAGCAGGATCCCTGATGCAGAGTATTAACTCCTTCACTCCAAGGTAGATTCCTTCTTGCTTTCCTAAGTGCAGGCAGAGTTCTGTGACTCTGAAGAATGCACGGCCACGCGCTTGCAGAAGTTTTGAAGAACTCCTACTGGTCCCAGTCTTGCTTTCAGTTCTAGCGAAATACAGCTGCGGTTCCGGTGTCCAGGTTGAAGAAGCATCTTGCAGAGGAGACTTGTTGACAGATTTGGAAGTCTTACAGATGAATCTGGGGTCCCACCTTCAGGAAAGCCCTTAAGTAACCCAGGATGAGGGTTGGACACTAACTTCAGTGACCCACCTATCAGGTGGGGGCAGGGACGTCACCAAGCTGGACTAACCAGTCAGATGCTCCCACGGGCCTCTGCTCATCTTATTTTCAAGATGGCAAAATTAAGTGGCTACCTGGCAGAGCTCTGTGCACTTTCCTAGGGGAGGAGCTGGACTGGGGGTGGTCACTCACCAATTGGTGCAGTTTTGCGCCAGAACAGGAGCTAGTGACTACTGCACTACAGTAAACAGGTTTATGCAAGGAGGGCATCAAATGTGCCATTTAAAGCAGTCTGGTGGCGCTCAGGGGCACCGCCACCCCAACCTGGTGACACCCGTTTCTATAGGAGAGGTGTCACACCTTTCTCTTACAGGAAATCCTTTGTTCTGCCTTCCCCTGCCCAAGTTAAGCTCAGCAGCAGGAGGGCAGAACAGTGTCTGAGGTCGGCAGCAGCACGAGCAGACATGCAGACCCTGCACGGCTGTACAGGCAGTTATGGGGGATCCTCTAGGGAACCTGCAGAGTACATACGATCATGCAACTAACACTAGAATCCGTGTAGCTGCACAACTCCAGCTTTGATACCAAACATGCCTAGGTTTGGTGAAGTCATTATGTAGTTGGACATCTTGTGTTGAACAGTGTCCATAACATATGTTAAGATGGCTTCATCACAATTACAAAGCTCAGAAAATAGGCTCTGGGGTTTGTTGGGGCACCTCTCCTCACACAGGGGTGTCCTCACACAGAATCATGCGCCTTGCCCTGGAGCTGAAGCGCCTACCTTAAGAGTGACTTATAGGGTCAGAGTGCAGTGACCGTGATAAGAGAAACCTTATGTCTGGGGTGAAAGGTGAATGCACCATTTCACACAGGCTGCAATGGCATGCCAGTAGTCCCAGTTTGCATGGCTCCCCCATGGGTGGCACAATACATGCTGCATCCCATGTGGGACCCCGGTCTACCAATGCCCTGGGTACATAAGTGCCATATACAAAGGACTTACATAGGTGCACCGGTATGCCAATTCTGAGTGTAAAAACTGTACAGCAACCAAATTTAGAGAGAAGAAAACAGACACTGGGGTCCTGTTGAGCAGGATCCCTAAGAACTAGAGTCCAAACACACTGACATCAGGCCAAAAGTGAGGGTAACTATGCTAGAAAGATGTCTCTTTCCTATATATCCCCCCCGCCCCCCCAAACAAATGAGCTAATGAGACTAACCTTGCCCAGTTGAGTCTTCATTATTTAAATGGAAATATCTGGAAAGTCCAACTACATTGGCATGGTTACTCCCAGGTCTATGTTCCACTGTAAAGTCCATCCCCCTGTAGGGAAATGGACCACCTCAAAAGTTTGAGGTTCTCACCTTTCATCTGTTTAAGCCAGAGGAGGTGCTTGTGGTCTGGTTGAACAATGAAGGGAGTGTGCAAAAGGTATGGCCTCAACTTCTTCAAGGCCAGAACCACAGCAAAGACTTCCCTCTTAATGGCTGACCAACCGTTTTCTCTGGGGGTAAACCTTCTGCCGATAAAAGCCACAGGTTGATCCTGGCCCTCTTCATTTAGTTGTGATAGCACTGCTCCTTATTCATATTCCAGAAGCATCAGTCTGGGCAATGAATTGTTTGGAATAGTTTGGGCTTTTGAGAATCGGAGCTGAGCACATGGTCCTTTTCAGGGCATTAAAGGTCTCTTGATAGCTAACTGTCGTACCTTTCTGGGCATCTTTTTTTAGACGTGAGATCATTCAAGGGGGCTAAAATGGAGCCAGACCGTTTTACAAATCTCCTGTAGTATCCAGTCAGGCCCAGAAAAGCTCGGACCTGGGTGTGGGTAGTTGAAGCAACCCCATCCATGATGGTCTGGATTTTGCTTTGAAAGGTTTGAACTTGACCTCCACCTACCATGTGGCCCACCTAAACCACTTTACTCTGCCCTATCTGGCATTTTGAGCCATGATAGAGAGGCCTTCCTTTTTCAAGGCATCAAGTACACTCCTGAGGTGGACCAGGTGTTCCTGACAGGTGGGGCTAAATACAGCAATATCATCTAGATATGCTGCACTAAAGTCTGCCAGGCCTGCCAGAACTTGATTCACCAACCTCTGGGATGTGGCAGGTGCATTTTGCAAACCAAAGGCATCAATGTGAAGTGATAATGCCCACCAGGAATGGAAATGCTGTTTTAGGCTTGACTGCATCAGTTAGCTTGATCTACCAGTAGCCTGCTGTCAGTTCAAAGGTGATGAGGTACTTGGCTGAAGCCAGTGTAACAATCAGCACATCTGGCCTAGGAATTGGAAGGGCATTATTCTTAGTGAATGCACTGAGGCCTCTGTGGCCCAAGGGCTATCTGAAGACTCAATCACCCCCACATCCAGCATCTTTTGAACTTCTGCCCTGATGCTATCTCTGATATGGTCAGGTTGCCTGTAGACGTTACTCTTCACAGGCAGAGTATCACCCGTGTCCACATCAAGGGCACACAAAGTTGTCTGACTAGGGGTCAGGGAAAAGAGTTCCAAATACTGACTGCGAACCTGCCTGTAGTGAGATTGGTGTTGATCAGAGGCAATCTGCAAAGACTAGCACATCCACTGAACCATCAACAGGGTTGTGGGAGAGAAGGTGAGGGAGAGGGTCACTTTCTGGTTCCTGCCCTTCATCAGTGGCCATGAGCAAGCTCATGTCAGCCATATCATATTAAGGTCTAAGACGGTTCACATGAAGTACCCTGTGGAGGCTTCTTGGGGTGCCCAGGTCAACCAAATAGGTGACCTCACCTTTCTGCTCTTAGATTGTGGGGCAAGCACTCCACTTGTCTTGTAGTGTTCTTGGGGCCACAGTATCTAAGCCCCACACTTTCTGTCCTGGCTGGTAAACAGTCAGTACAGCCTTTTGGTCATGCTACTGCTTTAGAAGCTCTTAGCTGATCTCAAGATTTTTGGAAGCCTTCTTCATGTACTTTGCCATGCAAGAGCGGAGGTCTAGTACATAGTTAACTATGTCTTGTTTAGGGAGGGTGTTTGTTTTGCTCCGAACCCTACTTCACAATAGCAAGAGGACCCCTAACTAGATGTCCAAACAGAAGTTCAAATGGACTGTAACCCACTCTCTTCTGGGGAACCTCTCTGTAGGCAAAAAGAAGGCATGGTAATAGGACATACCATCTTCAGTTTGTCTGAGAGTCCTATAATCAGTTTTGATGAATCGTTCAACTAACCCATTTCCCTGTGGATAAAGAGTAGTGAATTTATAGGTTACATTACATTCCTTCCACAGTGCTTTAAAGTATCCAGACATGAAGCTTGCACCTCTGACAGACACAACCTCCTTAGGAAAACCCACCCTGGAAAAGATTCCCAGGAGGTCTTTGGACACTGCAGGAGCTGAAGTGGACCAAAGTGGAATGGCCTCTGGGTATCTGGTGGCATGGTTCACCACCACCAGAACAAAGCAGTTCCCAAGTGCTGTAGGGGGGCCAAGGGGTTCGACAATGTCAATCCCTACGCTCTCAAAGGGTGCCCCAACCACTGGAAATGGAATTAAAGGGGCCTTTGTAGTGCCACCTATCTTGCCACTGGCTTGGTAGGTGACACAAGAGCAACAAAACTAATTTCTGTCTTCAGATGTGGGGTCAGTGAAAGTGTGGGACAAGTCTGTCTCAAGTCTTGCTTTGCCCAAGATGTCCTGTAAGGAGGATGCCATTAGCTAAAGTTAATAAGAACGCCCTAAAACTCTGAGGTATGACCAACCTCCTTGTGGCACCAGGCCTGGGGTCTATAGCCTCAGGGTATAGAAATCCATTCTCCTAATGGACCCTGTGGGGTCCACTAAAAGCCCATGCTTGCAGCAGCTTGCTGCCTGAGACCTTCAAGAGAGGGTTAAGATTTCTGCTCCTAACGCAATTCTTCCTTGGAGGACCCCCCTCCAAACAGCTGCGCTGTGTCAGCTCCCAGCTCCTTTGGTGCAGGTTACACACAAGGAGTAATATCATCTCCCTGAGAAGACTCCTCCTTGCATGAGTCCTAGGCAAGAGGTAATTTCTTACCCTTCCTACCTCTTCTCTTGGGAGCTGACTGGTCCATACTTTCAGGCTCCAGTGCTCCGGATTCTCCCTGTTTACTGGTCTGTGCTCTAGGTGTCACAAAGACATTGGCAGGGAAATCCGGTATTTCGGCATGGGCCTGTAACTCCACTTCTGGTCAGGCTGAGGTCTCCATAGCCATTAGACAGTCTACAGGAATAGAAGCGGGCACTACAACTCTTTTAGGGACAATAATACCCCCCACTCCCTCCACCCCAAACCCCCAGTTATGCTTAACAACTGCCATGGGGCAGCACTTAGTGATGTTATCAGAATTAGTAACTTGGTAATTGTGACCAAGTAAGATTTGCTCAGGAGACACCAGTTTTGCAGTCACCATAGTGACACTGGCACCTGTGTCCTTGTAGGATTCTGACTCAAAACCATTCATGAGGGGGTACTGCCGGTACTTCCTCATATTAGGAGGCCAGGCAGCCAGAGTGGCAAAGTCAAAGCCATCCTCTGACACTATGACAGCTTCAGTGGTCTCTCTGACTAGGCCAGAGTCCACTGCACTGCCCATGGTGAAACCAGCTACACCCTTGATTGAAGTACTACCATCAATGGTATTGCTTGGAGCACTAGGAGTGGTAGTAGTACTCTTGGTGTTGTCTTACGGCAGTTGCTATCACCTGCCCTACGGCCTTTTTCCCTACAAAGGAAGTACCAAGGTTTCTTTTTGGAGGAAAAAGAAGAGGATTTGGACCCACCCCCAGAAGAATTGTGTGGGCCTGATGAAGACTCCTTTTCAGTTGACTTTTTCCATTCTTCTCCTGGATCTTAGAACAACCCTTCTTTTGGACACCTCCATTGTGAGTTTTCTTACTCTCCCTGGTTCAAACCCACTTGTCTGCCTTCTTGCCCAATTCTTGGGGAGAGGTCAAATCTGAGTCCACCAGGTACTGATGCAGCTTTTCAGACAATTATAAAGGATGTGCTTTCTCATGATAATAATGTACCGCCCTTCACAGCCCTGGACATTACTACCATGTAACCAGCCTTCCAGAGCCTTAACTGAACAGTCCACAAAGTCTACGAAGTCTTGAGAGGATTCATTCTGAGTTTCTCTGAACTTATTCCTATGCTCCTCAGTTGTGACCCAACCTATCAAACAGAACTTCTTTCAAGGCCTGGTAGTTATCGGCATCTTCCTCCCTCACAGTCAAAAGTTTGTCTCTACCTTTGTCTCAAAAGGAGAGCCACAGGATAGCTGCCCAGTGCCTCTGAGGGACGTTCTGAACATTAAATGCCCTCTCTAAAGCAGTGATCCACTTATGAATGTCATCCCCAGACTTATAAAGGAGGGACTATTGTGCTGATATTCCTGGAATGAAAGGCGTTTTCCCTGACCCTGGATTCCCTTAGGCTGCCACCATGGGGTTCTAACCCCAAATTCTCTCTTTCCCTTTCCATCTCTAGGACCTCTCTCTCTAGAGCCAGAGGCTGCTTTTTCAACTTGAGTTTGGCCTTCTTAAGAATCAGCAAGCAGATCCCCCCTATCTAGAAATCCCTCATCTGAGCTAGAGGGGGTGGTGCCCACAGCAGAAGCCGAGGCAAGGGAAGATGAGGACGACACACCCCTCCTGGACACCCTTTTTTTTTTTTTTTTTTTACCAACCCAGGGACAGAATAAGTGGGCCTAGTACTACGCACCCCACCCACTTGTGCTACCAGCACAGCTCCCTGCAGGTTAAAGGTTCTCTTCAGAATCCTCATGGCTTTGGCCAGTGAGATCATAGGAAGTACCTGCTACCTACCTTTCCAACACTTGGGGTTCACCCTCCTCATCTAATTCTCTTTTCCTATCAGGATTCTGAAAATCATCCTGAAAAATAGCTTTGATAGGGTTACTACACAGGGACCTACGTTCTTTGTACCTAAGCCCCCCCCCCCCCCTCCACACTGGTCAGTGATCTCCACTGAAGACCTGGTGTTAGAGTAGTGTATGTGATGCACCTACCTACTCTTAAGTTTCAAAACTTTTTAAAAGCTTGGAGAAAAGGCTATGTTAAACACCTGACTTCCCAAATAAAAGTTTAGAAGTTCCTCAACTTACTTGTGTATGTATACTAAATAAGAGGAATGCGAAATAGTGAACCCAACCAAGGTAAGTGTGGTAGTTAGCTAGGGGCTGGGGGTAGATGTAAACACGAGAGGTAAGTATGGTACAGGACCTCAGCAACCAGGTGCAAGGTAGTTTCCTACCCAGTCATCCCATACACTAAGACAGGGATTAGTGGGTGGCGTTCGTGTGATTCAGGACCCTTCCAGTGCACCCTGAGGAAACCAACAGACTAGAGGAAGACTATAGCGTGCCCCCGCCCGAGGATACCCTGAAGAGAGGAGTACCTACACCAGGGAACCTGGATGCAGAGGAAAGAAGGGACTCTCTCTGAAGTCAGTGGAAGCCTCGGCTTGTCCAGTTACTGTCACAAACCATATACCAGCCGGAGGAACCCAGGGACGGATTCCAGCTGTGGAGGACCTGAAAAGGAAGGGAACAGAGTCCAGCACACCCTTGGAGGCGCTGAGGTGGCAATGTCCACCTTCCTAGAGGAGGGTTTCTGCAAGTCAGTAGAGGAAGAAGTCCAGCTGCGGGGTACAGGAGCAGCAGAAGTTCCATTAGTTAACATTGGGCACATGATCCCGAAACTGACCTCTGCTCCCGGCCCCCCCTTTGCTGCTAAGAATGCACTCTTGCTGCTGATTTGAACCTTTACTGGTGTTGACCTAAAATCCCAAAGACTGGATTTGTAATGTATTTGTGTTTTCCTCCCATAGGTTAGCATTGAAGACTGAAAATTGCACTGTGTTGATTTTTGAAACTGAAAAGTATTTTCAATTTAAAAACGGCTTACCTTATAACAAAGTTCTTTGGCTCAAGGCATATATAAAAGCAACTGTTATTTTTCTGATTTGGTCTTGGATTTATTCTTTGCGTATGTGTCTCATTTACTGCCTCTGTGAGTACAACAAATGCTTAATACAACTCCTTGATAAACTTAACTGCTCGCCCACACTACCACAAATAGAGCATTAGACCTATCTATTTCTGCCTCTGCAAACCTTTGGGGATCAATTGGACTTTTTGCACAGTGTACTTCTTTTTAGTGCACCATATAGAGAGAAACAGCTTCCTACAGACACATTCAAGTTTATCTACAACTTAGGCCCTACCTACCTTAACAGTTTCATTTCCCTGCATCAATTGCCTCCACTGCGCAAAACCCCTATTCGCAGACATCTCAAGCATACACAGAACCAGACCAGCAGCATAGGTGTTCTACTTCGCTCCTAAAGCAAGCAATGACCTCCCCACTCCACATAAGAGACACTTTCTCTTTTTTTTTTATTCCATAAGAAGCTGAAGACTTGGTTTTTCAATAACCCATCTACCATAGGAAAGGCTAGAGCAGCAGGATGCTCTGGTGGATGATATTGTGCTTTATAAATGAACATAACATAACATTTCTGTTTGTGCACCAAACACCAAAGTTGCACCTTGAAGCATAAGATGATTTAGTAGAGGTGTGACATGCTGAAAATATGATGTCTATCAGTTCTGGTGGCAAATGAAAGGAGCTATAGCACCAGGCGCGGAGGCCTTGGTCAGATGTCTGAGCTAGATTTTGAGGCATGTTGTTGAAGGTCTTGGAGATTGAGAAGCAGAATTATTCCCTCTGACAGAGAGAAGATCCAGTCTGAATCTCAGCTTGTGCAGGGTTAAGGG